>NC_143576.1:126209415-127541827 GCF_048544385.1 Mastigoproctus giganteus | reverse complement strand
ATTATAAATAGCAACTTATTTCTATAAATGCAATAAAAAAAAAACCCACAGAATCAAGGTAAAATTTCAGAACTGTAACAACTGCAGGATTATGAAAATCCTGCAATGTTAATAAGACTACCTGACTAAAAATCAATACCAACAAGTTCTGAACCTATATGGATACTTTAAACCACTTAAATCAAAATGGGCATATTTTGGTTCCTTGAACTTTGAATTAACTGGGTTTTATTGTGTAGATCAAAATCTCACCAATTATAATATGTACACTCCTCATAATGAGTACATAAGTTTCTGCTCACATTCTGGATTCAAGCCTTAACAACCTTCTGAGTATTAGTCATATAATGCAACAAAATCAGAGGTTTTTGTTGCACAAGAAAAAATAAATAAAATAATAATATTAAACAATAATAGAAAAATTCAATAAAAAAATATCAATAATCAACAATAATACAAAAGAATAAAATAATAAAAAAATCAAAACATTATTAAAATATAAAGGAAATATAAAAAATAAAAGATATATATAAACAGTATATAAGAAATTAAACCAATTATGTGGTTCCCTCTTCATGTAGGTAACTATCCAGTTGACCTTGAATTTCTTCACCCAGCATGAACAACCTGTGGGGACAACTTATTCCAGTAATCAACAATTTACTCAATTCCTACAAATCCAGTCAAAACCTCTTCCTTGTAATTTGAATTTATGGCCTCTAATTCTGCCTTCCTTATAACAGTGAAAATTTTTGCCTTCATTCATTATACTATCCCTTCCCCCTCAGAGCCTTATACACCTCAATTAGGTCCCCTGGATGCCAAGCCCCGTAGCCTACATAACTGGCCCTTCCTTGTACAGTTGCTCCTCTGTAAATCTCAACATGTGGATTGCCCGTCTCTGGACCCTTTTGAGAAGCTCAATGTCAGTTTTTAGACGAGGATCTCTATGGTACAGAAAAGTAAACCAACAAAGGCTTAGTCTTTATAGGTTCTTTTTGGCCTTATGGCCTGCTTAGTACTTTTATGCTAAAGTTTTAACACACTTTGAGTACCTATACGGTATCAATTACACTCTTACAGTCGTAATTACATGCAACGACTATGATAGCTGTGCTAACATAGTAAACTATGTTATCCACAGTCATAGTATATATATATATATATATATACTATATATATATATATATAAGTGTGATGCACAAATTGATCAGAGTATGATGTACATAATTACTGGTAGTTTATTCTCGATGGAGTTCTTTTCCACCAGGATTGAAAATTTTAGATCACATATGGATTGAACTGCACTCCATGGTAGAAAGAACTGTGCTATGATAACATAGTACCTATGTCATCATAGTCATAGATTCTACTTAATTGTAACTTTTTTAAACAGATGTTGATGGGTTGGTTTCATTAGTGGATGGATCCGGTACAAGTTTTCCCCAATTTCATGAAAACAGAAGGTCTCTACTTGGATGATTGGAGACAGATTTGATGTTGACTTGGGGCATTTAAATCCTTATTAAATAATAAAATCAAGGTTAAGAGAGTAATAAACAGAGTCATGGTGATTAACAGTTCCATTTAGTTTAAATGTGGTCATTAGTTCACAATACATTGTCTATGATATCTGAGTTTCTAACGATCATGGCCAAAAACTGTTCGGCAAATCTTCTATCTGGATCACCCTCATTCAAACTTTGTAGCAACATGGAGTGAATAAACCTGGTATTTAAGCACCTTTGTGATTCTATTTAAGCTTGTTTTAGGTATTTTAAGTTCCAAATTGGCAGATGTATTTGAGATACAAGGTCTACCAGGTTTAGTAGATTGTGCGCTGTTCCCACTTCAAACTTCTTCACAATTTGCTTCATCGTCTTTATTGTGGGTGGTTTATGTTCAAAACACATGTTGAAATGGAATGCAACATCTGTGGAATTTTCATATTTGCATCATTATAAGGCTCATAGTACTTTTCCAGTGTTAAAATTATTCTGAAATAATAAAAAAACTATAAACAATTTTTCATGTGACTTATACATATTTACACAAGCAATTATCACTTAGGCACCGCCTTGTATATTGGTATCAATTCATGTCTTCAATTCAAGCTTGGGATTTCATACCTGATCTTTAAAAAAAAAATAAATAAAATAAAATAATGAAAAATGAAACCCCTAAACAAGAAACTTACTTAAGTTTCTTGTTTAGGGATTAGGGGTTAGTAATCTACAGTACTTAATATTGTATATAAACTACGAAGACAGAAGACAATTGTTGACATTAGACTTGGAATTCTGTAGATCGAATTTTTGGGAGATACATGTGAAGGAAGGTTGTTCCAGAAAACAGAAGTAAAAGAAACAAGCAAGGGAAAAGTTGGTTTTGTGAGTCTGGGGGCTGGACTGAGAATGGATACTGAAAGGCACAGTACACATACAGGCTGGTTTGGAATAGAGTGGGGAATTACATATGCCAATTCAGCCATGGAAGTATCTATAGAAAAGGCATGCAGCAAAAACTGAATGCATATGAGAGAGTGAAGTGACTAAGAGATGGGTCATTAATTAACCTGATTTCAATCTTCTACAATCAGAAGCTTCAGAGTTTTAGGGAAACACTACCCTAATGTGGGACCAATATTTCATGGTAGGGAAAGCTTGAGATTTGTAGAGTGAGCAGTTGTTTATAAGAAAAGTATCACTGAAGGCAAAAAAGAAAACAGTTTGCTCTTGATATAATATTTGTGATGAGTTCAAGCAAAACAGAATTTAGAAGAAAGAAAGAAAGAAAGAAAAAAAAAAAACACTTCCCATCTTCCACAACAACATATGGAAGTTTGTTCCAACAATCGACCACTTGCTTGTTAAAAGAAAAATTCCAAACTATCTGTTCTGGAACCATCCTTCCTCAAACTGAATTTATGCCACATCCCGTGTGTAGTCCGAGCAAGGGGAAGAATTCTATCAGCACTGAGTTTGCTCAATCCATTCAAAGCCTTAAACACTTCGATCAGATCACCTCTCAGGTGCCTAGTCTCCAGATGCTGCAATTTGCAGAACTGAAGCCTTTCTTGGTAAGAACACCCCTTTGTTCCCCTCACCAATCTCATTGCCATTCTCTGTACTCATTCCAGCGGCTTTTTCTCCTTCCTAAAATGAGGCCTCCAGACCTGTATGCAGCACTCAAGGTATATCTTGACCATTACCTTATACAAAGGGATAATCACCTCCTTATCCCTGCTAGCAAAATTCCTATGTATCACTGACAAAAGCCAATGAGCTGCCAGGAAACTTGGCTGCACTGCTCAGAGAACTTCATATCTGACTGCACAATTATCCCCAGGTCTTTTTCATTCTCCACTAACCTGAGTGCAGTACCACACAGTTGGTACCTTACTCTGAGGTTTTTGCTACCATATGCAGTACTTTGCATTTGTAAATGATAAACTTCAGTTGCCACTTATCAGACTGTCTACCTAATTTTTCTAGATCCTGTTCCAGTAGCATACCGTCATTAAAAATCATATGAAACTTTGTATCATCTGCAAACTTGGACATTAAGCCTGATATGCCTTCATCAATTATCACTGATAATTACAGAAAACAACAATGGGCCCAACAAAAAAACTGGCGGGGGGGGGGGGGGGGAACTCCAGTAAGAACATTAATCCAAAAAGAGCAATGTCCATTGATTACCATTCTCTGTCTTCTCCCACTCAACCATCCCTTTATCCATAGCAACAAACTGTCCTTAATGTCACACTTCCCCAAACTGTACAGCAGGCTTTTACATGCAACAATATCAAAAGCTTTCCTGAAATCCAAGTACAGTCGGTCCTCGTATAACACGTGTTTGCATTACACAAATTCGATCATACACGATTTATAAATAGGGGAACGTTATCTTATATAACACAAACCGAATTCGCTTATGCACGATTCGCCTTTGTGTTTACAAGAAGTGGCAGTCGAACGCGGAATCACCCCAACTGAACGCAACACGATAGGAATGAAGAGAAGATTCTGAAAATGTATTTATGTGTTTTATATCAGTGAAGGGAAAACACATTTCATTATAATAACGTAAAAAACAACACAATTCCAGCTATCGATATAATCGCAAATGCAATTAGATGGAGTTTACAACAGATTCCACTAGTAGAAACGAAACTGGAAATTGTTTTTATTGTTTTATGGTAGTAACCCCCAGAAATGTGCTTTAGTAAAATGTGAGGTGTTAATAGTGTATCTCGGCTTTACAGTGTTGTTTATTCAGTTGCTATACGCGCGCAGCTTTGTTTATGCGTATTAAGCGTGCCTCCTCATTTTGTAATTGTGCTTTATTCCCTAAAAATTAGTAAAATACTTAAAAGGTGTGAAAAGAAGCATCCTGGCTAAGACACTGCAGATTCAGAGAGAAAAAAAAAGAAGCAATATCGATAAACAGAGGCGGACTGAGTCAAAAATTCTTACCCGGGAAAATTTATGGTGGCCTCATACTACGGTTTATGACCAAAATCACACCGGCCTCCGGCCCACCGTGGTTTCCCCCGTAAGGCTTATGGCCAGTCCGCTTCTGTTGATAGAGAAAAAATATGAAATTGTGAAACGCTTTGAGCGAAATGAAAGACCATGTGATATTGCACGTGCTACAGACTAAATGAGGCAACGCCGAGAATTACAAAGAATGCAGAGAAAATAAAAACAACTTTCATTGCGGGAACAACTCAAAGTGTAATTAAAATCCATTAGATTAAGACACAAGAATTGGAAGAGATGGAACGGCTGTCATCTGTTTGGATAGAAAATCAAACAAAAAGCAAGTTTGCTTACGATAGAAGCAAAAGCATTAGCAATATTTTATTACGACTTACGTATTATAATTTATACTTACGTATTATAAAATACGTAAGTATTTTATTACGACTATTTTATTTAAAATAATAAATTTTTTACGAATAAAATATGTATTTTATCAGTAAAAAATACTTTTTTAGTATTAAAAAATACTAAAAATACTTTATTATAATATAATATTATTTTTATTACGTATTTTAATCATTATAAAATACTTACGTATTTTATAACGATTAAAATTAGCCAATTATTTATTGTGTTTTGTAATGTTTTGGTTCCAAATGTGTGTTCAATCTTGGGTGGTCAGCACCTAACCCTACTTTTCCCATAGGGCCTGTTGTTTATATTGCACGAGGGTTTCTAGGAACGCAACTATCGTGCTATACGAGGACAGACTGTATATGATATCAAAATAATTTTTTGCATACAGTTCTTTATGATCACATCATAGTAACTAATCAAATTGGTCAGACAAGATTGTCCCCTGGCAAACTCACACTGTGAAAGAAGCATAACTGCGCTCCTGTCCAAATGGTCCAGCATTATTTCTTTAACCACCTCCGTTATATTCCCTGAAACAGAAGTTAAGCTAACCAGCCTGTAATTACTCATGTCACTTTTCAATCCCTCTTTGAGAACTGGGGGTATGTTCCCACATCTCCAGTCTGTGGGGACCTCCCCTGAATCTAAGGATGCTCTCATAATTATACTTAATGGTTTGCTTAATTCCTTCGCCTCCACCCTTAATATAATTGGATAGATCTCATCCAGCCCAGGTGCCTTTCTTATGTTTAACTTCAAAAATTTCTCTTCCACTTTCCTCTTAGTTATTATAAAATCATTTAGCTCTCTGTTAGAGTTTGATAAACTTCTGACCTCCACTTCACTAAAGAATTCCTCATATTTGAATGTAGATGCAAAATATCGGTTTTTCAGCAACCTGAGCACGATCATCAACAGTTGACGCATCAATAAAGTGGACCAATTTGATACTGCACTGGGATATAAGTTAAGTGTAATATTTTTAATTATATTGAAATTAAATCAAAATCAAGCCTCATCAAAACCAGAGCAGCAAAGCAAACGGCTCAAGGTAGTGGGAGTACTCAGCCAACTCAAGTGTTATGGGCCTTTATGAGAATTTGAAGAACGGGACAGATGCCCTTGAAGGATTGAAATTGGGGCCCCATCAAGCTCTCAGTTGCTCACATCAATGGCGGAGTTTGCACCTGATCATCAGGTAACACAGCGGCAATCTCCAAGGTGGAATGCACTGGTCCCATAGGAACTAGCTGTTGTCAGTTAATCTATTGTCAGGAAAACAGGGAATATATTATGCAAAATGATAGGTGGAATAGGACCAAGATATGTCGGACAGGGGCAAAAGTTGATGTTATAGAGCAGATATCACCTTTTAAGGGCACAAAAGGTAATACTATTGTACATGTTGGTACAAATGACATTAAGAGTAGTAGAACTGCAGAATTACTTAACGAGTCCAGGTCAATGTTGAGAAAAAAAAAAAAAAAAAAAAGCCACGAGTTAGGGTTGAATTTGAAAGTATCTGCAATTCTGCCCAGACACGATAGGAGTGAGTATATGATGAGCCTTGTCAATCAATTCAGCCCTGGAGATATTTTGTAAGGCTTGTTGGACAGAATTTTTCTCTGCTTGGTTTGTGCTTGTTAACAAAAGAACTGATTCTACAGGGATGGGATACACTTAAATAGAAAGAGTGCAAGAATATTTGCTGATGCTATCGAGGCAGTGTAAGGTGGGTCGGAAAACTGCCAGCTTGGGGGGGGGGGATACACAGACTAGCAGACTAACAGTAACCGCTGGCAGAGGTGAAATGGATTCTTGCACTGCTTCTATTGGAATGAGCAGCAGCCTGGAAAACAAGGTGCTGGGGATTTCAAGGACTGCTGGGTGTCATTTGGAACAAGTAAATACTTGCCCTGTGTTAGGGTAACCAAGAATAAGAACAGGTGCATGTACACCAATGCTATGAGTTTGGTAAACAAACTTGATGAATTTGAGTTACTGGTCAAAACATAAAGGGTAGATATTGTTGGGATATCAGAGATGTGGTATCACACAGATATAAGGAATACAGAATTTGAATTTGGGGAGTTGAATGTGTACAGAAAGGATAGGAAGGGAGGAGGGGCTATGATGTTAGTTAAGAAAAACATTAAATCTAAGGAAATGCATCCAGTTGACATGGGTGTCAGTACTGAGTCAGTTGGGTGTGACATAAGCACTGGGAAAGCAAAAAGTAGAGTCTGAGTGTGTTATAGGCCTAATGAATCTGATTAGTACAATGAACATCTATGTAGAGAAATACAGTGGGCCAGTAATTCAGACTGTCTTATAATGGAGGATTTCAACTTCACAGATATTGACTGGAACTTGTGGGTTGGTCACTTGCACAGTAGGAAGGCTTTAGTGGATGATTGTTTTCTACAGCAGCAGCATGTTCGAGAGGCAACCAGAGGGAGTAGTACTCTAGATCTGATTATCAGCATCAGCTGTCGAGGTAGAGTTAGGTGGGTCGGAAAACTGCTAGTTGGGGGGGATACAAGGACTAATAGATTAACAGTAGCCATTGCCAGAGGTGGAAGTGATTCTTGAACACTGCTTCTATTGAAATGAGCAGAAGCCTGAAAAACAAGATGCAGGATATTTCAGAGACTGCTGGGAGTCATTGGGGTACAAGTAAACACATGGGTTGTGTTAGGGTAGCCAAGAATAGAAACAGGTGCATGTATACCTGCATGTACACCAATGCTAGGAGTTTAGTAAATAAATTTGATGAATTTGAGGTATTGCTCAAAACATCAAAGGCAGATATTGTTGGGATATCAGAGACGTGGTGTCACACAGATATAAGGAATGCGGAACTGGAATTTGGGGAATACAATGTGTATAGAAAGGATAGACAGGACAGGAGGGGAGGAGGGGTTATGCTATTAGTTAAGAAACACAAAGTCCAAGGAAGTGAAGCCAGTCGACATCGATGGACAGGGCAGTGTCGAGTTTGGTGTGACATAAGCATAGGGAAATCAAAATTGAGAGTAGGAGTGTGCTATAGGCCTAATGACTCTGATGAGTATAATAAGATATTGTACAGGGAAATAGAGTGGGCCAGTAAATCAGAGAGTCTTATAATGGGGGATTTTAATTTCCCAGATATTGACTGGAATTTGTGGGTTGGTCACTCGCACACTAGCAAGGCTTTTGTGGATTTATTGGATGATTGTTTTCTACATCAGCATGTTCGTGAGGCAACAAGAGGGAGCAATACTCTTGATCTGATTATCAGTAGTGATTCTTCATGCATTAAGAATCTGCAGATAAATGAACCACTAGTTGGCAGTGATCACAGTGTGTTGAAGTGGGATTTACTCACTACCATCAGAGGTAAAGGGAAGGGTTTTTGTTTTCGTAAAGGCGACTATGATGGTCTGAGACAGTATTTAAATTCTATACAGTGGGACCAACTGATGATGTTACCAACAGCAAAGTCAAAATGGGAAGCATTCAAGGAACTAATCTTGGAGGCTACCAGGCTTTACATACCAACTAAGAAATATTGTTCAAGGTTTAGGCCTAAATGGTTGTCAGATGAACTAATGAGACATGTGGCAGAGAAGAAAAATGCATGGGATACATACAAATTAATGGGTGACATGGAAGCCTATGATAGATATAAGTTGGTCTGTAACCAAGTCACAAAGGAGATTAGGCAGGCAAAGGCAGACTACGAAATATCCTTGGCAAAGGATGCAAAGAAAAACAGAAAAGAATTCTTTACCTATTTAAACTCAAGAAGGAAAGGGATGAATCAGATTGGTCCACTGGATATTGATGGTTCAACAGTTGAGGATCCTGCTTAGGTGGATAACAATCTAAACGAGTATTTTGCATCTACATTCACGCATGAGGAGTTATTCAGGAAGGAGAATGATGTAGGTAAAGTAAACATTGGCAGTGAGCTGGATGATTTTGTAATAACTGAGAGGAAAGTGGAGGAGAGATTGTTGAGGATAAACATAAAAAAGGCACCTGGGGTGGATGGGATCTATCCAGTTATATTAAAGGAGGCAGCAAAGGAAGTAAGCAAACCCCTAGCCATAATTATGAGAGCTTCTTTGGACTCAGGGGAGGTACCCATAGACTGGAGATGTGCAAATGTAACCCCAATTCACAAAGGAGGATCAAAGGCTGACACAAGTAATTATAGACCTGTTAGTTTAACTTCTGTTCCACGTAAATTAATGGAGGCAC
Organism: Mastigoproctus giganteus; assembly: GCF_048544385.1. NCBI lineage: Eukaryota > Metazoa > Arthropoda > Arachnida > Uropygi > Thelyphonidae > Mastigoproctus > Mastigoproctus giganteus. The sequence continues at coordinate 127,532,675 of NC_143576.1, read as the reverse complement.
TGGTTAAAGAAGCACTGCAGGATCATCTAGACAAGAATTCAGTTATAGCTCAGACGCAGCATGGTTTTCTTAAGGGAAAGTCTTGCCTGACCAATTTGATTGGATACTATGATGTAGTCACAAAAGAACTGGATGCAGGGAATAACTTTGATATATTATATATTTGGATCTTAGAAAGGCTTTGGATACTGTTGCACATGGATGACTGCTGCACAAATTGGAGCAGTGTGACATTGGAGGCAAATTGCTGCTATGGATAAGGGGATGGTTGAGTGGCAGAAGACAGAGAGTGGTAATCAATGGACACTGCTCAACGTGGACTAATGTTATTAGTGGAGTTCCTCGGGGTTCAGTGTTGGGTCCGTTGTTGTTTTCGGTGTTTATGAATGATATCGATGATGGGATATCAAGTTTAATGTCAAAGTTTGCAGATGATACAAATGTTGGCAGGGTTGTTAAGGACATCACTGATGCTATGCTGCTGCAACAGGATCTGGAAAGGTTGAACAGATGGGCTGAGAGGTGGCAAATGAAGTTTAACATTGACAAATGTTAAATGGGAAACAGTAACCCCAGAGCAACGTATCAACTCTGCGGTACTACACTTGACAGTGGTGGAGAATGAAAAGGACCTGGGGGTAATTGTGCAGGCAGATATGAAGTTCTCTGAGCAGTGCAGATGAGCTGAAAGAGTAGCTCATGGTGTCTTGTCAATGATATACAGGAATTTTTCTAGCAGGGATAAGGAGGTGATTATTCCCTTGTATAAGGCAATGGTTAGGCCACATCTTGAGTACTGTATACAGGTCTGGAGGCCTCATTTCAAGAAGGATGTAGAGCTGCTGGAACGGGTACAGAGAAGGGCAACAAGATTAGTGAATGGAACAAAGGGTTGCTCTTACGAAGAAAGGCTTAAGTTTTGCAAATTACAGAGTCTGGAGACTAGGCACCGGCGAGGTGATCTGATAGAGGTGTATAAGGCTTTGAATGGTTTGAGCATACTCAATGCCAATGGGATTCTTCATCTTGCTCAGAATAATCAGCTCAGAGGGCATAAATTCAAACTGAGGAAGGACGGATGTCGGATAGATGTGCGGAAATTTGCCTTTGGCCAGCGGGTGGGTGGTTGGTGGAACCGACTTCCATCACTTGTTGTTGAAGTTGATAGCCTAAACAAATTTAAGGCTCAACTGGACAGGCATTTCGAGCGAACGGAGGGGTGAAATGGGAGTGGTGTGTTTTTTTTTTTTTTTTTTTGGCTGATGCTGAATAAGCTTGCTTTCTTGCATCATATGCCTCTACTAATGCTAATGCTAAGAATCTGCAGATAAAGGAACCATTAGGTGGCAGTGATCACAGTGTGCCTGATGTGGGATTTACTCAAAGATGTAACTACAATCAGGGGTAAAGGGAAGGGTTTTATATTCACAAAGTTGTCTCAGACTGTTTTAAAATTTTATGCAATGGGACCAACAGCAATTCAAAATGGGAAGCATTCAAAGAATTAATCTTGGAAGCTACTCGGCTTTTCATCCCAACTAAGAAATATTGTTCCAGTTTTAGGTCTAAATGGATGTCAGATGAATTAATGAGACTCATGGCAGAGACGAAAAATGCATAGGATACATATAAATTATCAGGTGACACAGAAGCCTATGGTAGTTATAAGCTGGTCTATAATCAAGACAAAGGAAGTTAGGTAGGTGAAGGCAGATTATGAGAAATATTTGGCAAAGGTACAAGGTAAAACAGCAAAGAGTTCTTTACATATGTAAACTCTAGAACCTGGGTTCCCAAACTGTGAATGGCGACCCCCCAAGGGGGTCGTAAAGTGTTTTATGGGGGGGGGAGTGCAGTTATTTTTAGTTGCAATTATTTTTATAAAATTTCACCACCAAAGTTTTCAACACTTATTTATTTTAATATGGTATATGGCTACACTGCAATATTCTACTAGTGGTTGTAATACTGATTTTTGACAAATAAAAGGAAGTGACTTAAGGTCCACTGCAGCTGATATTTAAAAAAAAATATTAAAAGTCCGCCATGTTCTTAATATTAAACGTTTCATATTATTTTAATTATTTGCTATGGTGGGCATTTAATATATTTTTCAAATTTCCACTGCAGCGGACTTTGATTCACTCCCTAAAAATAAAATATACAAATGCAGTTATCATTAAAATAAAATTATGTTAAAATGCTATGCTACAAATAGTAAACTGAAAAAATATTCACTATGATGCAAAATTCAATATCAAAATTCACCTTTAATCGGTGTCTCAATGTGTGAATAACAGACTGTCGAATAAAGGTGAGTTGCTCTCTTAACACAGTTGAAGATCACCCCCGTAAGTTTTGCTGATGCTGCCATGCTTGCAACGATATAATTCAATAATGTCCACGATGGGCGTTTAATGCAAACTGGCGCAAACTTGGTTCACCAATAGTCAACCACCTTTAGTTGGCACCATGATAGAAACCAGCCACTCGCTGTTGAGCGCAGGTTAGCTACTGCTTGCACTTTCTAAAATCTAAAGAGCATCGGTAAATCCTCATCAGTCCATGCTAAATCCATACCGATGGAGAAAAAACTTAAATATTCAGAAGACTATCTAAAATTTGGCTTTACCACCTTGATAAGCAATGGCATAGAGAAGCCCCAATGCGTTTTGTGCAATGTCGTTCTCAGTGATGAATCTATGAAATGTTCAAAACTGAAACGTCACTTAGAGACAAAGCATTCAGAACATATTAAAAAAGATTTGGAGTTCTTTCAATGCCAAGAAACTGGTCTCAGATGTCAGAGACTTGATCTTACAGGAAGTTTTCAGCAACAGAGCACAGCAGCAGTGCAAGCATCATATAAAGTAGCATTGGAAATTGCCAACAAAAAAAAAAAAAAAACCTTACACGATTGGAGAAACGGTCATCGAACCCTGCATGTTGAAGCAGTTAATTCTTGGGGAAGCCAGTGATATAAAGATGTGACAAATATCTCTGTCCAATAACACTATTCAGAGGCACATTTCAAATATGTCCACAGACATGAAAGAGCAGGTTTTGAATGAAATCGAAGTTTCTCCATTGTTGTTTTTTTTTTTTTTTTTTTTTTTTCCAAGTTGAATCAATGGATGTAAGTTCATGTTCTCAGTTGCTTGTCATCATGAAATATATTCACTCAGATGACATCAGGGCGATTCCATATCAAGTGGCCCAATTTTGAAGATGATCCCTGCTCGACCATCTTCAATTTTGTTGAAACTTGGTGTAGATGTTTAAACAGGTTTCCAAAGAAGCTGTGCAAAATTCAGTATGCTTGATGCAGCAGCACCTTTTTTTGTGGAGTTCACTTGTGTTATGCAGAGCAAATCACAAAAAATTTTCAAAGTTTTAACTGTTACTGTTGCACAACATTGAGAGGTAGTGCTCTGAAACTTGGTATACCTAGTTAATTTTTGGTGTCCAGGCTCAAAAACCTTCACATTTTTTACAATGTAGTCTAAAACTGGCATCAAAAATTTGTTGCGACAAATTTAAGCAAGACTTTTGAAAGTCATAACTTTGAAATAAAAACATTTGGTACCTTCTTCTCTGGGCATTCCATTTAACATCTGCATGAATTCAGCCTAACTAAATATGAGCTCTTATACTTGTTTGCTGGCTGAGATATTTTCCTTCAAAGATACTCAAAATTTGACCTATCTTTAGGGGCAAATATCTTAATGTGGGACATCTTCAATTCTCTCATTTTTGCCACCATTGGAAACAGTAGGTTTTAAGCAACAACAATCATGGTTTTTCAGTTTTGTGCCTTGCTACTTAAGCCCTAAAAAATGGCCTTACACATTTTATATTTTTCACATAATATTTGCATACTTATTTGATGGTGAAGTTTCGCATCTCAATAAAGACAGAACTATTGCATTTACACAAGAGAAATTTTCTGCAATTACTCTGCCCTTCGGTTTAAGGAGAAAGGATATATTGCCAATGCACAAAAAGATCTGTATTTTTTATAATGGGGGTGCAAACAGCAAAAAAAGAAATTGCATGGGTTTCTTTAGTGCAAGTTCCCAAAGCCTGAAAAATGGTCTTTATTCAGGATTCCAAGCATAAAGATGATGTTCTATTGGTTTCTAAGCTTGAAAGAAACCATAACTGCAAAATTTATTTAAAACACAATACAATTCGAAATAAGCAAGTGAGTGTGAAGATATTGAATCGCTGCTTCGTAATGGACTGGAATTTTTTCATTGATGGTTGATATTACTACTTCAGGCAAGCTATATTGTCGTCTCATTGTTGTTGTTTTTGGAGCTGGAAGATTGGCAATAATTTGTTGTTCGGGAATCCAGTAGACATCATGTCTAAAAGGCCAGTGAAATGAGCGAGCTGCTCGATAAGGATGCATGAAATTTACCAATACATCATGTTCTTCAAATGAAATTTCACAAATATTTTCAATCCACCAATTATTGTCATAAATAGAAGAAATGTATTGGCCAGGTTGTAAATTAACAATTGGCACATATTGAATATTGGTTTCACTAGTCTGATCTACATGAGCTACAAATGATGATGGTGTGTCATTTGATACTCTGCAAACACGAATCTGTCTTGCATCAATAGGAATGAAGTGATGATTTTTTCTTGTTCCAGCAATAGTATGACCTTTTATGAATCTTTTCTCTTGAAATGGCCTTACTTGCTCAATTTCCTCTCTTCAGAAACAAAACAGAATTTTATTCCAGTTACAGGCATGTCACAAAATTCAAACACGTTTCTTGGTATCAGGATTTGGTTTTCAATTGGACGTTGGAGACTTGCACTTGCTGCCAATCATTTTATCCTTCCACCAATTCCATCACATGGTGACTTGCCATGGCTAGTGCCAAAGAAATTCCATTCAGCACTGATATCAAAATCCTTCTGATGATGAAAAGTTAATAAAGTTCTTGTATTGAGCTGCAGAACCATCACTGAAGAGTAAATGTGCCTGATTTCTGTCATGAAACTCTTCAAATATTCAATTAAGTTGGTTAGAAAAACATGCACTGCAATTGTGTCATGTCGAAGGCAGTCCCTGATTATGCAGAAACTTATACTGAAGTTCAACATCCTTGTAATAAATGACAAATGGATGTAATGTAGCCTGGCTATTCTCCTAGTGGAACTCTTGAACAGCATCTTGCACAACAAATGAATAATTTTCTGCAAAATTCATCAAGATGACTAATTCTCCTGTCATTAGGCTTTCCTTTGTTGACTTCAAATGGCAGCTTTGATGTTTAGCAATGAAGTGATGACAGGAAAGGTTAAATATCTTTGTACTCAACTTTTCAATAAAATCTTGTTGTTAATTGCTTTGTGTCCAGTGTATCTCTGTCAGTGTATCTGTTGCTTGAATTCAGTAATATCTTCTGGTTCATAGTTTTCAAAAATATTCTCTAGAAACTTTAATTCATCTATTCCTGTGGATTTCACACTGATGAAGCATACAATCTTTTGACTCCAAATCATAAGACTGTTTTGCCAATGAGAACCTTGTAATCACATTCAACAGGACTTGTGTTAGCATTAACTTGCCATTTTGATGGATTGTGCATACACATAGAGAATGTGTTCCTGGTGCACCAACTGTGACACACCACTTGGGTTGAAGTTCACAAAATTTAGAAAATCCAATGTCAGATCCATTTCTACCTCGATAAGTTATAAACATTTCCTTCAAGTTGCTGAATAGTAGTCGCATTTGCATTTTTATTCTATCTGCATTTCTAATGGAAATGTAATCTTTCTTTCCAGGGCATATCTGACTAAATTCATCATCTTCAAAAATTTCCAACACCTTTTGCTTTACTTGTTCAGAAAGCTTTTTTCCAGGTATGGCTGTGATTCCTTCTTCTGCTTTAAGGTTTTCTAGCTTTCTTGACCATTCTTTCTAAGACACTAAATTCTTCCACTGTTTTCATTATGGACCAACTAACTGGAGCTAATATTAATATTTGAAGTATTTCTGAATGACTTGATACCATTAACTTTTCTTTCAATTCTTTCAGCAGCTCATTATAATCTAAGCAATTTCCACACTGATGACTTGCACTTGGCTCCATGATGTCATTTGGATCCAAGCCACCAATAGATGCAATTTTATTGGCAATTACATCTTGTACTTGACTTGCCTTCCTTTTGGCATAGTCTCTTAGCCATTTGCTGAAATTTCAGAGGAGAAATACCAATAGCTATCAAACTTGTGTTCAAGCTTTCAGTCACATGCATTTTGTCATCATGGTCTGATCCAGATGAAGCTGATGTTCCTGTTGCTGCTTTTCGGCTGTTAGACTCTTTTCGGCATGATGGGCACAGCTTCTTGCCTGGTTTTATGTCTACCTTTGTTAGGTCTTTCAGGTAGTCTGTCACTGACAAATCAATTGGTTGTAAACTTTTTTTTCACCATATGATTTTTATTCTGGAAAGGATTGCAACATGAATGCTGCAAAAATTCAAATTTTTTCAAAAGCAAAGCTTCATGATGTAGACAAATTGTGTCTTCTTCACCCAGTTTTAATTCACAACATCGACCTATCAGCTGTTGTTCTTCAAATTCTTTAAATAATTTTAACCCAGTTTTGCATGTATAGGATAGCACATGACATTTAGAATTATCCATGACTGATGGTGCATGAGTCCAGCTTAACTCCAGCAAAATCTACTGATTCCATGGCTTTCATGCTGACTAATAAGTGGACGTTTCTGCAAGCAATGAAAACTTAATTAACTTTATTAGTCAGTCAAACAATAAAAAATAGAGGTACAAAATAAACTGCTCATCATGAAGATAAAACACATTAATAATGCAGCATGGTTCAAATATCAGCTATTTATACTTTTTTTGTATGATTCTAAAATATTCCAGAGTTCTAGAATGTTCATCAGTTTTTTTTTTTTTTTTTATTCAAGAATATTCTATAATTCTTGGGTATTCTTCCAGAATATTCCAGAATTCTAGAATATACTCTATTCCTAGATTATTGTAAACCATAAGGACAGGATTAAGGAAGTGTTCTGCAACAAAAAAGATCTCACAAAATAACAATCTGGCACATAAAACTACTTGATGTTTAGGCTTAATTTTAAGGCCTTAAGTGAAAAGATACAAAACCGATAAACCAGGATCCTTGTAGCTGAAACTCTGCTCTTTCCGGTGGTGGCAAAAACAAGAGAATTGAAGGTGTCCCACATTAAGATAGGTCAAATTTAATTTTCAAATTTTGAGTCAATTTTTGAAGGAAAATATCTGTATAAGAGCTGATATTTAGTTAGGCTGAATTCATGCAGTTGGTAAGTGGAATATCCAAAGAAGAAGGTACCAAAGGTTTTTATTTCTTAAGACTTTCAAAAGTCTTGCTTAAATTTGTCACGACAAATTTTTGGTGCCAGTTGCATTGTAAAAAATGAAGGTTTTTGAGCCTGGACACCAAAGTTTTGCCTTCTCTGCCAAAAGTTAACTAGGTATACCAAGTTTCAGAGCACTACCTCTCACCATTGTGCAACAGTAACACTTAAAGCTTGTGAAATTTTTTTGTGATTAATTTCGCATAACACACATGACCTCCACAAAAAAGGTGTTGGTGTGTCAAGCATACTATATTTTGAACTGAAATTTTGCACAACTTCATTTGAAACCTGTTTAAACATCCACACCAAGTTTCAACAAAATTGAAGATGGTCGAGCAGGGACCCCTAGGCCAATTGACAGGGAATGACCCATCAAAGAAGAGTTCCTGTTTTGTAGAGCACTTGAAACTACTATACAAAAGGTGAAGATATTAAATACCTTTTTTTTAAACTGGAGGACTACAGTGGAAAAAAACATCTGTCGGGTTTGTACAGATGGAGCACCAGCTATGCTAAGGTCAAAGTTGGGCTTTCAGACAAAAGTGAAAGAACTTGCTCCCCAAGCAAAGGGCATTCACTGCATGATTCACCGATATGCTCTTGCCAGTAAGACTCTTCTAGCTGATCTGCAAGAGGTACTTGATTCTGTAAATTACATCAAATCTGGAGCTGTCAACACACACCTGTTTAAAGAACTCTGTAAAGGCATGAATTCTGATCACAAGGTTCTTCTTTTCTATACTGCTGTATGCTGGTTGTCGAAAGGAAATGTTGTCAATCGTATCTTTGAGTTGAAAGAAGAAATCAAGTTGTTCCTGGAAGTGCAAGGGAAACATGACCTTGTGGCTTACTTTAATTTAACGAGTTGCTTACTTAGCAGACATTTTAGACCAGCTAAATAAGCCGAACCTGAAACTTCAGGGAAAGGAAATGCACATTATCCAATTTCAAGACAATCTTCAGGCATTTGTATCCAAGCTGCAAATGCTGGCGTCAGAAAGTAAATATTGGAAACATTGCCATGTTTGAAAAACTCTGCAGTGTGGTAGAGGAATATGAAGGTGAACTGGATGAGAATCTGAAGGATGAGATTAATGGGCACCTTGAATCCCTTTGAAAAGGAATTTCAGCGGTACATCCCTGAGCTTACAGAAGAAGTTGCACTGGTACAAAACCCATTCTCTGCATCCCTGAATGTAGCCAGCATGAATTCTTGGATCTGCAGAAGAATTCCTCGGCATGTAATTTGTTTTATAAAAAAATTGCAGACTCAGTTCTGGTGTGCTATGTATTAGTCATATCCAAATGTCACCATGCTTGCCTTTTGAGTTTTACTTCCATTTGCCTCTAGTATCTCTATGAGAGGGGATTTTCACTGCTTCTTCATATCAAAACAAAGGCAAGAAACAGGTTTTTTGTGGAGGATGACATGAGGTTGGCTTTAACAAACACACATCTGCAAATTTTGAAGCTGGCTGCCCAGATGCAAGTACAACCATCGCATTAAATATTAGGTTAGAATTATATTCTGAAAAATCTATTTTTAATGTCTTTTCTTTACCCTATTAAAAATAGCTTTTTATGCAAATGTGGCAGGGGATGCAGGTTACTTGGCTATTATAAAAGTGGGTTGAAATGAAAAAGGTTGGGAAACACTGCTCTAGAAGGAAGGAGATCAGATTGGTCCACTTGATGATGATTCTGCTCACCTAGCTGAGAAACTGAATGAGTATTCTGCATCTACATTTGCACATGAGGAGTTATTCATGGGGGGGGGGCAGAAAACTCTGGCAGGGAGCTAAATGAATTTGTAATAACTGAGAGTAAAGTGGAGGAGAAATTGCTGAAGTTAAATATAGGAAACGCACCTGGGTGGATGGGATCTATCTAGTTATATTAAAGGAGGCAGCAAATGAAGTAAGCAAACCCTTAACTATAATTATGAAAGCTTTCATGGACTCAGGGGAGGTCCCCATGGACTGGAGATGTGCAAATGACCCCAATTCACAAAGAGTGACACGAGTAATTACAGGCCTATTAGTATAACTTCTGTTCTGGGGAAATTAATGGAGGCACTGTTAAAGAACCACTACAGTATCATCTAGACAAGGCTGCAGTTATAGTTCAAACACAGCATGGGTTTGTTAAGGTGAAGTCTTGTCTGACCAATTTGATTGGGTACTATGATGTGGTCACAAAGGAAGTGGATGCAAAAAATAATTTTGATATCATATACTTGGATTTTAGGAAAGCTTTTGATACTGTTGCACATGGAAGACTACTGTTCAAATTGGAGCAGTATGGCATTGAAGGCAAATTGCTGCTATGGATAAAGGAATGATTGAGTGGGAGAAGACAGAGTGGTAATTAATGGACACCAATCTTCGTGGATTAATGTTATTAGTGGAGTACCCCAGGGTTCGGTGTTGGGCCCATTGTTGTTGTTGTCTGTATTTATCAATGATATTGACGAAGGTATATCAGGCTTAATACCCAAGTTTGGAGACGATACTAAGGATGGTAGAGTTGTTAATAACAGTATACTACTGCAAAAGAATCTAAAAAAGCTGAGCACAATAGCTAAGAGGGGGCAAATGATGTTTAACATTGACAAATGTAAAGTATTTCACATGGGTAGCAGTAACTCCAGGGTAACATATCAACTATGTGATACTACACTCAGGGTAGCGTAGAATTAAAAAGACCTTGAGGTAATTGTGCAGTCAGATATTAAGTTTTCTGAGAAGTGCAGACAGGCTGCAAGAGTAGCTCATGGTGTCTTGTCAATTATATACAGGAATTTTTCTAGCAGGGGTAAGGAGATGATTATCCCCTTGTATAATGCAATGGTCAGGCAACATCTTGCAACAGGAGAAGTTCATCCTGACTGTATTGATTCTGTTCCTCAAATGATACGGGGCTGTATTTCACATAGAAAGGCTGGTTATCATGAATTTGTGAGGGTAATTTTGTGTCAGGAATGTCCTTGTGTTGCAGTGCACAAGGACATCCCTGACACAAAATTACTTCTCACAATTAGAGATCAATATGAGGATGTTGCAAATTGCATTTTTCAGGACAACTCTGCTCCATAACATAGAGCCAACTGTAAGTACTACTTCAAAAAATTACCAAACATCACACACTTGCTTAAATAAATACAATATATTTCGCTGTCTTTACAGTTTACAGGTGCAAAAATGGTCGGGGAAAATCAATTTGCACAACAGCATGAGAACAGTCCAACCCCAATCCAAATGAAAATTGTTGGAACAAAATGGGCATTTCAGTAACGGCAAAAGAAATCAAAAAACACTTAAAGAGCTGCAGGAGACATTAATCTGTGTGTGGTTTTTTTTTCTTCTTGTTAGTTGTTGGCACATCAACTTCTATGGCCATAATGCACATCCCAAAGTTTTTACATTTTACTGTGATCCAAGCCCGAGGCGGGAATCGAACCCGCGACCTTTGGGTTGCCAGGCAGGCACTTTACCTACCTAGCTAGCCCGGTCGGCCTGTGTGTGGTACCATGAGATTTTCCAGGAATACGTTCAAAACCTTATTCAGTCAATGCCATGATGTGCAGCAGTCATCAAGGCAGGAGGTGGGCAGATGAAATATTAGTGTGCATTTTGTTGTGTTTTTTTAGTGATAAAGCTGTCTCTCATCCTAATATAAACAAAGTAATGAAAAAAAGTCAGTGCGTTCATAGAATTTTTGTTATTATATATGAACTACAAGTGACCGCCGCTTAACACCGATAATTCGTTCCGGAAAAACAGAGTGCTAAGTGAATCCGCGCTAAGCGAGCGCCGCATTCCCATAAGGTAACATATGTATTTGTGAGTTGCAGTCGGTGCCATAGGATATTTCCTAATCAATAATAATTGTAATAAAAGTGAAAAGATGCACAAATATTGGTCAAAATATTTAATATTCAAATATTTGTACATATAAAATATTCTGCATTACATACATATATAATTATGTGGTAACTACTTACGTATCAAAATTAAACTTAAAATTCCAATTAAAATCATGAATTTAATTGATCTAAATTAATTTTAATAGATTTAATTTAATTGATGAATTTAAATTTAATCATGAAAAATGTGTTGATTTTGAGTTGAACTTTGGCCCTCTTCCAAAATTTTAAATCCCCCACAGTGTTACCACCTAACAATAAAGTCAACCAATCCTTCGCCGCTTTGAAACCTGGCAAGTTTTTTTCTTCTTTCAATATGAAACTTATTTTAGGCATTTGCTTCCATAAAAGTCCTGCTTCAACTATATTAAAAACTTGTTGAGAAGTATAACATATAATACCCCTCTTCAATAATTTTAACAAGTTCTTTTTTGAAAGTTTCGGCTCCTTGATCTGCACTTGCGGCTTCTCCCTGGATTTTAATCTATTCAACCAGCCCTTACCAGTTTTAAATGATTCCACATTTTTTTTTTTTTTTTTAGGTGAGTTTTCTTCAGTTCATCATATTGGCTAATCTCTTTCTCTTTCTCTCTCTCTCATAATATTTAACTTAAATGAATTCTGCATTGGATATTATTTTTAATAAAATTAGTTAGTCTTTCCATTTCAGTCCTAATAGCCGCCTTAGCCCTAGTTGCTTGCAGTGGAACAGCTATCTTTCCCGCTGCTAAAATTAATTCTTTATTTTTTGATAATTGTTCTTACAGTTAAACTTGCAAGTCCTAAATTATGGCACACATCCGCTTGTCGTTGACCGGAATCGATTCGCTTCAAAACGTCTAATTTAATTTTCAAATTCAGTCTTTTTCTTACATTTATAGTCTTCATACTGCGTCCAGACGTTGTTTTTTCATTCTTATCCGCCATTATTAACTCTTAGAAAATATAACTGCATTGGTTGCATTAATTATGATACAATGTTCGAGTAAACTGTCCGTTACACACGATGTCTAATACTGTACTGAGTGATGATTAGTCTTTGGATAAATGCATATAACGCAAATATTACAAGCAATATACTTGATAATTTTTTAAAATATTGATCTCAGAACTACGTAACAAGTCACTGTACTGCATTAAATTAGGCTGCGAGAAAATTTCACTGAGCGTGGGAAAATTTCTCAAGTCGGCGTGGGAAACGTTTTAATGATTGTTTGCTATTCATTTTCAAGCTATCGACTCCATCAAATGAAACGATTTCGTTAAATATGCAAAAAATGCAATCTGTAAAAGAGCATTATAGTGATCTGTAACAGCACTATAGTCAGATATAATATAAGAACAGCATTATAGCGAATCAGCGTAAAGCGAACCATGTTATAACGGAGGCCTGCTGTATAAGTAAACTGTTATTTTGGAGAAAAGTACTTATTTCAATGTATATTTACTCATAAGGCATAAAAGTAAATTATTCTGTAATTAATAGTTTCATACATGTATTGTTATTACTTATTTATATTCTTTCAGCTATTTCTGAAAGATTAGCTGCCAGTATAAACACAAACCACCTAAAAAACAATGAGGTGATGCAATTTTTTTGACCACTACTGTTATACAAAGGGTACTAGGAAAGTTTTGCAATACAGCTTTGTTTATTTAATTTTTTCAAAGTAATTTCCTCTACATTCAATACTCCTCTCCATCCTCCGAAACCAATCTTTAAACCAGTTCTGCCAAGTTTCACTAGGGAGTAAAGCACACTCGTTGTCCCAAGCCCGTAGAAGGTCCTCATCACTGGAAAACCGCCTCCCTTTTAGCTTCATTTTCACATGCGGGAACAGTGCAAAGTCGCAGGGAGCAAGGTCTGGGCTGTAGGGAGGGTGCTCGAGAAGTTTCAGTCCTGTCGTGGTCAAATATTCGGTGCAGGCTTTGGCGCGGTGAGCTGCAGCATTATCGTGATGGAGGTACCAGGTGTCCATTCTTGACTTTGGCCGCAGGTTCTTCATAGATCCAATGACTTTAGGCAGGCATTGTTCAGTATACCACTTAGCTGTGACTGTCTTCTGCGTGTCCAAAACGACACGTTCCACAATTCCACTCGATTTGAAAAATACAGCCATCATTTTCTTCTTTACAGATCGGGATTTTCTGACAATTACGGGTGTGTCGTCATCATCAAAGACCCAAACTTTGTTTTGAGCCTTGGTCGGCAGATCGTAATAGTACAGCCAAGTCTCGTCACCTGTCACGATGTTGTTCACATACCGAGATTGTCCCTTATCAAACTTTTTTAACATCTCCCGGCACCAAGTCACACGTCGTGTCATCTGCTCTTCAGTCAGTTGATGCGGCACCCAGAGAGAACAAAGTTTCTTCACGTGCAAATGATCTTGCAGAATCGAACGAATTGCTGGTGCATTTAGGCCCAAAATATCCTCTATCTGTTGGTAAGTCACTCGCCTGTTTTCTTCAAGCATTTTCCTCACAGCAGTAACGTTTTCCTCCGTAACTGACGTTCGTGGCCTTCCCGGCCTCTCAGAATCCTCCAGAGTGAAATTTCCCCTTTGGAATTCTCTATACCACCTGAATATCGTTGTACGATGTGGACAATCATCATCTAGTGCAAGAGTCATTTCTTCTAAGCACTGGTCTATGGTTAAACCGCGCACGAAATTATACCACAAAACTGTCCTTATCTCATTTCGTGACCACGATGCCATTGCAAGCACTTTACACTCTCACTACTAATGAATAACTGGGCCCATCGACTTGGCGCGGCGGCTACTATGCACGTATGAACATGTCTCAACATGCAGCAACAAGCAGCTTCCTGTGATTCATTGTTGCGTCATATTGCAAAACTTTCCTAGTACCCTTTGTAGTGTATTTACATACTATGCAAACCAATACACATCATGCTCACCCCCCCCAACAATATAATTTCATCTGGATCACTCCACTATATAAATCACACAAAGTTGGGCATCCGGGTTTGAATGAAGTCTATCACTGGAAGAATTTCTAAAGATTTCTTCAATCAAGGCCAAGTTAGCTAATCTTAGAGGGAGGAAATAGAGTTTTCACCCTGTGAGGTATTCTGAGATTTTTTTTTTATTTTATTTTTTTCCAGCCTACATAATGCAAATGGGCTTAAAAATTGTCACAGACATTCTCTCAGATTTGCCAGACAAGCTGCACTTGCTACCTGGGAGTCTAAAACGCTGATGTAACTGATATTCGGGTGACACTCAAGTCAAGTGGACCCAATTTCGGACGGTCTGTGACAGCCAAATCCACTGCTTGCACTTTCACGATGGTGGGACTGTTAGTAATCCTTGGTATAACCTCCATGCACAAGTATATGGTGGGTGACCACCCAGGTGTGAACCAACATAAGCAGGGATCGAGGTGTGTGAACCAACATAAGCAGGGATCGAGGTGTGTGAACCAACATAAGCAGGGATCGAGGTGTGGGGCCCACACCTCATGGACGAATGCTGCCCCTCTATGTTACCAGGCAGTACTAGGTGGTAGATGACTCTCATCAACCGGTGCAATACCACCACTTTGCTCATTGGAGGCTTGAAGTGGTGGAACCCATGTTTAGTCTCTAGAGCTAAGTTCCAGTCAATATTCCCTATCTCTTCCATCACGCAGTATGGCTGACTTTTGAGGTTATGATGGACATCATGGCAAGATCCAATCTTCCTTACATTTCCAAGGTACAGCTCTAAAACGGTGTTCGCAGGCCGGCCACTAGTTATTATACCGGACCGAATCTATTGGTAACCCTTTAGGAGGCTTCTGGATGAGCTAGTGTATAATCAAGTTACTTCTACTCTGCCAGATAGTGAATGGAGGGAGTCCGAGTAGTGTGTATGCAGGGAGCATTGTCGAGGCCATGTTATTTCAAGGATCTGGGTATATTCTTACCCTATGTACCCCATTATCCAAAAATTTCATTACTTCATACAGCATGTCCCACCCACTTTTTCTTACTATTGAATAAATACACCATGAATTGTCAAACTAACTGAGCAAGCTTATCTGCGAAAAGATCTAAACCTCCCAAGCACTTCCTAAATCATTTCACAAATATACGTGGTCTCAATTCTAATCTCAACGATGTCCATTTCCACTTGCAGTCTGCCAAATGCCATGTACTTTTTCTGACAGAATCTCAGTTATCGGTTGATTCAACTACTGCTCCTCTCAGATGCCCAAATTATTCGTTGTATGATTCTTTTCAAAGGTGGTACTTTTGCATATGTCCGTTCTGATTTTTCCTGTCAGAGAATTGGCAATTTGGAATCTCCTCTCTTTGATCTTCTCTGGCTTAAAATCTCTCTACCTCATTGCGTCAAAATTCATCTGTTGTCTCTACCGTTCTCCAATTCCACTAATCACTTGGAGCTCTTTGACTTCCTCTCTTTGCAACTTGACTTTCTCCAGTCCAATTTCCTAACATTGAGGTAATTTTCCTTGGTGATTTTAATGTTCACAATTCCAGCTGGCTTCTGTTTTCTAGTCACATCGACCCAACTGGTCGAGATGCTGAGGCTTATGCAATTACTAATGACCTTGCACAGATTGTTCATTTACCTACAAGAATACCGGACAATCCTAATCATACAGCCAACACGCTTGGTCTTTTTCTCACAAACAACCCTTCTAAATACACGGTCGAAGTGAGAGATCCTTTAGGCACTTCAGATCACAACTTGGTGATTGTCTCTTCTCCAATGGAACCTTTATCTCATGGCTATTCCCAACCTCGTGTTGTTTGGCATTACAAGAATGCAAAATGGAATGACCTGTGAGAGTTCTTTTCTTCTTTTCCTTGGTCAGATTACTCTTTCAAAACTTCTGATGTCAATATTTGCTCAGATCGTGTCAGTGAAATTATTCTTGCAGGAATGGAATCCTTTATCCCACGCTCCACTTCAAAATCTCTTCCTTTAATTAAACCTTGGTTTTCCAATAAATGTGCTAAGGTTGTTCAAGAGAAGAATGTTGCATATCATAATTTGCTTGTTTCTAATTCTCCAGTTTCATTTTCTGCCTACACCAAAGCTCGCAACAATTGTAAAGCAGTTATTAATCAGTCCAAACTAGAGTTTGAACAGGCTAAGAGTAGAAAACTTGCTTCTTGCCCTAATGGTAGCTGAGCATTCTGGTCTCTTGCCAAAGCTATTGGCCGCAACTTTTGACCATCTCTGCTCCCACCTCTGTCCAAACCAGATGATTCTGTTGCCACTTCAGCCAAGGATAAAGTTGACCTGCTAGCATCCCATTTTTCTTCAAACTCATGTATTAATTATCTTGGTAAAACACCTCCCTCCATTCCCAACATGCTCCATTCAATGCCTCCTGTGGTCTTCCATCAAAAGGATGTCAGAAGGATTTTGACGAATCTTGATGGTAAGAAAGCTCCAGGTCCCGATGGTATTTCTCCACTTGTTCTCAAAACCTGTGCTCCTGAACTTACTCCTATTCTTTGTCTCCTTTTTTCACTTTCTTATTCCAAAGGTGTTTTTCCTTCTGCTTGGAAATTTGCCCATATCTAGCCAGTTCCTAAAAAGGGTGACAAATCCCTCCCATCCAATTATCGTCCCATTGCAATTACTTCTACTCTTTCTAAAGTAATGGAGAAATCAATTAACCGCCAACTCTTAAACTACCTAGAACCCTTACGTCTGATCAACGATCACCAGTATGGATTCCGTCAATGTCGATCCACTGGTGATATTCTTGCTTATATTACCCATTTATGGACTAATTCAACGGAAAGGTTAGGGGAAAAACAAGTAGTTGCTCTTGATATCTCAAAGGCTTTCGATCGTATTTGGCATAAAGGTCTTCTAAGCAAGCTTCCATCTTATGGTTTGCCAACTGTTTTTAGTAATTGGTTATCCAGTTTTCTCTCTGATCGCTCACTGAGGGTGATGGTAGATGGCTCTCTGTCTTCTAACTTCTCCACTAATGCCGGTGTCCCCCAAGGTTCAGTTCTTTCCCCCACTCTTTTCCTCTTGTGTATTAATGACCTTCTTCCATTGACTGGAAATCCTATCCATAGTTTTGCCAATGATAGCACATTGCATTCCACTTTCCATTTTGAGAAACCTTGTCCTGCTCAATCAGCTTCAACTTCTAGAAAATCTGCTACCAATTCCTTAAATGCAGATCTTCAGGTAATTCTCCAATGGAGCAAAGACAACTTAGTTAATTTCAACCCATCTAAAACTCAGTCTTGTCTTATATCTCGCAAAAAGGATTCTTTTGCTCCTATGCTTATCTTTAGTGACATTCCAATTTCTAGGAAAAATGATATATCTCTTTTGGGGATTACCCTGACTTCAAATCTCTCTCTCTCTTGGCATAAGCACATTACAAATATTGGTTCCTCCGCATCTAAAAAGTTTGGTTTTCTCTTTCGCTCTCAGCGTTACTTTTCTTCCAAACAGCTACTCACTCTGTATAAATCGCAAATCCGCCTTGCCATGGAATATTGTTCCCACATCTAGGGTGGTGCCCCCAAAACCTCTCTCAGGCTTCTTGATTCCATTCAGAAGAGGGCAGTTAGGTTAATTAATGATTCATCTCTAACAGAGTCTCTCCACTCGCTCTCTCATAGACGTACTGTTTCTGCTGCATGCCTCTTCTACAAATACTTCCATGGGCACTGTTCTTCTAAATTGGCTTCTATAATTCCCGTTCTCTCTTTCAAAACAGTCCGAACACGTGCCGCCACCAGCCAACATCCATTTATTGTCCAACTTCAAACTCACAGAACCAACTTTTCATCTTCCTCGTTTATTCATTCAACTGCCGTTTTCTGGAACAACCTTCTTTCATACATATTTCCTGAAAATTACAGTCTACAGAAGTTCAAGTCCAATGTCAACAAATATCTTTTTTCGTCTTTTCAACCTCCAACCCAAGCACAGTACTAAGTATTATAAGTTCTAATACCTCTAGTGTTTGGGGTTTACATAAAAAAAAAAAAAAAAAAGAAATTTACCCTTATATAGTTACAAGCTACACAAAGTTATAGCAGACTCAGTAAGCTTATAGTAGTGATTCCAAGCTTAGCACTGAATCTCTTGGTCACACCCAGATCCCCCCCCAACTTTGTGTAAATGAACTGATATAAATGATATTACCGGTGAGAGGTAGTCACAATGTATTGTGATTGTTATATAAATACACTATATTGCTATGAGTACTGGATTTGGGAAAAGTGAACCATACCTGCAATTCATATATTAGCAATAGGTTTTTAAAAAGCAACTGCACTGACCTGAAATCAGTCAAATTAAGTGACTCAGTTAAATTTCCAATTTATATGGCAATTTATTTCAAAGTGACTTGATGACAGATCACTTTTATAATGACTCAATGGAGCTGAAACAGCCAAAACACTTGTTTTTACTCATCACTTGGGGCTAATACTACAAGATAACACTAAAATTAAGCAAATCTTCCCCAAAGAGAAGTACAATTTAGAAAATTCAGTTTTTTCTTTTTTTTTTTTATTAAGAGAGTGCACACAAGTGCTTTGGCTGTTTCAGCTCCACTGAAGTTATTGTTCTAATTTTCAAAGTACAATCAGATTACAAAATTCTTACCTAACATACATAAACCCTAGCGCTCTAATATATGGTGAATCACTATGTGTTATAAGGCCAACAACTTGTTTTCTGGTTAGTTTTAGGGTGAATAACTTATACAAGATGCAAAAGGCTGTTGAAACTATGCCTCCAGCTCCTACTCCCCGAACCTAAAAAAAAAAAAATATATATATATATATATATATATATATATATATCTGTATGTATATATATACATATATTTAAATAACGTTTAAAATAGTTGGAAACTGAATCTTTCATGATAAAAATAAAATAAAAAGGTATACAGCAAACATCAGAGGCAGCAAAAAGCATATTCCTCTACATGATGCTTGAAATATAACCATACAAATAATTTAGAATGAGAGTAAAAAAATTGCACTGGAGTGCTCATATCTGTTCTATTTTTAGTTTTCGCTGCATCAGGACCACCGCTATTCAAATCCTCTGCATCGGGTGGTGGACTGATCTTCCAATCGACTCGCCTTTGCGGCGATTTGTCTAGCGATCAAAATGCAGCAATTCCCTGACCATTATTGGCCTTGTGGTCCTCTGTTGAGATGGGGCATAATAGTCAGTCTATTTTTTGGTATATTTTTGTTTTATTTTACTACAGTGGTCTAGATCTCTGTTGGTGATATTTCACATAAATTTGGACCTGGTGCCTGTCAGAGGGGGTGCCGTTAAATTTCTATTTTAATTGGCTTTCAAAATTTAATGAATTATTATTTATTATTCTTATAATTAGATGTTCTAAATTATCTTAGAGATTTTCTGCTGCAATATTTTTATTTACTCTTGTAACAAGAGTAACAAGAGTTACCCCTCTCTTCCCTTCCTGTTTTGCTTGATTCTTAAGTTTAATTTCGACTTTTTCGCTCGTCTTGCCATATTGCTGGCATTATTTTATTTTTTATTTATTTTTACTCTCATTCTAATTTATTTGTTTGTCTCATTCTAATTTATTTGTTATATATATATATATATATATATATAAATATATATAGAGCAGAACCCCTATTAAGATGTTTTCCATGGGAGTGGAGGTTTAAAACTTCTTAGAAGAGAAAATGACCTAAGGGTATGAAATATTTACACAAATAAAAATGAAAAGATACACATCCATAAGTTAAAGATGATTTTTAAGTACTATTTCAGAATTTATATTTTACTCTGCCTATGGGAAACATTTTTAAACTGAGGATTTTTAATTGCTTAACATTCTGTTCATTAAACTTATTACTAAATCGAAAGGATGAACCTAAATCCAAAGGAGTTCATCTTTCCAACTATAACCCTTCAAATTAGAAAAATATATAATTAGTATAATCAGTATAATTAATAATTAATATCTGTAGCATTTAAATAAAACTGCCAAGGGAGGACAAATAATTAGGGCCAATATGGTAGATAGACAAAAATACAGTTATTCTTTAACAAATAACCAAAAATACTAATAGTAATCTACAGAAATAAATAAAGTATTATAAATTCAGTTTTCAATATACCTTAAAAGGTCACAATTACAATAAAACACAGCAACAATCCACTAAATAATTCAGAACTGTTTAGAACCTTCAGAACTTAACGGCAGCACTTCACATGGTCGATGCTATGCAATTATAGATATCAATCCATTATATCCAAATTGTTTATACTAAAAAGGTTTTAGGGCTGAAAGCCTCAGAATACAGAAAATTTACTAATCGAACAAGTTAGTGCATGCATCATGTTAGTCATAGTAAATCACTTAAGTAGGTGAGATGGCATCGTTTTTGTTACATCTCATATTGTGAACGACTTGACATCGAATTGCCCCGATACTGACTACTTCGAATAATCAACGCTTTGCCAATGGAGAAGACTAATGTTACTTATTCTCGGTGGATGATACCACCACCAAAGGGTGGTATCTGCCAAGCACAGTGCAATGTCAGGGTAATTCTATGTGAAAGTGTTCACAATATGAGATGTAACAAAAACGATACCATATCACCTACTTCAGAGATTTACTATGAACTGAAATGACGCTATGCAATAATTTGTTTGATTACCAAAATGTTTATATTGTTTAATTTTTTTTTTTAATATAAAAATAAAGAATTTCTATATTAAAAAAAAAACATTAAGTAGGAAAATGTCATTATAATAATACAGGCAGTTCCAGACTTTATGAGTTAATTTGTTCCTGGTGCACACTCGTAAAGCGGGAATTTATTTCCCATAGACGTAATGTTAAAAACAGGGGTTACATTCTCAACAATAAAATTGATTACTATTTTTATATATGGAGTTAGCTTATTAGTTTATGCTTAAACAATGATCGATTTATCCAAAGAAATAAAATATAGCTTGTAAAATCAAGCAAATTATAATAATAAAGAAATTATTTATGACTTACAAATGTTAAAGAATGTTTATTCTTCATCATCATCGACTAAATGCACATTCATTGATCATTCACTGTTGTCTAGGCACTCATTGTTGGTTTGTTGGAAGCACAAGGGTCGCCTTCTCTTTTCTTTATAAATTTCACGATAGCATGCTTAAGCATTTTTAAAATTTGTAGCGACTTTCTTGGTACACTCCAAATTTGTATCTTGTAACTCGAAAATCTCAATTGCTTTTTCTATGTGTTGAAAAGCTTTGTCTAGCCCCCTTGAGAGTGAAGGAATGAAGAGGAGTTTTAGCTGTTAAATATTCCTCAGCTTCTTCACATTTTGCTATTTCAAAGAGGTCTTCATTTGTTGAGCTCTCCATGGTGTGCTCGAAGCAGATCAGTGACATCAGCTGAAGAAACGTCAAGCTGCAATTGGTTAGCAATAGTAACAACCACTTCTGTTTCATTTTGTATGATCTCTGCTGGTTCTTGAAATCCTTCAAAATTATCACTAAACCAAGGACACAGTTTATTCCAAACACCCTTCATGTTCTTCTCTGTAATTTTGTCCAGGTTCGTTGCATAATTTTTTTATTTTATTTTAGATGAAATATAGAATTTGCATCTAAAATATGGAATTCTTTTCAAAATTCTTTAAGAGCCGGACCTCCCTCCTTATCCATTGCATTAATTAGCATATCAAATGTCTCCTGAAGGTAATGCACTTTAAACATTGAAATAATATTGGTCTACTGGCTGCAAAAGTGGTGTCATTTTGGTGGCAAAAAATTATTTTAACATTAGGGTGGTGGTGATGTTGCAGAAATGGTGGGTGGTACATTATCTAAAATCAGAATCACCTGAAAAGCGATATATTTATCTTCACAATATTGTTTTACTTCAGGCACAAAGTGATGCGAAAACCAATTTTGGAATAAAGGAATGAAAAGAAAAATATGAAAATTTATTTATTTTTTATATGATTGAAGATTTCAGTGAAGGGAAAATACACTTCACCACAATAATGTAAAAGTTCACAGAATTCATTTTATCAACATGGTCCACACTTGTATGTTGAAGAAATCAATTTTGAGAGATGGAACATATATATGAACAATGGTGGTGCAAACGTCTTTCTCAGTATTGGCATTCAGGGAAACTGTTAGTTGAGGGTGGTGGGGGTGACCCATAGAGACTGAGTCAAAGTATCAACAGCATACATCTTTCAAGAGTTCATGTTTGCTGTTGCAACAAGATATGATTCGGTTAATAATGTTTTAAACGAATGGGAAGTTAACTCTAGGGAAGCAAACTTAAATAGCTTCAAGCAAAATATACAAGAATGGGTAAATCTTAACTGTGTCTATGGTAATGTCAGAAGTATTTCAATAAAATGATTAAACTTAACTCCTGATCAGAACTAAAGGAAATGTGGGATCGCCCAGAGGAGATGAAGAGTTTCACTACAGTATATACAATGTAATTAGGAAGGATAGGGAGATGCTTCTTATCCAAAGCAGATTGAGCATGATAAAAGCTTTAATAGGATCAGATATTACACATGACAATATAGAATTTGTGTGGCGTGAGTTTGATAGAAGCAAGAGAATAACAAGAGTGGGAGTAATTGTGACATTATCACAAGAGCCTACACATACTGATGGAATGAGTGAGAAAGTGGGAAGGAACTCACCATGGGAGAACAAAATTTTAAAACCAACTGTTATATGACTGTTATTGTTATCTGTTCATCACCCACAAACCAGATGACATCATAGAGCTGACAGTACAGAACCATCGGCAGGAAATCATCACAGAGTTCTAAGTCAGATAATGAGGAGAGAGGCAGCAGTTGTTAAAGGCAAATAAATGGGGTTTTAATTTCAGGATAGGAACCTACAACAGTTTAAAGTGCTATGTAGTCTCCATCAACTGGGGACATAGCATGCAGAGGAGGAAATACATTACAGTTAAGGATTGTACATT
Source organism: Mastigoproctus giganteus (assembly GCF_048544385.1). Classification (NCBI taxonomy): domain Eukaryota; kingdom Metazoa; phylum Arthropoda; class Arachnida; order Uropygi; family Thelyphonidae; genus Mastigoproctus; species Mastigoproctus giganteus. The sequence goes on along the minus strand of NC_143576.1, from coordinate 127,509,352 downwards.
AACTATTAAGAAAATATAGCACAACGGGATCAGATGGATGGATAATAAGCTAGCTAGTTTAACAGGACAGAAAAAGCCCTGTTAACCTAGCTAGCCTATGACAACTACATTCTGATTTGTAACAGTACCACAGAAACGGTTAGGCTGGCAAAGTCTGATTTCAAGAAATCACTGGCTAAGAAAACAAAGAACAGGGAAAGATGTTTTTCAAATAAGCATATATAAAGGAGAAAAGAACTTTTCAAGAAAAAGTTCTTAGAATAAGATTCTTGCATAATGGGTGTGGGAGTCTTGGATAACTGATGTGGATGAACTAATGGATACTTTGCACTGATATTTAGACAAAAGACACTTCACGGTGAGGAGTAACTGCAAGAATGATGATGGACAGCATGAAATCAGTGATATTATTGAAATCAAGATTGTTTCTCAGAAAAACTTTTGGGATTAAAGGTGAGTAAGGCTCCCGGAGTTGATGGGCACATACCCAGTAATTAGGAAGCGGTTCAAACAAACCTTAGGAAGCGGTTACATGGCAAACTCAGTGTTACCTTTTGCAGTCCCTATGATTTCGTGAGAACCATCTTTGGCGATCACTCAAGGTGGGTAGTACATGGCTTTTGGGTAATTATGAAATGTCAGTGTTTAATTTACTCGACTGCTACAAAAAATATGGGCTGTCAAATGTCGTTGAAAATTCATCTTCTTCATTCCCATCTCAAATTTTCCCCTGAAAATCTGGGAGACGTAAGTGATGAATAAGGGAAACAGTTTCAAGATATTTCCATGATGGAAAAGCAGTACCAAGGTCGTGGGATCCTGTAATAATGGGAGATTACCACTGGTTCCTTGTGAGGGAGAGTAAGCAGGAATACAAGAGAAAATCCCTTAGCAGCAAACATTTTTAAGGACAATTCCAGGTATGCTGATTATATATTATTGAAATATAACTATTTCACTACGATTTATGATAATTTGTCCGAAGTGAAATGAGTTATAGAGAAGGTATAATATTTTTTTACACTTGTATTACAAACTTTAATTTTACGTATATATCCCTTTATTTTAATATTAAAGGTTGGTACATCTTTTGATGCAGACATGACAGAGACTTTTTATGGCAATTTTTGGAATCAGCACTTTTATTTCCTCCAGAATCACATATTTTCATTGCGGAGGTATGACAAAAATATTTTTGTTGGCTAGTGTAATTGATGTAAACACCTCTTACTTAGTGGTTGTGCTAGATCATAAAAAAGAACATATAAACCAACTGAATTTAAAATTGAGATTGACAGAGCTTTTTTTTTTTGCTACCAATCATTTCTGATAATTCTATAAAGTCAGTTGTTATTGTTTGTTATTTGGTTTTTAGGAGCATTAGCAACTAAGGCCATACTGCTCCGGGATATGCGGTGGTCATTCCCTGACCTTTCCGCATCCTCCGTATTTGGTGGTGACTGGCTCGAACCCCGGTCTAATCGAAAAGTGTGCGCTACACACTGCTGCTCCTTCCCACCTGGCTACGGAGGTGCCCCCATAAAGTCAGTGCTAGCATTTAAGATGTGTAGTAATATATTAAAATAATAATATATCAGCAGATAATAAATACTATTCAGTTTAAATCCTATTAAGCATTTTTCATACCAAAAATTCTGGCTCAAAGATGAAATTCAATATAGAATTCCAGAAACCTGAAACATAGCCAATTTTATTTAGTTATTAAGACTGTTTGGGCTGTTTATTCTGTCAATTTGTACTTTCATACCAAACTAATTCAACATTTCAAGAAGTCAAATGTATAAATTAAAATCACCTCTATTTTAACATCTAAAGTCACATTATGTTGCCTTTTCACTGCACTAGGCAACTTTCTTGAATAATTTCCACTCATGATGGAGTAGTGAAATATTTTTTGATATATATTCATAGCACCTCTTCAATTACAAAAACAACATGGAACTGGACATTGTGAGTATACAAAGTGGTGCCGTGTGATGTCACGGACCTACTGTGCATTGTTATAGAAAGCGCTACTGTTTATTTTCTAGAATTTACTATTTATTTATCATTTAGATTTTTATTTCATTATATATTCTCTAAAATTATGATTTACGGTACTGTATAGTATACAGTAATGGCTATAGAGTTTTGTAAAATTTATTTGTTGTATTAAATATATACTTATGTATTAAATATGTATTTATGTTTTGATACAGTATATTTTTACATTTCATATACAGTATGTAATTATGAATTTAAATACAGAAGGAGAAAGAAGATTCAAGGGAAATATACATGTACATTCCTGTTCAAAACAACATAGGTGTGAATATATACGATGTTTACCGTCCCTAATTAATCAACAATGTGTATGCGAAACAATGCATATCGAGGATCCTCCACACTTGTAAGAAGGTTGCCTAAGCAACAATGCCTTCTTTTCTGTTTTTGGCTTGATGCCCTCTTTGTACTGTTTTAATGTGTAATATTTTGAATTTGGCACAGTAATGTGAAAAAAAATATACATACTATCCAAACTATTTTGATTTCTTTATCTAATGGAATGCTGCTTTATTTATTTATTTATTTTTTTTTTTTACTTCTCCAAGTTTAACACATCTGATGTTTCTAATAGCAGGTGCCATGCATGTTTTTTTTTTTTTTTTTTGTTATTTGGTTTTTTAGGCGCATTAGCAACTAAGGCCATATTGCTCCAGGATATGCGGTGGTCATTCTCTGACCTTTCCGCATCCTCCGTATTTGGTGGTGACGGGCTCGAACCCAGGTCTAATCATCAAGAAAGCGTGTGCTACGCACTGCTGCTCCTTCCCACCTGGCTACGGAGGCGCCTGTGCCATGCACGACCTGCTCATCTAACACACATGCTTCACAGTCAACTCGGTTATAAAATAGTCAGTGAAAATTTTTCTAAATAATCTGTTTTAATATTTGATAAGCTTTATGCTCCTCCACAAAAAGAATACTTTTGTTTCTTAAAATAAAAATATAGAATGTATACATACACCTCCACACATTCCTGTTTGACCAGATGTTTTGCGGCTACCTTTTTCCCAAGGTTCCAAATGGTTTACCTGGAATTTAAGCATTATAATTACATCAAAGGATTAACAATATTTTAAAACTGAATTTCAACAATGTAGAATGATTTCATTCCAGCATAAGTCAAAACACAATACATACTCAGAAATATAATTCCAATGGCATAATTGGTTATGAGATCTAATAACTAAAGGAGCTCAATCTTTTCTTTTTTTTTCATATGTATGTGTACAACAATCACTTGTATGTTTTGATAAGTCCAAAAAAAAAAAAAAAAAAAGATAACCTTTAACACTGTAAAAGGGTAAAATCTAGACTAGATATATTTAAAGCAAAATACATTAACTAGCCATTTTAACATGGCAAAATTTCTGAGTCAAGGTTAATGACTAAACTTTCTCTACCTTCCCAACTATAACTGGTTTTAATGGAGTAGTTTTTTAAGAAAAAAATTATGGTTTCACAGAGTAACAGCATGAAAGCATAGGTGCAAAGCAACCATTCTTGCAACTATTTTTGTTTAGTAAGTGTGCAAAATTTTCTAATTAAAATTTCCAAAATGTTTTAATTAAAAAAATAAAATGTATATAGTGTGTGTGTGTGCATGGATGCATATTTTATTTAGTTTTATTTATTTTTCTGATAAATAATATAGGCAGTTCCTGACTTTACTTGTAATTAACTTGTAAAAGTTAATTCGTTCCTGGCGTACACTCGTAAAGCGGGAATTTATTTCCCCATAGACGAAATGTTAAAAACAGGGGTTAAATCTGACCATAGTAATGTTAAATAAAGGTCAACAAAATAATAGTTTATGTTTAACAATGATTTATTTATCCACAGAAAACATAGCCTTTAAAATAAAGCAAATTATTTGTCATAGAAATGTTAAAGAATGTTTATTTTTCATCATCATCAACTAAATACACTCATACTGATGGTCCATCGCTCATTTTTGGTTTGGCACTCGTTTGTTGGAAGCACAAGAAGTCGTCTTCTTCAGAAGTGCTTCTAGAGTCATTTATTTCCAAGACAGTTTTCTGTTTTCTTTATAAATTTCATGATGCATGCATATGTATTTTTTAAATCTGTAGCAACTTTTCTAGTGCACTCTACCAGACAGTGAAAATGAAGAGCAACACAACCACACTTTTTAATGTAAGAGCAGTAACTGCATTATGTTATGTAAGTTAGTGAGAAGCTCTTGTGTGCCTACACAAATGCATGCACAGTAGTACTGTATTTACATCTACACCGCTGGTTTGAAATGGAGTGTTTATGAATTTTTAGCATTTATTTATTGCAATTAATGTTCATACTTCCGATTTTTTTGATACTTTAAAAAAGAACTCATAAAAGCGGGAACTGCCTGTATATAATAGAAAATGTGTGCATGCTTTTGAAATAAACTGGAACAACGGAAGTTACTAAACCCCGAGGGGCTCACATCTGGTGAGTATGGGCTTGGCACACCCAGGGTCCTGAGCTGGATATCATCATTCTTCTCTTCTTGGTGATTCCCTTCAACTTTTGACTCTCTCTCTCTCTCTCTCTCTCTCTCTCTCTCTCTCTCTCTCTCTCTCTCTCTCTCTGTCTCTGTCAGGGTGACTTGGGAATTTTTTTTTTTTTTTTTTTTTTTGGCTGGTGCAGCATAAGCTTCAGGCTTCCTTGTACCATGTAGCTAATGATAATAATAATAATTAACACACACACATAGCAGAGCATCGAAAAAAAATCTGAAGGTCAATAATCTGAACTAGTCAGCATCTATTTATTTTTTTATGCCAGTGCCATAAAATAACACTACACAACATGATTTTTTACTTCCAGCAAATCAATGGTTGTTTCTGGTCAAGTTTTATGTATAGAATTTAAAATAAATCATAAAAATTTCCTATCACATCTCAGTTTTAAGATATAGATAGATAACTGGATTCTGTACAAAGATATCATTACTGTTTGAAATACAATTTTTAAACTTAACTTTTGGTTGGTTTTGTTTATTGGGCTGAAAGTAAAGCAAGTACATCATTACTGCATTCATGCATTAAGAATTTGCAGATAAAGGAACCACTGCGTGATAGTGCTGTTGTTGTGGTTTTTAGGAGCATTAGCAACTAAGGCCATATTGCTCCGGGGATATGCAGTGGTCATTCCCTGACCTTTGCGCATCCTCCGTATTTGGTGGGCATGGGCTCGAACCCAGTCTAATCAAGAAGTATGTGCTACGTACTGCTGCTCCTGCCCATCTGGCTACGGAGGCGCCGAGTGATAGTGACCACAATGTATTGATGTAGGAATTACTTAAAGATGTAACTACCATCAAGGCTAAAGGGAAGGCCTTTTGCTTTCGTAAGGTGACTATGGGGGGTCTCAGACAGTTTTTAAATTCTGTACGGTGGGATCAACTGATGATGTTACCAACATTTAATTCTAAATGGGAAGCCTTCAGGGACTTAATTTTGGAGGCTGCTAGGCTTTTCATTCCAACTAAGAAATACTGTTCAAAGTTTAGGCCTAAATGGATATCAGATGAATTATTATTATCATTATTAACTATATGTTGCAAGGAAGCCTGAGGCTTATGCTGCACCAGCAAAAAAAAAAAAAAAAAAATCCCAGAGTTATGCTGAGAGAGAGAGAGAGAGAGAGAGAGAGAGAGAGAGAGAGAGAGAGAGAGAGAGAGAAGTAAAAGGGAATCACCACGAAAAAAGAAAGAGAAGAATGATAATACCCAGCTCAGAACACTGAGTGTGCCAAGCCCATATTCACCAGATGTGAGTCCCTAGGGTTAATAAGACTCGTGGGAGAGCAGTCAAATATGAAGTTCGCTGAGCAGTGCAGACGGGCTTCCAGGGCAGGTCATGAAGTCTTGTCAATGATATATAGCAATTTTTCTAGCAGGGACAGGAAGATGATCATCCCGTTATACAAGGCAATGGTCAGGCCACACTTACACAGAGTACTGTGTACAGGTCTAGAGGCCCCATTTTAGAAAGGATGTAGAGTTGCTAGAACGAGTACAAAGAAGGGCAACAAGATTATTGAATAGAACAAAGGGGTGCTCTTACCAAGAAAGGCTTAACTTCAGCAAATTTCAGCATCTGGAGAGTAGGCACCTGTGAGGTGATCTGATTGAGGTGTATAAGGCCTTGAATGGGTTGATCAAGCTGAATGCTGATGGGATTCTTCCTTTTGCTCAGATTAAGAACATGAGGGGGTATAGTTTCCAATTGAGTTTCCAGTTGTAGAATAGATGTGCAGAAATTTGCATTTAGCCAGTGGGTAGTTGATTGGTGGAACAGACTTACATCTTTTGTTGTGGAAGTGGATAGCCTAAATAAATTTAAGGCTGAGCCGGACAGGCATTTGGAATGAATGGTGGGGTGAAATGGAAAGGTTTTCTTTTTTTCTTTTTGGCTAATGCTGCATAAGCTTGCTTTCTTGCATCCTCTGCCTCTACTGATGCTAATGCTACTATTCTTGCAATATAGTATATTTTGATGCACTTTTCCAAACAAGTCAGTATTTCTATTAATTTTATTACACCATTCAACTGTTTAATATATAGTGTATGATAAACTACGCTACAAATATCCCAGAGTATATGAAAACCTCTTGCTCTAACTAGTTTGCATCATTTCTCCCCCCCATATCTGATGAGAAGTAAAATAAAATTTTTCTGAAGACTATCAGAGCACACAGGCCAAAGAGAATGTTATCTGGGGTTGTATCTAGAATTGCATCAATTAATGTACAATGAAAGAATGCAGTAAGCCAAGCTCTTTTCGCCAACAGCAATACCCAAAAGATTTTATGGCCGGGGTAACAGAACGGAAGTTGTGGGAGGCTGACTAAGCCTCCCACAACTCTAAGCGTAAGAAAAGTAGGTGGGGGTTTCTATTAATATCTCTGCCACCATGGCACCCAAATAAGTCAACCAGAGACAGAAGGACCCTTTTTGGAGGCATAAATCATCGCTGGACCATCTTGGACAGGAAACTCATGACTTCCAGTGGCCAATGAGAGAGTTTTGCTCTAAAAGACAAAGGAGAGCACAGAATATAAAAGTGCCCAAAATGAGCCCAAAGAGTTGTCACCACCAGAGGCTCTACTGGTTTTGGTCACCATCATTCCTATGGTCATTGGAAGATCTTCGCCACCGCTGCCACCACCACCTTAGTGGCTGTTGGTTCACCATTGTCTTGTGGAATCCTATGGTCGTCAATGCTGGTCACCGTCACTGCGGTCACCATTAGTTCTGACTGAAAAGATAGAATTGTGAGGACCAGAGAAGACCAGTCAACTCTACTATAAAAGGAGGTCTTGTAACAGGCTCCAGGACAAACCAACTTAACCTGGTAAGCAGACCGTTCTTACATGTGAATGAAAATGTGTGAGACAACAAAATTTACATTGAACTAAATGCTTCCTTTCTTATTCTCTCTAATATGAAGAAATTAGTGTTAATTCAATAAGGTATGGAACAACTATGACTGTCGAAAGTAATAACGATACTTTTTCTCTTCTCCTAGCAAACCAAATGCGAAAAGAGAACAAAATAGTCAAACTTAATTAGATATTAGTCCCTTAAGTATAGTAAAAATATTTGATAAGATGCCATAGGCCACCCAAAACCATAACCACTCAATGCTCCAAGCCTACCTAATAATAAATAAGATATGGAGTTACTTTCGGTATGTCATAGCTTATCCATTCTAGAGTTATTTAGAAGGTGACAAAAGTCAAAAGAACGGACGGGTCTAGAAAAAGGTAGAATATAGAACTCTGTGAAACCACTAGACCACTGGTTCTTAAACTTTAGCTATGTTCTCTTGTTAGTAAATGGTTGTACTTCGAAGCGATGCATGCTGTATTCATTGTATTAATGCTGAGTGAAAGTATATTGTATACATGACCATATTTTGTTCATAATAAATGTTATGTGTTATTTGTATGTTGCATTCTCTCTGTCAGCATCTCGAAACACGCCAGGGTAAATAAACAAAGAAAATGGATTCTTGCAGGGTGGAGAGACACTAAGTGATCTTTCCATTACAAAACACATGTGATCTGTATGCTGCGGCAATCAAAGGATATTAGAACCCTTGATTGCCGAGGGCTCGGATTTTTTGTCCTCACCGATTGAACATCTTAAGCAAGATAGACATCACAGGTGTACCCCGAAGAAAAGGGGGGGGGGCAACAGAAGGTACAGAAGAAATCGTTTTACCAGATGTCATGGAACCATGTACTTCACGATTTGGACTATGAGCCAGAAAAAGAAAAGGCCCCACACTACATTGAACAAGAAGAGTTAAGCGACTTGATCAGAGACTTGGGCTTACCCAAAGAAGGCTGAATTACTCAGATCCAGACGACAACAGTGGAATTTACTTGCCAAAGGTACAAATATTACAATATACCATAAGCAAAATGAAGAGTTTTCAAGATATTTTGCAATGGAAAACAACACGTGTGTCTGCAGACATCGTGGGTCTTATGCACGAATTGAACATTGATCACAATACCACTGAATGGCGTTTGTTCATTGATGCGTCAAAGCTAAGTTTGAAAGCAGTATTGCTTCATAATGGAAATACTTTACCATCAATTCCTCTTGTTCATGCTGTTGGTCTGAAAGAAACTTACAATAGTATGTCCCGGATTCTTGCTGCTATACATTACAATGACTATGGATGGAATATCTGTGGTGATCTCAAAGTGATTGGACTGCTTGTTGGGTTGCAAGGTGGTTTCACTAAATACTGTTGTTTCCTGTGTTTGTGAGATAGTCGTGCAACAGCCAAACACTACGTCATACAACACTGGGACAAGAGAGATGAATATATTCCTGGCAATTGCAATGTAAAGTATGTACCATTGGTTGATCCACAAAAGTTTTTCTTCCCCCTTTACACATCACATTTGGACTAATTAAGAATTTCACTAAGGCACTGGATAAAGAAAGCAGAGGATTCCCATATTTACTGAAAATGCTTCTAAATTTATCTCGTGCAAAGCTGAAGGAAGGAATTTTCATAGGTTCTCAAATAAGAAAGCTCCTAAAACATGAAGAATTTCAAAGAAACCTGAATGATGTTGAACTGGCTGCATGGAGATCTTTCAAGGCTGTGGCACACGGATTCCTTGGAAAGAGAAAAGAAGAGAACTATGAGCAACTGGTGACAAACTTGCTGAAATGTCACAAGAACATGGGGTGCCGAATGTCATTAAAAATGCATTTCCTTCATTCCCATCTGGATTTCTTTCCTGAAAACTTAGCAGATGTCGGTGATGAACAAGGAGAGCACTTCCACCAGGATGTATCTGCAATGGAAAAATGAACCAAGGTCACTGGGACTCTGCCATGATGGGGAGATTACTGTTGGTTCCTTAAACGGGAAAGAAATCTGGAGTACAAAAGGAAATCATTGAGTGGGAAACATGTCTAAGTAACATATATTGTGTGTAATAATTACGACCATGTATTCTGATATTGTATAGAAACAAGGAATTTAAAAAATGCATATATCTTTTGATGTAGATGTGACAGAAGTAAAAGTCTGATATTTTCATAATCAGGACATTAATTTCGTTCAGAATAACCAACTTTTGTTCCAGAGGCATGACAAAAAAAAAAAAAAAAAATTTGTTGGGTAGTGTAATTAGAGTAAGTGTCGATTGCGACTATGTTTGTGGAATTGAACTTTGATTCTATTAAATGGCAATTGTAATAAGCGAAAATCAGAGGAATGTGATCCACAGGCTATAAAAAAGAAGACATAAAGCAAAAATTTATACATTTATTTTACTTTACCAATTAATAAAATTAAATGAAATACTAACTACACATAACACTTTGTAATCTGATATTTCTGTTCACTGATATTTTTGAGGGTGGGGATTGTAAAATCTAAAACAGTAAAAAAAGATAAGTGTCAATTAATAACAAAGAATAGGGCATGCAGATATTGCAACACAATTCGTGCAAGTGAGATATGGCATAAAAAGTTCAGATATAGGAATGAAGATATTCTGAAAATTTACAAAATTTTATTTTACTGTACTATAGTCATGGTAGTCTTCTTCATCTTTTAAAAGGAGCAGAAATTTTTAACAATTAAATCAAAGACTGGGATTTTAAATAGACCTTCAAAGGATGAAAGTGGGTCTTCATTAGCAAAATTTTACGAAGTTGGAAAGTCAACCATAACAGAAATTATAAACAAGAAAAAAACAAAAACTATGAGAATAGCAAATAACACATCCCACAAAGATGCTGTTTGTTATTGTAGTTGGGCTTTGGGAGCATCAGCAACTAAGGCCATATTGCTCAGTGAAAATTGCATGTGTTCGCTGGACAAAAAAACCCAAGTTTCTGGGGAAAAAAATCAAGGTACTCTCGCCTGAGCCTGACTAACTCAGCCACATTGTGAAAAAGGCCCATAAAAATTCCTCACATTATTAAAAGTACTCTAACTCAGGTTGTTGCACCCGGGGTAGGGAAGACAGTGATTCCACCAACTGTACTACCTATCAGCATTAGGTACGAACAACAAACTGAATCCTGTCCAACTAATTACTCTTGCTGAAAAGAGTAAGAAATCTGTCAGCAAAGAAACACAAAGTTTAAAAATGGCGCAGCAAAAAATAAGTAATTTTTGTTAAAGGCCTATACATATGTGTTATTGTGGCTGAAAGTTCCATTTGTTTTGTTACCTATTAATAAAAAATACGCAAGTACAACTTTGTGTTTTTATTTCTAAACTTACTAAACCTTTTTTTAGTCTCCAGAACAGTATTTTTGATAAGTTCGAAAATCCAAACAAACTGGAAGTCTGAACTAACCCCGGTCTGTCTCAATTAGTTCGGGTTATCGACACTGCTGTACATACAGATAACTCTCGTATAACATGGTATGTTAGGTTCATACAAAATCTCTCTCGTGTAGTGCGAATCCATGTTATACGGGACTAAGAACCAGTACAAAAAGAGAGTTATGTTCCAAAGCTAACAAAAATACACTATTTGTTTTATAACTAGCAGAAACTTAATTTTTATTAAAAATAGTAATAACTGAATAAATGACTTACAAACTGTGATAATATAGGTCAGATAACGTACGTTCATTTAATTTTCTTCCTCTTCATCACTGCTAAGTGCAATCAAATCATAACCTTTTCTCTGTTGTAGAATATCTTCAGGTTCTAAACTTTCTTATGCAATATCTAGATTTGTTTGCTTTTGCTTGATAAAAATGTTTGGAAATTTCATGGTATGGAGCTAAGCATGTTTGAAGCTCACTTTTTAACTTTTTGCTTCTTGCAATGGAAGGATCTGCATTCAAAAAATAAAGACTAATTGCTGGGCAAAATTTATGCCTTCCCGTATGTTTTTTAATTTTAAAATTTGGAACTTCAGCATTTATCTTCACTATCATCCTCTAAATTGATTTGGCTTATCTCCGATGCTGTTTCCACCATATCTGCTTTGCCAGCCTAATTTTTTTATCCTTGTAATCCTTGAGCATCTTCAGTAGTCATATCATCAAAAACGTTCTACTGACGTAGTAAGTTCTACTGCACAGATTCCATTTTTGCCGGTTCAACCATATTTCCTGAACAAACTATGGCCATTCATTTTGCCAACATGCATTTAACATTGACAGTCTTACTTCTTTGAGCGATACAATTGAAAAATGTTTCTATGCCTACATCACTTCAATAAATTTGGAATCAATTTTTTTTCAAAATCCATTGTAACGATTTTCTGTTTTTATTCACAACTTTCATGTATGAGGATTAGAGGATCTATAAACTAGCATAGGTGTTATCATGTAATCTCCTGATGCATTATTGCACATAAGTAACGTTACATGATCTTTTGATGCCTTAAAACCTGGTGCAGTTTTCTCTTTTTTTGAAATAAAAATTCTGTTGCATTTTTTCCCACCAGGTTTTACCTGTTCACCTGTCTCAGTGACACTGAAAACTAGATGTGGTGTGTATCCGTAGCCAAGTGGTCAGGCGTACAGGTGCATAAGTACACGTGCCTTAAGTGACCGGGGTTCAAGCCCGTGACTATTGAATACAGTGCTGTTTCTTGTATGCTGTCTATCTTGTGAACTCATCTGACCATTTGGTTGTCCCGGAGTATAAACAGAAAATTTATTTATTTATTTATTTATTTATCCGTGCTCTTCAATAATTTTTTGAAATTTCTCTGCATTCTTCTTGGCAGCTTCATTCTCAGCTGATGCACTATCCCCTTGAATTATTATGTCTTGTAATGAGAAGTGGTTTTTAATGCCTTTGTGGGTAGAACAGTTAGTAGGATCACAAAACAGGTCTTTTCCACACCGGGTGGAAAAGACCTGTTTTTATGGGTCTTTTTCACATGGCGTAGTCAGTCAGTCTCAGACAAGGGTAGCATGGTTTTTTCTTCCAAAAATTTGGATTTTTCGTCCAGCAAACAGAAAAATTCAAAAGGTGATATAGTTGTACACGTTGCCACTAATGATATTAAGAGTAGGAGACCGGCAGAATTACTTAACAAGTACAGGTCAATGCCAGAAAAAAGTCACGGGTTAGGGTTAAATTTGAAAGTGACTGCAATTCTGCCCAGACACGATAGGAGGAAGTACAAGATGAAAGCCTTTTGTCAATCAGTTTGGCCAGGAAGAGATTGTGCAAAGCTCACAGGGTAGAATTTTTTTCAGTGTGGTCTGTGCTTGCTAACAGGAGAGACTGCTTCTACAGGGATGGGATACACTTAAATAGAAAGGGCGCAAGAATATTTGCTGATGCTATTGAGGCAGTGTTACGTGGGTTGGAAAACTGCTAGCTTGGGGGGAATACAAGGACTAATAGATTAACAGTAGCCACTGGTAGAGGTGAAAGTGATTCTTGCACTGCTTCTATTGGAATGAGCAGAAGCCTGGAAAACAAGATGCAGGATATTTCAGAGACTGCTCAGAGTCATTGCGGTACAAGTAAGCACATGGGTTGTGTTAGGGTAGCTAAGAATAGGAACAGGTGCATGTATACGTGTGTGTGTACACCAATGCTAGGAGTTTGGTAAATAAATTTGATGAATTTGAGGTATCGCTCAAAGCATCAAAGGCAGATATTGTTGGGATATCAGAGACATGGTGTCACACAGATATAAGGAATGCAGAACTGGAATTAGGGGAGTACAACGTCTACAGAAAGGACAGACAGGATAGGAAGGGAGGAGGGGTTATGCTATTAGTTAAGAAACACATAAAATCCAAGGAAGTGAAGCCACTTGACATCGCTGGACAGCAGTGTCGAATCAGTTTGGTGTGATGTAAGCATAGGGAAATCAAAATTGAGAGTAGGAGTGTGCTATAGGCCTAATGACTCTGATGAGTATAATAAGAAACTGTACAGGGAAATAGAGTGGGCCAGTAATCAGAGAGTCTTATAATGAGGGATTTTAATTTCCCAGATATTGATTGGAATTTGTGGGTTAATCACTCACACACTAGCAAGGCTTTTGTGGATTTATTGGATGATTGTTTTCTACATCAGCATGTTCGGGAGGCAACTGGAGGGAGTAATACTCTTGATTTGATTATCAGTAGTGATTCTGCATGCATTAAGAATCTGAAGATAAAGGAACCACTAGGTGGCAGCGATCGCAGTGTGCTGAAGTTGGATTTACTCAGAGGTAACTCCCGTCAGGTGTAAAGGGAAGGGTTATTGCTTTCGTAAAGGCGATTACGATGGTCTGAGACAGTATTTAAATTCTATACAGTGGGACCAACTGATGATGTTACCAACAGCAAATTCAAAATGGGAAGCATTCAAAGAACTTATCTTCGAAGCTACTAGGCTTTACATACCAACTAAGAAATATTGTTCAAGGTTTAGGCCTAAATGGATGTCAGATGAACTAATGAGACATATGGCAGAGAAGAAAAATGCATGGGATCCATATAAATTAACACGTGACACAGAAGCCTATGATAGATATAAGTTGATCTGTTCCCAAGTTACAAGGGAGGTTAGGCAGGCGAAGGCAGATTACGAGAAATCTTTGGCAAGGGATGCAAAGAAAAATAGCAAAGAGTTCATTACTTATGTAAACTCTAGAAGGAAGGGGATGAATCAGATTGGTCCACTTGATATCGATGGTTCAATTGTTGATGATCCTGCTCACCTAGCTAACTAACTAAACTTTCGTCTTCTCAACCTCCAACCCAAGCACGGTACTAAGTTCTACAGGTTCTAATACCTTTTGTGTTTGGGGTTCACATAAAAAAAAAAAAAAAAAAAAAAAAGAATATTTTGCATCGACATTCACAATGAGGAGTTATTCAGTGAGGGTAATGCCAGAGGTGTATTCAACTCTGGCAGGCCGACCGGGCTAGCCGAGTGGGTAAAGTACCTGCCCGGCAACCCAAAGGTCGCGGGTTCGATTCCCGCCTCGGGCTTGGATCAAAGTACTGCAAAAACCTTGGAGGTGCAATATGGCCACAGAAGCCGATGCGCCAACAACTACCAAATCAAAAAAAAAAAAAAAAAAAAAAATCAACTCTGGCAGTAAGCTAGATAATCTTGTAATAACTGAGAGTAAAGTGGAGGAGAGATTGTTGAAGATAAACACAAGAAAGGCACCAGGGGTGGATGGGATCTATCCTGTTATATTAAGGGAGGCAGCAAAGGAAGTAAGCAAACCCTTAGGCATAATTATGAGAGCTTCCTTGGACTCAGGGGAGATACCCATAGATTGGAGATGTGCAAATGTGACCCCAATTCACAAAGGAAGATCAAAGGCTGACACACATAATTATAGACCTGTGAGTTTAACTTCTGTTCCAGGAAAATTAATGGAGGCACTGGTTAAAGAAGCACTGCAGGATCATCTAGACAAGACTTCAGTTATAGCTCAGACACAGCATGGTTTTGTTAAGGGAAAGTCTTGCCTGACCAATTTGATTGGATACTATGATGCAGTCATAAAAGAACTGGATGCAAGGAATAACTTTGATATTATATACTTGGATCTTAGAAAGGCTTTTGATACTGTTGCACATGGAAGACTGCTGCACAAACTGGAGCAGTGTGGCATGGGAGGCAAATTGCTGCTATGGATAAGGGGTGGTTGAGGGGGAGAAGACAGAGTGGTAATCAATGGACACTGCCCATCGTGGACTAATGTTATTGGTGGAGTCCCTCAGGGTTCAGTTTTCGGTCCATTATTGTTTTCTGTATTTATAAATAATATTGATGATGGTATATCAAGCTTAATGTCCAAGTTTGCAGACGATACAAAGGTTGGCAGGGTTGTTAAGGATACTACTGACACTATGCTGCTGCAACAGGATCTGGAAAGGTTGAGCAGATGGGCTGAGAGGTGGCAAATGAAGTTTAACATTGACAAATGTAAAGTACTACATATGGGAAACAGCAACCCCAGAGCAACGTATCAACGCTGTGATACTACACTGACAGTGGTAGAGAATGAAAAGGACCTGGGAGTAATTGTGCAGGCAGATATGAAGTTCTCTGAGCAGTGCAGATGGGCTGTAAGAATAGCTCATGGTGTCTTGTCAAAGATATACAGGAATTTTTCTAGCAGGGATAAGGAGGTGATTATTCCCTAGTATAAGGCAATTGTCAGGTCACACCTTGAATACTGTATACGGGTCTGGAGGCCTCATTTCAAGATGGATGTAGAGCTGCTAGAATGAGTACAGAGAAGGGCAACAAGATTATTGAATGGAACAAAGGGTTACTCATACGAAGAAAGGCTTAAGTTTTGCAAATTAGTGTCTGGAGACTAGGCACCAGCGAGGTGATCTGATAGAGGTGTATAAAGCCTTGAATGGTTTGAGCATGCTCAATGCTGATGGGATTGTTTCTCTTGCTGAGTATAATCACTTGAGAGGGCATAAATTCAAACTGAGGAAAGACAGATGTAGGATAGATGTGTGGAAATTTGCCTTTAGCCAGTGGGTAGTTGGTTGGTGGAACAGACTTCCACCCCCTGTTATGGAAGTTGACAGCCTAAATAAATTTAAGGCTCAGCTGGACAGGTATTTCGAACGAATGGAGGGGTGAAGTGGAAGTTTTTTTTTTGGTTGATGCTGCATAAGCTTGCTTTCTTGCATCATATGCCTCTATTAATGCTAATTGACCTCAGAAAATGTATAATTTACAGACAATATACACAGAGCAACATGGCCTTAGTACCGATGCTCCTAAAACCCAATAAAAACAGGTCTTTAATTCACTTAAACCAACCTTTATTGGCAACAAACTTGGGGTTAACAGGAGATTCTCCATTTCTTTTAAGTGGTTATAAATTTTTAGTGCCTTTTGTTTAATTACATTGCCAACTAATGAGATCCGTTTTTTACCAGCTCATTGTCTGGATATGCTTCATTTAAATTTAAACTTTTTTCAATGTATTATACCTTTCCCCCTTTTTTAAGACAATTCAAAATGTGTATCATACCCAGAATAATTTATAAACGATCAAATACTCACTTTGGAAGTGAGGGTTAGTTTTCATTTTAAATCGGAGAGTTTGTTAGTTTGTTTGTTATTTGGTTTTTGGGAGCATTAGCAACTAAAGCCATATTGCTCCGGGGATATGCGGTGGTCATTTCCTGACCTTTCCGCATCCTCCATATTTGGTGGTCACTGGCTCGAACCCCGATCTGATCAAGAAGTGTGTGCTACGCACTGCTGCTCCTGCCTACAGAGGTGCCTCTATGAAGAAGTACTGAGGTAATTCTTTTGTAATTTCAAACAAAATAAAATACAGGGATTTCCCAATAATTTTTTTTTTGCATAACGACTAGCAAGTCAAAAGCAGATTCACAAAAAAGAAAGGAAATATTGAAAAATTACATCCAACATAACTTCCCCTGTACAAAAACTCAAAAATACTGTGTTATGCGAGGTTTGCTGCAATTCTCTAACCGTTAGAGCTAAACTGTGTTATATAAGTACCATGTTGTGCGACGACTTCTGCAATTCATCAATCGTGTTAGAGCAAAACCGTGTTCTAGGAGTGCCGTGTTATACGGGGGTTGCCTGTATATATATTTTGATATTTATATAAATAGAAATAAGCAGAAATCTGTGCCCTAAATGATTTTATAAATGGAAAGTTGTTAATGGTGCAGTGAAGCTTATACACCTTATACATAAAATGTTTCTGGCACAAGGGCTACTGAGGCCACATTGCACTTACCTAAGATGTATAAGCTGTACAAGTATAAAAGTACAAATACAAGATATAAGAGCCAGTATGATCATCAGTTATATACTGTACTACAAGTTTCAAAAAGGTAAAAACATCCAATATATTATCTTTGTCAGCAGTTAAATTCTGCCCAAGTGCAGAGGGCTTAGGCAGCTTGTTAAAAGTAGTATATGCTTTATGTTGCTCATTCAAAAAGTGAAGGCGGGTAATTAAAACAAGCTCAGTTAGAGTGACGCCACAATGTTCACATATACATAAATCCTCAGCCTTCAGATAATGCTTGAGGTAACTGTGACCTACTTCAAGTCTAGTCGAAACAACTTCCTCCCAGTGAACTATACACATACTAGATTGCCACCACTGAATCTCAAGTTTAATTTGATATAGTTTTCATGCCCTATCTGTGCCGTATTGTCGGCCAGGGTGAAAGACAATTGTCACGAATAAAAAGCACGAAATCTGCATAAATTCAGTCAGAGGCAGTGCTAACTTTCTTTGAAACCTGGTTGGCTAACTCATTTTCCTTGACCCCTGAGTGGTTTAGAATACAACAAAGGAGAAAATCTATAGAGAAGTCAAGCTGAAATTACAGCATTTCCTGGGTCTGGCTCAGCCTACATTCTTGCAAGAGCACATAAAACGCTTAGTGAATCAGCATACAATAAGCATCTATGGCATAAGAGCTGGAACACCACAATATACATATGTTACTTCAAAAGGGATTTGCACAGAGATAACACCATGGAAAAACACCACCTGAACAGGTAGTTGTCTTGTATTTCAACCCATCAGTATAAACTGACAAAAATTCAAAAAAATGAGCCCAGTGTCAGCAAAAACTGCTGATAAACAGACGGTTCAGTTGCTGTTTTGCTCTCAAAATGAGAAATCATAAAATGGAAAAATGAATGTTCCGATCAATCAGTAAAAAGATCATGCGCCCAGATACCAAAGGTCAATTAGCTGTATATCAAATCCTTTGCTTGCACCTTCACGAGGGTGGGACTGTTAGTAATCCTGGGTATAACCTCCATGCACAACCACACCACATGGAGGAATGCTGCCTCTTTGTGTTACCAGACAATACTAGGTGGCAGATGACTCTCATTAACTGGTGCAATACCACCACTTTGCTTATTGGACGCTTGAAGTGGTGGAACCCATATTTAGTCAGAGCTAAATTCCATTCAACCTCCCCCCCCCCACCATATCTTCCATCATGCAGTATGATTGATATCTTTTGAGGTTATGATGAACACCACAGCGAGATCCAAACCGCCTTACATTTCGAGGGTACAGCTCTAAAACGGTGTTCGCAGGCCGCTAGTTATTACACAGGAACTCTGATTTCTTCTAATCCCTTGGAACTCTGACTTCTTCTCTTTGCAACTTGACTTTCTCCAGTGCAACTTTCCTAACAGTGAGGTAATTTTCCTTGTGATTTTAATGTTTACAATTCCAGCTGGCTTCTGCTTTCTAGTCACACAGACCAGGCTGGTCGAGATGTTGAGGCTTTTGCAATTACTAATGACCTTGCACAGACTGTTCATTTACCTACCAGAAAACTGGGCAATCCTAACCATACAGCCAATACGTTTGAACTTTTTCTCGCAAACAACCCTTCTAAGGGGATGGTTGAGTGGCAGAAGACAGAGAGTGGTAATCAATGGACACTGCTCAACGTGGACTAATGTTATTAGTGGAGTTCCTCAAGGTTCAGTGTTGGGTCCGTTGTTGTTTTCGGTGTTTATGAATGATATTGATGATGGGATATCAAGTTTAATGTCCAAGTTTGCAGATGATACAAAGGTTGGCAGGGTCGTTAAGGACACTACTGACGCTATGCTGCTGCAACAGGATCTGGAAAGGTTGAACAGATGGGCTGAGAGGTGGCAAATGAAGTTTAACACTGACAAATGTAAAGTACTACATATGGGAAACAGTAACCCCAGAGCAACGTATCAACTCTGCGGTACTACACTAACAGTGGTGGAGAATGAAAAGGACCTGGGGGTAATTGTGCAGGCAGATATGAAGTTCTCTGAGCAGTGCAGACGAGCTGCAAGAGTAGCTCATGGTGTCTTGTCAATGATATACAGGAATTTTTCTAGCAGGGATAAAGGAGGTGATTATTCCCTTGTATAAGGCAATGGTTAGACCACATCTTGAGTACTGTATACAGGTCTGGAGGCCTCATTTCAAAAAGGACGTAGAGCTGCTGGAACGGGTACAGAGAAGGGCAACAAGATTAGTAAATGGAACAAAGGGTTGCTCTTACGAAGAAAGGCTTAAGTTTTGCAAATTACAGAGTCTGGAGACTAGGCACTGGCGAGGTGATCTGATAGAGGTGTATAAGGCTTTGAATGGTTTGAGCATGCTCAATGCCAATGGGATTCTTCATCTTGCTCAGAATAATCACCTCAGAGGGCATAAATTCAAATTGAGGAAGGACGGATATCGGATAGATGTGCGGAAATTTGCCTTTGGCCAGCGGGTGGTTGGTTGGTGGAACCGACTTCCATCACTTGTTGTTGAAGTTGATAGCCTAAACAAATTTAAAGCTCAACTGGACAGGTATTTCGAATGAACGGAGGGGTGAAATGGGAGTGGGTTTTTTTTTTTTTTTTTTTGGCTGATGCTGAATAAGCTTGCTTTCTTGCATCATATGCCTCTACTAATGCTAATGCTAAAATACACGGTAAAGTGAGTGGTCCTTTAGACACCTCAGAACACAACTTGGTGATTATTTCTTCCCTTTCCTTTTAGCTCATAGCTATTCCCAACCTTGTGTTGTTTGGCATTACAAGAATGCAAAATGGGATGACCTGCAAGATTTTTTTTCTTCTTTTCCTTGGTCGGATTACTGTTTCAAAACTTCTGATGCCAACATTTGCTCAGATCGTGTCAGGGAAATTATTCTTTTAGGAATGAAATCCTTTATTCCACATTCCACCTTAAACTCTCTTCCTTTATCTAAACCTTGGTTTTCCAATAAATGTGCTAAGGCTTTTCAAGGGAAGAATGTTTCATATCGTAATTGGTTTGTTTCCAATTCTTCAATTTCATTTTCTGCCTACACCAGAGCTCGCAACAATTTTAAAGCAGTTATTAATCAGTTCAAACTAGATTTTGAACAGGCTAAGAGTAGAAAACTTGCTTCTTGCCCTAATGGTAGCCGAGCATTCTGGTCTCTTGCCAAAGCTATTGGCCGCAACTTTTGCCCATCTCTGCTCCCACCTCTGCCCAAACCAGATGGTTCTGTTGTCACTTCAGCCAAGGATAAAGCTGACCTGCTAGCATCCCATTTTTCTTCTAACTCATGTATTAATGATCTTGGTAAAACACCTCCAACCATACCCAGCACGCCTATTCAATGCCACTGGTGGTCTTCCGTCAAAAGGATTTCAACAAATCTCGATGCTAAGAAAGCTCTAGGTCCTGATGGTATTTCTCCACTTGTTCTCAAACCCTGTACTCCTGAACTTACTCCTGTTCTTTGCTGCCTTTTTTCACTCTCTTATTCCAAAGATGTTTTTCCTTCTTCTTGGAAATTTGCTTATATCCAGCCAGTTCCTAAAAAGGTGACAAATCCCTCCCATCCAATCATCATCCCATTGCAATTACTCCTACTCTTTCTAAAGTAATGGAGAAATAAATTAACTGCCAACTCTTAAACTATCTAGAAACCTTCCGTCTAATCAATGGTCGCCAGTGTGGATTCCATCAGTCTTGATTAGGGCTCACAATACTGGTCAGAATCTTAATACCAGTATTAAAAAAAAAAAAAAAAAAAAAAAAAAAAAACATTTTTTTGCAATAAAGTAAGGAAAAAACAAGTAATTAATTGAATTCATGCTGAAAGTGAGCTCTTAAGAAACATAAGCAATCAATAGTGTTATTTTTAAACTGGATCTAATTTTGGTACATATTTAATTAGCACAGAAAATGTCCTTTTGGATTCTGTTCTGTTTTGTGCTATTGTACTGAGATAGTCGTGGACAAGCTGCAGTCACCCCCCCCCTCCCCGCCTTATTCCCTCATCTTCAAAAAATCTTATTTCCTTTTTTTCAAAAATATTTCTGTTTTGACTTTTTATTTCCTCACCAAGCTTAAACGTCAGTTTCAGCTTGGTGAGGAAACCAAATATAAGTTGTGAGGGAGGAGGGAATTATTTATTTATTAATTTTCATTTCCCTGTACCTTATTACTGCCATCAGTGGCCATTGTTATGATTTTCGTATAGAAGCTCTCCTCTAGAACAAAAACCCACAAGCTACCTGACTGCATTAAAAAATGAGAATTTCCAGGAGCTGAGGGATGTTCCCATAACACACACAAGTATATATATTATATAATAATGTATATATATTATATGTGAGCTGTCAGTTTCTCAAGAGCAATGACACAAATATAAAACAAACGTCATTTATCATACAAAACTACTGACAAGTATATACATAACTGGTATTCATTTACATCTAATTTATTCATTTTTCCCATTTAATCTGTTAATACATGCTATCATTTCTATAAAATTTCTCTCAATTAACAATATCAACTCTCTCTCTCTCTCTCTCTCTCTCTCTCTCTCTCTCTCTCTCTCTCTCTCTCTCTCTCTCTCTCTCTCTCTCTCCAGCTGCAAAACTAAACTAATTCAATCTTAATCACTTCCTCATATTTCTCTTAATCAGCAATATCAATTCCCTTCACAACAGCAATCCATAAGTCGCTAACTTAATACTAACAATTCCAAGTAAACTCTTGGAATTGTTAGTATTAAGTTAGCGACTCAATTTAGCAATAACAAATTTCTTTACAACTTCAACCAATAAACCAACTCAACACTACACATTTCCTTATTTCTCGTAATTTCTTCAACTTCAACCTTACTCTAAAATAATCTCCCACTTCATCTAAGTACCATTTCCAATAGAACACAGTTCTGAGGATTTTACCTTCTTTCTCTTTCACAGTGGGATTCTTTTGTGTGGATTCCTTCCATGGAGTGCAGTGATTCTCTCTCATTTCTCTCTCATTTCTCTCTCTCTCTCTCTCTCTCTCTCTCTCTGCATAGTTAAACTCTGCATCTCTGTTGTATAGCTCTTCCAGTACTGTCTTATTTTGGGAACAGTTTTCTGTTAATACTAAAGGAAATTACCACAGCAGTAGAAGAAGCCAGGGCACTATCTGACTGGCTTGTTATTCAACTTCCAAATTAACTTCTCCCACTAATGGAAACATGCCCGGCAGATCTCTTCACTATAGAGCTGGACACTCCCAGAACTGGACCTGAACTGAACCGAGAATTACCACTGCAAGTCTGTAACCCCTCCGAACAACCACCACAAATCCCTCTTTTGTCGCGAGCACCTTATTTATTTCCTTCTCATTTATTTATTCAGTTGATTGCAAGTTACAATCACCCCTTGTACTACTTTTTTTATATGCAAGCTTATGTGCAAACCCCTCTGGGGTTTGCACACATTTACGTATCTCCCCCTATCTAATTTAAACCCGACCCAATCACGGTGTTATTCTTTAAAATTATTCTTCTTCATATTCCCACTAATGGAAATATTTCCGTAATAATAGTTTCATTATTCCTTAAATGCTTTACTTCCACATTAACACTATACTTATTAAGAGAAATATACAGTAGAACCCGCATAAGAAGTTTTCCCTTGAACTAGGTTTGGTTTCTTAAGTCTCAATTTCATTGCTATATGTTGTAATGTATTATTTTCCCACGTAAGAAGTTTCCTGGGTAAAACAGAATATTTTTCCCACACAACAAAACACTTTCATCTCTAGATTACCTGTTCACAATACCTTTGAACTGCTCCATACCGACACCTTTTCCCAAAATGTACTAAGTGTCGCATCCTCAAGTAGTGGTGTAATAGAGAGAGAGAGATTAAACTATTGTTCACAAGCTTTTAATTTTAACCCTCTGCACCTGCCATACTATTATTATTATTATTATTAGCCATATGGTGCAAGGAAGCCTGAGCCTTATGCTGCACCAACTGAAAAAAAAAAAAAAAAAAAAAAATTGAATTACCCTGAGACAGTCAGAGTCAGAAGTAGAAGGGAATCACCAAGAAAGAGAAGAATAATGATATCCAGCTCAGAACCCCAGGTGTGCCAAGCCCATACTCACCAGATGTGAGCCCCTTGTTAATCATATTCCTTAACTACCCTACCCTACCTACTCCCACTAATGGAAATATTTACGTAATGATGGTTTCATTATTCCTTAAGTGCTTTACTTCCACGCACACACTATACTTACTAAGAAAATATACAGTAGAATTCACGCATAAGAAGTTTTCCCCTGTACTAGGTTTGGTTTCTTACATCCCAATTTCAATGTTTTTTGTTGTAATGTGTTATTTTCCCACGTAAGAAGTTTCCCGGGTAAAAGGTTTTCCCACATAAAAAGTTCGTTATACAGAATACACAATGTATTATTATAATAACATTTTCCCACTTAATACATTTTTTAAATATAAAAATTATTTTTAATATTAAAAACTATTAAACCATAAACATTTGGTAATCGAACAAGTTAGTGCCAAGCATCATTTTAGTTCATAGTAAACCACCGGAGTATATGAAATGGCATCGTTTCTGTTATATCTCATATTATGATGACTTCACAATGAGTTGCCCTGATATTGCACTACCTCCAATAAGCAAAGCTTCGCCAGTCGAGAAGACTAATGTTACTTATTCTTGGTGGATACCACTGCCCAGAGATGTTGGGGTGGTAGTATCTGTCGAGAATCTAATGGTAAAGTGTTGCCTATTCAAGAATCCATTGTCGAAACATTGCTTATTCGAAGTAGTTCAACGTCAGGACAACTCATTGCGAAGGCATTCACAATATGAGATATAACAGAAACGATGCTTGGCACTAACTTGTTTGATTAGTGAATTTTCCATAGTCTGGGGCTTTCAGCACTAAAACCTTTTAAGTATAAACATTTTGATATTATGGAAGTGACATATTGCAATTGTTTTCAATTATATCCATAATTAGATACATAGACCACGTTAAGTTCTGATGGTTGTAAACGGTTCTGAATCACTTAGTGGATTGTTGTGTCTTATTGTAATTGTGACCTTTTAAGATATGTTGAAACTCAAAAGGAGTTCATTCTTCCAACTTGGTAATGAGTTTAATGAGTACAATGTTAATCAATTAGAAATCTTCAGTTTAAAAATGTTTCCCATAGGCAGAATAAGTTATTTATAAATTCTAAAATAGTACTTAAAAAAAATCTTTAACCTCATATAACTTTTTTTTTTTTTTATTTGTGTAGTTAATATTTCATAGCCTTAGATCACTTTCCCTTCTAAGAAGTTTTCCTGCATCATCATCATCATCAGCCATTTTCAATCCAATGCAGGATGAAGGCCTCTCCAGCAACTTTCCAGTTCCTTCTGTTTTGTGCAATGGCCATCCATTCACTACCCACAAACTCATG
The DNA here is from genome assembly GCF_048544385.1 of Mastigoproctus giganteus. Taxonomy (NCBI): domain Eukaryota; kingdom Metazoa; phylum Arthropoda; class Arachnida; order Uropygi; family Thelyphonidae; genus Mastigoproctus; species Mastigoproctus giganteus. The sequence continues at coordinate 127,484,555 of NC_143576.1, read as the reverse complement.
AATTTCATCTGTCCATCTCCACTGTTGTCTTCCAGGTTTTCTTCTAGCTCCTCTTGGGTATCATTCTGTTATTTTCTTAGTCCATATGTCATCATGTCTTCGAGCTATGTGTCCTGGCCAAGACCATTTTATTTCTTTAGTTTTGATAAAAATGTCCTTTACTTGCTGTCTAATCCATGTGTTTCTCTTCTTATCGAACACTCTGATTCCCAATATAATTTGTTACATTCTTCACTGTGGCGTTCTCAGCTTCTCTTCCATTCTTTTGGTGAGTGCCCAAGTTTCACTTCCATAAGTCATGGTGGAAGGTATACACTGGTTCATTATTTTACGTTTCAGACAAATTGGGATATTGCTCCTCAGTATATGACTATATTTCCTGAATGCTATCCATCCAAAATTTATTCTTCTCTTGACTTCCACCCATTTATCATTATCACAGTCAATGACTTGTCCCAGATAAGTATATGACTCGACCTTTTCAATTATTGCTCCTTCAATCATTATATCCCTTTCTGTGGTATACTTGTTCATCATTACTTTTTTTTTTTTAGTAATATTCGTCTTTAGTCCAAAATCCTTACTACTCTGCATAACTGACAAAGATTTTCCTCTAATTCTTTGGGATCGTGGCCACAATGTCATCTGCAAATCGTAAATGGTTTAGGTACTCTCCATTCACATTGACTCCTTTCTGCGACCAGTCTAATCTTCTGAAAGCTTCCTCAAGGGCAGCAGTAAACAGCTTCGGAGATATTGTGTCTCCTTTTCGAACTACTTTCTCAATTTTAAGTTTCCTACTGTCTTTGTCTAGTCTAATAAAGGAGGTAGCATTCTCATATATTTTCTTCAAAATCATAATATATGGGTTAGCTATGCCTTGTCTTTCCAGTGCCAGAAACATTGCCTTATGCTGTATGGAGTCAAATGCCTTTTCATAATCATAAATGCCAGGCATAATGGTGTTTTATATTCATTTGCTTTCTCCATTAGCTGTAATATTATGTGAAGGTGATCCATAGTTGAGAATCCTGTCCTAAAACCAGCTTATTGTTTCGGCTGATTCCCGCATAAGAAGTTCTAAAACTCCTTGGAAAACTTCTTATCCGGGTTCTACTGTATTTGTAAGATTTTATGTCTTACAGTTTCATGACATTTTCAGGTTTCCATTGCATTTGTATTGTGTATAACAATCACTCTGTTACAAATTCAGTGATATTAATAATTTATCGTTATCGATTTTATAATCTTTATTTGAATAAATCAAACAATTATTTTTTTTTAAATTAGTACCGAAATACTGGGATTTCAAATCCTAAATAAAACAACCGGGATCCTGGTATTCGGGATACCAGAATCTCAGTATTGTAAGCCCTAGTCTCGATCCACTGTTGATATATGGCTTATGTTACCCATTTATGGTCAAATTCAATGTAAAAGTATGGTGAAACATAAGCAGTTGCCCTTGACATATCAAAGGTTTTTGATTGCGTTTGGCATAGAGGTCTTCTTAACAAACTTCTATCTTCTGGTTAGCTGTATATCCAGCCAGTTTTTTGTTATTGGTTATTCAGATTTCTCTCTGACCACTCATTGATGGTGATGGTAGACAGCTCTCTATCTTCTAACTTCTCCACTAATGCTGGTGGCCCCCAAGGCTCAGTTCTTTCCCCCCCCCCTCTTTTCCTCTTGTATATTAATGACCTTCTTCCATTGACTGGAAATTCTATCCATAGTTTTGCCGATGATAGCACATTGCATTCCACTTTCCAGCTTGAGAAACCTTGCCCTGCTCAATATTCTCAAATATCTGCTACCAATTGCTTAAATGCCAATCTCCAGGTAATTCTCCAGTGGGGCAAAGACAACTTAGTTGATTTCAATCCTTGTAAAACTCAGTCCTGTCTTATATCTAGCAAAAAGGATTCTTCTGCTCCTGTGCTTATCTTTTGGTGACACTCCGATTTCTAGGCAAGATATATCTCTTTAGGAGATTACTCTGACTTCTGATCTCTCTTGGCACAAGCACATTACAAATATTGCTTCCTGTGTATCTAAAAAACTTGGTTTTCTCTTTTGCTCCCAGCATTACTTTTCTTCCAAACAGCTGTTGACTCTGTACAAATCGCAAATCCGCCCTATTGTGGAATATTGTTACCACATCTGGGGCAGTGCTCCCAAAACCTCTTCAGGCTTCTAGATTCAAAAGAGGGCAGTTAGGTTAATTAATGACTCATCTCTAACAGAGTCTTCTCACTGTCTGTATCACAGACGTACTGTTTCTGCTGTATGCCTTTTCTACAGATACTTCCGTGGGTACTGTTCTTCTGAAGTGGGTTATATAATTCCCACTCTCTCTCTCTCTCTCTCTCTCTCTCTCTCTCTCTCTCTCTCTCTCTCTCTCAAAACAGTCCAAACACATGTCACCACCAGCCAACATCCATTTACTGTCTAACTTCAAACTCACAGAACCAACTTTTCATCTTCCTCGTTTATTCATTCAACTGCCTTTTTCTGGAACAACCTTCCTTCATATGCATTTCCTGAAAATTACAGTCTACAGAAGTTCAAGTCTAATGTCAACAAATACCTTCTTTCGTCTTCTCAACCTCCAAACCATGCACAGTACTTATAAGTACTATAGGTTCTAATACCTCTTGTGTTCGGGGTTTAGATTATAAAAAAAAAAAAAACCCGACTCATAAATATTTACCAACTATGGTGCAAATACAGGTGACCACGTAGGATGGTCTGGTAAAGACTAATTTGAAAATACAGTGGATTCCGGTTATTTGGGCCACCGGTTAATCAGGGCAGCCATTTATTTGTGGCAAATCTTAAAAAAACAGAACCCAATCGAGAAAATAGTCAGGGTTTACTTCACTTAATTGGGACAAAATGCCGTTTAATCGGGGTAGGAGACCGCAGCACTGGAGATCACCCTATGATTGTCTGGAGGTCACAACCATAAAACAATTAGCGGTCACCTGTTTATTGGGCTTTTCTGTTAGTGCAATCTATCATAAATGGATAGTAAACTCAATCTTACTGAATTTGCAATAATACCGACAGCTGGAATTCTGTGGGTTTTTATAGTAAAATGTGTTTACACTTCCATGTAATCTTCAATCATATAAAAAAAATTAATTTTCAGATCTTCTCTTCATTCCTTTTTAAAGCTTTGTAACTCGTTACTCCGTTCTGACTTACGCGTATCGTGTTACTTGAAATTTGTGTGTGTGCCGTGTCCCTTGTTATTGATTGCTTATCTTGTTACTGTTTTAAATTTTAACCCCCACCCACAAATGTCAGTGAATAGAAATGTCAACTAGTTAGTTAGGTATGTACATATTAATTATTCCGATTATAACGTATATTCTTCCGATTCTCACGTATCATTTAATTGTTTAATTAAAGTAAGGTAATAAAAGGTAAATTTGTGCTTAATATATCTTTGCTTTAATAGCCTGTGGATAATATTCCTCCTATTTTCGCTAATTAGAATCACTGTTTAATAGAATTAAAATTCAATTCACAAACGTGATCACAATGACCGCTGCTTACTACACATCGTATAGTGAACGGTACTTTACTATGGTGACTCCATCGTAATGTGATTTGATTGTACACTGAACCAATTGTAAAAGGGGGAGGGGGTACATTGTATTTTTAACTATTTACGTAAAACTTTGGACAATTAGGGCAGCCGCTTAATCAGGCCAAAATGCACTAGTCCCAATGTGTCTCAATTAACCGGAATCGACTGTATATGTCAAAAACAAATGCATTAAGTGGACAGAAAGTGACATTTGCCCCCACATATAAACTGTGAACTATGGACATCCAAAGAGCACCAGTGGCTATGTGAGTAGCACGGTGATATACGAGGCCCAGCCATTGGAGGCATAAAACCAAGATTCACAGTTTATTTCATATCAACCTAGGGCTGAGTGTAGACAGAAACAGGTACACCTGTCTGCACCTCTCTCTCTCTCCCTAAGAAGTGGAAGAGAGAGAGAAGGAAGTTGATACTACTTATATATTTGGTTCATAATTGATGAATATGCTTAATCAGCTTGTCAAAGAAAGGCACTAAAAATTTTGTCTAATCAGTAGTACTGCATTCATATGTGCTGCTAGTAAGCAAAATAAAATTTCGGTGCCCTCTTGAACTGCTGCCCATAAGTGATGCTTACTTCACCTACCCACTTGCGCCAGCCCTGCATCTGATGCAAAATGGGAAAACATGCCCATTTAGTCTAGTTCTGGGTCTAGATGAAGGTTGTGCTTATGGAAGAAGTGTACAAATTGTCTTCTGTGCAGAAAAACCTGAATCCATTTACCAGCAGCCACTTGCTAAGATGGTTAGTAGCCTGCTGCAACTGCCTCTCAATTATGCACATATTGTCTGACTAAAGTCATCCAAGGCATTGTGAACCATGTGACAAAATTAATTCTTATGTCAAAGATTGTAACCATGGCACACCTTCCTCTTCACAAAAAAGGCTAAGAAACAAAGATTGTACCCACAGTTGAAACATTAGTAAGAATTTTTAATAAAAATGGGGGATGACCACTTAGTTCAAAGTTACAGATGTCTTTCACTAAGCCAAATCTCCAGGTAGTGTGGAAGGCCTTCTCAACATCAATGAAGACTAAGACCAAATGCTCCAACTTAACATGAAAATGCCATGAATGCAGTCTTCAGTTGAATTATGTGGTCCAAAGCAGACCTGTCTTCAGGAAACCACACTGCAATTTTGGGAACAGGTAGTTTGTTGCTGAGTACCACAGAAGCTGGACATTCACCATTTTCTCCAATGTCTATATAAACAGCTTGTGAGACTATGGAATGATAATTAATTGTAATTACTATATATAACGTTTGCTCATCTTATATAAGAAGGTAAAACAGCCCGAGGATATTACTGAAAGGTGCTTGATCATGTCATAGTGAACATCTGTTGTTGTTGTTGTTTAAGGGTTTTAAGACACAAAGACATCAAAGGCCAAGACGTGTCTTTGCAGTTTTTTTTTTTTTTTTTATGTAAATCAATTTTTTTTTCAGATTTGTTTGTCAAATTGGATTTGTCAAATAAAATTAAACAGTTCATCTGGATTTGCAGAGTTGTCTAATATCTGTTGAAGGGTAAGTGGATTCTGATTATTGCATAAACTCTGGAAGCAAAGGAAGCTGGAATTTCTGAAGCGTGGGCATACCAAAAGGATGTGTTTTACTGTAAGCTGAACTTGGCATTGGAAATAGAAAGGGGGATTTTTATTACATAGTAAATGATAATGTGTAAGATAGGTGTGGCCAATTCTTAGTCTGGCAAGCATTACTTCTTCTCTGTGACTTTTCCTGATGCTTGAGTCCCATGTTTGTGGATTTTGTTTTATTTCCTACAGTTTATTGTTCATTTGATTTCTCCATATCTGGGCCCATCTTCACACGCTCTAATAATAACTGGTCTTATTATCAGAGTATGATACAAAGAATACAAAGACAGAACTATCTTTGTATTGTCTGGAAGTTCAGAAGCTGACTTTGCTGCATTATCTGCTTTTTCATTGCCTTTTATTCCAGTGTACTGGGATTCAGCAGAGTTATTTAGATTGGGGGAGGAGGATTCACAGACTAAAAGATTAACAGTAGGCGCAGGCAGAGGCTAAAGTGATTCTTGCACTGCTTCTATTGTAATGAGCAGCAGCCTAAAGAGCAAGTTGCTGGGGACTTCAAGAGCTGCTGGGAGTCATCATGGAACAAGTAAATACATGGGCTATGTTAGGATAACTAATTGTAAGAACAAGTCCATGTATACTTGCATGTACATTAATGCTAGAAGTACAGTAAATAAAATTGATGAATTTGAAGTGCTGATCAAGACATCAAAGGCAGATATTGTTGGAATATCAGAGACATGGTGTCACACAGATATAAGCAATGCAGAATTAGAATTTGGGGAGCACAATGTCTACAGAAGGGACAGACAGGGCAGAAAGGGAGGAGGGGTTATGCTGTTAGTTAAGAAAAAAATCTAAGGAAGTGCATTCAGTTGACATGGGTGGACAGTGCAAAGCTGAGTCTGTTTGGTGTGACATAAACACTGGGAAAGGGACAATGAGAATAGGGGGATGTTATTGGCCTAATGACTCTGATCAGTACAATAAACTCTGACCAGTTGTGCAAAAAAATAGAATGGGCCATTAGAATTTGCATCTACATTAACACATGAGGAGTTATTAAGGAGGGGAATGCCAGAAGTTTATCAAACTAACAGGGAGCTAAGTGATTTTGTAATAACTGAGAGCAAAGTGGAGGAGAAATTGTTGAAGTTAAACATAAAAAAAGGCACCTGGGGCAGATGGAATCTATTCAGTCATAATGAAGGAGGCAGCAAGGGAAGTAAGCAAACCTTTAGCTACAATTATGAGAGCACCATTAGACTCAGGGGAGGTCTCCATGGACTGGAGATGTGCAAATGTATCCCCAATTCAAAAAGGGGAGTTCAAATTGTGACAAAAATAATTATAGACCTGATAGTTTAACTTCTGTTGTGGGGAAAATAATAGTCACTGGTTAAAGAGGTGATACAGGATCACCCACATAAGACAGCAGTAATAGCTCAGACACAGCATGGCTTTGTCAAGGGGAAGTCTTGCCTGACCAATTTGATTGGATACTATGATGTGGTCACAAAGGAACTGCATGAAAAAATAATTTTGACATCATATACTTGGACTTCAGGAAAGCTTTTGATACTGTTGCACGTGGAAGACTGCTGTACAAATTGGAGCGTTATCGCATTAAGGGCAAGTTACTGCAATGGATAAAGGGATGGTTGAGTGGGGGACAGCAGAGAGTGGTAATAAATGGACACTGCTCTATGTGGACTAAAGTTATTAGTGGAGTGCCCCAGGGTTCACTGCGGGCCACTTGTTTTGTGTACTTATCAATGATATCGATGAAGGTATATCAGGCTTAATGTCCAAGTTTGCAGATGATACAAAGGTTGGCAGGGTTGTTAATGAGTAAAAACAGTGTGCTACTGCAACATGATCTAGACAAGTTGGGAAGATGGGCTGAGAAGTGGCAACTGAAGTTTAACATTGACAAATGAAAAGTACTCAATATGGGTAGCAGTATCCCAAGAGAAACATACCAACTGTGTGGTACTACACTCAGGGAGGTGGAGAATGAAAAAGACCTGGGAGTAATTGTGCAGTCAGATATGAAGTTCTCTGAGCAGTGGAGACTGGCTGCTAGAGCAGGTCATGGAGTTTTGTCAATAATATATAGGAATTTTGCTAGCAGAGAAGAGACTAGGAGGTGATTATCCCTTTGTATAAGGCAATGGTCAGGCCACACCTTGAGTACTGTATACAGGTCTGGAGGCCCCATTTTAGGAAGGATTTAGAGTTGCTAGAACGAGTAGAGAATGGCAACAAGATTGGTGAGAGGAACAAAGGGGTGTGCTTACAAAGAAAGGATTAAGATCTGCAAGTTGCAGCATCTGGGGACTAGGCACCAGCAAGGTGATCTGATTGAGGTGTATAAGGCCTTGAATGGTTTGGGCAAGCTCAATGCTCACGGGATACTTCCACTTGCTCAGATTAAGAACCTGAGAGGGCATAGATTCAAACTGAGGGAAGACAGTTGTAGAACAGATGTGCAAAAGTTTGCCTTTAGCCAGCGAGCAGTTGATTGCTGGAACAGACTTCCATCTGCTCTTGTGGAAGTTGATAGCTTAAATAAATTTAAGGCTGAAATAGACAAACATTTGGAGTGACCGGATGGGTGAAATGGGAAGTTTTTTTTTTTTTTTTTTTGGCTGATGCTGTATAAGCTTGCTTTCTTGCATCATATGACTCAACTAATGCTAATATCACTCAGCGAGTCAGAATATATTAGTACAGAAAGTGATGACTGTTGAGATATTTCACTTAATGCTAGTTGGATAGCACATAATTCTGCAGAAAGTATGCTGTATTCAAGTGGAAGAGATTTTGAAACCACATGCGAAGGGAATACAGCTTCTGCACCTACGTGAGAATGCGACTTAGAGCCATCAGTATAGATTATGAGTTTCCCAGTGTGTTCCAAAGTATGGTTGGCATGTAACTGTTGGATGTTAAAGGCAGATATGGTGTTTTTTGACCAATGTCCATATCATGTCTATCCCATTTAACTGTTCTCAATTTTGTTGAGATCAACTTCCCATTTGTATTATTTCTTGAAGGTGTATCCCAGCAGGCCTGGATTCATTAGGCTTGGATTCGTAGAGTCTTTGCCAAAGAGGTTGGTTTAGGTATACCCAACAAGGATGAGATGGAGAGCTTCTTATTTTGGCAGAGTAGGCTTTGTCTTCTAATATGTAGAGAGGGTTCGTGTGCTTCCGCGTACAAACTCTGAACTGCCGAGGTTCTGTAGGCACCTAGTGGGGATTGAAGGGCACTGTGTTGAATGGTGTTCAGGGATTGCAAGATGCTGTTTTTAGCTGAAGCATATACTATAGCTCCATAATCGGAGCTATAGTATATGACCGGATTAGAGAATGATATAAATTCAGCAATGACTGCCTGTCAGCACCCCAAGATGAGGATACTGCACAAAGAATGTTTAACTTCTGGAGGCACGCAGTTCGTAGAAAGGTTACATGTTTATGAAAATTTAATTTGGTATAGAAAATCAAACCCAATAGTCTTATGGAGTCTGTCATTGGTATTTATCTGCCTTTCAGTTTTAATACAGGTTCTGGACGAAGCGATCGCAATTTATAGATGTGTATTGCTGCTGTTTTCCCCTCAGTTAATTGAGAGCCGTTGCATTCTGTCTAAGTTTCAACTGTATTTATTGCTAATTGCAGTTGTCTTTCAATGGTAGCCATGCTCGATGATTGACAGGAGATAGATCGTCTGCATACATATAAGTTTCCACCATAGCTGGGATGTCTCGAGTAATGCAAAAAGTGTGGCACTTAAGATCAAACCTTGAGGTACTCCTTGTGTGTAAATTGCGGACAGCTCATTCTGGAATCGTACTTGATAGGTCCTGAGATGGAGAAAATTCTGTATGAATCGAGGCAGGTTACCTCTCAGTCCAAGATTGCTTAAGTCTTGCAAGATTCCATATTGCCAGATTGTATTGAATATTTTGGTAATATTGAAAGTTATCATTACCATGTGTTGTTTTTTAACAAAAGCATTGAGTGTGAGAGCTTCAACTTTGATGTGGACATCAGTTGTAGACCTGTTACAGCAGAAGCCAAATTGGTGTTGCGTTATAACGTCTTGACTTTCAATAATTCAGGTAAGCTTCCTGTGAACCATTTTTTCTACTGGTCAAAGATATAGGATGATAACTGTTAGAGGAGTTAGTATCTTTCCCAGGTTTTGCTAAGGCTACCACTATTAAATGGTGCCATGTATCAGGGTAAACATTCTCTTCAAATATTCTGTTGTAAAATTTTAACAGGACAAATTTTGAGTTGGAGTTGAGATGACAAACCATTATGTAGTACGTGCCATCTGGTCCAGCAGAACTATTTCGAGAATTCTGGAGATCTTCGTTAAATTCAGTAATAGTGAATGGAAGGTTATAAGAAAAAGATTGGTTCGTATTGAAGTTAATTTTGTATTTTTCCATAGATGTTTATGTGCGTCTAAATGAGTCTTCATAAGACTCAGAGGATGAAGTAGCAGTGAATGTCTCAGCTAGTGCCTCTGTAATATCAGCCGGAGAAGAAATATCCCTTCCTTTCCAAGACAGGACTGGGGCAGAAGTTTGTTGATACTTTCCACTGAGGATTCGGATCTTTCTCCAGATTATTCTGGGGTCAGTGTTTCTGCAGATGGTAGAAGTGAATTGAATCCACGCATGCTGTTTTGCTTTCCTACAAATTCGGCGTGTGCTCTTCAGCTTTGAGCTGTTTATAGCTTATAACGTTCTCCATTGTAGCATTTCGGAGAAAGATATTCTAAGCTTTGTTTTGTTTTCTTTTGGCAAGGAAGCAATTCCTTGTCCACCATCCATTATATCTTCGTTTGGTAATATTTGATTTCGGTATTGCACTGGCAGCAGCTCCAAGTAGTTCTTCTACTATATGCCTAGTGGCATTATTAATAGATGCAGTAAGGATCAAATGGATTATATTAGAAAATTTTCCCAGTTTGCTCAGTGAAAATTCCACAAAATTTGTTGATTGGAGGCATAGTTTTTATCTGTCTGTATTTTGCAAATTATAGGAAAGTGATCACTGTTGTGAAGGTCAGTTAATACTATCCAATCTAGGCTAGAATAAATGGACAAGGAACATACGGACAGTTCCAGAGCAGAGCTTGCTCCTGTAGGCAAGTGGATGCAAGTATGTACACCGGTATTCAGTAATGTTAAGTGACGGTTGTCAAGCACAGTTTCGTTCATCCTCCCTCTACGAGCTATGTTCGGGGAACCCCACAAAGGATAATGTGCATTTAGATCACCTAGATACGTGGTCGGGCAAGTTGATTTAATAAATTGTCAAGTTTTGCAGTGGAACATGAAAACTTTGGTGGAATATAAATGGAGACAAGAGTGAGAGAAATGCCAACAACAATACAAATGGCTACTGCTTCTAGACTGGTTTGGATGGTACATTACTACGAACTAAAATTGCTACTCCTCCTCTTGCTGGAGATTCAGAACATCTGTCACGTCTGTATACTGTATACCGTGAGAAATGTGGAGTATAATTTGATGATAAATATGTTTCCTGTAGACAAATACTTGCAGGATTGTGCTGGTGCATTAAATATTTTAATTCGAGATTGCTTCTTAGACCACTACAATTCCAGTGAATTATTTTCTGCATTACTTGGGTTTAGGTTAGGAAGACTGGTCTGATCGTTTTGTTTTCCCTCGATCCTGTTTATATTTTTCTCGTTTTTGGAAAAACTAGACGAGTAATATCGATCTTGTCATCAGCATGTAGCAGGAGAACTGCATCTTCATTATCTGACTTCTCATCAATTTCCATAGTTCAATCACTTGGTTAATTCTGTGTAAGGTGTGCCTCTTTCTCCTTTGTTAATGTTCCTGACTTGGTGGAGTCTTGTGGTGGCTTGGATGGTTTTGTATTAGTAGTATTTGATGTACTCTTGGTCTTTGTTGCTGTCAGCATCTCCCATCTATCAGGATGGATCTAGCAAATTGAGCAAGAGAATTTAGGGGGAATTGTAACGTAAGTCTGTGCTGAAAAGTCTTTAGTGTTTTTGACTGCATTGGAATATGATTTGAAAGGCATCAAGTTTAATATCTGTTTACGTGCTTCTTGATATGATACATTTTTCTCTACCTTGTACTTCAGTATTTTTTTCCCTATTTTTCATGATTCGCAAGTTATAGAATATGCAGGGTGAGCACCATGGCTGTTGGAACATTTTGGTGTTGCTGCTGTACATTCAGTTTGGGAGTGGTCCGGTGAGCCGCACATGGGACAAATGGCCTTGACATATTGTTTGAGAATGACCATATTTCTGGCACTTAAAGCATCTAAGTGAATTTGGAATATATAGTCTGATTTTATAGGAAAGATAGCCATCTTTAATTGATGCTGGGAGATTGGGAGTATTGAAAGTAAAGATAATGTTTCTTGTGGGTGTAAAGACACGATCCATTTGATCATTATTCTTTTGGCACTGATGATCCGTTGTGCCTTTAAGTTCTTCAGTAATTTCTCACTCGGGAACATTAAGGAGATCCCATTCTGATTTTTTTTTTTTTTTTTTAATGAAACCCCAAACATGAGAGGTATTAGAACCTATAGCACTTAGTACCGCACTTGGGTTGGAGGCTGACAAGACAAAAGAAGATATTTGTTGACATTAGACTTGAACTTCTGTAGACTGTACTTTTCGGGAAATTTGTATGAAGGAAGGTTGTTCCAGAAAAAGGCAGTTGAATGAATAAATGAGGAAGATGAAAAGTTGGTTGTGAGTTTGAAGTTGGACGGTAAATGGATGTTGACTGGTGGCGGCAGGTATTCGGACTGTTTTGAAAGAGAGAGCGGGAATTATAGAAGCCAATTCAGAAGAACAGCGTCCATGGAAGTACAGTCAGTCCTTGTATAACACGTGTTTACACTACACGAATTCGATCATACACGATTTATAAATAGGGGAACGATATCTTATATAACACGAACCGAATTCGCTTATGCACGATTTGCCTTTGTGTTTACAAGAAATGGCAGTCGAATGCAGAATCACCTCAACCGAATGCAACACGATAGGAATGAAGGGAAGATTCTGAAAATGAATTCATGCTTTTTATGTCAGTGAAGGGGAAACACATTTCACCATAATAAAGTAAAAACCAACACAATTCCAGCTATCGGTATAATCACAAATGCAATTAGATCGAGTTTACTACCAGTTTATAACAGATTCCACTAGCAGAAACGTAACTGGAAATTGTTTTTATTGTTTTATGGTAGTAACCCCCAGAAATGTGCTTTAGTGAAATGTGAGGTGTTAATGGTGTACCTCTGCCTTTACGGTGTTGTTTATTCAGTTGCTACACGTGCACAGCTTTGTTTATGTGTATCAAGCGTGCCTCCACGTTTTGTAATTGTGCTTTATTCCCTAAAAATGAGTAAAATACTTAAAAGGTGTGAAAAGGAAGACACTGCAGATTCAGAGAGAAAAAGAAAAGCAATATCGATAAACAGAGGCGGACTGGATCAAAAATTCTCATCCAGAAAAATTTATAGTGGCGTCATACTATGGTTTATGGCCAAAATCACACCGGCCTCCGGCCCACCGGGGTTTCCCCGGTAAGGCTTATGGCCAGTCCGCCTCTGTCGATAGAGAAAAAATATGAAATTGTGAAACGCTTTGAGCGAAATGAAAGACCATGTGATATTGCACGTGGTACAGACCTAAATGAGGCAACACCGAGAATTACAAAGAATGCAGAGAAAATAAAAACAACTTTCATAGCAGGAACAACTCAAAGTGTAATTAAAATCCATTAGATTAAGACACAAAGAATTGGAAGAGATGGAACGGCTGTCATCTGTTTGGATAGAAAATCAAACAAAAACAAGTTTGCTTACTACAGAAGCAAAAGCATTAGCAATATTTTATTACATAATAAATGTAATAAAATACCTAAGTATTTTATTACGATAATTTATTGTATTTGTAATGTGTGTTCAAATGTGGTTACAAATGTGTGTTCAGTCTTGGATGGTCGGCACCTAACCCTATTTTTCCCATAGGGCCTGTTGTTCATATTGCACGAAGGTTTCTAGGAACGCAACTATCGTACTATACGAGGACTGACTGTATCTGTAAAAAAGGCATTCAGCAGAAACAGTACATTTATGAGACAGCGAGTGGAGAGACTCAGAGATGAGTCATTAATTAACCTAACTACCCTCTTCTGAATGGAATCTAGAAGCCAGAGCGAGGTTTTGGCAGCACCACCCCAGATGTGGGAACAATATTCCATGGCAGGGAGGATTTGCGATTTGTACAGAGTGAACAGCTATTTGGAAGAAAAGTAATTTGGAGAGCGAAAGAGAAAACCAGGTTTTTTAGATACAGAGGAAGCAATATTTGTAATGTGCTTGTGCCAAGAGAGATTAGAACTCGGGGTAATCCCCAAAAGAGATATATCAACTTGCCTAGAAATCGGAGTGTCACCAAAGATAAGCATAGGAACAGAAGAATCCTTTTTTGCGAGATATAAGGATTGAAATCAACTAAGCTGCCTTTGCCCCACTGGAGAATTACCTGCAGATTGGCATTTAAGGAATTGGTAGCAGATACTTGAGGAGTTGAAGTTGATTGAGCAGGGCAAGGTTTCTGAAAGTGGAAAGTCTAATGCAATGTGCTATCATCGGCAAAATTATGGATAGGATTTCCAGTCGATGGAAGAAGGTCATTAATATTCATGAGGAAAAGAGTGGGGGGTGGGGGAGAACTGAACCTTGGGGGACACCAGCATTAGTGGAGAAGTTAGAAGACGGAGCCACCTACCATCACCCTCAGCAAGGGATCAGAGAGAAAACTAAATAATGAATTAAAAAAAAAAAAAAAAACAGTTGGCAAACCATAAGATGGAAACTTGTTTAGAAGACCTTTATGCCAAACACGAATGAAAGCCCTTGAGATGTCAAGAGCAACTGCTTGTGTTTCACCGAACGTTTCCACTGAATTTGTCCATAAATGGGTAACATAAGCCAGAATATCACCAGTGGATGGACACTAACGGAATCCATATTGGTGATCATTGATCAGATGGATGGTTTCTAGGTAGTTTAAGAGTTGGCAGTTAATGAATTTCTCCATTACGTTAGAAAGAATAGAAGTAATTGCAATGGGACGATAATTGGATGGGATGGATTTGTTACCCTTTTTAGGAACTGGCTGGATATGACAAATTTCCAAACAGAAGGAAAAAACACCTTTGGAATAAGAAAGTGAAAAAAGGTGGCAAAGAACAGGAACAAGTTCAGGAGCACAGGTTTTGAGAACAAGTGGAAAAATACCATCAGGATCTGGAGCTTTCTTTGCATCGGGATTTGTCAAAATCCTCCTGGCATCTTTTTGACGGAATACCACCGGAGGAATTGAATGGGCGTGCTGGGAGGTGTTTTATCAAGATCATTAATACATGAGTTGGAAAAAAAATGGGATGCTAGCAGGTCAGCTTTATCTTTGGCTGAAGTGACAGCAGAACCATCTAGTTTTGACAGAGGTGGGAGCACAGATGGGGAAAGTTGCGGCCAATAGCTTTGGCAAGAAACCAGAATGGTCGACTACCATTAGGGCAAGAAGCAAGTTTTCTACTCTTAGCCTGTTCAAAATCAAATTTGGACTGATTAGTAACTGCTTCACAATTGTTGCGAGCTTTGGTGTAGGCAGAAAATGACACTGAAGAATTGCAAAAAGGCCAGTTACAATATGCAACATTCTTCTCTTGAACAGCCTTGGCACATTTATTGGAAAACCAAAGTTTAGATAAAGGACAAGATTTTAAAGTGAAGTGTGGGATAAAGGATTCCATTCCTACAAGAATAATTTCACTGACACAATCTGTGCAAACGTTGATATCAGAAGTTTTGAAACAGTAATCCAACCAAGGGAAAGAAGAAAACAAATCTCGCAGGTCATCCCATTTTGCATTCTTGTAATGCCAAACAATACAAGGTTGGGAATAGCCATGAGATAAAGGCTCCATTGGAGAAGAGACAATCGCCAAGATGTGATCTAAGGTGCCTAAAGGACCACTCACTTCGATAGTGTACTTAGAAGGGTTGTTTGTGAGAAAAAGATTAAGCATGTTGGCTGTATGGCTATGATTGTGAGGTATTCTTGTAGGTAAATGAACAATCTGTGCAATGTCATTAGTAATGGCAAAGGATTCAGCATCTCAACCAGCTTGGACGATGTGACTAGAAAATGGACGCCAGCTGGAGTTGTGAACATTAAAATCACCAAGGAAAATTACCTCACCATAAGAAAGTTGGACTGGAGAAAGTCAAATTGCAAGAAGACAGGAAGTCAAAGAGCTCCAAGTGATTAGTGGAGTTGGGATAACAATAGACAACAGATGAATTACACAGAATGAGGTAGAGAGATAGAGAAGATCAAAATGAGGAGATTCCAAATTACCAAGTCTTTGACAAGGAATATCGGAACAGACATATGCACAAATACCACTTTTGAGGCAAAAGGAATCGTACAGCAAATAATTTGGGTAACTGAGATGAGCAGTAGTTGGAGCAACCAATAACTGAAATTCTGTCAGAAAAAGTACATGGGGTTTGGCAGACTGCAAGTGGAAATGGACATCGTTAAGATTAGAATTGAGCCCACGTATATTTGTGAAATAAACAAGGACGTGTTTGGGAGGTTTAGATCTTTTCGCAGATGAGCTTGCTCTATTAGTTTGACAATTCATGGTGTATTCAATATTAAGAAAAAGTGGTGGGGACATGCTGTATGAAGTAATGAAATTTTTGGATATGCCATACATATGGTAAGAATATACCCAGATCCTTGACATAACGTGGCTTCGACAATGCCCCTCCCCATACACACTACTCGGACTCCCTCCAATCACTATCTGACAGAGTAGAGGTAGCAAGATTATACACTACCTGATCCAGAAGCCTCCTAAAGGGTTACCAATAGGTTCGGTCCAGCATAATAACTAGTGGCCGGCCTGCGAACACCGTTTTAGAGCTGTACCCTCGAAATGTAAGGAATATTGGATCTTGCCACGATGTCCATCATAACCTCAAAAGTCATCAGCCATACTGCATGATGGAAGAGATGGGGAAGGATTGACCGGAACAATAAGCAAAGTGGTGGTATTGTGCCAGTTGATGAGTCATCTACCACCTAGTATTGTCTGGTAACACAGAGGGGTGGCATTACCCCATGTGGTGTGGGTGCCACACCTCGACCCCTGCTTATGTTGGTTCACACCTGGGCGGTCGCCCACAGTGTGCTTGTGCATAGGGGTTATACCCAGGATTACTAGTAGTCCCACCATTGTGAAGGTGCAAGCAGAGGATTTGGCTGTCAGAGACTGTCCGGACTTTGCCAAAATTGGGGCCACCCTACTTGATTGTCACCCAAATATCAGTTCCATCAGTGTTTTAGACTCCCAGGTAGCAAGTACAGCTTGTCTGGCATATCTGAGAGTATGTCTGTGACAACCTCAAGGAACAAAATGACCCCTTTTGAGGTGTTTGATGTTCTCTGTGGGGTTACAGAAATGGGAAGACCTCCCAAAGGTAATTTACTTCAGGAGCTGTTTAGAATGAGTAGGACTAGATGTTTCTATAAGGAGATCTCCTGAACGAAGTCGTTTGGCTATTTTTGGAGTGCCTGCTACAGGTTCTATGCTTTTCTGCACCAAAAATGGAGATAAGCTGCTAACAGGTTTCGCAGACAAGGAATGTAAAATTAGGAAAGCAGGCAGATCATGGGAATAATCATCTGTTTTGATTCTTTTTGTTTGAGATGACTCAAGTTCACGTGAGCATGAAGCTCTACAGTCGGTGATATTAAGGGATCCATGTTTGATCCTTTTCACCCTGAGTACTGAATTTATACTGAGGTTACCAGCCTCGCCACATGGAGGCAGGAGCAGTTAGTGGTTACTGTGTTATATAAATACAAAAGAAAGGTGTATTTCCTTTCTTGGTATAAAGCTTGCCTCTTTATTTAGAAGGAGCCAAAAATAGATAAATTTGAAAGAAAAGACTAGAAATCTCTTAAACTACTCATTCATAGAAAGGACGCTTTTAAATCGCTAGATCACTTCGCTTGGCACTCGGGGGCCTAGTGAACATCTAGCCCAAAAGTAATCGCAGCGGACTGAGAGGTTGGTCTGGCTGAAATGAGGATTTTTTGGCACAAGGGCTTCTAAGGCCAAGATGTGCCTATCCAAAAATTTCCCATGAAACAGGACTATTTACTTTCAAGGCCATCTTACATTATTTATGTAATTGGATTTGTTTTAGATATCTAAAAAGTTCATCTAAATTTACAATGTTTCCTATGATTTGTGTTAGTGAGAGTGACTCCAGTAAGTTGGCTTGAAACTGAAAAGCTGATCTTGGATGCTGTTATAGTAACTGCAGCCAACAAGAATGTGCTGTACTGTAAGTTACCTACAACAATACTGACAATGGATGGATTATAAAGTAGTGGGTAACTGCGTGATAAAATCATCCAGTTCCTATTGGGGAATATCAACCCCAGACAGTATTATCAGCCCAATGGAACAGACTGTTAAAAAAATCCAAATGCAAGGATGGCCACTGCTGGAAAGGGTATGGCTGCCCATGAGGATTGCTACCCATCTGTATGTATACCAACCTGTTCTATCATTGCAAATGATGATGCAGTTCCATAATAGTAGAGTTTACTAATCTTTAAATACATTTCAAGGGAAGGAAGACAGATCTTCCACAAACAGCTCCAGGATGGACTCATCAACTGCCCCTAACTTCTACCTTCCTATTCCTTCTTGAAAATCAGGTTAATTTGATGGTGGATGCTCCTCACCATTTCTATTTGGCAATGTTGGAGCATTTGGGAGTATTGAAATTGAAGTAACTTATGCATTATCTCTTTTGTCACACTGCTGAATGCTCAGAAAATAGCATGGTTGTGAAGAAAAAGACTAATTTTTTGCATTCCACAAGAATATATCTTTGCCAGCACTGTGCATCAATCATCAGCCATTTTCAATCCACTGCAGGATGAAGGCCTCTCCAGCAACTTTCCAGTTCCTTCTGTTTTGAGCACTGGCCATCCATTTACTACAAAAAACTCATGAATTTCATCTATCGATCTCCACCTTTGTCTTCCAGGTTTTCTTCTAGCTCCTCTTGGGTACCATTCTGTTATTTTCTTAGTCCATCTGTCATCATGTCTTCGAGCTATGTGTCCTGCCCAAGACCATTTTAGTTCTTTAGTTTTGATAAGAATGTCCTTTACTTGAGTTTGCTGCCTAATCCATGTGTTTCTCTTCTTATCTAACAGTCTGATTCCCAATATAATTCGTTCCATTCTTCGCTGTGTAGTTCTCAGCTTCTCTTCCATTCTTTCGGTGAGTGTCCAAGTTTCACTTCCATAAGTCATGGTGGGGAGTATACATTGGTTCATTATTTTACGTTTCAGACAAACTGGGATATTGCTCTTCAGTATGTGACTATATTTCCTGAATGCTATCCATCCAAAATTTATTCTTCTCTTGACTTCCAGCCATTTATCATTGTTACAGCTAATAACTTGTCCCAGATAAGTATACGACTCCACCTTTTCAATTACTGCTCCTTCAATCATTATTTCCCTTTCCGTGGCATACCTGTTCATCATTACTTTTGTTTTAGCCATATTCATCTTTAGTCCAAAATCCTTACTAACTGTGCATAACTGATTAAGATTTTCCTCTAATTCTTTGGGATCGTGGCTTATGACCACAATGTCATCTGCAAATCGTAAATGGTTTAGGTACTCTCCGTTCACATTGACTCCTTTCTCAACCAGTTTAATCTTCTGAAAGTTTCCTCAAGGGAAGCAGTCAACAGCTTAGGAGATATTGTGTCTCCTTGTTGAACTCCTTTCTCGATTTTAAATTTCTTACTGTCTTTGTCTAGTCTAATAAAGGAGGTAGCACTCTCATATATTTTCTTCAAAATCATAATACATGGGGTATCTATGCCTTGTCTTTCCAGTGCCCAAAACATTGCCTTATGCTGTATGGAGTCAAATGCCTTTTCATAATCCACAAATGCTAGGCATAATGGTGTTTTATATTCATTTGCACTGTGCATATGACTTCTTATTGCTATTAACTGGCTTCACCAGTTTCCTTGCTTCCTAATATGAAATGGCTCCCCCAATCTAGCTCCAAACTTTGTTTCTGACATGTTTCAAGTAAGCAGGATGTTCTTCTCCATAATTCAGAAATGCTGGTTTTTCAGATGGGCAAGATTGCGTGTTCAGATTGTGTGTTATGGTACTGCTATCTATTTCCAGTGTCATCAATGCCAATGGTATGGTCACAATTTGTGACCATACCATTGGCATTGATGAGAACACTTAAAGATTAAGGTCGCTTGCTTTGACTGATGTTGAAGGCTGTGGTGAGTTGAAAGTCAGGATAAGTGCTTGAGTAGATGTCAAAGTTCTATTTCTATATAACAGATACACATTTTACTGCATTCACTCTTTGCTCTTTCAACTTGGAATAAATTTCCTCTACATGAAAAAGCCCCATTCAGATATAATACCACGCAATGCATTCAGGATTTTGTGTGGGGTGACAGCAATCAGCATTCCTCCAAAGTTTGTGACTTTTATTAGCTGTTCTGATTGATTAGTGCTAGCAGTTGCTAAAAGAATGAAAGTGCTTTACTGATTTATGGATCTGTCAACCCTTTCTGGATGAAGATAGACAACATCTTGCCAATCAAATGCTCACCTGTTAAATGTATAACAAGGAAAGGAGGGGGGTGTTACTGATGAATTTGTCTTTTGGAAGATGTATTGTCATTCTTGTCTAATTAATTAGGTAGCCCTCTTCTTCTTCTGGGTGGCCACAACAAGGCCACCCAAAGAAGAGGAGTTTGAATTACTCATATGAGTAAAAAGGTTTCATATGCCCAAGAATCTCGCCCACCACAGAATCGTATGAGAGGATGCCCACTCAAAAACTAATAGGTGCTGCTAAAGTGAATAAGACACTGAGCATCAACACCCATATTACCAATAAGGCATGACCCTGTTCCAGGACAAAGGGAAGGAGATCTACTGATATACGTTTGATCCTACCAGGAAATCACCCACTAGGTGATCCCAGTTGGGCTAGTCAAAGACCTCATGTCTAGTCAAAGTAGGAGCCAAAGTGGTGTATTAGGACTATACCCAATCCCACCAACCAGGATTCCCCTTTCCAAGTTTTCACAGGTTGTGGCACATGCATACACATGCCAGCTTCCATGATTTATATTTACCCTTCATTTTCTGGCTCTTGTTATTCTGGCTCTGGCATTGGTAATACACTTTGGCTCATACATGTCTGAAGGCTATTAGATTACACTGGTCAACCTGTAAAATGTTACGAAAATGAAAATAACCAATCCTGACTGATTTTATGCTGTTGAACACAAGAATCATATTACAATTTGTTGATTGGCTTTTGTTTTCGAATTACAGTTGGGGTCTCATATTAATGAGTTACTATAAATTATCACATCTTCGGCTCTCGGCAAAACACATGGCAACACAGCAGTTTCAGTACCAGCACACTCTTATGTGATTGGCTACTGTCGCCTCGTTCTAAATCATATGATAAGTTATTGTCACCTCAAATGAGTCTTCAACTCAGTTGAAGTAATCCTCGAATATGGCTAAGTACTGGGTGATTTGTTCTGAGTTAAAGGTTATTCTCTGTGAGATTCCTATTTTTTGCGCAGTTTGTGTCGTGTAAGATCAATATGCCCTCTAATAGTGTGAATAGTCCAGATAACTTCTGTAATGTGACTTCTCTACATATGTATGTGGAGAAGTCACGTTAGCTCCAAGAAAGCGTCCCTTAACTCGAGCCATAAAAAGACTTACTTCTTGTACTTTACTTTGGGTGTAAAGTAGGTGACCAGGACAAGAACATGGCTCCACATATATGTTGCACTAACTATTCATCAAAACTCAATGTGTGGGTGAAATCTAAAAGGATGTTTTATGCCTTTTGCAGTGCCCATGATGTGGAGGGAGCCAACAAATCACATCACGGACTGTTACTTCTGTATTGTGCCTCCTATTAGAAAAGGGATGACAATGAAGAAAAAGTGGACAGTGGCATACTCAAATATACCATCTGCAATTTGTCCAATCCGTCACAGTGAAGTATTACCTATTCCTGAACCATCCGATTGTTTTTTCTGTACACTGATGAACATCAACTTGATATACACGAAGAAGCACAGAAACCGTCTATGTCAAGGGATCCAGCATTTCGTCCAAACCTTTATCATTCTGAATCACACATAAGATCACAAAAAGTGAGCTTAATGACCTCATCAGGGGATCTCAAACTGCCAAAGAATAAGGCAGAGCTTTTGGGCTCGAGGATACAACAGTAGAATCTTCTAGACCATTCTGTGACAGTGACAACATTTTGTACTCGAAATAAAGACTATGATAAATTCTATCAAACAGAAGGTGAACTCACTGTTTGTAAGGATGTTGATGGTCTAATGGCAGCAATGAACATGAGGCACATTCCTGAAGATTTTGTTTTTTTGGCACATGAGCAACTAAGGCTATGATTCAGCAAGTCCACTCCAATCACCAGATCTCAATCCTATGTTGTTGTGGTTTTTTTTTTTTTTTAACATTTAACATTAAAACTTTTGACAACAGCATTTGACAAATAGCTGTACAAATAAAATATAAGAAAGAAATCATATACCAATGAAAACACTAAAAGTAATCTAACATAAGATGTCAGCTTGGCTTCAGAAGCTAATTCTCCTGATCTGTCTGTAGGTAGATCCTGTTTACCTAAATAATAGTGCAAAGTAGTTTTTAGCAACTTATGGTCATATACTTTGCCAAAATTAAATGACAAAATGTTAGAAATATGATTATATTCAATTAATACAGTTTTGGAAATACAGTAAAACCTTGATTGAACAGACTATATGAGAGAAGACCTGTCTGTTAAATCTGATGTCCATTAAACTCAAAAGAAATATAGTTGCCAAAGTTGCTAGAATGTTATGAAAAAGTGCTGTACCATGAAATGAAAAACATTAAATGTTGCAATACTGAACTGCATTTTACTAAACTTAAGTTACGTGGAGCAGAAGAGCTTGAAATTTAAGCTTTGAAACTTTATGAAATGCTCAGAAATCAGAAATGCCCAGATTTACATATTTTCTTTTCTTACCACCCTTCTTAGATGCCACCATGAAAAAGAAAAATGGAGATGCAAAGTTTTAAACTACAGAATCTGATGGAAATTACAGAATGATACTGTAATGGGAAAGTTTCGCCACACTTCTTATTGGCAATATTCAATGAAATTATAACATTTTAAACCAAATTTGCAAGAGAGCAATACTCGTCTTGTGCACGAGTTTTATTCTAAATTATATGAATTCCCATTGGTACTTGTTTATATTCTTCATAACAGCAGAAACTGGTTTTTTGGTTGGTTGGCTGGCTTTTGGATTTTTATGGCACAAAACCAAACGGTTATAATGTGCCATGTCACAGCATAAACTGTAAATACAACTTAGGTATGGAACTGCAACAAGCTACTTCAATGATCATAAAAGAGAACGAAAATGCTTCATACAGTATTTTGTTTTTTCTATATGATTATTGGATACTATATTGATAAATGAAAGAAAAACCAACCATTTCATTAGCTTTATAACAAAAATTTTTAATTGATAGTATAAACCAGAGTTATGATGCTCATAGCTCTGGTTTATACTGAAAATTTAAAATATTGAAATCAACACAATGTATTAAGTGTCATAGCTCTGGTTTATACTATTAAATTCATATTTTAAACTCTTGTTGATTATTTCAGTCACTTCCTTCCTCTCCAAGCATAACCCCAGGGGCTCACATCTGGTGAGCATGAGCTTGGCACACCCAGAGTCTTCAGCTGGATATCACCATTCTCCTCTTTCTTGGTGATTCTCTCTCTCTCTCTCTCTCTCTCTCTCTCTCTCTCTCTCTCTCTCTCTCTCTCTAACCCAGGAATTTGTTTTTTTTTTTTGGTTGGCACAGCAAAAGTCTCAGGCTTCCTTGTCTATGTCTACAATTCTGCCCATGCACAATAGCAGGGATTATATGCCGAAAGCCTTGTGAATTAACTCAAGACTTGAAGGACTCTGCAAGGCTTTTGGAGGGAAATTTCTATCAGCTTGGCCTGCACTTGTAGGTAGAAAGAATCTGTTTTGTAGAGACAGGATACATTTAAACAAAGGTGGTGCAAGGGTTTTTGCCAGTATTATTGAGGATACCTTAAAGGTTCAGGGAAACTGATAGTCTGGGAGGGGCGGACAAGGGTAATATAGATTTGCGTTTATCTGATAGTACTGGTCAAATTAACTCTTGCACATACCTCAAGAGTATTTGTTTGTTACCGCAAAAGAACATAATAGCAAGATGTTCTGAGGGCAAAGCTTTTCAAATGAGCAGGTAGCAAATGCCAGGGAAGTGGGTTTAAATAACTTTAAGGGGTATGTCAGGATAGTTGACTATACAAGAACACTAAGTCTTAATTGTTTGTACAGTAATGTCAAAAGTGAATTTGAACTGCTGGTTAGGACAAGTAACGCTGACATAATAGGGCTTACAGAAATGTGGTGCCACCTGGAGATAAGGGATGATGAGTTTCAGTACAGTATGTATAAAGTATTCAGGAAGGACAGGGAAGGTAGAAGGGGTGATGGGGGTCATGCTTCTTATCAAAAGTAGCCTGAGCACGACAGAGGGTGGTAACCAATGGGTACTGCACTTCGTGGACTAATGTTATTAGTCGAGTCCCACAGGGTTCAGTGTTGGGTCCACTGTTGTTTTGTATATTTATCAATGATACTGATGAAGGTATATCAGGCTTAGTGTCGAAGTTTGCAGATGTTACAAAGGTTGGCAGGGTTGTTAATGACAGTAATGGCAGTGTGCTACTGCAACAGGATCTAGAAAATTTGGGCAGATGGGCTGAGAAGTGGCAACTGAAGTTTAACCTTGACAAATGCAAGTACTGCATATGGGTAGAAGTAACCCCAGAGAAACGTACCAACTGTGTGGCACTACACTTAAGGTGGTAGAAAATGAAAAAGACCTGGGAGTAATTGTGCAGTCAGATATGAAGTTTTCTGAGCAATGCAGACAGGCTGCCAGGGCAGGTCATGGAATTTTGTCAATGATATATAGGAATTTTGGTAGCAGGGAAAAGGTGATTATCCCCCTTGAGTACTGCGTACAGGTCTGGAGGCCTCATTTTAGGAAGGATGTAGATTTAGTTGAGTGTGTACAGAGAAGGGCAACAAGATTGGTGAGGGGAATGAAGGGATCCTCTTACCAAGAGAGGCTTAAGTTCTGCAAATTGCAGCAGCTGGAGACTAGGCACCTGCGAGGTGATCTGATTGAGGTGTATAAGGCCTTGAATGGGTTGAGCAAGCTGAATTCTGATAGGATTCTTCCACTTGCTCAGATTATGAACCTAAGGTGGCATAAATTCAAATCGAGGAAAGAACAGATGTAGAATAGATGTACAGAAACTTGCCTTTAGCCAGTGGGTGGTTAATTGCTGAAACAAACTTCCATCTGTCATTGTGGAAGTTGATAGGTTAAATAAATTTAAGGAGGAACTGGACAAACATTTAGAGAGAATTGTTCTGTAAATTTTTTTTTTGGCTGATGTTGCATAAGTTCATACATTTGCTTTCTTGTATCACATGCCACTACTACTACTATGACGATGAACTTGAAAGCTCTCGGGTTCAGATGTTTCGCATGCTAGTATAGAATCTGTATGGTGTTAGCATTACTATTTAACAATGACAATAAAGGTATGAGTAACATTTAACCATGTGGAAAAAGGTTTTAAAAGAGAGAGGGAGGTTACTGCTAATGAGCAATTACATGGAACCTCTCATTAATGTGAGCACTATCCCAATGCGTGTGATATCCATTAAAATCCTCAAACAATAAAATAGGGAGATGGCAATTGCATAAGGTCACCAATGTCTGTCTTGGGGGTGTCAGGCTGTAAGTATCAAAGAAGTAACAATGTGGATCTGGTTGCCCACAAGGATAGCAACTCCTCCATGAGTGGGATCATCGCCACTCCTATTCTTACAAATGATAATAAGGTTATGCAAAGTAGAGTTTCATCTGCCTTCAAACACATCTCCTGGAAGCAAAAGTAAACTGATTCATGCTTTTGCAGGAGGTCTTGATGGAATCTGTATTTTGAAGGAATCCACAATAATTCCACTGTAGAAATTTAACCATTATTTGTTGCTTGATGGAGTCAACAGCTGACTACCAAAGTACTGAGGACTTTTCTCAGTCTTGAATTTATCCTTTTTTGTGGGGGAAAATGGCCATTGCACAACAGTGTCCATTTCTTCCATCTTCCTTGGCAAAATATTCCGAGACTGATTTGTTGGGTACTTTTTATTATTATTACTTGAGGCACTTAATTTTTTTGCATGTCTTTCTGCATGGGTTTTTTGAGCTTAATAAATAGCATGCAATGAGAGTAAACTTTTTGTTTACTCTCATCTAGAATAGTCCAACAATATAAGCTACCTGTAACCTTCTAAGAATAAGTTTTTGTTGCTATTTATAGGTTTCACTACTTTTCTTACCTCCTAGTATAATATGTTCATCCCTGCCTTCAATATTTTTATCTATTTTCCTCTTTTCACTGCTGGCATGCTCAAGAATATGCAAGATTCTCCCCTTTGCAGTTAATACACGTCGATTTTGGTGCTGAACATAGTGTGATTTCACAGTCTTTCTCACTACACTGAGCACTACAAGGGTACCAGGGCAGGCCATTTGCAAGTGTCCATATTTCTAGCACTTCAAGGATTTTGTATATATGGCTGTAGTGGGTAGTAAAGGTACTTAAAGGTAAGAGTGAATTACAAGATGTTGGCGAGCTGAAAGTATGAAGGTGATTCCTAGTGGGGGCTAGATTCTCCTCACTAGGGACATTAACACTACGGCCAAACCAGCTATGGCTGTCCCTCACCTGAAGAGGTGCTCATTTTCAATGTAAATATTTTCTGAAGTAGTGATAAAAATTTCTAAAGATGACAGAAAAATATGTATCAATGTATGTATGGATGAATATATATATATATATATATATATATAAAACCCTAGTATAACACACTAGTTATATGGGACTAAGAACCAGTACAAAAAGGGGGGGGGGGAGGGAAGGTTACGTTCCAAAAGCTAACAAAAATACACCATCTTTCTGTGTCATCAGCACTGAAAACTTGATGTGGTGTGTATCCAAGCTCTTCAATAATTTTTTTAAATTTCCCAGCATACTTCTTGGCAGCTTCATTGTCAGCCGATGCGCTTTCCCCTTAAATTCTTAAGTTAAAACCGATGCGCTTTCCCCTTAAATTCTTATGTTATGTAATGGGAAGCTGTTTTTAAATCAATCAAACCAACCTTTTACAGGCAACAAACTCTGGGTTAACAGAAGATTCTCCATTTTTTTTTTTAATGGTTATAAAATTTTAGTGTCTTTTGTTTAATTACACTAACGTCTAATGGGATCCATTTTTTATTGCTACCATCAATCTTGAGTGCTTTTTTCCATTTTCTCAATTATTGGTGCTTGGGAACAAGCTATCATATTTGGGGAAATTAAAGATCCTTCATCAACAGCAGTTTTAATTTTCTGTTCATTTTTTTTTTTTTTTTTTTTTGTGGTGAGGATTGTTGCTTCATTTAAATTTAAACTTTTTGCAATGCATGATTTCTCTTCCCCCTTTTTTAAGACAGTCCAAAATTTGTATCTTTGATTCTAGAGAAATAAAGTTTCTTTTGAGCAGTGGTTTTTTTTTACTTTCCTTAGGCATAATTTAGGACTGGAATTTAACTTACAACAAAGAAATTATTCCAATACGGTTCATAAGAATAAAGTTTAGTAATACATACTTGAAGAAAATTTAAAAACGATCAAATAAAAACCAAAATAACTTTACAAAAACCTTAAAAGTCACAATTTTTTATGATATCAAACAAGCACAAGTTCATTAGCACAGAACCTAATGCGGATTTCCAAAAAAAATAAAATTCTGGGACTTCCCATTCATTTTTTTTGCATACCGACTAGCGAGTCAACAGCGGGGATTCACAAAGAAGAATGGAAATGGTGAAAAATTACATCCAACATAATAGTAAGGTTTCCCCTGCACAAAATCTCAAAAATCCCTGTTATGTGAGGTTTGCCGCAATTCTCTTACCCTGTTAGAGCGAAACTGAATACCGCGTTGTGCGAGGATTTATCAACCATGTTATAGAAGTACCATGTTATATGGGAGATGTATGCACGTATATATATGCATTAAAGGGGTCTCAAATTTAAATGTGGCCAGAGACCTATTTCATCCTTAATCCAGCCCTGCCTCTCTGTATGTATAACATTCATTTTACAACTGTCTCTCTTCAAGTCCTTGAGGTTGTCAACAGACATTCTCTCAGATACGCCAGACAAGCTGTACTTGCTACCTGGCAGTCTAAAACACTGATGGAACTGATATTCGGGTGACACTTAAGTCAAGTGGACCCAATTTCGGCTAAGTCCAGACGGTCTGTGACAGCCAAATCCTCTGCTTGCACCTTCACGATGGTGGGACTGTTAATAATCCTGGGTATAACCTCCATGCACAAGTACATGGTGGGTGACCACCCAGGTGTGAACCAACATAAGCAGGGGTCGAGGTGTGGTGCCCACACCTCATGGAGGAATGCTGCCCATCTATGTTACCAGGCAGTACTAGGTGGTAGATGACTCTCCAACCATTGCAATACCACCACTTTGCTTATTGGAGGCTTGAAGTGGTGGAACCCATGTTTAGTCTCCAGAGCTAACCGGTCAACCCTTCCCTATCTCTCTTGCATCATGCAGTATGATTGATGACTTTTGAGGTTATGATAAACATCGTGGCAAGATCCAATATTCCTTACATTTTGAGGGTACAGCTCTAAAACGGTGTTCGCAGGCTGGCCGCTAGTTAGTACACCGGACCGAACCTATTGGTAACTCTCTAGGAGGCTTCCAGATCAGCTAGTGTATAATCTTGCTACCTCTACTCTGTCAGATAGTGACTGGAGGGAGTCCGCGTAGTGTAATGTGGAGGGCATTGTCGAGGCCACGTTACGTCAAGGATCTGGGTATATTCTTACTATGTGTAAGCCATATCCAAAAATTTCATTACTTCATACAGCATGTCCCACCCACTTTTTTTTATGAATTGTCAAATTAATTGAGCAAGCTTATCTGCGAAAAGATCTAAACTTCCCAACCACTTCCTAATTCATTTCACAAATATACGTTGTCTCAATTCTAATCTCAACAATGTTCATTTTCACTTGCAGTCTGCCAAACCCCATGTACTTTTTCTCACAGAATCTCAGTTATCGGTTGATTCAACTACTGCTCATCTCAGATACCTAAATTATTCCCTGTATGATTCCTTTCGCCTCAAAGGTGGTACTTGTGCATATGTCAGTTCTGATATTCCCTGTCAGAGACTTGGCAATTTGGAATCTCCTCTCTTTGATCTTCTCTGGCTTAAAATCTCTATACCTCGTTGTGTCAAATTCATCTGTTGTCTCTACCGTTCTTCCAACTCCACTAATCACTTGGAGCTCTTTGACTTTCTCTCTCTCTCTTTGCAACTTGACTTTCTCCAGTCCAAATTTCCTAACAGTGAAGTAATTTTCCTTGGTGATTTTAATGATCACAACTCCAGCTGGCTTCTGTTTTCTAGTCACACTGACCCAGCTGGTCGAGATGCTGAGGCTTTTGCAATTACTAATGACCTTGCAAAGATTGTTCATTTACCTACAAGAATACCGAACAATCCTAATCATACAGCCAACACGCTTGATCTTTTTCTCACAAACAACCCTTCTAAGTACATGTTCGAAGTGAGAGGTCCTTTAGGCACTTCAGATGACAACTTGGCGATTGTCTCTTCTCCAATGGAGCCTTTATATCATGGCAATTCCCAACCTTGTGTTGTTGGAATTACAAGAATGCAAAATGGGATGGCCTGCGAGATTTATTTTCTTCTTTTCTTTGGTCGGATTATTGTTTCAAAATTTCTGATGTTAATGTTTGCTCAGATCGTGTAAGTGAAATTATTCTTGCAAGAATGAAATCCTTTATTCCACATTCCACTTTAAAATCTCGTCCTTTATCTAAACCTTGGTTTTCCAATAAATGTGCTACGGCTGTTCAAGAGAAGAATGTTGCATATCGTAATTGGCTTGTTTCTAATTCTTCAGTTTCATTTTCTGCCAACACCAAAGCTCACAACAATTGTAAAGCAGTTATTAATCAGTCCAAACTAGAGTTTGAACAGGCTAAGAGTGGAAAACTTGCTTCTTGCCCTAATGGTAGCCAAGCATTCTAGTCTGTTGCCAAAGCTATTGGCCGCAACTTTTGCCCATCTCTGCTCCCACCTCTGTCCAAACCAGATGGTTCTGTTGTCACTTCAGCCAAGGATAAAGCTGATCTGCTAGCATCCCATTTTTCTCCCAACTTGTATTAATGATCTTGGTAAAACACCTTTCACCACTCCCAGCATGCTCCATTCAATGCCTCCTGGGGTCTTCCGTCAAAAGGATGTCAGAAGGATTTTGATGAATCTTGATGCTAAGAAAGCTCCAGGTCCTGATGGTATTTTGCTATTTGTTCTCAAAACCTGCACTCCCGAACTTACTCCTGTTCTTTGCCACCTTTTTTCACTTTCTTATTCCAAATGTGTTTTTCATTCTGCTTGGAAATTTGCCCATATCCAGCCAGTTCCTAAAAAGGGTGACAACTCCCTCCCATCCAATTATCGTCCCATTGCAATTACTTCTACTTTTTCTAAAGTAATGGAGAAATCAATTAACCGCCAACTCTTAAACTACCTAGAAACCTTCTGTCTGATCAACGATCACCAGTATGGATTCCGTCAGTGTCGATCCGCTGGTAATATTCTGGCTTACGTTAACCATTTATGGAACAACTCAATGAAAAGGTTCGGTGAAACACAAATAGTTGCTCTTGATGGAAGCTTCTAAACAAGCTTCCATCTTATGGTTTGCCAACTGTTTTTAGTAATTGGTTATCCAGTTTTATCTCTGATCGCTCACTGAGGGTGATGGTAGATGGCTCTCTGTCTTCTAACTTCTCCACTAATGCCGGTATCCCCCAAGGTTCAATTCTTTCCCCCCACTCTTTTCCTCTTGTATATTGATGACATTCTTCAATTGACCAGAAATCCTATCCATAGTTTTGCCGATGATAGCACATTGCATTCCACTTTCCATTTTGAGAAACCTTGCCCTGCTCAATCAGCTTCAACTTCTCGAATATCTGCTACCAATTCCTTAAATGCCGATCTTCAGGTAATTCTCCAGTGGGGCAAAAACAACTTAGTTGATTTCAATCATTCTAAAACTCAGTCTTGTCTTATATCCCGCAAAAAAGGATTCTTCTACTCCTATTTCTAGGCAAAATGATATATCTCTTTTGGGGATTACCCTGACTTCTAATCTCTCTTGGCACAAGCACATTACAAATATTGCTTCCTTTGCATCTAAAAAACTTGGTTTTCTCTTTCACTCTCGGCATTACTTTTCTTCCAAACAGTTGCTCACTCTGTATAAATCGTAAATCCGCCCTGCCATGGAATATTGTTCCCACATCTGGGGTGGTGTCCCCAAAATCTCTCTCAGGCTTCTTGATTCCATTCAGAAGAGGGCAGTTAGGTTAATGATTCATCTCTAACAGAGTCTCTCCACTCGCTGTCTCATAGACGTACTGTTTCTGCTGCATGCCTTTTCTACAGATACTTCCACGGGCACTGTTCTTCTGAATTGGCTTCTATAATTCCTGCTCTCTCTTTCAAAACAGTCTGAACACGTGCCGCCACCAGTCAACATCCATTTACTGTCCAACTTCCAACTCACAACCAACTTTTCATCTTCCTCGTTTATTCATTCAACTGCCGTTTTCTGGAACAACCTTCCTTCATACGTATTTCCTGAAAATTACAGTCTACAGAAGTTCAAGTCCAATGTCAACAAATATCTTTTTCATCTTCTCAACCTCCAACCCAAGCACGGTACTAAGTACTATAGGTTCTAATACCTTTCGTGTTTGAGGTTTACATAAAAAAAAAAAAAAGTTTTCCATTCAGAAGCAGTTTTCCTCTTCAGACAGTTTCAAGGGATTCCATTTCTGAGATTATGCCTTAGGAGGAGATGAGTGTCTTGTGAGGTGGTACTGTAATTGGCATTGCCCAAATAGAGATGGCTCAGAGGAGCTGTTCTGAGTGCTTCTCATATTTACTGTTATCCCTGCTATAGTGTGGTTCACTCTGCATCATGATAGCACTGTAGCCATCAACAAGAAGAGCACTATTCACTCCAAAGAAGAGGTACCCATTAGAAGGTGTTTGGGTGCCTGAGAGGCCCCGTCAAAAATATAAAAATAAAATAAAAAAACTTTAATGCTCCAATTAATTCTCAATCTTCCAATCAACTGCAATTTGGAGTACCTGTCTTCAAAATGGTACTCTTTAACTTCAGTTTGTTTTTAACCAATATTGTATTTAATGAGAAAACTGAATTGATGCACAAAACTGGAAATACCATAAAGTATTTCCAACTTATAACAAGGAGAAACTTGGAAAGTGTCTGGTTATTGCTCCAAAAGTTATTTTTTGTCCCCCGAGAAACTTAATCTGTATTACAATTTTCTGCATCCATGGCTATAAAACATTATGGTCATTCAATGCTATAGAGGGAAAAATATACCAAAGTGGTCATATATACCATTTCTTGCATACATTTTATATATCCACCCACCCTGTGTTGTTATGGGAGAGGGAGCACACACTCAGGGGTTCTAATTAACTGAAGTTTATTGAAGTATTGTTCATTCTGCTGACAAACAAATGGTTCTTGTGTTTTTTGACATAAAAGGCTTTCTTGTTACACATTTTGTGCCTCATGGAACAACTATAAATAAGGAAGCATACTCTGAGGTTCTCAGAGTTAAGCTTCGCTGTGCCATTCACGAGAAATATCAAGAACTTCCCGGTGTGAAGGGGTTTCTCCATCAAGACAATGCCAGGCCCCATACAGCTAATAGTGTGCCAGTGATCACTGCCACAGGTGCCGAGGTTCTGTCACATGGCCCCTTATTCACCAGACTTTGCCCATGTGCCCATTTCTTCCAGTTTCCACATCTGATGGTTGGAGTAGCTGTCCCGGTTCACCTTGGATCGTTGCTCAGAGTTACCAATGTTTGCAAGCAAGCAAATGATTGGAAAGTGATTTCTGTGTAGGGTATCATTTGTCACTAACCATGTCATATTTGTAAAGACTGATGGGGAACAGAGTGATAAGTCTACTGCAGAGGTAGATACTGGAGTTAAATATAGGCAGAAGATTCAGAGTTTAGTATAGTTAAGTTGTCATTATTCAGAAATGTTTCAATCAATTTTCCTTGTGTCCATTGTAGGCAACCCCCACAACAGACGGTGGCCATTAAAGTCACTAAAAAAGATAGGTCTATAAAAAAGAAAGATAGAAAACTCTGAAAGGCAAGCATTTTGCATCTAACACTGATGCTCACAGAGCCACACCAGAAGCACTTCTCTGTCTTTCAAAAAATGGCTTGCAAGAAGCAGATTTAATACGTGGGTACGATGGTGGCAAAAGTGTGTAGAGTTCAAGGGAGAGTATTTCGAAAAGGAGAAATCCACAGAAGATTCAGATGATGACAATTAAGGTAAGATCTTAGACCAGTCCGCAAATTAAATGATTGGCCCTCATATTAACTAATGATATTAGGCTATTATTTAACTATAGTTCAGGGTCAGGGTGAAGAGCACGTCATTTGCAAAAGTGAGTAGTGGTAGATTTCTGTTCTGTTAGTTGATATCCATTGTGTGAGGTTCAATATTCAATTTTAATTATGGCAAAATAGAGTTGCCATTTGATAGTGTTCATGCTTTGCGACTGGCAGGAAATGGTGAGGTCATCCACATACATAAGCTTCAACATATCTATGGATGCCTTGTGTTGTGTTTTTGATTCAAACTGTCAATATGCTTGCAGTGAGACTGGTCTTTGCAGTAATCCTTCCTCCTGAATGAGACATAGACAGTAACTCTTGATAGCAGACCTGAAAAGAGTGCAGGCATAGGAAATTCTAAATTATTTCAAGGAGAAAAAACACCTTAGTCCTAAATAGCAAAGGTTCATAATAATACTGTAATTCCAGGTAGTATCAAATGCCATTTCAATATCTAAGTTGACCATTACCAGATACTATTTCATGACAAAGGGATTGCAAAAGCCATACTGATGACTTCTTAAAAGATTCTACAATTCCAGGATCCATCTGGATCCTGGATTCTTTAAAAATTTTTCCCATGCAGTTTGTAAGAGCTATTGGCCTATAATTTTGAACTAAGGAAGGGTCTTTGTTTGGTTTTGGTAGGGCAAGAAGGAAAGAATGAAAAGAATTGGAGAAGATCCAATTATAGAAAATTTGTAGAGTACATAAATCCTCCTCCAGTAAGTGTTTCAATGAATGTTTGTAATGAATGCCATCTGGGCTGACAACACTATTTGAAGATTTATTTAAAGATTCCTTAAGTTCTGTTAATGCAAGTGTTGATTCTACAGAAGGAAAAGCTGAGCAGAGAAGTTAACTTTGTGCAATTGTGTAGCTGCTTTGAAGAACTGAAAGGATGAAGTAGATATTGCAGAGAAGGATTCTGCTAATGCATTGGCAACTTCCTCAGGTACAGGCAGAATCTTTTCCTTTTCCAGTGAAATACAGGAGATAGCAGGAATTTTCTATTCACTTGTATTCTTCTCCAGATGAATTGTGGGTCAGTGTTTTTGGTCACAGTTGATGCCAATACAATCCAGGACCCATGTTTAGCCTTTTGCACACTCTGTCTTCTTAGCTTTAAACTTTTAAGTCTTTTATACGCAATCAGATTAATGGGTGGCAACAAACTTGCAGAAGTTATTCCCACTTCAGTTTTTCTCCCATTTGGCATTAGATCAATCTGTATTCCACAAAATTGTTGACTCATGATTTTGCAATGAAAGCTTTAGCTGCAGTTGATATCTGACTGGTAAGGTAGGTAATTACATTGTCAATGGGTTGTTGTTGTTGCTGAACATAAATCCTATCTAAATGGATGTCGTAGCTAACCCAGTTCACCTTGTTAAACTTCCAGGTGGATCACTGTTCAGTCACCAGTGTTTGTAACAAGCAAACGATTGGAAAGTATTCACTGTGTAAGGGATCATTTTTGGAAAAACTGATCGTGAACAGAGTGATAAGTCTATTGCAGAGGTAGATCCTGAAGGTAGGTAAATATAGGTGGAAGATCCAGAGTTTAGTATAGTTAAGTTATCATTATTCAGGAATGTTTCAATCAATTTTCCTTGTGGCCATTGTAGGCAACCCCCACAATAAATGGTGGATATTAAAGAATCCCAGGTTTCAGCAGCCCAGACTGAAAACCCAGAAACAAAAAAAAAAAAAAAAAAAAAGAAGAAGAACAAGAACATATTCAAACTTATTAAAAATATGTAATAAGTTTTATAAGAAGGTGAATTGAAAGTAAAACAAATCTAACAAATGACAAAGGTTACAAATTGAGATTGTAACTATAACTATTGTAGAGATAAACACGGTTAATTTATATACATTAGAAATACATTTTAAAATTAACTGCATCATTTTGTACAATCAAAATAATGATAACTAGCTCAAAAACAGACTTATTTGTCCATACGAGGTCTGACATAATAATAAAAACTGGTCCAAAAATAGGCTAATTTGTCAGTAAGAGTTAGTAGCTCATCAAAACTGCACAAGTCAATAAACTAAGTTCCTTTTACAGAGTTAAATCAATTGACACAGTAAGTATAAAGCTGCACAAAGAAAAGTATTAAAGATGTGATGCCAAGAATTTTAACATAAAAATGGTTAAGGTAATCAGGATAAACAGAGATCAAAATTAAGACGAACTGAGTATGTGTGTGTACAATACACAGAATAAAACAGATGACTTGTTGTAGTAAGTAACTTCAAAATTGATATTCACCAGACAAAGAATCAAACAAAAAAGTTTTTACACAGAAAGTAAAAATTATTTTAGAAACTGTTCTAAACATTCATCTAAATATTTAGATAAAAAGAAAATTCAAAATATATAAAAACACGAATATTAAACTATACAGTATATACAAAGTATGAAAATATACGATATGTACATAATATCAGATATCAATGACACAAAAAACACTCTACACATGTAATTACAAACATTTTAAAAAATGAGAAATTATAGATACATTCAACTATAAGAAAGGTCATCACAATTAAAAAAGGGTAAAAATTAAAGGGTTTCATACAAAAATCAGTTATAATTTTTAATTATAACCAGTTTTTGTATGAAACAGCTGTACAAATAAAGTATTTTATGATGTTGAAAAAACATGATTAGAGAAGGTTTGAAAGGCCTGGAAATTAGCAGAATTTTCAAGAAGTTTAATTCCTGGCCAGGTCAAACAAAGCAAATAGCATTAAAAAGATATGATCTGAAATCAGAATAAAAGGAATAATGAAAAAGGATATGAACCCAATCTTCAGAAGCACCACAAAGACATACGTCCGTAGATGACAAATTAAAGTAAAACAGTTTTTGATTAAACAAACTGTGACCAGTTAAGAAAAAGAAAAGGTAAGTTAGGGGTAAACTACTAAATAGGTTTGTTGATAAAAGTGATATCTGGGATAAAGACTTTAGTTATAAGATCTTCAGTGGAAGAAGGCTCCGGATGCCAAGCATTTTGTGACTGAGTGATTTCTGTCATTTTAGACTGTGATTTTCTAAAAAGCAAATTCTATTTTCTTTTACATTCCTCTCCTTAAGAAATCCTTTTATTAAATAGCAGCTCTTATTCAAAAAGTACTGGTTGAATAAGTAAATCTCCACTCTGGAGATTTACTTATTCAACTGTGACCGGAATACCTGCAAAGGTATTCCAGTCACAGTTACTCCACTGCCACCTGAATACTTCAAGGCATCCTTGTCTGAATGGAACTTAATATTTCCAAAGAGGAATTAGTCCAAGAGCTACAAAAACAGAAAGTTGTACAGGCAAAGAGAATTAAAATCAAGAAAGATGGTAGTAGTAGTGGCATGTGATGCAAGAAAGCAAGTGTATGAGCTTATGCAGCATCAGCCAAAAATATAAAAAAAAAAAAAAAAAAAAATCACACCATTCCCTCCACTGATTCTGAATTACCCTGAGAGAGAGAGAGAGAGAGAATCACCAAGGAAGAGAAGAATGGTGATATCCAGCTCAAGACCCTGGGTGTGCCAAGCCCATAGTCACCAGATGTGAGCCCCTAGAGTTTGATGCTGACCTTCTCTACACCAAAGCTGGATACTTGAATTGCCATATATGACCCCACGTTCCTAATCCTGTTAGGCACTACAAGTGTCAAAAAATTTGAGCAAGCTCAAACGGTGTGCAAAAGGGATTCAGTGTGCTTCAAATCTGGATCCAAAGAACACACAGACTGCACAGCAGAAACACTTGCATGTCCAAATTGTAAGGGTAACCATTCAGCTTACTCAAAAGTCTGCAAAACCCAGAAAACAGGAAAGAAAATATAAAAGTAGAACACAAAGTGACTTACCAAAAAGCAAGGAAACAAGTTTTATTTGATGTACCCAGATACTCGTGTCAACTGCAACACAAAAATACATATTGGGAGGAACTCAAACTGAAGTATCCATACCACCAGCCACATCCATTTCTGACTGGGCTCGGGCTGTTCAGGCAAGTCCATAGTAATTGCTTAAAAAACATATCAAAGACCAAGCAAATAATACCCCAGTCATGTACCACTAACTACTACTTCATCTCATTCAGATACTGAGAATCTGAAAAACCCTAACTCACAAAAGACTAAGCCTGCAGACGTGGAAACTGATGACACCACCAACAATGATGAACCAATCTTACAAATACATGCCGAGGAAGATATGGACACTCCAAGAAAAGATAAACTAAAATTGGAATGCTAAAAACAGATTGGCTCTAAAAAGCAGTCAGAAACACTTTACTTCTAAAGCTAAATAATGGATCAGTTGATTCAATGTAAGTGTAGAGGCCTATGCAGCAATATTGACAATATTCACAATTTGATAAAACAGTATCATCCAGTAGGCATTAGACTACAAGAAATGAATCTCTCTCTCTCTCTCTCTCTCTCTCCACTAGCAATGCTTTCAGTTAGAAACTATACACCATAGAGGCATGACAGGATCACTACCTATAGTTCACATGGCGACATAGCTATATTGGTTGACACTAAAACCCCTTCCAGATGTATTCCCCCTACAAACCTCTATAGAAGTGGGTGCAGTACGCCTTGCTCTTGGAATAATGCTTACTCTTGTATCAATATATATCTCACTAAATCAGACATGCTCACTGACTGACCTAGATGATCTTATCCTACAGTTGCTACTATCGCCTTTCTGCATGTTGAGTTAATGTGCTTCACCAGTTATGGGGATCGTTACAGACAGACAACCAGGGACACATAATAGAATTTGTTCTCGTAAAGCATAATCTCAAATGATTAACAGGTTCTTACACCTGGGTCCACTTTCCAACAGGTTCAATCTCTGCTATAGACCTGTTAATATGCTCACTCACATTATTTCCAGACTTCGATTAGATAAGTCTAGACAACCCATTAAATAGAGAGTGTTTTCCTATAATCTGTAAGCTCTGCACACAGAAAAGCTTACCAATCAGTGGCTGAGTTAAATGGAAATTCTCTAAAGCTAAGTGGAATAAATATTCATCCAGCATCAATCCATAGATGATGCTGTTAAATACATTACAAAACATTACAGTTGGCAGCTGCTACTACAGTGCAAACTTCAAATAAAATATGCAACACATCAACTACTGGTGGAATTCCACATGTAACACTGCTAAGAGAGAGAAAAGAATGAGGTGTGGAATCAGTTTCGAAAGAATCCAACTACTGCCAATCTCAAACTACAAGAAACAAAGCACATACCTGTTACATCAGACAAAAAGCTAAGAAAGAATCTTGAATTTTGTTTGCCTCACCTGTCACTAAAGACACAGATATAGGATTATTATGGCAGAAATAAAATGCATTACTGGAAAGTTTTCCATCAGTTCCTTCTTCAATCATCATCTCTGATGGACATGTGATAATTATACATGAGGATACAGCGAACATCTTTGCAGAATCTTTTGCTCACCATCTTGCATCAACTGCATATGATCAATCTATCCTAAAAGACAAATCGGTATCTGAAAAATATAAAATAAATTTCGCAACAGAGTTGGCCCTCTCACATAATAATGAACCACTAACTATGTATGAATTAGAAGAATCTTTAAAGAAATCAGCCAACAGTGCACATGGTCCAGATGGAATATATTAATTAATGTTAAAGGAAAAAAATCTAAGTGAGAGAGCCCTTTACTCACTCCTAACTTTAACTGAATTTTTGTCACACATTATTTTCCTATTTCCAAAGCCAAAAAGACCAATCAAACCGAGACATAATTATAGACCAATCTCACTTACTAGCTGCTTGGGTAAGACTGGAAAAAATGATACATAGTCACCTCGTCTGGTATCTGGAAACTCAAAACTACTATGACCAAAGATCAGTTTCGTTTTCGTAAAAACTGATCTACCCTGGACCCTATGATAAAGGCTGAAGCAAATGTGTGAAATGCATTCATAAAGAATGAACATTTGGTCATAGTGAGCTTAGATATAGAGAAAGCCTTTGAAACCACATGGTGTCATGGCATCCTTTGTGACCTACATGTCCTAGGACCGCAAGGCCATTAACCATCATTAATTCAGAGCTTTCTCAAATATTGAACATTTCAGGTCCATTATCGAAGTGTACTCTCCGGAATCTCCATGCAGAAAGAAGGAGTACCACAAGGATCAGCCTTAGTGCCACAATCCTTGCAGTTAGAATACACACACTAACAACAACCATCCCAAATTCTGTAGAAACTTATCTTTACGCCAATGACCTCATTATATGCAGCCACTCTCAAAATACATTCCATTGAAAGGAAACTCCAGTTGTCAATAAATAAAATAAAATTATTGATGTTACAAAATATTTACCATTTTGTAACATCCATGTACCCTGAACCTGAATTGCATTTGCAGTAAATGATATAAGTTTCCTAGGTTTAATATTAGATAAGAAATTAAAGTTCCTAAAAACACACACAGCATGTACAAACTATCTGTCTGAAGAAAATTAATATCCCCAGAATGCTCTATGTGATGTCATGGGCAACTGACCGATACTCCCTTCTTCACTGTATCAAACCGTAATCCAATCCTGACTACAATATGGTGCACATGTATATAACTCAGCTAGAAAATCGGCATTATAGTGCCTCAATATCATTCAACACAATGCCCTTAGAATAGCTCTAGGTGCCCTCCGAACATCATCAGGTTAAATGTACTTCAGTATATAGACTACCAATTCATAGTCAATATACTGAAGTACATGACTGAAGTCCATTATCCATTCAGAGACACAGATGCTTATGCTTACATATGCAGCTGAATTAACTTCAGAGTCTTCCCTCACATCCTATCTGGCCTTACCTCTTTAATCAGTCTTTTGTAAACTACTACAGGAATAAACCAAATGAAAACGAACCTGCTGGAATCTGACTGAAGAATCTAATGCAGAATTGGAGTGTCCCACAAGATAATATCCACCCGTACACAAGAAAAACGGAGCCACCACAGGCCACATTCAAACCATTATGCAAGATCTTTTTTCAGAAATGGCAAAAAAGGTGCCAGACAATCAAAATATACAGCAGCTACATTTAGTTCATGCATCGGCAAACACACACTGTCTGCAAATATATATTGATGGATCTAAATCTGATACACGTGTAGGAACTGCAGTGGTTCTTTCAACCTGTGTTATGGCCAAAACCTTTTCACCTAGTTACAATATTTATACCGTCAAACTTCATGCAATCAAAATGGCTATTGTATGATGAGAACATCTCAGTATATAGACTACCAAGGAATTCAAGGAATCAGTATACTGATTCCTTGAATGCAGTAACTGCTTTATAACACAAATATCCTTCTTCCTTATTTATTCCTTCAACTTCCATTTTACTGGAACACCCTTTTCTATAGATACTGCCATGGAAACTGTTCTTCTGATATGGCTTCTATAATTCCCCCTCTTTCTTCCAAACCAGTCGAAACACGTGCCACAACCATCAGCACCCTTTTACTGTCCAACTTCACACTCAGAGAACCGACTTTTCTTCCTCATTTATTCCTTCAACTTCCATTATCAGAAACAACCTCTCTTCTTCACACGTATTTCCTGAAATAACAATCTACAGAAATGCAAGTCTAATGTCAATCAGTATCTTCTTTTATCCTCTCAACCTTCAATCCTGCATGGTACTAAGTACAATAAATTCTAATACCTCTCATGCATGAGAGGTATTGGGGTCTGCATTTAAAAAAAAAAATCCCTATTCTCATCCTGTTTTGAAAGAAATCAATGCACAGTTGACAAATCTCATAGAATACAACACAATCGTAAAGTTCTGCTGGATTCCTGGGCATGCTGGAATACAGGAAAAAGAGAAGGCCGATCAAGCAGCTAAAAATCCACTCAACCCAGTGTCTTCACTTGCCTTAGTTCGATACATAGACTGCAAACCCATTATACAACAGGCATGTATTGACCAATGGGCATCAGTGTGGCAGCAACAAACTCAAAATAAGCTCTTTGGAAGAAAATTCAAAAGAAAATGAATTTTCTTTTGAATGAATGAAAAGAAGTTCATTCTTCTGAAATAAAGAATGAACTTCTAGTTCATTAGGAAATCTAGTTCACAGTTTAAACAGATGTGAA
This sequence comes from Mastigoproctus giganteus, assembly GCF_048544385.1. Classification (NCBI taxonomy): domain Eukaryota; kingdom Metazoa; phylum Arthropoda; class Arachnida; order Uropygi; family Thelyphonidae; genus Mastigoproctus; species Mastigoproctus giganteus. The sequence goes on along the minus strand of NC_143576.1, from coordinate 127,443,225 downwards.
GAGGATGTCCTTACAAGGACATGCATTGGGCATATCCATCTCATCCACTTCACTTGTTGACAGGTGAGAACATTCCTCACTGTTCTCATTGTCCCACCCTAGAACCCTGGTACCATTCTTGCTTTGATCTAGTGTTTATTATAGTGATCTTAGTGCTTCCACAAGAGACATTGTTTTGCTGTGCAGTGACTACTACTAACTGGTAGGCCTTACTTCCACGCAGTCCGGGGCGGGCAGCCAGGTGAGTCCTGGTCGGCAAAATAGGCCTTGACTAATGGACTTTGTTAGTCTAAATAGATTGTGTAGTGTAGGACTCTTTGGAAACGAACATTGTGTTACCAAAAACTGTTAATTATTGTTGTGTTGCATCATGTCAAAAGAACTGACTACAGCTCAGCCACGGGCTAAGCTAAGTCTGACTAGATTGACCAATGAGAGATGGATGTTCCTGTGTGCGACGATCCAGTTGACCATGCATGCTTAATGGAAGAAGACTCTTCTAATGACTCATCAGTTATCGAGTCAGTGCAGAGAACTGTTGCAAAGCGGCTCAGAGAGGACTCCTCCAATGAGGACGGAGACTCACAGGAAAACTTCAAGGAATTGAAGATAGTGCGTCAGCAGCTCCATGATTATATGTTCAACGACTCGAACAAGGTTAACAGAGCGGCGATGTACAAAATCCTCAGTATGTGGGACCAACTGGAAGCCAAGGCAATAGAAGTTTTTGCCGAGAACCAGTCGGTCAAGGCGATGTTGAAGATGAGTTCAGTCCTCAGTCAACATTGCGCCTACTTTGTATGCGGGTGTCGTGCGTAGCCAGACGAGCTTACCACCAAAAAAAGAAGGAAGTGCACACCATATTAATAAAGGCTGATACAGATTCTCTTAAGACCAGTGAAGATGTGAAACAAGCTGTTTTACAGACTGTAAAGCTTGTTCTAAAGAGTGTCAATGTTTGTCGTCTGAGAACTATTAAGGACACAGTTGTGCTTGAAGTAGCCAGTAAAGAAGATGCGCAAAAGATTTTAAACTGTGAAACAATTAAGGCGAAGGGAATGAAAACTGAAGTCCCTAAGAAGTTAGGCAAGTGCCTAATTATTTATGACGTCGACACAGATGTCGAAAAAGCTGATTTCCTGTCTGAGATGTTCGAGCGGAACTTCAGTTCTCAAGGGATAGATAGAGCTCAATTCCAAGCAAGTGTTGTTATCCGGTCTATTGAAAAAGTTACAAATAAAGATACCAAAAACTGGATCATTGAGGTTCCCACAGAGTTGCGGAACATTCTGATCAAGAACAGCAGAGTGTTTCTACATTGGTCGTCATACAAGGTGCGAGACATCTTTCTTACGGTTAAGTGTTTTAAGTGCTTTGCCTTTGGGTATCAAGCAAGAAGCTGTAAAGCCAAAGCTGTTTGTGGCCACTGTGCTAGTGAGGGACACTTTCAGAGGGACTGCCCTAAAAAGGCCGAGAAGTCTACCTGTGCGAACTGCTTGAAGCGTGGAGGTACTTCTGACCATTCAGTGTGTAGTAGGGAATGCCCTATCTGCAAGTTACCTAGAGGTGATTAAAAGCAAAGTTGCTTATGGAACAGCTCCATAGGCACTCACTCTGGTACAATTCTCTCTTGGTCAGTTCTCCTGCTGCTCAGCAGACAGTGTTGGGTTCCTTTTGACTGTCTGTCTCCCCCAATATGTGCTGATTTTTGCAGTTCTCAGCCTAAGCTTGTATAAATTGTACAGTTGTATATAAGTAAGTAGCGCTTGAAGCACTACTGTAAATAAGAGTTTTCACGCATGTTAACAGAAGTTAGTTTTGTGTAGCAACTGCTTGTCATTGCAAATATACAGTTTTGTGTATATAATAATTGGTGTAAATATGGTGCATATAGTGTATATATAATGTAAATATGGTGCTTATTGTTGTATATAATGTATATATAGTGCATTTAGTTGTATATAAATATACATAAGTTGTATATATAAATATATATCGATGTTTTTAATGGTGCAAATTTTTAGATGACTTCTAAATTGATTTGAGTTTTTGATTTGGTTCTGATCAGAGCAATCAGATCTTAATAAACATTGTGTAAATAGCTAAAAATTAAAGGGTAGTAGCGACCTGCCTCCACTAAGCTAGAGAGGGTAAACTTTCCTGCTGAATCTCAGCAGGGAAGGCTAAATGGGTCGAAAATAGCTAAATTGCGTTGTTGCACCTCTTGTGCCAGGAAACGCACCAGCTGAGTGTACATATGATAATGATGATGTCCCACCCTAGATTGCCCACTTTACACCATTTGGCAAAATCAATGGTTTAGCTCTGAGAAAGGTAGACATTTATATGTCCTTATCCCTTTCGTTCATACTGTGAGCCAGCAAAAGCCTTGGCTCCGGTTTGGACAGGCTGTCTTTTGTGTCCTGACTGGACATGGCTTGCGATCGAGGTTGCTCCAGTTGGGGTTAGTAACCCCCAGACCTTTGCTCTTGTGGAGAGCCAGAAACAGGCCTTCATATTATGCTTGAGTGTCCCAACCATACTGACTTTCGAGTAAGGCTAGAGGGAGGGAGGGATGCTCGCACTCTCCCACTCCACTTGTGGAGATTTTTGAGAGCAGTCACTTATTTGTCACTCTCCTGGCACTTTGCCAACCCAGGGTGATTTCCTTTTGTGAAATAAACAGATAATAATAAATAATAATAACATTTGACAGATTTGTCAATTTTGTTAAGATCACTTTGGGCAAAAAAGTGTCATTAAATAGGGCAACCTACCTCCTCATGATGGGGACAGAGAGACCGTCCCCGCTGCAAGGCTAAATGGTCCTTCTATTTTAGTTATTTGTTATTAGAATGGTGACTTGTGGTAATGACCACATATTAACACTGTTGATTAACAATATTACTAATCTTGATTGAAGGGTAAGCAACAAGTCACAGCCGAGAACTATTTGCATATGTGCAGAAGCACACAGGTGGCAACTAGGATGTAGGTTCATTCAAATGACATAAGCATAAGAATGATCTTTTTGTCAGTGTGAAGCTTAGACATTTTTGACTTTATTTTTCGTGGGCGAGTGATCTCTAAGAACTTTTAGAAAAAATTGTTGAAGAAGTGTCTGCTAGGACTGCCACCTCCATGCAGCCTGGGGTGGGCAGCCAGAGTGATCTGGTCGGCAAAGCGGAGTCTAGACGAAAGATAGGACAGAGAATAAACTTTCACCTACTCTGAAAGAGTGTGGTGTCAAAGAGACTGAACTTTGGTTGTTTGAATTGAGATTCTGATAGTTTTCTTTGTTGAAGTGGACTACTTCGGCTAAATTTTACTAATTGAATTAAACTGGTTTTAAACTTTTGTATTAACTTAAGTTTTTAAAGTCTGGAGAAGGAATATTAGCACATTTCCATGCCCTCAAATTTTAGATTATTACCATGTTGTTGTTGTTGTTGTTATTTGGTTTTTAAGAGCATTAGCAACTAAGGCCATATTGCTCCGGGGATATGCAGTGGTCATTCCCTGACCTTTCCACATCCTCCATATTTGGTGGACACAGGCTTGAACCCTGGTCTAATCAAGAAGCGTGTGCTATGCACTGCTGCTCCTGCCCACCTGGCTACGGAGGCAGCACCAAGTAACAAGGGCTGCTATGAACAGCATCGTAGGAATGTGGGATATCTTAGAGGATAAAGTGATTAGGATGTTTGTTGAAAAACATGTTATAGAAGCAAAAATAAGAGATTTCCAAGGGTTGGCAAAACAGCAAAAAGAGGAATTTGAAAGGTATGCTTCTATATTAAAGAAAATGTCCAAAAAAGAATCAGTTCAGGAAAAGGACATGCATGTGGCATTTATTAAAGCCAACAGAGAAGAAATAAGAACTAGTGATGAGGTGGAAAAGAAAATACATGAAGAGGTGAAACGTAGCATGAGAAAAGTCAAAGTTAAAAGGTCAAGAAAGATAAGGGACACAGAAGTGCTGTTTGAATTAGACTCTTTAGAAGATATCAAAGAATTGCAAAGTAACAAGAAACTAAAGGACATTGATATACGAGTGGAAGTACCCAGGAAACCAGGATTAAAAGTTATTGTATATGAAGTGAATAAATAAACTGAAAAAGAGGAATTCGTTTCAGAATTGTGGGAGAGAAATTTACGAAGTATAGAATGACTGGAAGAAGTTAAGAAAGAGGTTCAAATTAGATTGGTCTCAAAAGTGAGTGCAAAGAATGTAAATAATACAATTTTAAAGCGTCCAAAAGAGTTACAGAAATATTAAATATAAGAGGAATATACTTACTGTCAATGGATGTCATATAGGGTGAAGAATATTATCCTTGTCCCTAAATTTTTTAAATGTTTAGCCTAAAGCCATGTGGCACATCAATTTAGAGGTAAGACCAAGTGTGGTCACTGCAGAGGAGAGAGGGCCACTTGTATAAGGATTGTATTAAAAAGCAAGATGATCCTATATGTATTAATTATAAAAGGAAGAGTTTCAACTTTGGCCAATCTATGAGAAGTAGAAATTGTAAAGAATATAAAAGAGCATAGGAACAGTATAAAAATAGATCCAATTATGGATAATACAAGAAAAGATATTAAGAAGCTTAAGGTTATACAAGTGAATGGCCAAAGTTTGTATAATGTGGCTGTACAATTAATTAAATAAAAATATGGAAGAATTGGCAGTGGATGTTCTCCTCCTGCAGGAGCCATATGTGGCTGATGGTGTACCCAAGGATAGGATTGCCCAAAATGGTAATGGTTGTCAGGCTGCTGTTGTAGCATATAACAGAGACCTGGTAATGACACAAATAGTCTCTAATATTGGGAGTATATATTTTGTGAGTATCTACTGCCAGTTTAGGGGTAATTTCCTTCTTTCTAGTTTATTTAGAAAGAGTTTGTGAGATATTAGGAGGGAAAAGGATAATAATTGCAATGGATACAAGTGCAAACTCTAGAACTTGAGGCAGTGACAGTACTGACACAAGAGGTGAAATGAAGAAGTACTGATTAGTAATAGGCTTAATGTGATCAATAAGTTAGGCCAGCCCTCCACATTTTCATCAACACTCGGAGAATCAAATATAGATATTACTGTAGCGACTGAGTCAGTATGGAATAAGATTAGGAAATAGTGTTATGGAGAGTTGGTCAATGAGTGACCACAGGTGTATATATTATGAAGTTAGTGATTGGAAAGTCCCATGTAATATGTTTGTTAAGGATAGGATGTTGATTCGGACTATGAATTAGCTGTGTTTTAAAATAAGGGTGAATTGTTGTCTTTGAACAGACAAAAATTGGACAGCAGCCTAGCACAAGAAAGGTCTGAAATTGTGGGCAATATATTAGAAGAGGCTTCTTGCAGTTCTAAAAAGGTGCCAAAATTATAGAACCGTGTTGTGGTGGAATGCTCAGTTGTCCGAGGCAAGGAGAGGAGTAATGCAAATCGATTCTGGTCAACAAGTGGACGTGTGCAATAATTTAGGACTAGCAGGTTCAACTGTAAGAACAATTATAAAACAAAGGATTAATTTTAGCAGTAGGAAAAACAGCTGTTCCACTACAGGCAACTAAATTGACTAGGGCCAGGCCAGCTATCATGATTCAAATGGAGAGACTTAGAAATAATTTTATTGAAGATAATATCCAACCCAGAATTCCATTAAGTTTAATTATTATTAAAGAAAAACCGATTAGCCTATATGAAAATCTGAAGAAAGTTCACCTCTGAAAAAAAAAAAAAAAAAAAGTGGAACCATTTAATACCAGTAAGGGCTGGTTCAATAGATTTAAAAAGCTCAATAACCTGCACAACATAGCAATCCAGGGTGAAGCTGCAAGTGCAGATCAAGAAGGAGTCAAAACTTTCAAAAAAGAACTTGTTAAAATTAGTGAAGAGGGGTGTTATACTGTTCAACAAGTTTTTAACAGAACTTTTTGGAAACAAATGCCTAAAAGAAGTATCATATCAAAAGAAGAAAAAAACCATGCTAGGCTTCAAAGCAGTGAAGGATCGGTTGACTTTACTGCTGGGTGGTAGTGCTGTGGGGGATTTTAAATTAAAATCCATTTTAGTTTACCATTTGGAAAATCCAAGAGCTCTTAAAGGTTCCACTATATCAAACCTACCTGTAATTTGGAAGGCTAATAAAAAAGCTCAGGTAACCAGGCCTCTTTCATTGGTACTCGAATTCTTCTTGTCCAGCAGTGGAAAGATATTGTGCAAAAAATAACTTTGATTACAAAGCAATTCTGATCATAGACAACACACCAGGACGTCCAAGCAAAGAGCGGTTGACTTGAACAATCATATAAAAAAAAATTTTCCATGCTTCCAAACACTACATCTCTGATCCAACCAATGGACCAAGGTGTTATTGCCACATTTAAAACTTACTACTTAAGGAACACCTTTCCCCAAGATATTAAAAGCCATCAACACTGGTGAAAATGTACTAAGCCTAAAGGAGTTTTGGAAATCCTATAACATTAAAACTGCCATCTACAACATTTCAAGTGACTGGGATGAAGTGACTCAGAAAACCATGAACGGAGAGTGGAAGGCAGTTTTGAAGGATTGCATAAAGGATTCCCAAGAACCCAATGATTCGGTTGAGAATGTTAAAGTGCGAATTGTTGAGCTCGGAAAAGAAGCAGGATTTGACAAAACTGATGACAACGTACAAGAGATGATCGACAACAGGGAAGGCTTCTCTAATGAAGAACTCATGGAAATGACAAAAGAACAAGAGCATGCAATTAAGGGAGATAACCAAGATCCCACAGATGAAAAACTGATAATGTTGCTAACTGCAACAGGACTTAGTAAAGCTTTTGAACACTTTTAAAAAATGTGTGATTATTTCCGGGAGAACAACCCTGACATGGAACAAAGTTCTAAGGTAATAAGAAATTTAATGAAAGAAATGAATCCCTACATGATATTGTATGAGAGGAAGAGGGACAAAGTACAACCCAAAACTGCCAAAATTTTCAGTCCAAAGATACGAAAACTCAACAGACCAGGGCCATCAGATTAATAATTCACGATTTTAATCATTTTAAATTTAATTTTGATACATAATGAAGTTACTTAGCACATAATTATATACGTATGTAATATAGAATATATTTTATACGTAGAAATTTTTGTATATTAAATAGTTTGACTGACATTTGTGCATCTTTTCACTACTATTTATTATTGATTAGGAAATATCCTATGGCATAGACAGCAACTCAGAAATACATTTGTTACCTTACAGTTGTCTGTACTGTAAAGTTCTGAATTGGTGCATATTGAGATAGAATATAAATCAAAACAAGACTAATTGATATACCAATGAGCTACCACAGCTTTGATGGCTGTTTGTAGCTGAATGTATCTGGACAGTATATTTGAGTTAATAAGAATAGCTACTCCTCCACAGGCAGGAGACTGAGCTTCTGTTTCTTCTATACATGGCATAATTTGTAAATTTTGTAAATTTGTAATTTTTGGTGAACTTGGGGTGATAAGAATATTTCACCACAAGCCTCAGTGGTGATAAGAATATTCCCTGAAAACATACTTCTACAAGATCAAACTGAACAAGTAATTCCTTTAAGTTGTCAGAATTGTTGCTTGGTTCCCTGGAGTTCCATTGTGTGATTTTAGACATTATTTAGGTTTAGCTATGAACTGGTCTGACTCTTTTTGTGAGTGGAGCATGTCTGTTTTGTTTTGTCTATTTTGTTTGCAAAAATAGGGCAGCCGGAATCAACAATGTCATCCACATGGAGTTCTAAAACGCATCCCTCATTATGTAAATATCCACTTCCATACTGTTCTGAAGTAAAGGCTTAAAAAAAAAAAAAAAAAAAAAACTGGTTAAAGGCTTAAAAAAAATTGAATCTTCCACCCTACTTTCTTCAAAGAAAGTAGAGTGGAAGATTCAATTTTTTTTTAAGCCTTTAACCAGTTTTTGATTTTTCTGCATCATATGAGACCAAAGGAGTATCAGTTGGGATGCTGATTGGGGTATTAGTAGCCTTGCTAGTTTTCATTTGAGGCATATATCTTTTTTTGGAAGTTAAAAGTGTAGATTTGATCTAGTTTGCTAGATGGGTGTTAGGAGGAATCGACACATCTGTTTGGGCTGCAGTAGAAAGATAGCTTCAAGTGCAAGCAGCACTAGGTATGTTAATTAACTTGTCAACACAACTCAGGATATGGGGGTTTATTTTCTATTTTGTATTTTCTTTTCAGTTATTCATAATTCACATGCTTTGGAAAAGGGTAGTAGTAGTAGTAGTAGCAGCAGTAGTGGCATGTGATGCAAGAAAGCAAGTGTATGAGCTTATGCAGCATCAGCCAAAAAAAAAAAAAAAAAATCACACCATTGCCTCCAAATGCCTGTCCAGTTCCTTCTTAAATTTATTCAACCTATCAACTTCCACAACGACAGATGGACGTTTGTTCCAGCAATTAACGATCCGCTGGCTAAAGGCAAATTTCCACACATCTATTCTACATCTGTCTTTTCTTATTTTGAATTTATGCCCCCTTAGGTTCGTAATCTGAACAAGTGGAAGGATCCCATCAGAATTCAGCGTGCTCAACCCATTCAAGGCCTTATATACCTCAATCAGATCACCGCGCAGGTGCCTAGTCTCCAGCCACTGCAATTTGCAGAACTTAAGCCTCTCTTGGTAAGAGGATCCCTTCATTCCTCTCACCAGTCTTGTTGCCCTTCTCTGTACATGCTCAAGTAAATCTACATCCTTCCTAAAACGAGGCCTCCAGACCTGTACGCAGTACTCAAGGCATGGCCTGACCATTGCCTTATACAGAGGGATAATCACCGCCTTTTCCCTGCTAGCAAACTTCCTATATATCATTGACAAAACCCCATGACCTGCCCTAGCAGCCTGTCTGCATTGCCCAGAAAACTTCATATCTGACTGCACAATTACTCCCAGGTCTTTTTCATTTTCTACCACTTTAAGTGTAGTACCACACAGTTGGTATGCTTCTCTGGGGTTACTTCTATCCATATAAGTTGCATTTGCCAAGGTTAAACTTCAGTTGCCACTTCTTAGCCCATCTGCCCAAATTATCTAGATCCTGTTGCAGTAGCACACTGCCATTACTGTCATTAACAACCCTGCCAAGCTTTGTATCATCTGCAAACTTCGACATTAAGCCTGATATACCTTCATCAATATCATTGATAAATATACAAAACAACAGTGGACCTAACATTGAACCCTGTGGGACTCCACTAATAACATTAGTCCACGAAGAGCAGCACCCATTGATTACCACCCTCTGTCTTCTCCCACTTAACCAACCTTTTATCCATTGTAGCAACTTACCCTTAATATCATTCTGCTCCAATTTGTACAATAGTCTTCCATGCGCAACAGTGTCAAAAGCTTTCCTGAAATCCAAATATATGATATCAAAATTATTTTTTGCATCCAGTTCCTTTGTAACCACATCATAATATCCTATCAAATTTGTCACACAAGACTTTCCCTTAACAAACCCATGATGTGTTTGAATTATTACTGCAGTCTTGTCTAGATGATCCTGCAATGCATCTTTAACCAGTGACTCCATTATTTTACCAGGAACAGAAGTTAAACTAACTGGTCTGTAATTACTCGTGTCACCCTTCGATCCCCCTTTGTGAACTGGGGATACATTTGCACATCTCCAGTCCATGGGTACCTCCCCTGAGTCCAAGGATGCTCTCATAATTATGGCTAAGGGTTTGCTTGGTTGCTTTGCCGCCTCCTTTAATATAACTGGATAGATCCCATCCACCCCAGGTGCTTTTCTTATGTTTAACTTGAACAATTTCTCCTCCACTTTGCTTTCAGTTATTCCAAAATCATTAAGTATTCTGCTACAATTTGATAACCTTCTGCCATTTTCAAACCTTAATAATTCCTCATGTGGGAATGTAGATGCAAAATACTCATTCAGTTTGTTTGCTATCTGAGCAGGATCACCAATAGTCGAACCATCGATGTCAAGTGGACCAATCAGATTCATCCCCTTCCCTTTAGAGTTTATATAAGTAAAGAAATTCTTGCTGTTTTTCTTAGCATCTTTTGCCAAGGATTTCTCGTAATTTGCCTTCGCCTGCCTAACTTCCTTTGTCACCTGATTGGGTGAGTGACTTTCATTCTGGTTTGGCAAACAGGGGTTATAACTGAGTAATCTGATCGAGTACTATGGGACAAATGGCATCACCTCAACATGACTACTGGGAATGACTGTATTTCTGGAATTTGAAACAATGTGAACAGGATTTGGAATGCAAGTTTGAATTTTTGACAGTTTAAATAGCTTTAATTGTGGAGAGTAAGTCTGAATGTTAAACTGGCAGATCTAGTCCAGTTGGGATGAGATTATCATCTTTTTAGTCATCAATTTATTTTGCATTATTTTTTGATTACTGAGTTTCTGCGTCAATTCCCCATCAAAGAAAAGAAGGTCCCACTTGATGATGGCATCTTTAGAAAAATTTAAGGTATTGTTGGGAGAAATGGATACTGGCAGTCCACTAAATGTTATCTTTAACAGCCACTAAGAATGTTTTGAGGTGGCTGTTTCAATCAAGAGGTCTCTGGATTTCTAGCTGTTACACCATTTTTAGTTATCCAGCAACATATTCCAAGTATTTTTGGATTAAGGATGATAACTTGCCCATCAGTAGGGTGGATAGAAAATGTGTCACCAGAAAGGTTGGTATGTCATGGTACTGTGTTTTTGTTAGAAGCCTTTTAGGCTGATTAGAATCATAGTCCCTGTGAGATGGTTAAGTTCTTAAGCTTGGAAGCTCTAAATGGGGAAACTGTTTGAGCCCATGATAGTTCAGGAACTCAGCAAAAAAAAAAAAAAAAAAAATCAATGCCATGCGAATCATGACCAAAACAGATGGCAGTCTCATTCCTTTTGGCCCTCTGGGTTTAACTGTTACTACCAACATTACTATTACTAGCCTTGCCACAGGCAGGAGCAGTGCCATTTGGTGGCCAAGCATAGAGTTTAGTACAGTTAGTAAAACTAATTAAAAGTTTAAGGAAAAGGTACTTTATTTCTTCATTGGGTTATCTTCTTAGTGCTTTTAAGAAAGTAGATCTACTTCACAGAAAAATTTAACAAGTAACAACAAAAATAAAGAAACTCGTTCACAGGAGAACAAAATGCTTTTTAAGCACACAAGAACCACTTGGCACTCAGGGCTGCATGAAAATGGATTAATATAACACTAATAACTATTCACACAAACACTACATAAAAAGACAGTCAACACAACACAGCCTTAAGAGAGAATGAACAAACAGACAATGTACAAGTCTTATACTAACCTACCATCAGAGACTTCAGTGGGATTCCACACAGCAAAGGTAAGTCCCAAAAAGACCACTTTTGGACAAGAAGTTTTTGCCTTAACCTATAAAGAACAGGGATGACCCTGTTTGCAGTGAAGGTTTGCAGCAATAAGAAGCAAGGCAAACCTGAGGATTTGACTTACTCCCTATCACTGTAAACCTTCCTCCTTTATTTTCTCAACTGTTTCCGGATATGAATTCATACGGCTTTTTCTGTAAATTTGTTTTCATTTAAAGAATATTTTATCCTAATGAAGTTTAAAATATATTGGAGATGACACAGTTGTGCACTCCCTTTGTTAGATCAGAAAATGCCCTAACTGAAGAAATCACCTAAGAAAAGAGGGAGGGGACAAACAGAATTTTAAACATGAAGTTCTACAAATCATGCTCTAGTCCAGTGGTTCCTAAACTACTGAGATTTATTGATCCCTTCAAAAATCAAAACAAGTTTGCAGACTCCTGTGTGTGTGTGTGTGTGTGTGTGTGTGTGTGTGTGTGTGTGTGTGTGTGTGTGTGTGTGTGTGTGTGTGTACACTGGGTTTACTGAAAAGAAAATCCAAAATTCAGTTGTGCGAAACACACCCAACTTTATTCTTATTTTTAACAGATATATAATAACTTTATTTATCATCAATTTGCTAAACATACAACGAATAATTTGAAATATGTATACAATTATATACTGTATACTAATCATATCAAAAATAAGTAAATGTTCTATGACAAAATTTGTTGTGATTCTATCAATATATTGATATCAATATAAAGAAAATAAGCACATATTACTTGAAACTTTCTGAATGTTTTGTGGACCCTCTGGAACTGGTCTATGGACCCCCCAGAGGTCTGCAGACCCCAGTTTGGGACATGCTGCTCTAGACATTAATTCCATGTATGTGTGAATGTTTTATGGACACTGTTTATAGATATTAATACTACTTCAAAGATTAGCAATAAATTACTCACATGGTAATATATTTCATCAATTACTTCATGGTATGTTTTCAATGCATAAAGATTCACTTTGAAATATGATGATGATAATATATTTGTAAGAATCATATTATTCAAGTTCATTGTTTTTTCATTTCCCCATAATGGCAGGACATTGTTCTTTTTATCAACAGCACCTGGTGCCATGATATGCAGTAACAATTCTGAAAAGTAAAAATAAAATAATAATAAAATAAAACAGTTAAATAATACATAATCACTATTACACAGTGAATACATTAAGCATTCTCTCTCTCTCTCTCTCTCTCTCTCTCTCTCTCTCTCAAACACACAACAAAGACATCTGTTTTTTTGTTTTGTATGACAGTAACCCAAAATTTAAATTAAAATTGGTGACTTTTTATAACTTTGTCTTAAAATTTTAATTTGCAGGTTACCTGTATTTTTTTATCACTGAACTATACAGGTAACTTTCAGGTGAATTTATGAAAATAATGTTTTCTCACAGAGTACACAAACTTTTGTTATAATTTTTATTATAAAAAAAGAATTTATCTGTATAAAATAAGCCAAAAAATTGTTATATTGGTGGCTATTTATGAGAATAGTACAGTGCATCCCATGAATTTTAATGTATTTCTATGAGAAAATGGATTTGAATTTGTATGAATTTTTGTTTATGCATGTGTTCCAGGAATGTAACCCATGCGTAAATCATATCCATCCAGTATATGTATGATATGATGCTTTTGAACAAGCATATCAAAACATTTAGCCTTACTGCAACTTCTATTTTAGAATAATACATTTTGATTTCATGCACATTGTACAGTACATGGTCCATTTTGTTTGTTGTTGTTTGTTTGTTATTTGGTTTTTAGGAGCATTAGCAACTAAGGCCATATTGCTCCGGGATATGCGGTGGCCATTCCCTGACCTTTCCGCATCCTCCGTATTTGGTGGTGATGGGCTCGAACCCCGGTCTAATCAAGAAGCGTGTGCTACGCACTGCTGCTCCTTCCCACCTGGCTACGGAGGCACCTACATGGCCCATTTAACAACCGAGTTAGCTTGCAAATCTATGAATACATTACCTTTTCTAATGAAAAGGAAAAAGAACATTTTTTTTTAAATTTAATTTATTTTGTATTTTTGTAGGGTGTGTTATTTACCTACTGCAGCTTTCAATTTCAATAGTTATATAAGAGTGATACCCCTGAAACACACCTTTACAAACTGACACCTTAAAAAAAACAGTGATAAATAAGTTAGAAAAAAAAAAGAAAGAAAAAAGTTCTTGTTTATACTCTGGCACAACCACCAGGTCAGTGGAGTTGACAATAAATTATCAATACTAACATTAATTGTATTTAGCAGTGCCCCAGGCTTGAACGTCAGTCCACTCAAAGAGTTGCATGTTCCTGCACACTCGCTCCTGACCACTCGGCTATGTCAAGTGCTTTATCCTCCCCCATCAAAAAAAATAAAATAAAATAAATGAGTATCTACTTGAGTTCTTTATAATAGGTGCGCATGCAACAATGTTGTATATGCGATTTCATCCTTATTATGACATGGGTGGGTATTGCGTGACAACTTTAACATGTTATAGACAAAAGTAAAATTTAATCAGTTTTCTCAATTTAACATGACTACACAATGACCTAAAGGAAACCTATTGAATAAGTGTTTTTATATAAGCAAATTTCATTTCACAAGTTTTTTTTTTGTTGTTTTAGTTGTACTATTTTGCTATCTGTGGATGAAATGTGCTAAATATTTTAAATAGCAAATGCACCTTTATGTGATTTTCTTCTTTTAATTTCAATAACAATGTATTTTAAAATAAAATTTCAAAATTGTCAATTTCTTATAACAATTCCACACTTTCAAATGAGATATGTTTACAGGAAATTGAATTTACATTATAATGCATAAATAAGAAACAAGGAACAACTCAGCTACATAAACACAGACAACATAAATTGATGGTTACACTGTAGCTGAGCATTAATATGCAAGGGTACAAAAAAAAAAAAAAAAAAGTACTTTTTTCCTGACAAGAACCCCTTGAGTTACGTGACTAAAATATTTCTGGAAATTGTGTAGACAAAAACCAACATCTTGGAAAACATTTTATATAGAAAATATTGTAATACAACTGAGATACATTCTGGATCACATATTGGATCCTTTCCCCCACCCAACCCCAAAGGATGTACTATTTTGGGTTATAAACAACACAAAGAATTTTACACTCCTGTGAACAGTAGCTGCAACTTACAAAAACATACAAACTGCTTATAATTCTTGCACACTTTGCATTATGTCTTTAGTAGTTTTTACTATTCTAAATGTGATTCTTTCACAATTAGAATGGTAAAATCTTTTAAAAGGCATAATGCAAAAAGAATGTCACACGTTGTTGTTTACAAATATTAATAACAGAATATATCACAGCTGGCAAATGTAGTAGCTAGCAGAGCAAAATGTTTAGTGTTCCGAGTGTGATGGCTGCAGTTAAAGTTTCACGGACATACTGCATCTAATTGAGGCGAGGCGAAGAGGGGAGAAATTGAACATCTACACTAATTACATCATAAACAACTAGTGCTATTTATAAAACTTTAATCTTATAACTGGGGTAATATATTACCAAAAAGAATACAACAGTTCAGTGTTCCACATTTCAGAAACCAATGTTGTAGCTGATTTCCATGTGAGGTAAGTTTGCTTCTGCTAATGTCTATTGTGAAATTCGTGTTTTGCTATAAATTGCATTTTTTTCTCATCCCTCTTGAGGGAGACAAATATAACTGTGTTATTTCCAAAACAACAGTAAAATTAGAAGTAGCATATTGAGGATTGTACTATATATATATATATATATAAAAACAAATTATTGTAGTATTAAAATTTTTGTGTCTATTTAACACTCTACCTATACATTCTCTATAGATTTATCTAGATATGTCTTTTACAATACTCTTCCCCATAAACTAATACATACACTTAAAAAATCGTGGAAACGTATTTTGCATATTGTGAAAATATCATATGTGAACCCAATAACAGGGGTTTTTTTTTTTTTTTTTTTTTTGCAATTCCTTCCAAGTTGAAAACTTCGCTATATTACTAAGCTATTATAAGAATCAATTTTGAATGGCTTTGTGATATTTTTCTAAAGCACATTTCTGGAGTTCACGACCATAAAACAATTTGTACTTTCCGGTTTATTGGGCTTTTCTGTTAGTGCATCTAATCATAGTAGTAAACTCTATCGTATTGCATTTGTGATAATACCGATAAGTGCAATTGTGTGGGTTTTTACACTATTATGGTGAAATGTGTTCCCCTTCACTGAAATCTTCAATCATATAAAATGCAAATTTTCAGAAACTTCTCTTCAATCCTATTTACATATTACAATGATGAAGGGAAAGCGACCAACGAAAAGTGCAAGTGGTGGCAGTGCCAGGAAACGAAAAAAAAAAACATGATTAAGAAGTACAAAACAGGACAAAGTTTGTTATCTATTGCTAGGGAATTAGGTCTCGCTGCTTCAACAGTGAATTCTATTTTAAAGGACAGTGTGATTATAAAAGAACATGTCAAAGGATTAACGCACTTAAGATCAACAGTGATCACAAAACAGTGTTCAGGTGCTATATCGAAGATGGAACGGCTTTTAATAATATGGATGGAAAATCAGATTCAGAAGCAAGTGCCCCTGAGTCTAATGACCATGCAAGCAAAAGCAACAAGTATTTATAAATATATTAAGGATAAGTACGGCAAAACTCCAACCCAAATTCGTGCCAAGGTAGGGGGGTTTAATAGGTTCAAGCATCGTGCTGGCTTCTATAACATTAAAGTATGCGGTGAAGTCGCCAGTGCCAATTCTGCAGCTGCAGAGAAATTTTGTGGTGTGCTGGAAAAAATTATTGATGAACGCAGATATTCAACACAGCAAATTTTTAACGTTGATGAGACTGCTCTGTATTGGAAAAAAAAAAAAAAAAAAAAAAATTCCAGATCGAACATACAATGCCAAAGAGGAAAATACAATGTGAGGTTTCAAGGCGTCAAAAGATAGGGCCACACTCTTGCTTGGGGCTAATGCAGTGGGAGATTAAAGAATAAAACCACTGCTTGTGTACCATTCTGGAAATCCTCGTGACGAACCAGAGGGCATGGATAACAATATCTCTCTTTGAGGATTGGTTTAAATGCTGCTTCATTCACAAGGTTGAAAAATATTGTAAAGGCAACAATGTTCCTTTCAAGATTTTGTTTCTATTAGATAATGCTCCTGGACTTCCTATGCATCTAGATGATTTCAATTTGAATGTGCGAGTCATATTTCTACTGCCAAACATGACTTCACTCATCCAACCTATGAATCAGGGTGTCATTTCAAATTTAAAAACATACTATTTACGCACATTTGCTCAGGCATTATCTGCAGTAGATGACGAGAAAAATTTTATGTTAATAGACTTTTGGAAATCTTACAATATTTACCATGTCATTTTAAACATTAAGGCCTGCGCGGAAATTACTAAAAGTTGTTTAAATGGTGAATGGAAGAAAATATGTCCACGGCAGGTAAAAGGCTTTGAAGGATTTGAAAAAGACGAATCGAGGTTACAGATAAGATTGTAAAGGTTACAAAGCTACTTCAGTTGGAGATTGATGCCAAAGATGTGGAGGAGTTAATAGAGGAAGAAGAGAAGGAATTATCTGTTGTTTGTTGTTATTTTGGTTTTTTTAGGAGCATTAGCAACTAAGGCCATATTGCTCTGGGATATGCGGTGGTCATTCCCTGACCTTTCCGCATCCTCCATATTTGGTGGTGATGGGCTCGAACCCCGGTCTAATCAAGAAGCGTGTGCTACGCACTGCTGTTCCTTCCCACCTGGCTACGGAGGCGCCAAGGAATTATACTAAAGAAGAACTTTTTGACTTGCAAGCAGCGATAGTGAAATAAGAAAATGCTGACAAAGCTCAAGATGAACCAAATGAGGAGCCGAGACACTTCATCACCAGAGAGATAGCAATGGCATTTCGCGAAACTGCATTGGCAATGGAGAGGTTTGAGAAGATGGATCCTGACAGCGAACGATTCTTAAATGTTAACAGAGGGGTGAATGATATGCTTGCTTGCTAGAAAGAAATCTATGATGAAAAGAAAAAAAACACCGTCCAGTCATCCATTAATATGTTCTTTCGTAACGTTGAGCTGCCGACCCCTTCTAAATGTCCACAGCCATCAACCTCCGCAGCAGCATACTTATCAGCTGAAGACGTTAATTCTAGCAACGATGTTCGAGAGATAAAACTTACTGATGTTAAGCCTGTCTCCTCTCTTGTTTTGTAATTTTATAATTTGGAATTTTTTTTAAATTGCACACTTTTGTAATTTTTCTGTGCATGAGATAAACTGAATAAATACAATAAATAATTCTATTTACATGTTCATCAAACATTTCTTTTTTGATTCAATCAATTCAGCAAGCGCAGTTGCGAGTGCTGCAAAAGCATGGGGGAAATTCCAACTTACGTAGCGTTTCGCAGAACGTAACCCTTACATGAGTCGGGAAGTTCCTGTATATATATGAAACATTCATAATATAGAATTAAGAGAAAAAAAATTTTCATAATAAAATGACTAAATCAAAAGATAAATTACTGAAAAAACGATTTTCAAGACAAGAAGCCAAATCATCCAAGAGTTAGAACATATTAATTACAACTAATTAATTGACATTGTTTACAAAATAAAGAACAATCTAGATCCCAATTTGTGATAAAAATTAATTAGTTTTATTGAAGCTAAATGCTGGAAAATTTAAAAGCTGACACCCAAGAACATTCAAATACTAACTCTCAGATAATGTTTCTGATCCTCTTTGGGAAACAATTATCAGACCTATACTAATAAAATCCAAGGCAGATATTGTTGAGAAATCAAAGACATGGTGTCAAACAGATATAAAGAATGCAGAATTGGAATTTGGGGAGTACAATGTGAACAGAAAGGACAGGAGAGGAGGAGGGGTTATGCTGTTAGTTTAAGAGGCGCCTCCGTAGCCAGGTGGGAAGAAGCAGCAGTGCGTAGCACACGCGTCTTGATTAGAGCAGGGTTCGAGCCCGTCACCACCAAATACAGAGGATGTGGAAAGGTCAGGGAATGACCACTGCATATCCCGGAGCAATATGGCCTTAGTTGCTAATGCTCCTAAAAAAACAAATAAATAACTAACAAATAACAAGCTGTTAGTTTAAGAAACATAAAATCCAGGGAAGTGCATCCAGGTGACATGGGTGGACAGTGCAATGTTGAGTCAGTTTGGTGTGACATAAACACTGGGTAAGCAAAATTGAGAGTAAGGGCCTGGTGAGTATAATGAACAACCGTACAGAGAAATAGAGTGGGCCAGTAAATCAGATTGTCTTTATAATGGGGGATTTTAACTTCCCAGATATTGACTGGAATTTGTGGGTTGGTCATTCGCACAGTAGCAAGACTTCAGTGGATTTATTGGAGGATTGTTTTCTACAGCAGCATGTTCAAGAGGCAACCAGAGGGAGTAATACTCTTGATCTGATTATCAGCAGTGATTCTTCATGCATTAAGAATCTGCGGATAAAGGAACCACTAGGTAACAGTGATTGCAGAGTGCCTGGTGTGAAATTTACTCAAAGATGT
This sequence comes from Mastigoproctus giganteus, assembly GCF_048544385.1. Classification (NCBI taxonomy): domain Eukaryota; kingdom Metazoa; phylum Arthropoda; class Arachnida; order Uropygi; family Thelyphonidae; genus Mastigoproctus; species Mastigoproctus giganteus. The sequence continues at coordinate 127,424,156 of NC_143576.1, read as the reverse complement.
AACTACCATCAGAGGTAAAGGGAAGGATTTTTGTTTGCGTAAAGGAGACTACAGTTGTCTCAGACCATTTTAAAATTTTATGCAATGGGACCAACTGATGATGATGTTACCAATAGTAAATTCAAAATGGGAAGCATTCAAAGAATTAATCTTGGAAGCTACTTGGCTTTTCATATTAACTAAGAAATACTGTTCAAGCTTTAGGTCTATTATTATTATCAGCTCAGGACCCTGGGTGTGCCAAGCCCATACTTACTAGTTGTGAGCCCCTGGGATAATGGATATCAGATGAACTAATGAGACTCATAGCAGAGAAGAAAAAGCACGGGATGCATATAAATTATCTGGTGACACAGAAGCCTATGGTACATATAAGCTGGTCTATAATCAAGATACAAAGGAAGTTAGGCAGGTGAAAACAAATTACAAGAAATCTTTGGCAAAGGATTCAAAGAAAAACAGCAAAGAGTTCTTAACTCGTGTAAACTCTAGAAAGAAGGGGATGAATCTGATTGGTACTCTTGATATCAATGGTTTGACTGTTGAGGACCCTGCTTATTATGCATAAGCATTATGCAAAATACTTATGCATAATAAGAATTTTCATCTACATTCACAAATGACGAGTTATTCAGGGATGGGGAATGCCAGATGTTTTTCAAATTCTGGCAGGGAGCATCTTCCCAACATCTGCGCTCCTTCTCCTGTTTCTGAGAGCCTGCAGCATCTTTCCGGCATCCCTGTACTCTTCTTGGACAGGCACTGAATGTATTTAAAGTAATATGTCGGAGCAAATGTGGTAGCTAGATCTGCTAGCTACCACATTTGCTAATCTGTCTTAACTTCTGTAATTAATTATTGACTTAATCTCTGTATATTTTATTTTACCCAATATTGATATTGTATTCACTTTTATAATTCTGTTATCCTCCTAGCATTTGATTGCTGTCAAGAGGTAGATGTAACTTTTCTTTACCTGATTAAATAAATAAATGATTTAGTAATAAATAAAAACAAAATGGAAGAGAAACTGTTGAAGTCAAGCATAAGAAAGGCACCTGGGGTGGATGGGATCTATCCAGTTATATTAAAGGATGCAGTAAAGGAAGCAAGCAAACCCTTAGCTATAATTATGAGAGCTACCTTGGACTCGGGGGAGGTCCCCACGGACTCTATATAAGCAAATGTGACCCAATTCACAAAGGGGATCAAGGGGTTACACAAGTAAATACAGACCTGTTGGGTTAACTTCTGTTCTAGGGAAATTAACGGAGGTACTGGTTAAAGAAGCACTGCAGGAGCATCTAGACAAGACTGCAGTTATAGTTCAGACACAGCATGTGTTTGTTAAGGGGAAGCCTTGTCTGACCAATTTGATTGGATACTACAATGAAGTCACAAAGGACCTGAATGCAAAAAATAATTTTAATATCATATACTTGGATTTCGGGAAAGCTTTTGATACTGTTGCACATGGAAGAATGTACAAATTGGAGCAGTATAGCATTAAGGCCAATTGCTGCTATGGATAAAGGGATGGTTGAGTGGGAGAAGACAGAGAGTGGTAATCAATGGACACTGCTCTTTATGGACTGATGTTATCAGTAGTGTTCCCCTAGGGTCCGTGTTGGGCCCACTGTTGTTTTCTGTATTTATCACTGATATTGATGAAAGTATATTAGGCTTAACGTCAGTACACTGATAACAGTACGCTACTGCAACAGGATCTAGAAAAGTTCAGCAGATGGGCTGAGAGATGGCAACTGAAGTTTAACATTGACAAATGTAAAGTACTGCACATGGGTAGCAGTGTCCCAAGAGAAACATACCAACTGTGTGGTACTACACTCAGGGTGGTAGAGAATGAAAAAAACAAAAGACTTGGAGATAATTGTGCAGTCAGATATGAAGTTTTCTGAGCAGTTCAGACAATCTGCAAGAATAGTTCATGGTGTCTTGTCAATGATATACAGGAATTTTTTTCGCAGGGATAAGGAGGTGATTATCCCTTTGTATAAGGCAATGGTCAGGCCACACACTGAGTACTGTATACAGGAATGCAGGCCTCATTTTAGGTAGAATGCAGAGCTGCTTGAACGAGTACAGAGAAGGGCAACGAGATTGGTGAATGGAACAAAGGGTGGCTCTTACAGAGAAAGACTACTCAGCCTTAATAAACAATCTTGCAAAATCAAAGTCTATAAAGATGCATACCAAGGTTAAGCGGTTACTACCCCCCCCCCCCAATGTATTACTAGTGTACAACCCATTATATAATCATGGGAAAAATTAGTGCAAAATCTGCACAATGACCTTCTTTTATTATATTTTTCTATGTTATTGTAAAATCTGTTTTCTCTGAAATTTTTATAATGTGGAATGCTTGGATTAAAATTTTAATTCATGAAGAAAGACAAAAAAAAAAAAAAAAACTTCTCCAAATTCCAATTTGAATATACCTTTGCTGCAACAATTGCTGAATATTCTGCTACTAGGGTTTTCTTTTAAAAAATGTCTTCAATCACCAAACTTGCAAACAGTTGTATAAACCAAAATCATTTTATTCAATTTGGTTCTTCAGAATTCTGAGCTTCTTGTTTCCATTTCTAGTTAGTTATTTCTATCTGATTAGAATTTCCGGCTGTATTTACTTCTCTTCTTTTGTGGGATCGTTAACAGGTCTCATTCAAGACTGAATCTGTCAGAAGGGTCTGCTTCAGACACTGTCAATTTGCTCAAGCATAAGATGACCAGATGTCTCACTTTTCCATGGACTGTCCCAATTTTGGATGTGATGTCTCATAAAGAAAAAAAAAAGTTTCAGAAGACAGCTTTGTTCCATTTTTCATGTAAAGTTATATTTCTGAAATAAATATACAAAGCTGGTTTAGAATATCTCTTTTAAATACAGCACGCGTTCTCTCTCTACTCAACTTTGCCAACTGAAGACGTTTTTAACTAAACGAAAGTCCATCGTTATGACTATTGGCCTTATCAGTTTTATATATTACTCAGAATTTTTAATTAATTATCCTTCATGGCAACCAAGGATGGAGTTGTGCACTTCCGCCTCCTTGCGCTTATTTTAAAATTCCGTCAAATTAATTTATTTTTTATATCGCTTTTTAATTTACTAATTTAAATTATTCAACCCAAAATTTAGCCATCAATTCACCCTAATAACTATTGCAAATTGTATAAGGTGAGTACCGTACATTAAGCATTTGCTATTTGGAATTTAGTCTAACAATCACGATATTTTAAGAACTCTATAATTTCTCATATACAAAGTTAAAAATAGTAATACAGGGTAATCGAAAAAGGTGTCCTTGATTTCCCTTTTAATTATCTTTAGAAATATTTGATCTCGGTTGCTGTGATTGTAGCAGCAAACAGTGTGGTAACTCACTAAGTTTCATTTGACACCTCAACAATGACCTTGGCTGTGCCATGAGAGTGCGCAGAATGACTCCTACATGCACCACCTCAGTCAGTGTCAGTAAGATGGTGATGGTGCAACAGAACGAGCAGTGTGCTGTCATATGCTGAAGTTAAATCTGTCATAACAGTACATCAATACCAACGTACTTACAGGCAAGATGCGCCAACAAACAAGACTATAATACGTTGGTTTAATCAGTTTAAAGAAACTGGCAATATAGACATTAAGAAATCTCAAGGCCAACCACCAACATCTGAAGAGAATGTAGAGTATTTTAAACAGTCTTGCTTACGTAGTCCGAAGAAATTCATTGCTCGTCAAAGCCTGGAGTTTGGCATTCCAAAAACCACCATTCAGAATGTGCTTCATAAACGACTGAAACTCCATGCATACAAGATTCAACTCGAAGAAGAAATCACACCTGAAGGCTGTCCCAGACCTACTGAATTGGCTAGTGCCATGTTAAATGAGATTGACAATTATGAAAGTTATTTAAGATGTGTTTTGTTTAGTGACGAAGCAACCTTCACATAAATGGGTGTGTTAATCGTCACAATTGTAGAATTTGGGGGTCACAGCAACCAAATGAAGTGCACCAGTATGTACATGATACTCCTAAAATAAATGTGTGGTGTGGACTAATGCACGATCGCTTGCTGGGCCCATTTATGTTTGCTGAAAAGACAATAACTGGCAATATTTATTTGGATATGCTTCAGCTTTTATGTTTTCCCTTAAACTGAAGACATAGAAAGGAGTTTCTGTGATTTTTCAGCAAGATGGTGCACCGCCTCAATTCAGCCGTAATGTGCAGAATGCCCTAAACGACAGGTCTGCTGATCGTTGGATCGGAAGAGGTGGACCTGTGCCTTGGCCACCAAGAAGTCCTGATCTGACACCATTAGATTTTTGCTTGTAGGGCTACCTAAAGAACATAGTCTACACAAAAAAGATTCACGATCTGCACCATTTAAGAGAGAGTATCAGAGCTGCAATAGCAACCATTACGCCAGAAATAATCGAGCACACGTGGACAGAGATCGACTACTGCTTGGATGTTTGCCGAGCAACGAATGGTACTCATGTTGAAACATATTAAGGCATGAAGTAAAACTTAAGATATTCCTGTAGATATTAACAAATAAATCAATTGATTAATGTAAATATTTGCGTTGTTATTTTATCATGAAATCACGGACACCTTTTTCGATGACCCAGTATATAATTTTGTTAATTTAGCATGACAATTAATATTGTAATAAATAATAACACTTCCACATTTTACATCTGACACTGCTGTGTAATAAAGCATCAATAAGTGGTAGTGTGTCTGTGTGTGTTCATGCTCTATTAATTAACATGTGCTATTTTTGTACCTAACATAATCAAGACAAGCAGAAAGTTTGCTGAGGTTAAACATAAAAAAGACAGCTGGTGTAGATGGGACCAATCCAGTTATATTAAGAGAGAGAGAGAGAGAGAGAGAGAGAGAGAGAGAGAGAGACAGAGACAGAGAGAGAGAGAGAGACAGAGAGAGAGAGAGAGCAAAGGAGGTAAGCAAACTTATAGCCATAATTATGAGAGCATCCTTGGATTCAGAGGAGGTTCCGAAGAATTGGAGATGTGTGAATAAATATCCAATTTACAAAAGGGATCAAGGAGTGACATGAGTAATTACATAGCTGTTGGCCTAACTTCCATTCCACAGAAAATAATGGAGTCACTGGTTAAAGAAGTAATGCGTGACCATCTACGCTGGTGTGAAGTTATACTGCAGTCACAACATGGATTTGTTAAGGGGTATTTCTTGTCTGACCAATTTGGCTGGTGATTATGATGCAGAAACAAAAGAACCAGAAGCAAAAAATAATTCTGGCATCACATACTTTGATTTCAGGACAGCTTTTTTTATTAAATATATATATATATATATATATATATATATATATATACACTGCTGTACAAATTGGGCAGTGCAACATTAAGGACAACTTACTGCCATGGGATGGTTGGGTGGGGGAAGACAAAAGTGGTAGTCAATGGACACTGCTCTTTGTGGAATAATGTTTTCACTAGAGTACAACAGGGTTTAGTGCTGGGTTCACTGTTGTTTTCTTAGTAAATTAATAAGAGGAGTTTAACTCAATGTAGTACGTAGAACACTTCCGTATGATACCCTCCAGAAATTAAAACGGAAAAAACGACAACTTACCGGTACATTAAAGTAAAATATAAATAATTAAATAATCAATTTAACACAATTCAAAATCAATTTAAAACAATTAAAATTCAAATTAACGCAATTAAAAGAATCTAACGAAAATATTCAAAACGATTTTCCTTCCTGAAGCTGACAATGCTCATTCCTGACAATGCGAATTTTCATTCCTGTGATCACGACAGTCGGTCAAAAAAGCATTGTCGGCTTCAGGAAGGAAAATCGTTTTGAATATTTTGTTAGATTCTTTTAATTGCGTTAATTTGAATTTTAATTGTTTTAAATTGATTTTGAATTGTGTTAAATTGATTATTTAATTATTTATATTTTACTTTAATGTACCGGTAAGTTGTCGATTTTTTCGTTTTTTCCGTTTTAATTTCTGGAGGGTATCATACGGAAGTGTTCTACGTACTACATTGAGTTAAACTCCTCTTATTAATTTACTAATATTATTATCAACGTAGAACATATTGAGTATTACAGCTCTGATTCATACTATCTAATTACTGTTGTTTTCTATATTTATCAATGATATTGATAAACACACATCAGGCTTAATGTCTACGTTTTCTGATGATACAAGGGTGGCAGGGTGGTTAATGACAGCAATCAGTGTAAGCTACTGTTAACAAGATCTTAAAAAAAAAAAAAAAAAAAAAAAACACGACATTGGCTCCATGGAGCAGAAGGTGGATCTGTGAATAACGCGTCATGTGAAATGAAAAAATACAATTTAAGCTTAATAAAATCAGTTTTATTTTATTCGGTATTTTCATTTACAATCAACAATAAAGATTTGTGACAACCTTTATTGTTGCATATTTGCACTATTCTTTTCGATGTTGATGGCTGGACATCTGCATTTACACTTATGACTCTCTCTTGTGTTTCGCCGCAGACTTTGGTGCTTGCTTTTCAATGTTAGATTTGTGATTTTGTCAAAATCTTTGAACACGTTTAGTTGATGTAACTTTTGGCATCGTCACAACTTAACTAAATGAAACACAACCGCACTGCTCGACAAATGCGAAGTAACTGAACAAAGTAGTTACTTTAATGAGTTGTTCAACTCTCGAAAACTAAAAACCTGATTTGAAATCTAGTTATATATCCTTATAGAGCTCTCAAAGGGCAACAGGGCAACATTTTTGTTGCTTACTGTTTTTGTCTAACATTTATAGTTTTCAAGATATTGCGAAAACAAACTTGAAAATGCTTGAATTTTTGAACTCTCTCAACTTTGCATCGCTATTACTCAGGAACCACAAGAGCTACATCAAAACTATTTTTAGATGTAAAAACTACGTTTCCTACTGAACAATTTTGTCGCTTACTGTTTATGTCTATCTATCATAGTTTAGAAGTTATTGAGAGTGAAAGTAACCAAGGCACAACGGCAAATGATCAAAATGTGAACTTTTTAGTTTTTTCAAAAAAAATTATAATATCAAAATTTCTAATTTTTTCTTGCATATTCGTAGACAGCATTATATACCCGACAAAATATGTATAAATTAGTTATACTACCGTCTATTAGTTTCAGAGATATAACAGCGGTTAGACATTTCACTTTTCGTGACAAACTTGGGCGCTGTACAGTATCCCCAAGATAGAAGTTATTCACGTCAAAAATTAGACAAATGGGCTAAAAAATTACTACCGAAGTTTTCATTTTAACATTGACAAAGCAAGGTACTTCTCACATGGATATCAGTAATCCAAGATTAACGTGCCAACTGTATGGTACTCAGGGTAATGGAAAACAAAAGAGACCTATGGGTAGGAAATAGTTCAGTCAGATATGAAGTTTTTTTGAGATATTTTTTGAGAAGTTTTTTGAGTCAGTGCAGACATTCTGCCAGGCAAATTCAAGGCATTTTGCCAGCATGGATAAGGAGGTGATTATCCCATCATATAAGACAATGGTTAGTCCATATCTTGAGTACTACATACAGCTTCAAAGGCCTCAGGTTAGGAAGGATATGGATGTATTAGAATGGGTGCAGAGAATGGAGATTGTTGAGGGGAACAAAAGGTATAAATTAAGTTTTCTGTTTATACTCAGGCACGACAACCAAGTCAGTAGGAGTTGCACAATAAATCGTCAATGCAAATATTTATCGTATTTAGTAGTCATGGGCTTGAACCCCAGTCCACTCAAGGAACGCATGCTATACACTCACGCTCCTGACTACTCGGCTTTGCCAAGAAAGGCTTCAATTCTGCAAACTGCAGCATCTGGAGAACAGGCAACAGCAAGGAGATCCAATGATCTTCTGAAAGGACTGAGTAAGCTTAATGCTGATGTATCCTTCTTCTTCTTGCTCAGACTACACATAAGGGGCACAAATTCAAACTTAGGAAGGATGGTTACAGGATAGATGTGTGGTAGTTGGTCTTCAACCAGCTGGTAGTTTTAATAATTTAAAGGCAGAACCAGACAAACTATTGCTATTGGAGGGGATGGACAGGTGATACAGGAAGTTTTCTTTTTCTTTTTTTTTTTTTTTTGGCTGATGCTGTATAAGCTTACTTTCTTCCATCATTCGTCACTACTAATACTAATGACTGGTAAAACAGAGCACTAATATTTTTTTTCTCTCCATTCAGTAATTCGTAAGTGTAAAATCCTTTATAAAGAAGAATACTTATAAAAGCTCACTTAAAATAAACAAAACATAAGCAAAAATGCAAATTCTGCCTGCCTCCCCATGCTCTCTAGCAACCAACTGTTGGACCAGAACTCTTTTTCTCTCTATATATAAACCACAAACACAAAAGGTATTGGAACCTATAGTACTTAGTACTGTGTGTGGGATGAAGGTTGAGAAGATGAAAGAAAATGTGTTGACATTAGACAACGCTATAGATTGTAATTTTCAGAAAATACATGTTAAGGGAGGTTTGTTCTAGAAAATGAAAACTGAAGGGATAAATGAGGAAGAAGAAAAGTTGGTTCTATGAGTTTGAAGTTGGACAGTAAATGGATGTTGACTGATTGTGGCACGTGTTCTGACCAGTTTTGGAAGACAGAGAGAGAAGGGAAAATCATAGAAGCCAATTCAGAATAGTATCCAGGGAAGTATCTACAGAAAAGGCATTCGGCAGAAACAGAACATCTATGGGACGGAGAGTGGAGATATTTTGCAAGACACGGGTCATTAATTAAACTCTGTTCAAAAGAGGGCTGTTAGCCCTCTTTTGAACAGACTAGAAGCCTGAGAGAGTTGTTGTTATTTGGTTTTTAGGAACATTAGCAACTAAGGCCATATTGCTCCGCGGATATGCGGTGGTCATTCCTGACCTTTCCGCATCCTCCGTATTTCGTGGTCACGGGCTCGAACCCCGGTCTAATCAAGAAGCATATGCTACGCACTGCTGCTCCTGCCCACCTGGCTACGGAGGCGCCCGCCTGAGAGAGGCTATTGGAGTAATGACCCAAATGACAAAACAATATTCAATTGTAGGTGGATATGAGATTTCTTCAGAGTGAGTAGCTATTTATAAGAAATAGTAATGACGAGATCAAAGGAGAAAGCCTAGTTTTTTAGATGCAGTGGAAGTAATATTTGTGATATGCTTATTACAAGAGAGATTAGAAGTTAGGGTAATTCCGAACCGAGATGTGATCTTATCTAGAAATCTGAGCATCACTGAAGATAAGCATAGGAATCCTTTTAGCTAGATATATGATGACAGGACTGAGTTTTAGAAGGATTGAAATTAACCAAATTATCTTTGCCCAATTGAAGAATTACTGGAGATCAGAATTTAAGTAAATGGTAATGGATATTCGAGAAGTTGAAGCTGTTTGTGCAGGGCAAGGTTTCTCAAACTGCAAAGTGGAGTGCACTGTACTATCATCAGCAAAACTATGGAGAGGATTTCCAGTCAATTGAAAGTCATTAATATACAAGAGGAAAAGAGTAGGAAGAAAGAACTGTGTGTGTGTGTGTGTGTGTGTGTGTGTGTGTGTGTGTGTGTGTGTGTGTGTGTGTGTGTGTGTGTGTGTGTGTGTTATGGCGCACAAGCTGCTGAGGCTATGTGTGCCTATTCATAAGAATTTGTTTTTTTTAGTAGAGAATCTTTTACAATTTATGATAAATTCCAATTTTTTTCAAAAAAAGAGAAAAATTCACTGATGTTTGTATCGTCACCAATAATGTTTTACTGCCTTCGGTTCTCGAAGGTTCATTAGGGAAAGGAGGGGGATGGATGTTCTGTCCTGATGACAGTGAGGGCAGTCAATGGGAATGTGTTTAACTGTTAAATGTGAGGAACAGTGTGAACATTGAGAAGGTTCCTCTCCTGTAAGTAGATGAAGGTGAATCAGGTATGTATGTCCTATCAATGCTCATGCAAGCACTACTTCTCTTCGTACTGTTTTGGTGCTAGAGTGCCAAAGCTGTGGATCCTGTGTCTATGATATGATTATAATCAGAGATTGGAATAGGAGCGAAGGTTAAATCATAAGTTGATGGATGTTTGGCAATTTTGTCAGCAAGTTCATTCCCCTTTATCCCTCGAATGGGCTGGGATCCAGCAAAAGGTCACTGATTGATGATATTCCTCAATTTTTTAATAAGAGGCTTCCGATTTGGTTTAACATAGGATGAATCTTGTAAGAAAAGTTTTGTATTGCTGTAATTGAGCTCAGAGAGTCTATGTATACTATGTATTTTAAAGATTGGTAAAGATTCTAAGGCTAATTTTATTGCATTAAGTTCTGCAGAGAAGCTGCTATACTCAGGTGGAAGGAAAGCAGCAGAAATGATTGTAGTGGGAAACACTGCTGCTGCTGCTCCAACGGCTGAATGTGATTTGGAGCCATCAGTATATATTGGCAATAAATTAGCATATTTCTGAATATGGCTTTCATGGAGTTGTTTCATGTTGAGTGATGGTAGGTGATTCTTTCCCCATTTCTGAAGATAAGTATCGCAAGTTAATTGAAAAGGAGGTATCCAAGGTGGATGAGAGCATTTCATTACTTGTAGCCTATTGACATTAGGAACATTCCAAATCTGTGTTAATTCAATTAGGCATAAGCCTGCCGGTCTTATTTTACTGGGTTTATTTCTATAGAGGTTTTGAAGTGATGGATTAAAGAAGTGTGGCTCAATAGGATGCTGACAGCAACTTTGTATTCGGGCTGCATACTTAAGAAGTAGTGTTTTCCTGCAGAGGCAAAGAGGAGGTTCATGAGCTTCAATATATATAAACTATGGGTAGGAGATGTCCTGAAAGCACCAAGGGCAATCACAATGCACTATGCTGTATAGGATCTAGCCATCGTAGTGTACTCTTTTGGACAGAATCGTGGATTTGAGCACTATAATCCAAATGGATCTGATCAATGCTCTATATAAGAGTATCAAAGATGTACGGTCTGCTCCCCAATACAAGGCAGATAAGGCTCTGAGTATGTTTAGTTTTTTGAGGAGGAAATACGCACAGATTTAATGTGCTCAAAGAAATTTAATTTTCTGTAGAGGATTAATCCTAAGAATCTGATATTGTTAGTCACTGGAATGGTAAAGTTTGACATCTGAAATTCAGGATCTTTATGCATTTTTCGTTGATTACAAAAGATTGCAACAGTTTTCTGCTGAGATAGATGATAGCCATCGAGTCCTGCCCACCTTTGGAATTGCTGTTCAATGGATCTCATAATCTGGGAGTGGCAAGAAATGGAGATATCATCCGCATAAAGATAGGTCTCAACTGTATTTGGAAGTTCTTTTGTGATGGAATCAATTTTAAGGGCAAAGAGGGTTGCACTCAGTACAGAACCTTGTGGCACTCCTTTCCATAAAAATATCATAGATAGCAAGTTGTCGTATCGAACTTGGAATGAATGATTCTGGAGAAAGTTCCTGATGAATATAGGAAGGTTGCCTCGTAGACCAAGAGCATGGAGGTCACTGAGAATGCCATGGTGCCAGGTAGTGTCAAATGCCTTCTCTATGTCTATGGAAACCATAACAAGATGTTCACTGTTTAGAAAGGCATTGCGAATTGCAGACTTAGCCTTGATCATGAGATCTAAGGAGGACCTGTTCTTACGAAAGCCATGCTGATTATTACTCATTAGGTGCTGTTTCGATGATCCAAACAAGTCGAATACGGGTAATTTTTTTCAAATAATTTACCGAGGCAACTGGAGAGGGAATTTGGTCAGTAATTGTGCAGACTAGTAGGATCTTTTCCAGGTTTTAAAAAGGCAAGAACTGTGGCATGATGCCAAGAGTTGGGATAAATGTTTTCCATAAATATTCGGTTATAATAGACCAGCAGTATTTGTAAATTTTTGTCATCTAGGTTTTGTAACATGATATAAGATATTCCACCTGGCCCAGCAGCGCTGTTGCATGTTGTTTTAATGGCATGTAGAAGTTCATGATATTGAAGAGGCAGGTTATACGGAAGGAAAACTGAGGTTCGAAAGTTGATGGCTCGTTGTTCAGTCTTGGTCTTTATTTTCTGAAAATCCAGAGAATAAGCTGATGCAAATGCCTTGGGCAAAGGTTTTGCCCAAGGCATTTGCTATGTCCTCAGGAGCAGAGAATTCCTGCCCATCCCATGAAAGAATTGGTGAAGGGGTGGTTGGTAATTTCCCAGAAATCTGCCTGATTTTCTTCCATATTAACCTGGAGTTAGTGTTTCTGTTTATGGTAAATGCAAACCGAATCCAAGAATTCTTCTTGGCTTCTCTTTGAATGCGATGTGCTTTTGCCCTTAGTTTCTTGTAGTTGGGGATCTACGAAATAAATTCCAAGCTTTATTTTTTAACTTCTTAGCTTTTGTGCAGTCTTCATTGCACCAATAGTTAAGGTGCCGTCAGGACTGGGGATTTGACAATGGAATTGAACATTTAGCTGCAGATAGTAGGTGTGAAGTGATATAATCTGTGGCTTTGTCTATTGACTGTGTTCGTATATATTGCTCATCCAGGGCGACAGCTGATTGAAATTTGACCCAGTTGGCTAGAGAAAACTTCCATTTCCTGCAGGGTTTGGCTAATGGTGGTCGTGCAGTGAGCAGATCATAAATAATCAGAAAATGGTCACTGCCCGTGGGATCATCCATAACAGACCATTCTATGGGTGGAAACAAAATCGGGGTGCATATTGATAGATCGATTGCAGAGGTTTGTCCAGTTGGTAGTTGTATGTGAGTGGGTGCACCAGTATTAAGAATAGTAAGATTTTGCCTATCCAGAAAAGTTTCAACTAGGCGGCCATGTATATCTAATTTTGTCGATACCCATAAGGGGTGGTGGCCATTGAAATCACCCAAGAGACAGACTGGGGAAGGTAATTGCATTAGCAGGTTTTCAAGATCTTGATAAGAGAAGGTATGACTTGGTGAGAGATAGACTAATAATAGTGTTAATGCAATCTGGGTTATCAAACATACCGTGACAACTTCAATTTCAGTTTGCATAACAATTTGCTTGGTCGGGATCTTTGAGCTGACCAAGATGGCCACGCCCCCACGGGCAGCATTTGAAGTATTAAGATCATGTCAATAGATGGCATAGTTCCTTATGTTGGTGGAAATTTGAGGAGTTAGATAGGTTTCCTGTAGACAGAAACCAACTGCAAAGCAGCGGTTAATTAAGACTTGAATATATAATTAAAATTGCTACGAAATCCTCTACAATTCCATTGTAGAACATAAAGCATTACTGGTGTTTAGTAGAAGCTGTATCTGACTTTTTTTTTTTAATGTGACTGGCTTGTGACGTAAAAAAGACTTGGTTTGTCTTTTTTTGAGAAGAATGGTTGACCGGTGTCCATTTCTTCTTCTGCATATATTTCTAAGATCGGTTCTTCTTGTCTGGATGAGTCAATTATATCCATAGATGTTTCTTGGATATTCTTTTTAAAATGTGAGCTTCGATTATTCGATGTAGAAGCAATCACTGGGGGAGGAGGTGTAGCTGGTACTGTAAGTGCAGTATTATTTGCCTGGTTCAACTGCTTAGGGATAATGGACTGTTGCTGGGAGAGAACAGCCAGAGCCCAGTCAGAGATTGAAGTGTTTGAAGGGACTATAACATCAGTTTGGGTGGCCACTGATTGATATTTTTGTGCAATACTGGCATATGTATGCTTAGTCATACTTGGAGCAATTACTTTCCTTGCTTCTTGAAAACTTACTTTATTTTCATTCTTATATTTCACAATTTTCCTTTCAGTTTTCCATTTGTTGCATGTCCTTGAATAAGCAGGATGGTTGCCTTTACAGTTGGGGCAAGTCATTTCTTTTGCTGAGCAATCACTTCGAGTGTGATCAGATGACCCACAACTGGGCAAACTTGGTTTCCTCTGCATGCCGTTTGAGAGAGGCCATACTTTTGGCACTTAAAACATCTCAATGGATTAGGAATGTAGGGCCTAATGCAGCAAAGTAGATAGACTGCTTTTATCGATGATGGTAGATTTGACATATTGAAAGTGAGAATAATATTCCTTGTAGGTGTAAGTGTATTGTCTTTTTTAGTCAATCCTTTTGACTGCAATGACATTTTGATCTTGAAGCTCTTGCATTATCTCCTCCTCCGTGCATTCAATAGATCCCAGCTGTATATAACACCTTTGGATGTATTCAAGGTTGCGTGGGGAGAAACCTTTATTGGAATTCCAGCAAAGTTTGTAAGGTTTAGCAGTTTCTCCGATTGTCCACGGTTTATTGTCTCCACTGATTGCAGTCTCTTGACTGTCTTAGGAGATCCTGCCAGACTTTTCAAGTGTTTTTGGATAAAAAACGGAGACAGCTTACTGAGGGACTGATCGGCAAGAGAATGCATTATGATAAATGCAGGGAAATCTGTCGCAGAGGAATTGGTTTTAAACCTCTTGGGTTGCAACGTGTCATGTCGGTTTTCGTGTCTGACTGAGAGCTTGTCAGCTCTAAAGGCGGAAACACATTAAGGTCCATCTTTGCTCCTTTTGGCCCTTGGCAGATTAACTGTTCTGCCAAGGTTTCCGGCTCCGCCATGGGGAAGCAGGAGCAGTGCCTGGTGTGACCAAGCAAAAAGTAGTAAGTGTTAATAATAAACTATGAGAAATAAAGAAAGGTGCCTTTCCTTTCTTGCTCTGTACAAGTGTTTTTGAAACAAGAGCTGTAATTAAATGAATAGATTTATTAACATCAAGAACGTAAAATAACTATAAATCACTTTTGGGAAATTGCAGTAATAGCACAGAATAATCGCTTAGTCGCAATCGCTTGGCACCCGGAGCCACTGAATCTTGAGGAACACCAGCATTAGTGGAGAAGTTAGAAACCAAAGAGCCATCCACCTTCACTCAGTCAATAGTCAGAGAGAAATCTCAATACTTAATTACAAAAAAGTCAACAATCCATAAGATGGAAGCTTATCTAGAAGACCTTTATGCCAATCATGATCAAAAGCCTTAAAAATGTCAAGAGCAACTGCTTGAGTTTCATCAAATTTTTCCATTGAATTTGTCCAGAGATGGGTAACATAAGTCAATAAATTCACCAGTGGATTGACACTGATGGAATCTATACTGGGATAATTAATAAGATTGAAGGTTTCAAGGTAGTTTAGGAGTTGACAGTGAACGGATATAAGTGCAATGGGGCGATAATTGGATAGGAGGGATGTCGCCCTTTTTAGGAACTGGCCTCTGCAGCCAAGTGGTCAGGAGCCTAAGTGCAGATGCACACACACTCTTTGAGTAGACCGGGGTTCAAGCCCCTGACTGCTAAATACAGTTGGTCTGCCAACCAGCACTGGAGCAGAGTGGCAGATTATGGTCCATTTACCTGAACATGAATTGTTGAGGAGGCTTTCGTCCTGCAGTAGGTTGATAATGGCTGCAGATTAGGAACTGGCTGGACATGAACAAATTTCCAAACAGAAGAAAAAACACCACAGGAATAAGAAAGTATAAAAAGGCGAAACAAAAAGGGGTAAACCTCAGTTTACCCCTGTTCACAAGTTTTGAAAACAACTGGACTTGGAGCTTCCTTGGCATCTTGGTTGTTCAAAATTGTTCTAACATTCTTTTGACAGAAGCCATAGGAACCATTTAGTGGAGTGTACTGGGAGGAGGTTGTTCACCAAGATTATCAATACAATAGTTAGAAGTAAAGTAGGATGGTAGTAAGTCAGCTTTTACTTTAGCTGAGATAACACTAGAACATCAGATTTTAACAAAGGTGGGAGTACAATTGGACAAAGTTGTGGCCGATAGCTCTGGCAAGAAATCAGAATGCTTGACTATAGTTTCAACAAGAATTAAGTTTTCTGCTCTTAGCCTGTTTAAAATCTAGTTTGGACTGATTAATAACTGCATTACAATTGCAGAAAGCTTTAGTGTAGGCAAAAAAGAAAGCTGGAGATTTGGATGAAAGCCAATTGCAATATACAGGGTTATTGAAAAAGGTGACCGTGATTTAATTATCTTTGGAAAAATTTGACCGATTGCAAATAAAAAGGTGTCAAATAAAACTCACTATGTTTTATTTGACACCTCAAATAAAACTTATTTGACTAAGGTATGAAGTAAAACTTGAGATATTCCTGTAGATATTAACAAATAAATCAATTGATTAATGTAAGTACAGTGGATTCCGGTTATTTGGGCCACCGATTAATCAGGGCAAATCTTAAAAAACAGAAACCAATCGAGAAAATAGCCAGGGTTTACTTCGCTTAATTGGGACAGCATGCCGTTTAATCGGGGCAGGAGACCACAGCACTGGAAATTACCCTACGATTGTCTCCGCCACTACCATGTAGTTCGGTCGAAATTCTGGAGATCACAACAATAAAACAATTAGCAGTCACCTGTTTATTGGGCTTTTCTGTTAGTGAAATCTATCATAAACGGACAGTAAACTCGATCTTACTGAATTGCGATAACACCGACAGCTGGAATTCTGTGAGTTATTATGGTGAAATGTATTTACACTTCCATGAAATCTTCAATCATATAAAAAAATTAATTTTCAGATCTACTCTTCATTGCTATTTTTAAAGCTTTGTAACTCGTTACTCCGTTTTCACTTGCGCATATTGTGTTACTTGCAATTTGTGTGTGCCGTGTTCTTTGTTATTGATTGCTTATCTTTTTACTGTTTTAAATTTTAACCCAAATTTTAACCAAAAAATGTCAGTGAACAGAAATGTCAACTAGTTCATATGTACATATTACAGTACGTATTAATTATTCCAATTATCACGTATATTCTTCCGATTTCACGTATCATTTAATTTTTTAATTGGTAAGGTAATAAAGGGTAAACTTGTGCTTAATATGTCTTTGCTTTTATAGGCCCTGGATAATATTCCTCCTATTTTCGCTAATTAGAATCACTGTTTAATAGAATTAAAATTCAATTCACAAACGTGATCACAATGACCTGCGCTTACTGCACATCATATAGTGAACGGTACTTTACTATGTTGAGTTCGTTGTAATGTGATTTGATTGTACAGTGAACCAATTGTAGGGGGGGGGGTACATTGTATTTTTAACTATTTACGTGAAACTTCGGATAATTGGGGCAGCCTCTTAATCGGGCCAAAATGCACTAGTCCCGATTGTCCCAAATAACCGGAATGGACTGTATTTGCATTGTTATTTTATCATGAAATCAGGTACACCTTTTTCGATGACCCTATATAACATTCTTATCTTGAACAGTCTTAGTTACTGGAAAATCAAGGCTTAGATCAGTGTTTCTCATCCTGTGTGCTGCGGCACATTGGTGTGCTACAAGTATGCTTCAAGTGTGACGTGAAAATTTCAAATAAAAAAAATTAATAAATCCCAGTTTTATAATAAAAATTAAATAAAATTTAAAAAATTGTTTATTTACTCTGTGCCGATCCAAGTTCCTTCTGGCGGTCAATGTGACATCACGTTTAATTCCTAGTACTAGATCTGTTCACCTTTATTCAGTTGTTGATCCTTAGTACTAATCTGTTCACTTTTATTCACCACTTGATTCCGTACTAGAATTGTTCACAACTATTCGGCCATTTTTATCACTTGAGGGTCTCTCCCAAGCACCCCACAGTTGTATATATGCGTCGCCACCATAATATTATTATGGTGGCAATGATATATGGAGGGTTGAGATTCATGGTGGTGTAAGTCAGTCTATTCCCATTTTTGAAAACAAGGTGTGTTGTGTTTGGATTAAAAAAAAAAAAAAAATCAAAAAATTTAATTTAATGAATTGTGATACACGTGGAGGTTAAAAAAAACTAAAAATTTACATGAGCTTGACAATTTTTGTTAATATTCAATTTTTTGGTCAACAGTGTTTATATAATTGATATTATATTATATTATATTAATTATATTAAATTAATTTAAATTAATGCCATCTAATTATATTAAAATGGCAAATTACTGTAAGGATATGACTATATAATCAAAACTATGATGTCATACAGAAAAGATTATATTTATAGCAAAATTTTAAAAAACCTGAGTGATAGGCACATTGGGAATTTTTTGTCAAAATAGTTCAGGTTGTTAAGACTAAAAGAGATACCCTGGTCCTCCAGGTTGGGGGTTGCTGCAACGGGCTAGCTCCTCATTCAGTGTAAAAAACACACAAATGCTAAACGATCAACAAGTGAAAAATGAAAATGGACTGCACTTTCGGAAACAACTCAGCAAACGGAAAAGCAAACTGCAAAAATTCAATTTAGACATCGTTGTGTTATTGGAGACAAAGAAAAAGGGGTGTGGAGAGGAAATAATGAGAGAATGCTACCATTTTTGGAGTGGAGCTGATAAGAGTGAAAGAGCAAGAGCAGGAGTTTCTATTGCTGTTAAAAAGAAATTGAGACATCATCAAAAACTGGCAATTTATTAATGAAAGAATGATCTCGTTGGAATTGACAAAGTAGGGAGAGAAATATGTATTCTGGGAATATATGCCCTGACTAATGACACTGCTGATACCTTGAAGGATGAATTTTGGGAGGATCTGAGAGAACTAACAGAAAAAATCCCTAAGAACAAAGAGATATTTTTAATGGGGGATTTCAATGCAAGAGTAGGAACTGAACAAAATAGCAAAGTTATTGGAATATTTGGAGAGAAAGAGAGGAACGACAACGGAGATAGACTATTCAATCTTTGTGAACAGTTCAACTTGAGAATAAACAACACATTTTTTCCAACACAAGGATATCCATAAATATACTTGGTCACAGAAGACAAGACAAATTAGATCAGTCATAGATCACATTATTTCAAAACATTCAGAGACATATGTATTGAAAGATGTCAGAGTTTACATAGGAGCTGAATGTGGATCTGAGCATTTTCTTGTTAAAACAACACTGAGGTGGAACTGGATTAAGAAAATAAGTGCAGTCAACCAACAATGATGGAAGGAGAAATGCTACAAGTGGATCAATTTAATGTTGAACTACTTCAGGACAAAGCATTAGAAACAACTTCACCCAGAGATTGGATGCTGCAATTAACAGAGATAATAGGTAATCCTGAAGAAATCCACAAATATTTAAAAAATATTGTAAAAAAAACTCATGAAATCCTAGGCAAAAAGAAGAGCCCAAGACCAAAAAAGATCTGGATTACAGAGAAAGTAAGGGTTGCTGTAGAGGAAAAGAAACTTGCATATCAGAAATGTCTGGGTGATAGGAATGATACATATAGGAACATTTATATTGAAAAGAAGAAAATAGCCAATCGGTTGGTAGTAGAAGTGAAAAATGAAGAATGGGAAAGGAAATGCGTGACTATTAATAGCAAATTGGGCTTCAAGCAATCAGCGAAATCGTGGAAGGTACTTAAAGACTTGAGAAAACAGAATAAACACAACGCTGGTTTGCAATTAATACCTTTGAAAGACTGGATGAAGTACTATGAAGGACTTTTAAAAGACCGGGAAGAGTTCAAGACGGTGGAGGATTTTGGTGAAGAAGACTCAGGCTTAAAAGTTTCTGTTAGGGAAGTGGAATTCTTGCTAAAGGAAGGAAGGAATGGCAAATCACCTAGATGAGTTTATATGGAACTTCTGAAATAAGGAGGAAGAGGAGTGGCTGTTCTGATACAAAAACTGTTAAATGGTATACTGAGAGGAGAAGAAATACTGAAAGAAATGACAACAGGATATATACATCAATTTATAAGGGCAACTGGAAAAGCTGTTCAAATTACAGAGGAATGTGCGTCCTGAACCCGCTGTTAAAGATTCTTGGAAAATGGATCAGGAACCATTTAGAAGGCCGAATCGAGGCGTCAGAAGAACAAAGTGGTTTTTCAGCCAGGAGGTCATGTATAGACCGACCATATCTCAACAGTACGACAGATCCTTGAAATATGCCAATCGAAAGGAAAAGAAATCCTTATGATTTTCGTTGACCTCGAAAGGGCATATGAGTGTTCCAAGAAAACTCTTATGGGAAGCACTGAAAGAGGCAAATATTGATGGACAACTGATTAACATTATTAAGACAATTTATAGGAATAACAGATGCAGAATTAAAGTGGGATCAGCTTTGTCACCTGAATTCCACACTTCAAAAACTTATTACAAGGCTCTTGCATGTTACCAACACTTTTCAAAATTTATATCGATATCTGCCTAAGATCCTGGTCAAAAAAATGCAATAAAATGGGATTGCCAATTAATAAGAACACCTATATTCACAATTTACTTTTTGCAGACGATCAGGTGGTGATAGAACGAGACTCAGAAGATGCAGACTATGCATGTCATCAATTGTTTGAGGAATATAAACAATGGGTCTAAAAATCAAACAAGCCGATAAATTCATATTTGGGATCAATCTTACAAAGTGATGGATCATCCCAAGCAGAGATCAGTAAGAGAATTTCAGACAGCAGAAAGCTATTGGCATGTTAAATTCTTTTCTATGGAGCAGAAATATCCTAAATAAAACAAAGAAACATATTTCAAACGATTGTACAAAGTCTTCTATTGTATGGAGCGGAAACCTGGACATTGAATAGGTGACTGAAAAACAAATTCCTCTCCACAGAAATGGATTTTTGGAGACGCTAAGCAAGAACTTCTAGAAGAGACAGAAAACGGAATTAAGACATAAGAGAGAAAATGGAAGCAAAAAAGAATATTATTAACACTATCAAAGAAAAGCGTTTAACATGGTATGGACATGTAAAATGAATGCAAGAAACCAGATATCCAAAGGCTATCCTGGAATGGATACCTCCTGGAAGAAGGAGAAGAGGAATACCTAGGAGGACATGGATGGATGGAGTACAGGGGTACATGGATGGATGTACTAGGAGGACATGGATGGATGGAGTACAGGGGTGCATGACAGCCCGAGGCTTAACCGACCAAAGACACCTTGAATCGCACTTTATGGCAGGAAAAAATTCCTACCAAAAAATAATTTGTAGGCTGAGGAAACCCATTGTAAATGGAAACACTCCTCTTGAAGAAGAGAAGATAGTTAAGATTGTCTTAATTGCAGAATAATCATAAAAAAAGCTAAGATGAACACAATAAATTTAATTATAATGTAAAAGATGGTCGCAAAATTAAGAAGAAAAAAAAATTAGTCATCAACACTAATTTGATAATCATAAAACAGTGTCACCACAAAAACTACGGTTTATGCTTCATCTTCTTCTTAGTCACATAAGTGACCTAAATCATCAATTTTTTTTGAGCTTCTAATACCTTTAAAGAAGGCATGGTGAACTGGAGGAATGTATTTGAGAAGGTATAGCATGTCTCTTTTCTT
The DNA here is from genome assembly GCF_048544385.1 of Mastigoproctus giganteus. Lineage (NCBI taxonomy): Eukaryota > Metazoa > Arthropoda > Arachnida > Uropygi > Thelyphonidae > Mastigoproctus > Mastigoproctus giganteus. The sequence goes on along the minus strand of NC_143576.1, from coordinate 127,402,727 downwards.
TAGAAAGTTTGACACTCTAGGACCATCATACAACTTTTCTTGTTCAGTAATTTTCAAGCTCTTAGGTCAACCCTCATTAGGTTTGACATTCAGTTCCCTGAAAGGGATGTCTTCATCCAAAGTCCACTTGTAGGAAATCGTGAATGGGTTTTCCTTTTTCATAATGGAACCATTGTATTTTCAACAAGTTTACATTTTCACCTTCAACATTCTTCCGTTTTGTTATGCCTTTTTCAAGAGTTTCTGTTTTCAAAAAAGTAATCTTGTTGCATCTTTACAACCATAAACCTGTTGTGTCTTCTGGCGGACTTCATAGTATTATATCATCCATCCGGAAAATCTTGTTTTTTCCAGCTGGCTCAATCAGCCCAAAGTCTGAGTCATTTAGAAAGTAAGAGAGGCCAGAAACCATGAATTCTATGACTTCAACTGAAGTTTCTTGAATCAGTTTCATTACTGATAAGGATACCTTGCCTTGATGTTCTGGTTTTGGCCAGTGCATGTATTGCTGTATATCATCAAATGCTTTTTTTTTTTTTTTTTTTTTGTTTAACTTAATATGCTTAGTTAGGCAAGCAGCAATCTCTTGTGAACCTCTAGATGCAATAGTCTCATCCCAGACATACATGTAGCCAAGGTTATTTGTGACATTATGCAAACCTAAATTATAGCAGTACATATTGCACCTATAGTAGGCCTCGGAAACAGTTAATTTTGGAAATGGCAAGGCTTTTTGTAAATGTCATGATTGTATAGATGTCAGAATTTCCTCGGGCCTTTTCCGCATCAGCCCTTTAGTTGATTTCTTGCATTCTGTGCTTTGTTTCCAAATGCAAAACATGTTGCCCCTACAAATCACCTGTCTTTTCTTTGTCCTTTTCTAAATCAATCGAATGTTTATACTTGCCACAGGCCTTGCAAGTGTCCTTTCGAGGAAAGTGAAAATGTAAATTAAATTCTGTGTTGAAGACACATCTACAGTAATTCTCTTTAAGAGGTTCAGTCTCTCTTTGCTCACACCATTCACAATAAAGCACATACATTTTTCTTTCGTTCAAGTCAGGGCTAAGGAATTTCCTGTTCCGATTATCTTTTCAAGCGTAATGACTTTGAAATGCTGGGAAAATATTAATGTGATCCTTAAGTAACTGTTTTTGTTTGTCAGTTATCTTTTGTGCTGCTACATGTCTACCCCTTAAATCATCTCCTGCAGACTTCCTCTTCCTTACTTTTTCTAAAAAGTCTTGTCACCCTTCCATCAGATAAAACAAGTGTCAAGAAAGAATTTTTTTACAAACACATACTGTGGTATTTTCTTTTTGAAGGTAAGACAGATTTGTGCATTGCTTTCCTCCATAACTGCCATTCCAAGGCCACCTTCGCTTTATAGGTTCATACATATGTATAAGACTATATAAATATGCATTGTCAAGAAAAATCGGCCATGGATATAAAATTATCACATTGCTTTCTCCTTTCCTCTTCTGTTAAGGACTCTATGCATATTTTTTTGTTTTCAAACTGCATACACTCAACTTGTGTTCCTTTTGAGTTCACATATGCCTGACCTGAACTGCCAAATCTTATGGCTACAGCTCTTTTTGATTCTTTCAATACAAACTTGAAACATAACCTCTATCGTACAAGCTGTTTAGGAACAGAATGGCATAAGTCAGACTTACTTCACTATGATTCTAAACCTTTTGCTCATATTGTTAACTATTCAAAATAAGTGTTGACATATCTTGGTCAGAACTGCAACTTTGACTTACTTTGCTAAGAAACTACAGTGGACACCTAGAGAAGGCAGGAAATATGAACAGCTCATATATATAAAATTACTGACTTACACCACTATGATTCTCAACACCCCATATGTGCATAAAGCACAACCCTACGAATTAAGTGCAACTTATAAGCAGCATAGTAAGAAATTTCCTTTGTGTTTTTCTCTCTAAAATGTCATATTCAGTTAATTCGTATAGAACAGGTATTTTTGATTAACTGTGTTAGTTTCTAGAAGTAGCGTTATTTTTTATTTTTTATTTTGTTGTAAAGAACTCACTGAAAGAACAACCGGCCAAGATATTTTCGAAGTAATGAATAATTATTTGCGAAAGTGTGGTATATTATGGAAGTCTCATGTTGGCATTTGTACCGATAGTGCTCAAGCGATGACAGAAGGAATAAAAGGATTTGTAAACTTAGCATAATGACACAATACAAATATTATTACAACACTGTTTCATACACAGAGAAGTTCAAGTAGCGAAGACAGTTATACCCGATTTAAAACTGGTACTTGATCAAGCGGTTAAAATGATCAATTATATCAAAACCAGACCACAAAAAATATGTATTTTTGTAAAATTGTGCGAGGAACTGGAGTCTGATCATTTCTCTTTAAGAAGGCATACTGAGGATTGGTGGCTATCAAAAGGAAATGTACGTATGCATATGGACGAGTTGCGTGATGAAATGCTCACATTAACTCGTTTTTTCACTAGAGCAATCAGAATTGCTCCAGTGAAAAATTAATGTGATTAATTTAAGTGATGAAATTTGGTACTGCAAATTAGCTTTTCTAGCAGATTTATTTGGGCAGCTAAATAAATTAATTTCAGTATGCAAGGCTCATAAGAAAATTTACTCACTTCTACTGACAAATTGTTCGCCTTTAAAATCAAGGTGGTAGATGACTTTCATCAACCGCTGAAATACCACCACTTTGCTTATTGGAGGCTTGAAATGGTGAAACCCATGTTTAGTCTCTAAAGCAAAGTTTCTGGCATCCCCTTGCCCCATACTTCTCTTTCAATCCATGCACGGTACTAAGTACTATAGGTTTTGATACCTTTCGTGTTTGGGGTTTTCATAAAAAAAAAAAAAAAAAGTTGAATATAAGGAAAAAATATGTAAATGAAAAAAATTAGAAATGTTTCCCTTGAATGCCAAAACAATTAATGTAATAAGCGAAACATCGGAGCTGTTAAAGACAATAACTGAGCATTAATTCCCATCCCCTGATACCAAAATATATTCGAGAGTAAGAGACCCATTTGCAATAAGAAACCTTCCAACGTTAGAACTTAATTTGTAAGAAGAATTGGCTGAGATCCGTAGTAACCAGTAGCTGGAAATTCACTTTAATAACACTAATATTAGCAAATTTTGGATCAAAATTCAAAATGAATTTCCACGAATTTTGGAAAAGGCAATTAGAATTTTATTGCCATTTTCTACTTCCTACTTGCACAAACAGGGTTTTCCACTTTAAATGAGATTAATTGAGAGAGAGAGAGATTGAAGTCGGCAGAAGAGCCTATCCACAATAAATTCTCGTATTGAAAAACCGTGTGCCTCCCATCAAACCCAACCGTCTTACTGATTAAAACGTTATTATTATATTTTTGTTTATGTTAATTTTTTTATATATTTTCTTTTAAATTTCATGTAATTCACGTTCAAAAAAGAGACAATAAAAGCATTTAAAACAAATAATAAGTGTATTATTAAGTATACCCAGCAGAAATAACTTCCAGTGAGTGAATATATATATAGGTGACACATAAGTTTGTTTCGTTACTTCACATTTCCAATAAGCAAGGAGGTGGTATCGCACCAGATGATGGGTCATCTAGCACATAGCATTGCTTGGTAACACAGAGGTGGCATTCCTATGAGATGTTGATGCCACATCTCAATCACTGTTCACATTGGTTCACACCTGTGTGATTACCTCTAGTAGATTAGGTGCAGTATTTCAGGCCTTGCACACGGGGGTTTAACCCAAAGCTATTAACAGTCCCACCATCATATAGGCAGAGGCATTAGATTTGGCTGATACAGAATGACCAGACTTCACTAAAATTTGGTCCACTTGAAACAAGTGTCACCCGAATCAGTTTCATCAGCATTTTAGACTCGCAGGTAGCAAGCCGTCGCTTGTGCCACCTGAGAAAATATCTGTGACATTCTCTCAGGTATGACAAGCTGGGGCTTGCTACAGGTGTGGTAGTTTTGTCACTTCAAGAAAGATAAGCATCAAGCAATCTCAATGCCTGGATACAAACAGTCAAATGCCACCTCTCACTGCATGAAAAGGGCAGAATAATACTACTACTACTTTGGTGACTAAGAGTTGGCGTCCAGATGCAATGTCTTCCATGCTGACACAGTCCTGATGACAAGTTCTTCAAAACAAACTGATTCTTTTTTTACCGAATGGTCCAATGAAGAATTAAAGCAATGCAGTGGCAGGTTTTCCAGACCCATTTTTCCTAGTGTTGCTAAAATAAACTGGGTTCTTTAAAAAATGTGATCAAATGGTGCAAATTCTCAGAAGTATTGCACTATTTAAAATACTAAGAAGGTGTTGATCTGGATAAGAGCCAAAGCAACTAAGGTTATGAGTGTATTGTGTCTGCAATAGCTTGTATTCTTGGTCAGTCTGCTTGTTTTTCTGGGCAAAAATCTAAATTCACAGGAGAAAAAGTCACACAGTCCTTGCCTGAGACAGGCTAACTTGGCTGTGCTGTGAAAAAAGTCTATTTCCTGTCCATTAAGACAGGATTCAAACTCAGGCCTTTTCCATATACTACAAGTCTTGAAGCTGTGCCAATATCACCTACTCTCCCAAATTCTTTCGTCATGCAAGTGTGGACATAAGTTTCTTTGAACATACAATTTGGAATTAATGAAACATAGGCTGCTAGGGCCATATTGTGTCTTTCTAATGGTTAATAGGAAGTGCTAACATTATTGTAATACCTGTTATAATTTATAGTATATTCATGTTATTTAGGAAGGTAAACAGTTCTTTCTTATTAGGGTCATATGCAAGAATATACAATAATGTTAGTGATGACTGTGCATTAGAACATGATTTAAAGCTGTTTGAGCAGATATTGAGAAAGTGAGGACAGTCCACTAATAAATCATGAATAGTCAGTTGCACATGACATGATGTGCACTGAAGAGTGCTGTCATTCGTTAATAGATAAAGATGTTTGAGGCAAGTATGCCCAATTCTTAGCTTTCCTAGAATTACTTCTTTTCATTGAACATCCAAGGTGTGACTATTAAACGAGACTTTTGCAATAACTGCCTTGAGCTTGTACCCACTATTCCATATGTTTATTCCAAGCACAAAAAACATTTGTGGAAGTCATATTCTGTAAACCCTTCAGTCATTTTTTTTCTGAATGTCTTCAAACCCCAGGGGCTCACATCTGGTGAGTATGGGCTTGGCACACCCAGAGTCCTGAGCTGGACATCATCAGTCTTCACTTTCTTGGTAATTCACTCTCAATCTTTCTCTCTCACGGTAATTCAGAAATTTTTTTTGGCTGGTGCAGCATAAGCCTCAAAATGGATCAATTAAGTACAGTTCAATTAAGTACAATTCAGTTTAGGGAAGAGGAAAAAGTCACAAGGGGATGGGTCTGACAAATAGGGTGCATGTTTACATGCAGGGTTTTGTTTTTTGGCCAGAAAAGAGAGAGAGAGAGAGAGAGAGAGAGAGAGAGAGAGAGAGAGAGAGAGAGAGAGAGAGTTGTGTGCTGGAGCATTGTCTTGATAGACCACCCATCCATCCACAATTCAGGTCTGTTCCTTAAAATTTTTTCACACAGCCTTGATGCCTAAATTTTCAGTTAAAAATTTGTCCAACTGCTTCTTTGTCCATATTGAGTTCAGATGCAACCATTCTAATGATGCTTAAATGACAAATCACTTATAATGAATGTTTTTACCTGGACCACATTTTCATCAGTTTTCATGGATAAAACACTAAAAATTTTTTATGCATTCAAACATGTATATTCTTGACATAATACCTTCCCCATAAACTACAACTCATAACTTTCAGATATTTTCTTTAGTTTTGTTAAAAATTTGAGGTTGATTCACTGTTTGATTCTTTTGCCTGTCATTTTTTTTGGCAAACTGCAAAAATATAAGATAATGAAAACCTGTCTCACTGTAAAGCGAGTGGGCATGTTGGAACGTGACTTGACAACCAGGAAAAGGTTCAAGGTCAACTGCTGTGCCTTTGTTTCAAGTGGCACTGGTGTCTGAGCAAGCAATGCCATTATTTAATAGCCACCTTGTACACTAAGCAGAACAACAAAACTAAACGAATGATTCTACACTGGATATGATTCTGCAGGTGGCAATCAATTACACACCGTGTTGTTTGGAAATTTATAACCAATGTAACTAAAAATCAAAATAAAACAAGATCCAGTGAAGAACATGAGTAACAATTATGAACAGGATTATTTCTGTGTGTGCTATTATCAGTGCATGTGTGTTTTACATTAAAACATATATGCATGTTTATTGTAAATAGGGTGTTCATCCCAGTGAAACTTTCCCAGTTTCACTGGGAAAGTTTTTTGGGATAGGACACTGGGGCAGCTTAACATAAAATGGGACATATGAACACCCTATTTACAATAAAACATGCATATATGTTTTAATGTAAGGAGCAGCTTATTTTTGGTTTTGTTCTGCCTACTAAATCATTGGGGCATTTTTAAATCGAGCATTAATCCATTCAGGAGAGTACATAACCACTGTGAGGATTCTGAGTTTTTTTCACCATAAAATTTTGAAAATTTATAAAAATGAAAAAACTTTATATATAAATGCCTTTAAACATTGATCTGTTCTTATTTTGACTTGGTTTTTCAATATTAGACTGAAATTATTTCAAAAATCAAATGAAAAATCTGAAAAAATTATTTTAAAAAATTTGTAAAAACAAAATTATTGTCAAATTTTTTTGGATGTAATACTGTTTTACATATACAGGTAGCCCTCGTTTTGTGCTGGTCTGATTTGCACTGATTCGCAATAGTGCCGATCACTAACCACAATGCCATTTTTATTTTTATTTTTTTGCAAATTTTTTATAAATTGAAATTTTAAATCGTCAGACAAATTTATCGGCATCATATTGTGCTATCCACTGTTCACGTGATTTAGGACAATCTGAGGCAATCAGCACATCTATATCAGAGACAAGAAAGATTGCCGCCCTCAAAGTAACCACTCATGGATGCAGATAGTAAAGGTCCATGCGGTGAAGTATTCAGTTGGTTGTTGTTTACGCTATTTACACGTGTTGGAAATTTATTACTCTAGCATTTTTTATTAATTGGGCTATTACTAAATTAAATAAAAATAATAGTGATATCCGTGTGCAGTTTTTGCCAATCGTGTTATAAAGTTTTTAATTTAATAGAATAAAAAAATGCCATCTCTGGTAAAAGAAATTCAGCGAATCCTAGTGCAATATTCGGAGGATGGAATCTGGTGAAAGTTGCCCTAATGTGTGTAGGGCTATGAACATGCCTTCTACAACTATGAAGAATGCTAATAAAATAAAACAATCGATGCAAATTGGTAGGTAAAATTTTTGGTGCCCGGAACCTACCCCTGTGACTTCCAATTGACTCCATTATATAAAGGGTTCCATTTGCCCCTGTCCCCTCAGGAACCTAACCCTGACATAAATCGAAGGCTACCTGTATTTACGTATTACTTTATTCAATATCATCAATTTTTGGATCTGAATTCCACAGAATTTTGGGTTTGGTAAGCAAAAAACTGGCAACAATGGCGACCTCCTTCTTCGATTTTAAAATTTATTTTTGTGCTGATATCTACTATGAACTGTGTCACTTGGAAACAGAGATAAAAAATAATAGCATTACTAGACGAGTTTAATGTACTTTGAAACAACCATGTATGATGCCAAGGGATATGTCAGTGTGTGTGTGAAGATATTAGGCATCAACTCAGCATTGTTATGGGCCTTTATGATTGAAGAACAGGGTGGAGGCCCTAGAAGGATTTAAATCGGGAGCCCATCAAACTCTCAGCTGCCCACCACAATGCCAGAGCTTGCAGAATCCACTAGTCCCACAGGAGCTAGTTGTTGCGACTCTATTGATATTATATTTTACAAAAAAGGAGAGATGGAATATGCCCAGGGTATGTCTCTGAGGGGCAAAAGTTGATGACAGAGCAAATATCATCTTTTAATGGCACAAAAGGTAATGTTGTACACGATGGCACTAATGATATCAAGAGTAGGAGATCTGCAGACTTATTTAACAAGTACAGGGCAATGGTAAAAAAAAAATCAAAATGATGAAAAAAAGTTAGGTTAAATTTGTAAGTCTCTACAATTCTGTCCAGGCATAATTGGAGGGGATAAATGATGAGAGCCTTGTCAATCAATTCAGCACTGGAAATGTTGCATAGGGCTCATGGGTTAGAATTTTTCTCAGCACAGTCCATGCTTGTAAACAGAAGAGACTGCTTCTAGAGGGATGAGATACATTTAAATAAAAAGGGTGCAAGAATATTTATGGAAGGTAAACGGGAAACGTGGAAAGTGTCAAAAAATGGAAAAAATCAATTTTTGGTGCAATATGTTGTATATGCCATCACCAAGAACACAGGCAACACTGAGTGCTGCCCAAAAATCTGAATTAGTTCCTACAGCTACTACAAGGTGGCACAAACACTGAATGTCCTGAACAAATTCTGTGGAGAACAATGAAAGTGCCACCTGCCATTTTGGATCATTGCTTACATGCATTGTAGGCTATTGTGAGGATATAATTGCATTGTGCATTTTTTACTAGCTGGTTTTGATTACTTCGTAGGGTTTTTTTTTTTTTTTTTTTTCAGTTATTAAGTTTCTTTAATATTTGCACTGACTGTGTAATATGCGAAAATTGGTGACGAGAAAGCAATGACAAAGTGAATAGTTCACAAAGCCCATCAACTTGTATAGCAATCAGGACAGCCTTACAAAACAACTACAGGGAAGAAATGAGGGGTAAGGAGACGTCAAAAAAGGACTTTACTTGCAATTGCAAGTATCATTGTAAAGAATTATCACACGAACGTGTGATAGTTCTTTACAATTATACTTTGGAGTTTTACAAGCTCGATAAATTTCAGCAAGGGACCTAACTAATTAATAAAATATATGTACAAGATATGGCAATAAGACAACAGGGAAAATATGATGACCCATGGGAAAGCACACATCAGGTAACAGTGAGTTACATAGTTCCTGATGGAAATGGCAGAAACATGCAAGTATGCATTAAGACTTTTAAAATATTTTTGTTATTTTAGCTGGGACATTTAAAATGCTGCAGGAGAAAAAGCAAAAGGGGTGCCTCATGTATACTGATAAGAGAGGGAAGAATCCTAACTCAAATAAGCACAAAAAGAAGTTCATAGAGGAGGAGCAAAATCTGGGTTTGAGCACTTCATTCTCGCATAATATATGTCATTACGGATACAAGAAAAGTTCACTTGAATATTTAAGCCAGACTTCAATTTTCATAATCTACCTAGAGTTAAAGAGGAAAATCCCAGAGAGCACTGTATCCTATTGCTATTATTGCACTGTTTTTAAAAAGGACTTTCCAAAACTAAAAAAAAACTTTTTCATCTCCAACTATTGACTCACGTAAAAAATGTGACAAATATCAATTTGCTATTTCAAGTGCTTCTAATGAAGAAGAAGAAAAGGAAGCAAAGACGGCATTGGAACTTCAAGAACATAAAAAAGAAGGCAATACTGATGAGACTTGACTTGATGAACAATTAGCTGCCAACGAGACTCATGACACGTATAGGCATGGACTTATAACAAGCAATGTTTGTGCCTATTCTTAATGATAGTTCTGTTTTATTCCCATAAGCAGTCTACATACAATTTGTTCTTTCGTATTGGTGAAAACAGCAGCAGCAGCTACATGTGCATGTGGCATGAAGAGACAGCTGGGTGAGGCAGTAATGAAATCACTTCTTTATTTTCAAAAGTGTTGACTTCTGGCATAACTAAAGATAGACTTCTAGTATGGTGCAATAACTGTGCTGCACAAAACAAAAATCAAATGCTGTTGATGGCTATGATTTAGTTGGTGTCCAAAGGATTTTTTGCACTTAAGTGAAATATCTTATAAGTGGCCATAGCTACATTTCCTGCAACAGAGACTTGGCAGTGATTGAGAATGCAATGAAAGACATGCAAAGCAATGATCCCGGAAGAACTTGAATAGGTATAATTTTAAAATGCCATCAATTATTTGAAGGATTTACTTTACAAACCCTTCCAGTAATTGGTATCTCTCTTAACTTATGCTTTAAAATAAAAGTAATGAAATAGAGAAAAACTGCATAAACAAATCATAGAAATATGTTGAAGAATACCTGAATATACTTACTTACATATTTAGTCACTAATGCTTTGAAATAATTACAAAAAGTTGCCATTCACACCACACTCACAACAAAATCACTTCATGAAAATCAAAAAAGAACCACTGCAATTAATTACAGATTAAGTAACATTAATTAATTACAGCTGCCTGCCATGAGTAACTGCTTCAAGTAGTGTGAGGCATTTCTTTTTTGCTTCAATCAAATTCAGCACATAGTTGCAAGTGCTGCATAAGCATTTAGGGAAATTCTGATTTTTCTGAATAACCTAGATTATTATTTGTACCAGCATGTTAGAGAAAGTACTAGGGGCGAGAATATTCTTGACCTCACATCATTATTAATGAATCAAATGACATCACAGGGCTTAAAGCACAGGGACCATTGTCAGAAGTGATCATGCAATCATCAGCTGGAAGTTGAAGAAAGATGTTGCAGTAGTTAAAGGTAAAGGAATGGGTTTTAACTTCAAAAGAGGGGACTTTGATAGTCTAAGGCACTACATAGCATCTGTGAACAGAACAGATTGCCAAGAAATGGCAAATTTGAATTATGGAGTACTTAAAGAAAAAATATCACAGAAGCCATGAACATATCTTTAAGAAAATACAGTAAACCGCCGCTATTCGCGGGGTTTACGTTCCTGAGAAATGCCGCGAATACCGAAAACGCGAATACTGAGTTATGGCTCCCATAGTAATAAAGGGGTTCCGTTCCAAAGTATGAAATATATAAGAAAAACTAGTCTAAAATTTTGTCTATGTATGTATTATATGTACCTTCATAATATGACTATGTACATAGACAGTACATAGTGAAATGCAAGCATATGGCATCGAAATGAAAATAAAAAACAATTTAATATTAAATGTAATATTTATTAGAAATTTCAAACAAATCTTTCAAACCAGCGTCTTTGCTAGCCAAAAAACCTATCCGCCAGTGCTATCACCAGTTTCGCTAAAGCGTTGATAAGGAGTTTTGCGTTTCACGAATGATGAGTGAATTTAACGGAATTTTATTTTGAGTTCGGTCTTCTATCCACAGATTTAAAGCTTTTTCTATTTTTTCTAATTTAACATCACGAGTTACAGAGCAAATTTTTGAAGCAACTAGCGCGTTTTCACGGACACTACGGCGGATTTTTTCTTCCGATTTTTTGATTGATCGTACCGTTGACTCATTGATTTTATAATGTTTTGCCACTGAGAAGACACTTCCACCATTAGAAATTTTGTCTAATAACTCAATTTTATTCGCTAATGTCATCGCCTTCTTTGATATTTTCACATTTCTCTTGTTATTCGTAGTCATATTTTTGTAGGGGTTAGAAAGAACTTGTCCACAATAAAGTCACTTTCCTCCGTTAACACACTCGAAAAAGTCTGTTTTACACTGCAAAACGGTAGATTTATCACTTTTTTAAGCATATCAATTTAGATTCCACTTATCTTGTGGAAGAAATGCTTTCCACAACTTAAATATATATTATCGCATATATTCAATCTTTCCATTAAGTCTGGTATCTACCCCACTCACTTCAAAACTGTTAATGTTATTCCTATCCCAAAGAGAAGTGCAAACCACTCACTAGAGAATTACCGTCCCATCTGCCTTATGAACTCGCTGGCAAAAATTCTGGACACTTTCATTCACCACCGATTAATGGAATATTTTCATCACTTTATCTGCGACTGCCAACATGGCTTCACCAAGGGCCGATCAACTACCACTAATCTTCTCACTATCTGGCAACAGGTTCTAGACACCGTCGATCGCGGGGGACAGGTTGATGTGATCTGCACAGACCTTACTAAGGCTTTCGACAGTGTCCCGCATAATCAACTTGCTCAAAAACTAAGCCACTATGGAATACTTGACCCTTTATTATCCTGGTTGATGAGCTATATTTCATATCAAAAACCTAGGGTGATCATCGGACAGGAAGTCTCAAGGGAATTTTTTCCATCGAGAGGAGTACCACAGGGATCATCTCTTGGGCCTCTTTTATTCACCATCTTTATCAACGATCTACCGCAACTTGTTGAGAGAGGTGGAATCAAGACACTAATATTTGCCGATGATGTGAAACTATATTCACGTATCAGCAGTCAAGATGATGCTGTCAACCTTCAGGCTGCTCTCAACTCTTTTGCCGATTGGGTTGCTTTGAATGGTTTGGAGGTTAACACTAGGAAATGCAGCTCTATTTCCTTTGCAGCTACGAGGAAAACTAAGGCTTTAGTTAATGAATATTAACATCAAGGAGATGCCGATTTCCAGAGTTGACGAAGTTAAAGATCTGGGAGTTACTTTTACCGCTACATGTGGGTTTGATAAACATGTTAGGAATATATTAAACCAAGCAAAAAAACAAATTGGTTTCATTAAACGGCAGACGTACAGATTTCAAGATCCTCAGTTCTCTGTGCTCCTATTTAAGACAACTATACTCCCTATAGTGGAGTTTGCTTCTCCTATATGGAACCCACACTATGCATACATGGTACAGCAAATAGAATCGCTCCAGATGAAATTTATCCACTATCATTCCAGACGTAACCCCATGTTTTACCACAGAATCTTCTACCGGAATCTCTGTTCCTACTTCAAGCTTCAAAACTTGGAAACTCGACGAACTGCTCTTGATCTCAAATTGTTGTACCACATCTTCGCTGGTTCAACCTACCTGCCGGATCTTCTGTGCCATATTGACCTTCACGCTCCAGTGGTGGCTACTAGACAGAAGACTACATTCCACATCGGTAACTCCAGATTAGAGATATCCAGGAACTCCTTCTTCAAAAGAACATTGGCACTCATGAACACGTTTGACTTGGATATGGCTGTGAACAAGAAACAATTTCACAGAACTATTTGGAGTAGGTTGACCGATTGACGGATGAGTTCTGGGCTAAAGATGTCCTTATTAATTCGTGTGTGTGTGATGATGTCTCCTGCAGCAAACTGCTTTCTGCGAGTTTACATTGCACTGGACTTGACGTCATGAATATCTTTTTATTTTTGTGAATTGGACTTTTCCCGTTTGAATTAACTTTCATTGTACAAAATATATTAGTCTACCATTTATTTTTATGTTTTGTACAACCTTTGCTCTGTTATACACTTTAACTGGGCGAATGCCTGTTGTGTATATCACATGTTAAAAAAAAAAAAAATAAATAAATAAGCATATAAATTAAAAGCAAACGACGAAACCTTCCATAACAAGCGCATTGAACAAGGATTAGCGAGAAACATTCACGCTCGCGATTTTGTCACTCCTCTCTCTCCCACCCACTGAGCGCTATTTTGACCGGGAAAGATGATTTTAGCCATGCCCATGTTTTTTTATGGCGGAAAATATTCACGGCGCTTTAAAATTCACATTTTTTAGGTTTCATTTTATATTAAATCGGCGATCGCGAATACGCGAAACCGCGAATACAGATACCGCGAATAGCGGGGGTTTGCTGTATTGCAGGAGGAGGATGACTGCAGATCTGGCTGGTCAAAAGCAGAAAAAGACAGCATGGGACAATTATAGAGCAATGAGAAGTACTGAAGCCTACAAAAGGTACAAGTTGATCAGTAATAGTACCACAAGTAAGGTCAGGAAGGCCAAGATGCATATGAGAAAGCATTGGCCAAGAGTGCAAAGAATGGGGGACAATGAATTTTTCATGTATACAAGGGAAAAAAAAGTGAATCAGATTGGACCCTTATGCACTGAACTAGACCCAGGTGTGGGAATTTAACAGGTACTTTGCAACTGTCTTTACTGACGAAAGAACCTTCATGCTAAGAAGCTATGCGAGTGAGACTGAGCCATATGAAATTAGTGATGTCGTAATTATAGCAGATTGTTTATTAAAAAACTGTGGGCTATAAAGGCAAGCAAGACTCCCAGTGTTGATTGCATATACGCTATAGTTTTAAGGGAGAGTGCGAGGGAGTGTACTAAACCATTGATGTTAATTATGAGGGCATCTTCGGACTCAGGGGAGATTCCTTTGGATTGAAGAAATGCCAATACATAAAAGTATGGGCAATATATAAAAGCGGTTCTAAGAAGTTGGTAACTACAGACCAGTTAGTCTGACTTCACTGATAGGAAAAATCTTAAAGGCAGTGATTGAGAGTGCAATCCAGGGACATTTAGACAGATATGGCATTCTGAAGGACACACAACATAGCTTTGTTAAGGGTAAATCAAGCTTAACTAACTTGGTAGGCAATTTTGACACAGTTACTCATGAGCTGGAATAATTTCAACATAGTTTATATGGATTTTAGCAAAGCATTTGACTCAATACCTCATGAGAGGTTATTTTATAAGCTTGAAGAGGTTGGAACTACTGGTAAGATTCTAAGATGGATTGCTGGGTGGCTGCAGGCAGAAGGCAGAGGGTTGTAATTAATGGATACTCATCAGATTGGAGTAATGTCAGAAGTCAGATCCCTCAAGGGTCAGTTCTTGGATCACTGTTGTTTCTCATTTTAGATAGGTGTAATATCAAAATTTTCAGACGACGTAAAGATTGGCAGAGTTGTCAATGATCAGTGCCAAGCAGGGTTCCTTCAGAATGACTTGAACAGACTTCAAAGATGGTCAGAGAAGTGGTGGCTGTTTTAATGCTGCTAAATGCAAGGTTTTCACACTTGGGGAATAGCAATCCACAAATAAATTATGCACTTGGTGGGGATTAAAGGCAGTGGAGGAGAAAAGGGATCTAGGAGTGTTACAATACAGAGAGAGATATGAAGTTTTCTGAACAGTGTAAACAGACAGCGAGGAAAGCCCATGATGTCGTATCGACGATGTATTGAATTTCATGCTGTAAAGATAGGGAAGTCATAATCCCACTGTATAACGCAATTATAAGACCACATTTGGAATACTGTGTTCAAGTATGGAGACTTCATCTGGAAAAAAAAAAAAAATTTGAGCTTCTTGAAAGGGTCGAAAGGTGGGCAATTCGAATAACAACTGTATGACGAAAAACTCTGATTATGTGGGTTACAGTACAGACCTTGGCAACTGGGCACCTTAAAGGTGATATGCCCGAGGTTTAAAAGTCTCTTAGAGGGATTAGTATAATGAACAAAGGTGGAATTCTCTCTTATAAAAAATTCCAGAACTTGGGGTCATAAATTCAAATTACGGGGTTGAGGTTTAGATTAGATTGTAGGAAGTTTTCTTTTAGCCAGCGAGGAACAAGTTGCCCTCGCAGGCAGTTGAGGCTGACGGTTTGAATAAATTCAAGGGTCAACTGGATAGTTACCTCCATGAGAAGGGAAACATAATTTATATTTTCTTATCTATTTGGGTGTTTTTTTGTTTTTTTTTGAACCAATGCAGCAAAAGCTTGTGGCTTCCTTACACTATTACTATTCACTACCCTAGTCATCCCTTTATCTCAAAAAAACGTCTGACATCTCAAAGAATCATGAGTACTGGAGATGTGGCTATCCCACTGAGCAAGCCAAAAAAACAGGACTGAAGTGATGTCATTGCAACCCATGTTCTTATAAGCATGAATAATTTGCATAACGTACGGATCTGTAAAGTAGTAGATCGATTTCTATTGAATATTCAGAATCTGCATGCCAGAATGCCGATTATATCAAATATTAGCCTTCAATGAGACTGTTCACAATAAAATATTCACAAAAAATATTTGGTCGAGCAGTGTATCACGGACCTTTAATGTGGCAGAGAATCTATGATAAAAACAGATGCTGGATAAACATGGAAACACCTTATGCCTATTTTTGCTTATCTTAACTGTTTAATATAATAAGTTGAATCTAAAATGGAGTCAGACGCTATACTCGTACCACAATACAAGACGAGGTCTTAGATATGACAGGTTTGCAGTCAGAAGGGTTACAAGGAAACATTAACAACTGCAGTTACTGGTTACCTCTAAACACATTCATTGTTACTTGCAGAAAGGCTTAAGTTTTGCAAATTACAGTGTCTGGAGACTAGGCACCAGCGAGGTGATCTGATAGAGGTGTATAAAGCCTTGAATGGTTTAAGCATGCTCAATGCTGATGGGATTCTTCCTCTAGCTCAGAAAAATCACCTGAGAGGGCATAAATTCAAATTGAGGAAAGACAGATGTAGGATAGACGTGCGGAAATTTGCCTTTAGCCAGCGGGTGGTTGGTTGGTGGAACAGACTTCCATCCCTTGTGGTGGAAGTTGATAGCCTAAATAAGTTTAAGGCTCAGCTGGACAGGTATTTTGAATGAACAGAGGGGTGAAGTGGAAGTGGTTTTTTTTTTTTTTTTTTGGCTGATGCTGCATAAGCTTGCTTTCTTGCATCAAATGCCTCTACTAATGCTAATGCTAAATTTATGCATCATACATGTGACATGCAGCTTCCTGCAAATACCATTCTGTACAAGCAATCACTGAACATGAGCAGCAAAGCTCGGGGAATAGGAAAAATAATCAATAGCAGCAGCAGAAAAGTACAGTAAACCCCTGCTATTCACGGTATCTGTAGTCGCGGTCGCCGATTTAATATAAAATGAAACCTAAAAAAAAAAATGTGAATTTTAAAGTGCCGTGAACATTTTCCGCCATAAAAAAAACATGGGCGTGGCTAAAATTATCTTTCTCGGTCAAAACAGCCCTCAGTGGGTGGGGGGAGAGGGTGACAAAATCGCGAGCGTGGATGTTTCTCGCTAATCCTTGTTCAATATGTGTTATGCGCTTGTCATGGAAGGTTTTGTCGTTTGCTTTTAATTTATATGCTTATAAAATGAATAAAATTTATCAATTTATAAATTGATATGCTTACAAAAGTGATAAATCTACCGTTTTGCAGTGTAAAGCAGACTTTCTCGAGTGTGTTAATGGAAGAAAGTGACTTTGTGGACAAGTTCTTTCTAACCCATACAAAAATATGGCTACGAATAACAAGGGAAATATGAAACGATCAAAGAAGGCGATGACATTAGCGAATAAAATTGAGTTATTAGATAAAATTTCTAATGGTGAAAGTGTCTCCTCAGTGGCAAAAGATTATAAAATCAATGAGTCAATGGTACGATCAATCAAGAAATCGGAAGAAAAAATCTGCCATAGTGTCCGCGAAAATGCGCTAATTGTTTCAAAAATTTGCTCTGTAACTAGTGATGATAAATTAGAAAAAATGGAAAAGGCTTTAAATCTGTGGATAGAAGACCGAACTCAAAATAAAATTCCATTAAGTTCACTCATCATTCGTGAAAAGGCAAAACTCCTTTATCTACACTTTAGCGAAACTGGTGATAGCACTGGCAGGATAAGTTTTTTTAGCTAGCAAAGGCGCTGGTTTGAAATTTCTAATAAATATTACATTTAATATTAAATTTTTTCTTATTTTCATTTTGATGCCATATGCTTGTATTTCACTATGTGCTGACTATGTACGCAGTCATATTATGAAGGTACATATAATACATACATAGACAAAATTTTAGACTAGTTTTTCTTATATATTTCATACTTTGGAACGGAACCCCTTTATTACTATGGGAGCCATAACTCAGTACAGTAATACCCCGACTTACGCTACCCCGACTTACGCGAACTCGGAGTTACGCGGTTCTTGATTTTTTTCGTTTGGCAACGCTGCCGCCCACTATATTCAAGGTCGTTTTTCATATGTTATCGATATACGGTGCGACGGCGGAGAATGAGAGCGAAAGATGAACAAAATTCAACTTTGCTGCTTTTATGTTTTTTATATCAGTGAAGGGGAAACACATTTCACCATAATAACGTAAAAACCAACACAATTCCAGCTATCGGTATAATCGCAAATGCAATTAGATCGAGTTTACTACCAGTTTATAACAGATTTCACTAGCAGAAACGCAACTGGATTTTTATTGTTTTATGGTAGTAACCCCTAGAAATGTGAGGTGTTAATAGTGTATCTCTGCCTTTATGGTGTTGTTTATTCAGTTGCTACATGCGCGCAGCTTTGTTTATGCATATCAAGCGTGCCTCCTGGTTTTGTAATTGTGCTTTATTCCCTAAAAATGAGTAAAATACTTAATTAAAAGGTGTGAAAAGGAAGCGTCCTGGTGAAGACACTGCAGATTCAGAGAGTAAAAGAAAAGCAATTATCGATAAACAGAGGCGGACTAGGTCAAAAATTCTTACCCGGGAAAATTTATAGTGGCCTCATACTATGGTTTATGGCCAAAGTCACACTGGCCCACCGGGGTTTCCCCGGTAAGGCTTATGGCCAGTCCACCTCTGTCGATAGAGAAAAAATATGAAATTGTGAAACGCTTTGAGCGAAATGAAAGACCATGTGATATTGCACGTGCTACAGGCCTAAAGAAGCAACGGCGAAAAGCACATGACAATTGCAAACTTGACAGGTTGAAAATTGAAAAGGGCTCAAAAATTTTAGAAAACATAAGACTCCAACGAAGAACGCGTTATAGCTACAAAGCAAGGAATAAAAAAAATTATTAGCTTGCTACGAAGAAATTCTGTGTGAAAAAAAGAACGCGCTGTGTCGTCAGACGAATTTGTTAGATTTTATGAAGGCATCGACATCGAAATAACTTTTTTACGTAAGTCATTTATTTTTTTTAATACATATTTTGTATTAATATGTATAAAGAACTGCAATTTTATTAATATTTTTCTTCTAAAGTAGTGTTTTTGTTAGTCCTTGGTCCCAATTAAGCAAAATTTATATGTATTTATATGCAAAGTTGTACCCCGACTTACGCGATTTTCGTCGGACCCACCTATCGCGTAACTTCGGGGTATTACTGTATTCGTGTTTTTGGTATTCGTGGCATTTCTCAGGAATGTAACCCCCGCGAATAGCGGGGTTTACTGTAAAGTAAAATTTTGACTTGGAAGGTAACCACAGTGTTTTAATCTGTTTGAAGATGTTGATACACATACCATTTAAAAGTAGCTATACCTATAGTCTATTCACAGAAAGGAGACAATAGCGTTAACAATCAACAATGCTTGATTATCATGTGTTCACTTATTAGAGCCTAATGAGACTGCAGAATTAATGGTACCAAGGGCAACAAGTAGGATATTGACTCAATTTGAATGAAGGCTTAACAGTACCTCAACCAGGCACCTACAGGGAGATCTCACTGAGGTGTTTAAAGCCTCGAATGGATTGAGTAAGATGATTGTTAATCATATTCTTCCAACTGCTGAGATTACAGACAAGAGGGGGCATCAATTCAAGTCGAGGAAGGATGGTTGCAGGATAGTTGTGTAGTTTGCTTTCAGCCAGTGGGTGGTTGATTGTTGGAACAAGCTTCCGTCTGTTGCATTTGGTGTGGTGGAAGTGCATGGGTTGAATAAATTCAAGGCAGAACTAGACAAATTCTTGGAGGGTACAGATGGATGAACTAGTTTTTTTTTTTTTTTTTTTGGCTAATGCTATATAACCTTGCTTTTTTGCATCATTTGCCATTATTACTAATATTACTATAGCAAGGGGTTATATAATAAGACTGATTCAACTTGAATCCTTAACACTTGCGATCTGTTTTTGAGTGCTCACATGCTTTTGTTTACATGCACTGTCCCTTACTGTTACAGTCCCCTGCTGGTTTTAAATATGTTCTTTAGACCTTCCACAAAAAATTAGTACCTATGATTATTTGTGTTTATGATATGGTATATGACAATGCAAAGCAAATAGTGTAAATAACACTTAACAGCACAGTAATGACCTTTCACCAAATATAAGCAGCAGTGAACTTGCTAGCACGCAATCCCATCAAAAACACCCTACAGGAGTTTCTTGAATATCATTAAATTCTTACATAAAATGTTAAATTTTTTACGTATCACTTCTAATGGCCATGTTACCAAATAATATAACAACAATGAATGCCTCACAATGAACAATTACATTTGATTTCTAGTGGCATTGTTTTTGAAGGGTAACATGTCAAGGCAGAAAGATAAACTGTGAATATATAATTAGAATCCTTCTTAAGTGTTTTAATAGTCTACATATCTGGGCATCACCATGATACATTATAATTCTAAATCTTTGAATGACTACTGATTACAATATTCTTCAAAAGTTTATCTATTACCTGTTTTATGCACTCTTCTCAGGATAATGATAAACCTGGAGTTCTATTTATAATGCCAAACATGAATTTGTTGTGGATAGAGAGCTGTAATTTCTGACATTCCTGCAAAGAGAAGAGTTGAAGATACATACAAAATACATTAATGGCTTACTAGAAATTCATGGTTCACATATTTATATGTAATATCTTTTCAAAAGTTTATACAGTATGTTCAAAATGTAGGCCAAAAAGGTTACTTTAGCATTATAGAAGAATAGAATAAAGGTTGAAATGTAACAGCTGCAATTTTACTGCTGCCAAAATGAATGCTATCTGAATAAACATAACTGCCATTATTTATTTATATTTTTAAAGCTACAAAATTTTTATTTCTTTAAATAACATTTCTGAGGGCAAATTAAAATAAAGGAAGCAAAATAGGAATCTATTAATATTTTCTAACATGCTGGTTCTTCAAGGGAAGCATTCTCTCCTCAAGTAATCTTCCCTCCAAACAAATCAGTTATTTTTAATACTCAACTTATTGATAACAAGTTATTGCTACCATTCAGTGCTAAAATATGTACTCTACAACGTCTGAAAAGGGGAAAGTAGTTTTCGAGAATTCAAAATACTAAAATTCACTTAGGAGCACTGAATGAATATTGAACAGGGATTGTGGAGATGGGGCGGGAGAGGGCGGTTAAGGACACTGACCCATTCTTGGCTAAATTAACAAATGGATAACAATTCACCGTTAATAAAGCAACCAAAATTGCAAAACTGATTTTCTTGGTTGTACGTGCAAGTGTGTATATAAAACCAAGAAAGTCAGCCCGTAACCATTATGCATTCGCATGTATCCAACTAAAATAAATGTTCCGTTTCTGACCATAAATGCATCATACCACACAGCAACCATTTTCGGAATAACCCCGAAAAATTTTGAAACCCATTTTAATTACGAAATCTTTTTATGATCACCTTTCTCCCCCACAAAACATGCCGAAATGCACTAATTTTCTTTTGTGCACGAAAATTTCAAATTTGCATAAGTATGTGCTACATCCTTTTAATTTTTTCAAAAATACAGCATATATTTTATCTAGGGTATCGCATGTAAATAATTGCGGGTACAATCAATTTACCTTTCAATAAATATTTGGTACTTCTCAGCAATTTTATCAAAGAATTAAATATTCAGCATGGAAAACCGCACAACTTAATTTGCCAGTCAAGAAAACTATTTTCACTTTAAATCATCCCATTATTGCAGTACTTATCAGAACATAATATCACATTATAAAAGTTAAACCATTCCATACCTTACACAACTTTTTAATTGTGGTGTTTATGCATATTTAATATCAAT
Source organism: Mastigoproctus giganteus (assembly GCF_048544385.1). Taxonomy (NCBI): domain Eukaryota; kingdom Metazoa; phylum Arthropoda; class Arachnida; order Uropygi; family Thelyphonidae; genus Mastigoproctus; species Mastigoproctus giganteus. The sequence continues at coordinate 127,381,019 of NC_143576.1, read as the reverse complement.
TAATATATAACACAATGTCAAACACTGTTGCGCAAAACGCAAAACAAGATATCACGTGACAACTTTCTTACGACACTAGCGACATACCACAATGAAAGACACTTCAAAAAAGACTCCTTCAAAAATCCGCAAACACCTCAAAAAAAAAAAAAAAAAAAATCCACTACATCATTAACTAATAAAAAACAGCACTTACGCTAATTTCTCAATTAAAATACACTGTACCAAACTAACACTTAATTCAAATGATCATTTGTCTTTTCTTAATGATATCCTTAGTTAGCATTAGCATTAGCATTAGTAGAGGCATTTGATGCAAGAAAACAAGCTTATACAGCACCAGCCAAAAAAAAAACAAAAAATCTTCCACTTCACCCCTGCATTCGTTCGAAATGCCTGTCCGGCTGAGCCTCAAATTTATTTAGGCTATCACCTTCCACAAGGGATGGAAGTCTGTGCCACCAACCAACTACCCGCTGGCTAAAGGCAAATTTCCGAACATACATCCTACATCTGTCTTTCCTCAATTTGAATTTAGGCCCTCTCAGCCTTCCTCTTGCTCATTCTGAGCAAGAGGAAGAATCCCATTAGCATTGAGTATGCTCAAACCATTCAAGGCTTTATACACCTCTATCAAATCAATTCGTTGGTGCCTAGTCTTCAGACACTGTAATTTGCAAAATTAAGCCTTCTTCGTAAGAGCACCCCTTTGTTTCATTCACTAATCTTGTTGCCCTTCTCTGTACTCGTTCCATCAGCTCTACATTCTTCTTGAAATAAGGCCTCCAGGCCTGTATACAGTACTCTAGGTGTAGCCTGACCAATGCCTTATACAAGGGAATAATTACCACCTTATCCCTGCTAGAAAATTTCCTATATATCATTTACAATACACCATGAGCTACACTTGCAGCCCGTCTGCACTGCTCACAGAACTTCATATCTGTCTGCACAACCACCCCCAGGTCCCTTTCATTCTCTACCACTGTAAGTGTAGAACCACAGAGTTGATACGTTGCTCTGGGGTTGCTGTTTCCCATATGTAGTACTTTAAATTTGTCAATGTAAAACTTCATTTGCCACCTCTCTGCCCATCTGCTCAACCTTTCCAGATCTTGTTGCAGCAGCATAACGCCAGAAGTAACCTTAACAACCCTGCCAACCTTTGTACCGTCTGCAAACTTGGACATTAAGCTTGATATACCATCATGAATATTATTTATAAATACAGAAAACAATAATGGACCCAACACTGAACCACTAATAACATTAGTCGAAGATGAGCAGCGTCCATTGATTACCACTCTCTGTCTTCTCCCCCTCAACTACTCCTTTATCCATAGCAGCAATTTGCCTCCAATGCCACACTGCTCCAATTTGTGCACCAGTCTTCCATGTGCAACAGTATCAAAAGCCTTTCTAAGATCCAAGTATATAATATCAAATTTATTCCCTACATCCAGCTTTTTTGTGATTGCATAATACTATCCAATCAAATTGTCAGGCAAGACTTCCCCTTAACAAAACCATGCTGTGTCCGAGCTATAACTGAAGTCTTGTCTAGATGATCCTGCAGTGCTTCTTCAATAAGTGCCTCCGTTAATTTTCTTCGAACAACAGTCAAACTCACAGGTCTATAATTACTTGAGTCAGCCTTTGATTCTCCTTTGTGAATTGGGGTCACATTTGCACTTCTCCAGTCTATGGGTACTTCCCCTGAGTCCAAGGAAGCTCTCATAATTATGGCTAAGGGTTTGCTTATTTCTTTGCTGCATCCTTTAATATAACTGGATAGATCCCATCCACCCCAGGTGCCTTTCTTGTGTTTATCTTCAACACTTTCTCCTCCACTTTACTCTCAGTTATTACAAGATTATCTAGCTTACTGCCAGATTTGAATACAACTCTGGCATTCCCCTCGCTGAATAACTCATGTGTGAATGTCCATGCAAAATATTCATTTAGTTTGTTAGCTCCCTGAGCAGGATCATCAACAGTTGAACCATCGATATCAAGTGGACCAATCTGATTCATCCCCTTCCTTCTAGAGTTTACATAAGTAAAGAACTCTTTGCTGTCTTTCTTTTGCATCCTTTGCCAAATATTTCTCATATTCTGCCTTTGCCTGCCTAACCTCCTTTGTGAATTGGTTGCAAACCAGCTTGTATCTATCACAGGCTTCTGTGTCACGTGTTAATATGTATGTATCCCATGCATTTTTCTTCTCTGCCACACGCCTCATTAGTTCATCTGACCATCCATTTAGGCCTAAATCTTGAACAATATTTCCTAGTTGGTATGTAAAGCCTAGTAGCTTCCAAGATAAGTTCTTTGAATGCTTACCATTTGGAATTTGCTGTTGGTAACATCATCAGCTGGTCCCACTGTATAGAATTTAGATAATGTCTCAGTCCATCTTAGTCGCATTTACGAAAGAAATAACCCATCCCTTTACCACTGATGGCAGTTACCTCTCTGAATAAATCCCATTTCAGCACACTGTGATCACTGCCACCTAGTGGTTCCATTATCTGTAGATTCTTAATGCATTCTTAGATGTTTTGGTTTGGACCAAAACAACTAAGCATTAGTAGAGGCATAAGATGCAAGAAAGCAAGTTTATGCAGCATCAGCCAAAAAAAAAAAAAAAAAAAACGCACTCATTTGACCCCTCCGTTTGTTCCAAATACCTGTCCAGCTCAGCGTTATATTTATATAGGCTATCAACATCCCCAACAAAATATAGCGGTCTGTTCCACCAATCAACAGCCCGCAGACTAAAGGCAAAATTTCGCACATCTATCCTAAAACTATCTTTCCTCAATTTGAATTATGCCATCTAAGGTGATTATTCTGATCAAGAGGAAGAATCCCATCAACATTGTGCATGCTCAAACCATTCAAGGCTTTATGTACATCAATCAGATCACCTCACAGGTATTTAGTCTCCAGACACTGCAATCTGCAAAATTTAAGCCTTTCTTCGCAAGAGCAACCCTTTGTTCCATTCAATAATCTTGTTGTCGTTCTCTGTACTCGTTGCATATTCTTAAAATGAGGCCTCCAGAACTGTATACAGTACTTAAGGTGTAGCCTGACCATTGCCTTATACAAGGGGATAACCACCTCCTTATCCCTGCTAGAAAAATTCCTGTATATCATTGACAAAACATCTTGAGCAACTCTTGCAGACCGTCTGCACTTCTCAGAAAGCTTCATATCTGCCAGCACAAATACCCCCAGGTCCTTTTCACTCTCTACCATTGTTGATGTAGTACCACATAGAAGATACATTACTCTGGAGTTACTGCTTCCCATATGCAGTATTTTACGTTTGTCAAAGTTCAACTTGAATGCCACGTCTCAGCCCATCTGCTCAAATTTTCTAGTTCCTGTTGCAGCAGTGTACTGTCATTAGTGTCATTAACAACCCTGCCGACATTTGTATCGTCTGCAAACTTGGACATTAAACCTAATATACCATTATCAATATCATTAATCAGTAAAGAAAACAACAATGGACCCAACACTGAACCCTGGGGTCTCCACTAATAACATTAGTCCACGATGAGCAGTGTCCAATGATTACTACTCTCTGTCTTCACCCACTGAACCATCCCTTTGTCCATAGCAGCAATTTGCCTCCAATGGCACACAACTCCAATTTGTGCAGCAGTCTTCAATGTGCAACAGTATGAAAAGCCTTTCTAAGATCCAAATATATGATATCAAAGTTATTCCCTGCATACAGTTCCTTTGTGACCACATCATAATATCCAATCAAATTGGTCAGACAAGTCTTCCCCCTTACCAAAACCATTCTGTGTCTGAGCTATAACTGAAGTCTTGTCTAGTTGATCCTGCAGTGCTTCTTTGACCAGTGCCTCCATTAAATTCCTTGGAACAGAAGTTAAACTAACAGCTCTATAATTACTTGTGTCGCTCCTCGATCCTCCTTTGTGAATGGTAGTCACATTTGCACATCTCCAGTCCATGGCTATCTCCCCTGAGTCCAAGGAAGCTCTCATAATTATGTCTAAGGGCAAGCTTACTTCCTTTGCTGCCTCCTTTAATATAACTCTATAAATCTCATCCACCCCGGGTACCTTTTATATGTTTATCTTCAACAATTTCTCGTCCACTTTCGTCTCAGTTATTACAAAATCACCTAGCTCACGGCCAGAGTTTAATTCACCTTTGGCATTCCCCTCCCTGACTAAGGTTTGGAAACTTCGGTGTATTGTTTCTGCAATTATGTATTTTCTATAATTAATTAAATAAATTTTGGAATGAAAAATCAGAATAGAATTTGCACTGTGAAAACAGTGCACACATGGTTGGGCAGCAAAAAAAAAAAAAACTCAAAGTTGCTGTGAAATTGGCATTAAAATTGAAATTGTAACAACCGAAGCAATTTATCTCGTACTTAGACTACAAATAAACATCGTAGGGAAGCTATTTATTCATAATATCTGCAATAATACAGAAACCGTATAATTGAAACCGGATCGAATTCAAATGATATAATAAAATAAAATACACTGATTGTACAATAAAAGCAATTAGATAAAATATAAACAATATCAGTTAGACAACATCGAATAAAATGGATAAAAACAACCGTAGCATTCACAGGCGACTGCCTCCTATAACAACAATAAGACTTAACTTGTCATGGTGTACATCTTTAAATAACTGCAGGATCACGGCTCGCAGCACGGGTTACCGTAGGAGCATGGCAATAATCTCCACAAGTCTACTGAAACCCAAAATGGCTCGGGAGCGTGCCAGGCGAAACCGTTCATCCCTTCCGAGAATTGCGGTTTCAAAGAAGGGATGAATACGGATCCCCCCTCCCCGTCTCTATTAATGGTATTATGCTCAAAAGAGCAAATACGCAAACTCTCGAGCCATTTCCAGTTTCAAAATCCGTACGAACGGTCCACTATGACGGCATCGTCAGATGAAATTTGGTGGTTCTCCTCCCAAAAATGTTCGGCCACAGCAGATTTCCCATAATTTGCAACTTATTCCGTTAATATGTTCCCCATACAAACTCTGAAACGGTGTTTTGTCTCACCAACATAGTATTTTGTCATATATAATCTCAATTTTGACTCCGCTTGTACCTCATTTATGACCCCGCTTACCATAGTATGGGAGCTTTGACAAGACTGTGTGCAATCTTCGCCCTGGTAACAGCACACAGCGTGTCTAACAAGCACGAAAAACTCGAGGGTTTCGCTCAGTTAATCCTGGATAGTAGGAGATGTATGCGGTGGCAATGTGTGCAAACGGATCTCTACATCCATGTTCCGCTTCCCGAATATATTTATCCAAGATCTTCTGGGGATACCTGCATATATATATATATATATATACAGGTATCCCCATATTATATATATATACGGGTATCCCCATATTATATATATATATATATATATATATATATATATATATATATCCAATATGTTAAATTAAATAAAATAAAACATAAGCCATGTAGTATGGCAAAATCTGTAGAGCGAAAATTAACATAAAAATTAACATATTAACATAATAATTAATTATTAATTATTTATCTATTTATTTCATTATAATTTACCTTTATTTAATATAATTCAATTATAGTATATATATATATATATATATATATATATACAGGGTGTTTCAGTTAAACGTTTCAGAACTTCTAAGAGGGGTAGGGTACATCCTGACAACTCGAAATCATATACCAAATGGCAGAATCGAAAATTCCGAGCTTTAGTGCAGGGAATCTTAATTTCGCACAAGAACGCCAAGTTAATAGGATGGATGATTACACGAACGCAGAGTTAGCCGATATGCATTTGGCGTACGGGGCTGCAAATTGTAGTGGGCCAGCCGCACAGCGTTTGTACGCGGAACGATATCCGACGAGGCGTATTCCCAGTCATAATTTCTTTTCAAGACTGCACCAGAGGTTAGCTGAGAGAGGTTCATTTGAAAGAGCTGACAGGGACAGGGTAAGAACAGCACGGACTCCAGCCGTCGAACAGAATGTGCTGCAGCATGTACAGGGGAATCCAAGAACGAGTACACGAAGTCTAGCAAACGCAGTCGGGGTTTCCCATTGCAGCGTCTGGAGGATTCTCCGAGAACAAGATATGCATCCGTTTCACGTGCAGCGTGTCCAGACACAGCAACCGGAGGATTATGCACCTCGTATTGCTTTCGCACAGTGGTACCTTGGAAAATGTGCTACAAATCCTCTTTTTCCTGCTGAAGTGTTGTTTTCCGATGAGGCATCCTTCACAAGGGAAGGAATTTTCAACACGCATAACGACCATATCTGGGCGGTCGAGAACCCGCATGCAATACGACGTCGTGCAGCACAGATTCGATTTTCGGTCAATGTATGGGGGCCGGTATTATGGGAGCTCACCTCATCGGACCTTACCTGTCACCGTGTCGTCTAACCGGACCTATCTACTTGATCTTTCTGCAGCAAGTATTGCCACAACTTTTGAGAGATGAACAGATTTCTGCATCGACGCAACAGACAATGTGGTTCCAACACGATGGAGCCCCTGCCCATTATAGCGGAGATGTTCGTAACTACCTGGATGTCACATTTGGTCAACAGTGGATCAGACGTGGTGGTCCCGTGCGTTGGCCTGCTCGGTCACCCGACCTATCATGTCTTGATTTTTATTTCTGGGGTCATATGAAATCGCTAGTTTATGACCCCCCTGTTGACAATGCTGAGGAGCTGGTTGCAAGAATCGCAGTAGCTGCCGAAGAAATTCGAAATTCGTCTGGAATATTCCAGAATGTTCGGATGTCCATGCGTCGGAGATGTGAGGCGTGCATTGTAGCCCGTGGAAGAAACTTCGAACACTTACTTTAATCCATGTACCTTTTGCTTCTTTTCATGTATTATTAAAACGATTTCTCACTTACGGTCTCTTTTCTTTATGGTGCTTCTGTGTACAACACCGCTTCAGGAAAGCATTTCCGACCCCACATTGCTATATGATTTCGAGTTGTCAGGATGTACCCTACCCCTCTTAGAAGTTCTGAAACGTTTAACTGAAACACCCTGTATATACACTGTGCTACCACTTTATTAGGTACACCCCTTCTGTGCCCACAAATGGCTTGTCCCACAACGTTTCAAGTCACATGACCCGGTTATGGATATAAATGCAGCAAAACAACCTTTCTAGTTCAGTTTAGCGTACAAACCATAGCAAGAATGGGAAAAAGGAGTGATCTAATGGACTTCGAACATGGCATGGTAGTAGGTCCACGACGTGCTGGGCAAAGCATCTCTGAAACGGCAGTTCTTCTAAACTTTTCATGCACCACAGTTTCAAAGCTGTATCGAGAATGATGCAACGAACAGAAAACATCCTCTCAAAGGCACTCCTGTGGAAGAAAATCGCTTGTTGATGAGAGAGGTCGAAGGAAGATGACTAGAATTGTGCAAGCAAACAGAAGGGCCACAATGTCGCACATCACGTCTGAATACAACCTTGGTACACAGAACGATATATCGCAGCGGACCACTAGTCGCACCTTTTCGTGAATAGGCTACAACAGCAGACGGCCACATCGCGTACCTTTGTTATCAATGAAGAACAACAGAGCACGCCTCCTGTGGGCACAGAAACACCAGCACTGGACTATCGAGGATTGGAAAACAGTTGCTTGGTCTGACGAGTCGAAGTTCCTGGTGCATCATTTTGATGGAAGGCTCAGAATTTGGCGAAAACAACATGAACCCATGGACCCCGTCATGTCTGACGTCTACTGTGCAAGGTGGTGAGAGCACTGTTATGGCGTGGGGAATGTTTTCTTGCCACACGTTGGGCCCATTGATACCCATGGATTCACGTCTGAATGCCACATCGTACCTAAACAACGTTGCTGACCAAGTGCATCCGTTTATGCATCTTGTTCAATCCATGCTTATACAAATTCAAGCTGTTTTGAATGCTAAAGGAAGCTCAAAACGCTACTAGGTAGCGGGTTGAGTATATACCTAATGAAGTGACAGCACAGTGTATATGTAAAAATATAAGTAAATAACAATAAAAAATTAAATAAAAAATTTAAATAAATAGAATAAAAATCCTCCGACTCCACAAGGCCAAATTAAGACAGTGAGAAAAAAAGTGTACAGCATTTATAAACTGTAAGCAACATAAAAGAGAGTTCTCCTCTTCTTAAAAACTAATCTTGCAAAATTTTGTAAGGCCTGAAAGACTTTTTTATTATCTAAACATACGTACTCTTTTCCTCTGACAAGGTTTGACACAACAAGCATTAACCCTCTTCTGTAGTCCTCATATATGGGGAAATCAAATAAAATATGATTCCACAATTCCGGCAGTGTGCATGTACAATTAGGATGAGTTTCTAACCCAAAATAAAACAACTTTTGGTTCAAAGACCCATGTCCCGTAATTTATTAGATGTAATGAAATATGATGTTTCCATATTTGGATAAAACCAATTCTTATTTTTGACATTGTGAATAAACTGCACATTGGGAATGAATCATCTGGTAACTTCTCCCGTTAAATTCTGCTGCCAACGATATTGCCACACTCTACTAATCTACTTCTCATCACTTCCTTTTCTTTTTCTAACATCATCTATACAAGTAACATTTATCCCCCAAAAGCTTATTCTTAGGAATTAACAAAACGCTCTATAAATAGCATACAAATCTAAAGGCAATTGCCTTTAGATTTGTATGCTGTAATTGCCTGTTGCCAATTGCCTGTAAAGCATTTCTTGAACCGGTCTTGCATGGTCTTATAAAAGCCAACGTTATTACTCTCTCTCTCTGTAGGGATAATAACTTTTGTCTAAACTTAACAATATTTATACGCTGAAACCTTACTGAGACAGCGTGTACTGCAATTGGGAGAAATACCGCCCTGTAATATACACTGAAGACCCTTTTCTAAAGACCCTAATCAGTTTATGTTACTCTAATAATTGCTGATGTAAATTTTTTGATCTTATTACTAATTTAATAACGGTGTGGGGAAAATGAAAATTTCTCAACTAGTAAAATTCCTAAGTATTTAAGTAGAGATCTGAAAGGTATTTGATTTCCATTAATTATTAATTTCGGTGGCCTTCTATAATCCAACTTGCCTTTCAGCAACATCATTGCTGTCTTACTATCTAAGATCTTAATTTCATTTACGCCTGCCCACATTAGCATTAGCATTAGCATTAGCCTTAGTAGAGGCATTTGATGCAAGAAGCAAGCTTATGCTGCATCAGACAAAAAAAAAAATAAATAAATAAAAAATAGCCACTTTCACTTCACCCCTCTGTTCGTTCGAAATACCGGTCCAGCTGAGCCTTAAACTTATTTAGGCTATCAACCTCCACGACAAGAGATGGAAGTCTGTTCCAGCAACCAACCACCCGCTGGCTAAAGGCAAATTTCCGCATGTCTATCCTACATGTGTCCTTCCTCAATTTGGATTTATGCCCTCTCAGGTGATTATTCTGAGCAAGAGGAAGAATCCCATCAGCATTGAGCATGCTCAAACCATTTAAGACTTTATACACCTCTATCAGATCACCTCGCTGGTGCCTAGTCTCCAGACACTGTAATTTGCAAAACTTAAGCCTTTCATCGTAAGACCACCCCTTTGTTCCATTCACCAATCTTGTTGCCCTTCTCTGTACTCGTTCCAGCAGCTCTACATCCTTCTTGAAATGAGGCCTCCAGGCTTGTATACAGTACTCTAGGTGTGGCCTGACCATTGCCTTATACAAGGGAATAATTACCTCCTTATCCCTGCTAGAAAAATTCCTATATATCATTGACAATACGCCATGAGCTACTCTTGCAGCCGGTTTGCACTGCTCAGAGAAATTCATATCTGTCTGCACAACCATCCCCAGGTCCCTTTCATTCTCTACCACTCTCAGTGTAGTACCACAGAGTTGATACGTTGCTCTGGGATTGCTGTTTCCCATATGTAGTACTTTACATTTGTCAATGTTAAACTTCATTTGCCACCTCTCAGTCCATCTGCTCAACCTTTCCAAATCCTGTTGCAGCAGCATAGTGTCAGTAGTGTCCTTTACAACCCCGCCAACCTTCGTATCGTCTGGAAACTTGGACATAAAGCTTGATATACCATAATCATTATCATTTAAAAATACAGAAAACAATAATGGACCCAATACTGAACCCTGAGGGACTCCGCTAATAACATTAGTCCACGATGAGCAGTGTCCATTGAATACCACTCTCTGTCTTTTCCCCCTCAACCACCTATTTATACATAGCAGCAATTTGCCTCCAATGCCAAACTGCTTTTTGCTGGAATTTGTGCAGCAGTCTTCCATGTGAAACAGTATCAAAAGCCTTTCTAAGATCCAAGTATATAATATCAAAGCTATTCCCTGCATCCAGTTCTTTTGTGACTGCATCATAGTATCCAATCAAATTGGTCAGGCAAGACTTCCCCTTAACAAAACCATGCTGTGTCCGAGCTATAACTGAAGTCTTGTCTAGATGATCCTGCAGTGCTTCTTTAACCAGTGCCTCCACTAATTTTCCGGGAACAGAAGTTAAACTCACAGGTCTATAATTAATTGTGTCACTCTTTGATCCTCCTTTGTGAATTGGGGTCACATTTCCATTTCTCCAGTCCATGGGTACCTCCTGTGAGTCCAACGAAGCTCTCACAATTATGGCTAAGGGTTTGCTTACTTCCTTTTCTGCCTCCTTTAATATAAGTGGATAGATTCCATTCACCCCAGGTGCCTTTCTTGTGTTTATCTTCAACAATTTCTCCTCCACTTTACTCTCAGTTATTACAAGATTCTCTAGCTTACTGCCAGAGTTGAATACACCTCTGGCATTCCCCTTGCTGAATAACTCCTCATATGTGAATTCCGATGCAAAATATTCATTTCGTGTGTTAGCTACCTGAGCAGGATCATCAACAGTTGACCCATTTTATCACGTGGACCAATCTGATTCATCCCCTTCCTTCTAGAGTTTACATACGTAAAGAACTCTTTGATGTTTTGCATCCCTTGCCAATGATTTCTCGTAATCTGCCTTCGCCTGCCTAACCTCCTTTGTAACTTGGTTACAGATGAACTTGCTTCTGTGTCACGTGTTAATTTGTATGTATCCCATGCATTTTTCTTCTCTGCCATATGTCTCATTAGTTCACCTGATATCCATTGAGGCCTAAACCTTGAACAATATTTCTTAGTTGGTATGTAAAGCCTACTAGCTTCCTAAATAAGTTCTTTGAATGCCTCCCATTTTGAATTTGCTGTTGGTAACATCATCAGTTGGTCCCACTATATAGAATTTAAATACTGTCTCAGTCCATCGTAGTCACCTTTACGGAAGCAATAACCTTTCCCTTTACCCCTAATGGTAGTTACCTCCTTGAGTAAATCCCACTTCAGCACACTCTGATCACTGCCACCTATTGGTTCATTTATCTGCAGATTCTTAATGCATGAAGAATCACTACTGATAATCAAATCAAGAGTATTACTCCCTCTAGTTGCCTCCCGAACATGCTGATGTAGAAAACAATCATCCAATAAATCCACAAAAGCCTTTGCTAGTGTGTGAGTGACCAGCCCCCAAATTCCAGTCAATATGTGGGAAATTAAAATCCCCCATTATAAGACTCTCTAATTTACTGGCCCACTCTATTTCCCTGTACAGTTTCTTATTATACTCATCAGAGTCATTAGGCCTATAGCACACTCCCACTCTCAATTTTGATCTCCCAATGCTTATGTCACACCAAACTGATTCGACACTGCACTGTCGAGCGATGTCGACTGGCTTCACTTCCTTGGATTTTATGTATATCTTAACTAATAGCATAACCCCTCCTCCCTTCCTATCCTGTCTATCCTTTCTGTAGACATTGTACTCCCCAAATACCAGTTCTGCATTCCTTATATCTGTGTGACATCACGTCTCTGAAATCCCAACAATATCTGCCTTTGATGTTTTGAGCAATACCTCAAATTCATCAAATTTATTTACTAAACTCCTAGCATTGGTGTACACGCAAGTATACATGCACCTGTTCTTTTTCTTATCTACCCTAACACAACCCATGTGTTTACTTGTACCCCCATGATTCCCAGCAGTCTCTGAAATATCCTGCATCTTATTTTCCAGGCTGCTGCTCATTTCAATAGAAGCAGTGCAAGAATCACTTTCGCCTCTGCCAGTGGCTACTGTTAATCTATTAGTCCTTGTATCCCCCCCCCCAATCTAGCAGTTTTCCGACCCACCTAACATTGCCTTGATAGCATCAGCAAACATTCTTTCATCCTTTCTATTTAAGTGTATCCCATCCCTGTAGAAGAAGTCTCTCCTGTTAACAAGTACAGACCAGGCTGAAAAAAATTCTATCCCTTGAGCCTTCTACAATCTTTCCAGGGCCGAATTGATCGACAAGGCTCTCATCATATACTCCCTCCTATAGCGTCTGGGCAGAATTGCAGACACTTTCAAATTCAAGCCTAATTCAGGGCTTTTTTTCAACAGTGACCTGTATTTGTTAAGTAATTCCGCCGGTCTCCTACTCTTAATATCATTAGTGCCAACGTGTACAACTATATCAAATTTTGTGCCCTTTAAAAGATGATATCCGCTCCACAACGTCATCTACCTTTGCCCCCTGGCAGACATACCCTGGTTCTGTTCCACCTATCCTTTTTATAAAGCATGTTTCCCGTTTCCCTGACAATAGAGTCACCAACAACTACTAGTTCCTTTGGGACCAGCGCATTCTGCTTTGGGGCACACATACTCAAATATTTTACTACAAGTCGCATCGTCTGCTCTAATACTAACTTGGATTTACCCTCAGTACGTATTACTAAATCATCTGCATACACAGCCAACTTAAAATGCGGAATTTCTTTCTCCAGCCACTGATTTAAAATCAAATTCGAAAACACTGGACCGGGCATCGATCCTTGCAGTCAGCCTCTATTAATAGATCTACCAAATTTCAAACGTTGTGAATATACTTGAACTGTCCTGCCTCTTAAATAACTTCTTAATGTAATGTTTGATACAACATTTGAGTATAATTTATTTTTCTTAATGAGCATAGAATGCTCTCGTACCACACATTGTCAAACGCACTTTCGAAATCTACAAATAATGCCAAAACATATTTACTTTTTGATTATGAACTATAACTCACCAATATATTTATAACATCTTCGGTTGAGAGACCATTTCTAAACCAAACTGACCTATAAACTCCATTTTAGACTTATCTGTTCTAATCTTAAAAGTAACAACTTCACAGAATTTTTTCCCAAATTTGCCAACAGCGAAATAGGTCTCTATCCTCTAGGATCACTAACAGGTTTACTGGGTTTATGTATAAGATTTAGAAGGGCAATTTTTCAGAACCCTAGAAAACTATCCTCCAACATACACTTATTATGATTATTATTTATTATTATACTTGTTAAACATAACTACCAGTATCTCAAGATAATATTCACTCATCTTAGTTATACTATTATTTTCTAACATATCCATGCCTGGAGTTTTATTTTCAGTAATTTAGAACGTATCATTAATAACTTCTGAGTAGTGAACAATTGTATTTCCTACATAACTAAAATTATCAACCCTAATTTTCCTTTGTTACTCAGTATAATCACCCATAGTATCAAGCACAAACAATTCATCTGTAATACTTTGTGCAGGTAATACAGATCCCCAGGGATCTGTATTCCCTGTTGTTAGTACAAAATCCCTCCATACAGCTAACTTATGTTTATATATTTCTTTGTGATATTGTTTCCTTTTAATTCTGTACAGTTCTTTAAACACTAATGCAATAGCAGAATCTCTACTTCTACATCTTTGGTATTTCTTCCTAAGGGTAAACACTTCCCTTCGTAAAACCAACAAACCATTGGACTACCAAGGCACACATCTCTTATTTTCTTTTTTCCTTTTAGCAGCTAACAGTAAAGCTCTATACAGAGCATTTTGCACATAAATGCATATTCCTCCACAATCAAACTGTTTAATTGACTCAAAATACTGTATTATCATCAAAAGATATTTATAAAGAATACTTAAGTTTATTCCAGTTAATTCTTTTATACCGAAATCTTACATGATCAAAGGTCAGATTACTATCTAAATGGAGATCAGTCAGCAAAACAATATGGCTCTGTGGTCACTGTTGATGCCACCAAGCACCACATCCCAAGGACAAACTCTCCTGCTAAGTTTCTGATTTGCAATGTTAACATCAATATTGGAAATTTCATGTAAGATATCAATTGCGAGGGTTTCCCCTCCAGATAGCGTCCACAGGTAGACATGTATAGTATCTTCTGTACAGAGGCTCCAGGAACATAAGTTCATCTCCGCCATGTTAATCTGTGATGATACAAAACTCTGTAGAAACATGTAGTGTTATGGTTGCGTATATTATGTGTTGTTGTATTGTTTCTGGCCTCTTTGCCACCGGGCAGGCGATATCCTGGAAAGCGTACCTGGCGCCTGTCTACACCAAGGTTTTTGGTGGCGCTGCTGACTGATGCTTTAGAAATTGATGCTTATGCTCTAGTTGTTATTTTAAGGTAATGTTTGCATTATAAACAGAAAGAAGGCTTTTCCTATAGCTAGGTGGACGCTATCTAACTTCCTGTGCAAGTTTTGTCTATTTTATCAGGTATTTCCTTTACATATTATAAAGTTTGTCTCATTAGGCTTAGCTTTCTGCTGACCGTATGCTAATACGTTATGTCACGGGTTGTTTCATCGTAAACGCAGTGATTAGGCTTAGCGTGTTCGCTACTTGCTACTGCTTTAACACCAGTTATTGAGTCCGCTGATGTTAGTAAATCACTACCACATCCTGCAACATTCCAAAAGCTCAATCCTGACATAGAGGTGTAACCCTGATAATCCGAACTGTTCTCGATTCACCGGATTACACTAAAATGGAGGGAAAACAAGGTAAAAACGGCGATAACCAGTTGCAGAGGAAGAAGGATGATCCTGTCATCATTTACTTGCAGGAGGAGGGGGAGGACATCCCATCCGGGCTCACCGATGAAGCAGAAAAACCGCAAAGAAAATGTCCCAATAACTGAACGGGAAATGCGCTCCAAGACGGAGAACAAGGAGCTGCCAGAAGCTACTTCGCTGCAAAAGAACACCAATGAGGACAAGCAGCAGGACTCGCCCCTCGACTCTGCCCTACCACAGGGAACTGTTTACGAGAAGACCCTCTTCCTTAAAACGGCATTAGAAAATATATTTAAGGAGAATTCAAACAGAGTGTCCTCCGAACTTAGATCTCAAATTGTGACAATTTTCCACAAGATGGAAACAATACTACATGACCAGTACCTTGAAACTGAGCGAGCCACCACTCGACTTCATGCTTACATAGAATGCGGGTCAAGTAAAATGGCACAGCGCGCCCCGACATATTCTGAAGCGCTGAGGCATAAACAAAAACTACTCGTGCTACTCAAACCGACCAACTCAGATACGCTGAAAACAAGTGAAGATGTCAAAAAAAAGGTTATTGACTCGCTAACGCAGGAATTTAAAACAGCCAGAATCCGCTCCATACGGGAAAACTAGAAACACTGGTGTGATAATCGAAACGGAAAATAAAGAAGACGCTAAATTGATTATCAACAACACCAAGATCCCTACACTCGATCTCATGGCGGCAACTCCTAAAGAAAAAGGTCCCTCAGTCATCATATTTGGCGTAGACCCGAATCTGACTCCGGAGACAATCTGTAAAGAAATCTTCATGCGAAATCTGCAACAAGATTTCCCCGACGGAGACTACAAAAGTTTAGTAGTGCCCAAACATAAAACCAGGACCAGGGATGGCAGCTCGAACAACTGGGTGGTCGGATTGACCCCTGAAGCGTGGAGAGTCATCACAAAACAAGAAAGGATCTACATATGCTGGAGCTCCCACGGCTTTAGGGAACACATCGCGGTGCCAAAATGCTTCCGATGTTGCCGATTCGGTCACACCACCCACATATGCGCCCAACAGGAACCAACCTGCGGACACTGTGCCGAGAAGGGGCACAACTATGCTAACTGCCCGAACAAAGGAAAAGAACCAGCCTGCGCAAACTGCAAGTGGCAGAAGCTTCCCCACACGCACTCTGTTCGAGACAACAAATGCCCGGTATACGTAAAAGCAAGAAGTGCACAACAAATAAGAATAAATTATGGGAACTCTCCCTAAAAGGTACAATAACATATAAAATTTCTTCAACTGAATGCGCAGCGGGCTATTGCCGTAGCTGGTCAAATTAGACAAAAAGCTGAAGAAGAGAACCTGGACATCCATCTTCTGCAGGAGCCCTACACCTGCGCGGGTGCTGTCCGGGGTTACCCACTCAGCTACAAAATTGTTCAGGTAGAGGGAGCCACCCCCTGGGCTGCGGTGGCTGTCAGGAATCCTGACATAACTGTGACAAGAATAACACACCTGTGCTTGGAGTGGGCGGCCTGCGCTCACATCGTTACTCCACTGGGAGAGCTATATATCATCTCTCTGTACTGCCGCCGAGGAGCAGACATCCAACCAGCCATCCAATACCTAAATCAAGTACAAACAGAACTTGTGGGTTCTAGGATTCTCGTATCTGCGGACCTAAACTGTCGATCGCCATTGTGGCATAGTGAGACTCCTGAACGTCGAGGAACTAGGAATGGCCAATATATGGAGGAATTCCTGGCTAACAGCAGCTTCGTTGTCCTAAATCGACCAAACAATCTCCCCACATTTAGTTCCACTCTCTGGGAGGTCACTATAGATGCAACAATGGCTACCAGATCCTTGCTGGGCACCTAAATGATTGGAAGGTACAGGAAGACTGGACCCTGCTCAGACCATAGGGCTATCACCTTTACGATGCACAGATCGCTTCACCGGGCTCCAACAAACAGCTACAAACTCAACAGATATGCCGTTGATAAGGCCAACTGGAACAACTTTAAAGAAGCCATAATTAGGAACACAGAGAACCTGTCTTCCAATAACCTCCACAACCAAACCCCCGATCAACACCACCGTGCTGTCACTAATGCCATCCTTCAAGCAGCGGACCAGTCGATCCGGAGAAGGGCCCCCCGGCCAGGCGCTGTGCCGTGGTGGTCGCAGGAACTTGACCTACTTAGGAGAGATATGAACAGGCAAAGACGTGCCTTCCAAAGAGCCAGACGATCCTGACCCCCTCCTGAGGTTGAACCCCTCAGACAACAATACAGGGAAGCCAGGAATAACTACACTGCGATGATCAGGCAGCGGAAGAAACTGTCCTGGGAGCATCTGGTTTCCACAGTCGGCAATACAGACCCATGGAGCATCATATATAGAATAACCACAAACAAGTTACCAAGGGGAGAGGTCACGCCCTCCACCATCACCCCACAAGGCACCATGACAAAAAACTGGCACGACACCGTCAACAACATTCTCAATGCCACCTTCAAACCCATCGAAGAGGAAAACACACCTCAACAGCTTCAGCTGTGCCACGCCAACAAAACCTACCAATCGGCCCGAGTGGAACAACCATTCACCCTGCAAGATTTACAAACTGCCATACAAAAAATAAAAAACAAAAGACCCCCAGGACTGGGCATGCTTGAACCAGAACTGGTAAAAAAGGTGGCCGAGTATGTCCCGAACTTGCTGTTAGACTTATATAACCACTGTCTTCGTCAGGGCTGGTTCCCCTCGGACTGGAAGGTAGCCAGCATAAAATTAATCATAAAAAACCCATCAAAGCAGCAACATATACCGGAGTCCTACCGACCTATATCCCTCCTGTCTGTACTCAGCAAAGTCCTGGAACAACTTAGACAGAGGCTTGAAGTACATTACACCGCAGCAAATTTAACAACAGACAAACGATTCGGATTCAAAACGGGGAAATCCACTCTGGATGCACTAGAATATATCATGAATGCCGCGTCAAACTGCCAACGAAAGTACCTTCTTCTCATCTCTGTGGACTTTGCAGGGGCGTTCGACGCCCTCTGGTGGCAGAGCATCCTCGCAAGACTACCAGCTGCCAACCTGCCATCAAACCTATATTGATGCATTCAGAGCTACCTGAACAATAGGAAGGTCCTAGTGCAGGCTCCCTACTGCAAGGTTGAACGTCAGGTACACAGGAGCTGCCCTCAGGGCTCTGTACTGGGTCCCCTCCTTTGGAACTACGTGCTGGATGAGTTCCTCTCCCTGGAACTGGGGGGTGCGCAAGCGCTCGCATACGCAGATGACCTCTCCCTAATCCTCTCTGCTGATTCAAGAGCACAACTGGAAACGCTTGCCAACTCAGCACTTTCTACACTAAGAGAGTGGACCGAAACTCATCACCTTAATATCTCTGCCACCAAAACCCAATCTATCCTACTAAAGGGATATCTAACTCCTACCAGACCACCGCAGATACAAATCTACAACAGAACGATCAAGTTGGCCACAGAACTCAAGTACCTAGGAGTGATCCTGGACCGAAATTTATCATTTACGCCCCAATTAAAATACATCCAGAAGAAAATGAAAAACTATGCTGCCATGCTTGCCAGGATTACCCGCCATGACTGGGGGCTGAAAAGAAGAACCCTTGCAATACTTTACAAAGCAGCCATTATCCCTGCGATTGCATATGCTTCTGGCGTCTGGCACCATAAGGCCTCTACGGCGGTAAATCGTCGGCTACTCAACATCATTCACCGACCGATTTTATTAACCCTCACCAGAGCGTGCCGCACTGTATCTACTCATGCGCTGCAAGTACTCACTGGGACCCTCCCTCTTGATCTTGAAGTGATTCGCCTAGGCATGTTACAGCAGCTTAGACGCCGAAATCCAACTACCTTCCAGGATCACACCACAGACCCAACTGCAAATCGGACAGTGGAGAAGAAAAGACCCCAGATCTATTTGCGATCGATATGGCAGCAGCGCTGGACGACCTCCACAAAAGGGGAAGTCACGCGGAGGTTCCTCCCCGATCTACAACAAATATACCCACAGTATCCGGTATGGCTTTGCCCTGGATTGTACAGCACGTATCTCCTAACAGGACATGGAGCGATCCGCCACAAATTACACCTTCTCGGACTCGAAAACAACCCAATGTGTGCATGTGGCTCTGTGGAGACCTGGGGACACCAGATGTATGACTGCGAATTTTATGAAGATCTTCGTGTTGAATTAATCATCCAAGTGCGCCTTAATCCCAAAAACCGGGAACACTACTTACTGGAAGATGAAGCCTCATATATAGGGTTCACCAAGTTTGCCCAGAACCTGTATGCTAGACGCTTGACCATTCCTCTGCCTGCAAACTTGGAATAGATGTGAGAAGCTTTCTCAGAGACCCCCAACCAGATGTCAGGTTTGACTGCTTGATCCTTCATGCAAGACAAAACTGGAACTCTTATGAGAAGTGAGAAAACTCCACTTCCCAGAACATTGACTACCGGACGGGACAACAGTCCCATGAATGACTCCAAACTGTGACATTTTGCATAACCTGTTCAGCCAAACCAACATTGGATCGCCTCTGCTGGGCCTCAAGTTTTTCTGGATGTGCGGACCTGATCCTGCGGTCTGGTTTGCTCCCACCCATGCACACAGGCCACATTGGCAACCTGAGCCAGCTCTCTTGTCTGGCTCACTGTCTCACCTCTTCCTGGCAGGTGGGGAGGGACAGTACACTGTCCCCTCCCCACCCTGCCACCCTTTTTCTTCCCTGTGGTGGGGCATGGGCATGCCCCACTGTAAACTGGAGTTGCCTTCCCTTTCGGCTCCATATTTCTGTCTATTTGCCCCCCAGTCTTCAGCCTTCACCCAGCTCTATCTGATAGCAACGTGAACACGCCCCACACAATCTAAAATCACCAATCTAAATTAATTTTGCCCAACATTTTGGACTTCTAGCGCTCCCCGCGACGCGTACGCCATTTTTTTTTTTTTTAAAGGTCCTAGCCACTGAAAAAATAGGAAATTAGGTGGCAGGACCTGCCAGAGTGAACTATATACTAGTGAGTACCTGGTCTGCCTCCACGGGGCTAATGTGGGACAACGTCGGGCCTCAGTAGGGGTCTGGCGGCTAAATGACCAGATGAACAACGGTACAAGGCATCAAATATATACAAAGTCCATACACTTTTAAATCTCTGGCTTTTCTAGTCAACTGGTTCACCCACAATGTAAACTACGCGGAGATGGGGGAAACCCCTGGTGCCGCTTGACCCTAAACACACTTTACACTTTACTTCACACCACGAGGAGGTGGACCACAACCAGAGATGTCCTTAGCCAAGTGGAGTAGACCATTACAATCTTTGTCTGCTCTGAAGAAGGCGAAGTCCTGCGCCCAATGGAGATAGTGCTATACCAATGGCGGCCAGCAAATCCCATGCCCACAGCTACCCGAAGTTAGGGTACCAGCATAGAGAAAAATAAATAAATAAAATCATGATTAAAAAAAATAAAAAATAAATAAGTTAGTTGAAAAAAGTAAAATAAAATAAACTAAGATAAAAATTTATAGATAAGAGTAGAAAAAAAAATAAATAAATAAAACTGTATTAAAAAAAAGTAAAATAAAATAAAATAATAGAAAAAATATATATAGATACAAAGTAAAAAAAAATAATAAAATAAATAAAATGAAGGTGAAGTAAAATAAAATAAAAGATAAAAAAACAATAAAAAATTATAAATAAAAGTAAGGAAAAAAATAATTAATGATTGTAAATATAAAATAAAATAAAATAAGTTAAATAATAAAGGAAAAAATAAATAAAATAAAAATAAATTAAAATACTGTATATATAAAAAAATAAAAATAAATTTTAAAAAATAATAATTAAGAAATATATATATATAAATAAATTTAAAAATAATAAATAAATAAATAAAATAAATATGAATTGTCTAAGATTGGACAAATACACTGGAGGCAGTGCAATACCAATGGGTGCCAGCAATCCTTGGGTTACCCAGGCCTGAGAGGATAAAAGTTTAAAAAAAAAAAAAAAGGTCGACAATGTGATCTTCTAAGAGCTATTTAAGGTGACAAAATTTTATCATTGCAAGACACCACTAACTGTTGAGGTTGACAACATTATTGAAGGTGCTGGAGGCACCATAGGAGGTGAAGCTGAAGCAGGATTGCCCAACAGAAGTTTTCTTCTAGCAAGACACCACTAACTGTTGAGGTTGACAACATTATTGAAGGTGCTGGAGGCACCATAGGAGGTGAAGCTGAAGCAGGATTGCCCAACAGAAGTTTTCTTCTAGCAAATAAATCAGAAGCAATTTGTTGAAGGATTCGAAGGTGTGAGGCAGATTCTATTAGATGTTTTTCGTTGCCAGGTGAGAAGGTGTTTATAGTCTTTTATGGATTTCCGTAGGTCAGCATAATGAGGGCAGTGATAGAACAGGTGGTTCTAGTCTTCCAGGTGGAGACAAAGGCAAGAATCTGTATTACTCATTCTGAACTGAAAGAGTTTGGAGTTAAAAGAGCCATGTCTGGTTATGATAAATGATGTGTAGAAGTTTGAAGAGTACCATAGGGAATTTTTCTTGTTGGCACTAAAGAGACATCTGGTGTAAATTTATATGTACTTCTGCTCTTAGTGGTTGTATCCCAATGATCTTGCCAAATTTTTATTAAAGCAGACCAAATCTTGGTTTTTTTCACCTTTGGTGTCTGCAAGGACATCATTCTGTGTTCCATAGAATTCCATGGAGGTCTGATGTTCTTGAAAGCAGCAGAATACACAATGTAAATTGTGCACGTCCAAATGTAATACACCAGCTATGACCTGCAGGGCATCAGGTGAGAGAGTCCTGCAGGCACGGAGCATTGTAAGAATCACGGATCTTTGCAAGGAGAGTAGTTTTGATTTCAGTTTGCCGTTCTTAATTCTGTCATAACAAACCGGAGCAGCATAGGTTGCAATAGGTAAGAATACTGCCCTGTAATATAAGAGAAGAACTCTCCGTCATACCCGCCACGAAGTGGAGTCCCCCAATGAGGGAGAATTAATATAAGATTAACAACAACAACAACAATAATAAAGTCACCGACTGAATTCGGTCAGAAAAAGAAAACAGTATAGTTCCTAACCTACAAGTATCATAACAAGCAAGAAAAAATAGACTATTTTGAATAAGCTATTACGGGAAGGAAACTGAAATCAGGGATATTTCAGTTTCAGGCATTGGAGTTATGGATGAAAACAAGGTACTCATTTCAAATGACCAGCTAAAAGCTACTGCCTTCTGTAACCACTTTATTTCGAGTGTGAATAACCTCTTTCAAGACGAAGTTTTCTCCAGACAATGAAATAAGAGAATCTGCTAAGTTCTCAATCAGAAACTCTTTTTTCTCAATCGCCTCTCGGATCAAAACATTTTAGAAGCAGGACTCCAATTGAAAGTAAAGGGAGCCCTTGGCTTTGATGAAATATCTCCTTCTCTGCTGAAAAGGTCCTTAATTCACTTTTTACACAACTGAAGTATACATTCAATCTCTCTTTTCAATCTGGTAAATTTCCTTCTCAATTGAAAAAAACTAATTATCGTCCCTATTCCAAAGGAAAACCATTTTAACTCTACAACAATTTTCGCCCAATAGTTGTACTCTTACTTTTTGCAAAAAAAATTTATAAAAAAATTCTTCATAGCAGACTCATGGTTTTCCTCGAAGTAAAACAGCTCATCCATCAGCAACAATATACCTATCGCTCAAAACGATCCACTGATCTTGCAATTGTTGACTTCTTCTCAAGGATATTTGATAGCCTTGAAAAGTGTCACTATGCTATAGCGCTGTTTTTGATTTATCTAAAGCTTTTGATATTGCATAAATCATAATATTCTTCTTAACAAACTCAATAATCTTGGTTTGAGAGGGAAAATTAACCTTCTCCTTGAAGATTACATTACTGATCGGCTGTTTGTCGTAAGAAGAAATCAGTCATACTCCTCTGGAGAAATTGTAGAGTTTCTCCAGAGGAGTCTCCCAATTGAAGTACTCCTGAAGTCTCACTTGAGTACCTCAAGTGAGACTTGAGGTCTGTAATCAGGCACAAAAGAGGTTAGGCAGGCGAAGGCAGATTACGAGAAATCCTTGGCAAAAGATGCTAAGAAAAACAGCAAGGATTTCTTTACTTATATAAACTCTAAAAATGAAGGGGTTGAATCTGATTGGTCCACTTGACATCGATGGTTCGACTGTTGATGATCCTGGTCACATAGCAAACAAACTGATTGAGTATTTTGCATCTACATTCACATGTGAGGAATAATTAAGGTTTGAAAATGGCAGAAGGTTATCAAATTGTAGCAGGATACTTATTGATTTTGTAATAACTGAGAGCAAAGTGGAAGAGCAATTGTTGAAGTTAAACATAAGAAAAGCACCTGGGGTGGATGGGATCTATCCAGTTATATTAAAGGACACGGCAAAGCATTAGCATTACCATTAGTAGAGGCATTTTATGCAAGAAAGCGAGCTTATGCGGCATCAGCCAAAAAAAAAAAAAAAAAAACCCACTTCCACTTCACCCCTCCGTTCATTCAAAATACCTGTCCAGCTGACCCTTAAACTTATTTAGGCTATCAACCTCCATTACAAGGGATGAAAGTCTGTTCCACCAACCAACCACCCGCTGGCTAAAGGCAAATTTCCGCAAGTCTATCCCACATCTGTCTTTCCTCAATTTGAATTTATGCCCTCTCAGGTGATTATTCTGAGCTAGAGGAAGAATCCCATCAGCATTGAGCATGCCCAAACCATTCAAGGCTTTATACACCTCTATCAGATCACCTCGCTGGTGCCTAGTCTCCAGACACTGTATTTTGCAAAACTTAAGCCTTTCTTCGTAAGAGCACCCCTTTGTTCCATTCACTAATCTTGTTGCCCTTCTCTGTACTCGTTCCAGCAGCTCTACATCCTTCTTGAATTGAGGCCTCCAGACCTGTATACAGTACTCTAAGTGTGGCCTGACCATTGCCTTATACAAGAGAATAATCACCTCCTTATCCCTATTCCTGTATATCATTGACAATACTCCATGAGTTACTCTTGCAGCCCGTCTGCACGGCTCAGAGAACTTCATATCTGCCTGCACAACCACCCCCAAGTCCCTTTCATTCGCTACTACTGTTAGTGTAGCACAGAGTTGATACGTTGCTCTGGGGTTGCTGTTTCCCATGTGTAGTATTTTACATTTGTCAATGTTAAACTTAATTTGCCACCTCTCAGCCCATCTGCTCAACCTTTCCAGATCCTGTTGCAGCAGCATAGTGGCAGTAGTGTCCTTGACAACCCTGCCAACCTTTGTATCGTCTGCAAACTTGGACATTAAGCTTAATATACCATCATAAATATCATTTATAAATACAGAAAACAATAATGGACCCAACACTGAGCCCTGAGGGACTCACTAATTTAGTCCACGATGAGCAGTGTCCATTGATTACCACTCTCTGTCTTCTCCCCCTCAACCACCCCTTTATCCATAGCAGCAATTTGCCTCCAATGTCACACTGCTCCAATTTGTGTAGGAGTCTTCCATGTGCAACAGTATCAAAAGCCTTTCTAAGATCCAAGTGTATAATATCAAAGCTATTCCCTGCATCCAGTTCTTTTGTGACTGCATCATAGTAACCAATCAAATTGGTCAGGTAAGACTTCCCCTTAATAAAACCATGCTGTGTCCGAGCTATAACTGAAGTCTTGTCTAAATGATCCTGCAGTACTTCTTTAACCAGTGCCTCCATTAATTTTCCTGGAACAGAAGTTAAGCTCACAGGTCTATAATTACTTGTGTCAGCCTTTGATCCTCCTTTGTGAATTGGGGTCACATTTGCACATTTCCAGTCTATGGGTACCTCCCCTGAGTCCAAGGAAGCTCTCATAATTATGGCTATGGGTTTGCTTACTTCCTTTGCTGCCTCCTTTAATATAACTGGATAGATCCCATGCACCCCGTGTGCCTTTCTTGTGTTTATCTTCAACAGTTTCTCGTGCACTTTACTCCCAGTTTTTTCAAGATTCTGTAGCTTACTGCTAGAGTTGAATACACCTCTGGCATTCCCCTCGCTGAATAACTCTTCATGTATGAATGTCGATGCAAAATATTCATTTAGTTTGTTAGCTACCTGAGCAGTGTAAAATAGCTTTATTTTACCTCTTGGACTTATCTGAATAAGTAATCTTGGAAACGCGAATACTTTTCCACGGCCTGTAGAAGTAAAAGCTTCCTCCCTCCCCAACGGAGAAGGCTGCGTCGCTGCCCCCTGTGGTGTGCAGGTGACGCCGCGCGAGTGAAACAGTATCGCCCCCGTCATTTGCCGCCAGCTAGTGGAGAGTGGTCATCTTTCCCCAGGCAGTGGGCTGACGCATGTTTTCAAAAGAGAGAATGTGAGATTGGACACTCTGAACTGAGAAAAGTCGCCCCTGTAAGAGTCATACTACGGATGCCGACTGAATCATGTATCAGCGGAGTGTTTGGTAGTGGGGAGGCTAAAAAGGGGAGAGGTGAATGTCACATAAACTTCTCCAAAGCAGCCCTGCACGAATATGCAAGCCCCTTAATAAATATCGTCCCTGGGTGAGTCAGGTCCTAAAAGTGTCAAGCAAAAACCCTTTTTGCCTGACCGTGCAGATGAACACCTGCATCTCAGAGGGGAAGGCAGAAAGGGGACAAACTTATATATAGATTGAGAACAAAGGAGAAGTGTCGAGTCGTCGTCGAGGGAGTGGTCCAGTTCGTTGATCAGAAAGTTGTCCAGTTGCCGTGGTCCAGTGGTCGCAGTCGAGTTGTTTCGAGAGCAGAAAGGAGAAAAGAGGCAGAGAGCGGTATTAGAAGTGTTCTTCCCGAGTAGAAGCGAGAAAAGATGATACCAGAGGTAGTGAGGTCCTCGCTCCGACGTGGCTCGGAACTTTGCGGTAAGTTCACCCCATTTTAATCAATAGAATTGTATATGATAGTATGTCATATTATACCCACCTTTCTTCTCATTGAAGTAAGCTTCAAGATGTGTTTGATGTGATTGTAACAGTAAAGTAATATTATCCAATGATACCATATTGTGTTCTATTATTTACCCAGCAATTACCTTTGCTACTCATTTAACACTAAGATAGGAGAATATCTATGTTATCATCTAAAGGAAAGGAATCGTTGTTTGCCTAACTACATGAAGATACACAGATTTAATGTACCAACCAAATATCCCTTAAACTAACTTAACAATTATCTGGATACTAGATACGGTTATATTATGTTTATTGTATGTTTATATGTAATGTTGTTATGTAATGTTGCTGTTTAATAAACCATGTTTGTTTGCTAATTTTGCCTCATGACATTCTCTGGTTACACACGGACCACGGAATCCGAATTAAGAAAGAACCTTTATTTGCGGCCACTCTCGAGGCTCTATTAAGTCAATAGAGAATCGGGGTGGAGAACACAGCGCCCTCCGATGTTGCCAATTTTATTCCACGAATAAGATTGAAGAACACGTTGAGGTTTATGTCCTAATACAAACTGGTAGACGAGCACATTAAAACCCGACTCTCTGGATGTTCATTTTAGTGTTGAGCATGCTTGAAGGTTGTATGGATATTGGTGAAAGTTACAGTAGCATGCCCGCGCTATAACGGAGAGAAAAGGCGGCGTTACACTGGTGCCGTGACCAGGATTGAATGTGTCATTTCGGGATGAAAAACTGTTTTACGAGTACTTATTGGTAACTAGGATTGCTGTAGACTGAAGTGTGAAACAGCAGTAGAACGAACGAAAATAGAGAAGAAGAAATAGAAGAAAATTACTACTGTAGAAGGGAAGACACTTGTACCGTGGATGTGTTTGCAGAGAATGGTAGAGGCAGTTTGTTTTTCAGCACATCAGCACAAGTAACACGGTCCTCTTCAGGAACACCCACATTGAACAACAGTTAGCAACTAGTAACTAGTACTATTTTTACACCTAAGAGAGAAGGGAAAACCAATAAAATAAATAGTTGCTATATGTTGTAACACTTTTGTTTAAGAGTATTGATTACTAACGTTATATAATTATGTTTTCAGCGACGTAAAGGTAGGTCACACTATTTTGGAAAACGGGATCCCACAGTACATAGATAGGCTTACCCCAACATTTTATCTGAAAACTAATAGGGCCATCTAATTTCACTCACACAGGAATAAGTTTAAAATGGAGGGACAGTCCCCACAAACCACACAGGTCGGAATAGATCCTTCAGCTCCATTATTCGTAACAGAACAGACTCAGTCTCCTCCCGATGCAGCTAGACCGCAGTTGGCTAATATTGCAGGTTACTTGGGTCTTGTTCCAGTTTTTTCAGGCAGCCCTGATGAAGGCCCATCTGTTCAATATTTTTTCGAAATGCTAGAAAGTGTAGGAGAATTAGCTCTTTGGGGAAATTCTGAACTTCTGGCAGTCTGTAAAGCTAAGTTTCGCTCTCTTGCAGCAGAATTCTTAGCACAGTCATTAGAATTACGTAGAGAAAAAGACTATACCGTGTTCAAGAATGCTTTCTTAGCCCAGTTCGAAAAAACGGAACCAATAGTGACATGCTTGAGTCAATTCTCAAATGCTGTTCAGGGGCCCACCGAAAATGTGGCGAACTTTAGCGCCCGCGTTAGAAATTTGGGACGTCTAGCGTTTAAAACCCAGAGTGAGTCGCCTGAGGCATTATCAATTTTAGACCAGGCAATGTTGGCTCAATTTCTCAGGGGGGTATCAAATAAAATTAGAAGGATGGTGCTCTCCCAAAATCCGTTAACTTTCTCACAAGCGATAAACATAGCGAAGCGTGAGGAAACAAATGACCTCATATCGGATTCAAAACATAGATCCGTTAACACTCTTTGTGGGCAAACTAATAGTGATGGAGAAATGCTCAATCAACAAGTAAGCTATTGTAAAGAATTTTTAAAGTCGTTACAAGAACAGATACGAGACCTACAACAATCGTTATATACTCTATCAGTAAATAATGTTATGCAAAATAAATTAGAAACGCAAGATTCTACAAACAATGAAAATAATTCATGTCAAAAATGGAGCACCGGAGCTTATGCATCTTCCCCTTCGTGCGACCGCGAAGCGTTCCCGGTAAGGCACTTACAGTCGAACAGGGCGTTGCCAAGAGATGCTAGCGATACTCGTTATCACAGGCGCTACGGAGAACCGAGTTATGCCGGGAAGCAAGCATACCGTAACCAAGCTAACACTACAGCAGGCAGGGGCCGCTGTTCTGATCGATGCGGCTGTCGGGGCAACTATTACCCGACGCCAGATTGTTCTCCTCCTCGGTGCGCGAGGTATACCGCGCGCGAGTACACTACCTTACCAAAAAATGGGACACCCCATGCTAACAGTCAGGGTTACAATTTTAACAGGAATAGAGACAAAATAGCAAATAGAACGTATTATAGTAATCGAAATAAGGGTAATATGAACTCGTATAATAGGGAAAGAAGAGAAATAAATAAAAGTGGGCGTATTTTAGAACAAACTCAACCTAAAGCTGTTTTGGGAAGGCAAATAAATCAAGATAATTACAAAACAGATAGGGAGAGATATATGTGACAAAGATCAATTCCTGCACCAAACAGAAAGAGTTTTTCATGTTATAGAACCACCTCATTGAAAAAAAATGTAAACGGAGTCGCTAAATCGTATGCCCGTAGTAAAAACGTACAACAAGGGGTATATATATTAGATGATGATTCCAAATTGCCATTGATTAGTGGGTTTATTCAAGGTGTTCCGGCTAAATTTCTAGTGGACACAGGAGCTAGCATAACGCTTATGAATACAAATTTATATAATAAAATTAAGCATGATAAGTCATTAAATTCGAGAACACCAGACCTAACTATAACCGGAGTTTCTGGCTATATTGTTCCAATTTATACTGAGGTTACAGCGAATTTTAAGTTAGGTGATGCTACTTTCCAAGAAAGTGTTTTAGTAGCTTCAGGGAATTTTAAGGGTCGTTATGATTTAATATTAGGACTTAATGTCTTAAGACGTTTTTCATTTACCATAGATCTAGGTAACGGAATTATACACTCTGCCCCATTGAACATTTGCTTAAGGGAAGAGGGTAGCGAGGAGAAAGGCGTAAGAGACCAGTATTTGAATTTAAAACCGTCGGTAGCTAAATTAACAGGTAAACATTTGATCCCCGCCTCATCAGAAAAAGTAGTAACAGCTGTTTGTAACCAACTTGCTGTTTTTGCCGAACAGTTGGTTTTGACAGAACCTAACTCTAACTTAGGTCGTGACGACCTGGCAGTTAAATGCTCAATAGACAGAGTAGGTCCAGATGGCAAAGTGTCAGTTCTTGTTGCCAATCTGACAGACGAGCCGCTCCACCTTCCCAAAGGGATGAATATTGCTAGTCTTGAGGGTGTTAGGGATAATACAGTTGTTTTTACAGGTAAGAAAGCTAATGAGAAAGCTACATCTCCCGTGACTTTGCAAGACTTTGACCTCGATCACTTGACAGATGATCAAAGGCATAAACTGTCTGATTTGTTATACGAATATAGAGATATCTTCGCCAAGTCCCCAGCTCAGCTAGGAAATTCGAAGGTGCTAAAACATAGGATTAGACTGACTGATGATACACCGGTGAAGCAGACAGCCTATAGAGTTCCATATTTGCTAAAAAATGAAGTTCAAAGGCAGGTAAATGAACTATTGGAGTCCAACATCATACAACCAAGCCATTCCCCATACGCAGCGCCTATAGTTCTAGTCAAAAAGCCTGATTCGAGTTATAAAATGTGTGTGGACTTTCGAAAATTAAATTCAAAAATTCTTTCTGAAAATTATTCTCTCCCTAATGTTAACGAGGTACTCCAACATCTCAGGCAAGCGCGTTATTTTACTTCTCTCGATTTACGAAGTGCATTCCACCAAATCGAAGTGCACCAAGCTGATCGTCACAAAACCGCCTTCACTACTGGTGAATCTTTGTATGAATTCTCTCGAATGCCACATGGGTTAAAGAATAGTTTTACGTCGCTTTTAAAAGCCTTATCATTAGTGCTTCATGGACTCGGAGAAGAATCGGTTTTCCCTTACCTTGAACATATAATTATTGCTTCGCCCAACCTTGATTTACATCTCTTGAGGTTGCGAAAGGTTTTCCAGCGTTTGAGAGAATACGACCTTAAGTTAAAACCTAAGAAATGTGAGTTCCTAAAAGAACATTTAAAATACCTTGGGCATCTAATCAATTCTGAAGGTATTCGTCCTGATGCAGACCAGGTGGCTGCTGTTCGAAATGCGCATCCTCCTCGGAATGCAAAACAAGTGCGATCTTTCCTAGGAATGGCAGGGTTTTACAGGAAGTTTATTCCTAATTTTTCGGAGATTGCGAGACCTTTAACAAATTTGACGAAGAAAGGAACACCATTCGTCTGGAACAGCTCAACGCAGCAGGCTTTCGATCAGTTAAAGGCTGTTTTGACTACACCACCTTTGCTGGTCTATCCTGACTTTTCCCGACCTTTCGTCCTATCTGCTGATGCGTCTTCATATTGTGTCGCGGCATGCTTAGAAGTACAGATAGATGAGAATTCTAGACAGCCAGTAGCTTATGCGTCCAGATTGTTAAAAAAGTCGGAATTGAACTATAGTACTACAGAGAAAGAAGCCTTGGCTATAATCTTTGCAGTCATGCAATTTAGGCCTTATTTGGTGTCAAATCATTTTACGTTAATAACGGATCATCAACCATTGAGCTTTTTGCTTAATCTAAAGAATCCATCGCCCCGCTTAGCTAGATGGAGTATGATGTTGCAAGAATACGATTTTCAAATTATCTACCGTCCTGGTAAAGTGCATTCAAATGCAGACTTTCTTTCTAGACCGGTTTTAGAGGAAGATGAGACACAAAAAAAGAATAGGAAACCAAGAAATACGAAGGTAGTCGCTCCGTTATCAACAGAGGCAAATCAGGAATCAGTGATTTTTCCTCAAAATCAAACCAGAACTTTGATCAAAACTCTACAGAGAGAAGATCCGATTTTGCAGAAATTAATTGAAGCGCTAGAAGGAACACCCCAGGCATCAACAAGAGTGCCAGATTCCTTTTATATGAGTAATGATGGGTTATTATACCACTATACTCTATCTGGCTCTGGAAACACCCGGGAAGACCCAAATGAACAGTTAGTTGTTCCAGAAGGTCTGAAGGGAGAAATTTTAAAATCATGCCACGACGATTTACTTTCTGGAGGCCATTTTGGTTTACAGAAGACACTGGAAAAAGTTAAGAGGGACTTTTTCTGGTCAGGCATGTACGCAGACATCCGTAATTATATTGAATCATGCCCATCTTGTTTAGAACGTAGAGGTTTTAACCCTAAAGCGAAAGCGGCTCTGATGAGAGTCCCAGTCGAAAACGCCCCTTGGGTGAGGGTGTCGTTAGATATTTTGGGACCTCTCCCAATGACGCTGAAAGGAAACAAGTATTTGCTGTTGGCAGTTGACAACTTTACGCGTTATGCCGAAGCGGTCCCACTGCAGACTCAAAAAGCGGATGAAGTTGCAACAGCTTTTATTAATAATGTGATCGCTAGGCATGGAATTCCTAAGTACATTCTTACAGACCAAGGCACAAATTTCATGTCTTCTTTGTTACGACAAGTGTGTGAGAGGTTAAATATTCATCAAATTCATACGTCTCGATATCATCCGCAAACAAATGCCAAGGTAGAACGTCTAAATCGCACCTTAGCAAATATTTTATCGCATGTCACAAATGAGGCTCAATCAGACTGGGATGAAATGACGCCATTGGCGATAGCTGTGTACCATGCAGCAACCCATAGTGCTACTCAGGAATCGCCTAACTTTTTAATTTATGGTAGAGACTTACTGTTGCCTTCTGATTTATGGCATGTGAAAGAAAAACAGTCTTATGCATCCTTGGAAAATTACTCTGAAAAGTTGTGTGCGCGTCTTAGAAGAACCTATGAGATTGTGGCCCAACATCTGGAAGAGGCAGTGCAAAAACAAGAAGAACGAAGAGCTACCGTAGCTGTAGACAAGAATATTCGTGTGGGAAGTCTTGTCTATCTTTTTACTCCTAAAATAAAAGTAGGCACAACAAAGAAACTGGCTCGATTGAGTACAGGTCCTTACCGTGTAACCAACCAAACTTCGCCAGTAAATTTTGAGATTCAGAATCTGTTCAACCCAAGAGACAAGCAATTAGTGCATGTAGACCGATTGACAAAGGTAGTTGATCGAAAAGTTTTCCCTGAACTGAGAGTTGAAGAGACAGCAGAAGCTGAAGATAATGAACCGCTGGAAGAAACGTGTACAGAGACAGTGCCTAAGGAAACTTGGATATTTGACGAACCTGTTGTGGAAGCTTGTGATTTAATCCCACCAATAAATCCCAGGCCGGCCATAACAAGACCAGTTCGGCCTACAACTGTGCCAGTATCCATTCCCTTAAGGAATCTCCCAAGTAGGAATAAAAATATTCTGGCTGATAAATCAGTTGAAGCTACCCAAGTGCCAACACAGACACATGGATACAACTTGCGTAGCCGAAATCGAGTGACTCATACTCCGCATGTAGTGACTATCACTCCCCCACCACAAAACGAAGTGTTAGTTCCCGAATCAGTTCCCAGTGAAAGAGAGGAAACAGGACAGAGTAATCCCATTCTCGAAGTAGAGATGCCGAGTGATGAAGCTCAAGAGCAAAATCTTGTAGACCTTAGTAGTCCTGAACAAAATGAACCACCAGGTGGTGCCGAAAGGACATTACAGTGGATGCTTGGACCACTTGCATCAAGGGTTGATTCACAGGACAGTGAAAAGAGTTTTAATTGGTCAAGTCTCCTCAGAGATGCTTGGAGGGATTAAAAAAAAAAAAATAATAATATAAATTAAATAATTAAAAATAATAGAATTATTTCAGTTTTTGACTAATGAGAAGAGTATGCTAGAATGTATATTTTTGAGGCATTGACTAAGGAATCCTTGAGTTGGCCAGGGATTACAAATTGCATTGCAGGAGATAGTGGTTCGAATTGTTTCATTATCGATAGCCAGCCCTGTTTACACTATCGAGTTTGGCTAGTTCCCGACTTCACACGTGTGTATGAAGTCCGAAAGATTGAAGGAGTTACTTGTAAATACATAGTGGAAGTTCAATCACACGCTAATGCAACTGTTGAGACGTTGTCATTAAAGAATTTCGCTATCACACGAAATAACATTGAAATTCAAGTTTTAGGAGCTTTTGATCAACCCACCGACATTCTCGAACACCATTTAATACTGAGAGTTGGTGATAGTACTGAAGCCTACTTAGACCAAGCAGCTTTGATATCTCGACCAAAATACGGAGAGATTGGTGACGTACAAGCGAATTATAGTGTGTCAAAACATTTTATTTTTGATGACAGAATGATACAGTGTCAATACTATGAAGAGAAAGTTCGTTGTCAAAAAAGCGAGTCTTATTTAGAACAAATGGTAGCCAGCAAAATAAATAAGCTCCCCAAAACGCAAGTTTCTCATCAGCTAGAAGTTGAGCCTTCTGGTAGGCTCACATCAAAAATGCTGCAATCAGCTCCATTAACCTTAGACTTGTCGTTTCTTGGATTCGAATTTTACTTGGAAACACACACAGTTTGTCCAAAGTTTGTTGATGAGGTTACCAAACCGATTGGTTGCTTTACATGTGATACACTGGCTACACTTACTTTTCAAGCATTTTCGACATGTCTTTCTGGAACAGTTTCTGTAAACTTTCAAAACATATTAGTGGCCACAAGATCAGTTAAGTTAACTCAAGAAACAAGTACATACACTATTCAATTCAAGACCGATATTAAATGTCATAATGAGAACTTGTGCCTAGTCGCACGAACTATTACAGCTTGTAAGGACATAGAATTCTGTTTAGAAGACCCAGCATTACAAGTAAACCACCCAAACTTTTCACAAGTTTCACACATAGCAAGTTACGCATCAGGACTGTCGCCATGGACAGTGTGGTTCCACCAATTAATGGATGGAGGCCTCATTTCTTGGATTAAAATACCTATTATACTCCTTTCTATGGCCTTATTAGGATCATTTATTGTCTCGACATGCTTAGCTTGTTTTCGCAAATAATAATAAATAATAAGGATAATATTAGTTAAAAAATTAAAATTCTATGTGTGAAGAGGAATGAAAGAAGGTTAAAAATGTGAACAGTAAATGGATAGTATGAATGTGAAGAGTAAATGACAGAAAATGTCCTCCTGCTTGATTCCAACATAAGAGGTGAACAGAAGTACAAATGAAGCAAATTGTTGTCTAAAAGGAAGGAGTGAGGAGAATAAATGAAAAACAAAACAGATTAATTTTACACCTATTTCTCTTTGTTTCTTCCCACTCACAGTTTCAGTAATAACCAAATTATGGGGGTATATGTTGAGTTGCCTGAGGATTTGCCTCGGCACTCATGTGAATTGGTTTTGGAGGGATGCAGCACCCTCTCCCCCCTCTCGGAGTACCTGCCAAGACCATACTAGGGCACACCTGATATTGACGCCGAAAAAACTTGCCAGGCACTGCCGAAGACATGAGGCAGCAAGAATGCGTGTGGTAAAAAGGAGACGTGAAGACGACAGCTCCTTAGAAGGTAGTCTTCCCCGTCACACCCCGGAGCAGCACGTTGAAGATGCTAGAGCGACGTTTATCAAGCTTACCCCATCCCAGATTGCCACTACGAGTCGCCCTTTCAAGACGCTCGAAGTGCCATTTAAAGATTGGGCATTTTTAGACGCTCGTTTTACGCGAGACATTCAGGAGTCAGGGCCAGTTGAAGAACTTGCCTTCATTACGGCAGATGGTCAGGATGGTGCTTTCCTTCTCCAGCCAGGAACCCTCTTTTCCCCGGAGTTTGATTCTCAGCTAACCCAACTCCTAAGAAGCTATCATGTGATTCTCACAGATGGTTCGGAAAAGGCATGGCTTCTCCGTGAGTCTCTTGTTTTCAAGACCGTCCTGAACATTAAAGACTTCTCCTGCCCTGCTCAAGACCGTCTCCCTGCGGTTCGAAACCACCAATTTAGATGTCCTTGGGGTCACCAAGAGAAGTTTTGCGCGGTCCACTCGGTCGGTGTCCTCACTCAGTGGGCAGAATCTGAGGGCCTGATCCAGCTGCGTAGTGAGACCAGCTCGGCTGAATGGTGGGAGTGATCCTCTTTAGACTGATGAAAAGAAGTATCCCAGGAGGATCTTTTATGATTGAGAAAAAAATGGGGAGAAAACCTCTCTCCAAACAGAGTGTATTGATTATAACCATATCCTATTGTAACTAACATGTATTTTTGGCTATTTTATAACTAATAACTTACTGCTAATACTGCTTAAATTTAATTATTGACCAGCTATATATGAAATGGTCTTATATGTAAATTAATAAAAAAAAAAAAAAAATAAAATAAAATATAAAGATATATTATAAAAAAAAAAAAAAAAAAAAAGAAATAATCATATGTATGCAGAAATTACTTTTTTTTTTAGATAAATAAGTAGGTTTTAAGATAATTGTTTATGTTAATAATTGTATGGATAATTGGCAGCATTGTAGCACCTGTCATTATCAACTATGCACCTTCTAAAATCATTGCTTTATAAATTGGTCGAGTATGTTACCTATTTCCTTTATAATATTAACCTTCCTAAGCATTTATTGTGTGTTTTGCTATCAATCCTTGAGAATATATCTGAAGGTATTTTTAATCACTATGATATTTAATCAATATGATAGTTAATCAATATATATAACTTTTCAAGTTATTAGATAGTAGTACGTATATAATGGATTGTTCTTAGATATTGATGGTAATGTGTTGTGTCTTTAATAACAAATATGTATGTGTTTGACAAATGAAATTAGAAATAAGGGCAGATACTAATGTTGTGTTCCTTTGTTTCATGTTGTATCACCACTTTGTATGACAACGAATGACAAGTGTCACAAACCAACTACGTCTTCAGCATACCAAGAGAAGAAACTTTCAAAGAACTTCCGTTCCAGTGTTAAACAGTTTCAACCAGACTGTGCTTATCCTGAATCAACTGTCACAAACGGAAGAAGGTGATGCAGTGAACATGATAATGTATAAATGGTGAAATAGAGACATTCATGAGTCATTCATACATACACCTAAGAACATTTGGATTCCCAAAAACATGTGAACATTTATTGTGGTAATTATTTATGTGAAAACAATATAACGGTATTGCTTTGATACTAATTATTCTGAGATAACCATCTTAATACATAACAAGTTATTATAAATTGATTTTAGATATTACTTGGATTAGAAAGAGAAACCCAATTATGTAAGAGAAGAAATGTGTGGTTTTTTTTACCTTAGTCCAAGAACTCCATGCTCGATTCGACGAGTACGTACACCCCTTTAAAATTTTGGGCACGAGAAATTAACTTTTCACGTGCGCAAAATCTTCTGGTGGGGTAAAGGTGTGTAAAATAGCTTTATTTTACCTCTTGGACTTATCTGAATAAGTAATCTTGGAAACGCGAATACTTTTCCACGGCCTGTAGAAGTAAAAGCTTCCTCCCTCCCCAACGGAGAAGGCTGCGTCGCTGCCCCCTGTGGTGTGCAGGTGACGCCGCGCGAGTGAAACAGTATCGCCCCCGTCATTTGCCGCCAGCTAGTGGAGAGTGGTCATCTTTCCCCAGGCAGTGGGCTGACGCATGTTTTCAAAAGAGAGAATGTGAGATTGGACACTCTGAACTGAGAAAAGTCGCCCCTGTAAGAGTCATACTACGGATGCCGACTGAATCATGTATCAGCGGAATGTTTGGTAGTGGGGAGGCTAAAAAGGGGAGAGGTGAATGTCACATAAACTTCTCCAAAGCAGCCCTGCACGAATATGCAAGCCCCTTAATAAATATCGTCCCTGGGTGAGTCAGGTCCTAAAAGTGTCAAGCAAAAACCCTTTTTGCCTGACCGTGCAGATGAACACCTGCATCTCAGAGGGGAAGGCAGAAAGGGGACAAACTTATATATAGATTGAGAACAAAGGAGAAGTGTCGAGTCGTCGTCGAGGGAGTGGTCCAGTTCGTTGATCAGAAAGTTGTCCAGTTGCCGTGGTCCAGTGGTCGCAGTCGAGTTGTTTCGAGAGCAGAAAGGAGAAAAGAGGCAGAGAGCGGTATTAGAAGTGTTCTTCCCGAGTAGAAGCGAGAAAAGATGATACCAGAGGTAGTGAGGTCCTCGCTCCGACGTGGCTCGGAACTTTGCGGTAAGTTCACCCCATTTTAATCAATAGAATTGTATATGATAGTATGTCATATTATACCCACCTTTCTTCTCATTGAAGTAAGCTTCAAGATGTGTTTGATGTGATTGTAACAGTAAAGTAATATTATCCAATGATACCATATTGTGTTCTATTATTTACCCAGCAATTACCTTTGCTACTCATTTAACACTAAGATAGGAGAATATCTATGTTATCATCTAAAGGAAAGGAATCGTTGTTTGCCTAACTACATGAAGATACACAGATTTAATGTACCAACCAAATATCCCTTAAACTAACTTAACAATTATCTGGATACTAGATACGGTTATATTATGTTTATTGTATGTTTATATGTAATGTTGTTATGTAATGTTGCTGTTTAATAAACCATGTTTGTTTGCTAATTTTGCCTCATGACATTCTCTGGTTACACACGGACCACGGAATCCGAATTAAGAAAGAACCTTTATTTGCGGCCACTCTCGAGGCTCTATTAAGTCAATAGAGAATCGGGGTGGAGAACACAGCGCCCTCCGATGTTGCCAATTTTATTCCACGAATAAGATTGAAGAACACGTTGAGGTTTATGTCCTAATACAAACTGGTAGACGAGCACATTAAAACCCGACTCTCTGGATGTTCATTTTAGTGTTGAGCATGCTTGAAGGTTGTATGGATATTGGTGAAAGTTACAGTAGCATGCCCGCGCTATAACGGAGAGAAAAGGCGGCGTTACAGCAGGATCTTCAACAGTTGACCCATCAATATCAAGTGGACCAATCTGATTCATCCCCTTCCTTCTAGAGTTTACATAAGTAAAGAATTCTTTGCTGTTTTTCTTTGCATCCCTTGCCAAGGATTTCTCGTAATCTGCCTTCGCCTGCCTAACCTCCTTTGTAACTTGGTTGCATATCAACTTGTATCTATCTTAGGCTTCTGTGTCATGTGTTAATTTCTAAGTATCCCATGCAATTTTCTTCTCTGCCATATGCCTCATTAGTTCATTTATTATTATTATTATTATTAATAGGCATATGATGCAAGGAAGCCTAAGGCTTATGCTGCACCAGCCAAAAAAAATTCCCAAGTTACCCAGAGAGAGAGAGAGAGAGAGAGAGAGAGTCAGAAGTAGAAAGGAATCGCCAAGAAATAGAAGAATGGTGATATCCAGCTCAGGACCCTGGTTGTGTCAAGCCATACTCACCAGATGTGAGTCCCCGGGCCTAAACCTTGAACAATATTTCTTAGTTGGTATGTAAAGCCTAGTAGCTTTCAAGATAAGTTCTTTGAATGCTTCCCATTTTGAATTTGCTGTTGGTAGCATCATCAGTTGGTCCCACTGAATAGAATTTAAATACTGTCTCAGTCCATCGTAGTCGCCTTTACGGAAGCAATAACCTTTCCCTTTACCCCTAATGGTAGTTACCTCTTTGAGTAAATCCCACTTCAGCACACTGTGATCACTGCCACCTAGTCGTTCATTTATCTGCAGATTCTTAATGCATGAAGAATCACTGCTGATAATCAAATCAAGAGTATTACTCCCTCTAGTTGCCTCCCGAACATGCTGATGTAGAAAACAATCATCCAATAAATCCACAAAAGCCCTGCTAGTGTGTGAGTGACAGCCCCCAAATTCCAGTCAATATCTGGGAAATTAAAATCTCCCATTATAAGACTGTCTGATTTACTGGCCCACTCTATATCCCTGTACAGTTTCTTATTATACTCATCAGAGTCATTAGGCCTATAGCACTCCTACTCTCAATTTTGATCTCCCAATGCTTATGTCACACCAAACTGACTTGACACTGCACTGTCGACTGGCTTCACTTCCTTTGTTTTTATGTGTTTCTTAACTAATGGCATAACCCCTCCCCCTTCCTATCCTTTCTGTAGACGTTGTACTCCCCCAATTCCAGTTCTGTATCCCTTATATCTGTGTGACACCACGTCTCTGATATCCCAACAATATCTGCCTTTGATGTTTTGAGCAATACCTCAAATTCATCAAATTTATTTACTAAACTCCTAGCATTGGTGTACATGCAAGTATACCTGCACCTGTTTCTATTCTTAGCTACCCTAACACAACCCATGTGTTTACTTGTACCGCAATGGCTCCCAGCAGTCTCTGAAATATCATGCATCTTGTTTTTCAGGCTTCTGCTCATTCTAATAGAAGCAGTGCAAGAATCTCTTTCACCTCTGCCAGTGGCTACTGTCAATCTATTGGTCTTTGTCTCCCCCCAAGCTAGCAGTTTTCCGACCCACCTAACACTGCCTCGATAGCATCAGCAAATGTTCTTGCACCCTTTCCATTTAAGTGTATCCCATCCCTGTAGAAAAAATCTCTCCTGTTAACAAGTACAGTCCAGGCGGAAAAACAATTATACCCCTTGAACCTTGCACAATCTTTCCAGGGCAGAATTGATCGACAAGGCTCTCATCATATACTCCCTCCTATCGTGTCTGGGCAGAATTGCAGACACTTTCAAATTCAACCCTAATTCAGGGCTTTTGTTCAACAGTGAACTGTACTTGTTAAGTCATTCCGCCGGTCTCCTACTCTTAATATCATTAGTGCCAACGTGTACAACTATATCACCTTTTGTGCCGTTAAAAGATGATAATCGCTCTACAACGTAATCAACCTTTGCCCCTGGCAGACATACCCTGGTCCTGTTCCACCTATCCTTTTTACGAAGCATGTTCCCCGTTTCCCTGACAATAGAGTCACGAACAACTACTAGTTCCTTCGGGACCAGCGCATTCTGCCCTGGGGGTTGCCTCTGTGTCACGTGATGACCAAGTGCAAGCTCTGGCGTTGATGTGGGCAGCTGAGAGCTTGATGGGCCCCTCAATTTAGTTTCTTCGAGGGCATCCACCCTGTCCTTCAAGCTCTCATATAGGCCCACAAGAACGCTGAGTTGTTGCCTGATATCGATACAGTCCTCGCATCGCGCACACACAAAGACATCCCCATGGCAGTATCATGTCCCGTACCCGATTGCTCTGCAAACATCAAGCAAACAATGCATTTTATAAGGCTGTGAGTCCGAGGACAACTATCCCCCTCAGTTCTGCTCTGAGGCACAGCACTTCCATTAGCTTGAGCCTTTTGCTTTGCTGCTCTGAGTCATGATTCTATTAATTTATTAATTAATGATAATTAATTATGTTATGTTATTAATTATGTTAAATATAATTAATTATATTACGTTTGTAATCTAAGTCGTTATATGTATTTATTTAAAAGTACAATTTAACTGCTAACGAAGTTCAACTAACGCTATCTAGTACGGTATATAACTATTGTATCACAAAGGCGGGAAAGTTACGAACGGTAAAGTAACGGACACAAGTATTAATTAACTTTCAAATCTCGCTCTCAATTCAGAATAAGCAACTAAGCAAACCCTTAGCCATAATTATGAGAGCATCATTGGACTCAGGGGAGGTTCCTACGGACTGGAGATGTGCAAATGTATCCCCAATTCGCCAAGGGGGATCGAAGGGTGGCACGAGTAATTACAGACCAGTTAGTTAAACTTCTGTTCCGGGTAAAATAATGGAGTCACTGGTTAAAGATGCATTGCACGATCATCTAGACAAGATGCAGCAATAATTCAGACACACATGGGTTTGTTAAGGGAAAGTCTTGTGTGACAAATTTGATAGGATATTATGATGTGGTTACAAAGGAATATGCTGATGATATTTTCATCCTGATCACAGGTAAACACTCAAATCAGCTTCAACCCAATTCTCTGCGTTGCTCTGTGTGATGCATATTTGGCAAACGTTGCCTTGCTCTCTGTGATGCATAGTTGGCAAACGTTGCCTTGCTCTCTGTGATGCAAAAGATCAGCTTATACTGAATCCAGAAAATTAAAAATACATGGTGTTTAGAACGAAAAACAAAACAAAAAAAATATTGATTTCGACGTAACATACAAAGGAAGACGACTTGAAAGGGTGAATGAAACCAAGTTTCTCAGAATCTGGCTAGATGACGAGCTAATTTGGGTAAAACAAATAACTCTTCGAAAGTAAACTTCGTCACTAGCGGGAATACTCGCCAGAGCCTCTGCATGGGTGTCTCCACCCCTTATCAGAGTAGTATTCCTTTCTTTAATTCAGCCGCACCTCACATATGGAATTATCTCATAGGGTATCACTAGCCAAGAAAACCCTGGAGAATGAACTCCATTCTCAATCGACGTGTTCGTTCAATTTTGGACCTTCTCTGGAACGCATCGGTTAGTTCGAGACAGAAGGAAGGGAGTCTCCACAGCATCTATCAACTGCTACTGAAAGCCGAGGCGGCCTTTGTTTCCAATGCTTTGAAGACACCAGAGTTCCCTCCCCTCTCTCCAGATCCTTTTTCATAAACTATAGAAGAAGAAGAAATATCCCACGATCTAAAAAATGAAGCAAATGAAGGTCCGCTTTTCAGAAAAGCCATAGGTCAGAAAAATATAAAATACACAGGGGTAAAATCTGGAACAAAACTTCCTGCAAAAATCAAAATGTCACTTCACAAAACCGATTCAAGAAACCACTAATTGAACACATCACCAGGGATGTCTGATTCAAATTGCCTTCCACTCAACTCCCTGATTTTAAAAACTCAGAGGAAATCACTACCAATATGGAAATAGTGTACAAATGTTAAAGGAAGTAGTTAACAAATAGTTTGTAACTTTTTGTGCATATATCTCATCATTTTTCTCTCATAATTTACTTGTAGAAACGATCACAATGGTATTATAAGTAGCGATGGTTTACGAAGTCTTCTGTAAAAAAATGTAAAAAAAAACTCCAATTTATTTATGTCTTTTCTGTTGAACATTACCTGTACAATTCTGAAGTGTGTATTTTTAATATTATTCACGTCGTTTTTTAATGAGAAAAAAGCCATTGGCGTATATGTTCTCCCTCCCTTTTGCTGTTATCTCCCAAAAAGTGTAACATAAAATAGGGATAAATAAATTATTATTATTTTCTTCTTATTATTATTAATATTATTATTTTAATGGGGACAAACTTTTGGAATGACCTGAATGTGAGAAGGCAAATTTTTTTGAAATGCAGACGATACAAAGGTTGGCCGGGTTGTGTATATCAAGCTTAATGTCCAAGTTCAACCTCAGAGCAATATATCAGCTCTGTGGTACTACACTGTTTTGACAGTGGTAGAGAATGAAAAGGACCTGGGGGTAATTGTGCAGGCAGATATGAAGTTCTCTGAGCACTGCAGACGGGCTGCAAGAGTAGCTTATTGTGCCTTGTCAATGATATATAGGAATTTTTATAGCAGGGATAAGGAGGTGATTATTCCCTTGTATAAGGCAATGGTCAGGCCACACCTTGAGTACTGTATACAAGTCTGGAGGTCTCATTTCAAGAAGGATGTAGAACTGCTGGAACGAGTACAGAGTAGAGCAACAAGATTAGTGAATGGAACAAAGGGTTGCTCTTACGAAGAAAGGCTTAAGTTTTGCAAATTACAGTGTCTGGAGACTAGGCACCATCGAGGTGATCTGATAGAGGTGTATAAAGCCTTGAATTGTTTGAGCATGCCTAATGCCGATGGGATTCTTCCTCTTGCTCAGAATAATCACCTGAGAGGGCATAAATTCAGATTGAGGTAAGACAGATGTAGGATAGATGTGCGGAAATTTGCCTTTAGGCAGCAGGTAGTTGGTTAATTGGAAAGACTTCCATCCCTTGTTGCGGAAGTTGATAGCTTAAATGAATTTAAGGCTCAGTTGGACAGATATTTTGAACGAACGGAGGTGTGAAATGGAAGTGGTTTTTTGTTTTTTTTTTGGCTGATGCTGCATAAGCTTGGTTCTTGCATCATATGCCTCTACTAATGGTAATGCTAGTTATGAATAAGATAATTAAAAATTATATTTTTTCCCATATAAGCAAATATTTACATCAATATGAACTGTTAAACAACTCTCTATTTTCATATCAGAAGGGCAAGAGCACACAGATATTATTAGAGAATTTTAATAGACTCTTTTAACTTATATTTAAACAACAATTACTTCATAATGATTTTATTTACAGATCTGACCAAAGCATATGACTTAATTGGTATCCCAGTATTGAAACAAAAATTACTGAAATATGGTATAAGGGGAAGAATCAATGAACTTTTAGCATGTTATTTAACCAAAAGAAAATAACAGTTGAAGTAGAAAATACAAAGGGAAAATCATATAAAGTAAAGAGAGGGGTACCTCAAGGTACTCATGTAGGGCCAATCATGTTCAACATCTATATAAATGACATATTCGAAGTAATAAAGAAGTCCTTTATAAAAATTTCTGCAGATGATATAATCTTTTATACAATTGGAAAGAATCTGACAAAAATAGCTAAAGATTTACAGCAGAATGTAATACATTTACAAACTTGGTTGCATGATAATAAATTAGCACTCAGCTTTGAAAAAACAAAATTTTTGGTAATTAGACCTCATCAAACCTTGGACATTCATCCCTCTATTAAATTACATAAATATGAATGCCTACATGATCAGAATTTCCAGAATTGCAAATGTCTAACTGTGGAAGAAGTTTCAAATCATTGTTACCTTGGGTTATGGATTGACTACAGTCTTAGTTGGGCAATGCATATAACAAATTTTACAAAAAAAATGAGATTTTAAGTGTACTTTTTTACTACATTAAGAATAAGTTAAATCTTAGAACAAAAGTTATTTTATATTATGCATTAGTGGACTCCCAACTCAATTATTTAGTAAATGTATGGGCAAGAGCAAATATAACTGAAATAAGGGTAACAACTTAATTAACAGGATTTTTAATGGGGACAAACTTTTGATATGATCTGAATAAGAGAAGGCAATTTTTGTTGAAATATAAAATACTTTATCCAGTTCAAAAACTGAAGTTAAATTTAATCTTGAAAAATC
Organism: Mastigoproctus giganteus; assembly: GCF_048544385.1. Taxonomy (NCBI): domain Eukaryota; kingdom Metazoa; phylum Arthropoda; class Arachnida; order Uropygi; family Thelyphonidae; genus Mastigoproctus; species Mastigoproctus giganteus. Next base: position 127,336,641 of record NC_143576.1, on the reverse strand, counting down.
TATTTTCGAAGAGTCGAATCTGCAAAGAAATGTCACACATAATTTAAGGAACCAAAAAGCAATTGTTCTGCCTCTCCCTAGGGTACTAAATAGATTTGGAGATAGGCATGCAATGAATATAATAAACAACTTGTTGGCTAGTGTAGATTTCAGACTCAGGAGAAGTTATTCTAGCTCCAAATTAAAGTTCCTAAAGAGAAAATTTTTGATACTCAATGATACAGTAGATTAGAATTGCTATGCAGCTAAATTGCTATCTCTGTTTACAGTGCGGAAATTACTATGTGTTGTGATTTCATTATCTTTTCTGTTAGATAACAAATTTGTATGCAAAAACTGTTGTAAATGAGGAATTACAACTTGTTGTCAAGAAATTTAATTTTCTTAACAAGTTCATTTATTGTAAACAAATTCTCTTGATAAAAATAAATTGTATTGTGTTATATTATTAAGACCCTAATAACACCAGGGGCTCACATCCGGTGAGTATGGGCTTGGCACACCCAGGGTCCTGAGCTGGATATCATCATTCTTCTCTTTCTTGGTGATTCCTTTCTACTTCTCTCTCTCTTTCTCTCAGGGTAATAGGGATTTTTTTTTTTTTGGCCGGTGTAGCATAAGCCTCAGGCTTCCTTGCACATATGGCTGATAATAATAATAATAATAATAATAATAATAATAATAACACTATTCCAATGATTCACGCTTCTGCCGTGTTATAATGCGTATATTTCTCCCGGCACATGGGGTTTTTATATACACTCGTTTTTATTCTGGGACTATCTCTAGACACCAGCACATAAAGGAAAGGGAGGGTACCATCCTTCGTTCAAAAAATGAGTAAATTCTGCAGTTTTTTCTCTGTTCTGTAATGTGCCATGGTAATGCAATGGGAAACATGTTCTCTTCAACAGCTCGGACAAATTTCCACCTCCGAGGTAAACTCCATAAAAGCGGAGAAGCTATTAAGAAAACTGAGAGTTCATTCTCTTTCTCCCTAAATGCAATGGTGAATGTATCGTTGAAGTGTCGTTTCCATTCATGAATGGGGTAAACAGACCCGTCAAAAATCTTAGACTTGAGCTAGTCCATGGCTAGGTTTGCTATAACACCACTAATTGGGGAGCCCATCGCTGCACAAGAACCTGTTTATATATACTGTTTTGAAATAACGTAGTGGTACTGGAGAGATATAGTTGTACCTCGCTTCTAATATCTTATATGCTCAAGGGAGTCCTGTCCCTTAAAGTGTCTTATTGCTCAAATTGCATATAAAATTGCGAACAGAATTCTGTCCCTTAAAGGGTCTTATTGCTCAAATTGCAAACAGAATTCCCGTTTCTAATATTACGCTCAGCAGCAGCCTTCTCCATTAATGGAGGTGGTTGCTGCCAAGCGTAATACAGAGTAATTGAAAAGGTGTCTGTGATTTCCCTTTTAACCATCTGCAGAAATAATTGACCGATTGATTTGATCGTAGCAGCAAACAGTGTGGTAACTCATTAAGTATTATTTGACACCTCAACAATGACCTTGGCTTTGCCGTGAGTGTGCGCAGAATGACTCCTACATGCCCCCTTCAGTCAGTGTCAGCCACTGCCAGTTTCCTTATGCTGATCAAACCAACGTATTATAGTCTTGTCTGTTGGTACATCGGTATTTACGTTGGACTGTTGTGACTGATTTAAATGCAGCGTACTACAACACACAATGCAGTTTCTGTTGTATGGTCGCCACCTTTGTGACACTGGTTGTGGCGGTGAACTTAGGAGTCATTCTGCGCATACTCATGGCGCAACCAAGGTCATTGTTGAGGTGACGAATAAAACTTCGTGAGTTACCACACTGTTTGCCGCAACAATCACAGCAATCGATCAAATATTTCGGAAGATAATTAAAAGGGGAATCACGGACACCTTTTTCGATGACCGTGTTTTAGAAATGAGAATTCTATTTGCAATTTTATATGAAATTTGAGCAATAAACAGCTAACTAGCCGTTCTACGAGTTTTGTATCATCACAGAGTAACATGGCGGAGATGAACTTATGTTCTTGGAGTCTCTTTACAGAAGATACTATACATGTCTACACGTGGACGCTATCTGGAGGGGGAACCCTCATATTTGATAACTTACACGGAAGTTCCAATATTGATGTTACCATTGCAAATCAGCAACTTAGCGGGAGAGTTTGTCATTGGGATGTGGTGCTTGGAGGCATTAACAGTGACCACAGGGCCATATTGTTTTGCTGACTGATCTCCATTTAGATAGTAATTTGGCATTTGATCATGTAAGATTTGGGTATAAAAGAATTAACTGGAATACATTTAAATATTCTTTAGGAATGTGAATGTGATGTGAACTTATGGGCCTGTTTTTCAGTGTTGTGTTTAAGACCAGAAACTCTGTGGAGTAAGATGATGTTGCAGAGATGTTAGAAAATGTTTCCTCCAAGAGTGCAATAGTATATCCATTATATTCAAGGCCCGGTGAGGGGTGTGCTGTGTATTTTCACTTCATTTTCTGGATTTTTTTCCCAGACCACCTTAGGGCTGGTTATCTGGGTGATGTGAAACGGATCCGCGATTCCTTTTGACCCTGGCGGCGGTTGTAGCGTGACTTGGCCCGTGCACGTTTAAAAGCTAACAGGTTTACCGTGGTAGGATATCGTCGAAATATCCCCGATTTTGTTTTGTGCTTTTTTTGCTGCTGTGCATTTTGAATTCCACCAAGGTTTGGGAAATAGTGGGAACCGGCTGGATGATTTTGAGATTGCAATTGAAGCTGCACGGACAATAGTGTCTGCAATGTTCATGACTGCATCATTGATCGGATCCTGACTGACTGTAGCGATGTCAAGGTTTGCCAGATGTTGAAAGGCATTCCAGTCAGCCTGATCAATCTTCCACACAATAAACTAAATGGTAGACACTGTCTACCACTAGTTAGGGTGGTTATCATGGGGAAATGATCACTTCCATATGGATTTTCCTCCAATTCCAAAGTAAGTGAAGGAAGGAGAGAAGGGGAGCAGATAGAGAGATCAATGGCAGCGAACGTATGGGTAGGCAGGTGGAAGAAGGTGTTTGTTCCATATTAAGGGAGAGATTTTTGTCAGTGAGCATATTCTCAATGACTCGTCCTCTTCTATTGATGTTAGCACTGCTCCACAGTGTGCTATGTCCATTAAAATCGACAGGAATTAAGCAAGGGGAAGGCAATTACATGATAAGATCATCAAGTTCTTTCTGGAGGATGTCAATCCCAGACAAGACAGCAGTAATAGTTCAGACACACCATGGGTTTGTTAAGGGGAAGTCTTGTCTGACCAATTTAATTGGATACTACGATGTGGTCAAAAAGGAACTGGATGAAAAAAATAATTTTGATATCATATACTTGCATTTAAGGAAAGCTTTTGATTCCGTTGTGCATGGAAAACTGCTGTACAAATTGGAGCGGTATGGCATTAAGAGCAAGTTGAGTGGGAGATGGCAGAGAGTCGTAATAAATGGACACTGCTCTACGTGAACCAATGTTATTAGCTGAATCCCCCACGGTTTGGTGCTAGGCCCAATTTTTTTTTTTTTTTTCTTTGGTGCATTTATCAATGATATCGATGAAGGTATATCAGGCTTAATGTCCAAGTCTGCAGATGATACAAAGGTTGGCAAGGTTATTAATGACAGTACGCTACAGCAACGAAAAGTAAGGCAGATGGACTGAGAAGTGGGAACTGAAGTTTAACATTGACATTTGCATATGGGTAGCAGTAACCCAAGAGAAAAGTACCAATTGTGTGGTACTACACTCAGGGAAGTGGAAAATGAAAAAGTCCTGGGTGTAATTGTGCAGTCAGTAATGAAATTCTCTGAGTAGTGCAGATGGGCTGCAAGAGCAGGTCATGGAGTTTTGTCAATGATATATAGGAACTTTGCTAGCAGAGACAGGGAGGTGATTATCCCTTTGTATAAGGAAATGGTCAGGCCACAACTTGATTTCTGTATACAGGCTGGAGGCCTCATTTTAGGAAAGATGCAGAGTTTTTAGAACGAATAGAGAAAGGCAACAAGATTGGCGAGAGGAAAAAAGGGGTGCGCTTATAAAGAAAGGCTTAAGTTTTGCATGTTGCAGCATCTGGAGACTAGGCATCTGTGAGGTGATCTGATCGAGGTGTATAAGGCTTTGAATGGTTTGAGCAACATCAATACTGACGGGATACTTTCGCTTGCTCAGATTAAAATTAAGGAAAGACAATTGTAGAATAGATGTGCAGAAATTTGCCTTTAGCCAGTGGGTGGTTGATTGCTGGAACAGACTTCCATTTGTAGTTGTGGAAGTTGATAGCTTAAATAAATTTAAGGCTGAACTAGACAAACATTTGGAGTGACCGGATGTGTGAAATGGGAAGGTTTTTTTTTTTTTTGCTTATGCTGTATAAGCTTCCTTTCTTGTATCATATGCCTCGACTAATGCTAATGTAAATTAAACTAATGAAAACTGGAATAATAAATTTACTTACTTAAATCTTCTGCTTTTCTATCACAAGTTAGAAAAAAATATGCAATCGTGCTGGTTGACACAATGTTTTTCTTGCTCTTATAAACTTTAAATATAGAATAAGAGTACACAGTGCTTGGTAACAGTTGCAGAAAATAAAGGAAATGAAAATCTCTGTGATTTGCTGAATTCTTTTGTTTCATCTCTCTCGTTTCCCAAGTTACTCGTTGAAGTAACTTTACAAAAAATTTTCCCTCCACAAACAAAAACAGAACAGATACACATATATAGGTTATAAAATGTAAAATTCATGACCAGCGAAAAAGTCCGGATCTTGTTGACTGTATAGAAACAAAGCAATAGACAAGGGTAGAATGTTGTTGTGAAAATGGTAAATTAACCTCAAAATCATAAATTTAATGAAACTTCATGCTTTGGAAGGACTGAAGTAGACCTTTACTCTGCCTGGTCATTGTTTATTCCGCTCTCTGAACACCACGGGATAAATGCTAATTACAGGAATGGTTCCACCCAATGCACTGTTTCAGAACGTCAAATGAAACGATCAAAGGATCCGCTTTTTACATGTGTCACTGGTTAGTATAGTAACAAATGATTCCTAGTCCTTGTGGTTTAGGGCAGGTAAGGTAACGACACTGGTTTGAAACCTTTACGGTATTTTCTGCCCTTTCTATTTGTAGCCTGCATGTAATCACACATTCCCTGTGCTTCTGAGCGGCCCTGTATAACACTAAGGTTTCTTAACTGAGAGTCTAAAATGCAGGTGGAACCAGTGGTGAGCTACAGCGGGCTGGCGAGAGCCAATTGTTATTTTATTTGAAAATTTGCGAGCCCATTGTTGAGATCATCATTTATTTTACAAATGAAATCCTAGATGCAATTATTGAGAATCCACAGCGGAAACTACGGTGCGGCGAACGAGGCCCCATTCCCAGTATTTTAATGGCGCAATCGATCAATTATATATTTTAAAATTGCTTAATTTTTTGATTTAATTACAGTCGGACCTCTGTTTAATTTCCGTATAACGGTGGATTAGGAGAGACAACTTTGTATGCATTGTTCTCACCTCTAGCCTTGAGGCAATTTAGGTAATTAGAAAGTGCGAATTAAAGGTGAAAGGGATTACTGTTCCACAATGTTAGTGGTGTCCGTAAAACCTATGCAGTCACACTAGTCAATATGCTTTCCATATCCAGTCGGAGGGTTAAGAAGATTCTCGGCACGGATTATAGCCTCTGGTCAACCTGTGTTGTGGTTTCCCTTTACTCCGACAAACGGGCGTATGGTTTTCGGAGAAGTGATCCATGCCTTCCAGTAAATTTCTCCTGTCTGTTTTCCGACATTTTGCACTGTATTCAAAGAACTAGTGACGGTAGCAATGTAGAAGGGGGATTGAGGCAACTAAGATATTAAGTAAACTTTACCAAGATGAAATGATGGCAGATTTTGAAACTTTGTGGAGCCTTTCACTGTGTAGAAAATGTTCAAAAATATAATGGCATACAGGCAATAATTAAAAAAAAAAAAAAAAAAAACTATTACCAATCTCCAAAAAAACTAGAGCGAATTAAGGATGATTGCTAAAGAACTTTATATGGAAACTATAAAGATCGGTTGTGTGTTTGGGCGACGATGAGCAACTTGTAGCTTGCGGACGGCAATCGTCGGTTGGAGGAATCATCCCGCTTTGTGTAAACATTTTGAATCAGAAGTTAAATAATCCAGGATTATTAAATGGACTTTTAAATTTGGAATTTCTTAACCATTTAGCGCTAATGACCGACATTCTGCAGGAGCTCCTTACTTTTCAGAAGCTTTACAAAGTCACAGCATCACATTGGTAAAAGCATATAAATTAATTATTCAAACTATGAATGCTATTGCTAATTTGAAAAATTATGAAGCTAAAATTGAGGGCATGTTGAAGTGGAAAGAATTTGAAGGAATCAAAATCGAAAGTAAAAAAAAAAATACCTCGTGACAGATTATTAAATGCATTGTTTTATCCTTAAAGGATAAGTTATTAATGCAACAGGGCGATAAAATACAGAAAATAACGATACCATTGAAAGAAATTTTAAACATATGCTACTGGAAATCGTGGAATGTGAAAGAATTTTCGTCTCGGTGGTAAACCGGCGAAAACCGAATAAGAAATTTAAGTTTTCTGATAAATATGAAATAAAAATTAATGATTTTAGAGATTTTGTCGAAGACAATTTATCTTTAAAATCGGTTGAAATTCCCTTTTCAATTAATTAAGAAAGCCAGAAATCTCTTTGAAACCATTGCGATTAGCAGTGCTGAAGCTGAGCGAGCTTTCAGCGTAATGAATAATATTGCGTGAATAAATGAATGAATAATGTTGACAATTAAACACGTTGCAGATTATGATGACCATACATCTAAATGGAAAACCATTGCTTCAATTTGATCCGGATCGTTACGTCAAATCATTCCTCTGTAATCATCGCTCAGCTATTGAATAAAGCAGAAGGATCGACAACAAATCTTAATAAAGAAGTATTGTACATGGCAATTTTTAGAATAAATTTTTCTTGTAAATTAATTTTATCTTTTTAATTATTTTTTAATTACTCTTGTAAATAAATTTTTTTTCATGTAATCTGAATTTTTGTGTACTTTTTCTAGAAAGTTTTTTTTTTTTTATGTAATATATTTTTTTATATTGTGGAATGTTTTGTGATAGGTTTTATGTTATGTGTGATATGGGAAATATTTCATGTTATTTTTTATTCGCTATATTAAAATTTTATCATGAAAAATATGTATCCATTATATTTCCATAGTTGCGCATAATAAATAATAAAAAAGTTGGGCGTGTAACGAGCACGCGTGGTACATGGTTTATGCGAAACAACCTTCGCGTTTCTTTTAGGTATTTTGATTTGTATATATGATTACGAAATAAAAGAGCTTTTTTATTGTAAATATCTTCTTGATCATTCACAGATTTTCATAATTTCTGGAAGACAAGATACAATGGTTTTATGATAACTAAAGTAAGAGATGTATACTTGCGGGTGCAACGTATCTAAATATCTCTGTAATGACAGTACACTACTGCAACAGGATCTAAAGAAGTTGTGCAGATGGGCCAAGAAGTGGCAACTGAAGTTTAACATTGCCTAATGCAAAGTACTGCATATGGGTAGCAGTAACCCAAGAGAAATGTACTATCTGTGGTATTACACTCAGGGAGGTGGAGAATGAATAACCCTACCAACCTTTGTATCGTCTGAAAACTTGGACATTAAGCCTGATATACCTTCATCAATATCACTGATAAATACAGAAAATAACAATGGGCCCAACACAGAACCATGGGGACCACACTAATAAAATTAATCCAAGAAGAGCAGTGCCCATTGATTACCACTGTTTTCTTCCACACAACCATCCCTTTATCTATTAGCAGAAAACTTGCCAAAGTTGTAGGAGTAAGGGAGACTTGCTGATGATCCTAAATTTATGTATTCTCTTCACAGCAGCAATGCTACAAAGAAAATAAAATTCCATGAATAAACAGCACGCATCACCTATGATTTCCAGAATTTACTTATACGGAGGTTTTTTTCCATCAGGGAAAAAAGCCTCAGTATAAGTAGAAGAAATTCATTCTTCTCTTTCTTGGTGATTCCTTTCTACGTCTCTCTCTCTCTCTCTCTCTCTCTCTCTCGGGGGTAACTTGGGATTTTTTTTTTTTTTTTTTTTGGCTGGTGCAGCATAAGCCTCAGGCTTCCTTGTACCATATGGCCATTAATAATAATAATAATAATAATAATAATAAAAAATAAATTAAAAAAAATCATATATTTAAATTAAAAATATATTTACTTTAAAATAAAAATTATTTTTTTTATTACTAATGCAGTTGTCACCATGATTTTCTGAAAATTTTCTTAAGGGAGGACCCCTGGATCCCCCTCTTTCCCAGAGGGGACTTCCTCAGTGTTCTGGAATTTTATATTTTACAAAAGAAGCCCTGTTTATATTGATCTCATACTTATAGTGATATACACTGATTTATTTGACTCCACAATATGATATCAGTACACCAAGTAGCAGACTTAGTTTGTCAATGCTATGTAAAAAAAAAATTGCTCTGACTACCACTTACACCAATACTATTCATTTATATTCAACAGTGAGCTGTACTGAGTTATGCTGATTGTGTGTTATGAGAGTGGGAATCATATCAGCAAAACCTGAGGGTGGAGGCTGCATGTGTTAAGTTTTCATAGCAGATGTTATATTTTTTCGTTTCTACAAACTGCATGCCTTTATGTTATGAATTGTCGTTATGCTTTGTGATTAGTGATAGAGAAATGGGGACGAGAGAGGAGGTAACTTTCATATCAATGTATCAGTTTCTGTATAATAAAAATAGACGTAATCCTTGGATTAACCTAGCTACACAGAATTTCACATTTATCTATCTCATTTCCTAATTGTTTTATTCTTGTACACATGATATTTTTGCACCTTCAGCTGGGGAAGGCAACATGCAGCTGCTGAAAACTACACATTGTATTTTAAGTTATTGGGTTTAAAAAGTTTATATATATATATATATATATATATATATATATATATATATGTGTGTGTGTGTGTGTGTGTGTGTGCAATGCATTTTATTTGTATTCAGTTATATTTTATTTTCTATATTAAATTCATATTTAGTTATTTAATTGTTTTTAAAGATATTGTTTTAAGGAAATTAATCCTGATTATCAAGGTGGTTTTTTTTGCCATTTTTCAAAGAACAATGAATTATTTTAATATCATTAAGAATTTTTGTTTACCTCAAATTTTGTTGTAGTGGGTTTTATTGGCATAAAGGCTACTATGGCCAAATTGCATCTGCTTCGATTTAATTAATTCTTAGTATATACTCTTGTGATAAAAACATGTGTTGCATATTAAACCATTAGCCCATACCTCTCTCACTTTCTCTCTCTCTCTCCCCCTAAAACTATTACTAACCATGGGTTATCCTGGTACTGTAGTTTGAATGTGTTGATATGCATTATCATTATTATTAAAACTACGGAGTTGGTTATTATTCAGGTGTTTAGTCCTGTTCTTCTGACTTTGTGTTTTCCAGAGTGGATGCAAATCTTAACTATGTTTAAAATGTCTGAAAATTATCTCAATGCTGAGGACGAATAAAAGAATATTAAAAGTACAAATTTTGTTCATTAATATACATAAGGTAATGACTTTCTACTTGTGTTGTAAATTTTCAAATTAATTTTATTTAATTTGTATGTGAATAGATAGTTCTATTTCTAGATATTACAGTTTAATCTGATGCCGCCCAAAGGGAAACTGCAATGTAAATAAAAAAGGTTGGGAAGCAGTGCAGTATGATTTTCTGTTGTGTGTTTTAGTGACAATCATTTTCTTATTAGTGAATCATGCACAGTAATATTATATAGTAAATAATTAACTTTATTGATTGCTTGTTACTGGGCAAACAGATTACACCACCATAAGACAAAAGCCATATGCTGTTTTATGACAGATAATCAACCTCACTGATTGCCGATTGCTTGGCAAAAGAGATCATGCCACCATATTAATAAAAAAAAAAAAAAACCAACAACAAAAACTTAATTGATGTTACCCTAAGTGTGCAAACTTGCTCCTCAGAGCATAGCTTCATGAGGAAAAAAAAAAAAAAAAAGAGTTACATAGCAACAAATAAATTATTTACAAATTACAAGATTAATAGCATTTCTTTTACAACTTGTGATTCGACACAAAAAATAATTTCCTATTTGGAAAGTGAACTAAAAACAGATTAACAATAGTGAAATTTCTCAGAAACTATATAATACCAGGTTGTTAGCCAACCACATCTGAATGTTTCTTCTACAGAAGTTTTTATCCATCATGATTCAAGGAACTTCATGTTGTCCCTCCTTTCTTTTATTATAAAAGCATAAAGAATTTACAAAATATATTCAACTACAGTTAAAAAAGAATGTAGCACCAGGAGCAGGTCAGTTTGGCTTTAAAAGCACATTATTTGAAAAATATTTTAATTATCTCACTTATGTGGCATAATAAATAAAAATTTCTCTTAAACTTAATTCATATATTAACAATAATCATTATAAATGAACAGATAAAATTCCAATGTTACAGTATAATATATTTTTAATGGAGGGAGATGTATAATACATCACTATTAGGGTATATATAGGGTATATATTTGAAACTTCTATAAAAAATGGATTATATATTTTACACATTTTAACACAACACCATTCTCAGTGATCCTATTCATATAATATTTTGTGTATGCATCTGCACAATTCTGTATTTATGGGTCATGCAGGCTGAAAAATCCAAAATAACTCAAGAGAAATTAAACCCCTTCTGCATGATATCAGCTAATTAAAGTCACAACTGAAGAGGGTTTTAAGAATTCTTCCAGTCTCTGATGGAATTTGAACACAGACTGCTTCAAACAAGTGATGTTGTAAAACCATTATAATATCACAGATAACTGTTATCCATCATTTTGATCACTACATATTTTATATAATACATAAAAAAAAGTTCATTAAAATATTACTTTTGGGTAATGCAGTAATATAATTTAAACTAATTATAATTTTAATTTCTAAATAGATGAGCAGAACATATCCTGTATATATTTTCATGGGGAGCATCTATGATATTACCTCTTTTTATTTAATTAAAAAAAAGTATTTTTAGCTTTTTTTTATTGAATTAAAATGGTGAGCTATTAATTATGATTTGCTAAACTCAATTTAAAAATATTGAAAAAAAAAAAATTAATAAGAGAAATAAGTTTTTATCACATTTTTTTTAGAATTTTCAAGGTCACTCATCCCCTGCATTAAAACCCAGATTCATCACATTGAATCTGGGAGGCAATGTAAATATCTGCATTTTTGCTAGCTGTTCATTTAGCCAGCAAAACCAGAGCTCTACAGCAAAATTAGACACCAGGTGCTAGCATCTTACAGATTCTACTGCAAGGGAATTGCCAAGAAGAAAGACAGATGCTTGAAGATAATAAAGTACTCAAAACCTATGTTGGTAATATTTTGTTTATTTCCAAATTGGAAATAAACCTTCTGTCTGGTGTAAAAGTGGCTAGTCTAAATAAATTTATTTCAAAAATTATTTATTTTTGAAATTAATATAATAATACTAACACAGTTTACCTCTGCTTGGTTGTTAAACAGCAAACAAAAAAATTGTCTCATAATTCATAGTATATTGAAATTAAAACAGAAAATACTGCATAACCAGTTTGAGAATATTAGTGGGCAGAGGTACACAAGAGAATTTGATTTCATTTACAAATTAAAAAAATAAGAAAAAGAGAAAAATTAATGGGTGCACAGAACAGCAACAAGATTGGTGAAGGGGAACAAAAGGGTATTACCAGAATGTTCTGCTGCAGCACGTGGTGACTAGCCACCCACGAGCAGATCTGACTGAGGTGTTTAAGGCTTTAAATGGACTGAGTAAGTCCTGATAAACTCTTTCCTCTTGCTTGGACTACACTGGAGGAAGCATAAATTCAAATTAGGGATGGATGGTTGCAGGAAATATGTATGGACATGCCATCAGCCAGCTGATAGTTGATTGTTGAAACGAACTTCTGTCTGGGTGTAAAAGTGGATAGTCTAAATAAATTCAAGGAAAAATTCAATAAACTATTAGAGGGAACAGACAGATAATGTGGGGAAGCTTTTTTTTTTTTTTTCTTTTGGCTGATACTGTATAAGCTTGCTCTTTTGTATCATTTTCCACTATGATACTAATGTAAAAAAATGGTCTGTCTATGCCATACTAGCAACAAAAGGTTAATAAAAACATTCATGTCTATGCAGGCTAATCAATATAATTACTACATCTTTCTTGAAGTTCTTCAATGTAAAGAAATATGCAAAAAAGGCAAATTATAATTGAAGATTTTTAAAGTTTTACAAACACTGTATCCAGCGGTGGATCCAGAAAAAAATGATGGGGAGGGCACCATTTTGTGCCTTGTTTGTGCACAAACAAGGCACAAAATAATGCACAGAACAAAACAAATATGACATTCAAACATAATGCAACTGGCAGAAACAGGCACACAGCTAAAGTCTGAATTACTTTGAAGTAAACATTATGCATGACCACGTGACGCCTCTAACTAGAACGGTAATCACATCAACATCAGTGTTGTCAACTGTAGTCAGTTTTAAACAGCTGAGCCACAATGCAAAATTAGATAAAATCCTATGTTAACAACAAAAAAAAAAAATATTTTTTTTTTGTTGGGAATCATTTAGATTCCCAACAAAAGTAAAAAGGAATCTAAACGATTGGTGTATATGCTCCAAAAACAAAACAAAGGCGGGCATGTGCCCCGGTTCCCCTATCCTGTATCTAAAATGAAATGACAGCAAATTTTCTCTGCTAAGCAAAAAGGCAGCATATTGGGATTTTTACTGCATATGGAGATATTAATACATCTGTTAACTAGTTGAAGAATAAGTTCAAACTGGGTTGGGAGAAAGAAGTTAGATTGGGGACTATCTCAGAAAAATAGCATGGATGGAAATATTTACTGAAAGTAAAATCTTTTTAACTGTACAAGATTATCTACATCCTCACTTTGCTAGTTCATTATGTGTGTGTTTACTTTAAAATCATTTCAGAATGCTTAAAAGAATGGGATATCTCCAAATTGTTCCATTTCCTAAAGTGAAAAGTGGAAATTGCCTAGCCAGCTGAAATGGTATTTCCTTGAAAGGGAATTGTCACCTTTTTACCTTGCATCATATGGAAGCAGGCTGCAAATTGTAATAATGGCTATAGCAATAAGTTAACCCTGTAACTGGTCACACACAAATGCAAAATTTCTCTGTGCTTTCAAAAATCTGAAAAATCAGCAAAAAATAATTTGAATTGTTAATTTTTTTGATTCCACCTATAATTTCAATCTTTCCCGAAAACAATATGAAAGATCCATATTCTATATTCAGGGCTGTGCAAATGGGAAGTGCACTGGATGTGTCGCACCAGGGCTCCCAATCTAGGGGTCCCGAATCGAGGGAGCCATCAAAGTCTCAACATAAATAAACTAGGCCCCTTAACCCCTTTTGGATGCGGGCCCACCACGTACCTTTGCACAGCCCTGTCTATATAAAAAACATATATTTTAAATTAATTTTTGAAATTAAAATTACCTTTAGACCTCTCGGAAAGTGAAATGAAAATTTAAAAACCTGCATGCTTGAATGTCTGCAACTGGGTGCCAGGCTGTCAGTAACAGGAGCACCTGCATAAAATGCATAAAATGTGAAGCACATGCCAACAAGTTTGATTCTGGACAATGTTGCGAAGCCTGAGAGCTTTACTGACTGCAGGTAAGTGTATGGCAATAAAGCCAGCTTGCTATCAAATAACCGTGAGTGACAAATGTCAATCAATTTATGTTCATATAATTAGCAACTTAATTCATGAATTTTTCCTAATTGTGCAATAATTAACAGAGATTTCTGGAATTTTCAGTGGAGAAATCAAATAAAACATTTTCAAAGAGATGTTAGTAATTCAGCTTGTGGATGGAATGGATGAAGAGCATGAATTTCGGAAATATTATCTAGGATCTAATTGACCTTGTGCTTCTAACTCAAATTAATCCAACTTACTGAGCCGACCGGGCTAGCCGAGTGGGTAAAGTGGCTAGCCGAGTGGGTAAAGTACCTGCCCGGCAACCCAAAGGTCGCGGGTTCGATTCCCGCCTCGGGCTTGGATCAAAGTACTGCAAAAACCTTGGGAGTTGCAATATGGCCACAGAAGCCGATGCGCCAACAACTACCAAATCAAAAAAAAAAAAAAAAAAAACCAACTTATTGATATTGTATCTGAATTCTGATACTGTAATTATAAGTAAATACAAACAAAGAAAAGTTGTTCCAAACAGTAAAAGTAGAAGAAAGAGAGATATATGTAGAAAAGGAATTTTTTTTGGGGGGGCTGTTGTTATTTGGTTTTTAGGAGCATTAGCAACTAAGGCCATATTGCTCCGAGGATATGCGGTGGTCATTCCCTGACCTTTCCACATCCTCCGTATTTGGTGGTGACGGGCTCGAACCCCGGTCTAATCAAGAAGCATGTGCTACGCACTGCTGCTCCTTCCCACCTGGCTACGGAGGAGCCCTTTGGGGGGGCATATTAACATATAAGCATAAAGTGAATATTATCTTTGCTATGTCCATCTGTATGAATGTAACAATTTTACTCCTAATGAACGTATTTTCATAAATTTTTTTTTTTTTGGGTTATTGAGAAAAAATTTTTAGGCCATCACAAATTTAATTAAAATCAGAACAATAGAAATCCAGTGATTATTATTTCTTTGTCCATCCACATGTAATAACCAACTCTCTGATTTTCGAAATCTGGGAGTGTAGTGCCAAATCTGATTGAAATACTAAAATGTGGGGCTTAGAGTGGAACAGGCATTCTGTGTGTGCTATCAGACATTCAGTCTAAAACACTGATGGATCCAATATCTTTCTATTTCAGAAGATTTAGGAGAAGTCCAGTTGGCCTGTCTCCCTAAAATCCACTCATGCACACCTTCTCGATAGCAAGCCCTGTTAAGTTACTTAGGTGGCAATGAAAGCGTAGAGTGGTTTTCTTCAAGACGCATGGTCAGCGTGAAGAGGAAAAGACCAAACCTTCCAGCACATGGCAGTACGACAAAACAATTGGCCCTCAGTCCCCAGTGGCTTTCACTCCCCTCTTATGGCAGCGAGAGGATCAGAGTGGAAGCAGAGGGTGCTAAGAATCTCTGGTTACGATCAGGCTGCCATGTACAGAAACAACTTGGCCAATTACAATGTAAGATCGCTCGTCGATGAAAATAGGATATTAGAGCTGGAAAAGGAGTTAGAAAATGTGAATTGGAATATCATTGGTTTGGCTGAAACAAGAAGAAGAAATGAATCACTTTTAGGTTTATCAAGTGGAAATGTGCTGTACACCAATGGAAACAGTGAAAGGAGCGAAGATGGAATTGGCTTTCTGGTCCATAGAGATATAAAAAACAACATTTTGGAATTCAAAAGTACATCACCAAGGGTGTCAAGACTACTACTTAGGATTTCTAAGAGGTACATCGAGGCATGACGATGAAGAGGTTGAAGAAATGTACACCGAAACTGAGTCTTCTAGATGAGCAGAACACCCAATACACTATCATTATGGGGGAGTTCAATGCTAAGGTTGGAAAAAGACAAAACAGCACAGAAAGGGGAACTATAGAAAATTTTGGAATTGGTGAAAGAAATGAATGAGGTGAAAGGCTTGTGGAATTTGCAGAATCTCAAGGAATGTCAGTAATGAACACTTTTTTCAAGAAAAGAGTGAACAGGAAATGGACATGGAAGAGCCCAAATGGATTAACAACTAATGAAATCAATTTCATCCTCACTAACAGAAGATATATCGTGAATGATGTTACCATCCTGAACAAGGTAAACATTGGAAGTGATCACAGAATGGTAAGATGCACACTTGATATAGATGTAAGAAAAGAAAGGAAAAAACTGACTCGAGTAAATAATACAAAGGTCTTGGAGATAACAGAAGAGGAGAAAAAGCAGTATATACTGGAATTTAAGAACAAGTTTGAGCTTCTGCAGACTGTCTAGGACCAAGATATTGACCAGGAATACTGCAAATTTCTGAAAGTGATAAAGCCCAAGAAACCTATAAGTAAAAAGAAATCCAAAGAAGAAAAATTTAGTCAAGAAACACTTGTCATGATGAACCGAAGACGACAAATGAAGAGCAAGATAAACACTGACAATGATAAAATTGAGTATACTGAGTTATGCAAAGCCATTAGAGACTCATAAGAAGATTTAACACAAGAAAAGTAGAACAAGTAGTAGAACAAAAAGTAGAATCAGCTGCCATGAGCAGTGATACAGAAAGACAAATGATACTGAAGCTGAAGAATAGCGTTGGTGTACTTATAAATAGCAGAGAAGGCATAATTCAAATAGCAGAAGACTACTATAGAGAATTATACAAGGAGTGAGGGCATGATGTCAGCAGTGGGGAAGCTGGATCACAAATTAGTAACACATACGACATACCTGATATCCATCCTGATTAGGTAGAACATGCGCTGAAGAAAATGAAGAATCAGAAAGCCCTGGGGGGAAGATGAAGTTACTGTAGAGTTGTTAAAATTGGGAGGAAGAGACATGACACAGAAACTGGCAAGATTCTTCATAAAATGCATTAGAAAAGGAGTGACACCTAAGGAGTGGAATCATAGTTTTGCAGCATAAGAAAGCAGATAAATCAGAAACTGGAAATTATAGACCAATTAGCTTGTTATCCTACATCTACAAGTTGTTCACAAGGGTCATTACTAACAGATTAGAAAGAGCAAGCTGGCTTCAGGAGAGGATTCTCAACTATGGATCACCGTAATATCACAGCTAATGGAGAAAGCTTGTTATTTTGTTATTTGGTTTTTAGGAGCATTAGCAACTAATGTCATATTGCTCTGGGAATATGTGGTAGTCATTCCCTGACCTTTCAGCATCCTTTGTTTTTGGTGTTGACGGGCTTGAACCCCAGTCTAATCAAGAAGCATGTGCTACGCACTGCTGCTCCTTTCCACCTGACTCCGGAGGTGCCCATGGAGAAAGCAAATGAATATAAAACATCATTATACCTGGCATTTGTGGATTAGGAAAAGGCATTTGACTCTATACAGCATAAGGCAATGTTTCGAGCACTGGAAAGACAAGGCATTGATACCCCATATATTATGATTTTGAAGAAAATATATGAGAATGCTACGTCCTTTATTAGACTAAACAAAGACAGTAGCAAATTTAAAATTGAGAAAGCTTTCAGAACATTGGACTGGTCGCAGAAAGGAGTCAATGTGAATGGAGAGTACCTAAACCATTTACGATTTGCAGATGACATTGTGATCATAAGCCATGATCCCAAAAAATTAGAGGAAAATCTTAATCAGTTATGCAGAGTTAGTAAGGATTTCGGACAAAAGATGAATATGGAAAAAACAAAAGTAATGATGAACAAGTATGCCACAGAAAGGGATATAATCATTGAAGGGGCAGTAATTGAAAAGGTGGATTCATATACTTATATAGGACAAGTCATTAACTGTAATAATGATAAATGGCTGGAAGTCAAGAGAAGAATAAATTTTGGATGGATAGCATTCAGGAAATATACAGTAGTCACATACTGAGGAGCAATATCCCAATTTGTCTGAAACGTAAAATAATGAACCAATGTATACTCCCCACCATGATTTATGGAAGTGAAACTTGGGCACTCACCAAAAGAATGGAAGCTGAGAACCACACAGCAAAGAATGGAATGAATTTTATTAGGACTCAGACTGTTAGATAAGAAGAGAAACATATGGATTAGGCAGAAAACTCAGGTAAAGGACATTTTTATCAAAACTAAAGAACTAAAATGGTCTTGGGCAGGACACATAGCTCGAAGACATGATGACAGATGGACAAAGAAAATAACAGAATGGTACCCAAGAGAAGCTAGAAGAAGGTCTGGAAGGCAATGACAGAGACGGACAGATGAAATTCACGAGTAAGTGAGTAGTAAGTGGGTGGCCATTGCACAAAACAGAAGGAACTGGAAAGTTGCTGGAGAGGCCTTCATCCTGTAGTGGATTGAAAATGGCTGATAATGATGATGATTAAAATTTATCCTAAATTCCTTTAAAATAAGACCGATAAAAATCTGGCAATTATTATTTTTGTCCATTCATCCACATGTAATAACCTGACTCCTACTGGATGAATTTTCATGAACTTTTACATTTGGCTCTCACAGAACAATTTGTCATGCTATCCAGCAATTATTTATTTTTTTCTTTTTTGGATATTGTTTGTTGCCATGCACTGATTGAAGGAATCAATGCACAACATGGCAGAAGCACAGAAATGAAATGCTCCCAATTCAGGCATAAAATCATTGCTTTTTGTTTTCTTTATATATATAAATCAGGCATTATTTACTATTTGCTAATGCAACTGAAAAAATATAACATGTTGCACATATTAACACACTTTTTTTATTTTATTTTTTATTCAAAGGAGGTAATATTATATTTGTGAGATGTTAAAGCCAAGAAAAGTTATAAGTAGAGGTTATCCCAGTAAAGACATGCGATATTGTTTAGAAATCTGATTGTTACTGAAGGTGAGTATGGCAACAGGCTCTTTTTTGTGAGAAATAAGAGAATACCGAGGTTTAATATTAAAGTTTTCTTCTCTCTCTCTCTCTCTGCTGGAGATCACCATTTAGTTTCATGATAGCACATGGGTGTCACAAGTGACCAGATGAATTTAGCAATGTCATTATCTTCACCTACGCAGTTCACACTACTGTAACTTCCAATAAGTTGTGAACAGAAATGTTTTCTTTGATTTCTCAATTGGAAATTCCAAAACTCTATCAGTTACTGTGCAAACAGGAAAAAATGCAGGATCAAATTAAGCCTAATTATATGCATGTGTTGAGTAGCATCTCTTATGAGAGTGGTTCAATAAAGAACTGCCCTCACCTACTTTCACATAACGCAGAGTCATGATATTTTGTGGGTAGCATCATACATATCTCTGTATTAAAGGTATAAAATTTCAGCCCCGTGTCTTAATTTGTTTTTCTCTTACAGAGCTGAACATGTGACAAAGTAGCATCATGGACAAAGTTGAAGCCAGAGTTGTAATCCGGTATCAGTTCTTGAAGGGGAAATCTCCTAAAGAAATCCACGAGATGACTGCTGTATATAAAGATGAAGCCCCATCCTATGGAACTGTGAAGCACTGGCATAGACAGTTTAGGTGTGGTCGGACATCGGTGGAATCTGAGCCCATTCAGCCATTGATGACAGTACGATCATAAAAATGAAGTCGTTAATCATGGAAGAGCACTGGATATCTGTGTGAGAATTTTCCCAGGAGGTAAAGATTAGTGTGGGCTCTGTTGAAACAGTCTTTCATGACCAACTCCATTTACGGAAATTGAGTGCAAGATGGATTCCCAGATTATTGACTGGTTTCCGGAAGGCTGATCGACAACAGAAATCACAAGAGTTGTTAGCCCTGTGCCAAAAAAAAATGATGACTTTTCCTCTTGTCTAATCACTCAGGATGGAAGTTGGATACACTATTTCGACCCTGAAAGTAAAAAGTAGTCCACGGAATGGTGACATCATGGTTCCCCACCCCCGAAGAAGGCAAGGATCAACGCGTCAGCAGGAAAGGTCTTGCTGACAGTGTTTTGGGATGAGAAAGGCATAATAATGACTGATTACCTGTCGAAAGGTAGAACAATTACAGGTGCCTATTATGCCAACTTACAAAATTATGGGAGAAAATCAAAACATATAGGCATGGCATGTTGTCCAGAGGTGTGAGAATGCTTCAAGACAATGCCCCCAAGTTCACACTTCTGAAATTGCAACAACAAGGCCACTTGTGGATATGAAATACTGCTCCATCCAGCCTACTCACCCGATCTTGCACCATTGGACTTCCTCTTGTTTCCTTCCCTCAAATCATTTCTTCGGGGGGGGGGGGACCACTTCCCTGACGATGAGACACTCATTCCTGCAACAGAGTTATGGTTCAAAGACCAACCTCACCACTTCTCCAAAAATGGTATCTGTAGCCTCATCCATCGATGGGAAAAATGTGTAAATCTGCACGGAGGCTTTGTAGAAGGACCAAAACCTGTGCCAAGAATCAACAGGCTAGTACCTCTGTGGCTAGGTCAGGGCGATTCTTTATTGAACAACCCTCGTACATCCAATTATTGAAGTGTGGTGGCTTTATGATAATTAGCAACACCTCTGATAGCTATGCTTTCTGTGTTTGTGACATTGAAGTATCTGGCTAATGTTCAATGATTCAGTGCACGAAGTGGCTTCAACTGTTATACCTTTTGGGACTTCTGTGCGGCTAGTGTCCAATTATTTTACCCTATTGAGTTTTTTGATTTTCTTTCACTCACCAATTGGTCTAAAGCTTGGCAGAAGGGATTTTATTTTCAAAGAATAATTAAAAAAATACAATTTGAATAGAAAATACACAGTGTATTTTCGTATTATTTATATTGTTAATAACAGCAGGTATAAACCCTTGTGGGCATGTCCTGAAATACTGCAACTAGTATACAGGTGGTGACCACCCAGGTGTGGTCAACATAAGCAGCTAAGATATGGTGTCCATACTACCTGAAGGAATGCTGCCCCTCTGAGTCACCAAGCAATACTAGGGAATATACGACTCTCATTAATAGATGCATTACCACCACTGCTTACTGGAGTCTTGAAGTGGTGAAACCCACGTTTAGTCTCCAGAGCAGAGCTCCGGCAACCCCATCATGCATCATGCAGTTTGACTGATGCCTTTTGAGGTTATGAGCATCATGACAAGATCCAATCTTCCTTACATTTTGAGGATACACTCTAAAATGGTGTTTGCAGGCAAGCTGCTAGATAGTCCACTGGACCAAAACTACTAGTGACTCTCTAGGAGGCATCGGTATCAGCTAGTATAATCTTGTTACTTCTAATCTACAAGACAGTGACTAGAGGGAGTGTCATTAGTGTGTATGTGGGAGAGGAAATTGTTGAGGCCACATTATGTCAACTAGTATGAATTATTCATACTAGTTGACATAATGAATTATTCATACACAGCAAGAGTACGAATGCCATATCCAAAAATTTCATATCCTTTTAAAACTCAGTCCTGTTGAATCATTGCAACCATATTCTTGTAGAGTCTTTAAGTGTAATTTTGCATGAATGTTGCTCAAATCATCATCATTATTATTTTTTTTTTATTGCAGAATAAGACAAACCTAGGAATTTGGAAAATCAGAAACAGGAACATTTTATCATGCAACTGCATCAAAACTACATTAAAAAAACCTGAGTTCCTAATTTTGGTAATGAACACTGATTCAAATTTATTGGAGAGTTCTGAAATATGGGATGAAAGTAAACGAGGAGGGATCTTTGTTTTATGAAACACCCCAAGACAACCTGTAAGGCATTATTCAAGTGGGAACAAGAGTAGAAGATAAAATACATTTAAATATTATTTGAAAACCACTAAGAAGAAAAGACTGACTGAAAACAGTGTAAATAATTATTAATATCAACACTTGGTTTTTCAAAGTCTAAAGATAATTCGAGCTTTACATGATAGTAATCACACAAAAATATCTATCTATAACAGACTATAGAGATAGACATAAAAAAAACTGCAAAATTTCAGAGTTACTGAGAAATCTTCTGAATCATTTCACAACCATTGCTCTTTCTTAAATTACAGACATTAGCATTAGTTGAGGCATATGATGCAAGAAAGCAAGTTTATACAGCATCAGCCAAAAAAAAAAAAAACCCTTCCCATTTCACCCATCCGGTCACTCATGCAAAATTTCACTAGACAAACAAAAATGTTTGTCTAGTTCAGCCTTAAATTTATTTCTGCTATCAACTTCCACAACAACAGATGGAAGTCTTTTCCAGCAATCAACTACCCCCCTGGCTAAAGGCAAACTTCTGCACATCTATTCTACAACTGTCTTTCCTCAATTTGAATATATGCCCTCTCAGGTTCTTAATCTGAGCAAGCAGAAGTATCCCGTCAGCATTCAGCCTGCTCAAACCATTCAAGGCCTTATAGAACTCAATTAGATCACCTCACAGGTGCCTAGTCTCCAGATGCTTCAACTTGCAGAACTTAAGCCTTTCTTCGTAAGCGCACCCCTTTGTTCCTCTCACCAATCTTGTTGCCCTTCTCTGTGCTTGTTCTAGCAACTCTACATCCTTCGTAAAATGAGGGCCCCTCCAGACCTATACACAGTACACAGTACACAAGGTGTGGCCTAACCACTGCCTTATACAAAGGGATAATCAGCTCCTTGTCACTACTATCAAAATTCCTATACATCATTGATAAAACTCCATGATCTGCTCTGGCAGCCCATCTGCATTGATCACAGAACTTCATATCTGACTGCACAATTACCCCTAGGTCTTTTTGATTCTTCACCTCCCCGAGTGTAGTACCACACAATTGGTACATTTAGCTGTTTTATTGACTTAATTGTTATATTAAATTATTTTCTATAAGTAGCTTATAGAGCTAGTCAAGCTCCTTGGTTTATTTTGAATTTAGATAGTGATTCTGAAAGTTAATTAAATACTTAGTGTCCGTAGATTTACCATTTGTAACTTGCCACCATTTTTATATGATTCAACTTATATCCTGAACTATATAGCGTAAGGCATAAACGTAAAACTAATAGCGAAACATGTAGCACTGTATTAGAAATCTGTTAGCTTAGTATAGTATAGTATTATCAATTAATCAATAAAATTTATTAATCTTATTAAATTTCACTGTCAAATAAATTGTACTTTTTTAACTAAATACATGACTAGATTTTACAAACATAACATTATAAATTAATACACATAACTTGAAAGGATATATGAAAGTCATATAACGCAACTTGGAGATAATACTTGATACTGAAATATATATATATATATATAAGCTAAAATATTTTTTCTTATTTATTTTAATATATATATATATTTTTTTTAATATATATTTTTATTACATTTTATCTCTCCATTTAATTTTGGATTAATTGGATTATATATATATATATATATATATATATATATATATATATATATATATATATATAAAAGTAAAAAAAATATATATATAGTGTTATAACTGCATTCGGATATAAGTTTAGGGTTATATTTTTGTATTGAAATTGAATTGAAATCATGACTCAGAGCAGAACATCAAAGCAAACGGCTCAAGCTAATGGGAGTGCTGTGGCACAGGGGAGAAGTGAAGGGGCGGGGTTGTCTTCTGAATCCCAGCCTTTTGAAATGTACTGCTTGTTTGAACAGGTCATAATATTGTCTGCGTGTGTGCGATGTAAGGAGTGTGAGGAAATCAGGTGTCAACTCAGCTTTGTTATAGGCCTATATGAAAGCTTAAAGGACAGGGTGGATACCCTCAAAGGTTTTAAACAGAGGGGCACATCAAGCTCTCAGCTGCACACATCAATGGCAGAGCACGCACTTCAACATCAGGCAACACAGCGGCAACATCCAAGTCACAATGTGCTGGTCTCAAAGGAACTAGTTGTGGTCAGTGACTCTACTGTCAGGGAAATGGGGAATATATTGTGCAAAAAGGATAGGTGGAACAGGACCAAGATATGTCTGCCAGGGGCAAAGTTGATGACGTTGTAGAGCATATATCATCCTTTAAGGGCATTAAATGCGAAATTGTTGTACACATTGGCACTAATGATATTAAGAGTACGAGACCGGCAGAATTACTTAAGTACAGGTAAATGTTGAATGAAAGCTGTGAGTTATGTTTGAATTTGAAAGTGTCTGCAATTCTGCCCAGACATGATAGGAGGGCGTAACCCCAGGGTCTTGAGCTGGATATCATCATTCTTCTCTTCTTGGTGATTCCCTTCTACTTCTTGTTGTTATTTGGTTTTTAGGAGCATTAGCAACTAAGGCCATATTGCTCCGGGGATATGCAGTGGTCATTCCCTGACCTTTCCACATCCTCTGTATTTGGTGCGCACGGACTCGAACCCCTGTCTACTCAAGAAGCGTGGGCTATGCATTGCTGCTCCTGCCCACCTGGCTACAGAGGCGCCCCTTCTTGGTATGAAAAGCTACTAAGCTTTTCATAAAAGCTACTAAGCTTTTCATACCAACTAAAAAATATTGTTCAAGGTTTAGGCCTAAATGGATGTCAGATGAACTAATGAGACATGTGGCAGAGAAGAAAAATGCATGGGATACATAAGTATTAACAGGTGACACAGAAGTCTATGATAGATATAATCTGGTCTGTAACCAAGTTACAAAGGAGGTTAGGCAGGAAAAGGCAGATTACGAGAAATCTTTGACAAAGGATGCAAAGAAAAAGAGCAAAGACTTCTTTACTTATGTAATCTCTAGGAGGCTAGAGATTACATAAGTAAAGGGGATGAATGGGATGAATCATATTGGTCCACTTGATATCGATGGTTCCACTGTTGATGATCCTGCCCAAGTAGCTAACAAAGTGAATGAGTATTCTGCTTCTACATTCACACATGAGGCGTTATTCAGGAAGGGGAATACAGAGGTGAATTAAACTCTAGCAGTGAGCTAGATGATTTTGCAATAATTGAGAGCAAAGTGGAGGAGAAATTGTTGAAAATAAACATAAGAAAGGCAACTGGGCTGTGTGGAATCTATCCAGTTATATAAAAGGAGGCAGCAAAGGCAGTAAGTAAATCCTTAGCCATAATTATGAGAGCATCCTTGGACTCGGGGGAGGTATACTGGACTGGAGATGGCAAATGTGATCTCAATTCACAAAGGAGGATCAAAGGGGGACACAAGTAATTACACACCTGTTAGTTTAACTTCCGTTCGAGGGAAATTAATGGAGGCATTGGTTAAAGAAGCACTGCAGGATCATCTATACAAGACTTCAGTTATAGCTTGGATACAGCATGGATCTGTTAAAGGGAAGTCTTGTGTGACCAATTTGATTGGATACTATGATGTGGTCACAAAGGAACTGGATCCAAAGAATAATTTTGATATCATATATTTGGATTTTAGAAAGGCTTTTGATACTGTTGTAAATGGAAGACTGCTGCACAAATTGGTGCAGTGTGGCATTGGAGGAAAATTGCTGAGTGGGAGAAGACAGAAGTGGGAGCTGAGTGGGAAAAGAGAGTGGTAATCAATGGACACTGCTCTTCATGGACTAATGTTATTAGTGGAGTCCCCCAGAGTTCAGTGTTCAGTCCATTGTTGTTTTCTGTATTTATTAATGATACTGATGATGGTATATCAGGCTTAATGTCCAAGTTTACAGATGATACGAAGTTCGGCAGGGTTGTTAATCACACTAATAGCTTTTTTAGGAAAGCTGACATCTGCTCAACTTTCCTAGAAAAGTTGAGCAGATGTGCTGAGAGGTGGCAACTGACGTTTAATGTTGACAAATGTAAAGTACTGCATATGGGAAGCAATAACCCCAGAGTAACGATCTACTGTGTGGTAATATACTGATAATGTTAGAGAAAGAAAAGGACCTGGGGGTAATTGTGTAGGCAGATATGAAGTTTTCTTAGCAGTGCAGATGGTCTGTAAGAGTGGCTCGTGCTGTCTTGTGAATGATATATAATAATTTTTCTAGCAGGGATGGGGGAAGGTTATTATCCCCTTGTATAAGGCAATGGTAAGGCCACACCTTGAGTACTGTATACAGATCTCGAGGCCTCATTTTCAGAAGGATGTAGAGCTGCTGGAACGAGTACAAAGAAGGGCAACAAGATTAGTGAATGGAGCAAAGGGTTGCTCATAGGAGGAAAGGCTGAAGTTTTGCAAATTACAGTATCTGGAAGCTATCCACCTGCAAGTTAATCTGATTGAGGTGTATAAAGCGTTGAATGGTTTGAGTATGCTTAATGCTGATTGAATTCTTCCTCTTGATCAGAATAATCACTTGAGAGGGCATAAATTCAAATTGAGGAAAAGAAAGCCAGTTCTAGGATAGATATATGGAGGTTTGCCTTTAGCCAGCAAGTGGTTGATTGCTGGAACAAATTTCCATCTGTTGTTGTAGAAGTTGATACCTTAAATAGATTCAAGGCAGAACTAGACAAACATTTGGAGTGAGTGGATGAAATTTTTTTTTTTTTTTTTTTGGCTGATGCTATATAAGCTTGCTTTCTTGCATCAAGTGCCTTTACTAATGCTAATACCAATTATAAGTTTCTCTTGGGTTACTGCTACCTATATGCAGTACTTTGCCTTTCTCGATGTTAAACCTTCAGTTGCCACTTCTCAGCCCCTCTGTCTAACTTTTTTTAGAGACTGTTGAAGTAGCATACGGTCATTAACAACCCTGCCAAATCTTCTGCAAACTTGGATATTAAGCCTGATATACATTCATCGATATCATTGGTAAATACAAAACAACAATGGGGCCCAATACCGAACCCTGAGGGACTCCACTAATAACATTAGTCCACACAGAGCAGTGTCCATTTACCACCACTCAACCATCCCTTTATCCATTGCAGTAACTTGCCCTTAATGCCTTACTGCTCCAATTTGTACAGCAGTCTTCCATGTGCAACAGTATCAAAATCTTTCCTGACATCCTAGTCTATGATATCAAAATTATTTTTTGCATCCAGTTCCTTTGTGGCCATATCGTGGTATCCAATCATATTGGTCAGACAAGACTTCCTCTTAACAAACCCATGCTGTGTCTGAGCTATTACTGCAGTCTTGTCTACATGATCCTGCAATGCTTCTTTAACCAGTAACTCCATTATTTTCTCTGGAACACAAGTTAAACTAACAGGTCTATAGTTGCTTGTGTCACCTTTTGAACACCCTTTGTGAATTAGTGATACATTTGCACACCTCCAGTCCATGGGGACCTCCCCTGAGTCGAAGGAAGCTCTCATAATTATGGATAAGGGTTTGCTTACTTCTTTTGCTGCCTTCTTTAATATAACTGGATAGATCCAGTCCTCGCCAGGTGCCTTCCTTATGTTCAACAATTTCTCCTCAACTTTGTTCAGTTATTACAAAATCACTTAGCTCCCTGTTAGAGTTTGATAAACACCTAGAATTCCCCTCCCTGAATAACTCCTCATGTGTGAATTTAGATGCAAAATACTCATTCAGTTTATCAGCTACTTGAGCTAGATCATCAATAGTCGAACCATCTATGTTAAGTGGACCAATCTGATTCACTCCCTTCTAGAGTTTACATAAGTAAAGAACTCTTTGTTGTTTTTCTTTGTGTCCTTTGCCAAAGATTTCTTGTAATCTGCCTTTGCCTGCCTAACTTCATTTGTGACCTGATTACAGAATAGCTTATATCTGCCATAGGCTTCTGTGTCTCCTGATAATTTATATGCATCCCATGCATTTTTCTTCTGCACCACAAGCCTCATTAATTCATCTGACATCCATTTAGGCTTGACCAGTATTTCTTAGTTGGTATGAAAAGTCTAGTAGCCTCCAAGATTAAATCCCTGAAGGCTTTCCATTTAGAATTCAGTGTTGGTTACATCATCAGTTGATCCCACTGTTTAGAATTTAAGAGCTGTCTGAGACCACTGTAGTCATCTTTATGAAAACAAAAACCCTTCCCTTTATCCTTGATGGTAGTTAGATCTTTAAGTAAATCCTACATCAGTACACTATGATTACTGTCACCTAGTGGTTCCTTTATCTGCAAATTCTTAATGCATGAATAATCACTGCTGATAATCAGATCAAGAGTATTACTCCCCCTGGTTGCCCATCGAACATGTTGCTGTAGAAAACGATCCTCCAATAAATCCACGAGTCTTGCTAGCGTGCGAGTGATCAACCCATAAGTTCCAGTCAATACCTGGAAAGTTAATATCCCCCCTTACAAGACATTCTGATTTACTGGCCCACTCTAATTCTCTGCACAACTGTTCGTTGTACTCATCAGAGTTATTGGGCCTATAACACACTCCTACTCTCATTTTCCCTTTTCCAGTGTTTATGTCACACCAAACAGACCAAAGATTGCACTGTCCACCCATGTCAACTGGATGCACTTCCTTAGATTTTATGTATTGCTTAACTAACAGCATAACCCCTCCTCCCTTCCTATCCTTTCTGTACACATTGTTTTCCCAAAATTCCAATTCTGCACTTCTTATATATGTGTAATACCATGTCTTTGATATAAAAACAATATCTGCCTTTAATGCCTTGATGAGAACTTCAAATTCATCAAATTTATTTACTACACTTCTAGCATTGGTGTATATGCAAGTATATATGCACCTGTTCTTTCTGTTAGTTACCCTAACACAATCAATGTATTTACTTGTTCCATGATAATTCCCAGCAGCTCTTGAAATCCCCAGCAACTTGCTCTCCAGGCTGCTGCTGTTTACAATAGAAGCAGTGCAAGAATCACCTTCACCTCTGCCTGTGCTACTGTTAATCTTTTAGTCTGGGAATTGCTGGAAGCTAGCAGTTTTCCGACCCACCTAACACTGCCTCGATAGCATCAGCAAATTCTGACATGAACATGCTTCAAATAAAAGGCATTTTCCCAATGATATAAGAATATTCAATACGTAAGGATTTTATTTAGAAGAATCATGTCAATAAAAACTCCTATCAGTTACACAGGAATTTTGTAACAACAGACATTAACATAACATTTGTGAAACATGGGAATAAACAATATGATGTGTAAGCACTTTAGTTCATAAACAATCCTTCATATAAAGCTACAAATGCAACAAAAGAATACAGAGAAGATGGAAACATTTCTAATGATAATACTATGCTATTTTCAGCAGAATTGGAAAAAGTAGTAATGCTAACTAGGTTTGGGCAAGCAGTATTCTGTCCCTGCATAACTATATTTAACAATAGCTTTATGCTACTAGGCAAAAAGGGAAAAAAAAAAAATAATTGCTGCAAACTGGTAGGAAGGAATAACTAAAAGAAAAAAGAAGACACTGTGAATGTTTTTTTATTAATTCATTCTTCATATGTAAGACAAAAAAATATATTCAAAATTAAAAAGTTGAAGGGTATGGTGATAAATGCAGGAATGACTAATTTGATAAACAAACAAACTATTTGTTTTAACTGTTCAGCTGATCAACTTAATGCATTTCAAATGCATCAAGTCGATCAGCTAAACCATATTTAAATAAATCATTACCATATTTTTCCATTTAAATCTGGTGACTAATTGGCTGCAGCATACAGAATGTGGAAGCCAATTTAAAAGATGACAATGGCTAAACAGCAGAGTTAACTTTTTCATAATGCAATATTATCTTAAAAAGATTAATCTGCTGATTACATTACCCACTGTTTGATATTGCACTGTGTTTGGAATAATGCTATCAGGCAGGATGGGGCAAGGGTATCTTGGGGGCCTGGGTGCATTTTGGAAGACCCCATTTTACTTTTGTTAAATTATGTTGTAATCATTTAAGAAATGTTTATGGGGGTCCTGGTGCTTTAAATCTACTGCCTAACCCCCATACATGGCCCTCATATAAGAGCAACTTGTTGTGAAGGCAAGGTTGTTTTGCAGTTAAAGGCTACATTTTCCATACTCTGCTTATGCCACTGATGGTCATATTAGTGCAGCCACAGCAGTGGCAAGAGGATTTTCTTATTTTATGAAGCCCCACAGACACAAATGGTATTAGAACCTATAGTACTTAATACCATGCAAGGGATAAAAGCTGAGAAGACAGAATATACTTGTTGAGATTAGCCTGAAATGCTATAGATTGTAATTTTTGGGAAATACATGCAAAGGGAAGTTGTTCCAGAGAAAAGAAACAGAAGGGATACATGAAGAAAATTTGGTTCTGTGTGTTTGGATTTGGACAGTGAAAGGATACTGACTACTGGGTTGTGGCACATATACAGACTGCTGTGAATGACAGAATTGTAGATGCCAATTCAGTGAAAGAGAGTGAAGAGGTTGATATTTCATGGAAATATCAACAGAAAAAGCATGCAGCAGAAACTAAAATCTCTATGAAACAGAGACTAGAGAAACCATAAGAGATACGTTTAATTAATTAACGTGACCCTCTTTAGAATAGAATAGAGCAGTGGTCTCCAAAGTGGTGTGTGCAAGATGATCCATCCATGCAGTGATTTGGTAAGTAGAGCGAGTGATGCAATCCTTCCATTTGGATCAACATACCTATGTGAGGTGACTTTCTCTGCAATGACTATTATTAAAACCATGTTTAGAAATAAACTTAACTCGGAACCAGATCTTCGGGTAGCTGTATCCCAAAACATGAAATCAAGATACACAGCAATAATGAAAAATATTCAAGCACATTGTTTCCACTAAAAAATCCTGTTGATTTGATATATACCACTTTGTACTTTAATTTCAGTTTTGTTTTGCTTTGTATTTTTACATCGAATAAGACTGTGATCTTTTCAAATTATATGCGATTCTAGATATAATGCATACCATGTAAATTATTTATAGATAAAACAAATAGTATTACATTACATTTACTACACTTGTTACGTTAATGATTTCATATCATTTTGCGCTTGAACTTCAATTTAATTTTATTCTGTCTATTTTTATTTGTGATCTTTTAGAATTATGTGATTTTATATATAATGCCTTTCATGTAAATGATTTATAAATAAAAAAATATTAAACTTATATATTTAATTTTTTATTCCAGATTGCGCACTAGTCCTTTTAAGTAAAATAAAGTGTGCAGACAAAAAAGTTTGGAGACCACTGGAATAGAGTATAGAGGCATTCCAAATGTGTGAACAACATTCTACAGAGCAGATTTGTGTAGTCAGTTGTTTAGAAGAAAAGCAAAGAAAAAATATAAATTGAAAAAATTTTTTTTCTCTTTTGATGCAGAAGAAGAGTATTTGTGATGTGCTTATGCCAAAAGAGACTGAAAGTCACAGTAATTCTGAAGGGATATGTAATCTTGTCTAGAAATATGAGTTCAGTAAAAACGACACTCATATTTCTAGACACTTTTTTGTTAGAAATAAGACAGGACTGATTTTTTGAAAGAATGAAGTTAAATAAGTTTTCTTTCTTAGCTTACAATGTGTACAGAAAGGACTGGCAAGGCAGGAAGGAGAAGAGTTATGCTCTTTGATCAGGAAGCAAAGAATTTAAGACAGTGAACTCAATTGATGAAGGTGGCAACGGCAATAATGAGCCAATTTCGTATGACACAAGCACCGGGGAAACAAAAATTTAGAGTAGGAGTTTGTTAAAGGCCTGATAGTTTAACAAACAACCATACAGTGCGAGCCCATAAATTACATTAGATTGTCTTATAATGGTAGATTTTAACTTTCCAGATATTGACTGGAACTTGTGGGTTGGACAGTCACAGCAAGACTTCTTGGATTTATTGGATAATGGTTTTCGACACCAGCACGTTAGACAGGCAACACGGGAAAACAATATTCTTGATCTGATTATCAGCAGTGACTCACTATTATTATATCTTTTTGGATGTCAGATGAACTGATGAGGCTCGTGACAAAAAAGAAAAATGCATGGGATGCATATAAATCATCAAGCGACACAGAAGCCTATGGTAGATATTAGCTAGTCTGTAATAAAGTCACAAAGGAGGTTAGGCAAGCGAAGGCAGATTACGAGAAATCTTTGGCAAAGGATGCAAAGAAAAACAGCAAAGATTTCTTTACTTATGTAAACTCTAGAAGGAAGGGAATGAATAAGATTGGTCCACTTGATATCAATGGTTTGACTGCTGATGATCCTGCTCAGGTAACTGACAAACTGAATGAATATTTTGCACCTACATTCACACATGAGGAGTTATTTGGAGAGGGGAATGCAAAATGTTAATTAAACTCTAAGAAGGAGCTAAAGGATTTTGTAATAACTGAATTGTAAAGAGGAAGAGAATTTGTTGAAGTTAAACATAAGAAAGGCATGTGGGGAGGTTGGGATCTATCCAGTTATATTAAAGGATGCAGCAAAAGAAGTAAGAAAACCCTTAGTCATAATTATGAGAGCCTCCTTGGATTCAGAGTAGGCCCACACAGATTGGAGATATGCAAATGTATCCTCTATTGAAAGGGGGTCCAAAGGGTAACACAAGTAATAACAGACCTGTTAGATTAACTTCAGTTCCGGGGAAAATTATGCAGTCACTGGTTAAAGAAGCATTGCAGGATCATCTAGACAAGACTGCAGTTATAGTTCACACACAGCACGGGTTAAGTGAAAGTCTTGTCTGACCAATATGATTGGATACCACGATATGGCCACAAAGGAACTGGATGCAAAAAATAATTTTGATATCATAGACTAGGATGTCAGGAAAGATTTTGATACTGTTGCACATGGAAGACTGCTGTACAAATTGGAGCAGTATGGCATTAAGGGCAAATTGCGACAATGGATAAAGGGATGGTTGAGTGGGAGGTGACAGAGAGTGGTAATAAATGGACACTGCTCATTGTGGATTAACGCTATTAGTGGTCACCCAGGGTTCAGTGTTGGGACCATTGTTTCTATATTTATCAGTGATATTGATAGAGGTATATCAGGCTTAATGTCCAAGTTTGCAGATGATACAAAGGTTGGCAGGGTTAGTAAAAACAGTATTCTACTGCAACAGGATCTATAAAAGTTAGGCAGTGGGCGGAGAAGTGGGAATTGAAGTTTAACATTGACAAATGCAAAGTACTGCATATGGGTAGCAGTAATCCACGAGAAATGTACCGACTGTGTGGTAACACTCAGGGTAGTGGAGAATGAAAAGGACCTGGGGTTAAGATATGAAGTCAGATATGAAGTTTTCTGAGCAGTGCAGACAGGCTGCCAGAGCAGCTCATGGGGTCCTTGGTAATGATATAGATGAATTTTGCTAGCAGAGATAAGGAGGTGACTATCCTGTATAAAGCAATGGTCAAGTCAAACCGTGATTATTGCATACAGGTCTGGTGACCTCAGTTTGGGAACAATGTAGTGCTACTGGAATGAGTACAGAGTTTTGTTTGTTTTGTTATTTAGTTTTTAGGAGCATTAGCAACTAAGGTCATATTGCTTCATGCATTAAGAGTCTGCAGATAAATGAACCACTAGGTGGCAGTGATCACAGTGTGTTGAAGTGGGATTTACTCAAGGAGGTAACTACCATCAGAGGTAAAGGGAAGGGTTTTTGTTTTCGTAAAGGCGACTATGATGGTCTGGGACAGTATTTAAATTCTATACAGTGGGACCAACTGATGATGTTACCAACAGCAAACTCAAAATGGGAAGCATTCAAGGAACTAATCTTGGAGGCTACCAGGCTTTACATACCAACTAAGAAACATTGTTCAAGGTTTAGGCCTAAATGGTTGTCAGATGAACTAATGAGACATGTGGCAGAGAAGAAAAATGCATGGGATACATACAAATTAATGGGTGACATGGAAGCCTATGATAGATATAAGTTGGTCTGTAACCAAGTCACAAAGGAGATTAGGCAGGCAAAGGCAGACTACGAAAAATTCTTGGCAAAGGATGCAAAGAAAAACAGAAAAGAGTTCTTTACATATTTGAACTCGAGAAGGAAAGGGATGAATCAGATTGGTCCACTGGATATTGATGGTTCAACAGTTGAGGATCCTGCTCAGGTGGCTAACAATCTAAACGAGTATTTTGCATCTACATTCACGCATGAGGAGTTATTCAGGAAGGAGAATGATGTAGGTAAAGTAAACATTGGCAGTGAGCTGGATGATTTTGTAATAACTGAGAGGAAAGTGGAGGCGAGATTGTTGAGGATAAACATAAAAAAGGCACCTGGGGTGGATGGGATCTATCCAGTTATATTAAAGGAGGCAGCAAAGGAAGTATGCAAACCCCTAGCCATAATTATGAGAGCTTCTTTGGACTCAGGGGAGGTACCTATGGACTGGAGATGTGCAAATGTAACCCCAATTCACAAAGGAGGATCAAAGGCTGACACAAGTAATTATAGACCTGTTAGTTTAACTTCTGTTCCAGGTAAATTAATGGAGGCACTGGTTAAAGAAGCACTGCAGGATCATCTAGACAAGAATTCAGTTATAGCTCAGACACAGCATGGTTTTGTTAAGGGCAGGTCTTGCCTGACCAATTTGATTGGATACTATGATGTAGTCACAAAAGAACTGGATGCAGGGAATAACTTTGATATTATATATTTGGATCTTAGAAAGGCTTTTGATACTGTTGCACATGGAAGACTGCTGCACAAATTGGAGCAGTGTGGCACTGGAGGCAAATTGCTGCTATGGATAAGGGGATGGTTGAGTGGCAGAAGACAGAGAGTGGTAATCAATGGACACTGCTCAACGTGGACTAATGTTATTAGTGGAGTTCCTCAAGGTTCAGTGTTGGGTCCGTTGTTGTTTTCGGTGTTTATGAATGATATTGATGATGGGATATCAAGTTTAATGTCCAAGTTTGCAGATGATACAAAGGTTGGCAGGGTCGTTAAGGCCACTACTGACGCTATGCTGCTGCAACAGGATCTGGAAAGGTTGAACAGATGGGCTGAGAGGTGGCAAATGAAGTTTAACATTGAAAAATGTAAAGTACTACATATGGGAAACAGTAACCCCAGAGCAACGTATCAACTCTGCGGTACTACACTGACAGTGGTGGAGAATGAAAAGGACCTGGGGGTAATTGTGCAGGCAGATATGAAGTTCTCTGAGCAGTGCAGACAAGCTGCAAGGGTAGCTCATGGTGTCTTGTCAATGATATACAGGAATTTTTCTAGCAGGGATAAGGAGGTGATTATTCCCTTGTATAAGGCAATGGTTAGGCCACATCTTGAGTACTGTATACAGGTCTGGAGGCCTCATTTCAAGAAGGATGTAGAACTGCTGGAATGGGTACAGAGAAGGGCAACAAGATTAGTGAATGGAACAAAGGGTTGCTCTTACGAAGAAAGGCTTAAGTTTTGCAAATTACAGAGTCTGGAGACTAGGCACCGGCGAGGTGATCTGATAGAGGTGTATAAGGCTTTGAATGGTTTTAGCATGCTCAATGCCAATGGGATTCTTCATCTTGCTCAGAATAATCACCTCAGAGGGCATAAATTCAAATTGAGGAAGGACGGATGTCGGATAGATGTGCGGAAATTTGCCTTTGGCCAGCGGGTGGTTGGTTGGTGGAACCGACTTCCATCACTTGTTGTTGAAGTTGATAGCCTGAACAAATTTAAAGCTCAACTGGACAGGTATTTCGAACGAACAGAGGGGTGAAATGGGAGTGGGGTTTTTTTTTTTTTTTTTTTTGGCTGATGCTGAATAAGCTTGCTTTCTTGCATCATATGCCTCTACTAATGCTAATGCTCCGGGGATATGCGGTGGTCATTCCCTGACCTTTCCACATCCTCCGTATTTGGTGGTCATGGGCTTGAACCCCGGGTCTAATCAAGAAGCGTGTGCTACACAATGCTCCTCCTGTCCACCTGGCTATGGAGGCGCCACGAGTACAGAGAAGGGCA
Source organism: Mastigoproctus giganteus (assembly GCF_048544385.1). Lineage (NCBI taxonomy): Eukaryota > Metazoa > Arthropoda > Arachnida > Uropygi > Thelyphonidae > Mastigoproctus > Mastigoproctus giganteus. The sequence goes on along the minus strand of NC_143576.1, from coordinate 127,300,881 downwards.
ATGAGATTGGTTAGGGGAACAAAAGATTTCTCTTACCAACTTAAGTTCTGTGATCTGACTGAGGTGTGTAAGGCCTTGAATGATTTGAGCAAGCTCAATGCTGATGGGATTCTTCCTCTTGTTCAGATCACACACCTGAGGGGGCATAAATTCAAGTTGAGGAAAGACAGTTATAGTAGAGATGTGTGGAAAATTGCCTTTAGCCTGTGAGTGGTTGATTGCTGGAACAAACTTACATCAGTCATTGTGGAAGTTGACAGGTGAAATAAATTCAAGGAAGACTGGTCAAACTTCTGGAGTAAATGGATGGGTGAACTGGGAGGTTTTTTTTTTTTTTTTTTTTTGACTGATGCTGTAGCTTGCTTCTTGCATCATGTCCTTACTAATTCTAATTAGCTAATAATGCAAAGAAGCAAGCTCATACAGCATCAGCTGAAAAAAAAAAAAAAAATAATAATAATAAATGAATAAATACACAAAAAACATACTTCTCACATGTCCTGATCACACCCTTCTATAATCTATCTAATTCCATTTTAAATTTATTCAAACTATCCACTTCCTATTTTCTGAACTGGAGGCTTTCTTGGTAAAAATACACTTTTGTATGCCTCACAAATTTCATCGCTCTTTGCACCCATTCCAACAGATCCATATCCTTCATAAAAAGACTTCTAGACCTGTGTGCAGTACTCAAGATGTAGTTTTATGTTGGATTTATTTAACCCCTTCATGGATTATCCTGAAATATCTTGTTTTTAGTTTTAAAAGTTATTTGGAACTACATGAGATATTGCGGGATAAAAGCAAATAATAATACCTCCAAATTTAGGACTGAAACGTATTTTCTTGGGTGTTTATCTGGCTAATTTTGCATTAGCAAATAAATCCGGAGATTTCTTGGGATTTTCTTAAGCCTGGCAGCAGACAACTGGCTTTCATTTTACTTATATTGTACAGCAATGTCAGAATGTGGGACCAACTGATGATGTTACCAACAGCAAATTCAAAATAGGAAGCATTCAAAGAACTTATCTTGGAAGCGACTAGGCTTTACATAGCAACTAAGAAATATTGTTCAAAGTTTAGGCCTAAATGGATGTCACATGAACTAATGAGACATGTGGCAGAGAAGAAAAATGCATGGGATACATATAAATTAATGGGTGACATGGAAGCCCATGATAGATATAAGCTGGTCTCTAACCAAGTCACAAAGGAGATTAGGCAGGCAAAGGCAGATTATGAGAAATCCTTGGCAGCGGATGCAAAGAAAAACAACAAAGAGTTCTTTGCCTATGTAAACTCTAGAAGGAAAGGGATGAATCAGATTGGTCAACTGGATATTGATGGTTCAACTGTTGATGATCTTGCTCAGGTGGCTAGCAAACTAAATGAGTATTTTGCATCTACATTCACCCATGAGGAGTTATTCAGGTAGGGGAATGCCAGAGGTGAGTTTAACTCTGGCAGTGAGCTGGATTATTTTGTAATAACTGTGAGAAAAGTGGAGGAGAGATTGGTGAAGATAAACACAAGAAAGGCACCAGGGGTGGATGGAATCTATCCAGTTATATTAAAGGAGGTGGCAAAGGAAGTAAGCAAACCCATAGTCATAATTATGAGAGCTTCCCTGGACTCAGGGGAGGTACACATGGACTGGAGATGTGCAAATGTGACCTCATTTCACAAAGGAGGATCAAAGGCTGACACAAGTAATTATAGACCTGTGAGTTTAACTTCTGTCACAGGAAAATTGATGGAGGCACTGGTTAAAGAAACACTGCAGGATCATCTAGACAAGACTTTAGTTATAGCTCAGACAAAGTCTTGCCTGACCAATTTGATTGGATACTATGATGCAGTCACAAAAGAACTGGATGCAGGGAATAACTTTGATATTATATATTTGGATCTTAGAAAGGCTTTTGGTACTGTTGCACATGGAAGACTGCTGCACAAATTGGAGCAGTGTGGCATTGGGGACAAATTGATGCTATGGATAAAGGGATGGTTGAGGGGGAGAAGACAGAGAGTGGTAATTAATGGACAGTGCTCATTGTGGACTAATGTTATTAGTGGAGTTCCTCAGGGTTCAGTGTTGGGTCCATTATTGTTTCTCTATTTATAAATGATATTGATGATGGTATATCAAGCTTAATGTCCAAGTTTGTAGACGATACAAAGGTTGGCAGGGTTGTAAAGGACACTACTGACGCTATGCTGCTGCAACAGGATCTGGAAAGGTGGCAGATGAAGTTTAACTTGTAAAGTACTACATATGGGAAACAGCAATCCCAGAGCAACGTATCAACTCTGTGGTACTACACTGACAGTGGTAGAGAATGAAAAGGACCTGTGGGTAATTGTGCAGGCAGATATGAAGTTCTCTGAGCAGTGTTGATGGGCTGCAAGAGTAGCTTATGGTGTCTTGTCAATGATATACAGGAATTATTTTAGCAGGGATAAGGAGGTGATTATTCCCTTGTATAAGGCAATGGTCAGGCCACACCTTGAGTACTGTATACAGGTCTGGAGGCCTCATTTCAAGAAGGATGTAGAGCTGCTGGAACGAGTACAGAGAAGGGCAACAAGATTAGTGAATGGAACAAAGGGTTGCTTTACGAAAGCTTAAGTTTTGCAAATTACAGAGTCTGGAGACTAGGCACCGGTGAGGTGATCTGATAGAGGTGTATAAATCCTTGAATGGTTTGAGCATGCTCAATGCCGAAGGGATTCTTCGCCTTGCTCAGAATAATCACCTGAGAGGGCATAAATTCAGATTGAGGAAAGACAGATGTAGGATAGATGTGCGGAAATTTGCCTTTAGGCAGCGGGTAGTTGATTGGTGGAACAGACTTCTATCCCTTGTTGTGGAAGTTGATAGCCTAAATAAATTTAAGGCTCAGCTGGACAGGTATTTCGAACGAACGGAGGGGTGAAATGGAAGTGGTTTTTTTTTTTTTGGCTGATGCTGCATAAGCTTGCTTTCTTGCATCATATGCCTCTACTAATGCTAATGTGGTTAGTTCATGATTATTGCTTGTGGCGGGAGGGTTCTACTTGTATGTTCCACTTGATTTTTTTCAATTTATTTCTATAATGGGTAGTGAAGAAGAGATTAGTGATGATTCATATAGTGAATTGGAAACTTGTTTTGAATCTGATTCTGATGAATCTGTTTCAGGTTTTGATTCAGATGAAGAAGATGGGGATGTCAGTGTTTTAGATGCTAGACAGTGGATCAAAATTGACTGCACTAAAGATCTCCAAGATTTCCATTTGCTGTACAGCCAGGTTTGAAAGCAATACAGATGAAATGACTCCCATAGACTTTTTTGCTTTATTTTTTGATGAAGAACTAATCAATCTACTGTGCTCTGAGATTAATAAATTTGCAGAACAAAGCAGCGCTCGTGATTCTAGTTGGATTCCAGTGATATATGCTGAATTGAGAGTATTTTTTCTCTGAAAATGCTGCAAGGTACTGTGAAAAAGCCTAAAGAATATATGCACTGGTCAAAAAAGCCATTACTCGAGACACCAGTATTTGGAACTGATGGCTCTTAGGTGTTATAAAAAGATAAAACAATACCTTAATTTCTCAGATAATGAGTCAATACACACCAAACCTAAACAAGGTTTATGATGTCTATTGCTTCTTAGAAAATAAAGTTAGAAGTCTCTATGTTCCTAAAAGAGACATAACAATAGATGAAAGCTTGATGCTGTACAAAGGAAGACTCGGTTGGTTGCAGTACATGCCATTGAAGCACACAAAGTTTGGCATAAAGTATTATATGCTGTGTGAATCCGAAAGTGGCCATGTTTGGACTTTTATAAAATATGTAAGAAAAGGTACAGAAATGGATTCAGACTTTATTGCTTTTTCCAATGTCTATGCAAGTAGTTTTGACTCTTTTAAAGCCTCTGTTTGGAAGAGGATATTGCCTCACAGTTGACAATTATTACACCAGTCCCCAATTAGCTGATATTCTAATCACAAAGAAAACTGATGTTTATGGTACAATGAGACTAAACAGAAAGGAAATGCCCGAAATGCTGAAGAAGGAAAAGCTGAAAAGGCAAGAGGTTGCTGCTTTTCAAGGAGGGAAAGTCATGGCCTTATGTTGGAAAGATAAAAAAGATGTAGTGTTGTTATCTATGGTCCGTAATCCTTCTCAGGAAGAAATACAAACTTGAACAGGAGTAGTGAAGAGACCCAAAGTAGTAAGTTGACCAGCATTTGGCAAACTATCCCTTGCCCAGGAAACAGATTAAAAAATACTACAGGAAGGTTTTCTTTCACCTAATGGACCTAGCTGTGTGGAATTCATTTCTACTATATAAAGCCATGATTTCAGATGGCCAAAAAGCTCTTTCACCCTTGAATTTCAGATTGGATCTGACTGATGAACTTATCAAGAAATATCACCCGCAAATTCCACCAGTTAGAAAGGGAAGACCGGTCTAAATATTCCACCCAACTTGCTATTCACCAGGCCATTACCCCATTGATATTCCACCAACTGAGAAGAAGAACTTTCCAACTAGAACTTGTCAAGTATGCTCCAAAAAAGCGGAAAAGAGATGGCAAGAAAATTCAAAAGGTGTAAAACATGTGAAATTGGCTTTGCTTCAAGACCTACCACACCAAGTAAAATTACTGTTTGTTTTTCACAAAATGCCATTTTTTTTTATGGAATTCAATTTGTCTTTCAGGGAATAAAGTAAGTTTGAATTTTTTTTTGTGTTTTTCTGTTCCTTTCTTTTAGCTCAAGCGCTAATTTATTAAAAAAAAAATCTGTATAATTTGCACACTTTTTGGTATACACAAGTTGTTTTTTTGTTTGTTATTTGGTTTTTAGGAGCATTAGCAACTAAGGCCATATTGCTTCGGGGGATATGCGGTGGTCATTCCCTGACATTTCCGTATCCTCCGTATTTGGTGGTTACGGGCTCGAACCCCAGTCTAATCAAGAAGCATGTGCTACCCACTGCTGCTCCTGCAAACCTGGCTATGGAGGCGCCAAGGTAAACACAAGATAAATAGGGATAGCCCAAATGGGTTAATTACTTCCATGTATTTTCTACTAAAATATTTATAAAAAACACAAAAACTATACAATGAGTATTCGCATGATGAATACTTTTAATCTGTAAAATAAAAAAAGTCGATCCATTATGGCATATTTTCAGGAAAAAAATGTTCCGGGAAGGGGTTAAAGATATATACACTGTCGAGGGCAAAGGGAAGAACTTTTGCATTTATAAAGATGAGTAAATAGCCTTAGATGATTTTTAAATTCTATTCAGTGGGCCAAACTGATGATGTTATAAACAACAAATTGCATATAGTTTCCATATGCAAAAGCATTCAGGGAAGTAATCATAGAAGCCACTGGGATTTTTATACCAAGAGTTACTGGTTCATGGTTTAAGCACAAATGGATGTCAGATGAATTGATGGGACTCATGGCAGAGAAGAAAAATGTGCTGGAGCTCATAAATTATAAAGGTATACAGAAACCTACAATAAGAATAAATTGGTCAGCAATAAAGTAAGGGGGGAGGGAGTTAGGCAAGCTAAAGCAGATCATGAGAAGTGATTGGCAAAGAATGCAAAGTATCAAAGATTTCATTACTTGTTAACACCAAAAATAAAGGGATGAATCACATTAGCATTAGCAGATGCATATTATGTAAGAAAGTAAGCTTATACAGCATCAACAAAAAGAAAAAAAAAAAAAAAACACCTTTCCATCCATTTGCTCCAAAACTTTGTACAGTTCTTCCATGAATTTATTTATTTAAGTTATCAACTTCCATAATGACAGTTGGAAATTTGTACCAGCAACAAACTGCCCACTGGCCAAAGGCAAACTTCCGCATATCTTATTCCACAACTGACTTTCCTCAATTTGAATTTGTGCCCCCTCAGAGGCATAATCTGACCAAGAGCAAGAATTTCACCAGTATTGAGCTTGCTCAAACCATTCAAGGCCTTATAAACCTCAATCAGATCCTCTTGCAGGTTCCTAATGTCCAATCACTGCAATTTGCAGAACTTAAGCATTTCTTGATAAGAGCAACCCTTTGTTCCCCCCCCCCCACCAATCTCAATGTTCCTCTCTGTACTCGTTCCAGCAGCTCTACATCCTTCCAAAACAAGGCCTCTAGACCTGTATGCAGTACTCAAGTTGTGGCCTGACCATTGCTCCACACAAAAGAATAATCACCTCCTTATCTCTGCTAACAAAATTCCTGTATATCATTGACAAGACCACATGAGCTGATCTGGCAGCCCACTCGCAATGCTCAAAAACCCCCCACACCTGACTACACAACACCCTTTCCCAGGTCTTTTTCATTCTCCACTAGGCCGAGTGTAGTACTGAACAGTCGGTACATTTCTCTGAAGGTTACTGCTACCCATATGCAGTACTTTGCATTTGTCAATGTTAAACTTCAGTTGCTACTGCTCAGCCCATATGCCCAACTTTTCTAGATTCTGGTGTGGTACCATGCTGTCATTAACATTCCTGCCAACCTTTGTATCATCTGTAAACTTTGACATTAGGCCTGATATACCTTCATCAATATCATTGATAAATATACAAAACAACAATGGGCCAAACACCAAACCCAGGGGGAGGCTGCACTAATAACATTATTCCACGAAGAGCAGTATCCATTGATACCACTCTCTGTCTTCTCCCACTCAACCATCTGTTTATCCATAGCAGCAAAATGCCCTTAATGTCATACCATTCCAATTTGTAGTAGTCTTCCATGTGCAACAGTATCAAAAGCTTCCCTGAAATCCAAGTATATGATATCAAAATTATTTTTTGTATCCAGTTCCTTTGTAACCACATCATAGTATCCAATCAAATTGGTCAGACAAGAATTCCCTTTAACAAACCCATGCTGTCTGATCTGAACTATAACTGCAGTCTTGTCCAGATGATCCCACAATGATTCTTTAACCAGTGACTCCATTATTTTCCCGAGGAACAGAAGTCACCTAGATATGAGGGGTTTAGCAGTTGATGATCCTATTCATGTTCAAAAAACCTAAATATGTATTTTGCATCTATGGGCACAAAGGAAGAATTTTTTAGGGATGGTAATGCAAGAGTGTCAAATTCTAGCCAAACACTTTTGTGATAAATGAGAAAGCATTGAAGCTAAAAGTAAACAAAGCACCTCAAGCTGATGGGATCTATACAATTATATTAAGTAATGCAGCAAAAGAGGTAAGCAGGCCTTTGGTCAGAGTTATGAAGGCATTATTGGATTTAGAAGAGAAGCCTGGAGATTAGAGATGTGCAAATGTCTCTCCTGTTCACAAGGTGAAGGGGATTTAAGAGTGTATTGAGTAATTGCAGACCTGCTAACTCAACATCTGTTCCACAGAAAATAATGGAATTACTGGTTAAAGTAATGAATGACTATGAAGACAGGAATGAAATTATACTGCAGTCGCAGCATGGATTTGTTAAAGGGGATCTTATCTGCACAATTTGATTTGATGTTATGATATGTTTACAAAGCAAATGGATGCAAAAAAATAATACTGACATCATATAAAATTTCAGAAAAAAAGCTTTCAATGACTGATGATTTAAAAATATGACCATCTAAGTATATCTGAAGGATACACAGTTCAAGTCATACGAATCCACATTTAAAGATCTCAAGGTTAAGCTAGACTTTTTTGAAATACAAGCCATTTGCAATTACAATACCAGATTGCAAAGGAGTTACCTGAAGGAAGAAAAAAAATTTTTTGAGCACTTTTTCAAAGTAGTGCTAGAAAACAGACTGCAATTTTATAAAAATCTTCATGTAAATAACAAAATTCCAAATTTTCTATTTTGTTGACTTCTATTTCATTATTTCTGTAATGAATGTGTAATAATGAACGTTAAATGATATAATTCCACTGTATAAGGAACTGTTAATTTCCTTTCACCTTAAACATAAATGTAGAATGAAAAATACTTTTACAACTGTTCATGCCAAGCTAAAATGGGGTGTATTCCACAGAATAAAAAGTATGTAATTCAAATTAATTTAACCTCTCCACAGAATAAAAATTATTATGAGAGAACAATTATGAATATTTAAAAGGTGTCCTCTAATTAATATCTTTTAACATGAATTGCCTCAAAATAAATATAGAGATACCACCCTTTAGCTTAGTAAAGGATGCATCCTGTTATTAATATCTTTTAACATTCATTGCCTTAAAATAAGTAGAGAGATACCACCCTTTTGCTTAGTAGAGGATAAATGAATTTTCTTCTCGATTTCCTCAATGGTGGATACTATCCAGGGCCCGGAATGGGCTGAAGCTCATCACATGCCCTGGTAATATTATGTATGTACTTGATTATTAAAATTATTTTATTAATTTTTATTTTATTAATGAGTGTTCTTTTTTATAAAATTTTCTATTTTAACCTCTGATGCTACTGTGTTCATGTACTCTGATGCAACAAGCTTCAATTCCTTGTTTCATTTTGCTAATACTAATGCTAATATCATTTTGCCAGCTTCCATCTTATAGTTTGCCAACTGTTTTTTGTAATTGGTTATTCAGTTTTCTCTCTGACCACTCACTGAGGGTGATGGTAGATGGCTCTCTGCCTTCCAACTTCTCCTCCACTAATGCTGGTGTCCCCCCAAGATTCAGTTCTTTCCCCCACTCTTTTCCTCTTGTATATTGATGACATTCTTCCATTGACCAGAAATCCTATCCATAGCTTTGCTGATTATAGCACATTGCATTCCACTTTCCAGTTTGAGAAACCTTGCCCTGCTCAATCAGCTTCAACTTCTCGAATATCTGCTACCAATTCCTTAAATGCCAATCTTCAGGTAATTCTCCAGCGGGGCAAAGACAACTCCTTTGAAATATTTCAATCCTTCTAAAATTCAGTCTTGTCTTATATCTCCCAAAAAGGATTCTTCTGCTCCTATGCTTATCTTTGGTAACACTCTGATTTCTAGGCAAGATGATATATCTCTTTTGGGGATTACCCTGACTTATAATCTCTCTTGGCACAAACACATTACAAATACTGCTTCCTCTGCATCTAAAACATTTGGCTTTCTCTTTCGCTCTTGGCATTACTTTTCTTCCAAACAGCTTTTCACTCTACAAATCGCAAATACGCCCTGCCACGGAATATTGTTCCCACATCTGGGGCGGTGCTCCCAAAACCTATCTCAGGCTTCTAGGTTCCATTCAGAAGGCGGCAGTTAGGTTAATTAATGACTCATCACTAACAGAGTCTCCCCCACTCTCTGTCTCATAGACGTACTGATGCATGCCTTTTCTACAGATACTTCCATGGGCACTGTTCTTCTGAACTGGCTTCTATAATTCCCGCTCTCTCTCTCTTCTTTCAAAACAGTCCGAACATGTGCCAACATCCATTTACTGTCCAACTTCAAACTCACAGAACCAACTTTTCACCTTCCTCGTTTATTAATTCAACTGCCGTTTTCTGGAACAACCTTCCTTCATATGTATTTCCTGAAAATTACAGTCTCCAGAAGTCTAATGTCAACAAATATCTTCTTTTGTCTTCTCAACCTGCAACCCATGCATGGTACTAAGTACTATAGGTTCTAATACCTCTCGTGTTTGGGGTTTTCATAAAAAAAAATAATAATATTACTGTGAAATACAGTAGAACATGGAAGTAAATTTTTTGGAACTGCCCAGTTATTAATAATTTTTTTCTAAATATATGTTATTAAGATTTTCTTTATTTTAGATATAGTTAGGTTTTAATATAATATACTTCACATTGGAATTTTCTTGTTCTTATATAATGCTATAAGATATTAACCAGCCCTATTCTATATATAAGAAAACATTTTAACAAAGAAAAGTGAACAAATATTATATAAGAAAAACATGTTTGATTTTAGTTACTACTTCTTAAATATGGACAGAGAATTATAAACATAAACGAGAATACACACTAATTCAGTTCAATGGAATGATTTAAAGGGGGGGGTTATTTATTATTATTTTTTTTCTTTCTGTATAGGTATATGTGAACATATATACTTTCTGACCACACTCTCCCCTCAGCATATAAATGCTATGTATGTGTTATATTTTGAAACTGGGAGAAAAGTAGATGTTTTTCTTCTATTTCTAAAACAATAAAAATGTGTTTTATATATTCCTTAGTTTTTTTACTTTTAGCCAATAAATAAGTACATACCAATAAATAAGTTAACCCCTGCAAGCCTCTACTGCATCTTGTATAGTATTGTTACAGTCATGTTGAGTTGTTATACTTTTATTGCATGCCCCATGATATTAAAGTGGTGTTTGCTCTAAATATATAGAAATGTCTTTAAGAAATAGGTGAAAAACTTCATACCTTTTTAGTAGGACTGCTAATCTCTCGAAGCTCAATCGCACATGTTATAATATGAAATTATCCCCTGGACGTAGTCATAAATCAATTAAGTTGAAATAACTAATAATTAAAATGAAAATTAAAATATCCTGTCTTCAACTCTCATATCTTATCAAGCAAATTGGAAAGAATCACAGAAAGACGGCAGCCACCAACCTCCAACAAAACCAACCAACATCTCAAGTCGACATGAGAATTCAATTCTCATGTTGACTTGAGACTCACCAATCTTGTTGTCCTTCTCTGTATTCATTCTAGCAACTCTACATCTTTCCTAAAATGAGGCCTCAAGGCCTGTATACAGTACTCAAGGTGTGGCCTGACCATTGCCTTATACAAATGGATAATCAGCTCCTTGTCTCTGCTAGCAAAATTCCTATATATCATTGACAAAACTCTATGACCTGCTCTGGCAGCCTGTCTGCACTACTCAGAGAACTTCAAATCTGACTGCACAATTACCCCCAAGTCTTTTTCATTTTCCACCTCCCTACTGCTTTCATCAATATCACTGATAAATATAGAAAACAACAATGGGCCCAACATCGAACCTTGAGGTATTCTACTAATAACATTAGTCCATGAAGAGCAATATCCATTGATTACCACTCTCTGTCTTCTCCCACTCAACCATTTCTTTATCCATAGGAGCAACGTGCCCTTAATGCCACACTGCTCCAATTTGTTCAATTTTTCAAATTATTCAATTAAACTTGGGAAGGACATTACATGGATATACTACAAGAAGTTTTGTCATCACATTTCTTGGTACCAATCAACTCTGCTATGGTATGACTGAAGTATTTGCTTAATATTGAACTATATGATCTTTTTCTCTATCTCTCATTAATAATTAATTTATTAATGTGAAGGGACAAATAGATACAAATAGACCCAAACAGTCTTAATAACTAAATAAAAAGTGGCTACATTTAAGCTTTGTATATTGAAATCAGCCTTTGGGCTTGAATTTTGAGATTAATTTACAGCCTTCTAAAACCAAAATTCAGAAGTGATAATTGTGTCAATCTCCTTTCATATAAATAAATGATATTAAATATTTCATGTGGTAAAGTGTCTTTTATGAAATTATTCTTTTATTCCTAAAAGAGAGTTACTCTTAATACTATAGCTGATGTTTGCAAGACCAACTGTAAAACCAGTTCTTCTTGTGTGCTACATGTCAAATTTACATTGAAAAATTCTCCCCAATGAGCACACAGCAGGAAAAAAAGTTGCCAGAAGTATGCTGGGGCACACATTAAATCTACTAAAACTTCAATAAAGAAATCCAATCTATTTCACAACAGTGGTCCAAGATCCCAGATCCTTACAAAGTGCCCATCTAGTTTACCAATAGTGGCTGTAAAGCTCCATTATTAGTATGTACCTGATATGTATGACAGCATATAGTAATGCTTTTCCTAGTACCCTGGATCCTTACCCACTATATGGGTCCAGGATACTAGGGTTTAAAAAGAAAAGCTCTAATGGCAACCACAAGAAGTTTTGTCATCACAATTCTTGGTACCAGTAAACTCCGCTATGGTATGACTGAAGTATTTGCTTAATAGTGAACTATATGATCTTTTTCTCTATCTCTCATTAAGTGTTTCTAATCATGTGACAGATTAGAACATGATTCAAACTGTATGTGATCTTAAGGGCAGTAAAATAAGGTTTAAATGCGATGTTTGGAAAGTGTTTCGACAAGTGCTGTTTCGACAGATAGGGGAAGTTATCCAGAGTCAGTGATATGCTATAACTGCAAAACTTGTAACTGAGAAATATACATACAATGATGCTGCCGAAATGATTCTTGGCTTTAAATTTTATTCCATGAACTGTTGTTGTTGTTATTTGGTTTTTAGGAGCATTAGCAACTAAGGCCATATTGCTCCGGAGATATGTGGTGGTCATTCCCTGAACTTTCCGCATCCTCCGTATTTGGTGGTCACAGGCTCGAACCCCGGTCTAATCAAGAAACATGTGCTACGCACTGCTGCATTCCATGAACTGTTTGATTTACATTGCAAAGCTACAACTATGTTGTGATATTGCAAATGTTGTTTCCTGCTGAATATCTATAATAAACAGTAAATTGATTGTGCTTATTTTATTCTGATGATCATAATGTGAACTGTTTAAAAGTTTACAATGACAAAAAAAAAAAAAAAAAAAAAAAAAACTTAAGGGCTTTTATTTGACACATAAAAATCTTTATTTTTTATGTATATGTGCGAAAATCGTGTCTCCAAAACCAAAGTAATTTTTGTTCATTAAATCCACATGATGGATGAACGTAATTTAATGTGGAAAAATTTTTTCTATATTATTTCTGTATATTAAAGGTTAGGAAAATTCTATTTTACTTTGATAACAATTCAATATTATGTATATATATATATGTTCACTTACCTTTACAGAAACAAGCGAAATAAAATAATTTTCTGTTTCTAATACATAAATCACAAATTTAAAAAAAAAATTTAAGATATCAGTTGCTAAAATGAGCAAACCATATTGGCACTAAGATACATATAAAGGGTGAACTGGATTGCATTTTGTGAAACTAATGAAATTAAATTGTAAACATATTTTAATAAAATATTAAGGCAAGGATCCTAAACTTTTTTTTCCATTCAATCTCCATAACATCAAAGAGATGTATTCAGCGAAATGCAGCACACTCTATTAAGCTTCAGGAATGAGTTGTTTAGCTACTCATTCTTCTCTAAATAGAAAACTGTTCTCTCATTGGGTTTTCTCAGTATCTCAATATATTTTAACATTATATGGTACCTACAACAGAGCGGGTAGGAACATAATCTTATTTCTGAAGCATCACATGAGTTATTTGTAGATCTGTCCTGGGTGACGAGTTCTCCTAAGCTACGGTGAGAAATCACACATTGCTGAAATGTATCAGAACAGCGAAAAACAAAAAGCTTATCCTAGTTGGGAAGCTTTTGCCTTCCACTATTGTCTTCTTTCCTAACTCATTCCTAAAAGTTAAAGTACAGGATTATTTCATGACTAATGTAATTAGTCATGAAATAATACTAATCTAGTTTAGAAGTTCAACAATATGAATTTAAATGATTTTAATATTAAGTGATTATGATCAAGTACTTAGAAAGAGGAAAATATTGCTGCAATTCTTGCATACATCTCTTGATGATATATTGGCTGGGGCAAGCTAAACACTCAAAAATTTCATTACACTTTTATTCCAAACAAAGGTTTCCAGTGGCCCTGCTCTTGAACTAGTATCAGTAATATATGCTATTTATAAACACTAGTTTAATAGATAAATCAGCAGTTAAAGCAACAAAAGCGTTTTTTAATTCATTTTGCAAAATAGAGAGAGAGAGAGAGAGAGAGAGAGAGAGACAAACAAACAGTAACCACCCACAAAGTATCTTAGTCCATTTCTTTTGCACTGCGATAGTAAAATGCTTTCACAGTGCCTATAAAGGCACATTAAACTTGACTTACAGCTAGCTCAATACATCTTTAAAAGATGCAGAATTATCTATTAAGAAATGGCAGAAAAAGCCAATTTTACATAAGCCAATATAAAACCGATGTTATGTGTAACAGCAATATATAAATATATATATATATATATATATGCACCAAAATGTGCAAAGCAGCAATAAAGGATACAAAAGTATATATAATTATGTGTGAATAGATAAGGCTAATAAAGTTTGCCCAGAGGAGGCAAAAAGTACATAAAGTGCCAAGGACTAGAAGGGTAGGAATAGTAGAAAAAAGAAGTGTTGTAAATATTGATACATGGTCATGGATCTAACCACGTATCAATATTTACTTCAGCTGACATCAGATTTTGCGTTTTTACTATCCCTGTTTTCAACCTATAACTAAATTTGCCCACCCATATTGGATGACAGCTTTACCATCCTTTATTTTTTATTTTTAAAAATTTTATTTATTTAATCATTTGGTAATAATAATTTTACTTTACAATTCCCTCACCTCTAATTGGCTTTGCAATTCAGCCCATAATTGTCTTAATTCATCATAACTTTTAGGATATTAACATTCGTTTGCCTTTTACAAAACCCCAGGGGCTTGGCACACCCAGGGTCCTGAGCTGGATATCATCATTCTTCTCTTTCTTGGTAATTCCTTTCTACTTCTCTCTTTCTTGGTAATTCCTTTCTACTTCTCTCTTTCTTGGTAATTCCTTTCTACTTCTCTCTCTCAGGGTGACTTAGAATTTTTTTGGATGGTGCAGCATAAGCCTCAGGCTTCCTTGCACCATATGGCTAATAATAATAATAATACAGTAAACCGAAATGCCGCGAATACTGAGTTATGGCTCCCATAGTAATAAAGGGGTTCCGTTCCAAAGTATGAAATATATAAGAAAAACTAGTCTAAAATTTTGTCTATGTATGTATTATAGGTACCTTCATAATATGACCATGTACATAGACAGCACCGACCGGGCTAGCCGAGTGGGTAAAGTACCTGCCCGGCAACCCAAAGGTCGCGGGTTCGATTCCCGCCTCGGGCTTGGATCAAAGTACTGCAAAAACCTTGGGAGGTGCAATATGGCCACAGAAGCCGATGCGCCAACAACTACCAAATCAAAAAATCAATCACATAGACAGTACATAGTGAAATGCAAGCATATGGCATCGAAATGAAAATAAGAAACAGTTTAATATTAAATGTAATACTTATTAGAAATTTCAAACAAATCTTTCAAACCAGCACCTTTTCTAGCTAAAAAAACTTATCCCGCCAGTGCTATCACCAGTTTCGCTAAAGTGTTGATAAAGGAGTTTTGTCTTTTCACGAATAATGAGTGAACTTAACGGAATTTTATTTTGAGTTCGGTCTTCTATCCACAGATTTAAAGCTTTTCCATTTTTTCTAATTTGACATCACGAGCAAATTTTTGAAGCAATTAACGCGTTTTCACAGACACTATGGCGGATTTTTTCTTCCGATTTCTTGATTGATCGTACTGTTGACTCACTGATTTTATAATGTTTTGCCACTGAGAAGAAACTTTCACCATTAGAAATTTTTTCTAATAACTCAATTTTATTCGCCAATGTCATCACCTTCTTTGATAATTTCACATTCCCCTTGTTATTCGTAGCCATATTTTTGTACGGGTTAGAAAGAACTTGTCCAAATAAAGTCACTTTCTTCCGGTAATACACTAGAAAAAGTTTGTTTTACACTGCAAAATGGAAGATTTATCAATTTTGTAAGCATATCAATTTATAAATTGATAAATTTATTCAATTTTAAAAGCATATAAACAGTAGCGGAATAAAGTTCAGTTGAGGCCCCGAGTGCAGAAGAAAATATTGGGCCCCTTAAAAAAAGAGAGACAGGGAAAATAAAAATACATGTTAACCATTTTTTTAAATAAATAAAAGACATTATGTACTATTAATGTTTTATTTCCAATAAAATTTGAATATAATATATGTATAATATAATTAATAATAGCATAATAATAATCACAAAGTTTTGAACTAATAGTTGAACATATTACAGGCATACCTCGGTTAAAGTTACCTCTGATAACGAAGCTTCGATATAACGAAGTCCGCAATTTCAAGCCCCATTTAACATAAAAAATATTCCAGTTTAATCACCTGAAATCTAAACAAACTGAAGAAATTACGGAAACCTTTGGGGCTTCTCGTGGTTGGTTCGAGAAATTTAAAAAACGGGCCAGGATTCATAGTGTAAAATTAACAGGAGAAGTTTCCAGAAAAACTAAAGGAAATAATTGAACGTGAAAAATTTCCACCAAATTTGGTGTTCAATGTTGACGAAAGCAGTTTGTTCTGGAAACGGCTACCAACAAAAAGCTTCATTTCTATTGAAGAAAAATCAGCTGCTGGGTTCAAAGCAGCCAAAGACCGTTTAACGTTACTCTTTGGATCAAATGCCTCTGGCAATTATAAATTAAAATTGTTATTAGTTTACCATTCAGAAAATCCGAGGGCGTTAAAAGGCAACATAAAAACGAATTTACCTGTAATATGGAAAGCAAATAGAAAAGCATGGGTTACCAAGGAGTTATTTACTGATTGGTTTGTTAACCACTTTTGTCCTGAAGTAAAACGGTATTGTCAAAAAAACAACTTTGAAGAAAAAGCTCTTTTGTTGTTAAGACAATGCTCCCGGACATCCTACTGATCTTAACACGTTGGACACATGCATTCCTGTCAAAGTTGTGTTTCTTCCAGCAAACACAACTTCCCTGATTCAACCATTGGATCAGGGATCATTTAAAGCTTATTATCTGCGTCGAACATTAAGCAGTTTAACTGAACTAGAGGATAAAGAGGAAATGACAGTTAAAACTTTTTGGAAAAACTACACCATTAAAATACGCAATTGAAAACATTGATAGTTCTTGGAAAGAAGTCACTAAGAAATGCTTACATGGAGTTTGGCGCAAAATATGGCCAGAAGTTGTACTACAAGAAGAAAATAACATCCAAGAAATTAGAAATGAAGTTATCCAGATGGCTCAATCAATAGGTTTCGAAAATGTCGATGAAGAGGATGTTAGAAATTTATTGAATGCAGAAGATGATGGTTTTTCAGTGGAAGATTTAGAAAACCTTGTTAGCAACAAAGACAAAGATAATGAAGACGAAGTTAAAGAAGTTCCTGCTGAAAAAGTGTTAACAACCAAAGATTTAAAAAGGTGCTTAAATGACATTGAAAACGTTTTAAATTTTTTAGTGAAAATGATCCTGATTTAGGAAGAAGTTTTATTGTTAAGCGATCAGTGTTAAATGCAATAACTCCGTATAGGCAATTGTTAAATGAAAGAGGAAAAAAGCATAAGCAATCAACTTTAGACTCATATTTTAAAATGCGATTTCACTTTGTATGTAAGTTGACTGTTTATTTAATAAAACTTTTCTTTGTTCGAAAAAAAAGCTTTTCATTTTCTTTACGTAGGAACGTATCCCTATTCTGGCCATAGTATTTTTACCTCTGAAAACGAAGTTTCGCTTAACGAAGTAATTTCATGGAACGCATCCTATTCGTTATTCGAGGTATGCCTGTAGTTCAACTAATTTGTTGGGGTTTTGCGTGGGCCCTTCAGAAGTTGGGGCCCAGGGCGAGCGCCCGGTGCGCCCACCATTAAATCCGCCTCTGCATATAAATTAAAAACAAACGACTAAACCTTCCATGGCAAGTGCATAACACATACCGAACAAGGATTAGTGAGAAACATCCACGCTCGTGATTTTGTCACCCCTCTCCCCCCACCCACTGAGCGCTGTTTTGACCGGAAAAGATGATTTTAGCCATGGCCATGTTTTTTTATGGCGGAAAATGTTCATGGCGCTTTAAAATTCACATTTTTTTAGGTTTCATTTTATGTTAAATCAGCGACTGTGAATACACGAAACCGCGAATACCGGGGGTTTACTGTAATAATAACCATCTACAATACTTCCTTTTTCTACTATTCTTACCCTTCTAGTTGGCACTTTGTGTACTTTCACCTCCATCTGTGCAAACTTTATCTCACTTATCTATTCTTACACACACAGAGAGAGAGAGAGAGAGAGAGAGAGAGAGAGGGAGAGAGAGAGAGAGAGAGAGAGAGAGAGAGAGAACATACAAATATACACATTAAAACTACAGTGAAACAGTCCCCATGTTATGGCATTTTATAAAATAGTGCACAGAATCTCTATGTGAGAGAGAGAGAGAGAGAGAGAGAGAGAGAGAGAGAGGTATATTAAAATAAAATACCTTTATCAGAGGAGTTTATGGATCCATTGATAGAACTTGAAAAAAAAAAAAAAACAACAAAACAAACAAATGCACTGGATCCGATAACATTTCTTCAAATTCCAAATGAATAAAAATCGCTTTTAGATATTTTCGTCATTGCCCCTTTTTGTCATTTTGCCCTTAGGTAAGTCTTAGGGTATTTTGTCATTTTGCTCCTGGATAAGTCTTATCTTTAACCTTGCCCTACAACCAAATTTACAAGAAAATACTGATAATTCAAGAATGAAAAACTTATATTTGATCAATCATATAATTTTTATAATTTACATAGAATCTCATCCTGAAATAATTACTCAGTTTACATGCCTTCATATGTTGTTTGGTAAGCTTTTAGTATAGATTACTGACATTTTTTCATTGTATACCAATATTAATTTGAGAAAATAAATAATAAAAATAACAATCCTCATTACAAAGTGTATTTTTAGGAATTTTCATATTTTAGCAAATACAATGATCAATTTTTTTATCTTTTACTGAATACAGTGTTTTTAACTTCCTCCCCATTTAATATACCACTTCAAAAAAATTATAAAATCATGTCTATGTTTAAGATTACAATAAAAGAAGGCATTCTGCAGATTTATTAACACAATTTTATCATTACAGAGCAACTTACTTCTATATTTGTTATATGTAATTTTTAAATAGAATATGGTTGTAACAGTCACTGCCATATCAATCCCAAAATCACTGTACTTGTAATTCCTCTGGTTTTATATGACTCTCCCAACATATAACTGAAACTTCATTATTTACAGGCAAAGTCTGTTATAACAACAGTTGATAAAAAAAAAAAAATGCTCATTACACTGGATTGTCAATATTATTATAGTCATGTCAAATTAATAGTTATATGCTTCTTGCTGCTATCAATAATACTGCTACTCAACTGTACACTTACAGAAACTTCTACATGGTATATCTTGCATATGAACATTACAAAGAACAGATGCACCAATATTGATTAAATGTTACTGGTGCAACTAAAGGAAATGGCTGAACTAAGATAATAAACAAAAAAAAAAAAAAAAAAAGGTGACTTGGCTGTCAATGAAAAAGATGTAGAATAGATGTGCAGAAATTTGCATTTAGTCAGCAGGTGATTGGTGGGTGGAACAGACCTCCATCTTTTGTTGTGGAAGCTGAGAGCCTAAATAAATTTAAGGCTAAGCTGGACAGGCATTTGGAACGAACAGAGAGGTGAAATGGGAGTTATTATTATTTTTTTTGGCTGATGCTGCATAGGCTTTCTTGCATCGCATGCCTCTACTAATGCTAATGCAAAATGGGAGAAAGAAGTTACTATTCTATTCTAATCATAATTAATGCATGCTCTGAGGATAATTAACATGTTATGGATGCACGTCAAAATAACGAAACAAACAACAACCCGGGAGCTATACTTCAAGTAGCATACAAGCAGCAACAGTGAAACAAAGATTCTTATTAATTTTTATTTTGAGGTGCATATTTATGTTTACAAATAAAAGAGTTGTAGGTGCAAAAACATGTATGGAAAAAAAAAAAAAAAAAAATTGCATATCACTGCTGTTTAAAGATCAATTATAGCAAATAATTTTGCTATAATTGAGTTCTAAAGAGCTTTTTACACACAATTCACTTATTATTATCATAAAATTTTGCTATACCACTGGATATAAATACACCCTCTGGAACAAGAGGGCTAGACATCTTGTTCCAGAGGCTGTATTTATATCCTTTAGTGAACTTGTACTATATTTATAGTGAATAGTTTTGTTGTTCCTGTTCATTAAGCCTGCTTTATTTATGTCATTTTATTTTCATATAAAGGCTGCACAACACATGTCAAAACTAAATTCAATTATGGTTGTTGTCTGACAGCAGAATCCTAATAAATTATTGAAGAAGATTAATTCTGTCAAACTACCTCCATGCAATACTGTTTTAGTATTTGTGGTTGCAGAGTATTTTTCCACTTTAACACTGTAATACAATTTTCAGTGGATACAATCCTCAAATCCTGAGTTAATACTTCAAATCCTCTGTTAATCATGTGTTACTACTAGCTTTAATTTAAGCTAAGTAGTAACACAATGATCCAATGTAAATTTTACATTGAATTCTAATGTATTCCATGAGCGGCATGGTGTGCAGTTAAACTGTGTTTTTTGAAGCTAACAAAGCACTCAAACCTACATTGGTATAATTATGTTTATACATGTCATGTCCAAACTGGAAATATGTACAAGAACTTGCTCCTGTGACTGAAGTGACTTTATGTAATGATGATGATATTGCAAAGACAGCTATCACTGAAGAAGTAGTAAGAAAATACAACAAAACATTTGACTTCATTATGTACATATTTACAATTAGGAAATAAATAGAACTATACCAACAGAGGTTTAGGTGCTTTATTATCTTCAAAGGATAATGAATTCACTGATTCTCAGTGGTGCTATGATATCAGTGAGTTATAATCAGCACATATCTTTTAAGGGCACAAAAATGATATTGTTGTACACGTTGGCACTAATGATATTAAGAGTAGGAGACCAGAGGAATTACTTAACCAGTACAGGTCAATGTTGAAAAAAAGCCGTGAATTAGGGTTGAATTTGAAAGTGTATTTAAAGACACGATAGGAGGGAGTATATGATGAGAGCCTTGTCGATCAATTCGGCCCTGGAAAGATTGTGCAAGGCTCAAGGGGTAGAATTTTTTTCAGTTTGGTCTGTACTTGTTAACAGGAGAGACTGCTTCTACAGGGATCGGATACACTTAAATAGAAAGGATGCAAGAATGTTTGCTGATGCTATCGAGGCAGTGTTAGGTGTGTCGGAAAACTGCTAGATTGGGGGGATACAAGGACTAATAGATTAACAGTAGCCATTGGCAGAGGTGAAAGTGATTCTTGCACTTCTATTGGAATGAGCCGCAGCCTGGAAAACAAGATGCAGGGTATTTCAGAGACTGCTGGGAATCATTGTGATGCAAGTAAACAGATGGGTTGTGTTGGGGTGGCTAAGAATAGGAACAGGTGCATGTATACTTGCATATACACCAAATGCAAGGAGTTTAGTAAATACATTTGATGAATTTGAGGTATTGCTCAAAATATCAGACACAGATATTGTTGGGATATCAAAGACATGGTGTCACACAGATATAAGGAATGCAGAACTGGAATTTGGGGGGTACAATGTGTACAGGAAGAATAGACAGGATAGGAAGGAGAAGGGGTTATGCTTTTAGTTAAGAAACACATAAAATCCAAGGAAGTGCAGTCAGTCGACATCGCTGGACAGTGCACTTTCAAGTCAGTTTGGTGTGACATAAGCACTGGGAGATCAAAATTGAGAGTAGGAGTGTGCTATAGGCCTAATGACTCTGATGAGTATAATAAGACACTGTACAGGGAAATAGAGTGGGCCAGTAAATCAGAGAGCCTTATAAAGTGGGATTTTAATTTCCCGGACATTGACTGGAATTTGTTGGTCACTCGCACACTAGCAAGGCTTTTGTGGATTTATTGGATGATTGTTTTCTACATCAGCATGTTCGGGAGGCAACTAGAGGGAGTAATACTCTTGATCTGATTATCAGTAGTGATTCTTCATGTATTAAGAATCTGCAGATAAAGAAACCACTAGGTGGCAGTGATCACAGTGTGCTGAAGTGGGATTTACTCAAAGAAGTAACTACCATCAGGGGTAAAGGGAAGGGTTTTTGCTTTCGTAAAGGCGACTACAGTGGTCTGAGACAGTATTTAAATTCTATATGGTGGGACCAATTGATGATGTTACCAACAGCAAATTCAAAATGGGAGGCATTCAAAGAATTAATTTTGGAAGCTACTAAGCTTTACATACCAACTAAGATATATTGTTCAAGGTTTAGGCCTAAATGGATGTCAGATGAACTAATGAGACATGTGGCAGAGGAAAAAAATGCATAGGATACATATAAATTAATGGGTGACATGGAAGCCTATGATAGATATAAGCTAGTCTGTAACCAAGTCACAAAGGAGATTAGGCAGGCAAAGGCAGATTATGAGAAATCTTTGGCAAAGGATGCAAAGAAAAAGGGCAAAGAGTTCTTTACCTATGTAAACCCTAGAAGGAAAGGGATGAATCAGATTTGTCCACTGGATATTGATTGTTCAACTGTTGATGATTCTGCTCAGATGGCTAACTGAGTATTTGAGTATTTTCTATCTATATTCACACGAGGAGTTATTCAGGGAGGGGAATGCCAGAGGTGAATTAAACTCTGGCAGTGAGCTAGATGATTTTGTATTAACTTAGAGGAAAGTGGAGGAGAAATTGTTGAAGATAAACATAAAAAAAGGCACCCGGGGTGGATGGGATCTATCCAGTTATATTAAAGGAGGCAGCAAAGGAAGTAAGCAAACCTTTAGTCATAATTATGAGAGCTTCCTTGGACTCAGGGGAGGTACTCATGGACTGGAGATGTGCAAATGTGACCTCAATTCACAAAGGAGGATCAAAGGGCGACACAAGTAATTATAGACCAGTTAGTTTAATTTCTATTCCAGGGAAATTAATGGAGGCACTGGTTAAAGAAGCACTGCAGGATCATCTAGACAAGACTTCAGTTATAGCTCGGACACAGCATGGTTTTGTTAAGGGAAGTTTTGTCTGACCAATTTTATTGGATACTATGATGTCGTGACAAAGGAACTGGATGAAGGGAATAACTTTGATATCATATATTTGGATCTTAGACAGGCTTTTGATTCTGTTGCATATGGAAGACTGCTGCACAAATTGGCGCTATGGATAAAGTGATGGTTGAGTGGGAGAAGACCTAGAGAGGTAATCAATGGACACTGCTCTTCATGTTATTAGTGGAGTCCTCCAGGGTTCAGTGTTCGGTCCATTGTTGTTTTCTGTATTTATAAATGATACTGATGATGATATATCAGGCTTAATATCCAAGTTTGCAGACGATACGAAGTTCGGCAGGGTTGTTAAGGACACTAAAGACAGTACGCAGCTGCAACAGGATCTAGAAAAGTTGAACAGATTGGCTGAGAGGTGGCAAATGAAGTTTAACATTGACAAATGTAAAGTACTACATATGGGAAGCAGCAACCCCAGAGTAATGTATCAACTCTGTGGTACTACACTGACAGTGGTAGAGAGTGAAAAGGACCTAGGGGTAATTATGCAACCAGATATGAAGTTTTCTGAGCAGTGCAGACAGTCTGCAAGAGTAGCTCATGGTGTCTTGTCAATGATATACAGTAATTTTTCTAGCAAGGATAAGGAGGTGATTATCCCCTTGTATAAGGCAATGGTCAGGCCACACCTTGAGTACTGTATACAGGTCTGGAGGTCTCATTTTAGGAAGGATGTAGAACTGTTGGAAAGAGTACAGAGAAGGACAATAAGATTAGTGAATGGAACGAAGAGTTGCTCTTACGAAGAAGGGCTTAAATTTTGCAGATTACAGTGTCTGGAGACTAGGCACCTGCGAGGCGAATGATTGAGGTGTATAAAGTCTTGAATGGTTTGATCATGCTCAATGCTGATGGGTTCTTCCTCTTGCTCAGAATAATCACCTGAAAGGGCATAAATTGAAATTGAGGAAAGACAGTTGCAGGATAGATGTGTGGAAGTTTGCCTTTAGCCAAAGGGTAGTTGATTGATTGAACAGACTTCCATCTTTTGTTGTGGAAGTTGGTAGCCTAAATAAATTTAATTCTGAACTGGACAGGTATTTTGAAAGAACGGCGGTGTGAAATGTTAGCATTTTTTTTTTTTTTTTTTTTTTTTGGCTGATGCTGCATAAGCTTGCTTTCTTGCATCATATGCCTCTACTAATGCTAATTTTAGGGATCAGAACCAGCAAGGAAAAAAAGAATTTGTTTAGTATGTTTTTGGTATATCAAATATGTATGCTCTCTCCCCTATTTACTGCAAGTGAAAATAGTTTGATATTCATGAGTAGTATGCACTGACTGCTGTAAACACATTGTTTTCTTTCATATAATGAACATGAGAACTCTGTTCCTCTGACTTTGCTATACATTTTTTTTTTTTTTTTTTTTTTTAAGAAAACCCAAAATGCATGTTTTCTAAATAAAGTCAAATTGTTTTATCTGCATTTGATTCTGATCATGGGGAAACATTTTACTAGCATTCAACGAGAGCTCAACAGAGACTATCTGTCAGCTGATGACATGCTAGTAAGCTTTAAATGTTGTTTCCGATTTTTAGTTTGGTGATGCCATACAATTTAAAAAGAAAAACAGCAACTTAGGAAGAGCTGTGGATAATGGTGTTTGTCTCCGAGTTGAACATATGCCCAAGTCTTAGTACCAAGAATTCAGCGCTTGGTCTTCAGTGAACGTTAAAAGTCTCCCTAGGATTGAAATAAAATGCAGGTAAAGTACATGAATTTTGATTTGATTTGTGTTGTTTCAAAAAATCCAATCAAACATAATGGACAGCCTAAGAGCATCACAAAAGAGGACTTCCAAATATATTTTGATCAGTGGCAGTGATGATGGAACAAGTGTGTGGTTACAGAAGAGAAATTATATATGAGAATATTAAATGTAAACATTTACCATTGAATAAAATTAATTTTTTGAAACATTCACATTTTTTTGATCAAACTTTGTAAATACAGAATAGTCAGAAGGATTTATGTCGGGGTAGTATGGCAGATGCTCCCATATTTCCTAGTCCCATGGTTTAGGAATTCTTGAGAGGTGCATGATGCTTGATAGTGCCTGTCAAGCATCATTGAGAGTCCGTTTCACTTGCATGGTACAGTTTATGTATTACATGACTGCCAGTGGAAGTGAAATGAATAGATTGAAAAAATGTTGTGAGACAAAGTGTGCTATGTATCCCCTAGCATAACTTTTCAGGATTTATTTCTTGCTGTTATCCAAAGTACAAAACATATGCTATGCACCACCTGCTGAATGGTTAAATACAGAGTCTGGCCTGAGGAAAAAGCAGTGGCAACTAGGTAACAACAGGAAAATACAATTTATTATCACATACAGTATATTTTAGACCATAAGATGCACTTAAGTTTTACAAATTTCGAGAAAAAAATATTTTATTGCATATATTCAAAACACAAAAGTAAGACTTTATTGATCCTCTTCTTAGGAATAATAAAGATGAGTTCTAGTATGACATACATAAGGCTTCATTCGCATATGTTAAAAACAACAATATAAACAGTCTGGTATATTAAAAAAAAACAAACAAAAAACACTGCATACAATTTGTATACCTTTAGACCGGGGTGGGCAACCTTTATAAATGGTGAGCCAAATAAAATATCTGTGAGGTACACATGGGCCAATTTTTTTTTTTTTTTTATAGCCTTCCTTGATTTTTAGGATTATTAAAATGGTGTATAATGAAAAAATTGTCATATATATTTTTATGTTATTTATTATATTTATACATACACGTAGATATAATTAATTTTATTAATAAGAAAAATGAAACACAAATTAAGATAAAATTACAAAAATACAATTATAGTAACAAAATACAAATCCAGTAACAAAAATTATTTAATGAGAGATTTGATACTGTTTATTTTTATCAGTGAATCAATATCTGGATCGATATTTGTTGAGGCAATGCGCAGAGTATTTTCTAAATTTATGTTGGAAATTCCATTAATTCAAAAAATATATATTTTTTGAAAACGACCGTGGCCAGTTTAGGCACGTAAGCGGGCCAGAAGTTGCTCACCCCCTTAAGACCATAACATGGTGAATTTTAGGCAGTATTTTCCAGGAAAAAAAAAAAGAAATGCTTCTTATGGTCTGGTTACTAGAGCACATTTTTTTTGATGCATACTGATTTGCAACAAAATCATTCACCATATGTACAACCTACTCTTATACCTGTAGTAGTTAGGAAATTCCATCTAATGAGTGGATTTTATTGATATCTATAAGAAACCAGTCAGTGGCAATTATGATGTAGTAGTAATTTTGAGATTTTTAAATTTAGAATGATGCAAGAAAGTAATCTAATATAACATCAGTCAAAAAAAAAAAAAAAAAACGACACACACACACACACAGTTCATTCATCCGTACCCTCCAAGAATTTGTCAACAGCTAAAATTTTATCTTAAGTTTCCATAACAATGTTTTTTTTATTTTTTTTAAATAAATGGTTTTAGGCTATAAAGAATTTTAAGGTAATCTTTAAAATTCTTTATAAAAAATAAAGAAATAATTATGGAGATAAAAAATAATCCATAAAAAATAATTATGGAGATCAAAGGTAAATATTACACTAGAAGAATATTCAAATTGATATTCATACAATTCTAATAGTTATTTAAATTCACAAGTTTTATTAATTTATTATTTATTTATTTTTTGGTGTATCAAATACACCAGGAGTATTAGCATTAGTTGAGGCATATAATGCAAGAAAGCAAGCTTATACAGCATCAGCCAAAAAAAAAAAAAAAAAACTTTCCCATTTTGCCCTCTGGTCACTCAAAATGTTTGTCTAGCTCAGCCTTCAATTTATTTATGCTATCAACTTCCACAACAACAGATAGAAGTCTGTTCCAGCAATCAACTACTTGCTGGCTAAAGGAGACTTCCGCACATCTATTCTACAACTGTTTTTCCTCAATTTAAATCTGTGCCCCCCTCAGGTTCTTAATCTGAGCAAGTGGAAGAATTCCATCAGCACTGAGCCTGCTCAAACCATGCAAGGCCTTATACACCTCAATCAGATCACCTCACAGGTGTCTAGTCTCCAGAAGCTGCAATTTGCATAACTTAAACCTTTCTTGGTACAAAGCGCAACCATTTGTTCCATTCACCAATCTCGTTGCCCTTCTCTGTACTCGTTCTAGCATCTCTACATCCTTCCTAAAACGAGGCCTCCAGACCTGTATGCAGTACTCAAGGTGTGGCCTGACCAATGCCTTATACAAGGGGACAATCATCTCATTATCCCTGCTAGCAAAATTCCTATATATCATTAACAAGGCTCCATGAGCTGCTTTGGCAGCCTGTCTGCACTGCTCAGAGAACTTCAAATATGACTGCACAATTACCCCAGGTCTTTTCATTCTCCACTTTCCTGAGTGTAGTATCACACAGTTGGTACATTTCTCTTGGGTTACTGCTACCTACATGCAGTACTTTGCATTTATCAATGTTAAACTTCAGTTCCCACTTCTCAGCCAATCTGCCTAACTTTTATAGATCCTGTTGCAGTAGCATACTGTCTTTACTGTCATTAACAACCCTCCCAACCTTTGTAAGATCTGCAAATTTGGACATTAAGCCTGATATACCGTCATCAAATCACTGATAAATATAGAAACAATGGTCCCAACACTGAATGGGTGACTCCACTAATAACATTAGTCCACAATGAGCAGTGTCCATTTATTACCACTCTATGTCATCTCCTGCTCAACCATCCCTTTATCCATTATAGCAATTTGTCCTTAATGCCATACCACTCCAATTTGTATAGCAGTCTGCCATGTGCAACAGTATCAAAAGCTTTCCTGAAATCCAAGTATACGATATCAAAATTATTTTTTACATCCAGTTCCTTTGTGACCACATCGTAGTATCCAATCAGTTTGGTCAGACAAGACTTCCCCTTAACAAACCCATGCTGTGTCTGAACTATTACTGCAGTCTTATCTAGATAATCCTGCAATGCTTCTTTAATCAGTGACTCCATTATTTTCCCCAGAATAGAAGTTAAACTAACAAGTCTATAATTATTTGTGTCACCCTTTGTGAACTGGGGATACATTTGCACATATCCAGTCCATGGGGAACTCCCCTGAATCTAAGGATGCTCTCATAATTATAGATAAGGGTTTGCTTACTTCCCTTGCTGCCTCTTTCAATATAACTGGATAGATTCCATCCACCCCAGGTGTCTTTTTTAGTTCCAGCTAAATGGTTAAGGACGGAAGCCGCAATCACCTTAAACCATTTACATACAGAGGTCTCAATCCAACTCTACATCAAAATTGGTAAATTTACACACACACAAGTGCACGCACGCTACTGCTGCTAAAAAATTAAATTCTGGGTTTATATAAGCTGTAACACATACATCCAGTAGATAAATTAAGTTAAAGTTATAAATCTTTTGATTAAAATAACTTTACAAAATTCCTACTTATTCTCTAAGGCACAGCGGTGCATTAGCTTTTATAGCTTAATAATGCTTTAGACAAGTGAATAAATTTGGCAAATTGACATATACTGTGGTATGTACTAGTGAGCCTGATGTTTTTCTCCTGATAGAGCAGGTGGGGGGGGGGCCCAATATATGCATTCCATTTTATTTTTTGAATGTTATTTTATTTTTCAGCCTCTAATGTAGTTCATGGTTTAAAGTTAATTCAATTCTCCTTCCAAAGAAAGAAGTGAAGCTTCTGGAATGTTAACCTATATCTTTTTACTAAATTTTGTTCAGTGAAAATACGGAGCTATCTTTAATTCCAGGTTCAGTACCTATATTATACAGAGGAAAGAAAAATATCCTTGAACTGCTTGCTATATTAGGAAATAACTTCTACTAATAATCTATTTTATAATACAGAATCATATGCATGGTACAGTATTATGTACACTGCTTCAGCATTTTGGATTCATAAGGAGAAGGGCTTTCATGGAACACAGCATATGCTAATATAGCAATGTAAACTTTCTAAGTATTTTGCGTCTTTTAACAATGAAGAAATGGCACTGACAGGAAATGTTATTCCTTTGCAGAACCAACAGATAACTTTTCCTTTATGCATTAATGATTCTAAAATCATTCCAAAAAGTTTACTACACTGCATTTCATTTAACATAAAATATCCACAAATGATTTAACAATCTTTGTTTTTATTTTATAACTTAAATTAGGAGCAAGTTATTCTTAATGGTCCTAGAGCCATTTAAATTTTTACAAAATCATTCCATTAAAAACCAGTTTTAATTCTGATCCCACCTTACGTTTTGAAAAATAAACCAGCGATGTTTTGATTAAGTGATCATCCTGGCTGTTTCCAAAATGCCAGCCCTGGAGAGGGTTGTTCATTTTAGAAAAAGAGGTCAAAGTCACTCATGTTAAGGGAATATTGTGGATGAACTGAGAAACAGCTCATTCCACTGGTTCAGAAGTGGTATTGTGTATGCCATGGGCAATGTGTCTAATAAATGTCTCTGCTTTTAATACAATACAGTTAAGATTGTAGATTATGCTGAAGGAACTGAGTATTCATATTTGTGCTGACTATGGTATACCATTCAGCACAGTGCGGTAAAGAATTAAGCAATAAACAGCATCACCTTTATGTTGCTTAATTTTTGCTGCAGATTTTATAAGCAAGAACTAAGTTGAACAGTCTCAATGACTTTGACCTGTTCCCCAAAATGAATGACCTTTTAGTATGATTGGAATTTTGGAAATAGATAAGTTTTCTTTTATGCTGTAGACTGGCAAATATCAATAAATGCCACTCTGCATATGGGGTTTCTCAGTTACTATGTGCATGAGAAAAGGTTAGATGGGCATTAACTATGTTGAAAAATAACTACATGAAAATAAATTGTACTCACCTAGTTTCCACTATATTTTGCAAAAACTATACATTTTTTAGATTCATCTCTAATTGAAATGAGGTCTGGGAGAAATTCCAAATATCTACTAAATTGGTATGAGCTAGTTATTGTTTTGGAGTAATGTATTCAGAAATTGGAATGTGTACTGTGAGAATGAATCTGTACACTTAAACAGCTAAGCTACAGATTTTATGTAGCTTGATATCCATTTATGTAGATGATATTCTTATTATCATCCAGATTTTGCAATTAATGAAATTCTGAATATTTTGTTATCCTAAATCAGAGTTTTGACAGTTTGAATAACTTTCCCTCTTACATAGATATATATGCCTTTATGATTTAATGAAAACAAAAAAAAAATAAAATAAAAATAAAAAAAAAAAACAATTAAAAAAATAATTAAAATTGAAACCAATATCAATTTTAATAATTCTTTGGTGTTTTTCTCATCTGACAATCTCCTTTCTTAGACATACATAGAAAGGATAAGTTTTTCCACTATAAAGCTTAATCAATGCCTAACCCCCAAAAGAGAACTAGGTATTATTCACAAAAGAACTATTAGGGCTTTGTTAGTCTGTTAGGGTACAGATGTAGAACAGGAAATTTATTACCTAAAAAAATCCTTTTCAAAAACAATAACTACTCCACCTCCAAAATCAATAAAGCCAGAATCAACTAAACATGAATTTATAAGCTTCTTATCAAAAAAATTTCAATGTGATAAGCAAAATAGCTATTCTATACAATCCTAAAATTAGTGATCTTATTGATTACTAATTTTTGGGATGGCAGAGAGATGTAATATTAAGACATATTTCATCAAGTTCCTAAATGTGCAACACAAGATCAATTTCCTCCTCCTTTCCTTTCAGACTTAACACACTCTAAAAGCATTATTTGCATATGTGATAAAACAAACATAAGTCGATCTGGTTGACAATCTTGTGGAAGTGCAATTTACCGTAGGCAAGGGAAGATCTAACCATTATTTATTTGGGGGGGGGGAGAGTATAGGAAAACAAAGGTCATCCAATTTTAGAGGGATAAAGCACATGAAAATTGTTCTGTTCAGAAATAATGAAGAAGCATAACATTCAAAACCATGCTTCAGGAATGATTTTGGTGTGGGGGGGGGGCAATTAGATCAATTGCACTATCCAAAAACCACTTTTGATTGTAAGGAAGATCACACATTAAATTTATAATAAGACAACACAACATACAAAATGGGCTGCCCACATTCCCTGAATGTTCTCGAAAACAAGGCGAACTCTCTTCTGAGAAAGTGGCTCAACCAAGCCAAAATCAGCAAAGAGAAATACTGGACCTCCATGCCACTGGCTGCAACTGGGGCCACTTCTACGGGCTACCAAAAATCCATAAATCAGACATCCCCTTGTGCCCCATCATTTTGGGCACAGTCACCCCCACCCACGAACTGGCATGCTTCATTTCCAATCTCATCAAGCCGCTGGCAGGCCAGAAAGATTTCACAATCCAATCCAGCCAGGAACTCATACAATGCTTAAAGAACCACAGCATTAATGACCAAAACTTCCTCGTATCCTACGACATCACCTCCTTATACACATGCATCCCCATCTCTCATGCAATAGACTGTGTTCGCCGTCAACTGGAAGGTGACCATACTTTACGCGACAGGACTAAACTTCCTGTATCGGATATCTGCGAAGCAACGCAGCTATATCTCAACCATTCCACTTCATGTTTGAGAGCATGGAATATAAACAAACCAGAGGCCTTGCCATGGGCTCTCCCATCAGTTCTCACCTGGAAAACCTGGTCATGGAAGAGTTTGAAACAGATTCCCTTTCTAATTGCATTCAAGGATGCAAAAATCATAGGCTTCTCTCGCAACTTCAGGATTCACTGTTGGCTGGAATCAGCACACATCAGTGTCACTGGGAATATGATCAACAGGAACCATGGCACCTGCATATACATCCAATCTTTGAACCTCTCGTAGACTATGAGAGGTTCCAATCTTTGAACCTCTTATAGTCTACAAGCTTGGCAGCTGCCTATGACGGCAGTCAACCCATCTCTCTTCCTGCTTCTCCTGACCTCTCTCTTCCTCGCCTGCATCACCGCTCGCAACTACCCGTAAACCACTCTCTCCTCCTAAGTGACCGCGCATACTTACATACTTGAAGGTCAGCTACAGCAGATAAAAACAACCGCTTGCCAGTGCTCACTTAGTTGAAAAAGACTATAGACAGTAGCTGAAAGCTTCTATGTATGTTTTGTATTTGCTAAACTTAATATATGTTATCTCCTAAATATCTGTGGCTTGTGTCAGTTTTTTATGTGTTACTGTGTTTACTCTCTCACTTACTAATTAAGTTCTTTTCCCTTGGTTGGTGCAAAGAAGAAATCACTATGCATCCAAATTCCTACCTCACAGGGTTCTTCAATCAAATTTATAATAATTATATTAACCCTAGAATGGTAACAATAACCAGGGGTGTTAAATGGTACTAATACATAAATTTTGTATTAAGACTAAATGCAACTGGGCATAATATTTTTAAGAGTTATAATTATCTATATAATATTGGTGTAAAAACACCATAGACAACTCTTAAAGGAAAAATTACAATGGTAGTGTAAAAAACATCATTTCAACTGATTCTCTTATTATGCTCCACCTTCACAACAAATTACCATGTAATGCACTACCTTGAATAAGGAACGCTTCATTCAGAAAGAAGACTATTGTTACGTATTCTCAGGGGGCACCAACACCCAGACGGCACCGTTTCAAGGCTTGTTGGCCTTTCATCGGTGGGTGGGTGGGCAGGAACCCTGGTATTGCAAACATGACAACCCAGCTGTGAAGAAAAATATATAGAAACTTGTGAAGGAAGAGCACAATATGAGATACAGTTGAAATGATGCTTATTACACTATTATCGTAGTTTTTCCTTTAAAAGTTGTCTATGGTGTTTTTACACCGATATTATATAGATAATTATAACTCTTAAAAATATTATGCCCAGTTGCATTTAGTCATACTTAAACATTATCACGTACATCTTTTGGCATCTCTCATATTGTGGCATTTTCTTCACAACTGGGTTGTCATGTTTGCAATACCAGGGTGTCTGCCTACCCACAGATGAAAGACCAATAAACTTTGAAATGGTGCCATTTGGGTGGTGGTGTCCACTGAGAATAAGTAACAACAGTCGTCTCTATAAGTGAAGCGTTACTTATTCGAGGTAGTGAAATACATGGTAACTTGTTGTGAAGGAAGAGTGCAATATGAGATACAACTGAAATGATGCTTTTTCCACTACTATGGTAGTTTTTCCTTTAAGAGTTGTCTTTGGTGTTTTTACACCGGTATTATATAGAAAATTTTGTATGTATTTATCAATACATATAAAATGTATATGTATATAAAATTTTATCGAATAATATTTTAATCAGTAAAATTGTCTCAAAATGATTATTACTAAATATAATACCACTCTTATACTACGTGAAATTAATAATATAGTTTATTAAGCTTTCACCTAAACTATTATATATTAAGGTAACGTTTCAGGGTATCTTACTGATACCCATCATCAGACTGTACTGTTGGGGGAAACAAAAATAGACAGCCATATCCTTCTGGGATACCCAAGACCTCTACCTACCTCAGAAATAACAGATCTCATAGATCTTTCCATAGGAAAGCCATACTTCACATTCAACAGGAGATTCTATATGCAAATTTCTGGCCTCAGCATGGGTAACCCCCTCTTTCTCTCTCCTCTCATGGCGGAAATTTTTATGACAAAATTTGAAGATTTCTTAGAAAACCAACCGAATAAACCTAAATTCTGGAGCAGATAAGTTGATGACATCATAACTATCTGGAACCATGGTACAGAAAACTAACAAATTCTCTGAGCTCTCAATTATCTACACCACCACCACCAAAAAAACAAATTCAAAATGAAAATAGAAAACAAATGCAACCTTCCTTTCTTGGATATCCTGTTCACAAGAAAGCCCACAGAGCTACATATGGAAGTTTATGGGAAGCCCACCGATACTGGAATCATATTACAAATCCTGCCATTGTTTCTCAACAAAAATCGGCATTTGAAAGTCCCTCATCCTAAGAGCTCACAGAATGTGAGCTCTTAGGATGAGGGACTTTAGAATGCTGATAATGCCTGTTGTAGACTGTCTTTGTAAAGGAGACAGTCTACAACAGGAAATACAAATAATAACAAGGCTTTCCATGAAGAATTGATTTCCAGTACACAATATCAAAAAAGCCATAGAGGGCACCTCCAAGACCATCACACAATCCCAGCCCAGAAAGGACAGAAGAACATTCATATGTATACCATATGTACCATTAGTGAGCACTAAAATAGCTAAAGAAGCCAAAAAATGTAGTATCTTCACCTTTTTCAAAAGTTCGGCCTCCATCAAGCAGATCATAAAGCAACAGTCCAACAACCCTGACAATCCTAGAGGTTCTATCTATAAAATAAACTGTAGGTGTGGGGGAAAATAAATAGGTGAATTATACAGACATCTACAATGCAGAATAAAAGAGCACATAAAAGATGTACAATATGGAAGAGTTCTACAGTCCAACACAGCCCTCCATACTTTCCAAGTGTGGTGACACTTGGGATTTCAAGAATACAAGAATCCTTTCTAGAGATATTTGGAGCCTCGGCCGTCAATAGAAAACAGAGTCGAGTTCAACCCGCAATATTTTCATCTTTTAAAAAAGAACATAGAAGAAGAAATGAGAAACCAGGAAAAGAAAATAGGCCACTTGTCCAGAGGAGCAACCCACATACAACCCGTTCCAGACCAACCACCAAAACCAGCCTGCAAACCAACCCTGATGACCAAAGTAGGAAAGAAAAGTTCACCTCAGGATTCCACTACACAAAAGCCCTAGTTCTAGAATAAAAAACAAGAGTAAGAGAGCAAAGGTCACCTCAGGAGTCCACTACATAAGAACCCTGGATTGAGGATAAAAATCTGGGCACAATTCTACTGGCTATTGGAATTAATTCCTCACCTATAAATTAACTGCTGGCAGGCCTCTTGCCTGTATGCACATCAGATTTCTGGGAGCATCGGCAAGAGGAGTCTGTCAGCAGGTAAGAATTTAATCTCTTTGTATTTACTTAATTTAATATCTGGTTCTATTGTAACAATAATCCAAACTTAGAATTGTTTATCTTCAAATCGCAATTGTAATATAATATTGGTAATTGTAATCGTAATATTGATAAATGTAATTATAATACTGGTAATTGTATTCAAATTTGTAACCTTTTCTATTTTTGTTTTCCCAAAAGTACGGTCTGATGATGGGTATCAGTAAGATACCTGAAATGTTACCTTAACGTATAGTAGTTTAGGCGAATGGTTAATAAACTATATTATTAA
The DNA here is from genome assembly GCF_048544385.1 of Mastigoproctus giganteus. Classification (NCBI taxonomy): domain Eukaryota; kingdom Metazoa; phylum Arthropoda; class Arachnida; order Uropygi; family Thelyphonidae; genus Mastigoproctus; species Mastigoproctus giganteus. Next base: position 127,265,556 of record NC_143576.1, on the reverse strand, counting down.
TTTCACATGGTATAAGAGTGGTGGTATTATATTTAGTAATAAACTTAATGGAAAACAACTTAATGGATATTTAGTAATAAACTTAATGGAAACACGTAATGTCTTTCCCTAACTATATGTCTCAAAATGATTTTTTATTTACAAAATATGCAATATACATGTTATTAATGTATTAACTATTATTATCATTAGAACTAAAAAATATTAGCATAAAAAAATTAACACTCTGGGAAAAATTTTGTCTCATGTTCTTTGCATATGGACATATAGCAATTCCAACAATGGTGTAATTGCCATAAACTCATTATTCAGAAAATCCTGGTGTGTTCCAGGAAAAGTTTGGGGTTGAAGCCTCGACTCTTACTGTATTTCTGATGGCTAATTTTAGATACAGGTTTGGTCTTTGGTATTTTAGTCTAGTGCTGCAACATGCTATGTGAAGCTCTAAGATGAATTTTAAAAAAATCTGTAAAATAGCATAGTACCTTTCCAAATGTAATTTGTAAATCACAGACCATAATGACAAAATGATTAGCAACTCTGAAGTTGAGTTATTAATTGATGGAAGGTATTAATCCATGAAGAAATGAGGGGCATTGTTTTTCAAACTACATATCAGATTTACATACATTACTATTCTAGACTTAATAAAGCTTACACCAAGAAGTTTTATCTATTCAGAAAATAATAATACAGTGTAAGTTTTTTCATCCAAACTCATGAGCAATATTGGCAAAAAACAGACATTCCCAAATATGCTTGATTTTTTCAATTTTCAAAAGCAATGTGTTAAAACAAATCTTTCCTCATTCCAGCAATTTACCACCCTACATACTAAAAACAGCATGCCTCTCCCCATATACCTGTTCAAATCACTTATGAATCAAAGATATCAATGCCTTATTGCAACCTTCTGACCAGTCTCTGAAGTTGGATTGGCAGGCAAATGGCATTTATAAGTGGTACATTGCCAACTGCCAAAAGAGCTGGCTCTTAACATTGCTGAAGAATTGTTCATTTTCTCTACTTGTATTTCATCAAAAATTCACATAGACTGGATACATGTGAATAGTGGGTAGGTCTGATACCAGCAAGGAAGCTGCAGAATCTTTTCTTATGAGGTTCAAAGGCATCAACAGAACGACTGGCCTTGAGAAAAATTTTTTGAAAATACAGTGATTTCTTAATTTAAGCGAGGGTTATGTCCCAAAATGTCTCTCACAATTTAAATTCACACATAATGTAAATAATCACCAAAAAATGTGATAATAGGCCTATTATCTCTTTGGTTGGAAGACTGGGCACTCTAAAGAAAATGATGAACAATCAAAGAGATTCATTCATCTTTATTGATTTACTTCTCTTTTATTTATTTATTATTTTTTTTGTACAGTAAGAAAAAGTATGTTCACTATAACCAACATATACAGTACAACACAAACAACAATTGAGAGAGAGAGAGAGAGTTTGGGGTGGAGGGTGGCCTTAGGCAGATTGATGAGAGGGATCGTCATGGTCAGATTCCGTTCCCTCGGATTTGGACCGGATAGGTGGGGGTGTTACCCTAATCTGGGAGGTGGAGGGCTCACTTGACTGCTCCCTTAAGGACTTGAAAAAAAAATCCAGAGTTAGTTGCTCTGCATGTTGCCTCTTCTCACAAAACAACTTATAGCAGCAACCAAGTTCTAGTGTAACTGTTTGTACTTTAGAGCTTCATTCAAGATTAGGGTCTTCACATCAGCTAACAGATTTAGGCCTTCATCTATAAGATTTAATGCTTTCGATATTTCTTTCACTGTCAGGCTCCGTTCTTCTTTAATCTCTGGTCTTTAGCTCGCTGCTGCTGCCTCCTCCTCCTCCTCCTCCTCTTGAATACAGCTCCAGTGCAAACATAATTTGACAATTCTTGATGATGCGAATTAATTAAATCATCAACATCGGTTGCCTTCACTTCAGTGAACCCTATCTTTTTAGTGAATTTCATGCATTTGTCTTTAGTTTGTGCATAATCTTCATTGGTATCACAGCCTTTGAAGGAGTGCTAAGATTTGGACATAACTTATGCCATGAACTTTGAATACAGTTATGTGGAACTCCACGCCATGCAGCATCAATGAATTTTAAAGCATCTTTTATATGAAGGCTCGCCAATATTGCTGCACACTCATCTGTTTGTGGTTGGTCAATTAGATCAGCCAGAATGCTCTTTAAATACTTTAATCACATGTTGGTCCATAGGCTGGAGTATTGAGGTTGTATTTGCCGGAAAAAAAAAAAAAACAATCTTGGTATTGAAACACACATCAACAATACTGGGTGGATGGCTTGTGGCATTATCAAGAATAAGTAAGATGTTGAATGGAATTCCTTCTGCCTTGCAATACAATTCCAATTCTGGTCGTAACTGAGATCCAAGATAATTTCTGAAAATAACAGCAGTCATCCACCCTTTAGGGTTTGAGTACCAGTACACGGGCATGTACAACCTGCCGTAACCTTTAAGGGCACAAGGGTTTGGTAGTGGTAAATGCACACAGGTTTAGGCCTTCCATATTAGCACCAAACAGAAGGGTTAGCCAATCTTTCGCCACCTTAAAAGCCAGGTGCAGTCTTTTCAGCAATGGAAATATATTTTTTTCCAATATAAACTTGTTTTGTCAAGGTTGAATATCTTTTTGGGTTATGTACTCAGCCTCTTGTGACGCTTTCTGTAAATATGGTTGCTGTGCGTTATTTTAAATTCACGTAATTTAAACCAAGTAAAGTAAGAAGTCACTGTATCTTTTTGTGAAGAGAGAAATTTTAACTGTTGCAAGCTGATATAATAAATATGAACAATATGCCATCTTCTGCAATTTTCAAGGATAGATGGAAAGAGATGAAAGTGATTCAGGATGAGAATGACTTAGGAGGTTAATGATGCAAACAGATATACAGTTTTCCATATACATAAGCAGATGGTATTCTGTCAGTAATCTACTCAAATTGTAAGTGGGAAGAGGGAAGTGTTTATTCCTCAATATAAGGACAATAATGAAACCACACTTGGAATATTGTATTAGGTCTAGAGGTTGCATCTAAAAACACAGATCTTCTGAAAAGAATTTTAAGAGCTACCACACTGGTGAGAATGCTTTGTCCTTAGGCGCAGAATGCTTTTTGCTCCTAAAACATCCCTAAGGAATGTTTTAGGAGCAGACTACATGGCTTGGCAACAAGACACCTTTGGGGCGGGGGGAGGTCTTGAATGTGGCATATATAATGTTTCGAAAGGCATTAGTAAAATGAATGAGGAAACCATATTTTTGTTAGTGAGAAAAGAAACAGACAAAAATGTAAAATCTTAGGCTGAACAGAGACTGAATCCCAAGGTGATTGAGGCAGAGAGTTTAGTATGGTGAAGGAGGAACTGGATAGGCATCTTCTGGTGATGGGGATAATTTGAATGACTGGATTTTTTTTTTTTTTTTCCCCTTTTGACAGATGCAGAATAAGCCCACTTCCTTGCATCATTTTGCAAATCATTCTAATGAGAGAGAGAGAGAGAAAAAGTAGCTTCTGCTACTGTTACTTTAGGTAAATACAGCATGCCACTTATTGTGATCAGGAATAATGTTATCACTTTTATGAAATCTTTATCAGATACACTCTAATATATAGAAAAAACAATCACATTGATTTTTGTTATCACTTTCTTTGCCTTATCATGATTTATGCATGTGCAGTGAAAGCGATTATGTATTATCCCACTCTGCTCTTGAACTCCAAAACATTACCTATTTAGTTAGCGCTGTTGCTTCATGAAGTTCATGTGGTTGTTGGTGTTGTTACTCTGTGAAAGAAAGTGCTGTATATGTACTCCTACCAATCTGACTGTTTTATAATAGGCCATCTCCTTTTCTAATTCTTGATTTCAATATTTTCTTATTTTTGTTTTTAATGTTTGTAGGGATTTCTGGAAACATTATGACAGTTTCATTTTATTAATGCCTTTCTTGAAGGAAGAGAGAGAGAGAGAGAGAGAGAGAGAGAGAGAGAGAGAGAGAGAGACAGACAAATTAAAATATTTTATACTGATTGATTAATGTTTTCTTTTTGTTCACTTATGCCTTTCTACTCGCCTCTACTCTGAATCAATAAACAATGCTGAAATCTGAATTAATAAACAATGCATTCTTGTTTCTTCGGTTATTATTATCAATTAAGCCGAGTCCCAAAGTGATCACAATAAGTGGCATCCATTGTGTGTATATACAATATATATATATATTGAAAAGTAAAAAAAAGAACAAAAAGTCAGTACAAGCAAGTAATACTGCCCTATTGTTAATGTAATGCATTGCAGCTACCAATCTGTAGGCATGATTGGAAATGCACTGCAATGCATTTTAAATCAATGGCAGAGCTAAGTAAGAAGTGAATAACAACAAAACCAGTATATTACTATATAAATGAGAGAGAGAGAGAAAGTTGGAGGAGGGGACTAAACTAAGAATAAGGGTGTCGCAGAAGGAATACTTTCCTCAAATAATTTAGCAATTAACAGCCAGTTGAAAAAAATTTAGTGGCATCCCTCTGATGATACCATAGCCGGCATGCATTAAATATCACAATGAAAAGGAACTGAAGCTTACCTAACCCAGGTGACTAGTAATATGAAGCAAAAATAAATTAAAACAGACTGACTATTAAACTACCACCTCACTGTTGACACAAGGCAAGGCAACAATCACTGCATTTCAAGTGTTAAACAAATCAATGCATCAACACAATGCAACACAACAGATTTGAAACAGCATTCATGCAAAAAAAAATTAAAATATAGCAGCTTAGAGCTTACACAAAGCAATGCAAAACCATTAACAGAGAGCAAAGTTAAATAAGAATACAAAAGTACGAACTGCAATGATTTTACAGTCATTGTTGCCTTGTGATGAGATGGGGGGGGGTCACCAAGGCGTGGTCACCAATTTGGTGGTTGGCTTGTTTAATTTTTTGATTTTGATTTTTTCTTCATATTATTGGTCATGTTGTGGTAAGTTTTTAATTCTTTTCCATAATTTTATTTCATGCATTTCAGCTGGGATGCCATCAAGGGGGCACTTCTAAATTTATTTCAATTGGCTATTAACTTATAAATTATTTTAAGAACATATTCCTTCTACAACACCCTTATTCCTAATTTAGTTTTTTACCCCACCCCCATTGTTATAGTAACATACTGGTTGTCTTATTTCAATTGTTAATTGGCTCCACCATTCAGCTAACATATTCTTAATGTATACATTTCAAACTGTTATACATGCACACACAATCTCAAGGATGTACAGTTATGTACACAATAGTTTGCCTATCACAGTTCCAAGATATGTAGCCATGATTTACTTAGAGAACATTCTACACAGCTAAGTGTTGCCATTATTTATCATCCTTTATATAATTCAAAAAGCTTTTATATTTCACAAGAGAGAAATACCAATTTATTATCTGATAATCATAGAGAATCAGCTTCCAATAAACTGCAATAATATTTTACTGCAGAAATTTATGAAGACATTATAACATCAAAGAAATGGAAAGGGAGGAGGACATCATGACATAACAATTGGAGCAATTAAAATCTCAAGATATTCTATAACACAGATTATGAGATATTTAATATAGTATTAAACATTGGAACATTCCTGCATAGTGGAGAGATGGTTTAATAATTTCAATATGAAAAATGAAAATCTTAATCAGGATGAGAGAAAAAAAAAATGGTAGGGTTTCTGTTTCCAACATCATTAAAAATTTATAACAGGATGTCATTAAATCATATAGAACCATATAAAATGTTCGCCCAATTGCACAAATAATGCAGGTTTATTGAAATATTGAAGGACTACTGAACATATTAATCATATTCCCAAACTGACAGAAGGAGAAAGAAAAAATTTCTAATTATCTTGAACCTTATTAATTTTTCAAAAGCTTTTGATTCCATTAAGGTAAAATATATTTGAAATACTAAAAATTATGATATACCTATAAAAATTACAAATTCAATAGCAACATATCAAGGTTTTCATGCAGGAATTTTTTTTATAAATACAATAGACTGTTGAAATAACGGCACACTGAAATTGGATATATTAGTTATGCTAGATATTTTTTTTGGCACTGCAAGACATCTGCACTGTATATACATACAGTGCAATGACAAAAAAAAAACAAAAAAAACTGGGCAAGTCATGTGATTACCGTATTTGTTTATGTTCACCATTTTCAAAGTGAATTTTGTACTGATATCATGGATTATACTGCTTGTTTTACATTTATTTTAAATTAAAAATCCCTCACTATGGCTCCTAAAGTTAATAAACCTCATACAGAGAAGAGAAGAGAAGAAGAACATTAAAGCTTAGTGACAAACTTGATATAATCCAAACTATTACATTAGGGTCACCTGGAAAGTTAATTCATATACCCACATGTATTGTGTCTGTCAATTGTGTGTTCTTCGCTCGATTTGCCTGTTTTGCTGGACAAAAAAACCACAGTTTCTGGGGAAAAAACCTTGCTACCTAAGCCTGACACCAAATAACTCAGCCATGGAGTGAAAAAAGCCGATGGAGTGAAATAATTTAAAAGTTCCTAGCATCATCGATGGGATTCGAACCCTTTTCCACCTGGTGTGGGGAGAACAGTGAAGATACCATTGTGCTACCCGCACAGAAAATAGAATGGGGCATAAGTAGCAGGGTATTAATGGCAGAATATAATCTTCAACTTCACTGGATCATCAACATGTTTATGTTTTTTTATGAGCAGTTAATAAGCATTCTTAATCTCTCTATTTCTTATTTGGCCTCATTATTTCTGCATTAAATACATTAAAAATAAAACTTTCTAAATAATGGAAAAATCTAAATAACAGAACCTTGAATCCCCAAAGGTGCCGTTATTTCGAAAGTCTACTGTGCTAGAGTTTAACAGGGAGATACACTTGAACCATATCTTCTTATTACTGTAACAGATCACTTGCTTGATTTGTGCAAAGGAGGTTTAAAGATCAATGATAATAAAATAAAAATTCTTACTAATCAATTAAGCAGAATGGTCTATTTAAATGAAATATATCCTCTTGAAGAGGTAAAAGATCACTATAATTAATTCTCCTGATTCATTTCCTCCTCTGAGCAGTGATGGTAAACTGCTAATAATCACAGATTGTTAGAATTTGCTCAGCTGGGTTTAAAGTGACAGGTCTTTCAGAGCATTTTCTTTTAATTCAGAATTATTCACTCTCTTTCTTGATTTTTTAAATTTTTTTCCCTAAATGTGTATCAAAAATACACACTTTTGACAAACTGCTCAGTTCAGTTGGTGATTTCAGCTCAGTTCAGCTGAGATCACCAACTGAAGTGTTTCATTAGAATTTTTTTTTTTTTTTTTAATATTTTTTACTATTAGTAGCACAGCCAGGATTTAGAATAGATGCATGTGTGCACATGTAGATGTGCATGCATGTGCACTGTGGGAGGCTAAAATAACATGCAACTAGGGGTGGGGAAATTGAAAGTTTTTTTTTTTTTTTGGGCATTTTTTGACCAATTTTATATTAAATAATCAATTACAAAACTACTAAAGATATACAAAATATATTGCATTACTTTAAAAATTTTGTAACTTGCTAATATATAAAAGTTGCACATGTACAGGGGTGCACTAAACTTCCCCTTCCCCCATAACACTGTAGTTCACTAAACCACATAAAATATTTCTGTTAGAATACCTGCCAGTGCAGCCCACAAATTTGAGTCTACTTCCAACAAAAAAAAAATATATATAAATAAATAAGAAAATAATAATAATAAAAACAAATATAATATATTAGTACTTCACTGCTGCCAAGTACTTAAAATGCAAATATTACATATTTAAAATTACTGAAATTAAAAAAAAAAAAAAAAACTATATTATAAAAGGCCAGAATTCTTTTATTTCTTTCTCTTTTTATTGCACAGTACTTTCAGTGAGGGATACTGCTAAATTATATTAAACTTTCATTTAAACAGCTCCCATGAGGCCTTAAGCTTAATCAATAATTCCAGATATGTAAAAATTACATCTGTGGTTCAGCACAATAAACATTAAACTGAAGCTGTAAAATACAGTAACTTAAAAACTAGTGAAAAAAAAATCGTAAAAATGTTAAACATGGTATTTTCAATTAACAAGAATTTAATTCTAAAAATTATGTTCTTCTGGAACGTGCAAAAAGCAATAAATATATCAGATGAGCAATGAGGAATAATTGCTTAGTGTGTCGTGGTGAAGAGGAAGCCAAAAAAATAATAATTAATATTAAAAATTAATATTAAATAATTAATATCAAAAGGATTGCAACACATGAAGTTCAGTCTTACTCTGGTATGGTTCTAACCTTTGATCTGCATTTGAATGCATTAGAATTGAAGCATGGTCACAAAAAACTCAGATAAGAATAATCAGACAATCAGATATGGCATTTACTACTAGTATACTCTACACTTAATGCACTTGGTTATGTAAGTGAAATTTACAGATGGAAGAAATAATGCAATCCACATAAAGTGTACCATATGTTCACCTGTGTAAACTTTTCAGTGCATCTGTCCAGAATGTTTATCTTATCAAAAAGTACCCAGCACATACTTATATTTTAAAATTTATTTAAAATATGAGATTGCAATTTAAAAAAAATATGTAATTCATAGCAGTTTCCATTATAATGTGAAAATAAAGAATAACATTACAAAGTGCACAATTTAAAACTATTCCTTGCATATTTTAAAAATACTGAATGGCATACAGAATGTGTCATGCATCTGGACATTTAAAATTTTTCGACATTCCTAAAGGACAGTTAAATAAAGTCTGGTCACAAGAACCTACTCAAATTTTATTTGGAATCAAATAAGTACTAGTTAAAAAAACAAAACAAAACAGCAGAAGTTCAAAACCAGTGCTATTCATAAACAAATCAGAATAATGTCATTAACTTATAAGCATGTAGTTAATTTTAATTATTTACTGATGGCATGGGCAACCCAAATCACCAATGAGTCATTTATGATAAAAAAAAAAAAAAAAAATTGAGGTTGCAACAGGAAAGTAAAAATGCTATTTTTTGTCATAACAGCAAAGTTTATTGTGCTAGAAACTCTTTACTGATTTTTCAAGTTAACCTTTATTAACTGGTTCAAAACAGTGAATTTAAAAGCACCACTGTTTCAGGAAGAAACACTTTGTAGCAAAATTTCTCAAGGTTTTTCATTGAAGAATAAAAATTTCTAATTTTGATTCTTCAATTAATTTCTTATAACATTCAATTTTCTCATCTATCTTCCCAAAAGTTAATCTTAGCTCAACATTGCACTGTAAACTAATTATTTCCAGTTGCACTTTCATTAGCATCAGAGGTGATTAAAAGTAAATACTTCAAATGTCTTGTAATTTGATATTTCTTCAGCTGCTGTTTCTAACTGCAGATGAATAAAAAATTAACTAAATAAAAAATAAAAAAATTATCAAAATATTTTAGCTAAAATGAATTTTTTTTTTTTTTTTTAGTATTATTCCCAATGAAATAAAACTATTTTAACTGCAAAATATATTGAAATAGATTTTCCAAAGTTGAACTCTCCACTCGAAGTACATAAATCAATTATTTTATCTTTGAACCTTTTCATTCAATATAATTCATATGTTTTGTAACGGCCACTATTTAAAGCAGAGACAAAAAAAAGCCGTAAAGGATCAGAGTTCTGAGATAGAATTTTCTACAGCAGCATTTCTTAATTTTCTTTTAAACTCATGTCCCTCTCAGATATTTCTACTAATAGTGTTTTCATTTATACATAAAACTATAAAATAACATCTGAGGGATATTGCAAATTGAATACTAGTGGTAATTTTTATCAATAGGGTAAAACAAAATATTTGCTAAGTGAGGTTACAGTTTCAAAAGCAAGGTTAGGATATTTAGAAACACCATCTTACACATTTGGGAAACCAAGATTTTCTGTTATCACAGAAATGGTAGTAGAAAACCGTATTTAAAATCTCATGCAGATATATTATAATAAGTTGCTCCACTGAAATATCTTTGTGTCTCACCAATAGGATGTGCTCTGCAGTTTGGGAATTACCATTCTATACATCCATAAGTGAACTCATTTCATGTTTTAACTTAGAATATATCAAGTACATTCTCCTACTTAATTATTCTGTGAAAAGTACATTATCTCCATATCGCAAATCTGATTTATTCAAACATTCTTGAAGATGATTATGCTAAAGTCCCTGAGGTAAAATGAGTTCAATGTTTTTAGCATAACACTCATAGCCAAATCCATAGTTATACTTTCAGCATACAAATTTTCTTGGTTATGCAATGGAAAACAAACAATAAAAAAAAAATAAATAAATAAAAAGAAAAAAAAAAAGTTTAATTCTCTCAACTTAAGTCAAAAAGAGGATTAAAGGGCTATTTTATCTTCTGCCATTGCTTTTGCTCCATTTTGGTGAATCCAAGATATACTTCATTATTTGGATGATTGTAAGGAATATGAGGTTCTGTACATGACCTATCATTCATGTACCTGACATGTACATGACCTTGGTCTGTGGGTTGCCCAGGCTTGTTTTAGAAAATTAGGAAAACTTTCATGAAAGCATTCCCAGAACAATTTAAATAACCTATACGAGAAATTTCCTCTCTTCAAAATTACTACGAATAGTTATGCAAAGCCAAAATATATCTACATCAGAAACTACGGATGCATCCAATTTATTAGAATTTTACAAATAAAAAGGAGTACTTTACTAATTGGAAACTTTTTTTTTCACTATTTCCAACTGCTTCAATTTAAAAAGAATGATGTAACAAACAATGGAAATGATCAACTATTTTTCAGCAACATTTATGTGAGCTGATTTTGCATACAAATATTGAGTCTATTTCACTAGTTTGCCAGTGTTGCTATTCTTTCACTAAGTATTATAAATGCTAACTTTAATTATTAAGTACATCTTTATTTGTAAAGATACACTTAAATACAACTGGGGAAATATTTTGAGTGATTATTCTGAATAAACATACTGTTCAGTGATATATTATCTATTTTCATACCCCAAGATATTAAACACTGAACACTGCTTAATATCTTGCAAGTGAAAGCAGATATGATGAAGTTGTGAATATCAAAACAAAGTGGCCTTGTGAAAATTTATAAGTGTGCTCTGTGCATGACTGCCTTGATTGCATTTCATTACAATCATTTACAATATACCAACATATAATCTGAAATGTACACTGCCGTTAAAAATTCCGAATTAAACTGTATATGATAAAATCCTACTGCTTAGTCAATAAAGAGCTAATTTTCCACAAAACATAAATAAATAAACATTTACATAAAGCATTTTTTTTGGTCAAAATATCCATCAGATTAAATATCTAACTAGAAGTAAATTACTCTATCACAAATTAACAACACTAAATATATAACCTACTCTGTGGGATAATTATTTATGAAGAAAAAGTTACCTCACTAATGATTCGAGCTCCATTTCTAGAAAAATTTAATAAAAACTATAGAGAAATATTTCAAGCTGGAAATGAAATATCTATTTATCCAAAGAGAATATGAGGCTAACTTGATTATTACCCTCAAAATTTTGATTGTTTTTGCTGTAGTTCTTGATTAATTATTATTTTTTTTAAAGACTTGTAGAATTACTACATTCATAGTGTATTTTAGCATGTGCAATTCATCAACACAAAATTAATAATAATATGAAGCTTTGCCATTTTGGCTTCAGCTTTTTCTGTTTGTCTGTTGTTAATGTACATGTTTGTTACTATTGAAATAGTTATATACAACTTTGTTGACAATTTACAAAATCCACATAGTGAAAAATTATTACTAGCTACATTCTAGGCATATAAAATTACGTCTCCAATGAAACAGTTAATGAGTGTATATATATATATACCAGTGCATGTGTGCCATGCATACTATTAGTTCATTTCTATAGCTATTATTACTATTCATAAGCAGAAGTATTAAACATCATAGAGTCATAAAGCATCAGCAAATCACTGTTTGAAACAGCAATTAAAATTCAAAAATTCTCTTTTTTAATAAGAATTTTTATAAAGCTTTAAAGTCATTTTTCAAACTAGGTTATTTCATCACTATAAATAATGATAATAATAAAAACTTAGGAAAGTATTTCCCAGTTAATCCCAGTTAATCTAACTCCAGACTTTTTTCTGATAAAAAATACTGAATTTTTTAGTTATTAATTTTTACATCTAGAACAATTAGACAAATATCAACATTTAAAAAACTATGCTAGCACACTATTCCTCATTATGAGGATAAGGATGTATACTATCTTGTTTAAATCAAAATAGATATCTTGTCTGACAATAAAATGCAGAGAACTTGCTTGAACTTCTGTCGATTTTCCTTTCTTAAGCACACAGGAAGAAGAGACCAGTGCCTTTGTTTATAAATATTATCCAATTCAGTTCTCTGTATAACATAAGAATCCTTCTGGATCTGAAAATAGGAAAAAAAAAAAAAATTCACATTCACAGCTAACACAAAAGTTTCCTACAATTACTCCTAAAGCGATAATTTTTTAATTAGTACTTTTCACTTCTTTATGAATGATTTACATCAGAGATATGATGATTAGAAAAGAGATCTTGGAGTGGGGGGGGATACTATCATAAAAAATTATTCTAACTTTCAAGCTAGGCAAATATTAATACAATAAAACCCTCCATTTAATGGACTATATGGGAATAAGGCCTATTTGCTAAACTCAGAAGAAATACAAAGCCAACAAAGTTAGTTGAAAGTTATGAAAAAATGCTGTATTACAATATCCGTAGCCGAGTGGTCATGAGTCGGAGTTCAATAGCACGCACTCTTTGGTCAATCTGCCAACCCACACTGGACCAGCGTGGCAGATTATGGTCCATTTCTCTCAACATGAACAGTTGAGGAGGCTTCCATACTGCAGTTGATTGATAATGGCTGCAGTTTACCTTTACTACAATACACAAATGTTAAATGTAATACCGTATTTTAGAGCACTAATTGAATGAAGTAGAAGAGTTTGAAATTTTGCTGTGTTATATAATAGCAGTGGAAACTGGCTAAAACTTACTCAGAACCTGAAGAGCTTTCCAGTAGCTATCCATGCTGGAGGTTCAGATGACTCCTTGCTGATGTCTGATATGCTCAGCATTATTGAAAGCAAGCAAGGAAGGCCCATAGTAAAGGAGAAAGTAAAATGAATGAGGGTGAAATTTTTTCATTCTTATAAATGATCAGAAGTAGGGGAAATATATTCAAATTATGGGGAAAGAGATTTACACTGGACTGCAGGAAGCAAGCTTATGCAGTATCAGCCAGAAAAAAATAAAATAAATAATAAATTCATACATTCACAAATCCATGTTCTGGTCAGGTCACACTTCCTGCATAATCTATCTCTAATAATTTATTCAATTCCTCCTTAAATTTATTTAAACTAACCACTTCCACAATAACAGATAGAAGTTTGTTCCAATAAAACTGGTTTACAGTCTTATTGGAACAAACCATTGGAATAAAAACCGTCGTGGGGTTTGAGTAAGAGTATGTGGCAGTTATTTATGCATGTTTACTGGTTACTAAACTGAAGTCTGTTTGTTTCTATCACGTAAAGATTTTTCACAATTCATTAACAAAATAATACCTAGGTATTATACGCAAATATGTACATAACTATAGTTTCTGCAATGGTTTACAAGTTTTATACTCCTATATTCGTAATCAGTATCAAATATTTGCCTCAAATACAACAGATTGTTTTTGTTGTATGCAAGGTAGCCGACCTTTATCCAGGAAGACAGATGCTCGCTTCCCCACTCCACTCTTCCGGCCCATCTGTGATTCCCAGAATTTTATTTTCCGAGTGGAGTCTGGAAGACTCCTGTGTATGTGTAGTTACGGGTTAAACTTGTCTGAGCATGCACTCACTTGTTTGTACAGTCCACTCAACCACAGAGCCTATATAAGTTATTTTGTTATTTTTGGTTTTTAGAAGCATTAGCAACTAAGGCCATATTGCTCCAGGGAATGCGGTGGTGGTCATTCCCTGACCTCTCCGCATTTGGTGGTCACGGGCTCGAACCCCGATCTAATCAAGAAGTGTGTGTGTGCTACGCACTGTGCTCTTGCCCACCTGGCTATGGATGTGCCACATCCCTTATGTGGTCACAGTACTCCTGTAAAAACCATCGTGAGCTCGCATTGTGTGTTAGTTTTTTTTTTTTAGTATGGCAACCAGAAAGTGTATAAACAGTCCCGACGTATTTTGTTACATATGTCGTTGTTTTGTTCCTTTAAAGCAGAGGCAAAATATTACTGATTTTGTTAAAAAAAATTGTGTTATGCAAACTTTGACATAAAACTAGGTGATCAGGATAAATAGTGGGCACACCATAAAGTATGCTATACATGTGTCGAACATCTTGGAAAATGGATGTCAAGGAAAAAAGGTGTGCTTGCCATTTGCTATTCCTATGGTGTGGACCATAAGCACAAGAAGCCAGTTATCTAACTGCTAAGTTAGTGGCAAAGAGAAGGAAGTCTTACTTATTGCTGAAAGGCCTTATTTTACCAACTTGCTGAAAATCATTTTAGGAGAGAAAGCAGCAAAGGAAATTTGTTAAAGCACTGAATAAGGATGGCAACTGCTTTAAGTACCTTTGCAGTAAATTTCCTGGTTTATCTGATGCAAAACTTAAGGAGGGTATCTTCATTGGTCCCCAAATTAGAAAATTGGTTTTAGACAGTCAGTTTGAAACTACTATGACTGACGTTGAAAGGGAAGCCTGGATTGCTTTTAAAAGTGTAATGGAAAACTTTCTAGGAAATCATAAATCACAGGATTATGAGAAAATTGTTCAAAATATGCTCGAAAAGCTTCGCAATTTAGGTTGCAATATGAGCATCAAAATTCACTTTTTGCATGCCCATCTTGATTTTTTCCCCGAAAATCTTGCACAGATGAGCGAAGAACAAGGGGAGAGATTCCATCAGGACATAAAGGAAATGGAGCAGAGGTACCAGGGCAGGGGGAATACAAGCATGATGGCTGACTACTGCTGGTGTTTAAAAAACAGAGAAACCTGTCACTGTACATAAAAAAAAAAAAGATTAATGAAAGTTTCAGAATTTTGATTAATACTTGTTAGCACTTACGTATTTTTTGATATATGAAAATGTAATCCTATCAATCTGCAATTACTAAATGCAATAAAGTTATATACTTTCGTAAAAAACAATACTTTATTTCTTAAATTGTGATGTATCTGGATGTGATAGAAAAAAATCTAAGTCATATTTGAATTCACGGCAGCATATTTTGGCAGAAAGACCTATTGAAATTCAAACCCCAGTGAACAAACTTAAATTTGTAAACTAGTGTAATCAACTACCCTCTGCCTGAAGGCATCTATCCTACAACCATTCTTCTTCAGTTTAAATCTATGTCCCCTGATTTCATTTTTCTGTACGAGAGGAAGGATACCATCAGCATTTATCTTACTTAATCTATTCAAAGCATTAACACCTCAATCAGATCTCACAGGTATTAGCATTAGTAGAGGCATTTGATGCAAGAAAGCAAGCTTATGCAGCATCAGCCAAAAAAAAAAAAAAAATAAAGTAAAATAAATAAATAAAAAATAACCACTTCCACTTCACCCCTCTGTTCGTTCGAAATACCTGTCCAGCTGAGCCTTAAACTTATTTAGGCTATCAACTTCCATGACAAGGGATGGAAGTCTGTTCCACCTACCAACCACCCGCTGGCTAAAGGCAAATTTCCGCACATCTATCCTACATCTGTCTTTCCTCAATTTGAACTTATGCCCTCTCAGGTGATTATTCTGAGCAAGAGGAAGAATCCCATCAGCATTGAGCATGCTCAAACCATTCAAGGCTTTGTACACCTCTACCAGATCACCTCGAAGTGCCTAGTCTCCAGACACTGTAATTCGCAAAACTTAAGCCTTTTTTCGTAAGAGCACCCCTTTGTTCCATTCACTAATCTTGTTGCTCTTCTCTGTACTCATTCCAGCAGCTCTACATCCTTCTTGAAATGAGGCCTCCAGGCTTGTATACAGTACTCTAGGTGTGGCCTGACCATTGCCTTATACAAGGGAATAATCACCTCCTTATCCCTGCTAGAAAAATTCCTATATATCATTGACAATACACAATGAGCTACTCTTGCAGCCCATCTACACTGCTCAGAGAACTTCATATCTGCCGGCACAACCACCCCCAGTTCCCTTTCATTCTCTACCACTGTCACTGTAGTACCACATAGTTGATACGTTGCTCTGGGGTTGCTGTTTCCCATGTGTAGTACTTTACATTTGTCAATGTTAAACTTCATTTGCCACATCTCAGCCCATCTGCTCAACCTTTCCAGATCCTGTTGCAGCAGCATAGTGTCAGTAATGTCCTTGACAACCCTGCCAACCTTCGTATCGTCTGCAAACTTGGACATTAAGCTTGATATACCATCATCAATATCATTTATAAATACAGAAAACAATAAAGGACCCAATACTGAACCCTGAGGGACTCCACTAATAACATTAGTCCACGATGAGCAGTGTCCATTGATTACCACTCTCTGTCTTCTCCCCCTCAACCACCCCTTTATCCATAGCAGCAATTTGCCTCCAATGCCACACTGCTCCAATTTGTGCAGCAGTCTTCCATGTGCAACAGTATCAAAAGCCTTTATAAGATCCAAGTATATAATATCAAAGTTATTCCCTGCATCCAGTTCTTTTGTGACTGCATCATAGTATCCAATCAAATTGGTCAGGCAAGACTTCCCCTTAACAAAACCATGCTGTGTCCGAGCTATAACTGAAGTCTTGTCTAGATGATCCTGTAGTGCTTCTTTAACCAGTGCCTCCATTAATTTTCCGGGAACAGAAGTTAAACTCACAGGTCTATAATTACTTGTGTCAGCCTTTGATCCTCCCTTGTGAATTGGGGTCACATTTGCACTCCAGTCCATGGGTACCTCCCCTGAGTCCAAGGAAGCTCTCATAATTATGGCTAAGGGTTTGCTTACTTCCTTTGCTGCCTCCTTTAATATAACTGGATAGATCCCATCCACCCCAGGTGCCTTTCTTGTGTTTATCTTCAACAATTTCTCCTCCACTTTACTCTCAGTTATTACAAGATTCTCTCGCTTACTGCTAGAGCTGAATACATCTCTGGCATTCCCCTCGCTGAATAACTCCTCATGTGTGAATGTCGATGCAAAATATTCATTTAGTTTGTTAGCTACCTGGGCAGGGTCATCAACAGTTGATCCATCGATATCAAGTGGACCAATCTGATTCATCCCTTTCCTTCTAGAGTTTACATAAGTAAAGAACTCTTTGCTGTTTTTCTTTGCATCCCTTGCCAAGGATCTCTCGTAATCTGCCTTCGCCTGCCTAACCTCCTTTGTAACTTGGTTACAGATCAACTTGTATCTATCATAGGCTTCTGTGTCACGTGTTAATTTGTATGTATCCCATGCATTTTTCTTCTCTGCCATATGCCTCATTAGTTCATCTGACATCCATTTAGGCCTAAACCTTGAACAATATTTCTTAGTTGGTATGTAAAGCCTAGTAGCTTGCAAGATAAGTTCTTTGAATGCTTCCCATTTTGAATTTGCTGTTGGTAACATCATCAGTTGATCCCACTGTATAGAGTTTAAATAGTCTCAGTCCATCGTAGTCGCCTTTACGAAAGCAATACCCCTTCCCTTTACCCCTAATGGTAGTTACCTCTTTGAGTAACTCCCACTTCAGAACACTGTGATCACTGCCACCTAGTGGTTCATTTATCTGCAGATTCTTAATGCATGAAGAATCACTACTGATAATCAAATCAAGAGTATTACTCCCTCTAGTTGCCTCCCGAACATGCTGATGTAGAAAACAATCATCCAATAAATCCACAAAAGCCTTGCTAGTGTATGAGTGACCAGCCCCCAAATTCCAGTCAATATCTGGGAAATTAAAATCCCCCATTATAAGACTCTCTGATTTACTGGCCCACTCTATTTCTCTGTACAATTTCTTATTATACTCATCAGAGTCATTAGGCCTATAGCACACTCCTACTCTCAATTTTGATCTCCCAATGCTTATGTCACACCAAACTGACTCGACACTGCACTGTCCAGCGATGTCCACTGGCTTCACTTCCTTGGATTTTATGTGTTTCTTAACTAATAGCATAACCCCTCCTCCCTTCCTATCCTGTCTATCCTTTCTGTAGACATTGTACTCCCCAAATTCCAGTTCTGCATTCCTTATATCTGTGTGACACCACGTCTCTGAAATCCCAACAATACCTGCCTTTGATGTTTTGAGCAATAACTCAAATTCATCAAATTTATTTACTAAACTCCTAGCATTGGTGTACACGCAAGTATACATAAACCTGCTCTTCCTCTTAGCCACCCTAACACAACCCACAGGTTTACTTGTACCCCCATGATACCCAGCAGTCTCTGTAATATCCTGCATCTTATTTTCCAGGCTGCTGCTCATTCCAATAGAAGCAGTGCAAGAATCACTTTCTCCTCTGCCAGTGGCTACTGTTAATCTATTAGTCCTTGTATCCCCCCAATCTAGCAGTTTTCCGACCCACCTAACACTGCCTCGATAGCATCAGCAAACATTCTTGCACCCTTTCTATTTAAGTGTATCCCATCCCTGTAGAAGCAGTCTCTCCTGTTAACAAGTACAGACCAGGCTGAAAAAAATTCTACCCCTTGGGCCCTGCACAATCTTTCCAGGGCCGAATTGATTGACAGGGCTCTCATCATATACTCATATACATCATATACAGGTGTCTGGTTTCTAGACCTGGCCATAAGCAGAAATTAAGTCTTTCATGTTAAAAATACCCTTGTGTTCCCCTCACTAATCTCATTACTCTTCTCTGCACCTGTAATAACAGATCCACATCCTTCCTAAAATGCAGCTTCCATACCTGTATGCAGTACTCAAGGTGGGACTCACCATGGGCCTCATACAACAGTATAATCATCTTATCCTTGCTGGCAAAATTACTGTACATCATTGACAAAACCACATGAGCTGTCCTATCAGACAGTCTGCCTGTCAGAGACCTTTATTTCTAATGCACAATGACGCCAGGTCTTTTTCATTCTCCACACATTGACAACGGTACTACACAGCTACTATATTATTCTGGGATCACTGCTACCCATGTGAAGGACCTTGCATTTATTAACATTAAGGCTTTATATGGCATTTCTCAGCACATTCACCTAATTTTTCTAGGTCTTGTTGCAGTAATGTTCCCTGATTACTGTTATTAAAACACTCTTTCAACTTTTGTATCACAGCATGTCACAGACAAGGTCTAGGTGTGTCATAAAAATTCAGAAAAAAAGATCATGCTGGGTGGCAAAAATGAGGAAAAATTAAAATTCTGACAATAGCAAAAAAGGTATTTGTAACTCAAGGGTCCAGGACAGCAATGTCAACACTAGCAGGTAACAAAATATGCAATTCGTCAGAAGCACCATAATAGAAATGTGCTAAAAAGAACAGAAATCCTGTTCTGTTTCAGTAAGGAATAAAAGCCATGCCATATATGGCATCAATCTCGTAACTTGGCATAGTGATGTCTCTTAGGATCATTGAGCTGAGTTGTTGAAAAATTATCTCATACAGTACTTCACAGTTGAATTAAGCAGTTATCTATTTATATATTCTTTTCTCAATTTTCTTTCAGCTTGAGACTTCTCACTCCCCAAGTCTTCCTGCAATATCAAGGTAAGGAAGTACAATCAGATCCATTGTGATATATCGTATACATTTTTTGAATATATCGAATGGATTCGAACCATGTCTCCCGGTAGAGGATATTTCGGCACTCCTGTAGCCACATCCCATGTGATACTTATACGAGGGCGGGCACAATGAAGTGGTTTAAGAAGTGGCATCAATATTAAGTATAAATATTATTCTTTTTCTTATTAAAGGAATTATTCATCTGAGAATTTCCAAGTCTGACCAATGGAACTTTTTGATTAAGAATGTACATATATACTTTTTCCACTCATTTAATTAATACACTTAATTTTTTCTAGTTAAAATCTTTTTCACTTTATTATCCAAATAATTCTGTAATGATAATTTTTTTAATCTGCAAAAGTTGTTGTTATTTGGTTTTTAGAAGCATTAGCAACTAAGGCCATACTGCTCTGGGGATATCCGGTGGTCATTTCCTGACCTTTCCGCATCCTCCGTATTTGGTGGCTCACAGGCTCGAACCCCGGTCTAATCAAGAAGCATGTGCTACGCACTGCTGCTCCTGCCCACCTGGCTACGGAGGCACCTTGCAAAAGTTATGTGTGATGTTGTCTTTCAGATTTGAGGAAAATCTGAAAGACTCTTTTACTGCAAATTTTATTTCTCTATAAAACTTGGACCTGGTAATGATTTCATTTTAAAAATTAAATTGATAAATATCCTTACTGCTTTGGCAATTTTAAGGATTTTATATACAAGTCATTCACCTTTAATTATTATTATTATTATTAGCCATATGGTGCAAGGAAGCCTGAGGCTTATGCTGCACCAGCCAAAAAGTCTGGCAGCGAGAGAGAGAGAGAGAGAGAGAGAGAGAGAGAGAGAGAGAGAGAGAGAGAGAATAGGAAGGAATCACCAAAAAGGAGAAGAATGATGATATCCAGCTCAGGATCCTGGGTGTGCTAGGCCCATACTAACTAGATGTGAGCCCCTGGGGTTGAATCAGAAGGCCATATAAACCAGGTTCAGTGAAGCTAATAATGGGAGCAAGGTATAATAGATAATTCTTTAAAGCCAAAAATTTAGTGAGATCATCACTTTGTTCTTCATTTTATTTGATTTTCATGATACATATGGAGTATTTTCAACAAATTTTAATCTGAATTTGTATTTATTTTTGATTTAACATTTAAAAATTTAATTTACTTTTAGGAAATAAGAAAAATAACCACGAATAAATTTCTTATTAGAAAAAGACAAATTAGCCAAGGGAAAGAAGAAAACAGTGCAACAGAGTCTATAAAAAGTAGGGGACATTCTGATACAGGTCCTACAACTCTAGTCACTAATATTAGCTCAAAAACTAATTTAGAAAATGATCTCAAGAAAGCAAAACTAACTTACCATAAATATAATGAAAAATTATTTTGCAACGGGTTTTTCCTGGGTTGGCAACACAGCCTGTCCGGTGACAATTTTTATTATGTGTGAATTTTAAATGAATCAATAGTTCCAAACAAGCTGGAATGCCATTTTGTGACAAAGCAAAAGAGTCTTTCAAACAAAAAAGCTGATTACTTTAAAAGGCTTTTGGCTTATTCAGAGAGACACAAACGGGGAGGTTTTTTAAATCAGTTAAAATATCTGACAAAGCACGAGAAGCCAAGGCACCTCCGTAGCCAGGTGACCAGGAGCAGCAGTGCATAGCACACGCTTGATTAGACCGGGGTTCAAGCCCATGACCACCGTATATCCCCAGAGCAATATGGCCTTAGTTGCTAATGCTCCTAAAAACCAAACAACAACAAGAAGCCAGTTATCTAACCGCTAAGTTAGCAGCAAAGAAAAAGAAGTCTCACTTATTGCTGAAAAGCCTTATTTTACCAACTTGCTGAAAATCATGTTAGCATTAGTAGAGGCATTTGATGCAAGAAAGCAAGCTTATGCAGCATCAGCAAGAAAAAAAAAAAAAAAAAAAACCCACTTCCACTTCACCCCTCTGCTCGTTCAAAATACCTGTCCAGCTGAGCCCTAAACTTATTTAGGCTATCAACCTCCACTACAAGGGATGGAAGTCTGTTCCACCAACCAACCACCTGCTGGCTAAAGGCAAGCCAGCGGGTGGTTAGGAGAGAAAGCAGCAAAGGAAAAATTATGACAGTACAATTAGCAGGAAAATTCTACATGTGTCCAAAGATATCGAACAACAGGTTATTGTTCATATCATATCTGGAACAGTTTTTGGGTTAAAAGGTAGATGGGTCAACAGATATCAGCGGAAAAGTTCAATTACAATCATTTATCAGATTTATTGTGAATGAATATATGGCGAGTTAGTTAGTTTGTTGCAAAGAACTGTCCTAAACAACAACTGGTTAAGAAATTTTTAATGTCATTGATAATTATTTCGAAAAACATAAAATATCATGGTAGTTGTGTATTAGCATTGTACAGATGGAGCACTGTGAATGACAGGGTCAGTTAAAGGGTTTATCAAGATTCTCAAAGGGCATAATCCACGTATTATTATCATGTACTGCTTTTTACACAGGGAAGCTCTAGTGACAAAGTGTATTCCCAGTGAGTTACAAAGTGTGCTGATCAAGTGGTAAAAATGGTCAATTATAACAAAAGTAGACCTTTAAAAAGTGTTTGTTTTCTAAACTACATAAAGTTATGAAATCTGACCATTTTAATAACTCACATTATTAAAATTGTGAGTTAATAATTCACAGAAATATGATGACTGTCAAAATGACAAGTATTACCACATTTTTTTGAATTGTGGGAAGGGACCCTTGCATATTTTTTGAAAAAGGAAATGAAATTTTCTGATTATTTGAGCAACGACATTTGGTCAAACTAAAATATTCAAACTAAAATATAAGAATGCAAGGCAAACAAGAAAATATTCTGAGTTCAACTGATAAGTTGTGTGCTTTTAAGGACAAAATTAATATTTGGAAAGGATGAGTTTTTGAAAAAAAAAACTGGATATGTTTCCCTGCAAAAAAAAAAAAATTTAATAAAAAAAACATGATAGAACTTATCACAAATTCACTCACACTATTTGACCAAAAACTCCAACAATAGTTTTCATTAATTAATGGTAAATGTTTTGAGTGGGTGAGATATCTATTTTCGAAAAGCTACTTTGAAACGTCCAAATTGTCTTTGGAAGAGGAGCAAGAATTAATGAAATTGAGGAAGTAGCATTAGTAGAGGCATATGATGCGAGAAAACAAGTTTACACAGATGTCCAGTTCTTCCTTGAATTTATTTAAGCTATCAACTTCCACAATGGCAGATGGAAGTTTGTTCCAGCAATCAACCACTGACTGGCAGATTGTTTGTTTGTTTGTTATTTGGTTTTTAGGAGCATTAGCAACTAAGGCCATATTGCTCTGGGGATATGCGGTGGTCATTCCTTGACCTTTCCGTATCCTCTGTATTTGGTGGTCACAGGCTTGAACCCCCGGTCTAATCAAGAAGTGTGTGCTATGCACTGCTGCTCCTGCCCACCTGGCTGAGGTGCCTCCGCTGGCAGAAGGCAAATTTCCACACATCTATTCTACAACTGTCTGGGTTGCTTTAAGCTTACTAAATTGTAATTTATTTGTTTTTTTCCCTCTTTTGGTAATCTTAACTTTTGCAAGAAGAGACTATAATTTATTCTTGACTTTTTGTTCAAGAAGATTTTTAAGCATGTTGGTTAATCATGGTGAAAGTTGAGCAATTTGTTATTATAGTCTTCTCTGTCTATAGTCATGACAGAAATACATTTGTTCTATATTTTCTTGGGAAGACATGATAAAATATGTCTGCTTCAAGTTCTTTTAACATATATGACTCTGATCTATTTTATTGTTTGTTGACATCAAATCTCTTCCACTTCTGATACAGATGACTAATTGAAAATTTCTCCAAGGTCAAATTGTTGATTATTCTGGCTTCTTTCATTTCTTTCTTTATGTATCAGATGTACCAGGATTTTGTCTTCTTCTTCTTCTATGTGATCTTTGCATCCTTGCCTATGGTTTCTCTACCATTATTTTTCTAAGATTCCATGAAATCAAGAAAAGGAAGTGTTTTTGGAAGTGGGATGGAATTAACCATTTTTTTGAGAAAGGATCTTTCTGCCAATGCTGACAATAAAAAAGGAAAAAAGGTCAATCCACAGATCCTCAAAATTTATAAACCTAACATTCTAAGAAATTAACATACTGCCAAAATCAATTACATCTATCACAGGAAATATAACAGTTCAAATTATATACAGCAGACTCTCGATTTTCCAAGATAATGGTAAAAAAAAAAAAGATTCCAGATAATCAATTTCCCAGTTAATCCAAAAATACAGTAAGACCCTGACATACATAAGAGATACGTTCCAGAACTTCTTACATAAGTGGAGTTTTACATAACTCGGGAATGACTAATAAAATACTCGCATTATATCTTAAGAAAAACGAACTATTTTAATAACAAATATTTTATTTCTATATTTTTTTGATTTTTACAAGTTCATGGAATGCAAAATTAGCCAAATTTTAATAAAATTAACTGAATTATATAGCCTGTGCTTTAATTTGTTTAATTCAGAAAATTTTATTGCAAGAGTTATAAACACTAAAGGAAACTTTTATAAATATTAAAATCAAATGTTTTACATAATTGTTTATAATACATATTCAGTAAACCTCATTTATTTTACAAAGAAGAAAATATTTACAGTTTTTCATTTTTTAGTGCATATGCATAAAATTCTTTGCATGGCATATTGTGATTGGTTTTCACCAACAGTTCTACTTCAACATTCTTTAGGTATAATTTATTTCTATCCTTTTTCCATGCATTAAATATTAAGCTAAATTCTCACTCACTCATTGCACTTGAGTGAGGCAAAGCAAAAACAAAATTAATAATTTTTTCTGTATTACGAACTTCGTATGCATTTAAAAATTTTATTCAAATATCTGTGGTATTTTTGAGGTCTTTTGTCTCAATATTTGTATGGAATGATTTCAACAGAACATATTCTTCATACAACAAATTGATATTGATATTGGGAATTTTAAATGAAAAAAGTTTGTTGCCTGAGCCTTAAAACATTACAACAGTGGCGTAGCTACCATGTAGGCAGGCAAGGCAATTGCCTCTGGGTCCTTTAGGGGCCTGGCATCTTTGGTTGTCTCCTGTTTTGCAATTTTCATTAATTAAGTAGGGGCCTAAACATGTTCTTTGCCTCCGGGCCCGAAAAAGGGTAGCTACGTTACTGCATTACAATGAAATAAAAAAGAAGTCAAGCAGAATGTAAAAGGTTACAAAGTAAGCATAATATAAATATTCTATAACCCTCTTTGTAAATAGGATAGAATGTCGTTTTTGTCGTTAAGGGTGCATTTCAACAACTTTATCGACAATTAATTATCTCTTCTAAATAATTATCTAAACAGGGCGTTTTATGATTTCAAATTCAAAAAAAAAAAGGGTATCTTGGAAATATATTATAATTCCAAAAAAGGGCTTTATACTCCAAAATGGGGTACGCCTGGCAACCCTAGTGTAACATTGTATATGAAGCTGAAGCAAAATGAATTGCCACAGTTCATCCTCTTCTTCAGATTTTGAAGAAGATTTAGAAAATGCATGTGCTTTTCTTATAGCCAAAACAAAAGAGAGTACACAATGGATACACGACATAAACTGGAAGAGAACAGAAAAAGGCAAATTCCATCATTTACTGGAGGACTTAGAAAAAGATGAAAATCGTTTTAAGATTTACTTACGGGTGAATAAAGAAAAATTTAATTTCCTTTACAATCTAATTAAGGATGACATTCACAGGCAAAATACGCAATTTCGAAATTTAATCAGCACTAAGGAAAAATTAGTTGTATGTTTAAGGAAAATTGAAATACTGTAAGGTTAATTTTGAACAAGGAGTTATTCTGTCAAAATACAAAACAATTTTTTAAAATTAAATTTAATAACAACAAAAAACTACTTCTCAATGCTAAAAACTGAACGTGTAAGAAATTCTTATGAGTTGTGCAAATTGAAATGATCGACTTATTCGTCCTCTAAAATTGTTAATTGTATTACTGCTGCTTTATTTTCCTCCTTTGGTCATTTTTGAGCATCTCTGTGACTGGACATTTATGGTGAGTTTGCCGTGTAGCTGGTTGAAGTGAAGGGTGCTTTGGAATAAGCACAGGAGCAATGTCCTTGATGTTGATGTTATTTGTTTTCAGATATTCTTACTTGTGTGCTCAAAACAGCATTATTTACTTGTAATTTATTTTTTTATTAGAATTTCCTCCATTTTCCTCTTGTCACGCCTAATGAAATTTCTGTTCGAAAAGAAATATCTGAGCTCCTGAAAATGTGATTCGGCCTTGAAGCCTGATGTGTTAACTTGTGAATACAGCCAATGACAACAGTGTGTCTCCGAGCAATAAATTAAATGGGAAATATAGCTCCCCCACATTTGTCGTTAGACATGTATACAAGTGAAGTCCCATTCCCTTAGTCAGCACCGTGATAAGAGTCAAAATTAAATTTTCTGAAAAGAACTTCACAGGGTTAAAGCGAAAAAAACTCACTATTATCATACCATGCGAGCTCACATTTCTGGAGGTCACTGCCATAAAACAATAAAAACAATTTGCACTTAACAGTTTATTGGGCTTTTCTGTTAGTGCAATTCATTATAAATGGGTAGTAAACTTGATCTCATTGCATTTGCGATAATACCGATAGCTGGAATTTTGTGGGTTTTTATGTTATTATAGTGAAATGTGCGTCCCCTTCACTGAAATCTCCAGTCATATAAAAAAAAACATAAATAACCTAATGTAAGTCAGAAGCTACATAAGTCGGGGATTTATTCTATCGAAAAACGTTCAGTAATCTACGTAAAAAGAAATAAAAAACGAAAAAACTTACCGTGCACTATTGGCGTGGCCAATACGATGCTTCCCTTTATTATAATTATTATTAGCCATATGGTGCAAGGAAGCCTGAGGCTTATGGTGCACTAACCAAAAAAAAATAAAATAAAATTCTGAATTATGCAGAGAGAGAGAGTAGTAGTAGTAGTAGAAGAGAATCACCAAGAAAGAGAAGAATGATGATATCCAGCTCAGGACCCTGAGTGTGCCAAGCCCATACTCACCAGATGTGAGCCCCTGGGGTTGTTTATTTTTTACAATGTTGTGTATGGTTTGGTCACCAACATTATAATGGTTCATTAGAGATTTAACGGATACACCCACCGTTTTCAAACTTTTGGATAATTTCAAGTATTTCTTTAATTGAAAGCACAACTCTTGCGTTTGCCCATCGTTTTTGTGATTTCTAAACAAAAACAAAACAAAAAAAAGAAATAGAGAAAGTGCAAAGTGCAAATAT
The DNA here is from genome assembly GCF_048544385.1 of Mastigoproctus giganteus. Taxonomy (NCBI): domain Eukaryota; kingdom Metazoa; phylum Arthropoda; class Arachnida; order Uropygi; family Thelyphonidae; genus Mastigoproctus; species Mastigoproctus giganteus. The sequence goes on along the minus strand of NC_143576.1, from coordinate 127,238,234 downwards.
AAAAAAAATTCTGACATCCCTGACAAATAACAAAACAAAATTTGTCCTTTTGTGGTGCAACGGAACACAACAATCGACGCGACGAACTAAAATAAACTAAACACCAGTCTCTCTCTCTCTCTCTCTTTTTTTTTTTTTAGTGGTATGAAGACAGCAGGGGTTGCAAGATAATAGGCACACTAATCTCCCAATGAAAAGTTATAACACCACTTCTTGTCACTTATTTATGACTTGCAAAACATCTGTTTATACCTATTCTAGTTATTACTTGAATTTTATTATTTCTGGTTATTATTTATTTTTTTTTAAAATTTGGATTCTTGAAGTGTCCTGGTTTATCCGATTCTGGTAAATCGGGAGTCTACTGTACAAAGATGTCCCCCCCCCAATATATTGATTTAATGTCACTATAGTTAACATTTATTTACTCAGCTACCAAACTAACTCCACCAGCCAATTAGAATTAGTATTATAAATGGCTGCATGGTGCAAGAAAGCCTATGGCTTATGCTGCACCGGCCAAAAAAAAAAAAAAACCTCCTCCGAATAAAACAATGATATAAAAAAAAATATATATCCTATTGTCCTATGCGTTTCCCTCACCCGAAGGTACTATCCAGATGACCTTTGAATTTCCCCAAATTGTCAGCCTCTGCCACCCATGTATGCAACGTATTCCAGTAATTTTTAACTCGCTGGCTAAAATAAAACTTCCTGCAGTCCAATATAAACATCTCCCCCCATAACTTGAATTTATGTCCCTAGTTCTAGCATCATTTATAATCTTGAAAATTTCGTCCTCATTCATTTTACTGATGCCCCTCAGAGCCTTAAACACCTCAGTCAAATCTCCTTTAAGGTGTCTAGTTTCCAAACGCTGCAACCCACATATCTGAAGTCTTTCTTCATAAGGATGCCCTTTTGCTGATCTCACCAGGCGAGTTACCCGTCTTTGCACCCTTTCGAGAAGCTCGATGTCTTTTTTTGGATGCAGTCTACATACTTGAACCCAATATTCCAAGTGTGGTCTAACAAAAGCCTTATATAATGGGATTATCACGTCCCTATCTCTACTTGCAAAAGTTCGATATATCATCGATAGGACACCATGGGCCTTCCTTGCAACCTGTTTACAATGCTCAGAGAATTTCGTGTCTGACCGTATCGTAACACTCAAGTCCCTTTCCTCCAGTACTGGGTTTAGTTGAACTCCACCAAGTGAATAAGTTATTTTGGGATTACTGTTTCCCAGGTGTAATACCTTACACATTGTTGGATTAAAGCATAGCTGCCATTTTTCTGACAATTCCTGAAGTCTATCTAGGTCTCTCTGAAGAAGCTTAGCTTGACAGTGATCATTAATTACCAACATATAAGGACATTGAATCTAGTCTATCAACAGCAAATGCTACAAATCTCATTTGTGTCATTTCTTTAATTAGCTTAATTCCTTTTGTAATGACACTCTCCTGAATTACATAGTTTCATGTGATCATGTCAATCTTTATCTAAAATTCTAACACTTAAATAATATTAAAAAAATGGAATGTTTACACTCCAATTTTTTAACATTATTTAAGAGAAGAAATTTAGATAAACATTGACATGATCACATAAAACTATGGTCTCCAATGCTTTATTTTCAAAAGTTAGAGAAATACGTAAAAGTAAATATGTGCAGCTACAAAGAAAAATATAATGTACTTTTCAAGAAAATTGACACAAACATTCATCCCAAAAAGTTTGATAAAATTTAGAAACTCTGTTGCAGGAGTATGTTGTGAGATTAGTAATACCAGTGACACACTGCTGATGTAACCTCATTATTGTTAAGGCAATGTTTTCCTGAAAGATGTTGCTTAAGGTAAAGGTAGAAATTTGAGGATGTTAATCAGGGCTAGATGAGGGATGTTGTAAAGTGTTCCAAGCAATCTGCTGTAAAATATGTGGTCACACAGCTTGATGTCCTAAACATAAGAAATGTCATGCATTTCATTGTCATTTACAATTACACTGATTCTCTTTAATAATGCCTTTAGCTTCAGCAATGTTAACAGCAGTGAGTGATTTTCATGGGTGATGAGGCCTCATCATATTAAGTTACTACTTCATTCCTTAAACAATCAACACCACTATAATATTTTAGGGATTTTTATTTGTTTCTTGTCATGAGAAATGAATGCCTCTACACACTTTTTTTTGTGTGCAGAGTCATCTGTTTGTTTGTTTATGCAACTGGCCATCTCTAAATATATTACCACACACCTGAAAGGAAGCCAATCAGATAAATTTCATGTAAATTGTCAAAAGATCACTCTATTAATGTATGAAGTTATTTCTATACCAAGTGGACACCTAACAACATAAACTGAAATAAAAGGAAACTAAGTGTGTTTTCTAGTTCTATAGGAAGGTAGTGCACTGGCACATGATTGATTCAGTCAGAGTTAGGATATTATTTTATTTCAGTGAATAGTTATTTTTTGTTATCTCCCCTGATATGTAACACTGGCAAAAAAAAAAAAAAAAAATCATACCTCCAGGGCAATAAATCTGCAAATGCTAAAGGAAATTGATCATCTGATTCCAAAAATACCAAAAACACGTCTCCATCACATCTCCATTGAAAGATATACTGAAATTTTAGTAGCTTAATGAACAACGAATTTCAAATATCATACGATAATGCATATGATAAAGGGTAAGAATTTAAGAATCCCAAAAATGGGTCATTTATTTTAAAGTAAACTCTGTAAAACCAGACACATTTCACAAAAAAAATTGACATTTTAAAATCTGGATATATTAAGAAAGTAATGTGGCACTTGCATCAACAATCACATTTGTCTTTAAGAATCCATGCAAAAAAACAGGATGCCTTTTCTCTCAATGAGATTCTTGCAGTACTGTTTTGTCCTTTTAAATCTTTCTGGCTGCAAAAGCAGTTTAAACTGCATAGACAGTGCAATGGTCTTAATTCTCCCAATAAACAAACAACTTTTGCAAGAATTGCCCTGGTATTGCACTACTTTCAAATGGAAGGCCCCAGAAATCAGTCATCAGTCAGCTACTTAAAAGGTGAGACTCTATAACAACCTGTTTCAGATATAAGATATCTGATATAAGATACTGACTACCTAATATCTTATACGCTTGTATAAGGTAGTCAGTAGCAGCAATAAACACAAAAGAAAAAAAAAAAAAACACACTTGTAAATAAGAAGTTGCTCAATGTGAGCTGCCATGATGTATACAAAATCGAAGTGTTTGTAATATAGCTAAAGTTATCTGTTAAATTACTGTTGTCACTAGAGACTACTTATTATCTGTGAGGGATCAGTTAATCCTGAAACAGACTATCATAAAAACCTAATTTTTTTTAAACAAATAGTCAAACTTTTTGGCACACCATCTGTTTGATGGCAGTGCAATACCAGGGCAACCCACTACAAAGGTAAGTTTGTTCTGCTGTGAGGATTAAGACCAATGCATTACAAATGTATAGGTGACCCCCCGCTTAACGCTGATAATTCATTCCGGAAAAACAGAGTGCTAAGCAAGAGCCGTATTCCTGTAATGTAACATATGTATTTGTGAGTCGCAGTCTATACCACCGTGACTAACAAAAATAAACGGTAGAGAAAAGACGCTAAATGTCGGTCAAAATATTTAATATTAAAAATCTGTGCATATAAAATATTCTCCATTACTGTAATGGAGAATATTTTGTAATGTAATGGAGTTTTGATATATATGTAATGTTTAATTTTGATAAGTAACTACATTATGTATCAAAATTAAACTTAAAATGCCAATTAAAATAATGAATTTATTAATCCGATGACCCTGGGCTGTTGAGTTTTTGTATCTTTGGTTGATTTTGAGTTGTACTTTGTCCCTCTTCCTGGTAAACTAAAAGGGGTTTTACTTTAAATTTTCCCAGCAGTGTTACCGCTCAGCAATACAGTCAACCGATCCTTCGCTGCTTTGAAGCCAGGCATGTTTTTGTTTCTTTCGATATGAAACTTCTTTTAGGCATTCATTTCCAAAAAAGTCCTATTTCATCTATGTTAAAAACTTGTTGAGAAGTATAACACCGCTCTTCAATAATTTTAAGAAGTTCTTTTTTGAAAGTTTCAGCTCTTCCTTGATCTGCATTTATCGCTTCTCCCTGAATTTTAAATCTATTGAACCAGCCCTTACTAGCTTTAAATGGTTCCACATTTTTTTTTTTTTTTTTTTTAAAGGTGAGCTTTCTTCAGATCATCATATAGGCTAATCGCTTTTTATTTAATAATATTTAACTTAATGGAATTGTGTGTCGGAAGATATTATTTTAAATAAAATTATTTAGAATTCTCTCCATTTCAATTATAATAGCCAGCTTGTTTGTTTGTTATTTGGTTTTATAGGAGCATTAGAAACTAAGGCCATATTGCTCTGGGGATATGTGGTGGTCATTCCCTGACCTTTCTGCATCCTCCGTATTTGGTAGTAATGGGCTCAAACCCCGGTCTAATCAAGGAGCATGTGTTACACACTGCTGCTCCTGCCCACCTGGCTACGGAGGCGCTTTATAATAGCCAGCCTAGCCATAACTAATTTAGTTTTTTTTTACAGTGGAACAGCTGCCTTTCCCGCTGCTAAAATTAATTCTTTATTTTTTTATAATTTTTCTTACAGTTGAATCTGCCAGTCCTAAATGATTTCACACATCTACTTGTCATTGAACGGAATCGATTCGCTTCAAAATGTATAATTTAATTTTCAAATTCAGTCTTTTTCTTACCTTAGTAGGCTTTGCACCACATCTAGACGTTGTCGCTTTTTAATTCTTATCTGCCATTATTCATCTTCGAAAATGTAACTGCGTTGCATTAATTATTATATAATGTTCGAGTAAACTGTCCGTTACCTAACACTGCACTGAGTGATGACTAGACTTCGGATGAATGCATATAACGCAAATATTACAAGCAATATGCTTGATCATTTTTTTAAGATGTTGATCTCGGAACTATGTAACAAGCCACCATGCTGCAATTAAATTAGTGTGGAAGAAAATTTCACTGCCTGTGGGAAAATTTTTAATGCTGTTTTGCTATTCATTTTCGAGCTATTGACTACATCAGATGAAACGTTTTTGTTAAATATGACAAAATTTAATCTGTAAGCTAGTAAAAGAGCGTTATAGTGAGTTGTGACAGCGTTAGAGCGAACCGCATTATAATGAGGGTCTGCTGTAGTTTAAAACCAGCTAACTGCAAAGGCAGATAAAAGGATGAGGTAGTCAAGAAAACATCTTATTTCTCTGAGGCCACATATCTACATCTATATTATAACTGAATTTTTTTTTTTTTTTTTTTTTAGTGCTAATAGTCTCTTATTCAGTAAACTTTGTACCTTAGCACGGTACTAAGTACTATAGGTTCTAATACCTCTCGTGTTTGGGGTTCACATAAAAATAAACCAAAAAAAAAACCTTAGTATGACTTGCTCTTGCAAACTACAGCTAAGTGGCTGATCACAGAGCACAGTACTCGTGTGAGCTTGTAACTTTAATATCACTTAAGGATAGCTGAGAACAAAGGGAGATTGAAAATGCCCAGAGTGGGTACAGCTGGAAAAATGTATGCTTCATTAAATCTATGGTTATTCTCTTTCATAAACAGCAACTTCCTAAGCACACAAAAAATAGATATAATTCTGCACAATCAAGTTCCCCCCAATAACTAATTATACAGCTCTTCGGCTGCATGACTAAAGCAGAAGAAAATGAACAGGTAGCTCAAGGTTTAAGCTATTTGTTAATTTTGACTTGACTTCCTACTCCATACTAATGCTATAGAAGAGAAGACCTAGTGAGTGACCTTGATCACCTGTTGCTTTACACTCTGCTGCTATAGTTATAATGGAGATAAAAACAAAACAGTAATCATTATTACATGCAAAATATCATGTAGAATGATAATACTGCCTCATTATAATACTTATTCCTCAAGAAGAATAGTTAATTTTTTTTTATTCTCTAAATGTGAAAGTATTTTTTTCTCTTAAGCACACATTTCCCAACATTTGCTATGACAATGTTTAATGTTATTTTCCCATTTATTCTTCCTTTCTTAATTCAATGCTATTGTCATTTTCTCATATTTAACAAACTGAACTATAATTTACATCTTAACCACTGTTTCTATCTCTTATTCAATATAAATGTTTAAGGATGTAGATAAGTTCAGTTATTAGCAGAGAGGGCATGCTGTCAATTTGTTAACAAGAGGCTTTCCCAAGAATTTCTGATAAGGGTAATCTCCATTTAAAATACAGGAACTCCTCGACTTACATAATACTCGAATTTGACTTTGTAAGTTTTTGCCGGCCGGTGCAAACTGAAAACATATTTTGCATTTCTAGGGATAAATGGAGGTATTTTGAAAATATCGTGATGTGAACCCAATAACATTGTTTTTTTTTTTTTTTTTTTTTTGTAATTCGTTCCAAGTCCTTGGAAGTTGAAAATTTCGCAATATTACTAAGTTATTTCTCTCTCTAAAAGGTCATATTTATAATGGAAATCGCACTACACTTTCGTTATCATATGTTCCCATTATAAGAATAAATTTTGAACGCCTTGGTGATATTTTTCTAAAGCACATTTCTGGAGGTCACGACCAAAAACAATTTGCACTTTCCGGTTTTTTGGGCTTTTCTATTAGTGCAATCTATTATAAATGGGTAGTAAACTTGATTTTATTGCATTTGCAATAATCCTGATAACTGGAATTCTATGTGTTTTTATGTTACATTTCATTGAAGAGGCCTCTGGAGTCAGGAACTCTATGATTCATCTATGATGCTACTAAAACACTGACTCAAATCGATAAAATGCCTTTATTAAACAAAAATACACATACTGACTGTATATTAAAATAAAATAAGATGGTATATAACAAAAATAAAATGCGATAAAATATAAAATTAAAAGCACTAAAAAGATATTTAAAATTACTAAAAACCACTACAACAGGAGCTTTCGGCAGCAGCGGCCGCCGTCATCAGCAATAATGGTTGCAGGTTATATGACAATCTATATATATACACATATATTCCCCAGCAGGTCTGTGACACAACATCACAGAGTTTCTGACTCCAGATTCCAATGAATTATTTTTGGTTTATGGTCATTCTGTATTGTAAAGTGTGTTTGGTGTCAAACGGCAGCAGGGGTTCCCCCATCTATGCGTTGCTTGCATTGTAATGGATGTGCCAGTTTACTGGAAATGCCAGATTTAAAAGTGTGTGGACACTGTACATGTGTGGTGTCGTTTAGCTGCTGGACCCCTACTGATGCCCAATACTGCCCCACTTTCGCCCCGTGGAGGCAGACCAGGAAACCCAGAAGCTTTAGTTGTACTCTGGGTCATTCTGTACTGTAAAGTGTAAGTGTGTTTAGGGTCAAGTGGCACCAGGGGTTTCCCACATCTCCTAGTTTATGTTGTGGTGTGTTACAGTATGCTGTAAATGCCAGAGATTTAAAAGTGTGTGGGCCTTGGATCGTTTAGTGTCGTGTGCCATTGTTCTTCTGGTCGTTTAGCTGCTGGACCCCTGTTGGGCCCGATGTTGCCCCACTTATGCCATGTGGAGGCAGACCAGGAATCCAGTAGCTTATATATATTCTGGCAAGTCCTGCCATCTAATTTCCTGAGATTTCGGTGGCTAGGACCCTTAAAAAAAGGGGGGGGGAGAGGACACTAAAGTTTAGAAAAAGCCAGGAGAAGTTAATGTGGTTCAGGTTTCAATTTAGAAATCGTTAATTTTGTTTAGTTACGTGGGGTTTACGCTGGCATATTAGTCAGAGTAGGGGGGACGAGATTGAAGATGGGGGAAAAGACAGAAGTATGGGGTCGATAGGGAAGGCAACCCCAGATGGTCAGTAAAGCAAGCCCATGCCTCACCAGGCAAAGTATATGGGGGTGGCAGGGGAGGGAGGAGACAGGTAGACCATCACCTCCTCCTCCCCCACCTGCAGAGAGAGGAAAAAATGTGCCAGGCAAGAGAGCTGGTACGGGTCGCCATTTGGCAACATGGCAGTGAGGTTGCAGCAGTTGTAGTGTCGTCATATAAGATCAAGTGCGGTAGTATAGTCTCTGGTGGGACAGTGTCCCGTCCAGGTTGAATGTCTTTGTCTTTGGTTCCCTATCTTCGGTTAGTACATTTGTCAGTTTCACTTAGGTCTCACATTTGTTGGTACATGGGCAAAGTTTCTTGGTTCAAGTGTTGGTTCGTATCATTGTAGGAAGTGCACCGTCACTATTCCTAGGCAAGACAGCTATTGTCTTCCATATAATTATCATTCCGGGTGTGTCCAAAAGGATATTTTGATTTGTTATCTGGCTGGTCGTCTTTCACTCCTGGTGTATTGCATTTAGCGTTCTCCTCCTTGAGAAGAGTTCTTGAGCAAAGTTGGTCAGGGCTCTGTATTCCTCCTCTGAATCCAGTAGGTGAAACTCTTGCCCTTTGGGGAGGTATCTTATACTTGTGATTAGGATGCATCCTCGTAATCTGAGATCCTTGTATTGCAGACAGTCATACATGGTGTTCCCAGGTTTCGATCTCTCTCCCCACATGTACAGCATGGGCCCTCTACAAGAGTGAAGTCCATTAACTTTGCGTTGAATGGGCCGTGTCCAGTTAGCAAGTACATTGTTTGCAACCCTGGAAAGAACCAAGTAGGCGATTTTGGATAAATTTTTTTGTGGCAAGAACTTGTGTGTGATGGCTTCTTTGGTTGTTTCAGCCCACCTGTCTTGCCACACCCAGCAGGTGAGACTGAAGCCGGATCTTTTCTGCCTTTTGATTATTTGTTGGGTCTATTGTAAATTCCAGAAAAGTGGTAGTTATTCTCTTAGATAAGTAAGTAGTCCTGTTCTTGTGATTTCAAGATCTGTGGAAGTATTGCTGCTATCACCTGCAGTGCTGGGTTACTCACTGTTCTGCAGGCGCGGGTGGTAGTGAGCAGGATGGTGTGTTGAATTGCATCTGGCGTTCTCTTATTTATGACCAAGGCAGTTTTGTTGTGCCAAATTGCTGAAGCATATGCAGTTATTGGGAGGAAGGTTGTCTTGTAGTATAAGGCTAAGGTACGTTTTTTGAGACCCAGGTCTCGCCTTGTGACCCTGGCTACCATGGCAGAGTAGTTTCTGATCTTTTGTCTTAGGAATTTGAGACGTGATTGGAAGGATAAGTTACTGTCTAGTATAACACCTAGGTATTTTAGTTGACTGGCGAACGTGATAGTTGTCCCATCAATTTTAATCTGAGGTGGTCGTCTCAGTTGCAGGGTTCCTTTAAGCAGCGGTGACAATGTCTTTGTTGGTGACATTGTAAAGAAATTATTCTTGGCCCACTGTTGGAATATCTGCAGGGTCTGATTAGCTAGGATTTCCAATTGGGCTCTGGAGTTTGCTTGCACTGTCAAAATCAGGTCATCTGTGAAGGCCTGCATCCCCACCGTTCCTAGGTTCATCCTCAAGAATCATCAAATACCAAGTTCCAGAGGAGTGGGCTCAATACAGACCCCTGTGGACATCCTCTGTGTACTGTTCTTGCAATCTTTTTGTATGGAGTGTTTATCTCAATTTTTCTTTGTCAGAGATAGGTTTCTATGACTTTATAGAGGATGGGTACTTTAGCTTCCTTGAGTTTGCCCAGGATGCTCGGCCACCAGAGTGAGTCGAATGCCCTGGCAAATCAATCAACATTACAAGGAAACACTTGTCACATTCTTTGATCTTAACAAGATCAAAGGTTTATGAGGGCTTCTGTTGTGGAGGATCCCAGTTTAAATCCAAACTGATTCCCAGCTGCTTTGTAGTGTTGGAGGATTCGTTTGTGCATCAAACAATTTCAATTTGCTAACTACTGAAAGAAGTGCGATAGGCCTGTAGGATTTTGGGCACTCTGATTTCTTAGTTGGACTCTTGATGATAAGTTTGATATTGGCCGTTTTCCATTTTGTTGGGAATTTCCCTACCTCTAGGCATCTGTTGAACAGGGTCAATAGAAGTTGTGGTATATAGTCTATTACTTTTTTAAGTATTTCGGGTTTTATCATGTCTAGGCTGGGACAATTTCTGTTTTTTTATCCGGGCAGCAGCAGCACTGAGCTCCTCCATGGTGAAGGGGGGCTTCAATGGTTTGCATGCTGTAGTTCCGTTTTTCTTGACAGAGATGATTTTGTTCCTGTACAGTTGGGACCGCCGGTTCCTTGAATATGGCATTCAAGATGTTGTCCACCGATTGTTCCCAAGTTGTCATTTGACCCTGTGGGTTTCTTGCAGTAGTCACTACCTCCCCCCCGTAGGGAGTTTGTTGGTAATAACCCTGTAGACTGTTCCCCAGGGGTCATCATTTCCAGTTGTTGTCACTAAGTGTTCCCAAGTTCGTTCCTTACTTTTCCGGATGGTGTCAGGGTATCGGTTTCTGGCTTCCCTATAATGTTGACTTCCACTTCAGCTTCTGGCCACGTCTTGTGCGCTCGTTGAAACTCCTTCCTTCTTTTGGTTACCACTTTGTGGAGGGCATTGATTTCTGAAGTCCACCAGGGGATGGCTCCAGTTTTGGGTTCTTCTTTTTGATAGCTTCGTAGCTTATATCTGTGATTATTTTCGTTGTCTTATCTTGCAGTATGTCTGAGTTGGCTTGCGGGTCTAAACCACCTGGATTGCGTTCCACCGCTTTATTCAGTAGATTTCTGAAGAGCACCCAGTTGGCAATGGTGATGGTGTATCTGTTTATCATCTGCTTGGCTGGTGGTGTTCTTGTTATCTTGTAGGTTATGACCTGGTGGTCTGAAGTGGTCCACAAATCCTAGACCCTCCAATCAGTCATGAACCCTGCAAGATTTCTGGATGCCAGGGAGATGTCAATCGTGGCCTCCTACAGGGTATTACAATAGGTTGGCAGATGATATGGCTGGTTCAGAACAGTAAATTGGGAGCCCATGAGGAAGTCCTCCAGAAGTTGGCTGTTTCTCGTTGGCTGTTTCTGTCCGGTGTAGCACTATGCCATGCTGGCGAACGGCAACTGAGATCCGTGCCGATGATAATTTTTTGGTTAGGCAGTGTATCCAAAAGTCGTAAGTAGTTTATTGTGAAGGTTATTTCTTCTCCTGGTCGGCTATAGTGCCCAGGGCTGTGATAAGGTATGCGCATGCAGCCCAGAACTGCGTGACCCTGGTGTTCTGATTTCTGATCAATATGGCCGCCCATGGGGTATTCTCATCTGTCTGAATAATTATGAAGTACAGTGGATAGCCCCTAACCAGCTTTTTATGTACCTATGGCTCCTGGAATAGTATAATGCCTGCTTTTTCCTGCTCTGCTTTTACTCTGACCTGGTTGGCCACTGCTCTGGCCTGTTGTTCGTTTGTCTGGAAGATCTTTATCATTGTGGAATTAAAGTTTTTAATTCGTGTTTCCATAGTTAATTCTTCCTTGGTAGGTAGACACTCTTGGCTTTCAGATAGATTGGGCACTTCGGGTCTCTGATGGAATTAATGGCTTCCCTATAGAGTTTGCACATACATAGTCTTGGTTCTTGTTTGGGCAGGCATTGTAGTCATGCCCCTTTTCAGAGAAGTGACCACATGTCTCGACGTCCTGGGTGCATGTGTGGCCAAACTTGCAGCATTTGTAGCACTCGGGAACAGCCACAACCCTGAAATGACAGGATCCCCAGTCTATGTAGATTCTTGATTGATTTCTTATTACTTGCCAGGCTTCTGGCACTAGTTCTACTATCAAGTTATTGCGAAACCATTCCTTGATTTGATGGAGTATTTAGGAGTTATTAATTGTTGCGATTTCCTTTCCGGATATATCCCTTCTAGAGGTTGCTCGGAAAACGCCGTTTCCGCGAACCGTACGGGATAGAACGATGAAACCAACGGCATTCCACGTGTACCGTGAAACTATTGAGAAATACTGATTTTAAACTTAACGGATCATAACAGTTGTTTTGTTATAGGGAGGAGAACCCGGATTTTTCCAGTTTTACCTTCCGCGTTGTTAAATTTCTGATAATTTCTGTTAAAAATCTGAATCTGATGTGATAATTTTGTTGTTTACATCATAAATAACTATAGATGGGTCCCTACTTTTGGGTGGCTCCGCGCTCAGTCCAAGGATTGCAATCTTTGGGTTTTCCATTATTTCCAGTGCTGCTTCTTTGGTCTCTGTCTCTATAACTATACCTACACCTCATTTTCCTAATTCCCTTTACTCTCATCTGCTTTAGGTACTCTTTTTTAGGTTTGTCATTATTTTGGTTTTGATTTCAATACTAGTTTTTACTTCTTCCAGGTTTTTGGTCTTAGGATGACCAAATTTGGCATTACTTGCAGCGTTTTTCTTATTCTGCCTTGTCCTGGCTGTATCAGTTGAAGTAGTTGTTATTGTGGTGCTCAGCACATCCGAATAAGAGCGAGAACACTGTGGCATTTGTTTTACTTTCTTTCTCTCTCTCTCTCTCTCTCTCTCTCTCTCTCTCTCTCTCTCTCTCTCTCTCTCTCTCTCTCTCTCTCTCTTCTAAGTATGCCTCCATCTCTGCTTTCATCTTTTCATGCTCCATGTGTTTCTTGTTTAGGATTGTCTCTAGCTTGGTCCATAAGGTGACAATCTGTCCCCTGAGGCTAGCTGAGACTACTACTCTGGCCCTTCAACAGGTCTTCCAATGCAGTTCTGAGGGCGAGTGACTTTTCTCGTACAGTAAACTCGAGTAGAGTAGGGTCTAGAGGGATGTTCAGTGGTCTGGTGTCTTCATTTGGGTGTTGTGAAGCACAGCCTTCCTGGCCTTCCTTCAGCTCACAATTCAGCTGAACTGCGTACTCTTCTTGGTTAGTGCGAGTTTCACCTTGGCTTTGTTTACCAAGCTGGTTCATATATGATGTGTCGCCTTCTACTCCCGTTATTTAAAACTTGTGGCCATGAAGTAACTACATAGATTAATGGAGGTTACTTCGTAGCTGTCATTAATATCGGAGATGTCATTTACCGGCGATTTTATCTGGGTGATATAATTCTTATCATTAAAGGCATATTATGCTCACTGTCTACTTTCACGATCTCATGATCCCTCCGTGATTTTTCTGGCGTCTGGTCCTTTAGTGTCCTTCCATCCGCAACGTTGTATTTCCCACACAGTATTTCCCCTAAGTTCCCATGAGGCAGATCCTTAGTTTGGAGTGTCCTGGAGGTCTGGCAGGTGTCTATTTCTGGCAATTCAAGAGATGTAACCGCCTTTTGGGGGGGGGGGATTTGCAGCATTCCCCTAAAAAAGAACTCCGGGATTTTGCTGGCAGTTTATTTATGTGTACAATCTTGCTGCAGGAATGGCAAGTAAGGTTATTGTACCTGGTGCATTTGTAGCAGGGTGCTTAATGATCTTGTAATAACTGTGAGCAAAGTGGAAGAGAAATTGTTGAAGTTAAACGTAAGAAAAGCACCTGGGGGTGGATGGGATCTATCCAGTTATATTAAAGGAGGCGGCAAGGCAACTAAGCAAACCCTTAGCCATAATTATGAGAGCATCCTTGGACTCAGGGGAGGGTCCCACGGACTGGAGATGTGCAAATGTATCCCCAATTCACAAAGGGGGATCGAAGGGTGCCACGAGTAATTACAGACCAGTTAGTTTAACTTCTGTTCTGGGTAAAATAATGGAGTCGCTGGTTAAAGATGCATTGCAGGATCATCTAGACAAGACTGCAGCAATAATTCAGACACAGCATGGGTTTGTTAAGGGAAAGTCTTGTCTGACAAATTTGATAGGATATTATGATGTGGTTACAAAAGGAACTGGATGCAAAAAACAATTTTGATATCATATATTTGGATTTCAGGAAAGCTTTTGACACTGTTGCGCATGGAAGACTATTGTACAAATTGGAGCAGAATGGTATTAAGGGTAAGTTGCTACAATGGATAAAAGGATGGTTAAGTGCGAGAAGACAGAGGGTGGTAATCAATGGGTGCTGCTCTTCTTGGACTAATGTTATTAGTGGAGTCCCACAGGGTTCGGTGTTAGGTCCACTGTTGTTTTGTATATTTATCAATGATATTGATGAAGGTATATCAGGCTTAATGTCGAAGTTTGCAGATGATACAAAGGTTGGCAGGGTTGTTAACGACAGTCTGCTACTGCAACAGGATCTAGATAATTTGGGCAGATGGGCTAAGAAGTGGCAACTGAAGTTTAACCTTGACAAATGCAAAGTACTGCATATGGGTAGAAATAACCCCAGAGAAACGTACCAACTGTGTGGTACTACACTTAAGGTGGTAGAAAATGAAAAAGACCTGGGAGTAATTGTGCAGTCAGATATGAAGTTCTCTGAGCAATGCAGACAGGCTGCCAGGGCAGGTCATGGGGTTTTGTCAATGATATATAAGAATTTTGCTAGCAGGGAAAAGGAGGTGATTATCCCTCTGCATAAGGCAATGGTCAGGCCACGCCTTGAGTACTGCGTACAGGTCTGGAGACCTCATTTTAGGAAGGATGTAGATTTACTTGAGCGGGTACAGAGAAGGGCAACAAGATTGGTGAGGGGAATGAAGGGATCCTCTTACCAAGAGAGGCTTAAGTTCTGCAAATTGCAGTGGCTGGAGACTAGGCACCTGCACGGTGATCTGATTGAGGTATATAAGGCCTTGAATGGATTGAGCACGCTGAATTCTGATGGGATCCTTCCACTTGTTCAGATTACGAACCTAAGGGGGCATAAATTCAAATTAAGAAAAGACAGATGTAGAATAGATGTGCGGAAATTTGCCTTTAGCCAGCGGGTGGTTAATTGTTGGAACAAACTTCCATCTGTCGTTGTGGAAGTTGATAGCTTGAATAAATTTAAGGAGGAACTGGACAGGCATTTGGAGGGAATGGTGTGATTTTTTTTTTTTTTTTTTTGGCTGATGCTGAATAAGCTCATACATTTGCTTTCTTGCATCACATGCCACTGCTACTACTACTACTATATGTGAGTTTGAATTGAGTTTGTTTTCCGTTCTACATAGGTGAAAGGTACCAGTCTTGTTATTACCATGTATACACTTGTTTACACTTGACATTGTTTTGTTGTGTATTTCAGCATGGCTAAGAACAAAAACAATGATTATCAGTCAACAGAGGGGTTGCAGAAGTTCCCTAAGGATGCAGATTATTTCGGAAGGACTGAGTGCAAGCAGGTGTATTGGTGGAGGCGCTTGCTGTGTCTAAAAGACACACATTGGCAGATAGGCAACAGGAAAGGGATAGGCAAAACACACATGACGTTTGGTGGGCTTAACAAGTCTAACTAAGAATACAATGAATGGAGTCAGCCATTACATACTACAGTACAAATTGCTATCCGAAAAATAAGTAAAAAAAATACTTAACTGCATCTTTGGTTCCAAAATTGAAATTGTTCTCAGTGGGTAAGTATGACCTTGGGTAATCACTCAGAGCTATAGCATATCACTAAACAGCATTAAAACTAATTAATTTCATTCTTAATTATAGCCAGTTAAATTTAAGAGTGCACATTAACTCGCAACTACATAACTCGCCACCTAGCGACACTCTCCGGTCATTCTATACTGCGGAGGTCCAGTAATTTCAGAGATTATGTGTTACTGAGGTCAAGCAGAGGCAACATCTAAGGTTTGCACATTGGTGCAAATTTGTCAGTTTGGTTCCGTATGGCTTTGGAGTGAAATTATCATTTCAAGACAGTTGGCTAAAATGTGCTACTATGAAATACCAGAGAAAGGTGGTGGGTATCTGGATCGGTAAATTGCATAAAGATTTGATGTATACCAGGAGGTGTAAAGAAACCAGTGCCAAGTGTTTAAGTGAATGTTAGGAATTAGTATATTGGACACGAGTATCCAGAACAGTGATGGCCAATGCTGCCCAGATCTCAGATGAATATAGACAAAGGCAAGTGAATAAATATAATAGATAAAGAGAGGAAGCCATGGGGGAAAGTAATGTAGTTACTCGGGGAGAGTTCATTCATAAACTGAGTGACAAGGAGATAACGAATAAACAGAAAGAATTATTAAGTCTACGCCCCAATTTCAGTTTGGTTGCTCGTAGGCTCCCCATAGCGGATATAGCAGTGGGTATAGATATGGTTGTGGCCAATCTACACGAGGTCACAGCTAATGAGATCTGGATTAGGACGTTTTGCATGTCAGGTTCAGTGCGCAAAGCCTTTTCCAATTTAACAACTGCACAAAGAAGAGCATTAGGGGAATTAAAACAAGATGATAGTATTGAATATGAATTGTCAAACTAAGAGAAGAAGCTTATTTGAGAAAAGATCTAAACCTCCGAAACACTTCCTAGTTCATTTCACAAATATACGTAGTCCCAATTCTAATCTCAATGACGTCCATTTCCACTTGCAGCCTGCCAAATTCCATGTACTTTTTCTGACAGAATCTCTTACCGGTTGATTCAACTACTGCTCATCTCATTTGCCCAAATTATTCGCTGTATGATTCCTTTCACCTCAATGGTGGTACTTGTGCAATGTCTGTTCCGATATTCCCTGTGAGAGACTTGGTAATTTGGAATTTCCTCTTTTCGATCTTCTCTGGCTTAATATCTCTCTACCTCGTGTCAAATTCATCTGTTTCTCTAGCACTCTCCCAACTCCACTAATCACTTGGAGCTCTTTGACTTCCTTTCTTTGCAACTTAACTTTCTCCAGTCCAACTTTCCTAATAGTGAGTTAATTTTCCTTGGTGATTTTAATGTTCACAACTCCAGCTGGCTTCCGTTTTCTAGTCACAACGACCCAGCTGGTCGAGATGCTGAGGCTTTTGCAATTACTAATGATCTTGCACAGATTGTTCATTTACCTACAAGGATACCGGAAAATCCTAACCATACAGCAAACACACTTGATCTTTTTCCCCACAAACAACCCTTCTAAGTACACGGTTGAAGTGAGTGGTCCTTTAGGCATCTCAGATCACAACTTGGTGATTGTCTCTTCTCCAATGGAGCCATTATCTCATGGCTATTCCCAACCTCGTATTGTTTGGCATTACAAGAATGCAAAATGGAATGACCTGTGAGATTTCTTTTCTTTGGTCGGATCATTGTTTTAAAACTTGTGATGTCAACGTTTGCTCAGATCGTGTCAGTGAAATTATTCTTGTAGGAATGGAATCCTTTATTCCACACTCCACTGTAAAATCTCGTCCTTTATCTAAACCTTGGTTTTCCAATAAATGTGCTAAGTCTGTTCAAGAGAAAACGTTGCATATCGTAATTCGCTTGTTTCCAGTTCTTCAGTTTAATTTTCTGCTTACACCAAAGCTCGCAACAATTGTAAAGCAGTTATTAATCAGTCCAAACCAGATTTTGAACAGGCTAAGAGTAGAAAACTTGCTTCTTGCCCTAATGGTAGTCGAGCATTCTGGTCTCTTGCCAAAGCTATTGGCCACAACTTTTGCCCATCTCTGCTCCCACCTCTGTCAAAACCAGATGGTTTTGTTGTCACTTCAGCCAAGGATTTCTCTTCCAACTCATATCTCATATGTATTAATGATCTTGGTTTGGTTTGGTTTGTTGTTTGGTTTTTTTTTTTAGGAGCATTAGCAACTAAGGCCATATTGCTCCGGGGATATGCGGTGGTCATTTGCTGACCTTTCCGCTTCCTCCGTATTTAGTGGTGACAGGCTCGAACCCCGGTCTAATCAAGAAGTGTGTGCTACGCACTGCTGCTTCTTCCCACCTGGCTATGGAGGCGCCAGCTAATGATCTTGGTAAAACACCTCCCACCATTCCCAAAATGCTCCATTCAATGACTCCTGTGGTCTTCCGTCAAAAGGATTTTGATGAATCTTGATGCAAAGAAGGTTCCAGGTCCTGATTGTATTTCTCCACTTGTTTTCAAAACCTGTGCTCCTGTACTTACTGCTGTTCTTTGCCGCTTTTTTCACTTTCTTATTCCAAAGGTGTTTTTCCTTCTGCTTGAGGCCCTCTGTAGCCAGATGGGAAGGAGGAGCAGTGCATAGCACACGCTTCTTGATTAGACCGGGGTTAGAGCCCATCACCACCAAATACGGAGGATGCGGAAAGGTCAGGGAATGGCCACCGCATATCCTGGAGCAATATGGCTTTAGTTGCTAAATGCTCCTAAAAAAAAAACCAAACCAAACTTTCTGCTTGAAAATTTGCTCATATCTCAGATGAATTTTTCCTCCTCTCAACTTTTCAACAAATCCCTCCCATCCGATTATCGTCCTATTGCAATTACTTCTACTCTTTCTAAAGTAATGGAGAAATCAATTAACCGCCAACTCTTAAACTACCTAGAAACCTTCCATCAGATCAACAATCGCCAGTATGGATTCCATCAGTGTTGATCCACTGGCGATATTCTGTCTTATGTTACCCATTTATGGACTAATTCAATGGAAAAGTTCGGTGAAACACAAGCAGTTGCTCTTGACATCTCAAAGGCTTTCGATTGTGTTTGGCCTAAAGGTCTCCTAAAAAAGCTTCCATCTTATGGTTTGCCAAATGTTTTCTGTAATTGATTATCCAGTTTTCTCTGATCGCTCACTGAGGGTGATAGCTCTCTGTCTTCTAACTTTTCCACTAATGCTGGTGTCCCCCAAGGTTCATTTCTCCCCCCCCCCCCACAAATTCTTTTCCTCTTGTATATTAATGACCTTCTTCCACTGACTGGAAATCCTATCCATAGTTTTGCCGATGATAGCACATTGCATTCCACTTTGCATTTTGAGAAACATTGCCCTGCTCACCTTCAACTTCTCAAATATCCGCTACCAATTCCTTAAATGCCAATCTCCAGGTAATTCTTCAGTGGGGCAAAGAAAACTTAGTTGATTTCAATCCTTCTAAAAGACAGTCTTGTCTTATATCTCGCAAAAAGGATTCTTCTGCTCCTATGCTTATCTTTGGTGACACTCCGATTTCAAGGCAAAATGATATATCTCTTTTGGGGATTACCCTGACTTCTAATCCCTCTTGGCACAAGCACATTACAAAGATTGCTGTCCCTGCATCTAAAAAAATTAATTTTTTCTTTCTTTCTTGGTGTTACTTTTCTTCCACACAGCTGTTCACTCTGTACAAATCGCAAATCCGCCCTACCATGGAATATTGTTTCCACATCTGGGGCGGTGCCCTCAAAACCTCTCTCAGGCTTCTGGATTCCATTCAGAAGATGGCAGTTAGGTTTATTAATTAATGACTCCTCTCTAACAGTCTCTCCGCTCACCGTCTCGTAGATGTCCTGTTTCTGCTACATGGCTTTTCTACAGATACTTCCATGAGCACTGTTCTTCTGAATTGGCTTCTATAATTCCCACTCTCTCTTTCAAAACAGTCCGAACACATGCCACCACCAGCCAACATCCAATCATTGTTCAACTTCAAACTCACAGAACCAACTTTTCATCTTCCTTGTTTATTCATTCAACTGCCGTTTTCTGACAGTTGAATGAATAAACGAGGAACCTTCCTTCATACGTATTTCGTATGAAGGAAGATTCAGACGAAATACAGTCTACAGAAGTTCAAGTCTAATATCAATAAATATCTTCTTTCATCTCCTCAACCTCCATCCCAAGCATATTATAAAGTTAGTACTATAGGTGCTAATACTTCACGTGTTTGAGGTTTTCATTAAAAAAAAAAAAAAAAAAAAATTGTGGTACTACGTGCGGACAAGTGCAGATCCACAGTAGTGTTGAGCAAAGATGATTATCAAGAAAAGGCCGCTAGTTTATTAAATGATAAGTCTATGTATAGGATCATTCGTAGGAACCCTTTGGGCGGGCTGGAACGAGTTAATAAATTTGCCTAGAGTTGGTGCAAGGCGGGAAAAATATCGAAGAAAGTTGCATGTGTCGGACTGTCATTTGCCTAGATTTTATGATCTGCCCAAAGTGCACAAGGCTGGGGTACCTCTCAGGCCCATTGTGTCATTTGTATTACACTATTAAAAAACAGCAGAGAGTTTGTGCAGTTCGTCTGTGCTCAGCAGGTAGAAGAGGGTGAGATTATGGCATCTTTCAATGTTGTTTCTTTGTTCACCTGTTGAATATGGCTTGGATGTTTGTTTGTTATTTGGATTTTAGGAGCATTAGCAACTAAGGCCATATTGCTCCGGGATATGCGGTGGTCATTCCCTGATCTTTCCGCATCCTCCGTATTTGGTGGTGACGGACTCGAACCCCGGTCTAATCAAGAAGCATGTGCTACGCACTGCTGCTCCTTCCCACCTGGCTACGGAGGTGCCCTGAATATGGCTTGGATTGTGTGCAGAAGGCTTTGAGTAGAGATGGTACTTTGAAGGATAGGACAGTTCTAAGTGGTGAAGACATTTGTGAAGGTGTTAGTTTATGCTTATCGAGTACCACCATATTGTTTCAAAATGTTACCAGTAGGTCCGTGGAGTGGCCATGGGTTCACCTATTAGAGCAATTATAGCCAATTTAGCCATGGAAGAGTTCGAAGGCAGGATGTTGGGGAGCTCTACTGAACCCCCATTACGGGCATGGAAGAGGTATGTTGATGACATGTTCACGGTAATACAAAGGGGATACGAAACAGAAGTACTTAATTGGTTGAATAACGGTTTGCCCTATATTCAGTACCTTGGAGATTGAGCGGGGGCCCCCTACCGTTCATAGATGTGTGTGTGTGTGTGTACACAGAAGGCTGACATTTGAAAACTAAGCTTTACAGAAAACCTGTGTCGTGGCCAATACACACACACACACACACTTTAAAACTGCTCAGGCTGGTTGCCACAAAAATAGTGTGGTTAAGGCCTTAAATGGGAAGGGTGGGTCCCACTGCTCTTCATCTGAGGAGAGGGGCGACGAGACTAAATGGGTTACAGCTGACCTAGAAACGTGTGGTTATCCCCAGAGCATTATTGAGGGGTGTTTAAGAGATATGAGTAGCAGTCGCAGGGATGCTTTTACACCTGTTGCCACTGCAAACATTCCTTACTATCTGGGCATTTCAGAACCCATTTCCTGTATTTTACGTTCATGTAAGATACGCTGTGTGCAGTTGCCGGGTCAGAGACTGCACACGGTAGTGTCCGCAATCAAAGATCCTATTGCGGGTAGTGACACTAGTGGGGTTGTATATGAAATTGAGTGTCCGGATTGTAGGGAGTGTTATGCGGGAGAAACGAAACATAGGCTGTGTGATTGCCTCGGGGAACATGATAGGGCCCTCAAGACAGCCAATTATGTGGGTTCAGCCATAGCTGAACATGCCTGGGAAACTGGGCATGGCATTACAGATAGAGAAGCCGTGATCATGGATTGACTTGGATATGGCTTTTGGAACCAGTAGAGAGTTTAACGATATGTCTGTCTGGATGTTATAGTCTTAATAGGGATAAGGGCTGCACAATTCATCCACTCTTTGAAGCCCTTATCCTAGAGAGAGAGACGAACGGTTTAGAGTGGTTCGTTCATTTCCGGTTCCAAGGCACGAGACGTGAACCATGTGCAGGTGCCATATTTCATGTCGCGGACCTGCTGGGGCGTATATGTGCACATATATCGATTGTCGGATAACCTGCAACCATTACTGCTGATGAAAGCTCTTGTTTTAGTGGTTTTTAATAATTTTAAATATCTTTTTAGTGCTTTTAATTTTATATTTTATTGCATTTTATTTTTGCTATATACCATCTTGCTTCATTTTAATATACAGTTCATATTGTGTAAATAATATGTATATTTTTGTCAGTATGTGTATTTTTGTTTAATAAAGGCATTTTATCAATTTGAGTCGGTGTTTTAGTAGCTTCATAGATGAATCATTTATATTATGGTATTATGGTGAAATGTGTTCCCCTTCACTGAAATCTTCAATCATATAAAAAACAAATTTTCAGAAACTTCTCTTCATTCCTATTTACGTATTACAATGATGAAGAGAACGGGACCAACAGAAAGTACAAGTGCTGGCAGTGCCAGGAAACGAAACAAAATTGATTTAGAAATGAAAATGAAAATGATTAAGAAGTACGAAGCAAGACAAAGTTTGTCATCTATTGCAAGGGAATTGGGTCTCGTTTCTTCAATAGTGAATACTATTTTAAAGGACAGTGCATGCATAAAATAACATGTTAAAGGATCGACACATTTAAGATCAACAGTGATAACAAAACAGTGTTCGGGTGCTATATCGAAGATGGAAAAGCTATTAATAATATGGATGGAAAATCCGTTTCAGAAGCAAGTTCCCCTGAGTCCGATGACCATTCAAGCAAAAGCAAGAAGTATTTATGAAGATATTAAAGCTAAGTACAGCGAACCCCAAGCTAAGTTCATGGCAAGCAAAGGCATCAAAAGATAGGGCCACGCTCTTGTTTTGAAGTAATGCAGTGGGAGATTACAGATTAAAACCACTGCTTGTGTACCATTCTGGAAATCCTCGTGCATTTAAGGGTATCAATAAAGCCACCTAATCTTGCATTTCCAATCGAACCAGAGAGCATGGATAACAATATCTCTCTTTGAGGATTGGTTTAAATGCTGCTTCAGTCCTGAGGTTGAAAAATATTGTAAAGACAACGATGTTCCTTTCAAGATTTTGCTTCTATTAGATAACGCTCCTGGACTTCCTATGCATCTAGATGATTTCAATTCGAATGTGGGAGTCATATTTCTACCGCCAAACATGACTTCACTCATCCAACCTTTGTATCAGGGTGTTATTTCGAATTTAAAAGCAAACTATTTACGCACATTTGCTCAGGCATTGTCTACAGTAGATGATGAGAAAAATTTTACGTTAAGAGACTTTTGGAAATCTTATAATATATACCATGCCATTTTAAACATTAATAAGACCTGGGTGGAAATTACTAAAAGTTGTTTAAATGGTGCATCGAAGAAAATATGCCCACGGCATGTAAAAGGCTTTGAAGGATTTGAAAAAGACGAATCATATGAAGAGGTTACAGATAAGATTGTAAAGGTTGCAGAGTTACTTCAGTTGGAGGTTGATGCCAAAGATATGGAAGAGTTAATAGAGGAAGAAGAGAAGAAATTATCTAATGAAGAACTTATTGACTTGCAGGCAGCAATAGTGAAAGAAGAAAATGCTGACGAAGCTCAATACGAACCAAATGAGGAGCAGAGACGCTTCATCACCAGAGAGAGATGGCAATGGCATTTCACGAAATTGCATCGGCAATGGCGAGGTTTGAGAAGATGGATCCTGACAACAAATGATTCTTAAAAGTTAATGGAGGGGTGAATGATATGCTTACTTGCTACAAAGAAATCTATGATGAAAAGAAAAACCACCATCCAGTCATCCATTAATATGTTCTTTTGTAAGGTTGAGCGGCCAACCCCTTCTAAATCTCCACAGCCCTCAACCTTTGCAGCAGTGTACTTATCAGCTGAAGACGTCAATTCTGGCAACAATGCTCGAGATGTAAATCTTACTGACGTTATGCCTGTCTCCTCTCTTTTTTTGTGATTTTATAATTTTGAAACTGAACTGCTAGTTCAGTATCCTCAAATTACAAAATCGTGCAATTTAAAAAAATTGCACGATTTTGTAATTTTTCCTGCGCATGAGATAAAAAATTGAATAAATACAATAAATAATTCTATTTACAAGTTCGTCGAACATTTCTTTTTTGATTCAATCAATTCAGTGAGCACAGCTGCAAGTGCTACACAAGCATGGGGGAAATTCCAACTTAAGGAGAGTTCTGCGGAATATAACCCTTACGTTAACCAGGGAGTGGCTGTAGTCTGTTAAACTTTCCCAAACAAATAACAAATTTTTTTTCAACAAGTGGCTTGTTCGATCCCCAAAAATTTAACAAATACTTTCACATTTACAGTTGCATGAGCTTATCCCCAACCCCTTGCAGCACACCCCAAGTTTCACTGCTTAATTCACTTTAATATTCTTAATATTAAAGATTCCATCGTACCTTAACCAAATACTGTATACATATTGGGCATTCTATTTCCTTAGAAATGCTTGCTATTCAGAGTTTTTCTTACAGTTCATGTTGCTTTCCCTTGTAAGAAACCAACATCTCAGTGTCCTTGGTAGGGGTCATCACTTACATCTCCCAAATTTTGAGGGAAAAAAACTGATATGAAAATGAAGAAAATGAATTTTCAATGACATTAGGCAGCCCACATCTTTATAACATTGCAGTACAGTTGACAAGTTCAGAGATCCATAATTATCTTTTTCCTTCTTCAAAGAAATCCAGGCACAACAATGCAACTTTGCAATTAAACAATTGCAAAGTTGCTAGTTCAGTATCCTTAAGCTTTGTTTTAAACATATTATCTTTGAAGTTTATTTCTTTGAAGCCCAGTGAAAATTCTTTCTTTCAGTTTTGCATCTGTTAAATTGGGAAACACTTCACTTAGGTAGCAGAATACACTTCATTCTACATCATCCACAGCCTTAACAAAATCCTTTATTAATTCAAGCTTTATGAAGTGGAAGAGAAGATTTTACATATTTTACATTAATTTTCTGTGGTAAAACGTGCCCCCCTTCTCGTTGCTGTGCAATGTGTTTTTCTGTTGCACAACTGCCCCACAAATATAGAAAACAACAGTATTTTGTGAAATATCCTAATACACTGGTGATTAAGCTGGGCTTTACTGCAAATACTTTTACATGTTTCTTTCAAGCCAACAAGAAGAGAAACCAATGGGAATGAATTTACACTGCACAGCAAAACTGCTTTTTAAACGTAATTTTGAGGCATTCATAAATATATGCATTCACTGGACTGTGTTTAATGTCCATTTGATTCAGAAGACTACTAATATTTTTACAGAAACATATGTCATATTCTATAACAAAATATTTTGAAAGCACTTTGTGTTTTCGATATAATGTAACTTTAGTTCCTACTTTAGTAACTTCTACTGATGTTAAATGGAACCAAGGAGTTCTGCTTACTCTTCAGACAAATTTAAATCACAAACTAAGTAACCTCACAGTTGCCTAGTCTCCAGACACTGCAATTTGCAGAAATGAAACCTTTCTTAGTAAGAGCACCCCTCTGTTCTGCTCACCAATCTCGCCCATCTCTATACTCGTTACAGCAGCTCCACATCCTTTCCAAAATGAGGCCTCTAGACCTGTATGCAGTACTCAAGATGTGGTGTGACCATCTTAAGAAAATATTGCAGAGAATGATGCCAAAGAGATTATGTTTTGGGATTCAAGGTACCAGGTGAGTTGATGGCGCACCATTCTTTCCCAAGTCTTACTCAAGCAGCTGGTTAGAGAAATTGGTCTTTTGTTGAGGAACTGAATGATATTTTCCAGGTTTAGGTACAGCTATTACATAAGAATGTTGCCAGAAAGTGGGAATATATGTTCAGAGAATATCTGATTGTAAAAGCTGAGCAATAATGACAATGATTTCTGATCAAGATGTTGAAGCATTATATAGTATATTCCATCAGGGCCAGGAGTGCTGTTTCTTGAAGTATATATAGATTCTTTCAGTTCAGATACTGCGAGTGGTTGGTTATAGGGTAAAGGACAAGTAGTTTTGAAATTTAGTTTATTTTTTTCATCTTAGGCTTTAATTTTTTGAAAAGATGGTTGATATGGTTGAGGCGTACAATTACAGAACGATTACAGTTCCTAATGCATTTGCAATCACTTAGGTAGCAGAATCAGGAGAAGAGATCCCCTTTTCCATTCTGATTAATAATAGGAGAAGGTAACATATGATATTTACCACCCAGAGTGTCTATTTTTTCACAGATTATTTTGGTATCAGCATCTTTGTTGATTGAGGAAGCAAATTTTATCCATCAGTGTTGTTTTGCCTCAAGCTGTGCTTTTTCTGTTTGTTACAATCATCATTCCACCAGTGTTTGATATGCTTAGAGTTTCTTATTTGAGGCTGTGGAATGGCGGCTGTTGCAGCTGTTAGTATCTGCATTGTGATGTGATCATGAAAAGAGACATGATTGGTAAATTTTGTCCAGTTTGCTTTGGAAAATTTCGACTTCCTTTTTGTTTCTGTTTGTTTGTTATTTTTGTTATTTTTTTTTTTAGGAGCATTAGCAACTAAGGCCATATTGCTCCAGGATATGCGGTGGTCATTCCCTGATCTTTCCGCATCCTCCGTATTTGGTGGTCATGGGCTCGAACCCTGGTCTAATCAAGAAGAGTGTGCTACGCACTGCTGCTCCTGCCCACCTGGCTATGGAGGCGCCTCCCTTAAAAGAACTGAGCGTGGTAAGTAGGGTGACTTCAACTGGAATTTCACTCAAGGATGTGAGCCATAATAAGAGTTCAGTGTTGTGAATGAGTGGCCTGTATTAGTAAATCTCATGATTGGATACGTATCAGCATTTTCAGTGAACCTGTGGCATTTTTAAGGCACCTCTGAATGATGACGGGGGAGAGTTTGCCCACAGGTTGTGTTGACAGATTATGTATTATCAGGAATGCTTGCTTCCTGCTAGTGTCCATTTTCAGAGAGAGAGAGAGAGAGAGAGAGAGAGAGAGAAGTCATGGTCAGGTTCATGACTGTCACTTGTTGAGAACGCTTGGGACCTAAACAGGGAAATTCATTGGTTTCCATTTCTGCTCCTTTTAGCCCTGAGGGTTGGATTTCCCCCATATTGTTGGCCCTGCCATGTGGAGGCAGGGAGCGATGCCACCAGTGACCAAGCAGTTGTTGAAGTTGGTTGGTAATAAATATGTAGACTAAGAAAAGAAAGGTGGATTTCCTTTCTGTGTTTTTACTTTAGACCTTGTAAGCACAGAACCAATTGGCATAAACAAAAGAAAAGGTCAGTCTAGAAAATAAACAAAACTATATCACTTTGGGAGGGCATTCTGCTCACAGGAAGAAAATCACTTGTCACTTGGGGACAAGAATTCTTATGTTGCTCTTCAGCAGTTTGCATCCGATGTTTTCACAAGAAGAAGAATTAGTTATACATCTACGAATAATTCTACTCCTTTGTCTGGTGAAGCTACTCAATAGGGAGCAACATTCCCAAATTTTTTTTATTTTTATTTTATTTTAATTTAATTTTATTTATTTTTTTTTATTCATTCATTTTCTATTTATTTATTTATTTACGTTTTATTTATTTGTTTATTATTATTATTATTTATTTATTTTATTTTCTTTTATTTTATTTATTTATTTTCTTTTTTAACACCACGGGAAATCCTTTTTTTTTTTTTTTTTTTTTTTTTTTCTCTCCTCTGGAGTGGGCCCCCAGAGGAATCTGGCCCATCTTTTGCCAACATCAGGTGGGTCAGAGTCTCGAATTGAGACAGTGCGAGCTCCATTGAGACTGGCCCACCTTCCCGTGGTGTGGACAAGTACCCAGAATCATCTGTCCAGGTGACTGATGATTCTGGGTAGCCAAGCGGTCAGACACAACAACAGAACACACACATAATACACACAAACATATACTACTTATTTCTGGCCCTTCTACAGTGGTACTGTTCTTCACAGAGATACGAGGCGGAGATGAACTGACGTTCTAGGTGCCGCCCATTACAAAAACACATGATGTCCACATGTCACTTGGGGCCCGATGAGAAGTACTAAAGCCTACAACAGCTACAAGTTAATTTGTTATAGTAGCACAGATAAGTTAGGAGAGAGCAGGGCTTCATATGAGAAAGCACAGCCTAAGAGAGCAAAGAATGAGGACAAGAATTTTTCATGTATGTGAATACAAGGAAGAAAAAAGCAAATCAGATCAGAAACTTGTGCACTGGGTGTGGAAAAGTCTTAGACAACCCAGCTGACATTGAGGCTGTGTAAGTGAGGCTGAGATATATGAAATTAGTGATTTCGAAATTACAGATGACTGTATATGAGAAAAAAATTAAGCATAAAGTCAAGTAAGGTGCCTGGATTTGATGGTATATACTCAGTAATTCTGAGGGAGGCCTCCAGGGAGTGTATTGAACCACTGAAGTTAACTACGAGGGCATCTATGGACTCAGGAAAGATTCCTTTGGATTGGAGAAGTGCCAACGTATCATGAATACATAAATGCAGTTCTAAGAGCAAAGCTAATAACTACAGACTGGTTAGTCTGATTTCAGTGGTAGAGAAAATCTTTGAAGAAATGATTAAGAGTGCAATCCAGGGACATTTTTTTTTTTTTTTTATGAAAACCCCAAACATGAAAGGTACCAAAACCTATAGTACTTAGTACCGTGCATGGGTTTTAGGAGAAGTATGGGGGGGAGGGGGATGCCAGAAACTTTGCTCTAGAGACTAAACATGGGTTTCACCACTTCAAGCCTCCAATAAGCAAAGTGGTGGTATTTCACCGGTTGATGAAAGTCATCTATCACCATTAAGATAGATATGGCATTTGGCATTCTGAATAACACACAACATGGTTAAAGGAAAATCATGTTTAACTAACTTAGTAAGCTATGGTGACACAGTTACTCATGAGCTGAATGTAGGAAACAATTTCAAGACAGTTTATTTGGATTTTAGCAAGTCATTTGACTCAGTCCCTCATGAGAGGTTAGGTTACTGTGTAAGCTGGAAAAATTCATAAGATGGTTTGTGGGGGTTGTTGAAGGGCAGAAGGCAGAGGGCTGTGATTAATGGAGAAGTAGTGTCCTCGAGGACTGGTTCTTGGACCACTGTTGTTTCTCATTTTCATAAATGACATTGATGAAGGGATAAGTGTGATGTCAAAATTTGCAAACAATGTAACGATTGGTAGAGTAGTTAATGAATAGACTAAGCAATGCTTCTTCAGGATGACTTGAATAGGCTGCAAGAATGGTCACAAAACTGACAGCTTTGTTTTAATGCAACAAAATGAAAGGGCTTTCATTTGGAGAATAGCAACCCAGAAATAATTTATACAGTTGGTGGGGTCGAATTAAAAACAGCAGAGGGGAAAAAAGGGATCTGGGAGTTACGATATGGGCAGATAGGAAGCTTTCTAAGCAGTAGAAACAGGCAGCCAGGAAAGCCCATGGTGTCCTAGTGATAATTTATCGAACATTATCCTGCAGAGATATGGAAGCTGTAGTCCCACGGTATAAGGCAAAAGACCACATCTGGAATACTGTGTTCAAGTATGGAGACCTCATCTGAAATAAAACATTGAGCTTCTTGAAAGGGTCCAAAGATGGGCAACTGCCATGGTGAGATCAGTAAATGGGCAATCACACAAAGACTCTGATTATGTGGGTTACAGAGCTTGGCAACCAAGCACTTTAGAGGTGACCTGATTGAGATTTATAAGGCTCGGAAAGGAGTTAATAAAATGAATAAAAGCAGAATTTCCAGTATTATAAAGAATTCCAGAACTCAGGGGAGCATAAATTTAAATTACAAGTGAAGACATTTAGACTAGATTGTAGGAAGTTTTCTTTTAGCCAGCAAATTGTTGATTACTCAAACATGTTCCTTTGCAGGTAGTTAAGAATAACAGTTTGAATAAATTCAAAAGTCAACTGGATAGTTACCAATGTGAGGAGGGAAGCAAATAAATTGAATTTTCTTATCTACTCTTTTTTTTGTAGGCCAGTGCAGTAAAAGCTTGTGGCTTCCATGGTCCTTGAGGCTATTGCAGACATTCTCTCAGATAGGCCAGAAAAGTTTTGCTTGTTACCTGGGAGTCTAAAATGCTGATGGAACTGATATTCGGGTGACACTCAAGTCAAGTGGACCCAATTTTGGCAAAGTCCGGATGTTCTGTGAGAGCCAAATCCTCTGCTTGCGCCTTCATGATGGTGGGACTGTTAGTAATCCTGGGTATAACCCGCATGTGTAAGCACACTGTGGGTGACAACCCAGGTGTGAACCAATGTAAGCAGGGGTCGAGGTGTTGCACCTACATCACATAGAGGAATGCTGCCCCTCTGTGTTACCAGGCAATACTAGGTGGTAGATGACTCTCATCAACCGGTGCAATACCACCAATTTGCTTATTGGAGGCTTGAAGTGGTGGAACCCATATTTAGTCTCTAGAGTTAAGTTCTGGTCAACCCTCCTCCACTCTTCCATCACACAATATCTTTTGAGGTTATGATGAACACCATGGCGAGATACAAACTTCCTTACATTTTGAGGGTACAGCTCTAAAATGGTGTTCACAGGCCAGCCTCTAGTTATTACACCGGAGCGAACCTACTGGTAACTCTCTAAGAGGCTTCTGGATCAGCTAGTGTATATTCATGCTACCTCCACTCTGCCAGATAGTGACTGGAGGGAGTCTGAGTAGTATGCAGGAGGTGTGCATTGTTGAGGCCATGTTATGTCAAGGATCTGGGTATATTCTTACCATGTGTATGCCATATCAAAAATTTCATTACTTCATACAGCATGTCCCACAACCCCACTTTTTCTTACTACTGAATACACCACGAATTGTCAAACTAATAGCGCAAACTTATCTGCAAAAAGATCTAAACCTCCCAAATACTTCCTAGTTCATTTCACAAATATAAGTAGTCTCAGTTCTAATCTCAATGATGTCCATTTCCACTTATAGTCTGCCAAACCCCATGTACTTTTTCTGACAGAATCTCAGTTATTGGTTGATTCAACCACTGCTCATCTCAGTTGTCCAAATTATTCGCTGTATGATTCTTTTCGTCTCAAAGGGGGTACTTGTGCATATGTCCATCTGATATTTCCTGTCAGAGATTTGGTAATTTGGAATCTCCTCTTTTCGATCTTTTCTGGCTTAAAATCTCTCTACCTCATTGTGTCAAATTCATCTGTTGTCTCTACCATTCTCCCAACTCCACTAATCACTTGGGACTTTTTGACTTCCTCTCTCTGCAACATGACTTTCTCCAGTCCAACTTTCCTAACAGTGATGTAATTTTCCTTGGAGATTTTAAAGTTCACAACTCCAGCTGGCTTCCGTTTTCTAGTCACACAGACCCAGCTGGTCGAGATGCTGAGGCTTTTGGAATTAATAATGAACACAGATTATTCATTTACCTACCAGAATACCTGATAATCCTAACCATACAGCCAACATGCTTGATCTTTTATCACAAACAACCCTTCTAAGTACACGGTCGAAGTGAGTGGTTGTTTAGGCACCTCAGATCAAAACTTGGTGACTGTCTCTTCTCCAATGGAGTATTTATCTCACGGCTAAACCTCCTGTTGTTTGGAATTACAAGAATGCAAAATGGAATGACCTGCGAGATTTCTTTTCCTTGGTCAGATTACTGTTTCAAAACTTCTGATGTCAGTGCTTGCTCAGATCATGTAAGTGAAATTATTCTTGTAGGAATGGAATCCTTTATTTCATATTCCACCTTAAAATCTCATCCTTTATCTAAACATTGGTTTTCCAATAATGTGCTAAGGCTGTTCAAGAGAAGAATGTTGCATATCGAAATTGGCTTGTTTCTAATTCATCAGTTTCATTTTTTGCCTACACCAGAGCTCACAACAATTGTAAAGCGGTTATTAATCAGTTCAAACTAGATTTTGAACAGGCTAAGAGTAGAAAACTTGCTTCTTGCCCTAATGGTAGCCGAGCATTCTGATCTCTCGCCAACGCTATTGGCCATAACTTTTGCCCATTTCTGCTCCCACCTCTGTCAAAACAAGATGGTTCTATTGTCACTTCAGCCAACAATAAAGCTGACCTGCTAGCATTCCATTTTTCTTCCCACTCATGTATTAATGATCTTGGTAAAACACCTCATACCATTCCCAGCATGCCCCATTCAATGCCTCCTGTGGTGGTCCCTCAAAAGGATATCAGAAAGATTTTGATGAATCTTGATGCTAAGAAAGCTCCAGGCCCTTGATGGTATTTCTCCACTTGTTCTCAAAACCTGCATTCCTGAACTTACTCCTGTTCTTTGCCACCTTTTTTCACTTTCTTATTCCAAAGATGTTTTACCTTCTGCTTTAAAATTTGTTCATATCCAACCAGTTCCTAAAAGGGGTGACAAATCCTTACCATCCAATTATCATCTCATTGCAATTACTTCTACTCTTTCTAAAGTAATGGAGAAATCAATTAACCACCAAGTCTTAAACTACCTAGAAACCTTCCGTCAGATCAAAGATCGCCAATATGGATTCCGTCAGTGTCGATCCACTTTTTTTCTTTTTTTTTTTTTGGTAGTTGTTGGCGCATCGGCTTTTGTGGCCATAATGCACCTCCCAAGGTTTTTGCAGTACTTTGAGCCAAGCCTGAAGCGGGATTCGAACCCGCGACCCTTGGATTGCCAGGCAGGCACTTTACTCACCCGGCTAGCCCAGTTGGCGTTGATCCACTGGCGACATTCTGGTTTATGTTACCCATTTATGGACAAATTCAATGGAAAAGTTCGGTGAAACACAGGCAGTTGCTCTTGACGTCTCAAAGGCTTTCGATTGTGTTTGGCATAAAGGTCTTCTAAACAAGTTTCCATCTTATGGTTTGCTGACTGTAATTGTTTATTCAGTTTTCTCTCTGCCCGCTCACTTAGAGTGATGGTAGATGGCTCTCTCTCTTCTAATAATCTACTACTAATGAACTAATGGGATGTCCCCCAAGGTTCAGTTCTTTCCCCCACTTTTTTCCTCTTTTATATTAATGACTTTCTTCCATTGACCAGAAATCCCATCCATAGTTTTGCTAATGATAGCACATTGCATTCCACCTTCCAATTTGAAAAACCTTGCTCTGCTCAATCAGCTTCAACTTCTCAAATATCTGCTACCAATTCCTTAAATGCCAATTTCCAGGTAGTTCTCCAGTGGAGCAAAGACAATTTAGTTGATTACAATCCTTCTAAAACTCAGTCCTGTTTTATA
Source organism: Mastigoproctus giganteus (assembly GCF_048544385.1). Lineage (NCBI taxonomy): Eukaryota > Metazoa > Arthropoda > Arachnida > Uropygi > Thelyphonidae > Mastigoproctus > Mastigoproctus giganteus. The sequence continues at coordinate 127,205,374 of NC_143576.1, read as the reverse complement.
TCTCGCAAAAAGGATTCTTCTGCTCCTATGTTTATCTTTGGTGACACTCTGATTTCTAGGCAAGATGATATATCTCTTTTGGGATATCACCCTGACTTCTAATCCCTCTTGGTACAAGCACATTACAAAGATTGCTTCCTCTGCATCTAAAAAACTTGGTTTTCTCTTTCGCTCTCGGCATTACTTTTCTTCCAAACAGCTGTTCACTCTGTACAAATTGCAAATCTGCATTTGTGATTTGTACAGAGTACATGGAACATTGTTCCCACATTTGGGGCGTTGCTCCTAAAACCTCTCTCAGGCTTCTAGATTCCATTCAGAAGAGGCAGTTAGGTTAATTAAAGAGTCATCTCTAACAGAGTCTTTCCACTCTGTCTCATAAGCGTAGTTTCTGCTGGATGCCTTTTCTACAGATACTTCCATGGGCACTGTTCTGAAGTGGCTTTATAATTCCCGCTCTCTCTTTCAAAACAGTCCGAACATGTGCCGCCACCAGCCAACATGCATTTACTGTCCATCTTCAAACTCATAGAACCAACTTTTCATCTTCCTCGTTTATTCATTCAACTGCCATTTTCTGGCAACTGGCAGAGATGTTGAGCATATCAGCATGAAGACACATGTTATTCTGCGCAACCATTTGCATATAACATGCATTTGTGCACACTCTGTTCCAAGACTACTTGTACCTGAACAACGGCAATGGAGGTTTGTCAGGAGATGCAACAAATGGTAACTGAAAATGGTGAGGTTCTGCACAAGGTGAAAATGGCAGATGAGACACAGCTTTTTCATTTCGATCCAGAGAGTAAGCAACAAAGCTCTGTTTGGAAGTCTGTCATCACTAACACCAAATAACGCAAAAGTTGTGGCTTCTGCAGGAAATATTATATTTATCTCTTTCTTTTTGACATTCCAGAAGAGGTTAACCAGCGTGTTGTGCCAAATCATCCAACTGTTACAGGACTTTATATAGAACTGTACTGTACACTTTGTAGGATCACATTTGTTGTATATGACCACAATTTCATGCAGGTGGGTGGATGCTGCAATGCAACAATCACATTGCTCATCACACTGTCATAAAGTACTTAGCTAGCAGTAATGTCAAATGTATCCTGCAATTTTTTTTTTTTTATTTCCAAAGTTAAAGGCACTGTGAGGAAAACGTTTCCAGTCATCAGAAGAAGTTTGAAAGATACTGGAGGCAATTCTGAAAGCATATCAAAAATGGCAGAATGTTTTTGAAGAATGGCAGAAATGTTGAAATAAGTGTATTTATTCAAATGGGGACTACTTTGAAAAGGACCATCAAAATCTGGATGATTAATAAAGGCATGCTGCAAAAAAAAAAAAAAAAAAAAAAAATTATGATCATTCTTTATTGAACAGCCCTCATACAAGAAATTATGTGAATTCAGCATGCATGATGCCATTATCTTCATTTTGAAATGCTATATCTATTTTTGCATTATTTTATTGCAAATGTGTTGTTACCTTACCAGATTTTATAACTACATTATAAAATCTGGTAAGGTAAATCTTAAACACTACATTGTACTTCTTTGGGGTTTAAAGGATGTTGCTAAATGAAATTTAGATTCACATCCACATAAAAGAGAAAACATTTATTGTTAGAATATTTTAAAAATTCTGTTTTGCATGCGCCACATATTTTAAGTACCACACACTAGAATATAGAACAGCAGATTCATCAATTAGATATGAACCAATGAAATCCACAATATTTTCTAAAAATCTGAATTTAATGGTGAGGACTTAGTTTTTTTATGTAAAAGGCAGGGAAAATATATGTTAACAGGTGAACAGAAAAATGCATCAAAAAACAGACTTCAATTTAAATCTGGAGAGTTAGCAGCACAGTAACAAGATGAAGTGGCTTAAGCTTTACATATTTCAAGGATAGCAATTTCAAGGTTATGGAAACAGCATCAGGAAACTGGATGATTGCTTGAAGGCAAGTCAGCCAAGAGTTATATCTTTGGATGGAAGATAATGGGGATGGCAGTCATGTACTTGTCTTCTTAGTGACAACTACAGAAATGTCAGTTTTAAGGTAAACTGTATATAAAAGGCCTCAAGGAAGGGGACTCTATGCATAACTGCACATGGCTAGCGTGTATGTGTGTGTGGAGCAGTCGAGGCTAATGGAACATGTTCTCCTCTATAGAGAATATCAAACATACTCCATTGCTCTAACATCAGAGAAAGAGAGTACTAATCACAGCAATAGCATGAGAAAGCATCATGATAAATGGCTGCACTGATTTCACATCTTTGAAGAGATGAAATCCTTGAATCCTGTGCAAGCCTCAAAAGAGATAGACCCTGAATTCATTTTCATAAACAATAATGTTCTTCCACATAGGACTCAGGTGATTGACAAATTTCTTTAAAGTAAGGATATCTTTCAATGGAGTGTCCAGCCTGGTCTATAGACCTGAATCTGAATGAGCATGTCTAGAATGCTTTATGGCAAGGGGGAGATCCAACATTTTCGGGTAGGGAAAAAAAATCTAAAATCCTAAAGGTTGCAGGCTACAAGAACAGTTCCTTGCTGCTAATCATGCATTTTTTGAATTCAAATTTTTGATTACAAAAATTAAATTCTAATTTTAAAAATGCATGATTACATAACACTGATAACAATTTGATTATAAGAATATAATAATATTGTTATATACTAAAGAAGGATATGCATCACAGTAAGGGCTGCCTACAAGCTGCCGGCTGGACAACACTCCATGTTTTAAGGAGATGAAATGGAGAAGTTTGGTGGCCTCCACATATCAATATTTTTCTTGTAGGTGAGTGGGATTCACTGCCACAAAGCATTATCTGTAAATAGAGCTGTTTATTAGGGTTGAACACATCAATACTAAATGTATGAATCAGGATGACCTAATAAAATAAAGCAGTAGTGAATGATGGAACACCAAATCTGTGTAAGATTTATTATTGTTTATTAATTTTTAGTACAAAACAAACCATGTTTTCTTTATGACTAGAAACAAATTACACAATAATTCAGATCAATTACATCATGAGAATTATTTTTAGCATAGGTATATCAAGTATGTTTTATTTTTATTTTCAGATGCATTAAAATATTGAAGTACAAACAGTTGCTAAATTTGGTGGAACATTGGTTGTAAAACACTGATCTGAGGAATAGACTATCATTTTGGGTCGTCACGATTTTATGGTTCATGAAAACAAAGGGACGTTTCTTTCCAAACTTAATTATGGAATCTTATAACATTATTCTTCCATAAAAGATTAAAATAGAATTCCATGAAGTACATATTTTTCTTGATAGGTTGTAACATAATTTTTGAATTTATAGTTTTTTAATTCGGGTTTCTGTATGTTTTAAATTAACGCGTGCTTTGCGATTATTGTTATTTAAATTTTTCTTATTACTTGTGATTCACTGAACTTTTATTTGCAAGTAACTAGGCACATATTTTAACCTTGACTGTACTTAAATGATATGAAATTCAATGGATATGTTCTTTATAAAAGCATACCAATTTCTATATTACAAATGTCAAGGTGAGCTGAACAACCTTGCTGCAGAAAGAGTTATTATGCCACGACATGTAATGTAAAAAGTGCTTTTTTAACTCTTTCTTTGTGAAAGGTGTTCTCTCATGTTCACGTAATGTAAACTGTGTGCTCTTTCTTTTCATGGAGATCTAAAGATTCTAAATCAAAATACTGTACTTTTGTCAACTGTAATCTTATAATTAATTAAAGCCAGTATCTGTAATATGGAAAAATGTCATTTCTATGAGTATATCAATTTTTTACCACAAAGATTTAATTTTTAAACTCTTCAGTAATATCATGTTATGCTGATAGTTTTATTACATAAATATGATGATTTTAATTCAACACCAAAGCAAAACTATATTATTGTTTTTCTAGTGGGTGTACTCACCAGGAAGCACAAATCTTCAGAGAATCTCTTTCTTCCCAGGAATACTGTTCTTAGAGTTTTTTGAAGAAACATAAAAACACTGGAAGAATGTATACACAATAAATGACAACTATTCCCAGAAAGAAAACCATTACTCTATGATACACAAAGTGATTGGAGCAACATATACAGAACCTACTAACAGGAGCATCTCAAGGAAAAACAGACGAATATGATGGATACATCCATCCACTTTGCCAGACCGTGACATCTGAAACAGCGAAACATAAGGATGCAATAGATATTTTAGCATAAAAGAATAAAATAAAAGAACTGAAAAAAAAAAAAAGAAAAAAAAAAGTAGTTAATCACAAAACAGAAAAAAAAAAACAAAAAAACACACACATTCAACAGAAACAATGGTTTGCATGTGAGACCATACCAAGCTCCACATGTTAGATAAACTTAACTTGTGCAGCAAAAGAATAATCCCCAAAAGTCCTTTAACAATCCACAAAATCTAAGAAAATACACATTTACAATAAGAATAGAAAACTTTCACAAATTCACTGAAAGAAATTCTGATGTATTTTTATCATTCAAACTGAACCTACCAAAAGAACAGAAAACAACAGGAGGGATGTTTCAATACTTTTGCACAAAAAAATAGCATGGCATTTCAAATCAGGTACAATTTTTTTTTCTCTCTCTTTTTTTTTTTAAATTGTTTACACGGTAATCCAAAATTGAAAAGTTAATGAACTGTGCTGTTAATACCACATATGGGTAAAGTGGTGAAAAGAAAGAAGGAATCGATTAATATTAGATTTTCAAATCTACAAAAATGAGAAAACCCAAAGTGCTTACATTAAATATACTTAATGAAACTAATTTTCTAAAGACAGTTCACCTCAAGAAAGCACAGAGTATAAATGTTGAAATTTTAACACCTGACAAAACACTTATGATATAACCTCGTTAACTGTAATACACGTGTTAATATGACTTAGAAACCTAAATTATCAAAGCTGAACACAATGGACCAGCCTAAAATAAGTTATGGCTGTAAGCTTTCAAATTAGAAATTAACCCAAACTTATAAAAAGTGTAACAAAAAAAAAAAGGACTATAGAAAAGAGAAAGACATCTTGAAAACTAAACATTTTTTTTTTTTTAGTAAAGCATGTCTTCTGAATATAAATGAAAATATAAGTCCTTAATATAAAAAACACTAAGGAACACACATTCTGAAAATACATTAATGAAAAAAAAAAAAAGAAAACGTAATCAGATAATTATAAGGAACAAACAATCAACTCAACATTTATTTCTCTTGGTCATTCACAACAGCTTATGGGTAATCATTTCACAATAAAATGTATTTATAACCAATAAAAGGGGGCCACAGAGAGAAGAAATGGCTCCTAACCTTGAATACTCTAATATTTTGGAGCTACAAAAAAGAGAATAAAGGAATTGCTCAGCAACTCTCTGGAGTGTAATGCTTGTGCCCACAAAGAAGGTTTTGGGATCTTCAATGCTAAAAATTTTCTTGGCAAATCTATAATTCCAATTTGCATCATCGGGAAGCATAAACTTGTCAGAAAATAAGTATTTCTGTGATATTTTCTAAACAACAGAAAATTTCAGAAAACATATATGGAAGAAGACTGTTCCAGAAAGAACAAGCTTAGAAGAAAAGTTCGGTTGGTGAGTATGAAGTTCAGTAAGTGAAGGAATGTTGGATGGCTGAAGCTACAGATCTACGTGATGATCTACAAATAAAGTAAAATTCAGAAGAATAAAACTTGTGGAAATAACTTCTTAATTTCTTATTATTCAGACATAAATACTATAAAAAGTATTTATGTCTAAATGATAAGGAATAGGGTAAATTAGAAAGAGAGAAGCCTGTCATTAAAAATCTGCTCACTTTTGAACAGAATCTGATAATGACATCTCACAATCTAAAGTAGCATTATTAAATCAGTCTTACAAGGAAGATCAGATTTAGGATTTGTATATGTTATTAGGCTGTCCAACAGATCAGTAATATGAAAAGAGAAAACCTAACTTTTTTTCTTTAAGAGGAGAGAAAGTTATTGATGTGATATGTGACAAAAAAAAATATAATAAAATAAACAATAAAAAAAAATAAATAAAACTACACTAATTAATTAAAAAAAGCTGTGTGTGAAAATTAAGTCTCTCAGATTGCTACAGTAGAGTATGCAAACTGGCATTTAAAGAGGCTAATGGAAGATCACGAAAAGTATTAAATTTTTATATGAAAGTATTGATTGTGATTATTTGTAAAGATTGTAAATAGAATTTATAATCAACAACAGATCACTCATATAAAAAAAAAAGTTTATATTTTCAAAAAAAAAAAAAAAAAACTTACTAAGACATTCTTTTATGCCTTAAAAACATCAACAAGAATTGCTTGAATTTTTCCACATTTTTCAATGGAATCTGATCACAAATGATAGATCTACTATAGATAGCACCAAAATCCATACTAACAATCAATTAAATGGGAAAGTTCAAGGTAGTTTAGGAGCTGGTTAATCAATTTTTCTATTATTTCAGAAAAATCTCAAATAAGGGCATCAGGATGACAACTACAAAGTAATAATTTAATTTCTAATTTTATTGGCTGGATATCGTCCATATAATTTGTTACATTCTGAAAAACTCCCTGTAATGTTTCTCCTAGATGAGAACAGCAGAAGTGATTGGAGGCACTGTACACAAAACATATTTGTAAAATAATAAGGGGAGTTTACCTCAATATAGTACATAGAACACTTCCATATGATACTCTCCAGAAATTAAAACGAAAAAATCGAAAACTTACATTAGAGTAAAAAATAAATAAAAACCAATTGAACACAATTCAAATAAATTTAACACAATTAAAAAGAATTAACGAAAATATTCAAAACAATTTTCTTTCCTGAAGCTGACAACGCTTTTCGACCATATGTCATGATCACAGGAATGAAAATTACCGAACAGGGTTGAACCTGAAACTTAAATAGCGATTATTCGTCTTCGCGCATGTGCGTAAAGGTCCACGCATCGGAAATCAAATATGGCCGCCGGACATTAACAGAATTCATGTGTAATTTAATTTCTACGGTTTCTGCAATTAATAGTCGCGTATAATTATGTTGAATATTAAGTAATTTGGCCTCTTTAAATAAAAAAGTATGTTTTTCGTTAATGGCATGAAAGGCTAATTCTGACGCTGCCGAACGAGAAGCACGAACTGAGGCTTCATTTTGATTTACACGAATATTCAGAGAAAATCGCGTCGAACCTTGGTAAGACTAGTTGCAATCACCGCAAGAAATGTTGTATACCAGATCATTAATTTGTGTTGCGAACGATTGTTCAGTATAGTGTGTAATTTCCGTATTGGCCTGGCCACAATTTTAAATTCAGTATCTTTAAAGAATCTATTAAGCTGTTTGCGCCACTGTTCGACATATGGGACAGAAATAAAGTATTTTTTTATATTACAATTGTTGGTTGGTGTAATATTTTGTATCCTATCCTTAGCCTGTACAAGAACCTGCTAGTTAATATTTGTATTTCTGAGCCCAAAGCAGATTCCATTGTTGAATCTTTAGGCATTTAGAAATTGATTAAAGATAATCGATCTTTTGTAGGTGAATGGGTGATAGCTATCGCGTCGAACCTTGGTAAGACTAGTTGCAATCACCGCAAGAAATGTTGTATACCAGATCATTAATTTGTGTTGCGAACGATTGTTCAGTATAGTGTGTAATTTCCCTATTGGCCTGGCCACAATTTTAAATTTGGTATCTTTAAAGAATCTGTTGTGCCACTGTTCAACATATGGGACAGAAATAAAGTATTTTTTGATATTACTATTGTTGGTTAGTGTAGTATTTTGTATCCTATCCTTAGCCTGTACCCTAAACCGGTTTATTGTGGCAAGGGGATAACCCCTGTTTAAGAACCTGCTAGTTAATATTTGTATTTCTGAGCCCAAAGCAGATTCCGTCGTTGAATATTTATAGGCATTTAGAAATTGATTAAAGATAATCGATCTTTTGTAGGTGAACGGGTGATAGCTATTATAATGTAGAAGCATACCGGTGTTTGTAGGTTTTCGATAGATGCTAAATTGGATTTTATTTGAGTTTCGAGTAAGCATTAATTTTGAGTCTAGAATGAATATTATTAAACGAATGTAAAATGTCTTGGATAGTACTACTATCCAAGTAATAACTAGAAAATCGTCTAAATACCTCCTATAGTATGTGATACGGGGGTCAAAAAGTTGGCAAATGTATATGCTCAATTGTTGGCGATTGAGCATATACATGGCTTGGCGACAATGACAATTTATTCTCACTAGATGTTACCTCGTTATATACAAATGTAAACGTTGAATACACATTAGATATTATTTGGGATACGTTAAATAAAAACTTGATACCGATTAATTATACGAAACTACCTATTAAGGAAATTTTTCACTTAATTAAACTGTTAGTTGAGGCCAACTATACATATCACCTTTTGAGACAAGGTATACAAACAAATTTTTGGATTACCAATGGGGTTGAGCCTGAGCGGCTTAATGTCAGAGATCTCTCTCTCAACGATTGAGCATATACATTTGACACCTTTTCGGCGCAGTATCACATACTATGGGAGGTATTTAGATGATGTTCTTGTTATTACTGTTGTTATTTGAGTCTAGAATGAATATTATAATTAATAATATTCATTCTAGACTCAAATTTACATTGGAAAGGGAGGATATGGATACAAAGTCATTAAACTTTCTAAAGTTCAAGCTTACTCGGGACTCAATAAAATCCAATTTAGCATTTATCAAAAATCTACAAACAACGGTATGCTTCTACATTATAATCGCTATCACCCATTCACCTACAAAAGATCGATTATCTTTAATCAATTTCTAAATGCCTATAAATATTCAACGACGGAATCTGCTTTGGGCTCAGAAATACAAATATTAACTAGCAGGTTCTTAAAAAGGGGTTATCCCCTTGCTACAATAAACCGGTTTAGGGTACAGGCTAAGGATAGGATACAAAATACTACACCAACCAACAATAGTAATATCAAAAAATACTCTATTTCTGTCCCATATGTTGAACAGTGGCACAAACAGTGTAATAGATTCTTTAAAGATACCAAATTTAAAATTGTAGCCAGGCCAATAGTGAAATTACACACTATACTGAACAATCGCTCGGTTCTTTCCGCGTTCGCAACACAAATTAATGATCTGGTATACAACAATTCTTGCAGTGATTGCGACTAGTCTTACCAAGGTTCGATGCGATTTTCTCTGAATATTCGTGTAAATCAACATGAAGCCTCAGTTCGTGCTTCTCGTTCAGCAGCGTCAGAATTAGTTTTTCATGCCATTAATAAAAAACATACTTTTTTATTTAACGAGGCCAAAATACATAATGTTCAACGTAATTATACATGACTATTAACTGCAGAAACCGTAGAAATTAAATTACACGTGAATTCTGTTAATGTCCAGCGGCCACATTTGATCTCCGATGCGTGGACCTTTACGCGCATGCACGAAGACAAATAATCACTATTTAAGTTTCAGGTTCAACCCTATTCGGTAATTTTCATTCCTGTGATCATGACATACGGTCGAAAAGCGTTGTCAGCTTCAGGAAGGAAAATAGTTTTGAATATTTTTGTTAATTCTTGTTAATTTTTAATTGCGTTAAATTGATTTTTAATTGTGTTAAATTGATTTGAATTGTGTTAAATTGGTTTTTAATTATTTATTTTTTACTCTAATGTAAGTTTTCGATTTTTTCGTTTTAATTTCTGGAGAGTATCATACGGAAGTGTTCTACGTACCGGGTTTTTTTGTTAAGAGGCCCAACGAAATATAGGCCCATCTGGGCCTATATTAGGATTTTGTTTTCCAAATAGAAGCCCATGGGCTTTTATTGGGGATAAATAATAATGCACTTTCTCATAACATACTGTATATCGATGCTCTGCGCATGCCCGAGATGTCATTGCAATAGATGTGAACTGCGCGTCTTTACTTGTTGTCAGAATATTTAACCCTAAAAATGGAAAATAAAAAGTCTAGTAAACGAAACTCATATACTATCCAGGAAAAACTACAGTTTGTGACACGTTTAAAAGTGGGGGAAAGCCAAAATTCGATATCGCAACAAACAGGCATTGACAGGAAAAATCTTCGCCATTGGTTGCAACAAGAAGCAGAATTATTGAAGCTGGTTAAAAAACGTAAACACAAACGTCTTCAGGGCACAGGAAGGAAAGCGTTTTATCCTGAAACTGAGAAAAAACTATTTGAATTTTTCAAAAAGGAACGAAATAACCACCGATCAGTTACCTATAACACATTGCGAAACTATATTTTCAAACCAGAATTTGGCCTTAAAATACCACCTGCTTTTAAAGTAAGCAACAAGTTCTTATTTGGATGGACCAGGAGACATCGGATTAGATCATGTAAAATAACTCATCATGGACAACTGGATAATCGCGATCCAAAGGAAACGCAGGAACAAGTAAAGCAATACTTAATTCAAGTAAATAACGCTACAGCAGGAATGACAAGTGATCGTGTTTTTAATATGGATGAAACTCCATGTTACTTTGACATGGCAAGAGATTGCACTCTTCACTTTGTTGGGAGCAAAAATGTTGATGGTGCGGATACAGGGTTCAGAAAAAATCTATGAGAAAGGAATGGGATAATTTAGTAAGAGAAGAAACTGCTGAATTTACTCCAAAAGGATATAGAAATAGACCATCTTACCAAAAGATTGTTGAAATGGTTATTTCTGCCTGTAATACAATCCAATCAAAATCAATTCAAAGAGCATTTGAATATTGCGGCATTGCTGCAAGAAGTACCAGCGACCAATATATTAAATCAAAAATTGCGAATTATCCTTGAAAACAATCATGGACTTGAAATTGAATCTGATGATCTGACTGCTAGTGATGGAAGTGATGAAGAATTAATGGAACTGGATGAAGACGTAAACAACAATTCTTCCACTACTAACTCAGATTTCTCTGATACAACAGGTTCTGAATGAAAATTACTAATATAACTAAATCTCTTCTTGCAATTATTATTTGTCTTATATATTTATATTTTTTTAAGATAATAAGAATAATTTTTAATTTCATACTGTTCTATTGTTGCAATATTTAAAATAAAAATAACCTTTCATTAATCGAATAAATGTTATTTAAAATAAAAATAGCTTTCATTAATCAAATAAATATTATTTCAAAATAAACCTGTTTCCTTTAAGAAGCCCATGGGCTTCTTAACGGAAAAACCGGGTACTATATTGAGGTAAACTCCTCTTATTATTTTACAAATATTAATATCAACGTAGAATGTATTGAGTATTACAGCTCTGATTCACACTATCTAATACACAAAACAAGTGTTTTGTTTAACAGGAATAACTGGTTTTATAGTCACCTTGCAGCTAGATGAGCATGAATGAAATGTGAAATACAGATTGTGTTGGCTGCTTCCCGTATCACATAACAGCTTACATCACATGTGTATAACAGTTGATAAAAAAAACAGGACTTAGTTTCCTAAAGAACTGATCGCTACTTACATAGTCTTAGAGTAGTTCTTGAAGTCACAAGTTATAGATTATTAATAACAGTATTAGTACTAGCAACATGATGTAGGCAGGCAAAGCTTATATAGTTGGGAAAATAGAAAAAAAAAAAAAAAAAAATCACAAACGACATTTCTCCAGCTCTTCTCATAATTTGTCCAATCCCTTCTTACATTTTTTCACACTACCCACTTCCAAAATAAATTCATAGAATACACCTCAGGTGTCCCTTCTACTGAAATAGTAGTGGTAATAAACACTGATTTTACTGTCACAAGGGTGGGTCACCTCTGCTCCCCAGTGTCAGTCTGTGCACATATCACCAGTGCTGTAGGACAGTTCTATATTATTTAAATATACAGCAGACCAAGTGAAAATATAAATCCTACTATTGAATATTTACAAACAGTTACAGATCTGCTAATGCAGATCTGTAACTGCCGATCAACCTTATGGCACAGCCGTGCAGATGGCACCAGGCACATACAATGAGCAAATTCTTATAGAATATATTGTTACCTCTACATTTTAGGTGTTAAATCAACCACACAACCTGCCTACTTTTAGCAGTACCATGTGGGACAGTGACATTGATATCATTCTTGTCACAACAATAGCACACAAAATTTCAATGTTTGTGTCCAGCCAGTATGGACTATATCAGATCACAGAACAATAACTTTTAAGTTAAACACAGCTACAGATAGCTCAACAGTCTCTACCAGATATAAGATGATAAAACCTAGAGAAAGCAAACTGTAACATCTTAACTGAACTTACAGCAGCTAAGCTGCAGAAACAGGAAAATGAGTGGTCTATTTAAACAACAATTATAGTCTGGACGACCATGCAATGACTATGGCAGAAATTTTTACCAAAACAATAAAACTGTCTATCCCGAGGGAAAAACTCAGGAAGAAAATAGTCCCCTGAACTGACTTTGCTCAGGAGAAGGGTACACCAGGCAAGGAGACATTTCTAGAGGGCCAGAACATCTTGGCTCCAAAATGAGGTTGATACCCTGAGAGATACCTATAGGGCTCTCAGGCACCAATATACTTCCCTCATAAGAGAAAAGAAAAAGGAATCCTGGTGGGAACTTCTGGAAATGCTGACCATGGGGAGTCGTGTATAGAATAGTGACCAACAAACTGCCAAGAGTAGACATACTTCAAACTACACTAAAACCAGACATAATCCCAACCCTGTGTTGGGCAGAGTCTGTTAATTAACACATTAGATACTATTATCTAGATTGAGACTGGAGATTATTCCCCTACTCAGAATGACATAATCATTGAGAATACACACTTTGAAAATGCCAATATAGAGCCTCTATTTACAGGTGAAAAATGGCATTAACACTGAATGAAAGGGTGGAGATAGTCCTTAGTGGTCATCAGATATGGACACAGAGGCAAGTGGCTGACGAGTTTAATGTTAGACATCCTGAAAGGAATCCAATAATGCACAGCGGAGTTGGGAAACTGGTGAAGAAATTTAGAGAGACTGGATCTGTCGCCGACAAGCCTCACTGTGATTGCCCTTCTGTAAGTGAAGACACTGGAATTGGAGTGATTGCTAAGTTTCATGCCAGCCCACAGAAATCTGTCAGACGGACCGGTGTTGAAATCAGATTACCCATGACATATTAAAGTAGGCATGACATTCTGAAAAAAGAAAAGTTTCATCTGTACAAACTTCAAATCCTGCATCATCTGACTGAGGATGATCCCGATCGACGACTTGAAATGGGTGAATGATTTTTGTGCCAAATTGAAGTAGATGAGAGTTTCTTGGAAGTTATGATCTTCTCTGACAAGGCGAACTTCTATGTAAATGGAGAAGTGAATAAGTAGAATTTCAGATACTGGTCGACCGAAAACCCTCATTGGTTCTTTAGCAGCAAGGAACAAGGGGCAGACAGATTAATGGTATGGTGTGGTGTATGGGACACACGTCATCGGACTGTTCTTTTTTGAAAAAACAGTGGATGGCAAAAAATACCTGAAAATGCTTAGGGGGTGAAATGGTATCAGAACTTGATTTAGGGAACAACCCAAATGGTTCATGCAAGACGGAGTTTCTCTACATTATGCAATTGGAATGTGGCATTGGCTCGATGACATGTTTCCTCATCGATGGATTTGGAGAGGACAAGTCGAGTGGACACCATGATCACCTGACCTTAACCCACTGGACTTTGCATTTTGGGGATTCCTGAAGGCACAGGTATGCTGTAAAAATCTGAGATCGTCTTCATCTTAGGGAGAGAATTACCAAGACTTGTGCTGCTGTCGATCCCAATATGCTGAGAAGAATCCAAACAAACATGGTACACCAGCTGAGAAAATGCATGGAGAGTCAGGGTGGACACATTGAACACATGTTGTAAATAAGAGTAAGAAGAGGTAGTTTGTTTGTTGTTTGTTATTTGGTTTTTAGGAGCATTAGCAACTAAGGCCATATTGCTCCGGGATATGCGGTCATTCCCTGACCTTTCCGCATCCTCCATATTTGGTGGTGACGGGCTCGAACCCCGGTATAATCAAGAAGCGTATGCTACGCACTGCTGCTCCTTCCCACCCGACTACAGAGGCGCCTTGAGAACAGGTAGTGTAAATCCCACAGGACACCTTATAGAAGAATTACAAGCAGCTTTAATTAAAACCAAAAACAATAAATGACCTGGATTTGACCTCCCAGAGGTGGAAATAATAAAACAATTTGCTGAAATTGCACCTGATAAACTAATAAATCTGTATAATCATGCATGACAGAGAGAAAATTCCCTAAAATTTGGAAAATAGCTGTGCTCAGGCTCATATTAAAGAATACTGAGATTAATTTACAATAGAATCTCACATACTACACTGAAGCAGGATACCATTCAAACAATCAATATGGATTTAAACAGGGCAACTCTACAAAGAATGCCATGCACAGCAGTAAAAAACACAGAGGAAAAATATATGTTAGCAATTTCAATAGACTTTGCTGGGGCATTTGACTCACTCTGGCGGCATAGTGTCCTTACGAGGCTCTGACAGACAAATGTCCCACAAAACCTCTATTAGTTAATAAACAGCTACCTGGTTCATACAAGGTTCCAGGAGTCGACATGCCCTGTGAATAAAGGTTGCCTGCAGGGCTCAATCCTTGGTTCTTTCTTCTGGAAAATTGTTCTAGATTAATTCCTGGCCCTGGATCTGGGCCCAGTGGAAAGTCTAGCCTTTGCAGATGATTTAATTCTTATTATAAAAAGAAACACAAGAGTAGTTGTAGTGCAAAGATGAAATGCTACCCTCATGCAACTGAAGGAGTGGACACAAATGCTCATGCTATCACTGGAAAAAAAAAAAATCTATACTTTTGAAAGGAAATTAAGGAGACCAGACCCCCTTCAAATTAACATTAATGGAATAACTATAAAAATGATATCAGAACTAAAATATCTAGAGGGTTGTTTCTGACTTAAAATAAATTTTTTATCCCCATTTGGCATACTTAACAAAAAAAAAAAAAAAGTGAGAAATCTTGCAGGTATGATTGCCAGGATCAGTAGGGCTGACTGGAGGTGCAAAAGAAAGATCCTAGCAATCATATACCAAGCAGTGTTCTTGTCTGTTTTCACCTATGCAGCCAGTGCATGGTTTACCCACATAGTCAGAAATAGGAACAAGTTAGAGACAATTCAGAGAACAATATTCCTCACTATCACCTACACTGCAGGTGCTGGCTGGCACTCTCCCACTTTATTTGGAAATAGCCAAAAGAACTTATATTATAGACTCAGGAAGGGCATATCCACAGAATTTCGGGGGATAGCCCTTGACACAGCCAATAACATCAAGGCTGAGAGAAAGAAAATAGCCACAAAGCTCAATGAACAATGGCAGTAAAATTGGGAGCAGGAAACCAAAGGTGCTGTTACCAAAAGGTTTCTGCCATAGGTGGGTAATGGTTAGTCCAAAGCCACCAAAGTACAAAGGGTACTAGGAAAGTTTTGCAATATGACGCAACAATGAATCACAGGAAGCTGCTTGTTGCTGCATGTTGAGACATGTTCATACGTGCATAGTAGCCACCGTGCCAAGTCGATGGGCTCAGTTATTCATTAGTAGTGAGAGTGTAAAGTGATTGCGATGGCATCGTGGTCACGAAATGAGATAAGGACAGTTTTGCGGTATAATTTTGCGTGGTTTAACCATAGACCAGTGCTTAGAAGAAATGACTCTTGCACTAGATGATTGTCCACATCGTACAACGATATACAGGTGGTATAGAGAATTCCAAAGGGGAAATTTCACTCTGGAGGATTTGGAGAGGCCGGGAAGGCCACGAACGTCAGTTACGGAGGAAAACGTTACTGCTGTGAGGAAAATGCTTGACGAAAACAGGCGAGTGACCTACCAACAGATAGAGGATACTTTGGGCCTAAATGCACCAGAAATTCGTTCAATTCTGCAAGATCATTTGCACGTGAAGAAACTTTGTTCTCTCTGGGTGCCGCATCAACTGACTGAAGAGCAGATGACACGACATGTGACTTGGTGCCGGGAGATGTTAAAAAAGTTTGATAAGGGACAATCTCGGTATGTGAACAACATCGTGACAGGTGACGAGACTTGGCTGTACTATTACGATCTGCCGACCAAGGCTCAAAACAAAGTGTGGGTCTTTGATGATGACGA
Organism: Mastigoproctus giganteus; assembly: GCF_048544385.1. NCBI lineage: Eukaryota > Metazoa > Arthropoda > Arachnida > Uropygi > Thelyphonidae > Mastigoproctus > Mastigoproctus giganteus. Next base: position 127,189,061 of record NC_143576.1, on the reverse strand, counting down.
CACACCCGTAATTGTCAGAAAATCCCGATCTGTAAAGAAGAAAATGATAGCTGTATTTTTCAAATCGAGTGGAATTGTGGAACGTGTCGTTTTGGACACGCAGAAGACAGTCACAGCTAAGTGGTATACTGAACAATGCCTGCCTAAAGTCATTGGATCTATGAAGAACCTGCGGCCAAAGTCAAGAATGGACACCTGGTACCTCCATCACGATAATGCTGCAGCTCACCGCGCCAAAGCCTGCACCGAATATTTGACCACGACAGGACTGAAACTTCTCGAGCACCCTCCCTACAGTTCAGACCTTGCTCCCTGCGACTTTGCACTGTTCCCGCATGTGAAAATGAAGCTAAAAGGGAGGCGGTTTTCCAGTGATGAGGACATTCTACGGGCTTGGGACAACGAGTGTGCTTTACTCCCTAGTGAAACTTGGCAGAACTGGTTTAAAGATTGGTTTCGGAGGATGGAGAGGTGTATTGAATGTAGAGGAAATTACTTTGAAAAAATTAAATAAACAAAGCTGTATTGCAAAACTTTCCTAGTACCCTTTGTAGTATGCCCTGGACTCTTTACAACCTTTATATTGACAGGTCATGGCTCCCTAAAGGCACAATTAACTTCCTTAGGGCTGACTGATGAACCAAACTGTACTTTTTTCGAAAGTGAAGACTGGGCACATATTCTCTATGAATGTATAATTTATGTTATTAGCATTAGCATTAGTAGAGGCATTTGATGCAAGAAAGCAAGCTTATGCAGCATCAGCCAAAAAAAAAAAACCCACTTCCACTTCACCCCTCTGTTCGTTCAAAATACCTGTCCAGCTGAGCCTTAAACTTATTTAGGCTATCAACCTCCACCACAAGGGATGGAAGTCTGTTCCACCAACCAACCACCCGCTGGGTAAAGGCAAATTTCCGCACGTCTATCCTACATCTGTCTTTCCTCAATTTGAATTTATGCCCTCTCAGGTGATTTTTCTGAGCTAGAGGAAGAATCCCATCAGCATTGAGCATGCTTAAACCATTCAAGGCTTTATACACCTCTATCAGATCACCTCGCTGGTGCCTAGACTCCAGACACTGTAATTTGCAAAACTTAAGCCTTTCTTCGTAAGAGCACCCCTTTGTTCCATTCACTAATCTTGTTGCCCTTCTCTGTACTCGTTCCAGCAGCTCTACATCCTTCTTGAAATGAGGTCTCCAGACCTGTATACAGTACTCTAGGTGTGGCCTGACCATCGCCTTATACAATGGAATAATCACCTCCTTATCCCTGCTGGAAAAATTCCTGTATATCATTGACAATACTCCATGAGCTACTCTTGCAGCCTGTCTGCACTGCTCAAAGAACTTCATATCTGCCTGCACAACCACCCCCAAGTCCCTTTCATTCTCTACCACTGTCAGTGTAGTACCACAGAGTTGATACGTTGCTCTGGGGTTGCTGTTTCCCATGTGTAGTACTTTACATTTATCAATGTTAAACTTCATTTGCCACCTCTCAGCCCATCTGCTCAACCTTTCCAGATCCTGTTGCAGCAGCATAGTGTCAGTAGTGTCCTTGACAACCCTGCCAACCTTTGTATCGTCTGCAAACTTGGACATTAAGCCCGATATACCATCATCAATATCATTTATAAATACAGAAAACAATAATGGACCCAACACTGAGCCCTGAGGGACTCCACTAATAACATCAGTCCACGATGAGCAGTGTCCATTGATTACCACTCTCTGTCTTCTCCCCCTCAACCACCCCTTTATCCATAGCAGCAATTTGCCTCCAATGTCACACTGCTCCAATTTGTGTAGCAGTCTTCCATGTGCAACAGTATCAAAAGCCTTTCTAAGATCCAAGTATATAATATCAAAGTTATTCCCTGCATCCAGTTCTTTTGTGACTGCATCATAGTATCCAATCAAGTTGGTCAGGCAAGACTTCCCCTTAACAAAACCATGCTGTGTCTGAGCTATAACTGAAGTCTTGTCTAAATGATCCTGCAGTGCTTCTTTAACCAGTGCCTCCATTAATTTTCCTGGAACAGAAGTTAAGCTCACAGGTCTATAATTACTTGTGTCAGCCTTTGATCCTCCTTTGTGAATTGGGGTCACATTTGCACATCTCCAGTCTATGGGTACCTCCCCTGAGTCCAAGGAAGCTCTCATAATTATGGCTAAGGGTTTGCTTACTTCCTTTGCTGCCTCCTTAAATATAACTGGATAGATCCCATCCACCCCGGGTGCCTTTCTTGTGTTTATCTTCAACAGTTTCTCCTCCACTTTACTCCCAGTTATTTCAAGATTCTGTAGCTTACTGCTAGAGTTGAATACACCTCTGGCATTCCCCTCGCTGAATAACTCCTCATGTGTGAATGTCGATGCAAAATATTCATTTAGTTTGTTAGCTACCTGAGCAGGATCATCAACACTTGACCCATCAATATCAAGTGGACCAATCTGATTCATCCCCTTCCTTCTAGAGTTTACATAAGTAAAGAACTCTTTGCTGTTTTTCTTTGCATCCCTTGCCAAGGATTTCTCGTAATCTGCCTTCGCCTGCCTAACCTCCTTTGTAACTTGGTTGCATATCAACTTGTATCTATCATAGGCTTCTGTGTCATGTGTTAATTTGTATGTATCCCATGCATTTTTCTTCTCTGCCATATGCCTCATTAGTTCATCTGACATCCATTTTGGCCTAAACCTTGAACAATATTTCTTAGTTGGTATGTAAAGCCTAGTAGCTTCCAAGATAAGTTCTTTGAATGCTTCCCATTTTGAATTTGCTGTTGGTAACATCATCAGTTGGTCCCACTGTATAGAATTTAAATACTGTCTCAGTCCATCGTAGTCGCCTTTACGGAAGCAATAACCCTTCCCTTTACCCCAAATGGTAGTTACCTCTTTGAGTAAATCCCACTTCAGCACACTGTGATCACTGCCACCTAGTGGTTCATTTATCTGCAGATTCTTAATGCATGAAGAATCACTGCTGATAATCAAATCAAGAGTATTACTCCCTCTAGTTGCCTCCCGAACATGCTGATGTAGAAAACAATCATCCAATAAATCCACAAAAGCCCTGCTAGTGTGTGAGTAACCAGCCCCCAAATTCCAGTCAATATCTGGGAAATTAAAATCTCCCATTATAAGACACTCTGATTTACTGCCCACTCTATTTCCCTGTACAGTTCCTTATTATACTCATCAGAGTCATTAGGCCTATAGCACACTCCTACTCTCAATTTTGATCTCCCAATGTTTATGTCACACCAAACTGACTCCACACTGCACTGTCCAGCGATGTCGACTGGCTTCACTTCCTTGGTTTTTATGTGTTTCTTAACTAATAGCATAACCCCTCCCCCCTTCCTATCCTTTCTGTAGACGTTGTACTACCCAAACTGCAGTTCTGCATCCCTTATATCTGTGTGACACCACGTCTCTGATATCCCAACAATATCTGCCTTCGATGTTTTGAGCAATACCTCAAATTCATCAAATTTATTTACTAAACTCCTAGCATTGGTGTACACGCAAGTATACCTGCACCTGTTTCTATTCTTAGCTACCCTAACACAACCCATGTGTTTACTTGTACCGCAATGGCTCCCAGCAGTGTCTGAAATACCATGCATCTTGTTTTTCAGGCTTCTGCTCATAAGAATTACCCTGTATTGTATCAACATCTTTGCTCTTTCCTTTTTGTTCTTCATAAACAGCGACTATTATAGTGCTTTTGGGTCAAAGGGCTTAAATTTACAGTTAGGTCATTGAAGGGGTGCCAAAAAGCTGTTTGTACAAAGGTGCCTTACATATCAGAGCCGGCCCTGTCTGGAGGCTTCATTTTAGGAAGGATCTAGAGCTGCTGGAACAAGTACAGTGAAGGACAACAAGAGTTGCCCTTACGAAGAAAGGCTTAAGTTTTGCATATTACAGCATCTGGAGACTAGGCACCTTCGAGGAGAGCTGATGAGATGTACAAGGCCTTGAATGGTTTGAGAAAGCTGAATGCTAATGGAATTCTTCCTCTTGCCCAGATTAATTTCCTGAGGGGATATAAATTTAAATTGAGGAAAGGCAGTTGTAGAACAGATGTGTGGAAATTTGTCTTTAGCCAGAGGGTGGTTGTTGCCGAACAAACTTCCATCTGTCATAGATGTCGACAGCTTAAATAAATTCAAGGCAGAACTAGACAAACATTTGGAGCAAATGGATGGATGAAATGAGAAAGGTTGCTTTTTTTTTTTTTTTTTTTTTTTTTTTTTTGGCTGTTGCTGCATAAGCTTGCTTTTTTACATCATATGTCTCTACTAATGCTACTATCAAGATTATTTTTTGCATCGAGTTCCTTTGTTACTGTATTATAATATCCAATCAGATTTGTTGGACATAATCACCCTTTTAACAAATTTATGCTGTAACTGCAGTGTAAGTGCATTCCTGTCTAGATGATCCTGCATTATTTCTTTAACCAGAAACTTGATTATTTTCCCTGGAAAAAAAGTTAAGCTAACAAGTATGTCATTACTCATGTCACCCTCTGATCCCCTCCTATGTGAATTGGGGATTCATTTGCACATCTGCAGTCCATAGGGACCTCTCCAGAATCCAGACATGCTCTCATAATTATGGCTAAGGATTTGCTTAACTCCTATACTGCCTTCCTTAATATAATTGGACAGATCCCATCCACTCAAGACACTTATGCTGAGCTTCAATAGTTCCTCTTTCACTTTTCTCTCAGGTATCATAAAATCATTTAGCACCCTGTGTTTCGGATTAACTTCTGAAATTACCCTTAATAAACTCTCCATGTGTGAATGTAGATGCAAAATGGTCTTACCTGTCTGCACATGGATAAGCACAAGCAGTTACATATTGACTCTAGGATATGTCTGTGCAGACCAAAAGTGAATGCTATTATTATTATTATTAGCCATAAGGTGCAAGGAAGCCTGAGGCTTATGCTGCACCAGCCAAAAAAAATTCCTGAGTTACGCTGAGAGAGAGAGAGAGAGAGAGAGAGAGAGAGAGAGAGAGAGAGAGAGAGAGAGAGAGAGAGAGAGAGAGAGAGAAGGCAGAAGTAGAAAGGAATCACCAAAAGAGAAGAATGATGATATCCAGCTCAGGACCCTGGATGTGCTAAGCCCATACTCACCAGCCCATACTCACCAGTTATCTTTTAAGGGCACAAAAGGTGATACTGTTGTACATGCTAGCACTAATGTTATTAAGAATAGTATAGAAACATCGTGTAGAATGTTTTGCAGCAATTGATCTGAATATTTAAGGCAGTGTTAAGAAAGAGTCACGAGTTTGGGCTAAATTTGAAAGTGTGTGTGAAATTTTGAAAAGCCAAGATAGGAGAGAATGAACAATAAGAGCCTTGTCGATCAGTTAAGCTAATGGGCTAGAATATTTTTTCAGCATGGTCTGCACTGGTTAACATTAAGGACTGTTTTTACATGAATAGGATACACATGAATAGAGGGCATGCAAGAATAGTTTGGGAGAGGGCTAAATGAAGATTAATAGTTTAATGGTAGCCATAACCAGAGGTGAAACTGATTGCAATGCTTGTATAGTAGTAACCCTCTTAACTAACCTCTGCTTAACCAACTTGAACAATGCCCATGGCACATTGCAGTGTACCATGGATATTGGTCAAGGCTTGTAAGCTAGTGTTGCAGTAGGCCACTCTGCACTAGTAAAATTATTTGTCATTGTTATTAACTGAATATAATTTAATTAAATATTAAATTATTGAATGAAGTATGGGTAAGAAAACAAAGACAGCTATATCTATGAACACAAATTTGGATGCTCTGGCAAGATTTGATACAGGTAAGTCACTGAAAAAAAACTGCTGTTGAATTAGAAGTGGGCAAGTCAACTGTAAAAGACTGGAAAAATATCAAGAAGGATTATGCATTCAATTTGTTTCACAAGGGTAGTCAAGCTCCCTTGAACAAACCAAAATTACATTATAGTTGTGATTTATAAAAGAAAGACAATATGGAATTCCAATCAGTGGACCTCTAAAAACAAAATCAAAGAAAAGGCAATGGAACAAAATTCCAAGTTCAAAAAACACTGATGGTACAGAAACTTTATTTTAGAAAAAATAATATGGTATTCAGGTTCTAGAATATCAAACAAGACAATGCAGGTGAAAGTTTTTGAGTTCGATTTTCCAAAAAAAAAAAAAAAGAAAAAAAAGAAAAAAGACAAATACAGATCTCACAAAATCGCTAAGAGTCATGAATGTCAAAGAAGTGTTTACAATAGAGCACTAACATGGAACGAAATTCCAAGTTCAACATTTTTACTGTCTTGGAGAAAATTTTGGCCAAATACTAATGAAAGTCCTGAAGAAAAAGATAATGAAGCATCTAGTTTATTAACCAATTCAACATCCCATTTTATGGAAATTAGTAAAATAATAAGAGGAGTTTACCTCAATATAGTACGTAGAACACTTCCGTGCGGAAGTGTTCTACGTACTATACTGAGGTAAACTCCTCTTATTATTTTACTAATATTATTATCAACGTAGAACATATTGAGTAGTACAGCTCTGATTCATACTATCTGATTTTATGGAAAATAAAATTATGGATGACGTAGAAATTAACACATCATGATGGAAACAGATAGATCTAAATATGAAGAAGGGATTGAATGAAATGCAGGGCCAAAAATATCACAGGCAGTTGCCCAAAACACCCTAGATATATCTTTATATTATAACGAACAACAATTTCATTCAACAGGGTAGTAGTAGTAGTGGTCCTTGAGATTGTCACAGACATTCTCTCAGATATGCCAGACAAGCTGTTCTTGCTACCTGGGAGTCTAAAACGCTGATGGAACTGATATTTGGGTGACACTCAAGTCTAAGTGGACCCAATTTCGGCGAAGTCCGGACGGTCTATGACAGCCAAATCCTCTGCTTGCACCTTCACGATGGTGGGACTGTTAGTAATCCTGGGTATAACCTTCATGCACAAGTACATGGTGGGTGACCACCCAGGTGTGAACCAACGTAAGCAGGGGTCGAAGTGTGGCGCCCACACCACATGGAGGAACGCCGCCCCTCTATGTTACCAGGCAGTACTAGGTGGAAGATGACTCTCATCAACCGGTGAAATACCACCACTTTGCTTATTGGAGGCTTGAAGTGGTGGAACCCATGTTTAGTCTCTAGAGCTAAGTTCCGGCCAACCCTTCCCTATCTCTTCCATCATGCAGTATGACTGATGATTTTTGAGGTTACGATGAATGTCGTGGCGAGATCCAATATTCCTTACATTTCGAGGGTACAGCTCTAAAACGGTGTTCGCAGGCCGGCCGCTAGTTAGTACACCGGACTGTACCTACTGGTAACTCTCTAGGAAGCTTCCGGATCAGCTAGTGTATAATCTTGCTACCTCTACTCTGCCAGATAGTGACTGGAGGGAGTCCGAGTAGTGTGTATGCGGGGAGCATTGTCGAGGCCACGTTATGTCAAGGATCTGGGTATATTCTTACCACATGTACGCCATATCCAAAAATTTCATTACTTCATACAGCATGTCCCACCCACTTTTTCTTACTATTGAATACATCATGAATTGTCAAAATAATAGATCAAGCTTATCTGCGAAAAGATCTAAACCTCCCAAGGACTTCCTAATTCATTTCACAAATATACGTGGTCTCAATTCTAATCTCAACGATGTCCATTTCCACTTGCAGTCTTCCAAACCTTATGTACTTTTTCTGACTGAATCTCAGTTATCAGTTGATTCAACTACTGCTCATCTCAGATGTCCAAATTATTTGCTGTATGATTCTTTTCGCCTCAAAGTTGGTACTTGTGCATATGTCCGTTCTGATATTAACTGTCAGAGACTTGGCAATTTGGAATCTCCTCTCTTTGATCTTCTCTGGCTTAAAATCTCTCTACCTCATTGTGTAAAATTCATCTGTTGTCTCTACCGTTCTCCCAACTCCACTAATCACTTGGAGCTCTTTGACTTCCTCTCTTTGCCACTTGACTTTCTCCAGTCCAACTTTCCTAACAGTGAGGTAATTTTCCTTGGTGATTTTAACGTTCACAACTCCAGCTGGCTTCCGTTTTCTAGTCATACCGACCCAGCAGGTCGAGATGCTGAGGCTTTTGCAAATACTAATGACCTAGCACAGATTGTTCATTTACCTACAAGAATACCAGACAATCCTAATCATACAGCCAATACGCTTGATCTTTTTCTCACAAACAACCCTTCTAAGTACGGTCCTTTAGGCACTTCAGATCACAACTTGGTGATTGCCTCTTCTCCAATGGAACCTTTATCTCATGGCTATTCCCAACCTCGTATTGTTTGGCATTACAAGAATGCAAAATGAGATGACCTGCGAGACTTCTTTTCTTCTTTTCCTTGGTCTGTTTACTGTTTCAAAACTTCTGATGTCAACGCTTGCTCAGATCGTGTCAGTGAAATTATTCTTGCAGGAATGGAATCCTTTATCCCACACTCCACTTTAAAATCTCGTCCTTTATCTAAACCTTGGTTTTCCAATAAATGTGCTAAGGCTGTCCAAGAGAAGAACGTTGCATATCGTAATTGGCTTGTTTCTAATTCTTCAGTTTCATTTTCTGCCTACACCAAAGCTCTCAACACTTGTAAAGCAGTTATTAATCAGTCCAAACTAGAGTTTGAACAGGCTAAGAGTAGAAAACTTGCTTCTTGCCCTAATGGTAGCCGAGCATTCTGGTCTCTTGCCAAAGCTATTGGCCGCAACTTTTGCCCATCTCTGCTCCCACCTCTGTCCAAACCAGATGGTTCTGTTGTCACTTCAGCCAAGGATAAAGCTGACCTGCTAGCATCCCATTTTTCTTTGAGCTCATGTATTAATGATCTTGGTAAAACACCTCCCACGATTCCTAACACGCTCCATTCAATGCCTCCTGTGGCCTTCCGTCAAAAGGATATCAGAAGGATTTTGATGAATCTTGATGCTAAGAAAGCTCCAGGTCCTGATGGTATTTCTCCACTTGTTCTCAAAACCTGTGCTCCTGAACTTACTCCTATTCTTTGCCGCCTTTTTTCACTTTCTTATTCCAAAGGTGTTTTTCCTTCTGCTTGGAAATTTGCTCATATCCAGCCAGTTCCTAAAAAGGGTGACAAATCCCTCCCATCCAATTATCGTCCCATTGCAATTACTTCTACTCTTTCTAAAGTAATGGAGAAATCAATTAACCGCCAACTCTTAAACTACCTAGAAACCTTCCGTCTGATCAACGATCGCCAGTATGGATTCCGTCAGTGTCGATCCACTGGTGATATTCTGGCTTATGTTACCCATTTATGGACTAATTCAATGGAAAGGTTCGGTGAAACACAAGTAGTTGCTCTTGACATCTCAAAGGCTTTTGATCGTGTTTGGCATAAAGGTCTTCTAAACAAGTTCCATCTTATGGTTTGCCAACTGTTTTTAGTAATTGGTTATCCAGTTTTCTCTCTGATCGCTCACTGAGGGTGATGGTAGATGGCTCCCTGTCTTCTAACTTCTCCACTAATGCCGGTGTCCACCAAGGTTCAGTTCTTTCCCCCACTCTTTTCCTCTTGTATACCAATGACCTTCTCCCATTGACTGGAAATTCTATCCATAGTTTTGCCGATGATAGCACATTGCATTCAACTTTCCATTTTGAGAAACCTTGTCCAGCTCAATCAGCTTCAAGTTCTCGAAAATCTGCTACCAATTCCTTAAATGCAGATCTTCAGGTAATTCTCCAATGGAGCAAAGACAACTTAGTTGATTTCAACCCTTCTAAAACTCAATCTTGTCTTATATCTCGCAAAAAGGATTCTTCTGCTCCTATGCTTATCTTTAGTGACACTCCGATTTCTAGGCAAAATGATATATCTCTTTTGGGGGTTACCCTGACTTCTAATCTCTCTTGGCACAAGCACATTACAAATATTGCTTCCTCTGCATCTAAAAAACTTGGTTTTCTCTTTCGCTCTCGGCATTACTTTTCTCCCAAACACTGCTCACTCTGTATAAATCGCAAATCCGCCCCGGCATGGAATATTGTTCCCACATCTGGGGTGGTGCCCCCAAAACCTCTCTCAGGCTTCTTGATTCCATTCAGAAGAGGGCAGTTAGGTTAATTAATGACTCATCTCTAACAGTCTCTCCACTCGCTGTCTCATAGACGCACTGTTTCTGCTGCATGCCTCTTCTACAGATACTTCCATGGGCACTGTCTTCTGAATTGGCTTCTATAATTCCCGCTCTCTCTTTCAAAACAGTCCGAACATGTGCCGCCACCAGCCAACATCCATTTACTGTCCAACTTCAAACCCACAGAACCAACTTTTCATCTTCCTCATTTATTCATTCAACTGCCGTTTTCTGGAACAACCTTCCTTCATACGTATTTCCTGAAAATTACAATCTACAGAAGTTCAAGTCCAATGTCAACAAATATCTTCTTTCGTCTTCTCAATCTCCAACCCAAGCACGGTACTAAGTACTATAGGTTATAATACCTCTTGTGTTTGGGGTTCTCATAAAAAAAAAAAAAAAAAAAAAGTAGTGGCATGTGATGCAAGAAAGGAAGTGTATGAGCTTATGCAGCATCAGCCAAAAAAAAAAAAAAAAAAAAAAAAAAAATCACACCATTCCCTACAAATGCCTGTACAGTTCCTGCTTGAATTTATTCAACCTATCAACTTCCATGACAGATGGAAGTTTGTTCCAGCAATTAACCACCCGCTGGCGAAAGGCAAATTTCCGCACATCTATTCTACATCTGTCTTTTCTTATTTGAATTTATGCCCCTTAGGTTCGTAATCTGAACAAGTGGAAGGATCCCATCAGAATTCAGCGTGCTCAACCCATTCAAGGCCTTATACACCTCAATCAGATCACCGCGCAGGTGCCTAGTCTCCAGCCACTGCAATTTGCAGAACTTAAGCCTCTCTTGGCAAGAGGATCCCTTCATTCGCCTCACCAATCTTGTTGCCCTTCTCTGTACACGTTCAAGTAAATCTACATCCTTCCTAAAATGAGGCCTCCAGACCTGTACGCAGTACTCAAGGTTAAGAGCGGATATCATCTTTTAAGGGCACAAAAGGTGATACAGTTGTACACGTTGGCACTAATGATATTAGGAGTAGGAGACTGGTAGAATTACTTAACAAGTACAGGTCACTGTTGAACAAAAGCCGAGAATTAGGGTTGCATTTGAAAGTGTCTGCAATTCTGCCCAGACACGATAGGAGGGAGTATATGATGAGAGCCTTGTCGATCAATTCGGCCCTGGAAAGATTGTGCAAGGCTCAAGGGGTGGAATTTTTTTCAGCCTGGACTGTACTTGTTAACAGGAGAGACTGCTTCTACAGGGATGGGATACACTTAAATAGAAAGGGTGCAAGAATATTTGCTGATGCTATCGAGGCAGTGTTAGGTGGGTCGGAAAACTGATAGCTTGGGGGAATACAAGGACTAATAGTTTAACAGTAGCCGCAGGCAGAGGTGAAGGTGATTCTTGCACAACTTCTATTAGAATAAGTAGCGACCTGGAGCATGGGGTGTTGGGGTTTCAGGGACAGATGGCAGTCATCGTGAAATAGGTGAGTATATGGGATGTGTTAGGGTAACTAGGAATAGGAGTAGGAGCATGTATGCATGCATGTATACCAATGCTAGAAGTATAGTAAATAAATTTGATGAATTTGAAGTGTTGGTCAAGACATCAAAGGCGGATATTGTTGGGATAGCAGAGATGTGGTGTCACACAGATATAAGGAATGCAGAACTAGAATTTGGGGAGTACAACGTGTACAGAAAGGATAGACAGGATAGAAAGGGAGGAGGTGTTATGCTGTTAATTAAGAAAAACATAAAATCAAAAGAAGTGCATCCAGTTGATATAGATGAACAGTGCACTGTTGAGTCAGTTTGGTGTGACATAAGCACTGCGAAAGCAAAAATAAGAGTAGGCGTGTCTTATAGGCCTAATGACTCGAATGAGTACAATGAACAATTGTACAGAGAAATAGAGTGGGCTAGTAAATCGGAATGTCTTATAATGGGGGATTTTAACTTCCCAGATATTGACTGGAACTTGTGGGTTGGTCACTCACACACTAGTCAGACTTTGTGGATTTATTGGATGATTGTTTTCTGCAGCAGCATGTTTGAGAGGCAACCAGAGAAAGTAATACTCTTGATCTAGTTATCAGCAGTGATCATTCGTGTATTAAGAATTTACAGATAAAGGAACCACTAGGTGGCAGTGATCACAGTGTACTAATGTGGGATTTACTTAAAGATTTAATTACCATCAGGGGTAAAGGAAAGGGTTTTTGCTTCCGTAAAGGTGAGTACAGTGGTCTCAGACAGTTTTTAAATTCTGTACAGTGGGCTCAACTGACGATGTTACCAACAGTAAATTCTAGGTGGGAAGCATTCAAGGAATGAATCATGGATGCTACTAAAAGTTTCATACCTATTAAGAAAAATTGTTCAAGGTTTAGGCCTGAATGGTTATCTAATGAACTAATGAGACTCGTAACAGAGAAGAAAAATGCATGGGATGCATATAAATTTTCAAGCGACTCAGAAGCCTATGGCAGATATAAGCTAGTCTGTAATCAGGTCACAAAGGAGGTTAGGCAGGTGAAGGCAGATTACGAGAAATCCTTGTCAAAAGATGCTAAGAAAAACAGCAAGGATTTCTTTACTTATATAAACTCTAAAAGGAAGGGGATGAATCTGATTGGTCCACTTGACATCGATGGTTTGAGTGTTGATGATCCTGCTCAAATAGCAAACAAACTGAATGAGTATTTTGCATCTACATTCACACATGAGGAATTATTAAGGTTTGAAAATGGCAGAAGGTTATCAAATTGTAGCAGGGTGCTCAATGATTTTGTAATAACTGAAAGCAAAGTGGAGGAGAAATTGTTGAAGTTAAACGTAAGAAAAGCACCTGGGGTGGATGGGATTTATCCAGTTATATTAAAGGAGGTGGCAAAGCAATTAAGCAAACCCTTAGCCATAATTATGAGAGCATCCTTGTACTCAGGGGAGGTTCCCACGGACTGGAGATGTGCAAATGTATCCCCAATTCACAAAGGGGATCGAAGGATGACATGAGTAATTACAGACCAGTTAGTTTAACTTCTGTTCTGGGTAAAATAATGGAGTCGCTGGTTAAAGATGCATTGCAGGATCATCTAGACAAGACTGCAGCAATAATTCAGACACAGCATGGGTCTGTTAAGGGAAAGTCTTGTCTGACAAATTTGATAGGATATTATGATGTGGTTACATAGGAAGTGGATGCAAAAAATAATTTTGATATCATATATTTGGATTTCAGGAAAGCTTTTGACACTGTTGCGCATGGAAGACTATTGCACAAATTGGAGCAGAATGGTATTAAGGGTAAGTTGCTACAATGGATAAAAGGATGGTTAAGTGGGAGAAGACAGAGTGTGGTAATCAATGGGTGCTCCTGTTCGTGGACTAATGTTATTAGGGGAGCACAGGGTTCGGTGTTAGGTCCACTGTTGTTTTGTATTTTTATCAATGATATTAATGAAGGTATATCAGGCTTAATGTCGAAGTTTGCAGATGATACAAAGGTTGGCAGGATTGTTAATGACAGTAATGGCAGTGTGCTACTGCAACAGGATCTAGATAATTTGGGCAGATGGGCTACGAAGTGGCAACTGAAGTTTAACCTTGACATTTTTAATGTCAAGGTTAAATAAGGGTGATGTTTATAAAAAAAGTGGAAGGAGGACAATGCTACAAATTTAACAAACTTATGTTAAGTATTATGCTACAAATTTAATAAATTTGTAGCATAATCCTTATTAAATTTATTACAGAAGAAAATTACTAATGTTATGTAAATGAATGTAACATTTATATGCTTTAAGTAAAAATAACATTCTTAAGACATGTATGTACAATTGTTATGACATTTCTCCTTAACTGACTTTTTCAATTAACTGATCAACTACAGATCCTGACTGGATGAGAGAGCTTTTACAAGAAATTTTGAGGGCTGTGTTACCAAGAACACGAACAGGTACACTAATGTTAGGAATGCAGATAGATAAATTCAAAGTATTGATTAAAATATGAAATGAAGACCATACTAGAATATCAGAACCATGGTGCCATTCTGAGGACGTAGAATTTATATACGGTGAGTATGAAGTGTATAGAAAGGAAATGTATGTATGGGTATATGTTTCTGTCATTGTGTTTCCAGAGCCTGAGCTCGTATGCAACCTGTGTTAACTTAGGCAGAAAATTGCCAAGCCAGTCAAGTATAATGTGAATAATTTATATTACGCTTGAAGTATTAGAGTGTTCTTTAACTGCTCCAGTAACCACGGAGCAAAACTCGCTGTGTTGCAGAATTACAAAATGATTTATTAATTTTTAAATTAAGTTAAATTTAAATAAGCATTCTGATGCAGCAACATTTTTGCTATCTTTTTCCAGTAGTTAAAATATGTTTAAAACAGTATGTTTATATTACATTTAAAAGGAAATGTTACATGATATAGGCTGAAAACAATATAGGAATAAGTGAAAAATAAATTTTCCACAGTAAGTGATATGGATAGTAGCCACTGCTACCTGTTTCTGCAGGCCTAGAGTATTTTTATATTTATTTGAATGTACATTTTTTTAGCTTATTTCAAGTAACACGTTCCAACCTTTTGAACACAATATACAGTAGAACCCGGATAAGAAATTCCCACATAAGAAGTTTTCCCCTGTACTAGGTTTGGTTTCTTAAGTCTCAATTTCACCTCTATATATTGTAATATATTATTTTCTTAAGTAAGACATTTCCCAGGTAAAAAGTTTTCCTGCATAAAAAGTTTGTGATAAAGAATACACAGTATATTATTATGATGACGTTTTCCCACCTAATACGTTTTTTAAATATAGAAATTATTTATTTTTTATATTAAACAATATAAACATTTTGGTAATCATACAGGTTAGTGCTAAGCATAATTTAATTCATAGTAAACCAACAAAGTAGGTTACATGTCATTGTTATTTACATCTCACTTTGTTAATGCCTTCACAACGAGTTGCCTTGATTGCACTTCCTCCAATAAGCAATGCTTTGCCAATGGAGTAGACTAATGTTACTTATTTTCAGCAGATACCACTACCCAGGAGTGGTGGTATCTGGCAAGAATCCACTGGTTGTGTTGCCTATTTGCCTATTCGAGAATCCAGTGTCGAAGCGTTGCTTATTCTATGTAGTTCAATATCAGGGCAACTTGTTGTGAAAGCATTCACAATATGAGGAATCACAAAAATGATGCCACCTACTTCGGATTTACTACGAACCAGTGACGTAACTATGCCAATGCGGTGCATTGGGGCCTATGACTGAAAGGGGCCCATTTCCCTCTTGCCTGAAACAGAAAAAAAATTTGAGTAAAAATGTAAGTTTTTTCGTTATGTTTATGATAAAATTTACTGTCTACAAACAATAATTTTTTTTCACACGAAGCATGTTTATTGTTAGCTAGCTGCACAGCACAAGCAAAACTGCGTGAATAGAGGTGAAATGGTATTAGCATAGCTGCTGCTTCCAGGGCAATTTTTAAGGATTTGTTATTTTTACCAAAACAAATATTTTCAGTGGGGGCCCACACTAAACTTTGTATTGAGGGCACATTTTCTAGTTATGACACTGCTATGAACTAAAATGATGCTATGCACTAACTTGCGATTAGTGAATTTTTCGTAGTCTGAGGCTTTCAGCCCTAAAACCTTTTCAGTATAAACATTTTGATATAATGGAAATGACATATTGCAATTGTTTTCATCGATATCCATAATTGGATAGCATCAATCAGCACAGAGAAGCATTTGCCGTTAAGTTCTGATTTTTCTGAACAGTTCTGAATTACACATTGGATTGTTGCTCTGTTTTATTGTAATTGTGACCTTTTAAGGTATGTTGAAACTCCAAAGGAGCTCATTCTTCCAACTTGGTAATGAGTATTTGGTAATGTTTTTAATGAAGAGACTGTTAAGCAATTAGAAATTTTCAGTTTAAAAATATCCCATAGGAAGAGTAAAATATTTATAAATTTCGAAATAGTACTTAAAAATGATCTTTAACTTATGTATGTGTATCTTTTCATTTTTATTTGTATAGTTAATATTTCATACCCTTAGGTAATTTTCCCTTCTAAGAAGTTTTCTCGCGTAGGAAGTTCTAAACCTCCAGTCCCTTGGAAATCTTCTTATCCGGGTGCTACTGTAGTTATTTTAGTCTCTGAAGAAAATAACAAAGAAGCTATATATATATATATATATATATATATATATACATTTATGTTAATTTAAATTCCAAATTAATAAATCATTCTGTAACCATCAAAACACAGTTGTTATATTTTGTTAGGTCTAGTACCTGTGCTCACATAAATATGTCATTTAATTCATATATCAGAACAAAACAGTTATAAACTTTATATAACAATATTAAGTAAGTAATTTTAACCCACCATTATGTTGTAAAATTCAAATTATTAATTGCTTATGAAGCAAGTTTCCCAAAATAATTGTAAATCAACATAAAAGAAATGGATTCAAACCTTCATTATCGTCACCCCATGTTTTCTCTTCTTGTTCTAATTCTTGCAGCCAGCGCTGCTCTATTTCTCTCATTTCCTCTCCTACCTGGATATCATACTCCTCCTGTATAAAATTTAGAAATGTTCAGTTCAAATCACAAAAAAAAAAAAAAAAAAACCTGAAATGAACTGGCAAAAGCTGTAATTGTAAAATTATATCAAAGGGAAAATGAAAAAATTGGCATTCTTAAAAGGTCTAGAAAAAAAAAACAACAAACAAACAAACAAAAACCATATATTAAATCTATTTTGATTCTAAAGTAATCTCAGCATGCATTTAGTCTTTTCACCAATGAAAAGCCCAAATGCATGCTGAGATTACTTTGTCTCTTCAGCTGGCTAAGTGCATTTCAAAATGCACAAAATTTTTTCAAGAAAAAAACAACAGATGATTCTGATGTACTAATGAATATTCAATATGAACTTGCTGAAATAACTCCATCTCTTTCTACCAGTTTAGGAAACACTTGGCCATTGCATAATTCAGAACTACTAGGCTGACTATCGTCTAGTTGTTAGTGTGTGTGCAGCCACATGTAATAAGTAGGTAGTTGTGGGTTCGAACCTGTATGCTGCCATGAAAAATGCATAACCCATTGTGGACTGTGGCAACAAAAACCTGTCCACACTTAATAATTAATTCAGTATGTTTGCATTCACAATGAATAAGTAAATTCTCATGGCCTTGGTCAAATTGAGAATAAATGGAAATTTAACTGCAAGATGAACACGGATCTAAAATTTTAATTATAATTTAATGGCCGTATCTCATCAGGAACCACAGAATTTGGACCAACTGCAAGGTACTGCAGCTGGTAAACAGAAACCAAGGAGTAGTTTATAGACTTGTAAGGGGGGGATTTAAAGGATATTCAGGATGAGAAAGGCTTGGGTTGGTTGGTTGATTTTACTGGTGCAAAAACGACTGTGGTTATACTGCGCCAGGAAAAAGTTAAAATACGAAAACAATAGATTCTGATAATCTTTAAAAAGGTTATCTCGTCAAATCATTATACCTGTATATATATATATAACACCCTGTGTGTGTATATATATATATATATATATATATATAAAATCAAGAATAATGCAATAGAGAAGATATATGCTATAGGGGGAAGGAAATTAATCTTCCCCCCTTTGTTCACAACGTATATCGCTCCAGGGCACACCGTATTTTCATTAGTTTAATTCTCTGCATAAACATCTACCTACTGTATTTTATACTAATAATATTTTATATATATATATATATATATATATATATATATACAGGGTGTTTCAAAAATGATGGTCAATAATTTAAAGGTGAAAAATACAAAGTAAAATAAGCAAAAAAAGTCCCAGTGAACATTGGGCTGCGAATGAACCATTTTCGAGATAATGCACATTTTCTGTGAAGATCCACCACTGACTATGGGAGCACTAGTTTAGCAAAAAAGCTGTGAATCCTTTGCTAAGGGTGGTTTTATTAAACATAAGATAATACATTTTTAATTTTTGGTTTCAACACCACATGATTTTACAGATGTTATATGTTACAGAATATGTTAAAAATGCTGTACTTGCATCCGTATGCAGCTTTGTAGTCTTCTCTGCATTGAGTTGTGAATCCTCTCAGGCATTCCTGGATCATTTCTGAGTTGCTGAAAGGCTCCTTCAACCCAACGCTGCAATTCCTTAACTGTGTTAATGTCAGAAGTGAACACCAAGCTTTTTACATGATCCCAGATACAAAAATCCATAGGATTTAAGTCTGGTGATCTGGAAGGCCACATTACCAGCCCACCTCTACCTATCCACTGTTGACCATACCTTCTAGTTAGATACCGAGTCATAACTCGAGCAAAATGTGCTGGTGCATCATCATGCATAAACCACACGTTCTGGAATTGCTGAATTGGAACATTATCATCATCAAGGAGGTCTGGAAGAACATTCTGCAGGAACTGAAGGTACAGCTCTCCTGTTAGCTTCTGGGTACAAATGTGCAGCCTCAAGTGCACTGCCATTGGCTTTACCATACATGAAGTGCATTTCCACATACTTTTTGTTGCTGTAACCTCTTTCCATGTTGACTATCCTTTGACAAGTACTAGTATGCCTGCTACGTTTCAGAGCATTGAGAGAGGGGAAAGGGAGAGAATAAGCATAACCTAACCTAAACAAAAAAGCCAGTGGTGGATCCTAACTAGAAATGTCAAATGTCTCGAAAACGATTCACTTAAGGACCTACATTTACTAGGCTTTTTTTTGCATATTGTAGTCTGTACAGTTCACCTTTAAATTATTGACCATCACTTTTGAAACACCCTGTGTGTGTGTGTGTGTGTGTGTGTGTGTGTGTGTGTGTGTGTGTGTGTGTGTGTGTGTGTGTGTGTGTGTGTGTATATAGAAGCAGTATAAGTTTAAAAATAAATTATCTAATTTAAATACGTGTTTACATATTAATGGCTTGTAAAAACTTTAAAACTGCTGACACATGGTCACTGTCCGATAAAATCTGACTGAGTGTCCAGTCAGATGAGTAAAAGCGGTAAAATATATATTGCGAATACAGGTAAAATTAACACATTCAATTAAAATATGCTTTATAAATAAAATGGTGTTGCAAGACTCGCACATAGGTGGGTCATCCGCCCCCAGCAGGAACGAATGTGTTAGATGGAGAAAGGCACGAAGTTCAACATGCAGTATAAAGAGGCAGCAAGAAATGCACAAATGGTATTCTATCTATGATTTATCTGAATTTTTCAAGTAGAGGAGGAGGGAGAGAGAGGTCATTATTCTTCTCTGTGAGACAACACTCAGGATATTGTATTCACAGCTGGAGGCCGTATCTAAAAGAAAAAAATATAGAACTTCTAGAGAAGATGCAGAGAAGGGTGTCTAGATTGATGTATAGTGCTAACCAATTTTCCTATGAGGATTTGAATGGTCGGCAATGTTCCCTCTAATTTTTCTTATAGTTGCGTGGTGCAGACATACATAATAATGAAAAAAAATGTTAACAATAAATTTACACTTTACAGTTAGTTATTTATTTTTCTTGGAATTTTTCTCTTCTGGTCTTTGTAGAAGTCCATACTTTGTAGACATCATCTACATTTATTGTTGCACCATTAGCTAAATGCAATTTGATTCTCATAAGGTCATTTAAATGATCTTCATGTATTCTATTTTGATTTTTTGCTTTAACTGAATTCATAGTGCTAAATCCTCGCTTGAAGTCTGCACTTGATGCTTGAAATGTTCCCATAATATCATAGAGAATGGATATGTTACAAAACTCTAAATTTGTAAGTACGAAATTTAAAGTGTCACTGAAAGTTTTAAACATTCCAGCTTTAGTTTTTTTCGACAATTACAAATTTTAATTCCGAATATTCTTCTGATATTTTAGAAATAACATCACTTTCGTTATTTGTAATAAATCGTGAATATGTTTTTGCAAGGCGTATCACATTGTTTCCCAAAGTCAAAATTATTGCTTTCATTTGTGATAGCATTAATATCAAATACTTTCCAATCATTTAATTCATCATCAGGAAATCTGTTATCTAAGTGATCACATACACGTTTGATAAAACGAATTATAGCTGCAGTGTCAACATCACTTTGAATTTTTGATAATACTTCTTTCACATTTTCATTCCCAAAAATATTTTTTCAAAGATATTGGTGTCTTAATTTATTTATTTTAGCTTTAACATATTGATGTGCATCAACAATGTTTAAACAAGTTTTTTGTAAATATTTGCAAAGTGATGCAAGCTCTCCAAATACATCATTGAGTGCAATTAATGCCACATGATATTGTTGTTGTTATTTAGTTTTTAGGAGCATTAGCAACTAAGGCCATATTGCTCCGGGGATATGCGGTGGTCACAGGCTCGAACCTCGGTCTAATCAAGAATCGTGTGCTACGCACTGCCGCTCCTGCCCACCTGGCTACGGAGGCGCCACATGATATTGTGAATTTTTAAAAAGTTGTAAACAGTATTTACTAATAGGATCGTTATATTCGTTAACCTTCTCATTGCTATATTTGATTAATATTTCATAATTTTTTACTAAAGCATCAACTGCAAAATGTCTGCATAACTATCTGACTTCATTTAATGGTCAAAAAGATACAACGCTGTGTTCTATAACCTGGACTAGTTCTTCTAATTTTCCTTTTTTTATGCTAGACCTGCTAAACATTGTGTATACAGTTCTAAGCAACTTCTCTATATCTTGCAGAATAGATACATTTTTCCATGCATCGTCCAATCCTAAATCTTCTCAGTGTGCAACACAATGTTGTTCAGATAGATATAATATTTCCTTTTTGAGAATTGCTGCTACTCCATTTTTCCTTCCAAGCATAACACTTGCTCCATCTGATGTGAACATTACCATCTTTTGAATATCACGATTATATTCATTTTAAAAAAAATTATTATTATTTTTTTGGACATACTGTTACAGTTTGTAAGCTTCAAAATACTGTTTTGTAATATGTTTCACTTTTCACTCGAAATTTAAAATATAAAATTAATACTTTTTGTACTGAAATATCAGTACTTTCGTCTACAATTAACGTGTGGAAAGTAGATTATTTTATTTCATTCAGGATATTTTTTATGAGAACAGAATTTATACATTCAATAAATTCAAATGAATAATTTTTGCTTCTCCAATTTTTAGGTTTATCTATAAATTTTTCCATGTGTTCATGAATGTCTTGTACAGAGTTCATTGATGCATTAATTTTTATGGCTAATATCACATCATTAATTAAAACCTTAATCATATCAAAATTCGATTTCAATCGTTCACTTCGTTCCTTTTTTATGTTACATACTTCTACAGTTTCCATCAAAATACTTAAAATTCCACCTTTTTTCGGATTAACTTGGTAACTTAATTACTTAACTTGGTAACTGCATCTATATGTATTTTCTGACTTAGATGCCATTTTAAATAATCTAGATATTCCCATTTTCTTCCTGTACTAAATTCTCCCACAACTCTTGCTTCTGCACAAAAAAAGTACCCAGGACGACACCATTTTCTTCATTGTATTGAAAAATATCTCCTAGTTTTAGGCTTTTATTTTTGTTTGATGAATGGAATTTCAGCATCAATTTGTTTTAAAAGCCAATCTTTTTTAAATGTTTTGCAAGTTTTTTTATTTACAGTATTTACATCTTCAGTTTTTCTTTTGGACATTTTTTATCTAAAAAATTTTAAAATCAAAGAATTTTATTAATTCTCTGTATTTTGTAAATGAAGTTATAAAATAATAGGAAAAATCACAAATTTTTAGTGCATTATTAAAATAGTTTATAAAAATTTTAAAAAAAGTTTAATTTTTCATATTTTACCTTCTTTAAAAAAATATTAAGTAATACTAAATGTTTTTGGCCGGATCAGTAGATCTGCTGACATTCCGCCCACATATTTTTACGTATTAATTAGTAAAAATTAATACATAAAAAACTCAACTTCAAAAATTTTCACGATCACAATACATTCCTTATACACCTACTCCCACACATACTGTGTGTGTGTGTGTGGTTGAGTGGATGCAATGTAAAAATGCTGACCTTCCCTATTATATGTTATTTATATTATTTTTATAATAATAAACTCACCTTAAAAACATACAATATAAACCACAACCGCTACAGTCCTTTATATATTCGTAATGATCATAAAAGAGTTAGCAAAAGCTTAAGATGCTGAAGTTCATCACAAGAAATATGCATTTAGTCAAAGCTTAATAAAGAGACGGCACTCACCTCAATAATCCATTGTGGTTATATGGATCATAAAACAGCAGTGTGAGAAATAATTGATTAAACTAAAAACGGTGTTTAAAAATTGTGGTATGGAAAGCGTGGTTTAAAAAGAGTAATTTAAAAAACTTAGCCTAGAGGAGGAAGGGTGCACCATATCACACTCTAGTTGTCTGAAATTATCTGAAATTAAAATTAAAAAAGGATTAAAGCCAATAGTCAAGAACGATGGACTTTCGATAGGTTCATCTTCAGATGGTGATAAAAAGAAGAGTGAAAGGGTTGCTCTAGATCTTAAGTACCTGAAATGTTATGCTGGACACGTGGTAATTTAATTCGTGTGATATTATATATGTTAGACAAGGTAACTGGAAGTTTTGTGTTTAAGACGTCAAGATCGGTGCTGAGACGATACCATTCTATTATGAGGGTTTCGTATAGAAGGAGTTGTATAATTTTAATTTAATTTAACGATCGCAAATAAAATCACACGCAAATTAAATTACCACGTGTCCAGCATAACATTTCGGGTACTTAAGATGTACAACAACCCTTTCGCTCTTCTTTTTATTGCCAACTGAAGACGAACCTATCGAAAGTCCATCGTTTTTGACTATTGGCTTTAATCCTTTTTTAATTTTAATTTCAGATAATTTCAGACAACTAGAGGACGATATGGTGCACCCTTCCTCCTCTAGGCTAAGTTTTTTCAATTACTCTTTTTAAACCATGCTTTCCATACTGCGATTTTTAAACAACGTTTTTAGTTTAACCAATGATTTCTCACACTACTATTTTATGATCCATATAACTACAACGGATTAGTGAGGTGAGTGCGGTCTCTTTATTAAGATTTCAACTAAATGCATATTTCTCATATTCGTAATGTAATAATTTTTTTCACATAAATAAAAATCAATGCACATAACTTTTCCCTATGCACTATGTATTTGTAAATAAAAGATGTGGGTACATGTAATGCAATAGCGAATCTTATATCATGAGCTATCACCCCTTCCTATATCCATTCTTCCACTAATACTCCTGTTGCCATCTACATATGTCAACTGTAATGCGTGGGAAGTAAAAGCACGTGTGCAACTTCCTAAAAATCAGTGTACGGCTGCGCAGCTTAGAGGGAACCATGGTGGTCGGTATCAAAAGTCCAGTAGCTCACACACACACCCTTTGAGTGGTTCGTATTTCAAGCCAGTGACTGCTAAATGCAATTAATGATTGTATTCGTGATTTACTGTAAAGTCCTCTGAGCTGGTGTTTGTGCCAGAGTATAAATAAAAACAGTTAAGACTCAGTCTGTGGAGTTTAGATGGTGAGTTAGACAAGAACTAGAGGGTAAAAATATAAAATCTTAGGATTTACGTAACGGGATAAATATCAATATACGGAGTTCACCTTTGGGCAGTAGTTGAAAGTCGGCTCTAGCAGGGTGGCTGAGGCAAAGAGTTCAGCAAAATTCAAAGAGGAATCATATAGGTACTTTTTGACGATCGGATCAATATGAAAGTTTTTTTTTTTTACTTTTCCTTTTCCTTTTTTTAATGCTTTTTAAATGCTGATTAAAGTATTTAAAAAACTTCTAAATCTAACCACAAAAATACACTGATGGAAAGTGGTCCCATGTTATGACAATCGAACTATAAACTTCCGATCTTCGTATCGTCTGCAAACTTGGACATTAAGCCTGATATACCATCATCAATATTTAGTATTATTATCATTATCTTTTAGAAAATCAAATTTATTTAATTGTTCTGGTTTGTTTTCAACTAACATCATTTTTATGTTATTATTTAAAATGTGTGGCCATTTACTGGGATCACTAAGTGAAATTAGTTGACCTTGTATATCACTAGTATTAGTATTTAGTATTAGTAATGGCCGCATAGTGCAAGAAAGCCTATGGCTTATGCTGCACCAGCCAAAAAAAAAAAAAAAATATCCGAACAAAACAATGATAAAAACAAAAAAAAAAATAAAATAAAATAAATAAATAATAATAATTAATAATAAAAAAAAGGAAATTAAACCTATCATCCTATGCGTTTCCCTTACCCGAAGGTACTATCCAGATGACCGTTGAATTCCCCCAAACTGTCGGCCTCTACCACCTATGACGGCAACTTATTTCAGTAATTTATAACTCGCTGGCTAAAATAAAACTTCCTGTAGTCCAATCTAAACATTTCCCCCCGTAACTTGAATTTATGTCCCCTAGTTCTAGCATCATTTATAATCTTGAAAATTTTGTCCTCATTCATTTTACTGATGCCTCTCAGAGCCTTAAACACCTCAATCAAATCTCCTAAGGTGTCTAGTTTCCAAACTCTGCAACCCACATATTCAAAGTCTTTCTTCATAAGGACGCCCTTTTGCCGATCTCACCAGGCGAGTTACCCGTCTTTGCATCCTTTCAAGAAGCTCGATGTCTTTCTTTAAGAGGTCTCCATACTTGAACACAGTATTCCCAGTGTGGTCTAACAAAAGACCTTATATAATGGGATTATCACGTCCCTATCTCTACTTGCAAAAGTTCGATAGATCATCGATAGGACACCATGGGCCTTCCTTGCAACCTGTTTACAATGCTCAGAGAATTTCATGTCTGACCGTATCGTAACACCCAAGTCCCTTTCCTCCAGTACTGGGTTTAGTTGAACTCCACCAAGTGAATAAGTTATTTTGGGATTACTGTTTTCCAGGTGTAATACCTTACACTTTGTTGGATTAAAGTATAGCTGCCATTTTTCTGACCATTCCTGAAGTCTATCTAGGTCTCTCTGAAGAAGCTCAGCTTGACATTAATGAATACAGAAAACAACAATGGATCCAACACTGAACCCTGGGGACCTCCACTAATTAGTTTACAAAGAGCAGTGTCCACTGATTACCACTTTATCCATAGCAGTAATTTGCTGCCGACCGAGCTAGCCGGGTGGGTAAAGTGCCTGCCTGGCAACACAAAGGTCGCGGGTTCGAATCCCGCCTAGCGCTTGGATCAAAGTACTGCAAAAATCTTGGGAGTTGCATTATGGCCACAGAAGCTGATGTGCCAAAAACTACCAAAAAAAAAAAAAAAAAGGAATTTGCTTCCAATGCCACACTGTTCCAATTTGTACAGCAGTCTTCCATGTTGAACAGTATCAAAAGCCTTTCTAAGATCCAAATATATGATATCAAAATTATTCTTTGCATCCAGTTCCTTTGTAACTACATCATAGAATCCAATCAAATTGGTGAGACAAACCATTCCCTTAACAAACCCATGCTGTTTCCGAGCTATAACTGAATGCTTCTTTAAACAGTGCCTCCATTAATTTTCCTGGAACAGAAGTTAAATTAACAGGTCTGTAATTACCTGTGTCCCCCTTTGGTGCTCCTTTGTGGATTGTGGTCACATTTGCCCATCTCCAGTCCATGGGTACCTCCTCTGAGTCCAAGGAAGCTCTCATAATTATGGCTAAGGGTTTGCTTACTTCCTTTGCAGCCGCATTTAATATAACTGGATAGAATCCATTCACACCAGGTGCCTTTCTTATGTTTATCTTCAACAATTTCTCCTCCACTTTACTCTCAGTTATTACAAGATTATTTAGCTTTCTACCAGAGTTTAATAAACCTCTGGCATTCTCCTCATGTGTGAATGCAGATGCAAAATATTCATTTAGTTTGTTAGCTACCTGAGCCGGATCATCAATAGTTGAACCATCGATATCAAGTGGACCAATCTGATTCATCCCCTTCCTTCTAGAGTTTACATAAGTATAGAACTCTTTGCTGTTTTTCTTTGCATCCTTTGCCGAAGGTTTCTCGTAATCTGCCTTTGCCTGCCTAACCTCCTTTGTAACTTGGTTACAGACCAGCTTATATCTATCATAGGCATCTGTGTCACATGTTAATTTATATGTATCCCATGCATTTTTCTTCTCTGTCACTTGTCTAATTAGTTCATCTGACATCCATTTAGGCCTAAATCTTGAACAATATTTCCTAGTTGGTATGAGAAGCCTAGTAGCTTCCAAGATTAATTCTTTGAATGCTTCCCATTTTGAATTTGCTGTTGGTAACATCATCAGTTGGTCCCACCGTATAGAATTTAAATACTGTCTCAGTCCATTGTAGTCGTCTTTACGAAAGCAATAACCCTTCCCTTTACCTCTAATGGTAGTTACCTCTTTGAGTAAATCCCACTTCAGCACACTGTGATCACTGCCACCTAGTGCTTCCTTTATCTGCAGATTCTTGATGCATGAAGAATCATTACTGATAATCAGATGAAGATTATTACGCTCTCTAGCTCCCGAACATTCAGCTGTAGAAAACAATCATCCAAAAAATCCACAAAAGCCTTGCTAGTGTGTGAGTGACCAATCCACAAATTGCAGTCAATCCTCATTATAAGATACTCTGGTTTACTGGCCCCCTCTCTCTGCACAATTGCTCGTTATACTCATCAGATTCATTAGGCCTATAACGCACACCCACTCTCATTTTTTCTTTCCCAGTGCTTATTTCACACCAAACAGACTCAACACTACATTGTCCACCAACATGAATTGGATGCACTTCCTTAGATTTTATGTGTTTCTTAACTAACAGCATAACTCCCCCTCCCTTCCTATCCTTCTATATTTCCTATACACATTGTACTCCCCAAATTCTAATTCTGCAGTTCTTAGGTCTGTATGACACCATGTCTCTGATATCCCAACAATATCTACCTTTGATGTGTTGACTAGCACTTCAAGCTCATCAGATTTATTAATTATACTCCTAGAATTGGTGTACATGCAAGTATACATGCACCTGTTTCTACTCTTAGTTATCCTAAACCATGTATTTACTTGTTCTACTATGATTCCCAGCAGTCCTGGAAATCCCCATTGCCTTGCTTTCCAGGCTGCTGCTCATTTCAATAGAAGTAGTGCAAGAATTACTTTTGCCTCTGCCAGTGGCTACTGTTAATCTATTAGTCTATGTATCCGCCCAAGCTAGCAGTTTTCTGACTCACATAACTCTGCCCCGATAGCATCAGCAAATATTCTTGCCCCCTTTCTATTTAAGTGTATCCCATCCCTGTAGAAGCAGTCTCTCCTGTTAGCAAGCACAGACCAGGCTGAGAAAAATTCTACCCCTTCAGCCTTGTACAATCTCTCCAGGGCTGAATTGATCGACAAGGCTCTCATTATATACTCCCTCCTGTCGTATCTGGGCAGAATTGAAGATACTTTCAATTTCAACCCTAACTCACGGCTTTTTTTCAGCATTGATCTGTACTTCTGAAGTAATTCTGCCGGTCTCCTACTCATAATATCATTAGTGTCAACGTGTACAACAATATCAACAACCTTTGCCTTTGGCATACATACCCTGGTCCTGTTCCACCTATCCTTTTTGCACAATATGTTCCCCGTTTTCCTGACAATAGTCGCCTATTGTGTCTCAAGGGTGTCTAAGAAAACAACTAGTTCCTTTGGACCAGCGAATTCTGCTGTGGGGGTTGGTGCTGTGTTGACTGATGCTCAAGTGCAAGCTCTGGCATTGATGTGGGCAGCTGAGAGCTTGATGGGCCCCTCAATTTAAATCCTTCGAGGGCATCCACCCTGTCCTTCAAGCTGTCATATAGGCCCATAACAATGCCAGGGTAAATCCTCTCTTTAAATTTGCATATAAAGAAAGGATTTACACTGGCTGGTCAGCCCACTGATTTAGAGACTGTATGCAAAGCTTAAAATATTACAAATTAAAATTAGATCACACCTTGCAGAGGTGCACCAACAAGGCTCTAGTACGTTGGCACTGCACAGAGGCCTGTCACCTCTTCAAGAATTGCCTGATGAGAAAAGGCAGTCTAAGAAACAGCAAGGCAATTCAATTAGAGGCAACATGTGTGCAGTTTTTAAAAGCACTACATCAAACAAAACTGAAGATCCAATATGGATAGAATACAGAGTTCTGCAGCTGAATGCACAAAGATCAAAAGCTGTCTGATCAACATAAAATCGCCATTAATGCCAAGCACAGCGACATTCTGTGCTCTCTAAGAGCTTATTGTTTTCAAGATATTCTGGTGATATTCTGGCCTATGTTACCCATTTATGGACTAATTCAATGGAAAGGTTCGGTGAAACACAAGTAGTTGCTCTTGACATCTCAAAGGCTTTTGATCGTGTTTGGCATAAAGGTCTTCTAAACAAGCTTCCATCTTATGGTTTGCCAACTGTTTTTAGTAATTGGTTATCCAGTTTCTCTCTGATTGCTCACTGAGGGTGATGGTTGATGGCTCTCTGTCTTCTAACTTCTCCACTAATGCCGGTGTCCCCCAAGGTTCAGTTCTTTCCCCCACTCTTTTCCTCTTGTATATCAATGACCTTCTTCCATTGACTGGAAATCCTATCCGTAGTTTTGCCGATGATAGCACATTGCATTCAACTTTCCATTTTGAGAAACCTTGTCCTGCTCAATTAGCTTCAACTTCTCGAAAATCTGCTACCAATTCCTTAAATGCCGATCTTCAGGTGATTCTCCAGTGGGGCAAAGACAACTTAGTTGATTTCAACCCTTCTAAAACTCAGTCTTGTCTTATATCTCGCAAAAAGGATTCTTCTGCTCCTATGCTTATCTTTAGTGACACTCCAATTTCTAGGCAAAAGGATATATCTCTTTTGGGGATTACCCTGACTTCTAATCTCTCTTGGCACAAGCACATTACAAATATTGCTTCCTCTGCATCTAAAAAACTTGGTTTTCTCTTTCGCTCTCGGCGTTACTTTTCTTCCAAACAGCTGCTCACTCTGTATAAATCGCAAATCCACCCTGCCATGGAATATTGTTCCCACATCTGGGGTGGTGCCCCCAAAACCTCTCTCAGGCTTCTTGATTCCATTCAGAAGAGGGCAGTTAGGTTAATTAATGATTCATCTCTAACATAGTCTCTCCACTCTCTGTCTCATAGACGCACTGTTTCTGCTGCATGCCCCTTCTACAGATACTTCCATGGGCACTGTTCTTCTGAATTAGCTTCTATAATTCCCGCTCTCTCTTTCAAAACAGTCCAAACACGTGCCGCCACCAGCCAACATCCATTTACTGTCCAACTTCAAACCCACAGAACCAACTTTTCATCTTCCTCATTTATTCATTCAACTGCCGTTTTCTGGAACAACCTTCCTTCGTACGTATTTCCTGAAAATTACAATCTACAGAAGTTCAAGTCCAATGTCAACAAATATCTTCTTTCGTCTTCTCAGTCTCCAACCCAAGCACGGTACTAAGTACTATAGGTTCTAATACCTCTCGTGTTTGGGGTTCACATAAAAAAAAAAAAAAGAGAGAAAAGTAGCGGCATATATTACCACTTATACCATCTAAACAGTGGACAAAAATTACTGGGTGGCTACAGTCATTCCAAATGCTGACATAACTATCAGAAGAATCAGTTCAGATGCTAACTGCTACCTTTCCCTATGGCACTGAACCATATGCTACATACAACTAGAGATGAGAATAGGCTGTTGCTGGAGAACTTCACAGCCACAAAACCAACTTCTAGTAACCTAACCTAAGCTAACCACTTGCCACTTTCAGCAACACCCACAGTGATAGCAACATCAATATCATGTTAACATGTGCATCACAGGCTAACAACATCTTCAACTGATTGGCCAGAAAGGCTTGGACCTAGTGATCATAGGGTTATAATGTTTCAATACAAACCTTACATCCCTCAAATATGGAAGACATCCCTTGCTGGGATACCTTCCATCTTTCTCTGAATGTTTACTCTGTGCAGGACTGTCCACCTTGAATGCTGCAGATAAAATGGCAATTATCCAGAATGCCCTTACAAGTGAGAAGGAAACTATACATTTCTTCTCTGTACTTTGGTGGATCCAGGGGCTTTTGACCCCAAGGAAAGAGGTAAAATATGCTGGAAAGCATTTCCAAAGACATTTGGGTTGCCACTGCTGAGACAGAGGCACTCAGCTTGGGGCAATCCCAAAAATCAGGGCTTACTACAGAAAATTATAGAACAGCTATACCCAGCTGATAATCAAGGGAAAAAAAGACTCCTGTTGCCACCTTGTTCAGACTGTTGAAAATGATGACCCATGGATTATTGTTTACAAAATAGTCTGCAGAAAAATTCCTACTGTGAAATTGTGGAAGAAACAATGGATTTTTTCTGGCAGTTTGATTCACACTTGGGATGCTACAATTCAGAATAAAGTAAACAAACCTATCCCTGATGACAATCATGATGAACAAAACATTCATCAGGAAATTATGGTCAAAAATAACTGCTGTGTGTCCACGACCATGGAATCTTCCTTCACCCTTGTAGAAGTTAAAGCTGCCATCCTAAGGCAAGGCCTAGACTTATTGAAAATGTAATATTAAAGTTCTGGATCTCCTCCATGACCCAGTCAACATTTCCCCTGCGGAAGGAATATTTCCCAAATCATGGAAAGAGGTCTTACTGAAAAGCCTACTAAAAGGTAACCCCTATGTGCATGATCAGAAACTGCACCTATTATACAGGAAGTGATCACCAATGTAAGCAGGAGTTGAGATGTGGCATCAACATCACAAGGGTAATGGCCAACCTCTAGTGGTACTAGACAATACCAGGTATTACATGACTCTCACCAACACTTTGCTTATGGTGGTTTGAAGTGATGAAAACCATCTTCAGAGCATATCTATGGCATCCCTTCTATCATGCATTATGAGTTATGTCTTCTGAGATTCAAATATTCTCTGCTTTTCAAAGGCAGACTTCTTTACCTTCTTTAAAATGGTTTCTAGACAACAGCCATAATTAGAAAAGTAGCCTAATTAGTTTGTAGATATCTGGTAGAGTTGCAGCATCGCTCTCCTGTGTAAGGTGATAAATCACTTATGGAAGTATTCTGTGCGAGCATCAAATCTCTGCTTAGGATCAAAATAGATGCTGAGGTCCTTGTGGCCAGTAACAACTGGAATAAGAATGCTACAAACTGATGGTTGAATCATGATTGGTCACTGTTTGAGTGAATAAGTCATTATTGCAGATTAAGAAGGGTTAAGTTTTAATCCAAAAATTGCAGTGGAGTGAAGCTCTAGGTGACTAAAGAAGGTCTTGCCATTATTTATGCTGAAGGTAAGAATCTTTATATCATAAGCATATATTAAAGCCTCATCATGGGGGACACATAAAGGAGATAAGAATGGCTGAGAATATTAGGCTAGAAATGACTCCACTTGTGAAATTGCAGTTATTTTCCAGATACAGTGGGACTTTCTAATCTAAATTCTGTTTGAATCACTGGACAATGCTTTACAGCCAATTAATATTTCTTCCAAACAAGTCTGAAAAGCTATTACTGCAGTAATAGCTTTTCAGACTTTTCTTGTACTATAACAGGAGAGACTGCTTATACAGGGATGGGATACACTTAAATAGAAAGGGTGCAAGAATATTTGCTGATGCTATCGAGGCAGAGTTAGGTGAGTCAGAAAACTGCTAGCTTGGGGGGTTACACGGACTAATAGATTAACAGTAGCTGCTGGCAGAGGTAAAAGTGATTCATGCACTACTTCTATTGAGATGCAATTGAGCATAAGCCTGGAAAGCAAGGCAATGGGAATTTCTAGGACTGCTAAGTCATAGTGCAACAAGTAAATACATGGGCTGTGTTAGGGTAACTAAGAGTAGAAACAGGTGCATGTATACTAGCATGTACACCAATGCTAGGAGTATAGTTAATAAATTTGATGAGCTTGAAGTGCTAGTCAAGACACCAAAGGCAGATATTGTTGGGATATCACAGACATGGTGTCACACAGACATAAGCAGTGCAGGACTGGAATTTAGGGAGTACAATGTGTACAGAAAGGATAGACAGGACAGAAAGGGAGGAGGAGTTATGCTGTTAGTTAAGAAACACATAAAATCTAAGGAAGTGCATCCAATTGATGTGGGTGGACAATGCAATGTTGAGTCTGTTTTGGTGTGACATAAGCACTGGGAAAGGAAAAATGAGAGTAGATGTGTGTTATAGGCCTAATGAATCTGATGAGTATAATGAGCAATTGAGCAGAGAAATAGAGTGTCTTACAATGGGGGATTTTAATTTAGCATTAGTAGAGGCATTTGATGGAAGAAAGCAAGCTTATGCAGCATCAGCCAGAAAAAATAAAAAATAAAAATAATTAAAAAATAAACACTTCCACTTCACGCCTCTGTTCGATCGAAATACCTGTTCAGCTGAGTTTTAAACTTATTTAGGCTATCAACTTCCATGACAAGGGATGGAAGGCTGTTCCACCAACAAACCACCCGCTGGCTAAAGGTAAAATTCCGCACATCTATCCTACATCTGTCTTCCCTCAATTTGAATTTAGGCCCTCTCAGGTGATTATTCTGAGCTAGAGGAAGAATCCCATCAGCATTGAGCATGCTCAAACCATTCAAGGCTTTATTCACCTCTATCAGATCACCTCGGTGGTGCCTAGTCTCCAGACACTGTAATTTGCAAAACTTAAGCCTTTCTTCTTAAGAGCACCCCTTTGTTGGATTCACTAATCTTGTTGCCCTTCTCTGTACTCGTTTCAGCAGCTCTACATACTTCTTGAAATGAGGCCTGACCATTGCCTTATACAAGGGAATAATCACATCCTTATCCCTGCTAGAAAAATTCCTATATATCATTGACAATACACCATGAGCTACTCTTGCAGCCTGTCTGCACTGCTCAGAGAACTTCACATCTTCCTGCACAACCACCCCCAGGTCCCTTTCATTCTCTACCACTGTCAGTGTAGTACCATAGAGTTGATACATTGCTCTGGGGTTACTTTTTCCCATATGTAGTACTTTACATTTTTCAATGTTAAACTTCATTTGCCACCTCTCAGCCCATCTGCTCAACCTTTCCAGATCCTGTTGCAGTAGCATAGTGTCAGTAGTGTCCTTCACAATCCTGCCAACCTTCGTATCATCTGCAAACTTGGACATTAAGCTTGATATACTAATCATCAATATCATTTATAAATACAGAAAACAGTAATGGACCCAATATTGAACCCTGAGGGACTCCACTAATAACATTAATCCATGATGAGCAGTGTCCATTGATTACCACTCTCTGTCTTCTCCCCCTCAACCACCCCTTTATCCATAGCAGCAATTTGCCTCCAATGCCACACTGCTCCAATTTGTGCAGCAGTCTTCCATGTGCAACAGTATCAAAAGCCTTTCTAAGATCCAAGTATATAATATCAAAGTTATTCCCTGTATCCAGTTCTTTTGTGACTGCATCATAGTATCCAATCAAATTGGTCAGGCAAGACTTCCCCTTAACAAAACCATGCTGTGTCCGAGCTATAGCTGAAGTCTTGTCTAGATGATCCTGCAGTGCTTCTTTAACCAGTGCCTCCATCAATTTTTCGGGAACAGAAGTTAAACTCACAGGTCTATAATTACTTGTGTCAGCCTTTGATCCTCTTTGTGAATTGGGGTCACATTTGCACATCTCCAGTCCATGGGTACCTCCCTTGAGTCAAAGGAAGCTCTCTTAATTATGGCTAAGGGGTTGTTTACTTCCTTTGCTGCCTCCTTAATATAACTGGATAGATCCCATCTACTCCAGGTGCCTTTCTTGTGTTTATCTTCAACAATTTGTCCTCCACTTTACTCTCAGTTATTACACGATTCTCTAGCTTACTGCCAGAATTGAATACACCTCTGGCATTCCCCTCGCTGAATAACTCCTCATGTGTGAATGTCGATGCAAAATATTCATTTAGTTTGTTAGCTACCTGAGCAGGATCATCAACAGTTGACCCATCGATATCAAGTGGACCAATCTGATTCATCCCCTTCCTTCTAGAGTTTAAATAAGTAAAGAACTCTTTGCTGTTTTTCTTTGCATCCCTTGCCAAAGAGTTCTCGTAATCTGCCTTCGCCTGCCTAACCTCCTTTGTAACTTGGTTACAAATCTACTTGTATCTATCATAGGCTTCTGTATCATGTGTTAATTTGTATGTATCCCATGCATTTTTCTTCTCTGCCATATGTCTCATTAGTTCATCTGACATCCATTTTGGCCTAAACCTTGAACAATATTTCTTGGTATGTAAAGCCTAGTAGCTTCCAAGATAAGTTCTTTGAATGCTTCCCATTTTGAATTTGCTGTTGGTAACATCATCAGTTGGTCTCACTGTATAGAATTTAAATACTGGCTCAGTCCATCATAGTTGCCTTTACGAAAGCAATAACCCTTCCCTTTACCCCTGATGGTAGTTACCTCTGAGTAAATCCCACTTCAGCACACTGTGATCACTGCCACCTAGTGGTTCATTTATCTGCAGATTCTTAATGCATGACGAATCACTACTGATAATCAAATCAAGAGTATTACTCCCTCTAGTTGCCTCCCGAACATGCTGATGTAGAAAACAATCAACCAATAAATCCACAAAAGCCTTGCTAGTGTGTGAGTGACCAGCCCCCAAATTCCAGCTTCCCATTTTGAATTTGCTGTTGGTAACATCATCAGTTGGTCTCACTGTATAGAATTTAAATACTGGCTCAGTCCATCATAGTTGCCTTTACGAAAGCAATAACCCTTCCCTTTACCCCTGATGGTAGTTACCTCTGAGTAAATCCCACTTCAGCACACTGTGATCACTGCCACCTAGTGGTTCATTTATCTGCAGATTCTTAATGCATGACGAATCACTACTGATAATCAAATCAAGAGTATTACTCCCTCTAGTTGCCTCCCGAACATGCTGATGTAGAAAACAATCAACCAATAAATCCACAAAAGCCTTGCTAGTGTGTGAGTGACCAGCCCCCAAATTCCAGTCAAAATCTGGGAAATTAAAGTTCTCCATTATAAGACTCTCTGATTTACTGGCCAACTCTATTTCCCTGTACAGTTTCTTATTATACTCATCAGAGTCATTAGGCCTATAGCACACTCCTACTCTCAATTTTGATCTCCCAATGCTTATGTCACCCCAAACTGACTCGACACGCACTGTCCAGCAATGTCGACTTCCTTGGATTTTATGTGTTTCTTAACTAATAGCATAACCCCTCCTCACTTCCAATCCTGTCTATCCTTTCTGTAGACGTTGTACTTCCCAAATTCCAGTTCTGCATTTTCCGGGGGCTCACATCTGGTGAGTATGGGCTTGGCAAACCCAGGGTCCTGAGCTGGATATCATCATTCTTCTCTTTCTTGGTGATGCCTTCTACTTCTCTCTCTCTCTCTCTCTCTCTCTCTCTCTCTCTCTCTCTCTCACACACACACACACACAGGGGGTAACTCGGGGAATTTTTTTTTTTTTTTTTGGCTGGTGCAGCATAAGCCTCAGGCTTCCTTGTACCATATGGCTAATAATAATAATAATAATCATAATAATATCTGTGTGACACCACGTCTCTGATATCCGAACAATATCTGCCTTTGATGTTTTGAGCAATACCTCAAATTCATCAAATTTATTTACCAAACTCCTAGCATTGGTGTATACGCAAGTATGCTTACACCTGTTTCTATTCTTAGCTACCCTAACACAACCCATGTGTTTACTTGTACTGCAATATGACTCCCAGCAGTCTCTGAAATATCCTGCATCTTGTTTTTCAGGCTTCTGCTCATTCCAATAGAAGCAGTGCAAGAATCTCTTTCACCTCTGCCAGTGGCTACTGTTAATCTATTAGTCTTTGTCTCCCCCCCAAGCTAGCAGTTTTCCGATCCACCTAACACTGCCTCGATAGCATCAGCAAATATTCTTGCACCCTTTCTATTTAAGT
Organism: Mastigoproctus giganteus; assembly: GCF_048544385.1. NCBI lineage: Eukaryota > Metazoa > Arthropoda > Arachnida > Uropygi > Thelyphonidae > Mastigoproctus > Mastigoproctus giganteus. Next base: position 127,152,745 of record NC_143576.1, on the reverse strand, counting down.
GTATTCCATCCCTGTAGAAGCAGTCTCTTGTTAACATGTACAGTCCAGGCTGAAAAAAATTCTACCCCCTTGAGCCTTGCACAATCTTTCCAGGGCCGAATTGATCGACAAGGCTCTAGTAGTAGTAGTAGTAGTGGCACTTGATGCAAGAAAGCAAGTGTAGGAGCTTATGCAGCATCAGCCAAAAAAAAAAAATAAATAAAAAAAAATAAAAAAATCACACCATACCCTCCAAATGCCTGTCCAGTTCCTCCTTAAATTTACTTAACCTATCAACTTCCTCAACGACAGATGGAAGTTTGTTCCAGCAATTAACCACCCGCTGGCTAAAGGCAAATTTCCGCACATCTATTCTACATCTATCCTTTCTTAATTTGAACTTATGTCCCCGTAGGTTCGTATTCTGAACAAGTGGGAGGATCCCATCAGAATTCAGCGTGCTCAACCCATTCAAGGCCTTATAGACCTCAATCAGATCACCGCGCAGGTGCCTAGTCTCCAGCCACTGCAATTTGCAGAACTTAAGCCTCTCTTGGTAAGAGGATCCCTTCATTCCCCTCACCAATCGTGTTGCTCTTCTCTGTACACGCTCAAGCAAATCTACATCCTTCCTAAAATGAGGCCTCCAGACCTGTACGCAGTACTCAAGGCGTGGCCTGACCATTGCCTTATACAGAGGGACAATCACCTCCTTTTCCCTGCTAGCAAAATTCCTATATATCATTGACAAAACCCCATGACCTGCCCTAGCAGCCTGTCTACATTGCTCAGAAAACTTCATATCTGACTGCACAATTACTCCCAGGTCTTTTTCATTTTCTACCACCTTAAGTGTAGTACCACACAGTTGGTACGTTTCTCTGGGGTTACTTCTACCCATATGCAGTACTTTGCATTTGTCAAGGTTAAACTTCAGTTGCCACTTCTTAGCCCATCTGCCCAAATTATCTAGATCCTGTTGCAGTAGCACACTGCCATTACTGTCATTAACAACCCTGCCAACCTTCGTGTCATGTGCAAACTTCGACATTAAGCCTGATATACCTTCATCAATATCATTGATAAATATACAAAACAACAGTGGACCCAACACCGAACCCTGTGGGACTCCACTAATAACATTAGTCCACGAAGAGCAGCACCCATTGATTACCACCCTCTGTCTTCTCCCACTTAACCATCCTTTTATCCATTGTAGCAACTTACCCTTAATACCATTCTGCTCCAATTTGTACAGTAGTCTTCCATGCGCAACAGTGTCAAAAGCTTTCCTGAAATCCAAGTATATGATATCAAAATTATTTTTTGCATCCAGTTCCTTTGTGACCACATCATAATAACCAATCAAATTTGTCAGACAAGACTTTCCCTTAACAAACCCATGCTGTGTTGGAATTATTGCTGCAGTCTTGTCTAGATGATCCTGCAATGCATCTTTAACCAGCGACTCCATTATTTTACCCGGAACAGAAGTTAAACTAACTGGTCTGTAATTACTCGTGTCACCCTTTGATCCACCTTTGTGAATTGGGGACACATTTGCACATCTCCAGTCCGTGGGAACCTCCCCTGAATCCAAAGATGCTCTCATAATTATGGCTAAGGGTTTGCTTAGTTGCTTTGCCGCCTCCTTTAATATAACTGGATAGATCCCATCCACCCCAGGTGCCTTTCTTATGTTTAACTTCAACAATTTCTCCTCCACTTTGCTCTCAGTTATTACAAAATCATTAAGCACACTGCTACAATTTGATAACCTTCTTCCATTTTCAAACTGTAATAATTCCTCACGTGTGAATGTAGATGCAAAATACTCATTCAGTTTGTTTGCTATCTGAGCAGGATCATCAACAGTCGAACCATCGATGTCAAGTGGACCAATCATATTCATCCCCTTCCTTTTAGAGTTTATATAAGTAAAGAAATCCTTGCTGTTTTTCTTAGCATCTTTTGCCAAAGATTTCTCGTAATCCGCCTTTGCCTGCCGAACCTCCTTTGTGACCTGATTACAGACTAGCTTATATCTGCCACAGGCTTCTGCGTCACCTGATAATTTATATGCATCCCATGCATTTTTCTTCTCTGTCACGAGTCTCATTAGTTCATTTGATAACCATTTAGGCCTAAACCTTGAACAATATTTCTTCATCGGTATGAAAAGTCTAGTAGCTTCCACGATTAATTCCTTGAATGCTTCCCACTTAGAATTTACTGTTTGTAACATCGTCAGTCGATCCCACTGTACAGAATTTAAAAACTGTCTGAGACCACTGTACTCCCCTTTACGGAAGCAAAAACCCTTTCCTTTACCCCTGACGGTAGTTACCTCTTTGAGTAAATCCCACTTCAGCACACTGTGATCACTGCCACCTAGTGGTTCCTTTATCTGCAAATTCTTAATACACGAATGATCACTGCTGATAACCAGATCAAGAGTATTACTTTCTCTGGTTGCCTCTCGAACATGCTGCTGCAGAAAACAATCATCCAATAAATCCACAAAAGTCTGACTAGTGTGTGAGTGACCAACCCACAAGTTCCAGTCAATATCTGGGAAGTTAAAATCCCCCATTATAAGACATTCTGATTTACTGGCCCACTCTATTTCTCTGTACAATTGTTCATTGTACTCATTTGAGTCATTAGGCCTATAACACACTCCTACTCTTATTTTTGCTTTCGCAGTGCTTATGTCACACCAAACTGACTCAACAGTGCACTGTCCATCTATATCAACTGGATGCACTTCTTTTGATTTTATGTTTTTCTTAATTAACAGCATAACACCTCCTCCCTTTCTGTCCTGTCTATCCTTTCTGTACACATTGTACTCCCCAAATTCCAGTTCTGCATTCCTTATATCTTTGTGACACCACGTCTCTGCTATCCCAACAATATCCGCCTTTGATGTCTTGACCAACACTTCAAATTCATCAAATTTATTTACTATACTTCTAGCATTGGTATACATGCAAGCATACATGCTCCTATGCCTATTCCTTGTTACCCTAACACATCCCATATACCCAACTATTCCAGGATGACTGCCATCCGTCCCTGAAACCCCCAACACCCCTCGCTCCAGGTCGCTTCTTATTCTAATAGAAGTTGTGCAAGAATCACCTTCACCTCTGCCTGCGGTTACTGTTAAACTATTAGTCTTTGTATCCCCCCAAGCTAGCAGTTTTCCGACCCACCTAACACTGCCTCGATAGCATCAGCAAATATCCTTACACCCTTTCTATTTAAGTGTATCCCATCCCTGTAGAAGCAGTCTCTCCTGTTAACAAGTACAGTCCAGGCTGAAAAAAATTCTACCCCTTGAGCCTTGCACAATCTTTCCAGGGCCGAATTGATCGACAAGGCTCTCATCATATACTCCCTCCTATCGTGTCTGGGCAGAATTGCAGACACTTTCAAATGCAACCCCAATTCTCGGCTTTTTTTCAACAGTGACCTGTACTTGTTGAGTAATTCTGCCGGTCTCCTACTCTTAATATCATTAGTGCCAACGTGTACAACTATATCACCTTTTGTGCCCTTGAAAGATGATATCCGCTCTACAACGTCATCAACCTTTGCCCCTGGCAGACATACCCTGGTCCTGTTCCACCTATCCTTTTTACATAGCATGTTCCCCGTTTCCCTGACAATAGAGTCACCAACAACTAATAGTTCCTGTGGGACCAGCGCATTCTGCCTTGGGGTTTGCCGCTGTGTTGCGCGATGACCAAGTGCAAGCTCTGGCGTTGATGTGGGCAGCTGAGAACTTGATGGGCCCCTCAATTTATTTCCTTCGAAGGCATCCACCCTGTCCTTCAAACTCTCATATAGGCCCATAACAACGCTGAGTTGTCGCCTGATTTCCTTACACTCCTTACATCGCGCACACACAAAGACATCCCCCATGGCAATATCATGTTCCGTTCCAGAGAGTTCGGCAAACATTTCACAAGTTGCACATTTTTTTAGGCTGTGACGCGTTGGAGAATCGCCCCCCCCCTCAGTTCTCCCCCGAGTCACAACACTCCTGCCACTTTGTGCCCGTTGCTTTGCTGCTCTAGTTCGGGGCATGGTAGTTTAAATTAATAAAATCAATAAATTAAATGTCAGTAGTATTTGAATAGAAACTATGAAATAGAAACAGTGAAGCGTATTACTATATAATTATGCGTTAGAGCTACCTAGCTGCCTCAATTAAAAAATTTGAATTCCCTACAAAAACTTTGAATTCCCTATATACAAAAACAATGGCTACAAAAATTGAACAAAAATAACGGTTTTACCTATCGTAAGTAAAATCCACAAAAACTCTTTATCTAAATTAAAATAAAAAATAACCAGCGTAACTATAACTATATGACTACGTATTAAGTACAATATAAAACAACAATCATGTAAATAAAAGGCAAACACTTATCGTTTTTGCGGAGCTTGTAACTGACAGCTGTAACTTTTAAATAGAGTCAGCGCCCTCTCATCATATACTCCCTCCTATTGTGTCTGGGCAGACATGTAAGGATAACTATGTATTGCAGAAGATTTCAGTACAATTTCAGCTACATTCATTATTTTCTCTGTGATATAAGTATGCAGAGTCTACTGAAGAGACTGAATAACATTTTCATCAAGCACTGCATGTTTCTGATAGACTCCAGTTGGCATCATTGAATTTCCATATAATTAATTTTTCAGTTTGTGGAGGTTTGTTTGTTTTGTTATTTTGGTTTTTAGAAGCATTAGCAACTAGGTCCATATTGCTCCGGGGATATGTGGTGGTTATTCCCTGACCTTTCTTTATAAAAGAATCTAGCAGGCCTTGCTTATCAAGTAGTAAGCCCCATAGTAGATGATACCCATTTAGGTGTCCTAAAATACAGAAAGGTGGAGGGAGTTGTTGAACAAGATTATCAAGTTTTAAGAAAGCACATGTATGATTTTGTGGATGATATAATGATACAATCATTAGCATGACGGTAAACATTACAAGAGTTACAGCAGCTTATAATGAGGTTTGAACTGGAATAGATTTGGAGAGAATTCTAGAATTAAGGAAAACTGCTACTCCACATGTGCTGCACTGAATGCTCTGTCGTTTCTCTGTATGTTATGATGTTTTATAGGTACTGGAATTTGGGAAGTGAGATTTGCTTTGCAAAGGCAGATACCTGTAGGATTATAATGTTCAAGAAGGTAACTAATGTATTAATGATTACCATATAGGTCTTGGCAATTCTACTGAATTGTGTGCATTGTTTAGGTTTGGTAAAAGCATTTCCATGTTTCTGATATGCAACTAATGTGGTTGTCTGTTTTTATTTTTATTTTTTATTTTATTTTTTTTTAAATACTGGCTTAGTGAAGTCTGTGTCATCTGCTATATCCATATGTAAGGAAATGAGTGCCTTTCTTTTAAAATTTAGTGGTCTGGTTTTTTAGTGATGAATCTGCATTCATAAGAAACTGGGAGTGAGGAATTTATGGCTTTGATCTCATTTTTCTAGACGAAAGAACGGTATGTGGTCAGTCAGGTATAGATATATCTGGTGAAATAGAAACATCTGTCTGAATTGTTACTGTACAGTAACTGAACAGTATCGAATCTATGCATCAACGGTCTGACTGTTGATGCACAGGTTCGAACATTAGTAGATGGAGATCTCTCTCTCTCTCTCTCTCTCTCTCTCTTAGTCTCTGACAACATTTTAAATATTGATTTTCCCCCTCCCTTTTACAGCATTCATATTACATTGAGCAGACAGGGTGACTCTCCACGAATGCATTTTAGTGATTCTGTGGAGTAGTCTTATGGGTATGTTCTTTACAACCCGCATGAGGCACATATAGCAACGCCCCTAGAGACTGTTTAGGAGTGAACAAACTTCTGATAGTTAAAGCATCTAACTGGATTTGGAATATAGCAGCCCTCTTTGACATATAAAGGTATATTTGAAGTAACTAGGCATAATCCTTATGGGTTTTGATAATTAACTATATAATATCGGTGTAAATACACCATAGTTAACCCATATATTTGAGCTACGATTGTAGCGTGGAAGGCATCGTTTTAATTGTATCTCATAATGTGGTTGCCTTCACAACAAGATAGCTACTATTGAATTACTTCAAATAAATAACGCTTCTCTAGTAGAGAAGACTACTGTTATTTATTTTCAGCGTACCACCACCCAGACGATCGTTTCGAAGCTTTTTGGCTTCGTCATCAGTGGGCGGGTAGGTAATACAATATGCCATCTCAGTTGCGAAGTTATATCCACATTATGAGAGATGCCAGAAGGGTGTGGTGGTAAAGTATTTGGAAAATTAAATGCACTAGGCATAATCCTTATGGGTTTTGATAATTAACTATATAATATCGGTGTAAATACACCATAGTTAACCCATACATTTGAGCTACGATTGTAGCGTGGAAGGCATCATTTTAATTGTATCTCATAATGTGGTTGCCTTCACAACAAGATAGCTACTATTGAATTACTTCAAATAAATAACGCTTCTCTAGTAGAGAAGACTACTGTTATTTATTTTCAGCGTACCACCACCCAGACGATCGTTTCGAAGCTTTTTGGCTTCGTCATCAGTGGGCGGGTAGGTAATACAATATGCCATCTCAGTTGCGAAGTTATATCCACATTATGAGAGATGCCAGAAGGGTGTGGTGGTAAAGTATTTGGAAAATTAAATGCACTAGGCATAATCCTTATGGGTTTTGATAATTAACTTGCGAAGTTATATCCACAACTTCGCAACTTCATTAGTTCATCTGACATCTATTTAGGCTTAAACCTTGAACAGTATTTCTTAGTTGGTATGATAAGCCTAGTAGCTTCCAAGATTAATTCTTTGAATGCTTCCCATTTAGAATTTGATGTTGGTAACGTCATCAGCTGGTCCCACTGTATAGAATTTAAAAACTGTCTCAGACCACTGTAGTCACCTTTAAGAAAGCAAAAACTCTTTCCTTTACCTCTGACGTTAGGTAACTAGATAGATAGTTACATCTTTGAGTAAATCACCCCAGGGGCTCACATCTGGTGAGTATGGGCTTGGCACACCTAGGGTCCTGAGCTGGGTATCATCATTCTTCTCTTTCTTGGTGAAATCCTTTCCCCCCCTCTCTCTCAAGGTAATTCGGGAATTTTTTTTGGCTAGTGCAGCATAAGCCTCAGTCTTCCTTGCACCATATGGCCAATAATAATAATAATAATAATAATAATAAAATCCCACATCAGGACACTGTGATCACTGCCATCTAGTGGTTCCTTTATCTGCAGATTCATCACTGCTGATAATCAGATCAAGAGTATTAATCCCTCTGGATGCCTCTTGAACACGCTGCTGTAGTAAACAATCATCCAACAAATCGACAAAAGCCTTGCTAGTGTGCGAGTGAATAACCCACAAGTTATAGTCAATATATGGGAAATTAAAATCCCCTATTATAAAACAATCTGATTTACTGGCCCACTCTATTTCTCTGTACATTTGTTCATTGTACTTATCAGAGTCATTAGGCCAATAACACACTCCTACTCTCAATTTTGCTTTCCCATGCCAAACTGACTCAACATTATACTGTTCACTCATGTCAGTTGGATGCACTTCCTTAGATTTTATGTGTTTCTTAATTAACAGCATAATCCCTCTCCCTTTTTATCCTGTCTATCCTTTCTGTACACATTGTACTACCCAAATTCCAATTCTATGATATCTGCGTGACATCATGTCTCTGATATCCCAACAACATCTGCCTTTGATGTCTTGACCAGGAGTTTAGTAAATAAATTCATCAAATTAATTTACTAAACTCCTAGCATTCATGTACACGCAAGTATACATGTATCTGTTCTCATTCTTAACTATCCTAACACAACCCACATATTTACTTGTTCCGTGATGACTCCCAGCAGTCCTTGAAACCCCCATCACCTTGTTTTCCAGGCTGCTGCTCATTCCAATAGAAGCAGTGCAAGAATTACTTTCAACCTCTGACAGCAGCTACTGTTAATCTATTAGTCTGTGTTTATGTCGAAGGCCTGGTTCGTGCAAACTCTAAATTTTGAGAATCTTGTGAGGGATCATATGATTTTTACCAAGAAGGTGGAAAGATTGGCAAAGGGCAAATTTGCCAAAGGAAACTATTTGTAGTAAGGGGTGGTCGAGTTTATGCTTACTTTAAATTTAATAGAACATTGTTTACTTTAAAACGTTCTATTAATCACCTAAGTGCGTATTAGTCTGTGTATCCCACTCCTAGCTAGCAGTTTTCCGACCCACTAACATTGCCTCGATAGCATCAGCAAATATTTCAACAAGTAGATCACCTAGTAATCCTGCAGACTATCAGAGGAGGGTGAGAAATACTCCTTAAACATTTCTGCACCAAGAAGGACGCCATGCTTAAAGGGTTGTCCTTTAATGAGTGAAGAATGAGGAAATGAGGTGGTGTCTGTTTCATGTCTTTTAGCATTGGAAGTTACAGTACCTTCCCTATCCCTTTCATGAGGATCAAGAGATCCATACAATACTGAGCTAGTGTAATCCGTATTTGATCCTTTTGGCCCTGGGGGGGGTTAAATTTCCTCCCAGGATTTTGGTCCTGCCATGGAGAGGCAGGAGCAGTGCAATGAGATGGTCAAGTGGCTCTGTTAATTTAGTTAGTACTCTTAGAAAAAGAAAGTTAGATTTCCTTTCTGGGCCTCTGCTTACTTTTTGTAGTGCAAAAATATTATGTAATATATGAAGATGCTCTTTAGAGATAATGCTTTGTATCACTTAGCCATGGAATGTACTGCATCCAGAGCTGACAGAGTTAGCAAGAAACCAGCATTACATATCTAAAGTGACTGCACCATTGCAAGAGTGACGTAAGTGCATCGATGCACCTCAGTTACAAGTATGCTCAGTGTGCAGCAAAAATCTCCCATATAGTATAAAATCATTAGATTGAATAGATAATTTTTATTCTTTTCTTTGATAAATTTATATGGGTTAAAAAAAAAAAAAAAAAAACTCGAACATAAATATATGTATAAGGCATTTATTCCCGCGCCCATATAAATATTTTAACCATTTGCAAATAAATCTGGAATGAAAACACAAGAAGATATACAATGTTCTATGACAAAATTACTGCAACTTATTATTTGATTTACTTATTACAATCTTACTAGTTGAATACTGTTCCTAACAAAATGTTTGTTGTTTTTCATTCTCAATTTTTCAAATGATATGCAAAGGCAAATTTAAGTACATAAGTAACTTGGAAATGCTGAGGATAATTGACTTTTGTCTGGATATCTAAAAGTCTTTTAGGCTATAATTCCCTGAGAGGATAAATAAACAAAAACAAACTGCACTGCATTAGTTTACATAAATAAAAGAATTGTACCTCTATATTTTTAAATGGTTTATGTTCCAGTGTTTGGGAAGGCCATGGTCCAATGGAAGTAGGAACAGTTCCACAACCTTTCAGAGAGTCCAAACGTAATCTCTCTGGTCTTTCTATATAGTGTATTCCATCCTATATAATAAAAATTTACCAATTATTAGTTATTACTTAAAGTCTTATATGACAATGCCATATAACAAATAGTGAAAAAGAAGCAAAACAAAACATCAAATATAAAAAGAATATTTAAGATATACAAATACTAAGCTATGTAGCAATACTCCCACAGAAACTGTTATAAGCACTGGAACTATTAGAGATCCTTACAATTTATGCTTTCAACAAATTTTGAACATGGTATGTGCAATATATAGATAAAGGAAAACCATATATGAAAAGTGAAGAGTGGCTACCTTTATAATTGCAAAGCGCACAGATTCATAAAAAGTGAACATAAGAGATGAGAATATATAAAGATAATATTTTGTCAGTCATAAGTGACAAAAGAGGTGTGAAAATAAAAAAGAAACTCAGTGTGCCATATCTTCTCACTGTTTGGCAACCTTTATGGAGTTTTCACCCATTTAGAATTCAGATCAAAATCTAAATTCCAAACAAAATTGAAACTGAGTGTGCTATGGGCCAAATAAAACCCTAATGAATATGATTCATAGCAAGCAGATGTGAATGCGTGAATAAGTTACACAACCTCCAGTAGCGGCTGTACATTTCTCAATTAATCAGATGACCACATAAAACTCCCTAACATGTTAATAATGTTATTACAAGGAAAGGCAATATTTTTTACTTTGTTTTTGCTAATGATTTGTCCAATATTAGGAATTTTCTGTTAAAACAACAATTAGAAGGCCTTAAATTAAAAGATCATAGGGTATTAATATGGGAATAATTTAACTCTAATCTTCTCACTGTTAGGCTACCTCTATGGAGTTTTCACCCATACAGAATTCAGATCAAGATCTAAATTCCAAATAGATTAAAATTTTTCCTAACTTCCACAATCCAGTCGATTAATCACTATTGTGGATCATGCCAATCCTATTTATTACTTCATCCGATTCTCTTCACAACAAACACTGGTCGAAAGTTTTTATGTGCATTTGTGAATGTGTAAAGTGCCTACTGTCTTTGCCATGTCCGCCAATCCATCGGTTGACTTATAATAACTTGATTCCTTGCAAACAGATTTACACAAAATTTTAAATTTGGTTCTCTTAGCGAAAGTTTTGTAAAGCCATCCCAAATTTAATTAAAATCAGATATAGTGAAATCTCACAATTATTATTTCTAGTTTTTATATATCTTGGTTATCTATAAATTATTATTTTATCTTGGTTATCTATAAACATTAAAATAATGTAATAATAAACTGAAGATTAGATGGATGCATAAATTTTAGAGATTTTTTTTTGTAATGAAGACCCACTGATTCTTAAATAAATCCTGTGATATTTCTTTTTATACATCAAAGTAGTTAATTTCTACTGTATCCCAGAGACAGTAGTGAGTCACCTGACAGGTAACTCTGAAAAACAACATTCCCATATTAACTGTTAATGCATGATAGAAAAACTGAAATTTTTTCTATCCTAAATACAGTCAAACTTTTAATGCAATAGTCTCTGAAGTGATTGGTGCCCCACTGCCATATTTGCAACTATTCGGCTCTTTTTTGAAAGGTGGCATGATACTTGACAAGCACTGATGCTGTGCCTAAAGTTTCAGGCTACTTGTTTTCATTTTCCTACTAATTCAATAAACATTGCACCCTTACCCTAGTTGTTTTTGAAATATTTATTATCGTTTTCACATAGCAAAAATGGGAAAATGAAACCTGATATTCTCTCAAGCTGGTTGCTACATTGTGGGAAGAAAGATATGTATAGCCACTCCCTGGCTAACGTAATACTCGACTTATGGAAATTCGACTTTATGTAAGTTTTTGCCGGCCGGTGCAAACTTAAAAAAAATCATGGAAATGTATTCTGCAATCCCTTAGGAATAAATGAAGGTATCATGAAAATATAGTAATGTGAATCCAATAACACATTGTTTTTTTTGATAATTCATTCCAAGACCTTGGAAGTTGAAATTTTTGCTATATAACTAAGCTATTTATCTCTCTAAAAGGTAATTTTTATAATGGAAATTGCACTACACTTTCATCGTTGTTATTTCTGTTATAAGAATCAATTTTGAATGCCACTGTGATATTTTTTTAAAATATTTCTTGAGGTCACTACCATAAAACAATAAAAACAATTTGCACTTTCCGGTTGATTGAGCTTTTCTGTTAGCACAATCTATTATAAATGGGTAGTAAACCGAGCAGCATCCTGGAAAACAAGATGCAGGGTATTTCAGAGCCTGCTGGGAGTCATTGCGGCACAAGTAAACACATAGGTATGTGTTAGGGTAGCTAAGAATAGGAACAGGTGCATGTATACTTGCATGTACACCATTGCTAGGAGTTTGGTAAATAAATTTGATGAATTTGAGGTATTGCTCAGAACACCAAAGGCAGATATTGTTGGGATATCAGAGACTTGGTGTCACGCAGATATAAGGACTGCAGAACTGGAATTTGGGGAGTACAGTGAGTACAGGAAGGATAGACAAGATAGGAAGGGAGGAGGGTTATACTATTAGTTAAGAAACACATAAAATCCAAGGAAGTGAAGCCAGTCGACGTCGCTGGACAGTGCAGTGTCGAGTCAGTTTGGTGTGACATAAGCATTGGGAGATCAAAATTGAGAGTAGGAGCGTGTTATAGGCCTAATGACTCTGATGAGTATAATAAGGATCTGTACAGGGAAATAGAGTCGGCCAGTAAATCAGAGAGTCTTATAATGAGGGATTTTAATTTCCCAGATATTGACTGGAATTTGTGGGTTGTTTACTCACACACTAGCAAGGCTTTTGTGGATTTATTGGATGATTGTTTTCTACATCAGCATGTTCGGGACGCAACTAGAGGAAGTAATACTCTTGATCTGATTATCAGCAGTGATTCTTCATGCATTAAGAATCTGCAGATAAAGGAACCACTAGTTGGCAGTGATCACAGTGTGCTGAAGTGGGATTTACTCAAAGAGGTAACTACTATTAGGGGTAAAGGGAAGGGTTTTTGCTTTCGGAAAGGTGACTACGGCGGTCTGAGACAGTATTTAAATTCTATACGGTGGGACCAACTGATGATGTTACCAACAGCAAATTCAAAATGGGAAGCATTCAAAGAATTTATTTTGGAAGCTACTAGGCTTTACATACCAATTAAGAAATATTGTTCAAGGTGTAGGCCTAAATGGATGTCAGATGAACTAATGAGACATGTGGCAGAGAAGAAAAATGCATGGGATAAATATAAATTAATGGGTGACACGAAAGCCTATGATAGATATAAGCTGGTCTGCAAAGTCACAAAGGAAATTAGGCAGGCAAAGGCAGATTATGAGAAATCCTTGGCAAAGGATGCAAAGAAAAACAAAGAATTCTTTACCTATGTAAACTCTAGAAGGAAAGGGATGAATCAGATTTATCGACTGGATATTGATCGTTCAACTGTTGATGATTGTGATCAGGTGGCTAAAAAACTAAATGAGTATTTTGCATCTACATTCACCAATAAGGAGTTATTCAGAGAGGGGAATGCCGAGTTGAGTTAAACTCTGGCAGTGAGCTGGATGATTTTGTAATAACTCAGAGGAAAGTGGAGGAGACCATACAAAACGCACCAGGGGTGGATGGGATCTATCCCGTTATATTAAAGGAAGCAAGCAAACCCTTAGCCATAATTATGAGAGCTTGTTTGGACTCAGGGGAGGTACCCATGGACTGGAGATGTGCAAATGTAACCCCAATTCACAAAGGAGGAACAAAGGGCAACACAAGTAATTACAGACCTGTTAGTTTAACTTCTGTTCCAGGGAAATTAATGGAGTCACTGGTTAAAGATGCACTGCAGGATCATCTAGACAAGACTTTAGTTATAGCTCGGACACAGCATGGTTTTGTTAAGGGAAAGTCTTGCCTGACGAATTTGATTGGATACTATGATGTGGTCACAAAGCAACTGGATGCAGGGAATAACTTTGATATCGTATATTTGGATCTTAGAAAGGATTTGATACTGTTGCACATGGAAGACTAATGCACAAATTGGAGCATTGAAGGATTGGAGGAAAATTGCTGCTATGGATAAATGGATGGTTGAGTGGGAGAAGACAGAGAGTGGTACTCAATGGACACTGCTCATTGTGGACTAATGTTATTAGTGGAGTCCCTAAGGGTTCAGTATTGGGTCCATTGTTGTTTTCTGTATTTATAAATGATATTGATGATGGTATATATCAAGTTTAATGTCCAAGTTTGCAGATGATACGAAGGTTGTTAAGGACACTAATGACAGTACTCTGCTGCAGCAGGATGCAGCAGAGTACTCTGCTGCAGCAGATGGGCTGAGAGGTGGCAAATGAAGTTTAACATTGACAAATGTAAAGTACTACATATGGGGAGCAGCAACCCCAGAGTAACGTATCAACTCTGTGGTACTACACTGACAGTGGTAGAGAACGAAAAGGACCTGGGGGTAATTGTGCAGGCAGATATGAAGTTCTCTGAGCAGTGCAGACGGGCTGCAAGAGTAGCTCATAGTGTCTTGTCAATGATATAGAGCAATTTTTCTAGAAAGGATAAGGAGGTGATTATTCCCTTGTATAAGGCAATGGTCAGGCCACACTTTGGGTACTGTATACAGGTCTGGAGGCCTCATTTCAAGAAGGATGTAGAGCTGCTGGAACGAGTACAGAGAAGGGCAACAAGGTTAGTGAATGGAACAAAGGGTTGCTCTTACGAAGAAAGGCGAAATTTTGCAAATTAAGTGTCTGGAGACTAGGCACCTGTGAAGTGATCTGATTGAGGTGTATAAAGCCTTGAATGGTTTGAGCATGCTCAATGCTGATGGGATTCTTCCTATTGCTCAGAATAATCACCTGAGAGGGCATAAATTGAAACTGAGGAAAGACAGATGTTGGATAGATGTGTGGAAGTTTGCCTTTAGCCAGCAGGTGGTTGGTTGGTGGAACAGACTTCCATCCTTTGTTGTGGAAGTTGATAGCCTAAATAAATTTAAGGCTGAGCTGGACAGGTACTTGGAATGAACGGCGAAATGGGAGCGTGTTTTTTTTTTTTTTTTTTTGGCTGATGCTGCATAAGCTTGCTTTCTTGCATCATATGCCTGTACTAACACTAATGCTAACTCGATCTTATTCCATTTCCGATAACTGGAATTGTGTGAGTTTTTACATTACAATATTATGGTGAAATGAGTTCCCCTTCACTGAAATCTTCAATCATATAAAAAACAAATAAATTTTCAGAATCTTCTATTCATTCCTATTTACTTATTACAATGGTGAAAGGAAATGGATCAATGGAAAGTGTAAGTGCTGGCTGGGCTAGGAAACAAAACAACAAAATTGATTTAAAAATGAAGATGATTAATTAAAAATTATGAAGCAGGACAAAGTTTGTCATCTATTGCATGGATTAGGTCTCACTGCTTCAACAGTGAAAACAATTTTAAGGGCAGTGCATGTATAAAAGAACATGTTAAAGGATCAATGCATTTAAGATCAACAGTGATCACAAAACAGCATTCAGGCACTATATCGATGATGGAAAAACATTTAATAACATGGATGGAAAATCAGATTCAGAAGAAAGTTCCCCTGCGTCCAATGGCCATTCCAGCAAAAGCAAGAAGTATTTATGAAGATATTAAGGATAAGCACGGCAAACCCCAAGCCAAGTTGTGGCAAACAACGGGTGGTATGATACGTTCAAGCATTGCGCTGGTTTCCAAAACATTAAAGTATGCGGTGAAGTCGCTAGTGCCGATGTGCTGGAAAAAACCCCCTTCTAAATCTTCACAACCCTCAACTTCCCCAGCAGCAACATGCTTATCAGCTGGAGAGTTAATTTTGGAAACGATGCTCGAAAGGTAAATCTTGCTGACGTTATGCCCGTCTCCTCTCTCTTTTTGTAATTTTATACACTTTTGTAATTTTTCCTGAACATGAGATAAAAAAATTGAATAAATAATTCTATTTACATGTTTGTTGAACATTTCTTTTTTGCTTCAATCAAATTCAATCAAATTGGCGAGTGCTGCATAAGCATTTATGGAAATTCCGACTTACGTAGAGTTCTGCGGAACACAACCCTTAAGTAAGTCAGGGAGTGGCTGTAGTTTCAAATTTTGTGACACATGCAAAATTTGAAATAAACCTGAAAATGGAAGTAACTAATGGTATCAGAATATGTTTTTTCCAAATATTTTTAATAACGTTTAGACAAATAATAAGAATATATGCATATGTGTATATTTGAAATTTTGCAAACTTAGTAGAAAGAGACCAAGAGAGTGTTTCTATTTTAAGTCTAAAATGTTTTTTGCAATTTTCAGCAAAATGAATATTTATTGTTTTTTTTTTTTTAAATAAAAGGTGTAAAAATGACAGAATTTAAAAATTTTTAATCTTTTTTATTAAAACTTAACACATTACATAAAAATAAGCACTGAAATCCATTAAGAAAAGATGAAATGTTGGCACTATTTAAGGAAAATTTAAAAAATCCAGTGCTGAGTGCCCTGTCAGGTGACCCACCACCATTTTTGCTATATTCTGGGCACTCACCACCACCACCCCCAGGTTAAGTTATTTCACTATTCATTATCAGTGTTCTTACAAGGGTAGACCTTTGCATGCACTCAACAATTACTTTGCCAAAAAGAGATAAATTCATATCCATTTTCTCAGCATAATACACAGAGCATATGTATATATAATACATATATAACCACATCAGATCCCTTTAATGACACAAACATAAATATCACAGTGAAGGATAATATATGTTAATGTTTGTACATACAAACATTAAATACCAATGATAACACATTATTAGGCATTAATACAAAGTGAAATGTAAACAAAAAAAAAAAAAAAAAACAGAAGAGCAGCAATTCAGTGAAAGAATTTTGGAAATAATTTCAGTACTTTTTATCATTCATGAATTAATAAGGTCCAGGGATTGTCCCCAGAAAGAAAAAGTATATCAAAGGACTTGACCCTACTGTCCGATAGTAAAGTGTGAGGGTTTGAACCATGTATTTCAAGGGGTGAATATACCAGCTGGTTTTCTCCCCCTGCTTGGTATAGCGGGGGGAGAAAACCAGTGTTTATTACACAGCCTGGTGAAACACAATAGAGATCTCAAGCTGATAAGAACTTTTAATATAAGGAAAACTCAAGTTTTAGGACAATTGGGTTCAAGATACAGTGTAAACAAAACCAGATTCAAGATTAGCCCATTTCAGGACCTGATATTATACTGTCAGAAGGTTCTTCATATTGGAATAGGCAGCATCATAACAATACAGAATAGTAGTAAAGAAAACTCTTTTGTATAACAAATGAATTGTTAATATGTATCAGACTTTATCTTAATAGCCATGTTTTTTTAAGAGAGGCAGTTTTGAGATTTTGGAGATGAGTATTAAAGAGGGATTTCTCATCGAAGTAGATTTCAAAGTCTTTATACGCAGGGACCTTTGGAATTGCATGACCAGAAATATTTGGTGAAATTATTCTTTTTGGATAATTACATGACTCTCTGTACCTCTTCCTGCCATATTTTGTTTTAGCATTTTTCCATTTCCTCCATTTCTCTTGTCATATCTTCTGTTAGCTAGGCATCTGCTGCATGAGAAGGTATGCATTTTGTGTTTAAGATACAGCAAAAGACATAAAATTAATTTTTGCTAGGTAATGATAAAGTAATTGGTTATTGATAGAGGTCTCCTCAAAGATCCAGACTTGCAGACTGTTTGCATGGGAAACAAGTTTCCACTCTTAGAAGAAGTATGGGGGGGGGAATACTTTGTATTGTTGCCATGACTGAGGAAAGAATTTCACTTTCAAGCAGTTATTGAAAATAAAGGCAAAAGGCTCGAAAATGTAGATGATAAAATTCGGAATAGTGTCAGGAAACAGAAAATGAAATCAAAGACAACAGTGATGTGCAGATGGATAATAATCAAGTTGTCTTTTGATCTAGAGCCCTACTGGCTAGAAAAGAGGTTTACTGCTCTTTGTTTCTTCCACCAGTAGGTTTCCCAAATACATATGCTCACTCACATTTGCTATTCTCTCTTTTCTCCTATTTCAGTATTTGACTTATAGCTTTCTCTTTTGATTCATAATCTTCGTCTTCTCAATATTTATTCTTATCACAAACCTATCATAACTTTCCTTTAGCCTATTAAGCAGTTTTTTTCAATCTCCTTCCTCAGAATCTGCTATCAGTACCTAATTTTTGGAAATCTAACACTCAATAACCCTACACTCCTATTTTCAAGGAATACAATTTTCCCACATTCATATTTTCTTTAACAAATGCCTCTTTAATCATTGCTTCTACACATTTCAAATAAACAGTCAGGGAAAGACAACACCAATATCTCACAAATTCATATTGTCATATTTTCCTACTGTAACTAACTTTTAAGGTGTAACTTTTTTCCCCCTAATATAATCTCCTAATGATTCTTCTCCCTTTCCAATCCACTCCTATCCTTTCCAGTATATTCACAAATTTGGGCTTGTCTATCTGATTAAAAGCCCTTTCCAAATATACAGGGTGATTCACTACCAGTGCGACAAACTTGCAGGAGGTGTAGGGGGCACAAAGACGAATCGGAATCACATAGCACTGCAAGGTCCGAAGTGCCTTCATCATGCGGTAGAGGACGTTGAACAGGAGGTCGCGTGAACAGCGATCCCGCTGGAAGTCAGCATCTGCGAACCGGTTCCCGAGGCAATAGGATGGATGAGTATTCAAATGTTGAACTGGCTGACATGCACCTCACGTATGGAGCTGCGGACTGTAACAGACGCGCCGCTCTGCGCTTGTACCAGGAGCATTTCCCGCACAGGCGTGCTCCTCATCATAGGATTTTCGCACGTGTGCACAGAAGGTTATGTGAGACTGGTTGTTTCACGAGAGGTACCATGAATCGAGAGTGAACGACGAGGACGCCAGACAATGAGAGAATGTCCAACGTATTGCAGAAGGCAATCCGAGTACAAGTACTCAAGCGATAGGCCAACGATTAGGTACTTCCCAATCCACTGTATGGAGGATATTGTCAACAAACCAAATGAGTTTTCATACCATCTGCAACTCGTCCAATCATTGGAGCCTGCAGATTATCCATTCCGGAGGACTTTTGCTACTTGGTTTCTTCAACAGAAACAGTTTGCAAATGCTGACCTTCCAGCGGGATCGCTGTTCACGCGACCTCCCGTTCAATGTCCTCTATCGCATAACGAAGGCATTTCGGACCAAGCAATGCTATGTGATTCTGATTCGTCTTTGTGCCCCCTACACCTCCTGCAAGTTTGTCGCACTGGTAGTGAATCACCCTGTATATACAACACATCCATTTGTCAGCATTCTCATCAACTGTATCCCTTGTTCACCACTCCCCCAATAAAACAACATGTCTTTTTCCCATATTTTTCTCCATCTTTCTAATAATCTTATTTAATATCAAGAAATGATATTAGCTAGGTAATGATTAAGAAATTGCAAGTCTTTGCTGCATGTGGTACAATCTTATAGATATAAAATCTTTATATTGCATTGCATGGCTTTTCTTTTCTACTGTTATCAATACTGTGGTCGTAAATTCTGGTCATTCTCCTTGCTCAGAGATTAACCTATGTAATTCTGTTTATTCCTTTAAACCTACTTTGCTTAATAACGTGATAAAAGCCGTGAGTTAGAGAGTTGAATTTGAAAGTGTCTGCAATTCTTCCCAGACACGATAGGAGGGAGTATATGATGAGAGCCTTGTCGATCAATTCGGCCCTGGAGAGATTGCGCAAGGCTCAAGGGGTAGAATTTTTCTCAGCCTGGTCTGTGCTTGTTAACAGGAGAGACTGCTTCTACAGGCATGGGATACACTTAAATAGAAAGGGTACAAAAATATTTGCTGATGCTATCAAGGGAGAGTTAGGTGGGTTGGAAAACTGCTAGCTTGGAGGGATACACGGACTAACAGATTAACAGTAGCCACTGGCAGAGGTAAAAGTGATTCTTGCACTACTTCTATTGAAATGCAATTGAATAAATATCATTTATTTATTCATTTGTCAAGTTGCAATGAAAAAGCAAAGCGCAAATTAAGTCGTGACACCAATTGTTAGCATTAGTAGAGGACATGATGCAAGAAAGCCAGCTTATACAGCATCAGCAAAAACAAAACCCTTCCCATTTCACCCATCCATGCACTCCAAAAGTTTGTCCAGTTCTTCTTTGAATTTTTTTAAGCTATCAACTTCCACAACAACAGAAAGAAGTTTGTTGGCTAAAGGCAAATTTCTACACATCTATTCAATAACTGCCTTTTCTCAGTATGAATTCATGTCCTCTCAGGTGCATAATTTGAGCAAGAAGAAGAATCCCATCAGTACTGAGCTTGCTCAGTACTGATAGGATTCTTCTTATATGCCTCAATCAGGTTACCTCACAGGTGCCAAGTCCTCCAGATGCCACAATTTGCAGAATTTAAGCCTTTCTTGCTAAGGGCAACTCTTTGTTCCCTCACTAATCTCATTTCCTTTCTCTGTACTCATTCCAGCAGCTCTAAATACTTCCTAAATTGAGGCATCCAAACTTAGCATTAGTAAAGGCATACGATGCAAGAAAGCGAGCTTATGCAGCATCAGCCAAAAAAACAACCCACTTCCACTTCACCCCTCTGTTCGTTCGAAATAGCTGTCCAGCTGAGCCTTAAATTTATTTAGGCTATCAACTTCCACAACAAGGGATGCAAGTCTGTTCCACCAACCAACTACCCGCTGGCTAAAGGCAAATTTCCGCACATCTATCCTACATCTGTGTTTTCTCAATCTGAATTTTTACCCTCTCAGGTGATTATTCTGAGCAAGAGGCAGAATCCCATCAGTATTGAGCATGCTTAAACTATTAAAGGCTTTATACACCTCTATCAGATCACCTCGCCAGTGCCTAGTCTCCAGACACTGTAATTCGCAAAACTTAAGCCTCTCTTCGTAAGAGCAACCCTTTGCTCTATTCACTAACCTTGTTACCCTTCTCTGTACTCGTTCCAGCAGCACTACATCCTTCTTGAAATGAGGCCTCCAGACCTGTATACAGTACTTAAGGTGTGGCCTGACCATTGTCTTATACAAGGAAATAATCACCTCCTTATCCCTGCTAGAAAAATTCCTGTATATCATTGACAAGACACCATGAGCTACTCTTGCATCCCGTCTGTACTGTTCAGAGAACTTCATATCTGCCTGCACAATTACACCCAGGTCCTTTTCATTCTCTACCACTGTCAGTGTAGTATTACAGAGTTGATACGTTGCTCTGGGGTTGCTGTTTCCCATATGTAGTACTTTACATTTGTCAATGTTAAACTTCATTTGCCACCTCTCAGCCCATCTGCTCAACTTTTCTAGATCCTGCTGCAGCAGAGTACTGTCATTAGTGTCCTTAACAACATTCGTACCATCTGCAAACTTGGACATTAAGCTTGATATACCATCATTAATATCATTTATAAATACAGAAAACAACAATGGACGCAACACTGAACCCTGAGGGATTCCACTAATAACATTAGTCCACGATGAGAAGTGTCCATTGATTACCACTCTCTGTCTTCTCCCACTCAACCATCCCTTTATCTATAGCAGCAATTTGCCTCCAATACCACACTGCTCCAATTTGTGCAGCAGTCTACATTGTGCAACAGTATCGAAAGCCTTTCTAAGGTCCAAATATATAATATCTAAGTTATTTCCTGCATCCAGTTCTTTTGTGACTGCATCATAGTATCCATTCAAATTGGTTAGGCAAGAATTTCCCTTAAGAAAACTATGCGGTGTCCGAGCTATAACTGAAATCTTGTCTAGATGATCTTGCAGTGCTTCTTAAACCAATGCCTCCATTAATTTTCCTGGAATAGAAGTTAAACTCACAGGTCAATAATTACTTGTGTCAGCCTTCGATCCTCCTTTGTGAATTGGGGTAGCATTTGCATATCTCCAGTCTATGGGTACATCCCCTGAGTCCAAAGAAGCTCTCATAATTATGCCTAAGGGTTTGCTTACTTCCTTTGCCGCCTCCTTTAATATAATTGGATAGATTCCATCGACCCCAGGTATCTTTCTTGTGTTTATCTTTTACAATTTCTCCTCCATTTTCCTCTCAGTTATTACTAGATTATCTAGCTTACTGCCAGAGTTGAATACACCTATGGCATACCCCTCACCGAATAACTCCTCATGTGTGAATGTTGATGCAAAATATTCATTGAGTTAGTTTGTTAGCCACCTGAGCAGGATCATCAACAGTTGAACCATCGATATCAAGTGGACCAATCTGATTCATCCCCTTTCTTCTAGAGTTTACATAAGTAAAGAACTTTTTGCTGTTTTTCTTTGCATCCTTTGCCAAAGATTTCTCGTAATCTGCCTTCGCCTGCCTAACCTCCTTTGTGACTTGGTTACAGATCAGCTTATATCTATCATAGGCTTCTGTGTCACATGTTAATTCATATATATCCCATGCATTTTTCTTCTGTGCCATATGTCTCATTAGTTCATCTGACATCCATTTTGGCCTAAACCTTGAACAATATTTCTTAGTTGGTATGTAACGCCTAGTAGCTTCCAAGTGAAGTTCTTTGGATGCTTCCCATTTTGAATTTGCTGTTGGTAACATCATCAGTTGATCCCACTGTATAGAATTTAAATACTGTCTCAGACCATCGTAGTCGCCTTTATGAAAGCAAACACCCTTCCCTTTACCCCTGATGGTAGTTACCTCTTTGAGTAAATCCCACTTCAGCACACTGTGATCACTGCCACCTAGTGGTTCCTTTATCTGCAGATTCTTAATGCATGAAGAATCACTACTGATAATCAGATCAAGAGTATTACTCTCTCTAGTTGCCTCCCGAACATGCTGATGTAGAAAACAATCATCCAATAAATCCACAAAAGTCTTGCTAGTGTGTGAGTGACCAATGCACAAATTCCAGTCAATATCTGGGAAATTAAAATTCCCCATTATAAGACTCTCTGATTTACTGGCCCACTCTATTTCCCTGTACAGTTTATTATACTCATCAGAGTCATTAGACCTATAGCACACTCCAACTCTCAATTTTGATCTCCCAATGCTTACATCACGCCAAACTGACTCGACATTGCACTGTCCAGCAATGTCGACTGGCTTCACTTCCTTGGATTTTATGTGTTTCTTAACTAATAGCATAACCCCTCTTCCTTTCCTATCCTGTCTATCCTTCCTGTGCACATTGTACTCACCAAATTCCAGTTCTGCTTTCCTTATATCTGTGTTTGATGTTTTGACGAACACCTCAAATTCATCAAATTTATTTTCTGAACTCCTTGCATTGGTGTATACGTAAGTATACATGCACCTGTTCCTACTTGTAGCTACCCTAACACAATCCATTTGTTTACTTGCACCGCAATGATTCCCAGCAGTCTCTGAAATACCCTGCATCTAGTTTTCCAGGCTGCTGCTCATTCCAATAGAAGCAGTGCAAGAATCAGTGGGAGGGCGCTGACTCTCTTTAAAAAATTACAGCTGTGAATTACAGGCTCCGAAAAAGCGATAAGTGTTTGCCTTTTTATTTACATAATTGTTATTTTATATTGTACTTTATACGTAGTCTTATAGTTACACTGGTTATTTTTATTTTAATTTAGATAAACAGTTTTGTGGATTACTACTAAATATATGTAAGACTGTTATTTCGTTCGAATCATGCAGCCATTGTTTTGTATATAGTGGTAGGAAATTCAAATTTTTTATTGAGGTAACTAGGTAGCTCACAAGTATATTTATATATAGCGTAATACGATTCACTGTTTCTATTAGATAGCGTAGTATTGACATTTAATTAATTTAACTTACTGATCTTATTAATTTAAAATATCATGCCCCAAACTAGAATAGCAAAGCAACGGGCACAAAGTGGCAGGAGTGCTGTGAATCAAAGGAGAACTGAGGGGGGGCGATTCTCCAATGCATCACAGACTAAAAAAATGTGCACTTGTGAAATGTTTGCCGAACTCTCTGGAACGGAACACATATTGCCATGGGGGATGTCTTTGTGTGTAGTAGTAGTAGTGGCATTTGATGCAAGAAAGCAAGTGTAGGAGCTTATGCAGCATCAGCCAAAAAAAAAAAAAAAAAAAAATCACACCATTCCCTCCAAATGCCTGTCCAGTTCCTCCTTAAATTTATTCAACCTATGAACTTCCACAATGACAGATGGAAGTTTGTTCCAGCAATTAACCACCCGCTGGCTAAAGGCAAATTTCCACACATCTAATCTACATCTGTCTTTTCTTAATTTGAATTTATGCCCCCTTAGGTTCATAATCTGAACAAGTGGAAGGATCCCATTAGAATTCAGCGTGCTCAACCCATTCAAGGTGTGCGCGCACGATGTAAGGAGTGTAAGGAAATCAGGTGACAACTCAGCGTTGTTATGGGCCTATATGAGACCTTGAAGGACAGAGTGGATGCCCTCAGAGGATCTAAATTGAGGGGCCCATCAAGCTCTCAGCTGCCCACATCAATGCCAGAGCTTGCACTTGGTCATCACGCAACACAGCGGCAACCCCCAAGGCAGAATGCGCTGGTCCCACAGTATCTAATAGTTATTGGTGACTCTGTTGTCAGGGAAACTGGGAACATGCTTTGTAAAAAGGATAGGTGGAACATGACCAGGGTATGTTTGCCAGGGGCAAAGGTTGATGACATTGTAGAGCGGATATCATCTTTCAAGGGCACAAAAGGTAATATAGTTGTAGACGTTGGCACTAATGATATTAAGAGTAGGAGACCGAAAGAATTACTTAACAAGTACAGGTCACTGTTGAGAAAAAAGCCGTGAATTAGGGTTGAATTTGAAAGTGTCTGCAATTCTGCAAATATCCTTGCATAATCCTAAACTTGTATTCCAACACAGTTATAACGCTATATATATTTTTCAGTATCGAGTATTATCTACGAGTTCTGTTTATATAACTTCCGTATCAAGTTATGTATTAATTAATTATGTTACGTTTGTAATCTAAGTCGTTCTATGTATTTAGTTAAAAATACAATTTAATTGACAACAAATTTTAACAAAATTAATAGATTTTACTGATTAATTGACAATATTATATTATATACTGAACTATACTAAGCTTACGCTATCTAGTTTGGGATATAATGTTGTGTCGTATTACAATGGCGGCAAGTTACGAATGGTAAATCTACGGACACTTAAGTATTAATTAACTTCCAAAATCTCGCTGTCTCAATTCAGAATAAACTAAGGATCCTGACTAAGTCTATAAGCTATTTATAGAAAATAATTTGATGTAACAATTGGTCAATAAAGCGGCTAAATATGGCTAAAAAACTTCTCGTTCAGCAGAGTTGCAACTTGTAACATGTGGATTTGATGCCCTTACCAATTTTTATGCAATTACAAGGGCAAGTAGAGAATAAATACACCAGATTAATCAGAAAACACAAAATAATGCAATACTACTAAATTTAAATCAAAAGTTTTAGAAAAACAATAATTTCAAATCAATAAATAAGAAAATCCACTTAGTGGCTTTGAACACTTCTGACTCCCAGCAGCCACGTCAGCAGACTGCTGGGAGTCAGAAGTCAGTACTCAAGGTGTGGTCTAACCATTGCCTTATACAAAGGAATAATCACCTCCTTATTCCTTCTAGCAAAATTCCTGTATATTACTGACAAGAAACCATGTCAACAAGCTACTCTGGCAGCCTGTCTTTTTCCTTCTCCACTAACCAGAGCATTGTACCACACAGTTGGTACATCACTCTGGGGTTACTGCTACCCATATGGAGTACTTTGCATTTGTCAATGTTAAACTTCGGTTACCACTTCTCAGCCCATCTGCCAAACTCTTCTAGATTCTGGTGCAGTAGCATACCGTCATTAACAACAATGTCAACCTTCATATCAACTGCAAACTTGGACATTAAGCTTGTTATACCTTGATCTATATCATTGATAAATATACAAAAAACAGCAATGGGCCCAACACCGAACCCAGGATGACTCCACTAATAACATTAGTCCAAGAAGAGCAGTGTCCACTGATTATCATTCTCTCTCTCCTCCCACTCAACTATCCCTTTATCAATAGCAGCAACTTGCTCTTAATGCCATAAATAATTTCAATTTGTACAGTAGTCTTCCATGTGCAACAGTATCAAAAGCTTCTCTGAAATCCAAGTATATGATATCAAGATTATTTTTTGCATGCAGTTTCTTTGTGACTACATCATAGTATCTGATCAAAGTGGTCAGACAAGGCTTCCCCTTAAGAAACCCATGCTGTATCTGAACTATAATTGCAGTCTTGTCAAGATGTCCTACAATGCTTGTTTAACAAGTCGCTCCATTATTTTCCCTGGAACAGAAGTTAAACTAACAGGTCTGTAATTGCTTGTATCACCCTTTAATCCCCATTCGTGAATTGGGGATACATTTCCTCTAGTCCACGTGGATCTCCCCCGAGTCCAAGGATGCTCTCGTAATTATGGCTAAGGGTTTGCTTACTTCCTTTGCTGCCTCCTTTAATATAACTGGAGAGCTCTCATTCCACTCCAGGTGCCATTCTTATGTTTAACTTCAGCAATTTCTGCTCCTTCATCCCATTCCTTCTGGAGTTTACATATATAAAGAACTCTGCACTTTTCTTCTTTGCATCCTTTGCCAAAGATTTCTTGTAATCAGCCTTCGCTTGCCTAACCTCCTTTGTGATTTGATTACAGACTAGTTTATATCTACCATAGGCAACTACAAACCCAATGGAGTATAGATCGATCACCTGTCTCCAAACAATGTACAAGATCCTGACCAGCTGCAAAACCAAGAAATTCAACTTCATGCCCCATAGCTGGTTGATAGAGACACCGAAGATCTACAGTCAATCCGGCATTGATACACTTCCTAAATGCAACCAGGGTGAACCGGAGGACCACAATCAAGGTTGAGAACATCATGACCAAACCGATCCCTAGCAGAAGAGGAATCTTCCAAGGAGAAAAGCTGAGCCAACTATGGCTACCATAATACTCAACAACAGAAAGTATGCAATATCCATAAAAGAAGTGAGGAAGTGTCTATATACCCTCTCTTACCCATGATATACATGGATGATATCAACCTCTAAATAGCAAACAAAAA
Source organism: Mastigoproctus giganteus (assembly GCF_048544385.1). NCBI lineage: Eukaryota > Metazoa > Arthropoda > Arachnida > Uropygi > Thelyphonidae > Mastigoproctus > Mastigoproctus giganteus. The sequence continues at coordinate 127,125,948 of NC_143576.1, read as the reverse complement.
TCAATTCCAACAGCTATTCAGGATTACCAAAGAGGTCAGCAATGACATCAGGACACAATTTGGCCCACACAAAACCAAGAACAGTGGATTGCATCAGGGAAATCCAGTCATCTGAAATTATCATCAGCAGAAGACCAGTTGGGTTTTTGGGTTTTTAGGAGCATTAGCAACTACGGCCATATTGCTCCGTGGATATGCGGTGGTGATTCTCTGACCTTTCCGCATTCTCAATTTGGTGGTTACGGGCTTGAACCCCAGTCTAATCAAGAAGCGTGTGCTATGCACTGCTGCTCCTGCCCACCTGGCTACGGAGGTGCCGCAGAAGACCAGTGAAGAGAGTGAAGCTATGTCAGAGGGAGAGAGACTTACAAATATCTGGGGATGATGCAGGCATAAAAGTCAGAACATAAGGAGATCAAGGCTGACAGAAATACCATCAGAGACTGAGGAGCATGTTAAAAACAAAGCTAAATGGAGGGAACATGGTCAGACCCATAAACTCCTATGAAGTCCCAGTACCAATATACCTCAATGGGATCATAGATTGCACCAACACTGAGTTGGAAGAGATTATGAGATTAACCAGGATAACAATGACCAAGAGCAACCGAAGTCAGCCATCGATAGACTGATCATAGCCAAGAAAGAAAGAGGGAGGTATCTGGCAGATCTCACTGAACAGCAGAAGAAGGTAAATAAGAAGCTGCAGGATTACTTCCAGGAAAATACAGTGTCAATTTACCATATAAGGAAGAGAGACAAATGGCATACACTGCTCAACAAGGAGACTCCACTCACACAGATAGAAGAAACAAAGACAGAAAGATGGGTGAAAGAGGCACTTCATGGCAGACATTTTTTTGTCTGCCATGAAGTGCCAGACAGACAATGACCTCCAGCAAGATTACATAGATAAGGTGGATTCCAATGCATGGCTCAAGAGTAGGAGGCTCTTCCTCAAAACCAATGGATTCATGCTAGGCATCTAAGACAGGACCAACAGGAAATACATCACTAAGGACACTGAAATGACAAATGACACAAGTTGTTGATGCCATCTGGTTCCAGAAACCATTCAGCACATCATAGTGGGGTGCAGAGTAACCATTTAGATGGAGTACACTCATAGTAATCGGACACAAGAAACCAACCGCCACATGCACTTGGTACCAGTAGCTATCAAGGGGTGGAAAAAAAAAATCTGATAAGGAGAAAAAAGTCATAGCAATAATAATAACTGGTGTCACTCCCAAGAACTAGCACTACCACTGGATGTAAGCTGAAGCTAAACAGGCCCACCTCCATAGATGAATGATGTCAAAGAGAAATAATATTCATACCGCATTAAGTGTGGTGCAGGATAAAGTCACTTGCATTCAAGCCTTAGGCAGAGGGGTCGGCTCATAACGTCAGAGACAGTCGCCCAAGGAAGACAGTGGAGCAAGTGGGCTATCCCCTGTATGTCTACCAAAAGAGAAGGGCAAGGCCATCCAGCCCCACCAACTGGAAGTCCTTCCTGAGCAACTGTGCTAGTGACCACAGAGAAAGGTAGAAAACAGCACCGCATGAAGTGGAGCATTGAAATGAATACGTACATCATGCGAGCATACTACGAAATAAACAAGCTAGATACGGATATGACAATGTACAGGTCGACACTGCATACCATGTGGTTGGAATGATTCCCATTATTCAGGTCACCGAACAGCAAATAGTAAACCAAAGAAGGACTATCGTCAAGAAGAACCTGATAGCTCCTACAATCTTGGAAGAATTCAAGCAGGATGCTGTTGTTGTTATGGGCATTTGATGGCACATAAGTTGCTATGACTATAATGTGCCTATTCATTTATGATATGAGGAAATGAGGAACTTTCATAAAATCAGAAATGATTAAAAAGTTCAGTTAGCTTGAAAAATTCGGAAATATTTGTCTTGTCACCAATGAGATTCTCTAAAGTTATTGGTTCATCAAGTTTTACCAGTGACAGCAGGGTTGAAGTTCTGTCTTGTATATGGTAGGGGCAGTCAATGAGAATGGGTTTAACAGTCAGATTTTGAGAACAATGTGGGCACTGTGATGGGTTGTCTCCTGTGAGTAAATAAAGGTGGGTCACATGAGTATGACCTATTCTTTCCCTTCCAGAGGAGGAAGAGCAAGAAGAAATGCAACCCAGAGCAGCTGAAATGAAAAAAGACAAGGTCACGATATCCAGAATAGAAGACGAGTAGAAAAAGGCCCTAACAGAATTCGAAGGAATGGACCCACAAAGGTCCACGTGATACTGAAGCAGAGGCCCAATAGAACCCTGTGGAGAGTCACATCATCATCAGCCATTTTCAATCCACTGCAGGATGAAGGCCTCTCCAGCAACTTTCCAGTTCCTTCTGTTTTGAGCACTGGCCATCCATTTACTACCCAAAAATTCATGAATTTCATCTATCCATCTCTGCCTTTGTCTTCCAGGTTTTCTTCTAGCTCCTCTTGGGTACCATTCTGTTATTTTCTTAGTCCATCTTTCATCGTGTCTTCGAGCTATGTGTCCTGCCCAAGACCATTTTAGTTCTTTAGTTTTGATGTCCTTTACTTGAGTTTGCTGCCTAATCCAGGTGTTTCTCTTCTTATCTAACAGTCTGATTCCCAATATGATTTGTTCCATTCTTCGCTGTGTAGTTCTCAGCTTCTCTTCCATTCTTTTGGTGAGTGCCCAAGTTTCACTTGATTAAGTCATGGTGGGGAGTATACATTGGTTCATTATTTTATGTTTCAGACAAACTGGGATATTGCTCTTCAGTATGTGACTATATTTCCTGAATGCTATCCATCCAAAATTTATTCTTCTCTTGACTTTCAGCCATTTATCATTATTACAGCTAATAACTTGTCCCATATAAGTATATGACTCCACCTTTTCAATTACTGCTCCTTCAATCATTATTTCCCTTTCTGTGGCATACTTGTTCATCATTACTTTTGTTTTAGCCATATTCATCTTTAGTCCAAAATCCTAACTAACCGTGCATAACTGATTAAGATTTTCCTCTAATTCTTTGGGATCGTGGCTTATGACCACAATGTCATCTACAAATCGTAAATGGTTTAGGTACTCTCCGTTCACATTGACTCCTTTCTGCGACCAGTCTAATCTTCTGTAAGCTTCCTCAAGGGCAGCAGTAAACAGCTTCGGATATATTGTGTCTCCTTGTCGAACTCCTTTCTTGATTTTAAATTTGCTACTGTCTTTGTCTAGTCTAATAAAGGAGGTAGCACTCACATATTTTCTTCAAAATCATAATATGTGGGGTATCTATGCCTTGTCTTTCTAGTGCCCGAAACATTGCCTTATGCTGTATGGAGTCAAATGCCTTTTCATATTCCATAAATGCCAGGCATAATGGTGTTTTATATTCATTTGCTTTCTCCATTAGCTGTGATATTACGTGAAGGTGATCCATATTCTTTCCAATTCTTGGTTAGCATTCGAGGTGAGCGGATGCACTTAGACAGGGCTCCTCAGTTAAGTGGTTTACTTTTGGATAGTGCTTTTAAATATTTGATTTATTTAGATATTGATGGATTATTTTGTTATAGGTTTTCCTGTAACTGTTTGATTTTAATAATATTATAGATTAGATCTATAATATTATAGATCGTATGTATAGCTTAGCTTAATTTTCAGCACTCACCTCATAGTAATCCGCTTAGCTGGTGGAGAGTTTTACCACATACATAGTGGTTATAGGATTCTGATACTTTACAGGGATTATGGGTTTAAAATTAAGTTATGGGTTATAAAAAAATTTTTTAAGAAAGGAAAGTGCACCTTCCATGGTTGCCTAATTAAATTAAATTAAATTAAGAGAAAAAAAAAAAAGAAAAATATTAAGAAAAAGAAAATTAAGCTAAGCTATACATACGATCTAGTTATTACATTACAGCACATAAGGACTCCTTAAAAAATCAAGAGTCAATATTATAGATATAATTTTTTAAAGTTACTTTCATTGATAATTATTTAATTTTATAATGGTAGTTACGAGATCTGCCTTAAACATGTCACAGAGTATCGTGACTCACACGGAAATAGCCGATGGCGATTTACGGGTGAGTAATGATTTAATCCGTTGTGAAACCTGTGGAATGTTTTCCAAGGTCGACCTGGTGACTAATCCTACCTCACCTGGGGATTCTTTTCTTTGTGATCGATGTAAGGAGTGCACCGATCTTAAATTACAATTTGGTGCACTGATGGAACAATTTGAGTCCCTGAAAAAACGAGTGCTTGCCCTCGAGAATAATGCATCTGGGAGCTCGTCAGGGACTCAAAACTCCAGCAATCTACCAAGTGATGGACACCCGATTCGAACCTCAAAACAGAAAAACCAAGTGCAAACTACTCTGGTTAAAAAGGACATTGTTTTATTAGGAGACTCCATTGTCAGGGAAACGGGGAATATTTTTTGTAATAAGGATAGGTGGAGCAGAACCAGGGTATGTCTGCCGGGAGCAACTACTGATGATGTCACCAACAGATTGTCAGATTTTAAAGGGGGTAAAGAAAATATTATTACTCATGTGGGGACAAATGATATTAAATGTACACGCTCTGACGATTTATTGGAAAAATACAGGACCATGCTGAGGAAATGTCGCGAGCTAGGCCATAATGTCTATGTGTCTGCAATTCTGCCCAGACACGATAGGAGGGATTATATGTTAAGAGCCTTGTGGATTAACTCAAGACTTGAAGGAATCTGCAAGGCTTTAGGGGGTAAATTTCTATCAGCATGGCCCACACTTGTAGGTAGAAGGAATTTGTTTTGTAGAGACCGGATACACTTAAACAAAGGTGGTGCAAAAGTTTTTGCCAGTATTATTGAGGATACCTTAAAGGTTCAGGGAAACTGCTAGATAGGGGGGATGTGGGTAATACTGCCACGTGTTTATCTGATAATATTGGTCAAAGTAACTCTTGCACATACCTTAAGGGTTCTTATCTGTTACCCCAACTGGACATATTATCTAGATGTTCTGGGGGCAGAAACGTTTCACGTGAGCGGGTAGCTAATATCAGGGAAGAGACCCTAAAAAATTTCAAGGGTTGTGTTAGGGTTGTTAAATATACAAGAACAGTAAATCTTAATTGTTTATACAGTAATGTTAGAAGTGTCGTAAATAAAATGAGCGAATTCGAACTGCTGGTTAAAACAAGTAACGCAGACATAATAGGGCTTACAGAGACGTGGTGCCACCCGGAAATTGGGGATGATGAGTTTCAGTACAGCTTGTATAATGTATTTAGGAAGGATAGGTTAGATAGAAGGGGTGGTGGGGTAATGCTTCTTATCAGAAGCAGCCTGAGTGCGACGATAGCTTTCCCGGATTCAGACATTTCACATGTATGGTGTGAGATAGTTGGAAACAAAGGTAGAATGCGAGTAGGAGTAATCTACAGACCAGGTGATTGTGAAGATTATGACAAGAGCCTCTACATGCAAATGGAATGGGCAAGTAAGCGTCAATGCCTTATTATGGGTAATTTCAATTTGCCTCTAATTGATTGGAGTAAATGGGAAGGAAACTCGACATGGGGAACAAAATTTTTAAATCAACTAGATGACTGTTATTTGTATCAACATGTCAGGGAAAGTACTAGAGAAAAGAATATCCTAGACCTCATCATCACACATGAATCAGATGACATAACAGGGCTGACAGTAGAGGAACCAGTAGCAGGAAGCGATCACGGAGTTCTATGGTGGATGATGACGAGAGAGGTAGCAGAAGTAAAAGGCAAAGGAATGGGTTTTAATTTCAGAAAAGGAAATTACGATGCCTTAAGATACTACATGGCCTCTATTAACTGGGTAGATATCGCGCAGAGAATGAATACAATTGAACTGTGGTACGCTTTTAAAACATTAATCACAGATGCCTTGAATGTGTATATACCATTAAAAAAACACTCCACGAGAAGGGTTCCAAGTTGGATGAATAGTGAAGTTGCCACATTATTTGAGCAGAAAAAGGTGGCATGGAAAGGTTACAGAGCAATAAAAAGTACTGAAGCCTATAACAGCTACAAGGTGATGTGTAATAGAGCCACAGAAAAGGTTCGACAGGCAGAGGCAGTTTATGAGAAATCACTAGCAAACAGAGCAAAGAGGGGGGATAAAGAATTCTTCACATATATAAATGCCAAGAAGAGCAGGACAAACCAGATCGGACCTTTACGCAAGGGAAAGGGGATAGTAATAAATACACCAGCTGCCGTTGCAGATGAACTCAACAGTTATTTTGCATCGATATTTACAAATGAAAAGCCTTTTGTGGCAATGGGAAATTGTGGGAGCGAAGTTAAAAAATATGTAATTAATGATATTGAAATTTCGCAAGATTATTTAATGAAAAAACTTTCGAGCCTACAGACCAGTAAGGCTCCTGGAGTTGATGGAATATACCATATAATCTTAAGAGAGGCGGCAAGCGAGTGCATTGAACCATTGAGGTTAATTATGCGAGCATCACTAGACTCTGGGGAGATTCCCTTGGATTGGAAAAGTGCAAATGTATCTCCCATACATAAGGGTGGCTCTAAAAGTGAAGTTGGAAATTATCGACCTGTCAGTCTGACTTCAGTAGTAGGGAAAATCATGGAGGCAATGATCAAGGGTGGAATTCAGGATCATTTGGATCGAATTGAAATTCTCAAGGATACTCAGCATGGTTTTGTAAAGGGAAAATCATGTTTAACAAATCTGGTTCGCTATTTCGAAAGGGTCACTCAGGAGCTGGATTTAGGGAATAATTTCGACATTGTTTATTTAGATTTCAGCAAAGCTTTTGACTCAGTCCCACATGAGCGGTTGCTTTATAAGCTGGAACAGGTTGGAATCACTGGGAAAATCCTTAGATGGATAGAAGGATGGCTTCAGGGCAGGAGGCAGAGGGTTGTGATAAATGGCTATTCCTCAGATTGGGTTGATGTAAGAAGTGGGGTTCCCCCGAGGATCAGTATTAGGACCACTGTTGTTTTTAATTTTCATAAACGACATTGATGAAGGGATAGAGGGCGTGATGTCTAAATTTGCAGATGATGTTAAAATTGGTAGAGTAGTTAATGATCACTGTCAAGCTGAGCTTCTTCAGAGAGACCTAGATAGACTTCAGGAATGGTCAGAAAAATGGCAGCTGTGCTTTAATCCAACAAAGTGTAAGGTATTACACCTGGGAAACAGTAATCCCAAAAAAACTTATTCACTTGGTGGAGTTCAACTAAACCCAGTACTGGAGGAAAGGGACTTGGGTGTTACGATACGGTCAGACATGAAATTCTCTGAGCATTGTAAACAGGTTGCAAGGAAGGCCCATGGTGTCCTATCGATGATCTATCGAACTTTTGCAAGTAGAGATAGGGACGTGATAATCCCATTATGTAAGGCTTATGTTAGACCACACTTGGAATACTGTGTTCAAGTATGGAGACCGCACCTAAAGAAAGACATCGAGCTTCTTGAAAGGGTGCAAAGAAGGGTAACTCGCCTGGTGTGATCGGCAAAAGGGCGTCCTTATGAAGAAAGACTTTGAATATGTGGGTTGCAGAGTTTGGAAACTAGACATCTTAGAGGAGATTTGATTGAGGTGTTTAAGACTCTGAGAGGCATCAGTAAAATGAATGAGGATGAAATTTTCAAGATTATAAATGATGCTAGAACTAGGGGACATAAATTCAAGTTACGGGGGGAAATGTTTAGATTGGACTGCAGGAAGTTTTATTTTAGCCAGTGAGTTATAAATTACTGGAATAAGGTGCCTTCATGGGTGGTAGAGGCCGACAGTTTGGGGAAGTTTCAAAGGTCATCCAGATAGTACTTTCGGGTAAGGGAAGCGCATAGGATGATAGGTTTAATTTCCTTTTTTTTTTTTTTTTTTTATTAATTATTATTATTTAGTTATTTATTTTATTTTATTTTATTTTTTATCATTGTTTTGTTCGGATTTTTTTTTTTTTTTTTGGCTGGTGCAGCATAAGCCATAGGCTTTCTTGCACCATGCGGCCGTTACTAATACTAATAGTAATGCACCTATTCATTTGTTATATAAAGAAATGGGAAAGTTTCATAAATTCAGAATTGATTAAAAAGTCCAGTTTGCTTTAAGAAAGTTAAAAAATTCGGAAATATTTGCATTGTCTCCAATGAGATTCTCTAAAGTTATTGGTTTACTAAGATTAACCAGTGATAGCAGGGTTGAAGTTCTGTCTTGTTTATAGTAAGGGCAGCCAATGAGAATGTGTTTAATACTCAGATTTATATTACAAAGTGGACACTGTGGCAGGTCGTCTCCTGTGAGTAAATAAAGGTGGGTCAGATAAGTATGACCTATTCTTGCCCTTGAAAGGACTGCTTCTTCTCATCTTGATGTGTGGACACTGGAGCACCAAATTTTCGGATCATGTTTAAATTGAAAGAGTTTATTATTAGTTTGAGAGTGCCATATTGCTGTCCATTCTGACAGGCATGCAGCCTGAATGGTTAATGCATAGTCTGATGGCAGAACAAGGATATTAGTTAAGTCTAAGATAGTTGGATTTTTTGCAGCTTTATCAGCCAGTTCATTGCCCAAAATGCCAGAATGAGCTGGAATTCAGCAGAAGGTTGTTGTTATTTGGTTTTTAGGAGCATTAGCAACTAATGCCATATTGCTCCAGGGATATGTGGTAGTCATTCCCTGACCTTTCTGCATCTGGTGGTCACGGGCTCGAACCCTGGTCTAATCAAGAAGCGTGTGCTATGCGTTACTGCTCCTGCCCACCTGGCTATGGAGGCGTCCCCAGCAGAAGGTGACCGGTTGATGGCATTCTTCAATTTGTAGTAATATGCTTCTTATTTCATCTAGAACAGGGTGAACTTTATCTGAGGAGTTACATAAATGATTGAGTTGAGGGAATTATTGAAAATAACAGATTTTATACCACAGTCAGAAGAGAGATTTTGTAAAGCGAGTTTAATTGCATATAATTTAGCTGAGAAGATACTGAATTCAGATGGAAGGGATGCTGAAATAATGGTATTTGGAAACACTGCAGATCACGGAGTTTTTTCAATAATATACAGGAATTTTTCCAGCAGAGACAAGGAGGTGATTATCCCTTTGTATAAGGCAATAATCAGGTCACAACTTGAGTACTGCATAGAGGTTAGGAGGCCCCATTTTACAATGGATGTAGAGTTGCTAGAACGAGTACAGAGAAGGGCAACAAGATTGGTGACAGGAACAAAGTGTGCTTTTACGAAGAAAGGCTTAAGTTCTGCAAGTTGCAGCATCTGGAGACTAGGCACCTGTGAGGTGATCTGATTGAGGTGTATAAGGACATGAACAGTTTGAGCAGGCTCAATGTTGATGGGATACTTCCGCTTGGTTAGATTAAGAACCTGAGGGGCATAGGATTCAAATTGAGCAAGACAGTTGTACAATAGATGTGCAGAAGTTTGCCTTTAGCCAGCAGGTAGTTGATTGCTGGAACAGACTTCCATCTGTTGTTATGTTAGTTGATAGCTTAAATAAATTTAAGACTGGACTAGACAAACATTTGGAGTGACCAGATGGGTGAAATGGGAAGGGTTTTTTTTTTTTGGATGATGCTGTATAATCTTGCATCATATGCCTCAACTAATGCTAATGTAATAAGAAAGGTACCTATGGATGGGAACTATCCAATTATATTAAGGGAGGCAGCAAAGGAGGTAAGCAAACCCTTAGCCATAATTATGACAACATCTTTGAATTCAGTGGAAGCCCACACGAACTGGAAATGTTAAAATGTAGCCGCAATTCACAAATGGGGATTAAAGGGTAACATGAATAATTACAGAACTTAACTTCTGTTCCAGGGAAAATAATGGAGTCACTGGTTAAAGAAGGAATGCAGGACTATCTAAACAGAACTGCCATTATACTGAAGACACACCATGTATATGCTAAGTGGAAATCTTGTCTGACCAATCAGATTAGATGCTACGACATAGTCACAAAGGAACTGGATTAAAAAATAATTTTGATATCACATATTGGGATTGCAGGAAAATTTTTTGGCACAAAATAGACTGCTATACGAATTGGAGCAGTCTGGCATTAAGGGCAAGTTACAGCTATGGATAACAGAATGGTTTAGTAAGAGAAGACAGAGAGTGGTTATCAATGAACACTGCTCTTCGTGGACTAATGTTATTAGTGGAGTTCTCCAGGGTTTGGTATTGTGCCCATTGTTGTTTTCTATATTTATCAATGATATTAATTGAGGTATATTAGGCTCAATGTCCAAGTTTTCAGATGATACAGAGGTTAGCAGGTTGGTTAATGACAGTATGCTATTGCAACAGGAACTAGAAAAATGAGACAGATGGGCTGAGAAATGGCGATTCAAGTTTAACATTGACAAATATAAAGTACTGCATATGGGAAGCAGTAACCCAAGAGTAATGTACTAACTGTGTGGTACTACACTCAGATTGGTGGAAAATGAAAAAGACCTATGAATAATTGTGCAGTCAGATACAAAGTTCTATGAGCAATGTAGACAGGTGCAAGGACAGATCGCGGGATTTTCTCAATGACATACCAAAATTTTGCAAGCAGGGATAAGCATTAGCATTAGCATTAGTAGAGGCATTTGATGCAAGAAAGCAAGCTTATGCAGCATCAGCCAAAAAAAAAAAAAAAAAAACCACTTCCACTTCACCCCTCTGTTCGTTCAAAATACCTGTCCAGCTGAGCCTTAAACTTATTTAGGCTATCAACCTCCACCACAAGGGATGGAAGTCTGTTCCACCAACCAACCACCCGCTGGCTAAAGGCAAATTTCCGCACGTCTATCCTACATCTGTCTTTCCTCAATTTGAATTTATGCCCTCTCAGGTGATTTTTCTGAGCTAGAGGAAGAATCCCATCAGCATTGAGCATGCTTAAACCATTCAAGGCTTTATACACTTCTATCGCTGGTGATCACCTCGCTGGTGACTAGTCTCCAGACACTGTAATTTGCAAAACTTAAGCCTTTCTTCGTAAGAGCACCCCTTTGTTCCATTCACTAATCTTGTTGCCCTTCTCTGTACTCGTTCCAGCAGCTCTACATCCTTCTTGAAATGAGGCCTCCAGACCTGTATACAGTACTCTAGGTGTGGCCTGACCATCGCCTTATACAATGGAATAATCACCTCCTTATCCCTGCTGGAAAAATTCCTGTATATCATTGACAATACTCCATGAGCTACTCTTGCAGCCCATCTGCACTGCTCAGAGAACTTCATATCTGCCTGCACAACCACCCCCAAGTCCCTTTCATTCTCTACCACTGTCAGTGTAGTACCACAGAGTTGATACGTTGCTCTGGGGTTGCTGTTTCCCATGTGTAGTACTTTACATTTGTCAATGTTAAACTTCATTTGCCACCTCTCAGCCCATCTGCTCAACCTTTCCAGATCCCGTTGCAGCAGCATAGTGTCAGTAGTGTCCTTGACAACCCTGCCAACCTTTGTATCGTCTGCAAACTTGGACATTAAGCCCGATATACCATCATCAATATCATTTATAAATACAGAAAACGATAATGGACCCAACACTGAGCCCTGAGGGACTCCACTAATAACATCAGTCCACGATGAGCAGTGTCCATTGATTACCACTCTCTGTCTTCTCCCCCTCAACCACCCCTTTATCCATAGCAGCAATTTGCCTCCAATGTCACACTGCTCCAATTTGTGTAGCAGTCTTCCATGTGCAACAGTATCAAAAGCCTTTCTAAGATCCAAGTATATAATATCAAAGTTATTCCCTGCATCCAGTTCTTTTGTGACTGCATCATAGTATCCAATCAAGTTGGTCAGGCAAGACTTCCCCTTAACAAAACCATGCTGTGTCTGAGTTATAACTGAAGTCTTGTCTAAATGATCCTGCAGTGCTTCTTTAACCAGTGCCTCCATTAATTTTCCTGGAACAGAAGTTAAGCTCACAGGTCTATAATTACTTGTGTCAGCCTTTGATCCTCCTTTGTGAATTGGGGTCACATTTGCACATTTCCAGTCTATGGGTACCTCCCCTGAGTCCAAGGAAGCTCTCATAATTATGGCTAAGGGTTTGCTTACTTCCTTTGCTGCCTCCTTTAATATAACTGGATAGATCCCATCCACCCCGGGTGCCTTTCTTGTGTTTATCTTCAACAGTTTCTCCTCCACTTTACTCCCAGTTATTTCAAGATTCTGCAGCTTACTGCTAGAGTTGAATACACCTCTGGCATTCCCCTCGCTGAATAACTCCTCATGTGTGAATGTCGATGCAAAATATTCATTTAGTTTGTTAGGTACCTGAGCAGGATCATCAACAGTTGACCCATCAATATCAAGTGGACCAATCTGATTCATCCCCTTCCTTCTAGAGTTTACATAAGTAAAGAACTCTTTGCTGTTTTTCTTTGCATCCCTTGCCAAGGATTTCTCGTAATCTGCCTTTGCCTGCCTAACCTCCTTTGTAACTTGGTTGCATATCAACTTGTATCTATCATAGGCTTCTGTGTCATGTGTTAATTTGTATGTATCCCATGCATTTTTCTTCTCTGCCATATGCCTCATTAGTTCATCTGACATCCATTTTGGCCTAAACCTTGAACAATATTTCTTAGTTGGTATGTAAAGCCTAGTAGCTTCCAAGATAAGTTCTTTGAATGCTTCCCATTTTGAATTTGCTGTTGGTAACATCATCAGTTGGTCCCACTGTATAGAATTTAAATAATGTCTCAGTCCATCGTAGTCGCCTTTACGGAAGCAATAACCCTTCCCTTTACCCCAAATGGTAGTTACCTCTCTGAGTAAATCCCACTTCAGCACACTGTGATCACTGCCACCTAGTGGTTCATTTATCTGCAGATTCCTAATGCATGAAGAATCACTGCTGATAATCAAATCAAGAGTATTACTCCCTCTAGTTGCCTCCCGAACATGCTGATATAGAAAACAATCATCCAATAAATACACAAAAGTCCTGCTAGTGTGTGAGTAACCAGCCCCCAAATTCCAGTCAATATCTGGGAAATTAAAATCTCCCATTATAAGACACTCTGATTTACTGGCCCACTCTATTTCCCTGTACAGTTCCTTATTATACTCATCAGAGTCATTAGGCCTATAGCACACTCCTACTCTCAATTTTGATCTCCCAATTCTTATGTCACACCAAACTGTCCAGCGATGTCGACTGGCTTCACTTTCTTGGTTTTTATGTGTTTCTTAACTAATAGCATAACCCCTCCTCCCTTCCTATCCTGTCTATCCTTTCTGTAGACGTTGTACTCCCCAAATTGCAGTTCTGCATCCCTTATATCTGTGTGACACCACGTCTCTGATATCCCAACAATAGCTGCCTTCGATGTTTTGAGCAATACCTCAAATTCATCAAATTTATTTACTAAACTCCTAGCATTGGTGTACACGCAAGTATACCTGCACCTGTTTCTATTCTTAGCTACCCTAACACGACCCATGTGTTTACTTGTACCGCAATGGCTCCCAGCAGTCTCTGAAATACCATGCATCTTGTTTTTCAGGCTTCTGCTCATTCTAATAGAAGCAGTGCAAGAATCTCTTTCACCTGTGCCAGTGGCTACTGTCAATCTATTGGTCTTTGTGTCTATTGGCTACTGTCAATCTATTGGTCAACCCACATCTTGAGTACTGTATACAGGTCTGGAGGCCTCATTTTGCTAGAACAATGAGACTGGTGAGGGGGAAGAAAGTTGGTTGTTTTAGGATTTTATGGTGCATTAGTGTCTAAGGCTATAATGCACCAAATTAAGGGCAAGAAAGGGGCGCTCTTATCGTCAAAGGCTTCAGTTATGCAAATTGCAGCGTTCGAGACTAGGCACCTGTTTGATGATCTGACTGAGGTGTTTAAGGCTTAAATGGATTGAGCAGGCTCAATGCTGATGGGGGTTCTTCCTCTTGCTCAAACTATGCAGATGGGGGGCATGAATTCAAATTGAGGATGGATGGTTGTAGAATAGATGTGTGGAAGTTTGTCTTTAGCCCAAGGGTGTTTATTGTTGGAAAAAACTTCCATGTGTTGTTGTGGAAGTGGATAACATAAATTCAAGGAAGATCTAGACAATTTGGAGGGAATGGATAGGTGAAATGTGAAGGTTTTTTTTTTTTTTTTGGCCGATGCTTTATAAACTTGCTTTCTTGCATCATTTTCCACTACTAATACTAATAATTCTAATTCTGTATATACATTCAATGATCACTGTATTGTGACCATTGATAATGGACTATGCTGCATAGCTTGCAGTATAAAAAGCAGAACAGCTTAATATTCATTTTTCAACGCTAGAGCAGTGGTAATTTGAATTTGCTTATGCAAATCAAAGTGATAAAGGAGCAGTTATGGGATGTAGTAAAGATATCAATGGGTTTCAAAATGGCATGCTTTTGGGAGCTTGCATGTCAGGTGCTTCCATATCAGAAATGGTATGTCTTGTTGGTTGCTCACTGTGGTGTTAAGGTGTATAAAGAATAGTGTTTATTGTGTCAAACCACCTCCCACTAACAGAACTGAAAAGGATTATGCACAGTGGAGGTTCATGATGAGCAAAAGGAGCAGTGAATTGCAGAGTCTCAACAGCAGGTCACTGTGTGGCAGTTGACATCACAATACAATATGAATAATGCAAGAACAAATCTCAAATGATGATACGTTCAACAGCAGATGACTCAAGAGACACCCTCTCTTCACCGCTGATTATCACTGATGGCAAATTTTGCAGTGTCAACAACATGCTGGTTGGACACTGCAGCATTGGAAACCAGTGTGCTGGTCAGATGAGTCCAAAAACCTGGTGCAACATGAGTGCATGGACCCATTGTGTATGGTGCCAACTATCCAGGCAAGTGGCGGTAGTCGCTCAATATGGGGCATGTTCTGCTGGCAAGAACTAGTGGTGCATATGGACCAATGTTTTACTGGTGAGGTCTACCAGCAGCTCTAAGGAGACCACGTGCATCCTGTCATGTTGCATTTTACCCACAGAGAAACGGGATTCTCCAAGACGACAATGTGCATGAGTGGTTGGAGATTCAAAGTGAAGATATCACATCTTGATTGGCCACCAAAGTCGCCTAACCTCAATCCAATGGAGCACCCATGGAATGTTTTGGAACAAGAAGTGAGTCCTATAGATACACAGCCATCAGCTATTCTAGCACTGTGCAAATCCTTGCAGGCATCATGGCTGTAGAACCATATGCCTAGGTGATAAATGGCTGTTAGCAGTGCGAAAGGTGGCCCAGCGTGGTGTTAAGTAGGTGGTCATAATGCAGTGATCGGTGAGTGGATATCTCCTATCACAGATTTAATTTTTAAGAGAGAAAATATTTCATTCATTCTTATATTCTGAAGTCCATTTTGGTTTTGACAGAGTTTCTGGAGGAGGGGTGTTGTTTGTGATATCATCTGAACTGAGTTTTAAACAAAGTGAACACTACTGCTTAGTGTATAGTTTCTTTATGGTTTGGAGAAATTGTTTACTATTTTAGATAACTTCAATGTATCCCATGGAAAAATTTGGAAGTCAACTACAGTATCAGGATGATTCAGCTGTTTAAGGGCTTATTAATGGTTTCAACATAAATAACAGCAAAATGTACTTATTTACATTACTCACAGAGATGGGATTCTGTCACAAAAAAAAAAGTGTCTATGGAGAAGATATTTTAAATAATTAAAACAAATTGCAAGGACTGTTTTCCCTTAAAAAAAAAATCTAAAAACAACAGTTTTATTAGGCTGAGATGTGTTCACAGCCACACATGGGAAGCTAGAGGGAGCAGAATCCTAACAGATTATAAAATGATATGGTGCAAATATAAACAACAGAGGAGCGTTTCAAGGTACGTCATTTTATCATAATTCTAAATGGTAAAAACTAATATGACTGTTAGCATGGCCTACTTCTACAATGCTATGTAGAAGATCATAATTTTTCAATTATTCAATATAATCAGCATTAATATGTACTTATTTTATTCTAATTACATCAATTTTGTACTCACTATCATTATTAAAGTTTTTTATTGTCATAATCTTTTTTTTGTTTTGTTTTGAACATAAGAGTCAACTCATCTTTTATCCTAAATTAGGTTACTATAAAAAAATAAAAAATAAAATAAAGTTGCACATTACCAAGTTTTTGGAATCTGGGTAATCTTTTAACTAGAGATTTAGCCAAAAGATGGCTCAGTTTCCACTAAATTTAACTGAACTTGTAAGGACATGATAAGTCAGTGGACAATTTACAATATATTATAGTTAACTTGATCCATTCAAATACAAAAACTTAAACTGTTACCTTAAAATGCATTATTAAAAAAAAAAAAGAACTCCTAAAAAAGTAATATGGGTGAGTAAAAACTTGCCTTAGTTATTAAACGTTCTTTCTCCAAAATTGTCTTTTCTACAGCCCATAATTCTTCATGAAGTAGCTTCTGGTTTGTCAATTCTCTAACCCTGTTTTCGTCTTTAGATTCAACCTAAAAACAGTGTAATAAAAAATTTTGATTTATGTAATTATTTCTCTATTTGTACATAGATAAAATTTTAATGTATTTATTACCATGCCCAACTACATGCATAGCAGCTGTGCACTATGCCTGAATATAACCATTTTAATGATTATATTCAGCAATTATAAGATTATATAATCATTTAACACAGATACTGGCCCCCTCATTAAAGAAGCTGCCGTGGTAGTTTCTTTGATGAGGGGATAGGTACCTGTGTTAAATTACAAGTAAAACTGGTTACATAATTTTTATGGAGAAGAACTGTTAAATCAGCAGTTGTAACAAAAATGGTGGTGGTGGACCTAACGGGTGCCTCACTTTCTTTTTTATTTCAAGTTTTTGGCATAATTGGAATATACTAATGCTTGACCTTTTAATTATGACTTGCAATACTTATGTAATCTTTTTAGTTTTTAATGAAAAATTTGAAGATTTAAAAATATTGTATTTTTTTTTAAACCTGACATTTTCAAAAAGAACAAAACTTTTAATTCTGCTAAAAAAAAAAAAAATTCTAAATATGAAACTATTAGTCTCTTCCATTCTCAGACAATGTTGATAAGCATGTATAACCTTAAAACTGCATATGCCCACAGATTCCTGCTTATTATGTATATAAAAACAGGGTGTCCAAAATGTGTTTTGCCTGATTTTGGTATAAATTATTAATTATATTTATTAAATATATTTTTATTACATTTTTATTTATGGTATATTATATTATATTTTTTAAATAAAATAAATTTTTTAAAAAATTTAATTTCAGATAGCAGTTTGTTGGACATCGCATGTCAACTTAATAAGAACCAAAAATGAAATTACAGAAGTGAATCGATTGTGAAGGGGAACAATTTGAACTGTTTGATTAATTCATTGACTAAAATAATAGAAATAATGATGAAAATATAGTTCATAATTTGGTTTTTATTTTACCGATTGGTTAATAATTTGTACCAAATTCGAGCAAAACCTTTTGGACACCTTGTATTTAAAAAAGAAAAAATTAAAAAGTATATACAGTGATTTATTTAGTTAGTTCAATCTTTATAAATTTATTTCAAATTGTGCACACTGTTAAACTCATAACATTTGAAATTCTGCAGAAGATCAAGCCATTCATAAATCACTTTGTCCAGCAGAACTGTAGTCTATGTTTTGCATTAATATGACTATCAAAAAGCATGGTATGGATGTAATTGTGTGAACTGTTCAATTTCCCACAATGTGACAGACAGTTTTTCTAAATGTAGTGTCTTAAGATATATGATCTGCATATTTTCAAGTTTCTTTGTGGAAGATGAAGAAAAGATGTTGCAGTATTTAAAAGTAACGGAATGGAATTTAATTTCGGAAAAGGGACAATAGTAGTGGCATGTGATGCAAGAAAGCAAGTGAATGAGCTTATGCAGCATCAGCCAAAAAAAAGATAACACCATTCCCTCCAAATGCCTGTCCAGTTCCTACTTAAATTTATTCAACCTATCAACTTCCACAACGACAGATGGAAGTTCGTTCCAGCAATTAAACACCTAAAGGCAAATTTCCGCACATCTATTCTACATCTGTTCTTTCTTAATTTGAATTTATGCCCCCTTAGGTTCATAATCTGAACAAGTGGAAGGATCCCATCAGAATTCAGCGTGCTCAACCCATTCAAGGCCTTATACACCTCAATCAGATCACCGTGCAGGTGTCTAGTCTCCAGCCACTGCAATTTGCAGAACTTAAGCCTCTCTTGGTAAGAGGATCCCTTCATTCCACTCACCAATCTTGTTGCCCTTCTCTGTACAAGCTCAAGCAAATCTACATCCTTCCTAAAATGAGGCCTCCAGACCTGTACGCAGTACTCAAGGCGTGGCCTGACCATTGCCTTATACAGAGGGACAATCACCTCCTTTTCCCTGCTAGAAAAATTCCTATATATCATTGACAAAACCCCATGACCTGCCCTGGCAGCCTGTCTGCATTGCTCAGAAAACTTCATATCTGACTGCACAGTTACTCCCAGGACTTTTTCATTTTCTACCACCTTAAGTGTAGTACCACACAGATGGTACGTTTCTCTGGGGTTACTTCTACCCATATGCAGTACTTTGCATTTGTCAAGGTTAAACTTCAGTTGCCACTTCTTAGCCCATCTGCCCAAATTTTCTAGATCCTGTTGCAGTAGCACACTGCCATTACTGTCATTAACAACCCTGCCAACCTTTGTATCATCTGCAAACTTCGACACTAAGCCTGATATACCTTCATCAATATCATTGATAAATATACAAAACAATAGTGGACCCAACACCGAAACCCGTGGGACTCCACTAATAACATTAGTCCACGAAGAGCAGCACCCACTGATTACCACCCTTTGTCTTCTTCCACTCAACTATCCTTTTATCCATTGTATCAACTTACCCCTAATACCATTCTGCTCCAATTTGTACAATAGTCTTCCATGCGCAACAGTGTCAAAAGCTTTCCTGAAATCTAAATACAGGTGGTGCCTCGCAATTCGACGTACCGCTATTCGACAGTTGAATTTCATGGGCCAGTGAAAACGCTACATGATACTGCACAATAGAATTCTTTGCTGGACTACGTAACTGCGTTTAACGTTATTAAATAGCACTAAATAGTGACGGCTGCTTCATACATTTTAACCAATGGTATTAAAGAGCGAGAGTAACATTTAACCAATGATAGATAAAGCGGGAATAGATCCCTCAATCGTTCAGCTACGTTAGCAGCCCTCAAAGATAGCTACAGGTATGCCGTCAGTTCTTCCTCAGTTATGAGACAACATTATCTCATTAATAATCGTAGTCTGAGTTCATGTTTGCTCTAGTTGTTTGTGCTAATTTATAATTCTGCATTTCTCATAAAGTAAAAAGTTTTGTGCTTTGGCAGTTATTTATTTTTTGAGTGAAATTTGATAATGGGTCCAAAGAGAAGTGAACAGCGGAATAATTCAGGAAAGAAACACACTTGATTGAGCATAGAAAAGAAGAAAGAAATTATAGAAAAAGTGCAGAAAGGTAGAACAATTACAGATGTAGCTCAAGAGTATGGCGTCCCTAGGTCAACCGTGGCAACTTTTTGGCAACAAAGAGACAAGATTATAGGTGCTAGGGTGTTCACTGGAGCAATGAAAATTTCTGACAGAAACAGATCTTTAATCAATGAAGAAATGGAAAAGCTGCTTCTTACCTGGATTAGAGAAAGACAGATGAAAGGAGATCCAATAACTCAGGCAATGATCTGTGAGAAGGCTAGGTTAATTTTTGAAGAATTGCAGAAGAAAATTCCAGGACATATCTCAGATAAAACTGAGGAATTCAAGGCAAGTCGTGGGTGGTTTCATAAATTCAAAGGTAGAACAGGTATCCATAGTGTTCTCAGACATGGGGAAGCTGGTAGTGCAGATAAAAAGGCTGCGGAAGAGTTGGTGAAAAAATTGGATATTTAATCATGAAGGAAGGCTACTTGCCACAGCAAATTTTTAACGGGGATGAAACTGGGTTATTTTGGAAGTGCTTACCAAATCGAACATACATCACGCAAGAAGAAGTGACGCTCCCAGGACATAAGCCTATGAAAGATAGGCTTACCTTGTTATTGGCAGCAAATGCAAGCAGAGACTTTAAAGTAAAGCCACTTCTCGTTTACTCCTCGCTGCTTTGGGAAGAAAATCATCAAGTCCAAACTGCCAGTGATGTGGAGATCCAATGCAAAAGCCTGGGTAGACCAGAAAGTCTTCAAAGATTGGATTTTTGAGGAGATTGCCCCGAGTGTAAAAAAATTCCTCATTGACAACAATTTACCTTTGAAAGCACTGCTGATTCTTGACAATGCTAGTGCCCATCCCCAAGAGTTGGCAAACATTCTTGAAATTGACTTTGATTTCATCAAAGTCCAGTTTTTGCCTCCAAACACCACATCACTGATCCAATCCATGATTCAAGAAGTAATTACCTGTTTTAAAAAACTTTACACCAAGGCTTTGTTTTTCACAGTTTTTTGACGTAATTCATTCTTCTGATAAGACACTGAAGGAGTTCTGGAAGACGGAGTTCAATATTCTTCATGCCATTTCTTTAATTAAACTGCCTGGAAGGGAGTGACACAGAGGACCCTTTGTGCATCATGGAAGAAACTCGTTCCTTCCTTTTTTCGGGATGACAACAATGCAGTCCAAGCTGCTGAAGAATCAGAAGGCGGCCATGCGAGAAATCATTTCGATGGCGGAGAACCTCGACATAGGAGAAGTCGATGAGGCTGATGTGGAAGAGCTTGTGGAGAATCACGATGACGAACCAACCATGGAAGAACTCAAAACACTCAGCGAAAAGGAAACAAAAGAGAGAGAAAAGGAAATTTCACTTGAAGAAGAAGAAGAGGAAAAAAGGGCAGATACCAACAGCTGCCATTAAAGAAATTTTATTCCATTGGGAGAAGGTGAACTCTGCTTGTTTAAAATGGCACCCCAACACTGCTGTTGTAACTAGAATGACAGACTTGTTTAACAACACTACTATGCAGCACTTCAAGGCTATCTTGAAAAAGAGGGAGAGACAGTCCACCCTTGATCAATTCCTCATCCCCATTCAAGCCAAGAGGAGAAGAGAAAGGGTAGAACAAGATAAATAAAACATCCTTCCAACATCTAAGGCTCAATGAAATGTATGTACTCATTATGTATTTTGTAATTTTGTTTGTTATATGGTAGAATATAGTGAAGTCAATAATACTGTGTATTTCTCTCCGACAACGAATTAATCAATTTTCCACAAACTTATATGAAAAATATTGACCCGCAATTCGACAAATTTGCAATTCGACTCTAATTCGACGACAGATTACAGTCGAATTGCGAGGCACCACTGTATATGATATCAAAATTATTTTTTGCAACCATTTCCTTTGTAACCACATCATAATATCCTATCAAATTTGTCAGACAAGACTTTCCCTTAACAAACCCATGCTGTGTCTGAATTATTGCTGCAGTCTTGTCTAGATGATCCTGCAATGCATCTTTAACCAGTGACTCCATTATTTTACTCAGAACTTCTGTTGTGGTCTGTAATTACTCATGCCATACTCGAGTATGGCAGTACAAGATACTACATGGCAACTACTGACGAAGGAGGATTGAACACAGTAGAATTATATTTTTTTTTTTTTTTTTTTTTTTATGAAAACCCCAAACACGAAAGGTATCAAAACCTATAGTACTTAGTACCGTGCATGGGTTGAAGGAGAAGTATGGGGGGAGGGGATGCCGGAAACTTTGCTCTAGAGACTAAACATGGGTTTCACCACTTCAAGCCTCCAATAAGCAAAGTGGTGGTATTTCACCGGTTGATGAAAGTCATCTACCACATGGAATACCTTTAAAACAATAATCACAGAAACCATGAATACATTAGAATTAGCAGAGGGATATGATGCAAGGAAGCAAGTTTATGCAGCATCAGCCAAAAAAAAAAAAAAACCCCCTCCCATATCACTTATCTATTCACTCCAAATGCTTGTTCAGCTCAGCCTAAAATTTATTTAAGCTATCAACTTCCACAAGAGATGGAGGTCTGTACCAGCAATCAACTACCCGCTGGCTAAATGCATATTTCTGCACATCTATTCTACAACTGTCTTTCCTCAGTGTGAACCTATGCCCCCTCAGGTTCTTAATCTGAGCAAGAGGAAGAATCCAATCACCATTGAGATTGCTCAAACCATTCAAGGCCTTATACACCTCAATTAGATCACCTTGCATATGCCTAGTCTATAGATGATGCAATTTGCAGAACTTAAGCCTATCTTGGTAAGAGAACGTCTTTGTTCCCCTGACCAATCTTGTTGCCCTTCTTTGTACTTGTTCTAGAAACTCTACGTCCTTCCTAAAATGAGGCCTCCAGACCTGTACACAGTATTCAAGGTGTGGTTAACCTAACCTTTGTTTTATTATTATTAGCCATATGGTGCACTGATGCTTATGCTGCACCAACCAAAAAAACAAATTTCTAAATTACAGAGAGAGAGAGAGAGAGAGAGAGAGAGAGAGAGAGAGAAGTAGAAGGGAATCACCAAGAAAGAGAAGAATGACGATATCCAGCTCAGCAACCTGGGTGTGCCAAGCCGATACTCACCAGATGTGAGCACCTGAGGTTAGACCTTAAGCATGATATACTCTCATCAATATCATTGATGAATACACAAAACAACAATGGGCCCAGCAATGGTTCCACGAAGAGCAGTGTCCACTGATTACCACTTTCTGTCGTCTCCCACTCAACTATACCTTTATCCATTGTAGCAACTTTCCCTAAATGCCATACTTCTCCAATTTGTACAGCAGTCTTCCATGTGAAACAGTATCAAAAACTTGCCTGAAATCCAAGTATATGATATCAAAATTATTTTTTGCATCCAGTTACTTTGTGAGCACATCATTATATCCAATCAAATTTGTCAGAGAAGACCTCCCTTTAACAAACCCATGCTGTGTCTTAACTACTACTACTGCAGTCTTGTCTAGATGATCCTGCAATGCTTCTTTAAACAGTGACATACCATTAAGAAATTCCAGAACAAGGAAGATGCAAAATGGATGAATATTAGCATTAGCATTGGAAGAGGCATTTGATGCAAGAAAGCAAGCTTATGCAGCATCAGGAAAAAAAACAAACAAACAAATAAATAAATAAATAAAAAATAACCACTTCCACTTCACCCCTCTGTTCGTTCGAAATATCTGTCCAGTTGAGCCTTAAACTTATTTAGACTATCAACTTCCACGACAAGGGATGGAAGTCTATTCTACCAACCAACCACCCGCTGGCTAAAGGCATATTTCCTCACGTCTATCCTACATCTGCCTTTCCTCAATTTGAATTTATGCCCTCTCAGGTGATTATTCTGAACAAGAGGAAGAATCCCATCAGCATTGAGCATGCTCAAACCATTCAAGGCTTTATACACCTCTATCAGATCACCTCGCCGGTGCCTAGTCTCCAGACACTATAATTTGCAAAACGTAAGCCTTTCTTCGTAAGAGCACCCCTTTGTTCCATTCACTAATCTCGTTGCCCTTCTCTGTACTCGTTCCAGCATCTCTACATCCTTCTCGAAATGAGGCCTCCAAACCTGTATACAGTACTCTAGGTGCGGTCTGACCATTGCCTTTTATACAAGGGAATAATCACCTCCTTATCCCTGCTAGAAAAATTCCTATATATCATCGACATTACACCATGAGCTACTCTTGCAGCCCGTCTGCACTGCTCAGAAAACTTCATATCTGCCTGCACAACCACCCCCAGGTCCCTTTCATTCTCTACCACTGTCAGTGCAGTACCACAGAGCTGATACGTTGCTCTGGGGTTGCTGTTTCCCATATGTAGTACTTTACATTTGTCAATGTTAAACTTCATTTGTCACCTCTCAGCCCATCTGCTCAACCTTTCCAGATCCTGTTGCAGTAGCATAGTGTCAGTAGTGTCCTTGACAACCCTGCCAACTTTGTATCGTTTGCAAACTTGGACATAAAGCTTGATATACCATCATCAGTATCATTTATAAATACAGAAAACAATAATGGACCCAATACTGAACCCTGAGGGACTCCACTAATAACATTAGTCCGCAATGAGCAGTGTCCATTGATTACCACTCTCTGTCTTCTCCCCCTCAACCACCCCTTTATCCATAGCAGCAATTTGCCTCCAATACCACACTGCGCCAATTTGTGCAGCAGTCTTCCATGTGCAACAGTATCAAAAGCCTTTCTAAGATCCAAGTATATAATATCAAAGTTATTCCCTGCATCCAGTTCTTTTGTGACTGCATCATACTATCCAATCAAATTGGTCAGGCAAGACTTCCCCTTAACAAAACCATGCTGTGTCTGAGCTATAACTGAACTCTTGTCTAGATGATCCTGTAGTGCTTCTTTAACCAGTGCCTCCATTAATTTTCCAGAAACAGAAGTTAAACTAACAGGTCTATAATTACTTGTGTCACCCCTTGATCCTCCTTTGTGAATTGGGGTCACATTTGCACATCTCCAGTCCATGGGACTTCCCCTGAGTCCAAGGAAGCTCTCATAATTATCGCTAAGGTTTGCTTATTTCTTTTGCTGCTTCCTTTAATATAACTTGATAGATCCCATCCACCCCAGGTGCCTTTCTTGTATTTATCTTCAACAATTTCTCCTCCACTTTACTCTCAGTTATTACAAGATTCTCTAGCTTACTGCCAGAGTTGAATACACCTCTGGCATTCCCCTCGCTGAATAACTCCTCATGTGTGAATGTCGATGCAAAATATTCATTCAGTTTGTTAGCTACCTGAGCAGGATCATCAACAGTTGACCCATCGATATCAAGTGGACCAATCTGATTCATCCTCTTCCTTCTAGAGTTTACATAAGTAAAGAACTCTTTGCTGTTTTTCTTTGCATCCCTTGCCAAAGATTTCTCGTAATATGCCTTCGCCTGCCTAACCTCCTTTGTAACTTGGTTACAAAGGAGGTTAGGCAGGCGAAGGATCAACTTGTATCTATCATAGGCTTCTGTTCACGTGTTAATTTGTATGGATCCCATGCATTTTTCTTCTCTGCCATATGTCTAATTAGTTCATCTGACATCCACTTAGGCCTAAACCTTGAACAATATTTCTTAGTTGGTATGTAAAGCCTAGTAGCTTCCAAGATAAGTTCTTTGAATGCTTCCCATTTTGAATTTGCTGTTGGTAACATCATCAGTTGGTCCCACTGTATAGAATTTAAATACTGTCTCAGTCCATCGTAGTCGCCTTTACAAAAGCAATAACCCTTCTCTTTACCCCTAATGGTAGTTACCTCTTTGAGTAAATCCCACTTCAGCACACTGTGATCACTGCCACCTAGTGGTTCATTTACCTGCAGATTCTTAATGCATGAAGAATCACTACTGATAATCAAATCAAGAGTATTACTCCCTCTAGTTGCCTCACGAACATGCTGATGTAGAAAACAATCATCCAATAAATCCAAAAGTTGCAGCTAGTTTTATTGCAGCAAAATGCAAAGTTTTATACTTGGAGCTGAGTAACCCCAAAATAACTTATATACTTAGTGGGATTGAATTTAAAAAAGCAGATTAATAAAGGGATTTGGGAGTTCCGATACAGGCAGATATGAAATTCTATGAGCAGTAAAAACAGATGTCTAGGAAAGCCTATAGAGCCCTACTGATAATTTATCAAACAATAGTCTCTAGAGATAAGGAGGTCACAATCACACTGTACCAACAATTGTAAGACTGCACTTTGGATACTGTGTCCGAGTATAGAGACTTCATCTAAAAAAGAAAATCTGCTTCTGGAAAGGATCCAGATTAAATAAATAGCAGTTTATTAGTCAGTAAATTTGATACAATTTTATCAACCAACCCTGGAGGGTGCACAGACTATAAGGGTTTAATTAAGAGCTAAATATTACATAAATCAAGAATAAAAGTAAATTTATTACAGAAGATAGATAAAGAATACATACCAGTCATAACATCACACAGCTTTCAAAATTAATGTACAAAATATAATAAGCATCACACATAAAAATAAATAAAATAAAAAAATAATTATAATGTACACTTCAAGGTAACACAAAATTAAAGACAGCATTCAACAAGACTGTAAAGAATTAAGACTGATAAAGCACTAATATGAGGTA
Organism: Mastigoproctus giganteus; assembly: GCF_048544385.1. NCBI lineage: Eukaryota > Metazoa > Arthropoda > Arachnida > Uropygi > Thelyphonidae > Mastigoproctus > Mastigoproctus giganteus. Next base: position 127,099,634 of record NC_143576.1, on the reverse strand, counting down.
AAAATAAATTTAACAGTATTATACCTATAATTCTTTTCAGATACAAAAAAAAGTAAGTCAATTTCGAACTTATTTATTAGTTTAATGGAAGAATAAGGAAAGAACCAGTCAAGGAATAAATTATATTACATAATGTATTAACTTAGGTTTTGTTCTCGTATTTCTTGTGGAGGATGTGCCAGTCCATCTTGTCCCACAAAGAAGGGATATCCCATTTTAATTTGTATAATTTAAAAAACAAATTCACTCTAGCATAAACTTTTCTATGGGCATATGTGCAAGGCTTTCATAAATCTGCTTTCTAGATCTGGTACTCAAATCCTGATTTAACATTAATCCATTTAATAATGTTATACTGTACAAAATGGATGCCTTCCGATTAGTGTGGCAGCAGCTGACCAAATCTCAGCAACATACACTGAGTGATCACTGAATTATGACCACCTACCTAATACTTTGTAGGTCCTCCTTTTGCCCTCAGTACAGCAGCTATCCGACGTGGCATTGATTCATCTAGATGTCGGAAGCATTCGGGAGGTATGGCCAACCAAGCTGTGTGTAATGCGGTCAGCAATGCAGGTATGGAGGTGATTGGTGTATCGAGATGCTTGATATGCCTTTCCATAGTGTCCCACAAGTGCTCTATGGGATTGATATCACGGGAGTTCGGAGGCGAATTGATATGCTGGAAGTCAGAACTGTGTTCCTCAAACCATTCCTGCATATCAAGTGCCAGATTGCTCAGCACACTGTCGTCTTGGAAGACACCATCACCATTCGGGAAAAAGTGTAACATAGCAGGGTGTACACAATCAGTAAGTAGTTGACGATAGTGGAGACCAGTGATACGTTGTTCCACATGCACCAGGGGTCCAAGTTCTTGCCAGTAAAACATGCCCTACACTATACAACCGCCTCCACCAGCCTGAACGTTTGATACCATGCATGATGGATGAAGAGCCTCATGTTGTTGATGCCAAATCCGTACACGACCATCCACGGTGTAGAGTACATAATGTGACTCATCCGACAAGCACACCTTCTTCCAGTCTTCTAACATCCAACTTGCATGCTTTTTGCACCAGGTGAGTCTTTTACACAGATGAACCTTGGTTAGGAGAGGATGCAGTAGGGGTCGTCTGCTGGTATAGCCCATACGTGTGAGAGTGCGACACATGGTCATGCCAGATATTGTTCTGGGTTGGCCAATGTATTAGGTAGTGAACTCTTCAACAGTGCTGTGCCTGTTCGAGTCGTCGGACCTGGCACTTGCCTCTAACATCAACCTTTCGCTGACCTTTGCAGTTTTGCTGTCGGGTTGTTGTTGAACCGTTGTCGGGTCAATGGTTCACATTCAGTTTTCATAGGGGCGGTCATAATTCAGTGATCACTCAGTGTATAAAATGTGAGTAACAGAGACATGGGCAAGGTTTTGTTTAAGCAGCTATAGCAAGTGAATTGTATTACTCATAATATTCTTAATATGGAATTTAAAGAGAAGCTTTCATAAAAGTAGATTCCAAGATCTTTTTGAGTGGAAACCTTGAAAGAGTGATTGTATAAAGTAAGCCTTCAAAAAAGAAAAAAAAAAAGGAGATAATTTTCTTGAGGTCAGATGAGCTGATTTGTTGATGTCAAAATCAAAAACATTAAAGAAGGTATGGATTGTAATAAGTGGATCATTCAATTTAGAGTTATTAATGAAAGACTTTAACCAGAGATAGTACAGATCTTAAAATTATCAGCATGCCCAATTATCAGAATGTTATTCCTGAACGAGGGGAGAAAGAACAGCTTGAAATAAAAAAAAAAACTGCAGACAGAGTGCCCCCCCCTTTTTTTTTTTTTTTTTTAAATAGGCTTCTGGAGTTTGGAAAGTTGACTCATAATAACTGCAATAAAATACACCACTGCATATGATAAAAACCTTATTAGAATAAAATAAAAATAAAACAGGATAAAATTTGATGTAAAAATAAAATACATCAACAACTGTAGAGTTAAAAGTGACAAAAATATAGACAGAATTAAAATATGCACAAAACATCGCAAATTAAAAGTGATAAAACAACACCATAGCTTTCAAAGACAACCATCTCCTTTATCAACAGTGGATCTTTACTGTCATTGCACATCCTTAAATAACCATGAGCTGTGATACTGCTGATGTTATTTAAGGATGTGCTTTAACAGTTCTAATGTTGATAAAGGAAGTGGTCAACTTTGAAAGCTATGGTGTTGCTAAATTTATCACTAAAATTATCACTTTTGATTTGTAATACTTTATGTATATTTTAATTTTATGTATTTAATTCTATCTATATTTTTATTGGTTTTAACTCTACAGTTATCAGTTAATTTTATTTTTACATCAATTTTTATGCTGTTTTATTTTTATTTATTTTAATAGAGTTTTGGTCATACATGGCTGGTATATTCCATTGCAGTTATTACGAGACAGAGTGATTTAGCAAAGAAGAGTTAAAGAGGTAAAGTCAAACAGGATGAGAGGGCAGACTTCACAGTTTGGCTCCATACGTAATTAGAAGAATTAAGGAGATAATGTATGTGTGTGAGTCTGTATGTCTGTCTGCACATCTATACATCAAATACAGACTGGTAATGTTCACTATGCATCTAAAGTGGTTAACAGCAATATGCTGAACTGGACTGAATTATCACTGCACTGCTGATTTTCTGGCTGTGCTATACACCAGAGTGCCACAGTGTAGTTGGATCATATTATGGCTTCGTACAGGTGAAGAGAATAAAGATTAGCTCTTCATGTCATGGCAGGGACCACCGTGAGGATGTTAAATTTCTTCAGATAAATAATTCATAGATATTCTGTGTTTCAGGAAGTTTAGTGCTTTCTTAATATTAAGCCTAGGAATTGGAAGTTGTCACAGAGTGGTATAACACGTTTCCTCCACTGCAATTTTGGGTCAGGGTGCATTCTTTACTTCTTGGAGAAACATACAAAGATGGCTTTCTGTGGAGACAGTTGGTATGTATCATTTATTGAGACTTGGAGTTGTCTTTCGGCAAAAGATATGCAGTGAGTGACTGGGTTTGGTGAGGTCACTAGCATAAAGGTAAGTTTCTACAGAATTTGGAATGGTTTTCATCATTGTATTTAATCCAACTAGGAAAAGCAAAGCACCCAGGACTAACCTTGTAGCACTATTACCTTCAGAATACAGAAAGGGGAAAACATATTTTGATAATGGACCTAAACTTTTGATCTTGGAGAAAGCTTTGAATTAAAGATGGTGTCCACACATACCTAAGTTCCAGGGCATATTAGCATTAGTAGAGGTATACAAAGCAAGCTTATGCAGCATCATCCAACCCCCCCCCCCCCCCATTTCATCCCCCATTCGTTCCAAATGCCTGTCCAGCTCAGCCTTAAATTTATTTAGGCTATCAACTTCCACAACAAAAGATGAAAGTCTGTTCCACCAATCAACCACTTGCTGGCTAAAGGCAAACTTCCACACATCTATTCTACAACTGTCTTTCTTTAATTTGAATCTATGACCCCTCAAGGTATTTAATCTGAGCAAGAGGAAGAATCCCATCAGCATTCAGCTTGCTCAACCCATTCAAGGCCTTATACACTTCAATCAGATCACCTCGGAAGTGCCTACTCTCAAGGCACTGTAATTTGCAGAAATTAAGCCTTTATTCGTAAGAGCACCCCATTGTTCTCCTCACCAATCTTGTTGCCCTTCTTTGTACTTGTTTTAGCAACTCTACATCCTTCTTGAAATGAGGCCTCCAGACCTGTACACAGTACTCTAGGTGTGGCCTGACCATTGCCTTGTACAATGGGATAATCACCTCCCTGTCCCTGATAGCAAAATTCCTATATATCATTGACAAGAATCCATGACCTGCCCTGGCAGCCTGTCTGCATTGCCCAGACAACTTCATATTTGACTCCACAATTACCTCAGGTCTTTTTCACTTTCCACTTCCCTGAGTGCAGCACACAGTTGGTACATTTCTCTTCGGTTACTGCTACCCATATGCAGTACTTTGCACCTGTCAATATTAAACTTCAATTACCACTTTTCAGCCCATTTGCCCAACTTGTCTAGATCCAGTTGGAGTAACATACTGTCATTAACGACTCTGTCAACCTTTGTATCATCTGTAAACTTGGACATTAATTCTGATATACCTTCATCAATATGATTGATGAATACTTATTCAAAAGTACTGATATCACCCTTACATTCTCATCTTACAATAAAATACATAAAATTACCACATTAGTGACATGAATAATATCATCTACTTAATAAAATGTCAAGATAACTGTAATGCTTGCTATAATGGCAGCACCACCACAAAATACGGTTCTACCAAAACATCAAACACACGTGCTTACTACCACTACAATAGCTTTAGGATGGGACAGTCCAATACCGAATTAGCAACGCATGTTGAATCCCACAATCACACCCACTTAGTAGATTCAGCCATTCCTATTATCAAATTAAAATCCAGTTTTAAAATTTTCCAATATGAAGCCCTAGTTATAGAATGGTTTCGCCGCCATTCCACTCTTCAAGTATTAAATTCCAAATTACCCTATAACATTGATACGCGTGGGAATCTCATGCACCTGAGATTCCCACGCGTATCAAGGAGCATCACGGGAACTTAGTCTTCTTAAATACACGCGTTTACTCTCATTCTACCTTTGCCAAATGAAGACGTGTAAAACGAAAGCCACTTGTTATGGCTATTGGCCTTCTGTTTCCAACCGTATAACTAAAATCGTTTCAAAATTCAACATTGACAACCAAGGACGAAGATGTGCACCTCTACTTCATTGCGCACATTTTAATTCTGTTCTTAAATTCTAACTTATTCATGCTAACTTAAATTTAAAATTATCATCCAATTTATTCCAACATCAATGCAGATTATAAAAAGGTGAGTATCATAATAAAATAATAAATTATAATAAATTAAATTAAGCTACGCTATTATATTGTGTCGATTGACGAATACACAAAACAACAATGGGGCAAGCACCGGACCCTGGGGAACTACACTAATAACATTTGTCCATGAAGAGCAGTGTCCATTGATTACCACTCTCTGTTGTCTCCTACTCAATCATCCCTTTATCCATTATAGCAACTTACCTTTAATGCAATAGCATTAGCATTAGTGGAGGCATTTGATACAAAAAAGCAAGCTTATGCAGCATCAGCCAAAAAAAAAAAAAAAAAAATATATATATATATATATAAAAAATAACCACTTCCACTTCACTCCTCTGTTCGTTCGAAAAACCTGTCCAGCTGAGCCTTAAACTTATTTAGGCTATCAACTTCCATGACAAGGGATGGAAGTCTGTTCCACCAACCAACCACCTGCTGGCTAAAGGCAAACTTTCACACATCTATCCAACATCTGTCTTTCCTCAATTTGAATTTATGCCCTCTCAGGTGATTATTCTGAGCAAGAGGAAGAATCCCATCAGCATTGAGCATGCGCTAACCATTCAAGGCTTTATACACCTCTATCAGATCACCTCGCTGGTGCCTAGTCTCCAGACACTGCAATTTGCAAAACTTAAGCCTTTCTTCGTAAGAGCACCCCTTTGTTCCATTCACTAATCTTGTTGCCCTTCTCTGTACTCGTTCCAGCATCTCTACATCCTTCTTGAAATGAGGCCTCCAGACCTGTATACAGTACTCAAGGCCGACCGGGCTAGCCGAGTGGGTAAAGTACCTGACCGGCAACCCAAAGGTCACGGGTTCGATTCCCGCCTCGGGCTTGGATCAAAGTACTGCAAAAACCTTGGGAGGTGCAATATGGCCACAGAAGCCAATGCGCCAACAATTACCAAATAAAAAAAATAAAACAGTACTCAAGGTCTGGCCTGACCATTGCCTTATACAAGGGAATAATCACATCCTTATCCCTGCTAGAAAAATTCCTATATATCATCGACAATACAACATGAGCTACTCTTGCAGCCCGTCTGCAAACTTCATATCTGAAAACTTCATATCTGCCTGCACAACCACCCCCAGTTCCCTTTCATTCTCTACCACTGTCAGTGTAGTACCACAGAGTTGATACGTTGCTCTGGGGTTGCTGTTTCCCATATGTAGTACTTTACATTTGTCAATGTTAAACTTCATTTGCCACCTCTCAGCCCATCTGCTCAACCTTTCCAGATCGTCTTGCAGTAGCATAGTGTCAGTAGTGTCCTTGACAACCCTGCCAACCTTCATATCGTCTGCAAACTTGGACATTAAGCTTGATATGCCATCATCGATATCATTTATAAATACAGAAAACAATAATGGACCCAATACTGAACCCTGAGGGACTCCACTAATAACATTAGTCCACGATGAGCAGTGTCCATTGATTACCACTCTCTGTCTGCTCCCCCTCAATCACCCCTTTATCCATAGCAGCAATTTGCCTCCAATGCCACACTGCTCCAATTTGTGCAGCATTCTTCCACGTGCAAAAGTATCAAAAGCCTTTATAAGATCCAAGTATATAATATCAAAGTTATTCCCTGCATCCAGTTCTTTTGGACTGCATCATAGTATCCAATAAAATTGGTCAGGCAAGACTTCCCCTTAACAAAACCATGCTGTGTCTGAGCTATAACTGAACTCTTGTGTAGATGATCCTGCAGCACTTCTTTAACCAGTGCCTCCATTAATTTTCCGGGAACAGAAGTTGAACTAACAGGTCTATAATTACTTGTGTCTCCCTTTGATCCTCCTTTGTGAATTGGGGTCACATTTGCACATCTCCAGTCCATGAGTACTTCCCCTGAGTCCAAGGAAGCTCTCATAATTATGGCTAAGGGTTTGCTTACTTCCTTTGCTGCCTCCTTTAATATAACTGGATAGATCCCATCCACCCCAGGTGCCTTTCTTGTATTTATCTTCAACAACTTCTTCTTCACTTTGCTCTCAGTTATTACAAGATTCTCTAGCTTACTGACAGAGTTGAATACACCTCTGGCATTCCCCTCGCTGAATACTCCTCAAGTGTAAATATCGATGAAAATATTCATTTAGTTTGTTAGCTGACTGAGCAGGATCATCAACAGTTGACCCATCGATATCAAGTGGACCAATCTGATCCATCCCCTTCCTTCTAGAGTTTACATAAGTACAGAACTCTTTGCTGTTTTTCTTTGCATCCCTTGCCAAAGATTTCTCGTAATCTGCCTTCGTCTGCCTAACCTCCTTTGTAACTTGGTTACAAATCAACTTGTATCTATCATAGGCTTCTGTGTCACGTGTTAATTTGTATGTATCCCATGCATTTTTCTTCTCTGCCATATGTCTCATTAGTTCATCTGACATCCACTTAGGCCTAAACCTTAAACAATATTTCTTAGTTGGTATGTAAAGCCTAGTAGCTTCCAAGATAAGTTCTTTGAATGCTTCCCATTTTGAATTTGCTGTTGGTAACATCATCAGTTGGTCCCACTGTATAGAATTTAAATACTGTCTCAGACAATCGTAGTCGCCTTTACGAAAGCAGTAACCCTTCTCTTTACCCCTGATGGTAGTTACCTCCTTGAATAAATCCCACTTCAGCACACTGTGATCACTGCCACCTAGTGGTTCCTGTATCTGCAGATTCTTAATGCATGAAGAATGAATCACTACTGATGATCAAATCAAGAGTATTACTCCTTCTAGTTGCCTCTTGAACATGCTGATGTAGAAAACAATCAACCAATAAATCCACAAGAGCCTTGCTAGTGTGTGAGTGACCAGCCCCCAAATTCCAGTGAATATCTGGGAAATTAAAATCCCCCATTATAAGACTCTCTGATTTACTGGCCCACTCTATTTCCCTGTACAATTTCTTATTATACTCATCAGAGTCATTGAGCCTATAGCTCCTACTCTCAATTTTGATCTCCCAATGCTTATGTCACACAAAACTGACTCGACACTGCACTGTCCAGCAATGTCGACTGGCTTCACTTCCTTGGATTTTATGTATTTCTTAACTAATAGCATAACCCCTCCTCCCTTCCCATCCTGTCTATCCTTTCTGTAGACATTGTACTCTCCAAATTCCAGTTCTGCATTCTTTATATCTGTGTGACACGTCTCTGAAATCCCCACAATATCTGCCTTTGATGTTTTGAGCAATACCTCTCCAATTTGTACAGCAATATTCCATGTGCAACAGTATCGAAAGCTTTCCTGAAATATTAAAATAATTTTTGACATTCAGTTCCTTGTGAGCACATCATAGTATCTGATAAAATTGGTCAGACAAGACCTTCCTCTTTAACAATCCCATGCTGTGTCTTAACTATTACTACCTCTCATAACTATGGATAAGGGTTTGCTTACTTCCTTTGCTGCCTCCTTTAATATAACTGGATAGATACCACCCATCCCAGGTGCCTTCCTTATGTTTAACTTCAAAAACTTCTCCTCAACTTTGCTTTCAGTTATTACAAAATCACTTAGCTCCCTGTTAGGGTTTGATAAATCTCTGGCATTCCCCTCATTGAATAACTCCTCATGTGTGAATGAAGATGCAAAATACTCATCAGTTTATCAGCTACCTGAGCATGTTAATCAATAGTCAACCCACCCATGTTAAGTGGTCCAATCTGATTCACCCCTTTCCTTCTAGAGTTGACATAAGTAAAGAACCCTTTGCTGTTTTTCTTTGCATCCTTTACCAAAGATTTCTTGTAATCTGCCTCTGCCTCCTAATCTCCTTTGTGATTTGATTACAGACAAACTTATATCTGCCATAGGCTTCTGTTTCACCTGATAATTTATATGCTTCACATACATTTTTCTTCTCTGCTACGAGTCTCATTAATTCCTCTGACATCCATTTAGGCCTGAACCTTGAACAGTATTTCTTAGTTGGAATGAAAAGCCTAGTAGCCTCCATGATTAAGTCCCTGAAGGCTTCCCATTTAGAATTCAACGTTGGTAACATCGTCAGTTGATCCCACTGTACAGAATTTAAAAACTGTCTGAGACTCCTGTAGTCACCTTTACGAAAGCAAAAGCCCTTCCCTTTAGACTTGATGGTAGTTACATCTTTAAGTAATTCTCATTTCAGTACATTGTGATAACTGTTACCCAGTGGGTCCTTTATCTGGAAATTCTTAATGCATGAATAATCACTGCTGATAATCAGAACAAGAGTATTACTCCCTTTGGTTGCCTCTCCAACATGCTGCTCAAGAAAACAGTCATTCAATAAATCCAAAAAAGTATTGCTAGTGTGCGAGTGACCAACTCACAAGTTCCAGTCAATATCTGGAAAGTTAAAATATCCCATTATCATACATTCTGATTTACTGCCCACTCTATTTCTCTGCACAATTACTCATTATGCTCATCAGATTCATTAGGCCTATAACACATACCCACTCTCACTCTTCAATATAGATGTCAAATGATGCAAAACACCATGTGTAAAAGGTGTCTCTCCAACTATGCTTATTGTGACAGATGTTTATTATTTATGGATGCATTTCAAATGGTTGTTTCAGCCTTGATAATAAGATCTACGGTGGATCTATTTATCTGAAAAATAAATTAGTCTTAGTAAATCATGGTTTGAGTTTCCAGGTACAATTTAAGGCAACTGTGTCTCATTTTCTCCACGGTCTTACCCAAGCAGCTAGTAAGTGAGACTGATCTGTAGTTATATTTATTGATTGGTCTTTTTCTGGCTTGGGAATGGGTAGAAATACTAATTGACATCAGAAGCTGTCATTGAATATTTCTACCCATTTCCGAGGAGGTGATGGGGCCTGACATTCTGTGCTACTAGTGAGTCAAGTGGACTGAATTTCAATGAAGTTCCATAATTCTGCAGCAACCAAATCTTCTCCTTGAACCTTCAACTATGATGGGACTAGTGGTAACAGTTTACCCTCATTTACAAGACCTGAAATCCTGCACCTAATATACTGGAGGTGATCATCTAGGTGTGAATCAATGTAAGCACAGGTTGTGGTGTGGTGTGGTGTCTGCATCACATAGAGGAATGCTGCCCCTCTGTGTCACCAGGAAACACTAGGGTAGATGACTCTCATCATTGGTGCAATATCAGCACTTTACTTATTGGAGCTTTAAAGTGGTAAAACCCATCTTTAGACTTTAGAGCAGAACTCTGGCAAGTTTCATCTCTTCTATCACGTAGTATGAGTGATGTCTTTTGGGTTACGATAGGCATTATGGTGAGATGCAATATTTCTTACATTTTGAGGGTAGAGCAGTTTTCGCAGGCTACCTGCTAGATAGTCCATCATACTGAAACAATTGGTAATTCCCTAGGAGGTCTCTGGATCAGCTAGTGTATAATCTTGCTGCCTCTATTCTGCCAGTTAGTGACTGCAGAGAGTCCAAGTAGTGTGTATGTGGGGGCATTGTCAAGGCCGCATTACGTCAAGGAATTGGGAATATCCACGCCCTCCTCCTCTCTATTCTTTGTCAGAGACTGCCTAATTTGGAATCTCCCCCCCACTTTATCTCCTCTGTCTTAAAATATCTCTACCTCATTCTGTGATCATCTGTTGCTTCTATCATTCTGCCATTCCACTAATCACTGTGAACTCTTTTCTTTGAAACTTGGTAATTGAGGTAATTTTCCTTGGTGATTTTAATGTTCATATCTCCAGCTGGCTTCTGCATTTTTTAATGATCCCACTCAGCTTGTTCATTTTACCTACCACCTTATTCTTATAATGCCAAACAAGTGTTGTTTGGCATTACAAGAATGCAAAATGGGACGATCTGTAAAACTTATATTCTTCTTTTCTTTGGCTGGATAATGACTTTAATCTTCTTATCTCAGTGTCTGTTCAGATAATGTCAGCAAAGTTCGGCCCACATGCTTAATTCATCTAGTTCTTGTTAGTTTGTTTATTTGTTATTTGGTTTTTAGGAGCATTAGCCATATTGCTCTGGGGATATGCGGTGGTCATTCCCTGACCTTTCCGCATCCTCCGTATTTGATGGGCACAGGCTCGAACCCCGGTCTAATCAAGAAGCGTGTGCTACGCACTGCTGCTCCTGCTCACCTGGCTACGGAGGCGCCTTTCTAGTTCTTGTTAGAGTTAGCATATCACAATTACTGTCCTTAACTATACTGCTCACCTTTGCATATTGGAAAACTTAGACATTAAACATGATATATCCACATAAAGATCATCAAAAATTTTCTAAAACATTAACATGTGCAATACCCTACCCTCAGAGACTCCACTCCTTTCATAAGATCATGAAGAGCAGGGCCATTAGTAACTACCTTTCTCTGCTGCCACCAAACCATTCCTGTATTCATACTAGGAACTTGAGACTGACTGTCGTACTGCTCCAATTTATACAACAGCTGTTCATGTGGAATAGTATCAAAAGTTGCACTGAACACTAAGTATATAATATGAAAATTATTATTTACACTGATATCCTCTGAAACTATCTCACAGCAGCAAATCAGATTGGTCAGATAAGATGACTCTTTAACAAATCAGTGATCTGATTATCACATAACTATGTTTCTGTCAAGAGATCCTGTACTACTTCTTTCGTCAATGATTCTATTATGTTCCCTGAAACAGAAATCAAGCTACCAGGTTGGTAATTATTCCCTTTCATTCCACATCCCCAAAGGAAAACTTGGGGGGATTTGCACAGAGAAAAGTCAACTTCATTACATGATTTTGCCATCCTAATACTAATATGTAGCAAAAAAGTTGTTATGAACTGGGGCCAGTGGCCGCTATTTTGAGCAAGGGTGCAAGAAGACTTATTGGAATGCAGTTGACCCTAGCAGTAAGAACCACCTGCCGATTGATCCCAGTCAGGCTGGTCTGGGACCACCAGTCTTGTTGAAGCAGGAGTCAAAGTGATATATTAGGGCTGGGCCTCTCACTCACCAGGATCCCCCTCTCCGAATTTCGTCGGGACAGTGCACGGCTGCACATACCAGATTCCAATGATGTAACCCTGGAACCAAGGTAGGGGCATTAGATCCTAGTGATGCTAATCTGGAAGGCCAGCAGCACCACTGGGAGGACCCCCTCACCATGTACACATTACCCACATCGAGGGGAGTGTGCAAGTGACCAACCCATAAGTTCCAGTCAATATCTGGGAAGTTAAAATACCCTATTACAAGACATTCTGATTTACAGGCCCACTCTATTTCTCTGATTTACTGGCCCACTCTATTAATTAGTTGTATAACACATTCCAACTCTCCGTTTTGCTTTCGAGGTGCTTATGTCACACCAAACTGACTCAACACTGTACAGTCCACCCATGTCAGCTGGATGCACTGTCTTAGATTTTATGTGTTTCTTAACTAACAGCATAACCCCTCCTACCTTCCTATCTGTACACACTGTACTCCCCAAATTCCAATTCTGCATTGCTTATATCTGTGTGGCACCATGTCTCTGATATCTCAACAATATCTGCCTTTGGAGCCTTGACCAGAACCTAAAATTCATTAAATTCATTTACTATACTCATAGTATCGGTGTACCTGCAAGTATACATGCACCTGCTGTTATTCTTAGTTACTCTAACACAGCCCATGTATTTACTTGTTCCATGATGATTCCCAGCAGTCCTTGAAATCCTCAGCACCTTGCTTTACAGGCTGCTGCTCATTCCAATAGAAGGAGTACAAGAATCACTTTCACTTCTGCCTGTGGCTACTGTTAATCTATTAGTTTGTGAATCCCTCAAGCTAGCAGTTTTCCGACCCACCTAACAAGACCCACCTAATATTTCCTGATGCCTCAATAGCATCAGGAAATATTCTTGCACCCTTTCTATTTAAGTATATCCCATCCCTCTAGAAGCAGTTTCTCCTGCTAAAAAGCACAGACCATGTTGACAAAAATTCTACCCATTGAGCTTTACACAGTCTCTCCAGGACTGAATAGACTGACAAGGCTCTTATCATATATTTCTTCCTATCATGCCTTGGCAGAATTGCAAACACTTTAAAATTTAACCCTAACTCGCGAATTTTTTCAATGCTCACCTGTACTTGTTAATTAAGTCCGCAGATCTTCTACTCTTAATTGCTAATAATATTTATAAGGATTCACTGTAATCTGTCAACAACGGTATGTTTATTTCGAAAATTATCAGAAACTGCCAGTCTAAGGGGAAAGTAAGGAATTGAACTTGCACGAATATCTTCTGCAATGCAGGACAGATTTCCCGTCCATCTTTGTCTCTAAAATAGAAGATCCTCATCAACTCATCTCAAAACAGCTTGGGTGAAATACAGGAGTAAAGGTAAGTAGTGTTACATTATGTAGACGATGTTTCTCATCGGGATTAGTAGTGTTGGCCAAGAGAAAAACCACTTTTGACACAAAAAAAGCTCAGCATCTAAAGTGGACAAAAGAGAATGCTAGTTGGTGTGAGGATCAGTGGAAATGTGTTATTTTCTCTGATAAATCAAAATTCAAATTTCATCATTCATATGGCCAGCCCGCTCAAATGATATGGGGCTGTGTTTTACAAGAGGATTTGGTCGCCACTGAATTTGTGAAGGGTACAGTGAATGGTGAGATGTACAAGGCCATTCCTAACATAAAAATTGTGTCTCACAATTAGTGATCACTATGGGAATGTTGCCAATTGCATTTTTCAGGATAACACTGCTTCATGTCATAAAACCGTAAGTACTATTTTATAAGATTAGCAAACCTTTTAACTTTATGAAATGTCACAATCTTGTTTAAACGAAAAAAAAAAAAAAAGTTGAAGGATAAATCAATTCACACAATAACTTGGTATAGGAACAATGCAGACTCAAATCCAATTGAAAATTGTTGGAAGAAAATGGATGTTTCAGTAATGGGTGTTGGAAGAAAATGGGTGTTTCAAAAGAAGCCAAAAACACTTAAAGAACTGCAGGAGACATTAATCCATGTTTGGTACCATGAAATTTCCAAAGAATACATTCAGAACCTTATCCAGTCAATGCCACAGCAATGTGCAGCAGTCATCAAAGTAAGGGGTGCGCCAAAGAAATATTGTTTTTTTTTTTTTTTTTTTAAATTATATAGCTGAATGTCATCCTCGTATGAGCAAATGAAAAAAAACTCTGTCATCCTTGTAATGAAAAAAAAAAAAAAAAAAAACAGTGCTTTCAGAGGATTTTTGTTATTATATGAATCATAAGTAACATGCTGTTATTTTGAAGAACAGTACTTATTTCATTGTATATTTACCCATAAATAAAAGTAAATTTTTTAAAATTTTTCTGCAATTAATGGTTTCAAATGTATATCATTATTACTTATGTTCTTTCAGCTATTTCTAAAAGATTAGCTGCCAGTATAAGGGCAAACAATATAAAAAATTATGCGAGGCAAGTTTTTTGAGCTACTGTATATCTACATACTTGTAATTTCAATATTTAATTATCTGACTGGAAATTGTTTCAGTGAATTACTGAAACACATACATTGTCATGCCTCAAAAATGTAAAAATCAACAAATTCTGCTACATGCGCAGCTCTTTCCTGATTAAATCATAATGGCACATGATTGCAGCAGACATTCGAAAGATTTATGAGTTATACTTTAGTTGTCCTCTTGGTCTCCAGAAAAAAAAAGGGTACCATATGTTATTTGTACAGCTTGTTTGAATGGATTATGTGACTCGCTGATGTGAATGCAATTGGATTCTCAGTGAAGAATAAGCACACAATTGCTTATTGAAACCTAGATTTTCCAAAGAGACTGATTCTGACAATGAAAACATGCTAATTGTAGTTGTTGTAGTTCGGTTTTTATCGTTAGGATCTTTATCGTTAATTGACAAAAAGCGTATTGTTAGAGAGATTAAATTATATGCTACTGTTCAAACCAATATGTTTTAGATATAATAAAAGTTCTTCAATATTTGCTTCATTTCCTAAGATGTGAGATAAATCAGGTGATATATTCAATGTAGAGAGTGATTGAAATGTGTTTGACCGGATGGTTGAATGTAAGGGACAATCAACCAGGAAATGACGGACTGTAAGGTGCGTCTGACAGGATGAGCACTGTGGTGGACTTTCACCCAATAAAAGAAAGAGATGAGTATGGTGAGTGTGTCCAATTCTGAGTCTTGCCAGTACCACTTCCTCTCATCTGTTTCTTTGGAGGCGCCTCCGTAGCCAGGTGGGCAGGAGCAGAAGTGCGTAGCATATGCTTCTTGATTAGACCCGGGTTTAAGCCCGTGCCCACCAAATACGGAGGATGCGGAAAGGTCAGGGAATGACCACTGCATATCCCTGGAGCAATATGGCCTTAGTTGCTAATGCTCCTAAAAACCAAATAACAATAACATTTCTTCGGAAGCCAGACAGTCACAGCTTTGGATCTTCTTTTATCTGGTAAAGTTTATTGTTAGTGTCACTTTTCCAGGTCTGTGACCATTTATGGTAGCAGGCTTTGCATACGACAGACTTAAAATCAGAGAAAGGAACCTGAGGATGTTGTAGGGTGGGTTGAGGATGTTTAGCGGCAAAGTCAGCACTTTCATTTCCCAGAATGCCTGAATGGCCAGGGATCCAGCAAAATCTGATTGACTGATTGGACACACTGCAAGCGAATAGCTGAGAATGAATCTGTTTCAATGTAAGGTGAGAAAAGGAAGAATTCTTCCTTATGGCAGAGACAGCACTAAGAGAGTCTGTGTAAATTATGGCAGATGGGACGGAAAGCTCAATTATCTTACTAAGCGGTAACTTAATGGCATATAATGCAGCTGTGAAGATGCTGCAAGCAAGCGGCAGTGTGGCTGAACTTGTATATAAAGGAAAAACTGCCACAGCACCTACCATACTCTCAGTTTTTGAACCATCCGAATAAATTTTATAGGCATAGTTGTTCATGGCATGAGCTGAATGTAACTGTCTGATATTGCAGGAAGGTATATTTTTCCCCCACTGGAGGAAGTATGTATCTCGAGAGACAGACACATATGTCCAAGGAGCAACAGGTGTAGTTGTGTCTTGGAAGATTTCATTTAAATTGACATTCCAAGTCTGAACAAGCTCTTTGATCCTGAGAGAGGCGAGTCTATTTTCATTTGGCTTGCTCTCATAGGAGGCTTCCCAACGAGTATTATAGAGATACTCCCAACTTGGGTGCGATGGTAGACTCTGGATCTTTGCAGCGTAGTGAAGCAGTAGTGTTTTTCTACGCAGATGTAATGGGGGATCATGCGCTTCAATACAATATATATACTTTGGATTGGAGAAGTCCTGAAAGCTCCCAGTGCAGTCCTCAGAGCACTGTGATGAATCATATTTAGCCGTTTTAAAGTAGTGCTCCTGGCAGAGTCATACACTGGACAACCATAATCTAGTTGTGAATGGATTAAACTTTTATAGAGATGCAGAAAAGTGCACCGATCTGCTCCCCATGAAATAGATGAGACCGAACGAAGTATATTCAAATGCTTTAAACAAGAAGTTCTCAAATAAGTGATGTGAGCTTGGAAATTTAGTTTGCGGTCTAATAGTAGTCCAAGCAATTTAATGGTATTAACAAGCAGGATTGGAGTATTGTTTATTTGCAGTTCAGGTTCGGGATGGAGAGCTCGCTTCTTGCAAAAGTGAGTGACAGTGCATTTCTTTTCTGACAGTCTGTAACCATTCCGTGAAGTCCAGGATTCTATTTTGGTTATGGCAAGTTGTAGCTGCCGTTCAATGGTATTCATACTTTGAAATTGACAGGAAATGGTAAGATCATCTGCATACATATAATGAACAGTTTTTGGGATATTTCGTGTCATGCTGCTGACTCGGATTGAAAACAGTGTTGGACTGAGTATTGATCCCAGTGGGATTCCCTCTTCCTGAATGTGAGATGTAGAGAGGACGTTTTTGTATCGGACTTGAAAAGAGCGCAATTGCAGGAAATTTTGAATTATTTCCAGCAAATGACCCCCTAAGCCCCAGATGGTAAAGGTCCATAATAATACCATGCCGCCAGGTAGTATCAAATGCCTTTTCAAGATCTAAATTGACCATGACTAGATGTTGTTTCATACAAAGGCGTTTCGGATATGAGACTCGGCTTTAATGAGCACATCTCATTAAAGAGCACATAAGGCATCAGTAAAATGAATGAGGACGAAATTTTCAAGATTATAAATGATGCTAGAACTAGAGGACATAAATTCAAGTTACGGGGGGAAATGTTTAGATTGGACTGCAGGAAGTTTTATTTTAGCCAGCGAGTTATAAATTACTGGAATAAGTTGCCTTCATGGGTGGTAGAGGCCGACAGTTTGGGGAAATTCAAAGGTCATCTGGATAGTACTTTCGGGTAAGGGAAGCGCATAGGATGATAGGTTTAATTTCCTTTTTATTTATATTTTATTTATATATATATATATATATATATATTTTTTAATTATTATTATTTAGTTATTTATTTTATTTATTTATTTATTTTTTGTTTTTATCATTGTTTCGTTCGGATTTTTTGTTTTTTTTTTGGGTTGTGCAGCATAAGCCATAGGCTTTCTTGCACCATGTGGCCGTTACTAATACTAATACTAATCTAGGGTTGATCTATTTCTTCGAAAGCCATACTGGTGATCTGGAAGGAGATTCTCTGACTCCTGAAGGTAAGTGAGCCCTGTATAAACCATTCTTTCGAAAATTTTTTCCATGCAGCTTGTAAGAGATATCGGCCTGTAGTTTTCAACACAGGAAGGATTTTTTCCTGGTTTTGGTAAAGCGATAATGAACGAATGATGCCATGAAGATGGATAGACATTTTCAGAGAAGATCTGATTGTAAAAAATTAATAGGGTTCTCAAGTCTTCTCCAAGTAAATGTTTTAACATAATGTAATGAACTCCATCTGGACCTGCAGCACTATTGGAAGATCTGTTTAATGATTCTTGAAGTTCTATTAACATAAACGGTTGGTTGTAAGGAAATGAGAGGCGCGTGGAGAAGTTAATTTTATACCGTTCTGCACCTGCTTTGATGTTCTGGAAGGTGGACACACAGGTGGCAGAAGCTGAGAATTTTGCAAATGATTCTGCTAATACATTTGCAACTTCTTTGGGAGTAGAAATGTCTTTCCCTTTCCAATGAAGTATTGGAGAGGGCAGCCGAGCAAATTTGCCATTTAGTGCCTGTATTCTTTTCCAGATGACCTGTGTATCCGTGTTTTTGGTAATGATGGGGACTAAGAATGATTGTTTAGTCCTCTGCAATTCCATTGTATGATCTTATGCATTATTTAGGTTTACCTAAGGGTGATTTATTTGTAGCAAGCAATCCATGAATCCCGTTTCGCTTTCCGCCTAACTTGTCTAGCTTTTGCTTTTAGTCTTTTAAAAGCAATTAGGTTGTTAGTGGTGGGATACTTGCGGAAATTATTCCAAGCGTGGTTTTTTTCCAGTTTGGCAATTAAACAATCTGTATTCCACCAGTGATTTCTGTGTTTTCAATGTGGTGTGGATTTTGGAATGGAGCCTTAGCTGCAGTCAATCTGTTTGGTTATGTAAGTGTTTACATCATCAATATGTTGTCTTTGAACATAAAATCTGTCTAAGCATATCTGGGCAGAATAGCACTCCAGTTTGCCTTTTTAAACTGGCAAGTGGATCGTTGATTGGGATTTGAAGTTACCACTGTTTGTAGAAAGCAAATAATTGGAAAGTGATCAGTGTTAAAGGGATCGGTTAATACCGACCATGTCATGATTGGAAATATCGATGGTGAACAAATTGACAAGTCTATTGTGGAAGCAGATCTGGTTGCTAAGTGGATATAGGTAGGAGATCCAGAATTTAATAAATTAAGATCATTATTATGCATGAATTCCTCCATCAATTTGCCTCTTCTATCCATTGTGGCCGATCTCCACAATGGATGGTCTCCATTAAAGTCACCAAAAAGACAAATGGGAGTTGTACAATGAGGTTGTCAAGTTCTGAAAGCAGAAGTGGTGCAGATGGCGGAATATAAATGGAAATAATGGTAAATTATGTACCAACTGCAACGCGAGCTGCCACAGCTTCTAGGGTAGTTTTCAATTGGATTGGCCTGGATGGTATGTTAATGTTAACAAGAATAGCAACTCCTCCACATTCAGGTGATTCTGAATTCCTATCTCGTCTATAAATGGTATAACATGAAAATTTTGGCAAAACTTGGGGTGACAAGAATGTCTCCTGTAAGCATACACCTATGGGATTAAATTGAGCTATTAAATCTCTTAAGTCATCAAAATGATTGCTTAGTCCTCTGCAATTCCATTGTATGATCTTATGCATTATTTAGGTTTACCTGAGGGTGATTCATCTGACTGTTTTCTGTATGTGGGACATTTTTTCCAGTCCTTTTTTGAGAATGTGGGGTGTCCAGTATCCATGGTGTCATCTGCATGGAGATTCTGTTTTTTAGAGACTGATTTAGATTTTAATTGTTCTTTTCCAACTGGGACTGATGGGGTATGAGTAGGGATGCTGATTGGAGTATTTGTGGCTTCACTAGTTCTTTTTGGAGGATTTTCTTTCTTTGAGGTTTAAAGCGTAGATTTGGGTCAGTTCGCTAGAGAGGTGTTACTCTAGCGAACTACTAGGCATGGTCGACATAACTTGTCTACGCCTCAGGAAAGGTGACTTTATTTTCTATTTTGTATTTTTGAATTTTCTTTCCTGTAATCCATAGCTCATATATTTTGGAAAAAGCTGGGTGGCTTCCTTCGCAGTTTGGACAAACAGGGGTTTTGACAGAGCAATCTGCTCGAGTGTGATCTTTAGAGCCGCAGATGGGACATATGGCCTCACCTCTACATGCCTGCTGCGAATGCCCGTATTTCTGGCATTTGAAGCAGCGAACGGGATTCGGAATATATGGTCTAATACGACAATTCAAATAGCCAGCTTTAATTGAGAATGGCAAGTCTGGTGTACTGAATGTTAAAATGATGGATCTCGTTGGAGTGAGATTTCCATATTTTTTAGTCATAATCCGTTTCACATTTGTAACTTTTTGACTACTTAGTTCTTGAAGTAGCTCTTCTTCGGAAACTGTAATTAGGTCCCACTCACTGATTACACCCTTTGATGAATTTAATATTCTGTGTGGAGTAATTGATACTGTGAGCCCACAAAATGATGATGTGTTTAAGAGCCGCTCAGAATGTTTAGCGGTGGCTGTTTCAATGAGGAGATCTCTGGATTGTAGTCTTTTCACCATTTTTGGTGATCCAGTAATTGATTCCAAATATTTCTGAATCAAGAATTGTGATAATTTTCCCACAGGTTGGGAAGATAAAGAATGAATCACCAAGAAATTTGGTAATTCATCATGGCATTGAGTTTCCCTTCTAAGCCTTTTGGGTTGGTTGTTGTCATGGTCGCTGTCAGGAATTTCTGACCTTGAGCTTGATGGCTTTAAAGGTGGATAACTGCTCGTATCCATGTTAGCTCCTTTTGGCCCCAGGGCCAAAAGGAGCTAACATGGATACGAGCAGTTATCCTGCCTCACCATGGCAGTTATCCCTGCCATGGTGAGGCAGGAGCAGTGCCGCTTGTGGCCAAGCGCATAGGTTAGTACAGTTAGTAAGATGAATTAAATTAAAGAAAAAGGTTCTTTCCTTCTTATGGGCTCTTTTCTTAGTGCTTTTAAGAAAGTAGGGCTACTTAACGGAAAAGTTTAATAAGCAAGGAAGAAAACAAAAGAGAACCTAGTCGCTTAGAGAAAAACGCTCTTCAATCACACGGCCACGGAAACGCTTGGCACCCGGGGCCGCCAATTGTAGTATCTCTATAAAGAATATGGTCCACCACACATGGGCTACATTCTTTAGAAGATTATCTGGAATGTGATGAAGATTTGAGTAGAGAGAGACTTGAGAGCATCAGCTGATCCTATGTACACCTGATGAAGAGACACTGGAACCAGAGAAATTTACCAAAGATGAGTTGAATGATCTAGCTCTCTTCAAAGATAAGGTTCACTTCAGTGTTTTACCGATAAAAAATAAATCAAATTTTGGCAGCATTCTTTACAGTAAATAGTCTGCACTGCTACTGCTATGATATTAAACAAGTTTTTAGAGCATTGTAACAAGTACCCATTACATCTGAATGGTGCCTCTTCACTGAATCTTCACAGTATGAAAGCTGTTCTCTTGCATAATGGGAACTTAAAGCCATTCACATCCTTTGCTGGCACTCTTCATTTAAAAGAGGCATACGAGATGTCTCCTTAAAATGTAACTGCTAGCAGTCTCACATGTTTGTAATGGAATTGTCTTAATTAATTTGTACCAATATTATCAGCAGCCATATTATGAAAATTATAAAAGCCAGAAAAAAAAACCTAGAACATATTTGAAATCAGGACATAAGACTGGTTTAGAAAAGTGTGCTTGCATCTTTGATGGGGAAAGGGGGGGGAAGTTTTGTTTCGTTCATCAGTGCTACATGAACCTGGGATTACAAATTTAAATAAATGTTTTATCTAGTGATTGGCATAATTGAATAAATTGTCATAATTGAATGAATCACTATAATATAAAATAATACCATTTTGCATGGCTTTCAATGCTTGTAAACTAATAGCTGTTTTTAACTTGTTTTTTTGCGCTGATTTCAGACATGTTATTTGTTATTTTTTTTATCACGTACCGTTCTTTCACAAATCACTTAAGTTGATATCATTAATTGTATAATTGAATGTATTAAGTTAGGAGTCAATGTTGGGAATTTATAAACTAAATCTTCACATGTTGGCAACATTACATTCAGTCATTTTGTCCATGACCACTACACAAAGCAGTGTTTATCAAAGTGAGTTCAGTTTATTTTTGAGGTAATTGGTCAAAAATGTGCTGAAAAGTGAGTAAAATGTCTTCATACAAGTGTTTGAACAATCCAAACTTATTTTGTTATATTTGTGGTAGTCCTCAAGGCATTAGAGAATTTGTAAAAAATTGTGTACTTTGCTTATTTTAGAGTGAAATTCAGTGACGAAGATAAACAATGGGCTCCATGTAAAGTTTACCGAACCGGCGTTGAAGCACTTTGTGATAGTGCAAAAATGGTAAAAAGAAGGCCGTGCCATTTGAAATTCCCATGATTTGGCAGGAGCTTACAAACCATTAAGATGACTGTTACTTTTGCATAGTTAATGTAGAGGGGAAACAATGCAAAGAGTAAGAAAAGCATTGTTTATCCTAATATTCCATATGTCATTAGACCAGTCCCACATGGAGATAACTTGATGATTCTATACCCTCCACATATACTGCCAAATGTAGCAGAAGGCAGTGCTGAAAGTGAAGCTTGTGAAGATGAAACTGAAGTCTACATGCCTGGAGCTATTTGAGTCCAGACCAACTGTTTTCACAGCATGACCTTAATGAGTTAACTTGTAAGAGATTTAAATTTATCAAAGGAATCTGCAGAACTCCTTAGTTCTAGATTTAAGTCAAAAATTCTACTAGCACATGGGACGTTTTTCTCATGGTACAGATACAGAACTAGTCTCCTACTTTTCCGAGGACAATTCCATGGTTTTTTGCAGTAATAGAAATGACTTAATGAACTATTTAGCAATTGGTTACAATCCTACACAGTGGAGACTTTTTTATCGACTCATAAAGAGGAATATCAGAAGTGTGTTGCTCCACAATGGAAATAAACATGGGGCAATTCCAGTAGCTCACTCTGTGCATTTGAAAGAAACATACAAGAACTTAAAAGATGTTGCTAACAAATATTAAGTATGAAGAACATGGATGGTTGGTCCATGGAGAGTTTAAAGTGATAAGCATGTTACTTGGACAGCAATCTGGCTACACAAAAATGCCTTGCTTTTTGTGTTTGTGGGACAGTTGGGCAAGGAGTAAGATATGTCAAGGTCTGGACAAAGAGGGGCACTTTGTTATCTGAATCAAAGAACACAGTTTATAAACCACTATAGACACCAAAGCTGTCCTCCTTGCACATCAAACTAGGTTTGATGAGACAGCTTGAAAAGCTTTACCTCAAGAAGGTCACTGCTTCAGTTGTACTAAATTCCCATTGTTCACCCAAAAGAAGCTAAAACAAGGTATTTTTGTTGGACCTCAATTTTGCAAACTGACCAATACTTCTTAGTTAACAAAAATGATCCAGAATACAAGAATATAGTTGAAAATATGTTGGCATACTTCAGGAAGCCGTGTTGTAACATGAGTGTCAAGGTATAGTTTTTACACTTCC
The DNA here is from genome assembly GCF_048544385.1 of Mastigoproctus giganteus. NCBI lineage: Eukaryota > Metazoa > Arthropoda > Arachnida > Uropygi > Thelyphonidae > Mastigoproctus > Mastigoproctus giganteus. The sequence continues at coordinate 127,076,366 of NC_143576.1, read as the reverse complement.
ACATCGACTACTTCCCATAAAATCTAAGAAGCATTAGTGATAAACAGGGCAAGAGATTTCACCAAGACATTAAAGACACGAAGATGAGGTATCAGGGGAAGTGGAATGTCAAAATGATGGCTGACTATTGCTGGATGCTGAAAAGGGACTATAAAGTAGAATGAACTGCAAGAAAATCAAAGAAATGAAAATTTTACCATCATAAATCAGTTTTTAAAATGAGAGATGATGGTTTAGTCGACGACTTTTTACCACACTGCCCTTCTTAATAGTGTTTTCAACATGTATTTAAATATAAAAGTCTGGTAAAAGGAGCATTTTGTTATTATTTCAGTGCACAAATTTTGCCAAAATTAATAAAAATGTGTGAAAAATCAAATTCTCTTTCATGATTTTTGAAGAAATCTGATGTGACAGACACAAATGGAAGACATTTTTGAAATCAGCATTAGAAAATGATTCAGAAACACCCTTTTGTGAGAAAAAAAACATAGAATATATATATATATATTTTTCAAAATGCAGAGTAGTGTAATCGATTATGATTGTTTGTTTGTTTGTTTTGGGATTTATTAGGCGCATCGGCAACTATGGCCATAGTGCGCCAATTCAATTATGACCTCTTGATTTTGCCCATCCGTCATTTTATCATATTACCACTGTTATTTTAAGAAATGAAATTAGTTATTGTTATTAAAACAAAAATTTATATTATAATCAATTCTTTCATGCAATAATTAGAAAGGGTGCACTAAAAATTTAAACATGCTTTAATAATTTTTTTTTTGATAATGTAAAATACAAACCTTTATATAAGCTACTTTTTTAATATTTTCTTCAACTTCATTATGAGATTTCATATTTGAAATTACTTTTGCACTGCATGAAAGAGAAATGTTGATAAATATGTAATGTACAAAAATTTGATAAAATAAAAATATAAGAAGCAAATGAGGATATTATATAAATATGAAAAAAAATAAAATAATAAAATTCATTTTGCAACACAAATACATCTGCAATTTTGACTAACATGATAGGTGTATTCTTGAAAACTTTTGTGTAAGGTTCAGTTGTGTTAATTGACACAAATTTCCCATAAGAAACAACATAAATAAATTATGATGTGTTACTGTACCCTAATCTGATCAACATATTTTTAATCTTATCCTTTATTGCAACTATATTTTGGTTAACGTTTTTGTTTTTTATTTGATTTTGTATAAAATATAAGTTATATTTATAGAATAGAGACAATGATGTTTCTTTTCTATAAAATTCATAAGAAATTTAACACTTAAAAAACATCTTTCTACATTTTTTTAAATTGTTCTTGTTTATACTCTGGCATGACCACCAGTGGAGTTAATCATCAATAAATCATCAATACAAACATTAATTGTATTTAGCAGTCATGGCTTGAACAGAGGTCCACTCAAAGAGCACATACTATTGCACTCTTGCTCCTGATCACTCAGCTATGGCTCGCTTCAAGCCCTTTATAACTCATCATAGTTTAAGGAGTGCACAACCTGACAATCATATTCTTAGAATTCAACTTAAAGCTTTCTTCATCTTATTGATGATCAAAACATTTTTCATCACAAAGGTTTCATAGAGATTATTCTTCTTTATTTCTTCAAATAAAAAAGAAGCCCAAGTTTTTCGGGCAACAGTAGTAACTCTTGACACGAGAGCTGTTCTTTGAATGACTCCAACAACTCAATCTCATCTGCATCCTTCATATAATGAAAATCAATTTACTGAGCAAGTTGAACATTGTAGTGGTGAAATTTCTTCCCTGATTAAATTACTGCTTCACCATCAAAAAAAGCCTTGAAATTGCACAAATTGAGAATTTGTTTGATTTTTATGGTACATCAAGCTACTGAAGCTGTAGCTGTTAAAACATCACAATGGTGACTGTTACTTAAGTAATGTGAATGTAACTGGATTCTCAGCAAAGAATAGCCAAAAGATTGTCTATTTGAATCTGGATTCAGTAATGAGACCAATCCCTCATGATTACAATGTGCCAATTCTGGTAAGCCACAGCATGGTCTAGGTTCCTAAGAGAAGACAAAATGTAAAAAGATGTGATTGGCAGAGAACTGAGAACTTCAGCTAATACTGAGTATATACCTATATACTCAGGATTGGCTGTTTACTTTTTTTTTTCTTATTTTTTTTCTTTTTTTTTTTTATGAAAACCCCAAACATGAGAGCTATTAGAACCTATAGTACTTAGTACCATGCTTGGGTTGGGGGCTGAGAAGGCGAGAGAAGATATTTGTTGACATTAGACTTGAACTTCTGTACACTGTAATTTTCAGGAAAGACATATGAAGGAAGGTTGTTCCAGAAAACGGTAGTTGAATGAATAAACGAGGAAGATGAAAAGTAGGTTCTGTGAGTTTGAAGTTGGACAGTATATGGATGTTGGCTGGTGGCGGCCCATGTTCGAACTGTTTTGAAAGAGAGAGCGGGAATTATAGAAGCCAATTCAGAAGAACAGTGCCCATGGAAGTATTTGTAGAAAAGGCATGCAGTAGAAACAGTATGTCTATGAGACAGCGATTGGAGAGACTCAGTTAGAGATGAGTCATTAATTAACCTAACAGCCCTCTTCTAAATGGAATCTAGAAGTCTGAGAGAGGTTTTGGGGGCACTGCCCCAGATGTGGGAACAATATTCCATGTTAGGATGGATTTGCAATTTGTACAGAGTGAACAGCTGTTTGGAAGAAAAGTAACGACGAGAGCGAAAGAGAAAACCAAGTTTTTTAGATGCAGAGGAAGCAATATTTGTAATGTGCTTGTGCCAAGAGAGATCAGAAGTCAGGGTAATCCCCAAAAGAGATATATCAACTTGCCTAGGATCCTTTTTGCGAGATATACGATAAGACTGAGTTTCAGAAGGATTGAAATCAAATAAGTTGTCTTTGCCCCACTGGAGAATTATCTGGAGATCGGCATTTAAGGAATTGGTAGCAGATATTCGAGAAGTTGAAGCTGATTGAACAGGGCAAGGTTTCTCAAAATGTAAAGTGGAACGTAATGTGCTATCATCGGCAAAACTATGGATAGGATTTCCAGTCAATGGAAGGTCATTAATATACAAGAGGAAAACAGTTGGGGGTGGGGAAAGAAATGAACCTTAGGGGACACCAGCATTAGTGGAGAAGTTAGAAAACAGAGAGCCATCACCATCAGTGAGCGATCACAGAGAAAACTGGATAAACAATTACAAAAAACAGTTGGCAAACCATAAGATGGAAGCTTGTTCAGAAGACCTTTATGTCAAACACGATCGAAAGCCTTTGAGATGTCAAGAGCAACTGCTTGTGTTTCACCGAACTTTTCTGTTGTATTTGTCCCTAAATGGGTAACATAAGACAGAATATCACCAGTGGATCAACACTGATGGAATCCACACTGGCGATCACTGATCAGATGGAAGGTTTCTAGGTAGTTTAAGAGTTGGCGGTTAATTGATTTCTCCATTACTTTTTGAAAGAGTAGAAGTAATTGCAATGGAACAATAACTGGATGGGAGGGATTTGTCACTCTTTTTAGGAACTAGCTGGATATGAGCAAATTTCCAAGCAGAAGGAAAAACACCTTTGGAATATGAAAGTGAAAAAAGGGTGGCAAAGAACAGGAGTAAGTTCAGGAGCACAGGTTTTGAGAACAAGTGGAGAAATACCATCAGGACCTGGAGCTTTCTTAACATCGTCAAAATTCTTCTGACATCTTTTTGACGGAAGACCACAGGAGGCATTGAATGTAGCGTGTTGGGCTTACACTATTAGTTTCAAAAATTCGTGGTGTATTCAAGCAAGAAAAAGTGGGGGGAGGACATGCTGTATGAAGTAATGAAATTTGTGGATATGGGGTACACATGGTAAGAATATACCCATATGCTTCACATAATGTGGTCTCGACAATGCCCTCCAGCATAGACACTACTCAGACTACCTCTAGTCACTATCTGGCAGAGTAGAGGTAGCAAGATTATACATTAGATGATCTGGAAGCGTCCTAAAGAGTTACCAATAGGTTCGGTCCATTGTACTAACTAGCAGCCGGCCTGTGAACACCGTTTTAGAGCTGTACCCTCGAAATGTAATGAAGATTGGATCTTGCCATGATGTCCATCATAACCTCAAAAGTCATCAGTCATACTGCATGATGGAAGAGATGGGGAAGGGTTGACCGGAACTTAGCTCTGGAGATTAAACATGGGTTCCACCACTTCAAGCCTTCAATAAGCAAAGTGGTGGTATTGCACTGGTTGATGAGAGTCATCTACCACCTAGTATTGCCTGGTAATACAGAGAAGTAGCATTTCTGAATGTGGTGTGCGCACCACACCTCGACCCCTGCTTACATTGGTTCACACCTGGGTGGTCACCCACAGTGTGCTTGTGCATGGAGGTTATGCCCAGGATTACTAACACTCCCACCATCGTGAAGGTGCAAGCAGAGGATATGGCTGTCACAGACCCAGATTTCACTGAAATTGGATCCACATGACTTTAATGCCACCTGAATATTAGTTCCATCAACATTTTAGACTCCCAGGTAGCAAGTACAGCTTGTCTGGCATACCTCCTTGTTTCTGTTAGCAAAATTCCTACATATCATTGACAAAATTCCATGTCCTGCTCTGACAGCCTCTCTGCACTGCTCAGAAAACTTCATATCTGATTGCACAATTACCCCCAGGTCTTTTTCATTCTCCACCTCCCTGAGTGTAGTACCACACAATTAATACACTTCTCTTGGGTTACTGCTACCCATATGCTGTACTTTGCATTTGTCAATATTAAACATCAGTTGCCACTTCTCAGCCCATCTACCTAACTTTTCTAGATCCCGTTGCAGTAGCATACTGTCTTTAGTATCATTAACAACCCTGCCAACCTTTATCCATTACAGCAACTTGCCCTTAGTGCCATGCCACCCCGCTCCAATCTGTACAGCAGTCTTCCATTTGCAACAGTATCAAAAGCTTCCCTGAAATCCAAGTATATGATATCAAAATTATTTTTTGCATCCAGTTTCTTTTTGATTGGATACGTCGTAGTATCCAATCAAATTGGTCAGACACGAATTCCCTGTAACAAACCCATGCTGTGTCTGAACTATTACTGATGTCTTGTCTAGTTGATCCTACATTACTTCTTTAACCAGTGATTCCATTATTTTCCTTGGAACAGAAGTTAAACTAACAGGTCTATAATTACTCATGTTACCCTTTGATCCCCCTTGAATTGGGGATACATTTGCACATCTCCAGTCCATGGGGACCTCCCCTGAATCTAAGGATGCTCTCATAATTATGGCTAAGGGTTTGCTTACTTCCCTCGCTGCATTCTTCAATATAACTGGGTAGATTCCAGGTGCCTTTTTTGTTTAACTTCAACAATTTCAACTCCACTTTGCTCTCTGTTATTACAAAATCATTTAGCTCCATGTTAGAGTTTAGTAAACCTCTGTCCTCCCCTTCCTTCCAGAATTTCTCATGTGTATATGTAGATGCAAAATACTCAATCAGCTATCTGAGCAGGATCATCAATAGTAGAACCACCAACATCAAGTGGAACAATATGATTCATCCCTTAAATTCTAGTTTACATAAGTAAAGAAGTTGCTGTTGTTTTTATTTGCATCCTTTGCCAAGGATTTCTCATAATTAGCCTTTGCTTGGCTAACCTCCTTTGTGACTTGATTACAGACTAGCTTATATTTGCCCTAGGCTTTTTGTGTCACCTGCTAATTTATATGCATCCCACTCATTTTTATTCTCTGCCACGAGCCTCATTAGTTCATCGGACATCCATTTAGGCCTAAATCTTGAACAGTATTCCTTAGTTGATGTTTCTTAGTTCTAAATGGGAACCTTCAGAATTCACTGTTTTGACATCAGCAGTTGATCCCACTGTATAGAATTTAAAAACTGCCTGGGACCACTGCAGTCACCTTTACGAAAACAAAAACTCTTCTCTTTACCCTTGATGGTAGTTACATCTTTAAGTAAGTCCCACATCAGTAGACTGTGATCACTTTCACCTAGTGGTTCAACTAGAAAATTACAATGTGCTGCACTTAATTAAGCATGAAGAGTTGAAAGATTGTATTCACGATTTAAGTTTATCTAAATGGCAAGCAGAACTCCTTGGTTTTAGGTTACAAGAGTGGAAGTTACTTTAAGTTGGAAATAAAATTACAGTATATCAAAACTATCAGAGAGTGTTATCAAAATATTTTGTTATGGAATGCAGTATATGTTTCTGTAAAGTCAGTGGAGATCTTTTGAAGGAACTGGGTACTGAGCATATTATATATGCTATTCATCCAAATTGGGGATATTTATTAATGCCTAAAAATTAAGCTTTAAAATAGCTCTGCAGCACAGTGGAAATATATTTCATGTTTCTTTCAAGCACATATATTTCAAAATGTGAAAGAAACATACATTTCATGTTTCTTTCATGGCTTGAAAGAAACACATGAAAGTATGTCCAAGATCCCAAGTGCAATAAAGTACCATGACTTTGCTTGGAATGTCTGGAGCTATCTGAAAGTAATTGGATTACTCACTGGTGTTTTATTTTATTTTTTTACGAAAACCCCAAACACGAAGGTATCAAAACCTATAGTATTTAGTACCATGCATGGGTTGAAGGAGAAGTATGGGGGGAGGGGGATGCTGGAAACTTTGCTCTAGAGACTAAGCATGGGTTTCACCACTTCAAGCCTCCAATAAGCAAAGTGGTGGCAGGGAGGTTTCATGAAATACTGCTGTTTTCTACGTTAGGGGGAATCTGTTCCATATACATAGAAAACCAGTAGAATAATATTGTTCTATTGGGTAAATCAAAAAAGGTTTTTCTTCCACTACTGCATATAAAGTTTGTTTGTTGTTTGTTATTTGGTTTTTAGGAGCATTGGCAACTAAGGCCATATTGCTCCGGGATATGCGGTGGTCATTCCCTGACCTTTCCGCATCCTCCATATTTGGTGGTGACGGGCTCGAACCCCGGTCTAATCAAGAAGCATGTGCTACGCACTGCTGCTCCTTCCCACCTGGCTACGGAGGTGCGCTGCATATAAAGTTTGGATTAATGAAGAATTTTGTAAGACTATGGATAAAGAAGGACGTAGATTCTGCTACCTAAGGGAATTGTTTTCCAATTTAACAGATGCAAAGATGAAAGAAGGAATTTGCATTGGCCTCAAATAAAGAAACTCCTGAAAAATGATGTACTTGAAAGAAAGCTATAGGATGTAAGAAGTTGGACTTTCTACCTGGAGATCTAAAATGCTGATGCAACTGATATTCAGGTGACACTTAAGCCAAATGGAACGAACTTTGGTACAGTCTGGTTGTTCTAAGATAACCAAATCCTTTGCTTGCACCTTCATGATGGTGGGACTGTTAGCACACAGGGGTTCTACCCCTGGGAATAACCCCTGCATGCAGGTCCTGAGATACTACACCTATTATACTGGAGATGACCACGCAACTCTGTGTTATCAAATATTACTAGGGTGGTAGATGACTTTAATCAACTGGTGCAATATTACCACTTTTCTTAATGGAGGCTTGAAGTGGTGAAACTTAAGTTTAGTACTATAGCAACACTCAGGCAACTTCCCAATTCTTCCATCATGCAATAAGACTGATGTATTTCGAGATGATGATGATGGGCATCAGAGCGAGCTCCAATCTTCCTTACATTCTGAGGGTCAAGATATATAGTTGTTCACAGGCCATCCAGTAGATAGCCCACTGGACAAAATCTATTGGTAACTCTGGAGGAGCCATCCATATCAGCTAATGTATAATTTCACTCCTTCTACTCTGCTGGAAGTGACTGGAGGGAGTCTGAGTAATGTGTGTAAGTTGGGGGCATTGTTGAGGTCACATTATATCATGGAGATTGGGTAAGTTCTTATGGTTTGTATGCTTTATGTGAAAATTTCATTACTCCATACAACATGTCCTCCCCACTTTTTCTTACTTCTGAATATATCATGAATAGTCAAACTTGTAGAACAAATTTAACTATGAAAATATTTAAACATCCTTATTCATTTCATAAATACATATGTGGTCTCAGTTCCAATCTTGAAGGTGTCAATTTCCACTTACAGTCTGACAAGCCCTACTTACTTTTTCTGACAGAATAATTATCAGTTGATTCAACCACTGCTCATCTCAGCTGTCCCAATTACATGCTGTACAATTGCTTTCGATTCATAGTTGGTACATGAGCATATGACTGCTCTAATATTCCCTGTCAGTTTGTTTTTTTGATTTTTGGTTTTTAGGAGCATTAGCAGCTAAGGCCATATTGCTCCAGGGGAATATGCGGTGGCCATTCCCTGACCTTTCCGCATCCTCCGTATTTGGTGGGCACAGGCTCGAACCCCGGTCTAATCAAGAAGCGTGTGCTATGCGCTGCTGCTTCTGCCCACCTGGCTACGGAGGTGCCGTTCCCTGTCAGAAACTTAATAATTTGGAATCTCTTGGTGAAAGAGGCCTATGCGCTCCGGATTCATATTATTGAAATGAAAAAATTATAATTCCTCAGAGCGGTTTAATACTAGAACATACATACAAAGAACGGTTAATATACAAAAGAGTTTTCGGCTGAGTAGACAGCCTTCTTCAGTTAAACAGAAAATATATTAAATGACAGTTAGAATGGAGATGTGCACATCTCCATTCTAATTTTCTGTTTAACTGAAGAAGGCTGTCTATCAGCCGAAAGCTCTTTTGTATATTAACCGTTCTTTGTATGTATGTTCTAGTATTAAACCGCTCTGAGGAATTATAATTTTTTCATTTCAATAATTGGAATCTCCTCTTGAAATCTCTTTATTCTCTTTGTCTGTCAAATTTATCCGTTGCCTCTATATTTCTCTCAGCTCCACGAATCCCTTTGAACCTTTTGACTTCCTCTCATTGAAACTTGATTTTCTCCAGTCCACCTTTCCTAAAAATGAGGTAATTTTCCATGGTCATTTTAATGTTTACAACTCCAGATGGCTTCTATTTTCTGTTCACACAGCCCTAGCTAGTCAAGATGCTGAAGATTTTGCAATTAATAATGATGTCACATACATTGCTCATTTACCTACTAGAATACCAGACAACTCTAAATACACAGCCAACACCTTTGAACATTTTCTCACACACAATTCTTCCAAGCACATAATCAAGGAGAGTGATCTTCTAGGGACCTCACATAACAAATTGGTGACGGTCTCATTTCCAATGGTGCCAATCTCAATCTCATGTGTTTCACATTAAAGAAATGCTAAATGGGATGATCCAAGAGATTTCTGTTCATCTTTTATTTGGTTGAATTTTTTTTTTTTTTTTTTTTTTTTTTGTTAATTATTGGCGTAGCGGCTTCTGTGGCCATAATACACCTTCCAAGGCTCTTGCAGCACTCTGATCCAAGTCCCGAGGCGGGATTCGAACCAGTGACCTTTGGATTGCCAGGCAGGCACTTTACCCACCCAGCTAGCCCGGTCGGCAAACTTGGTTCAATAAATGTTTTAAATCTTCTAATATCAATGTTTCCTTAGATCATGTCAGTGAAATTATTCTTGTAAGGAGGAAATAATTTATTCCATGCTCCATCTTAAAATCAAATCCTCTGCCTAAACTGTGGTTTTCCAATAATTGTGCTAAGGCTGTTCAAGGTAAGAATATTGCATATTGCAATTGGCCTGCATCCAAATCGCCACAATCTGCCTGCTCCAAAACTTGTAACAATTGAAAAGCAGTTATTAATCAGTCCGAACTTGATTTTGAACAGGCTAGAAGTAGAAAACTTGCTTCTTGTCCAAATGATAGTCAAGGATTCTGGTCTCTTGCTACCAGCCACAACTTCTACTCATCTCTATTCCAACTCTGTTAAAATCCTATGGTTCTATTGCCACTTCAGAGAAAGATAAAGCTGATCTACTGTCATTCTACTTTTCTTATAACTCTTGTATTGATGATCTAGGTAAACTATCTTGTACCATTCCTGATACACACCATTCAATGCTCCCTGTGGTCTTCTGTCAAAATGATGTCAGAATTTTGAACAGTGCTGATACCAAGAATTGCTCATGACATTTCAAAGGATTACGAATGTGTAACTGGGTATTCAGATCTCTCTCTCTCTCTGACCACTTACTGCAGGTGATGGTAGACAGCTTCCTGTATTCCAACTTCTCCACTAATGCTGGTGTTTCCCGAAGGTTCAATTCTTTCTTCTACTCTTTTCCTCTTGTATATTAATGACCACCTTCCATTGACCAGAAATCCTATCCATAGTTTTGCTGATGATAGCACATTGCATTTCATCGTCCAGTTTGAAAAACCTTGACCTCCAGAAACAGCTTAAATGCTGATCTCCTGGTAATTCTCCAGTGGGACAAAGATAACTTAGTTAATTTTAGTCCATCTAAAATTTAGTATTGTCATATATGTTGCAAAAACAATTCTTCTGCTCCGATGTTCATCTTTGATGAAATTCAGATTTCTAGACAAGCTCACATGTGTCTATCAGGCATTACCCTGACTTCTACTCTCTTCTGGCACAAGTGCATCACAAGTATTGCTTCCTCTGCATCTAAAAAACTGGGTTTTCTATTTTATTTCCAGATTACTTTTTGTCTAAACATCTAATCACTCTGTACAAATCTGAAATCTGCTCTATCATGGAATATTGTTCCCAACTGTGGGGCTGTGCCTCATAACCTCACTCAGGCTTCTAGATTCTATTCAAAAGAGGGAAGTTAGGTTAATTAACGACCCATCTCTTACAAAGCCATTCCAATCTCTGTCTCATACACATTCTGTTTCTGCTGTATGCCTTTTCCAAAGATACTTCCATGGGCTGTTCTTATGAATTGACTTGTATAATTTTCATTCTCTGCCAAACCCGTCTGAATGTGCCGCAACAGTCAGTATCCTTTTACTGTCCAACTTCAAATTCATAGAACCAACTTTTTTGTCTTCAACAGAAATTCAAGTCTAATGTCAACAAATATCTTCTTTCATCTTTCTTCTCTACCTTCAACCCACACATGGTACTCAGAACTCTATGGTCTAATAACTTTTTTTGTTTGGAGTTTTTTTTTTCATATATAAAAAAAAAAAAAAAATTGTGGGGATGATGCAAGAAAGGAAACTTAACGTAGCATTAGCAAAAAAAAACTACCACCTCACCCATCCATCCCCTCCAAGATTTTCTCTAGTTCTTACTTGAATTTATTTTAACTATCCACTTCCACAACATCAGATGGTAGTTTGTTCCAACACTCAAACACCCGCTGGCTGAAAGCAAACTTCTGCGCCTCTGTCCTGTAACTATCCTTCCTGAATTTGAATTTATGCCCCCCCGTGTGTAGTCTTAATAATTTTTTTTTTGTTTGTTTGTTATTTGATTTTTAGGAGCATTAGCAACTAAGGCCATATTGCTCCGGGATATGCGGTGGTCATTGCCTGACCTTTCCACATTCTCCGTATTTGGTGGTGATGGGCTCGAACCCCGGTCTAATCAAGAAGCGAGTGCCACGCACTGCTGCTCCTTCCCACCTGGCTACAGAGGCACCTTTTTTTTTTTGTCCTCGTCTTTTCCCATTATATATGGGGTCAGCATTTTTACTGTTTTCGCATGCAATTTTTACGGCCGGATGCCCTTCCTGATGCCAACCCCCACCCTTTATCCAGGCAGGGAATATGCGGTGGTCATTCCCTGACCTTCCACATCCTTCGTATTTGGTGGTTACAGGCTCAAACTCAAGTCTAATCAAGAAGCGTGTGCTACGCACTACTGCTCCTGCCCATCTGGCTACGGAGGTACCCTTTGCACTATGAATAATAATAATATTAAACCTCTTGAATGTGTGCTCCCAGAATGCATGTAGATGCTACAGGTAATGAGTTTCTGATTGCACCAGAATCTGACTTTATGGGCTCCATAAAGTCATAAAGCTTCATGGGTTATTTCCATTAACAGATAACTAAAATTTAAACCACCACTACAGCACAATAATTGTCTTTATAAAAAGAATCATGTTCTGTAAACTATACCAGTCCCTGGATCACATGAACAACTCTTCTTGATGATTAGGTGGTTCATGCACAAGTCATAGGTGGGAAATGACATCACAAGACAGGGACTGATGAAGCAGAAAGACCTAGCAACCTATCTTACTCTCTAAAGATCAGTTGCACTGCAATTACGTACATTGATTTTAAGCTGTGGGGGGGAATAGTATAAATTTATATTCTGTTTGAAAATAGATGGAACCATAACACAACTATATCCCTCTCTTTATTTCTACGGTTGTATCTTTTAATTTTCTTATAAACATAACTTTAAACTTTTATAAAATTTCCACACCCTCCCAATAATCAAATTTTTTAAAACAACAGCAGCATGGAGAATTCATCCACATGCTCTGCTACTTCAGGTTCCAGGTATTTCTCTCTTCTACTTGTTTACAATGTTCCCCAACCCTCATTTCAAATAATCCTGTCTTCCTGATGTATAATTTCCTGCAGCAATGTGTCTACATCTAGTCAGGAAAACTGCATCCCTGAGAAAACTACTGGCTTTATTTAATAATTTATATATCACATCAAGTCCACATATTCTCAGTGTTTCTCTCCTATTCCTTTTATGTTAGTAAATATGTAAGTAGATTACATGTATTTTATGGTAATGATTATATGATTTATGATAATGATTTTATACATATTTTGTGATTATGTAGTTTATGTAAGATTAAAATTAAATAATCCTATAAATTACCCCCCCCCCCTTAATGAAATTCCCAAACACAGAAGATATTAGAACCAATAGTATTTAGTACTGTGTGAGGATTGAAGGTTGACAAAACAGAAGTTACTTGTTGTTATTGTTATTTGGTTTTTAGGAGCATTAGCAACTAAGGCCATATTGCTCCGGGGATATGCGGTGGTCATTCCCTAACCTTTCTGCATCCTCCGTATTTGGTGGGCACAGGCTCGACCCCAGTCTAATCAAGAAGCGTGTGCTATGCACTGCTGCTCCTGCCCACCTGGCTACGGAGGCGCCACTTGTTGTTATGAGACTTGAATTGCTGTAGATGGTAATTTTCAGGAAATACATGTTTCAGAAAAGGAAAATAAAAGGAATAAATGAGTAAGAAGGAATATTAGTTCTGTGAGTTCGAAGTTGGACAGTATTAGTTGTGGCAAATGATGCAAGAAAGCAGGCTTACATCATCACCTCCCCCAAAACCCCCAATACTTTTCATATTATCAGTCTTCCCCCCTCCAACATTTTGCCTAGTTCTTTGAATTTACTCAAACTGCTCACGTCTACAACATCAGATGATTGCAAAAGTTCACTAACCACTGGCTAAAGGCAAATTCCTGATTAGCTATCCTGCAACTCCTTCCTTAATTTGAATTTATGCACATAGGCATAGTCTGAACAAGAGAAAGGATTCCATCAGCAAAAACTGAACTAACTCAATCCATTCAGAGACTTAAACACCTCAATCAGATCTCCTCAAGGTGGTTAATCCCCACAACAGAAGCCTTTCTTTGTTAAGAGCACCCTATTGTACAGAGAAGAGCAAATAATCTTGTTTGTCTTTTCTGGACCGACTAGAACAAATTCACGTCCCTTGCAAATGGGGCTTCCAAACCTGCATGGAGTACTCAAGGTATGGACTAACCTGTCCTGGCAGCCTGTTTGCAGTGCTCAGAGAACTTCATATCTGGCTGTACAATTACCCTAGAACATTTTCTCACTATCTTGACTGTGATACACACACAGTTGGTATGTTAACTAGAATTTGTTACAGTAGAATACACTGATTAATGTCATTAACAACCCTGTCAACATTAATATCATTTGCAAACAATATCATTAATAAATATAGAAAACAACAGTAAGCCCAGCACTGAAAATTGGGGCTCTGTACTAATAACATTTGTCCAAGAAATGTGCCCACTGATAACCAGTGTCTGTCTTCTCCTACTTAACCATTCCTTTATCCAGTGGCAAATTACCCTTAATGCCATACTGTTCCAATTTGTATAACAGTAGATACCATTTTATTCAAAATGTTATCAAAATTCATATCTGGCTGTACAATTTGATACCATTTTATACGAAATGGTATCAAATTGTACATTTGTATACCATTTTATACAAAATGGTATCAAATTGTACATTTGTATACCATTTTATACAAAATGGTATCAAAAGCTTTTGTCAAAAAGCTTTTGATACCATCCAATCAGATTGTTTAGACATAACTCTCCTTTAACAAATTCATGATATGACTGAAGTAAATAAATTCCTGTCTATATGGTCCTGGAATCCATTATTTTACCTACAACAGAAGTCAAGTTAACAGTTCTGTAATTACTCATGTCACCATTTGATCCCCCTTTGTAACTGGGGGATACATGTGCACTTTTCCAGTCCATATGGTTCTTGTCTGAATCCAAGGATGCTCTCATAATCAAGGCAATAGGTTTGCTACCTCCTTTGTTGCTTCCCTTAATATAATTGGATAGATCCCATCCATTTCAGGTGCCTTTATTACATTTCATTACAAAAATTTGTCTTCCATTTCCCTCAAAGTTATCAAAATCATTCAGTTTGCTGTTGGAATTTCACATATTTCTGGCATCTCCTTCCTTAAAAATTTATCAGGTGTGAATGGAGATGCAAAATACGTATTCAGGTTGTCAGCAACTTGAACAGATTCATAAGGAGTAAAACCATTTATATATAGTGGAACAATGCGATTCATCCACTTCCTTGTAGTGTTACATTCAGTAAACATAACTTTGCTGTTTGTCTTTGCATCTTTACCAGAGACTTCTCATAATGTGCCGTGGCTTGACTAACTTCCTTTTAGTCCTGACTTCAGAGTAATTTATATATATTGTAGAAGCCTGTATCACAAGATAATTTGTATGCATCTCATGCATTCTTCTTCTTCCCTGCCACGAGTCTAATCAATACATCCGACATCCAATTAAGTTTAAGTCTTGAACAATATCTCTTAATTGGTATAAAAAGCCTATTAGATTCTACGAGTACATTCCTGAATTCTTTCCATTTAGAATTTTCTGCTGATAACTTCATTAGTTGGTGCTATTGTATGGAATTTTAATAACTGCCGAGACCATTGGATTCACATTTACGAAATCATCCCTTCACTTCTCCCCTGAGCCACAGCACTCCCATTACATTGTGTCTGTTGCTTTGCTGATCCAGTCTGGCGCATGATTTCCATTTAAATACCATTTAATTGATTAACAATAAACATTTATAAAATTAATCAATTTAACTGATTAATTGACAATACTCCACTAGGTTATTAAGTTCCTAAATGCAATGATGCCTTGATTACACTATCAAGTTCAAGTTATCCCATGGGCTTGGCACACCCAGGGTCATGAGCTGGATATCACCATCCTTCTCTTTCTTAGTGATTTCTCTCTCTCTCAGGATAACTCGGAAATTTTTCTTTGGGCTGGTGCAGCATAAGCCTCAGTCTACCTTGCATCCTACAGCTAATAATAATAATGCTAATAATAATAATAATAATAATAATAATAATAATATAACATTCATTATCGCAGGGCCTCTGACTCCGTGCCTCATAGCTTAATAGAGGCACTGAACATCTACAAAGTCAATGCGATAGTGAAAAACTTCCTAGGAGAAACAATGGCAAAATGGAGTACCACCATTAAGATCGAAAACATCACAACCAGGCCAATCCATCAGGAGAGAAATCTTTCAGGGAGGTGTCCTGAGCCCATTGTGGTTCTGTCTAGCACTCAAACCCGCTATCCACCATGCTTAACTGCAGCAAGTACGGATATAACCTCAAAGAAGGAAGGAAGAACCTGTATATCCTCACCCACCTGATGT
The DNA here is from genome assembly GCF_048544385.1 of Mastigoproctus giganteus. Classification (NCBI taxonomy): domain Eukaryota; kingdom Metazoa; phylum Arthropoda; class Arachnida; order Uropygi; family Thelyphonidae; genus Mastigoproctus; species Mastigoproctus giganteus. The sequence continues at coordinate 127,060,399 of NC_143576.1, read as the reverse complement.
ACATGGATGACATCATGCTCTACGTGGGAACAGAGAAGCACCTCCAGCAACTACTCTAGATCACTGAAGAATTCAGCAATGCTATTAGGATGGAATTTGGTCTAGACAAATGCAAGACCCACGGATTGCACTAGGGAAAATTAGTCAACCAAAACTACCAGCTGCAGACTGGTAAAGAGATCAAAGCCATGGGAGAGGCCTACAAATACTAGGGGATGAGTCTCAGCAGTTACATCACAAGGAAATTAAGGCCTGCCTGAACGAAAAATACCATCAGAGACTCAGAAGCCTCCTCACGAGTGGGATGCTCTGTCCCGAGACGGAAGGATTCATGCTCGCCATCCAAGACCAGGTAATCAACACCAGAAACTATAGAAAATACATCGCCAAGGAGCCCAGAATGTCCGATGACACGTGTCAATGATGCCATCTGGCCTCAGAAATGATCCAACACATCACTGCGGATTGCAAGGTGATCACCCAGACTGAGTACACTCATAGACATGACCAGGTAGCCTGGATAATACATCAGAAGCTAGCAAGGAAATACCAGTTGATTGAAGAAAGTGTATTGTACTACAAGTACGAACCCCAGGCAGTACTAGAGACCCCAATCCACAAGCTGTTCTGGGGCCGCGCAATAATAACGGATAGGACAATCCTGCACAACAGAACGGACATCACACTTGTGGACAAGAAATAATAAGCTACCTATCTGACTGACATAGTGGTACTCAACACTGGCAACCTGCAGCAAAACCCATGGGGAAAAAAATTAGGAAGTACAGGAGGGCCTCGATTAACGCAATTAATTCATCCTGCGAGCACATCGCGCAAAATGGAAACGCGTTAATTGAATATAATAACCAATAGGAAAAATTATAATTGGTCCTTGACCTTCTGGAATGTCCATAAAGAATTTTAAAAATACCTTTTAAGTAACTTTTTAACTGTATACAATGTAAAAGATAATGAAAATAATTATGGAATTAAATGTTTATTGCTTAAAAGAGCGGTTCCCAAACTGCACGCCGCGGAATATTTTAAATTTTCGAGGGAAACAGTAATACTCGACATCTGTTGGACACCGTGCAAACTACTAGCTCGAGGTAGTTCACAGTTTCAACATTTCTTATTAAGTTATTTGGACCTAATTACTAAGGGGACTGTTAGGTATTTCTTTTGGTCTGAGTGCGCTTTGAAAAAATTACTGAGACGCTAAGAGTGCCGTGAACCGAGAAAGTTTGGGAACCTCTGACATAAAATACACAATGAAGAAATGACTGTTGCGGAAATATTTGAACAGTGTTGACTTTCTCTTTTCATCAATCAGTTTCCGATAGCCGACAACAATCTTCTCTGGGCCCTGGCGAAATAAATATCGCAGAGAACCTCAAACCTTTTGTTTGAGATTCTATGCGATACAAAAGATTTCATCTAATTCTTTTACCGTTATCTCCTTCGCAGTAACATTTTCATCTGGCTCATTTAAAAATTTGAATTTTTATGCAAGTTTGCATTGACTTTATTAGCAGGAGACAAACAAGAAACATGTCTTCTTCTGATGGAACACACCGATGCGGGCAGCAGGCAAACGTTTGTTTATTGGCCGTACTACTCGCAGTAAGCTTAATGCGTGATTCAAACCTTTTTCAACTATCGCATAAAAAAAAAAGAAGATCACGTTAACTGGAAATTTGCATTGTGTAAAGTGAAAAGTTGTATAATTTTTCAAATACCGTTAACTGAAAATCACGTTAATCGAACTCGCGTTATGCGAGGCCTTCCTGTACACGAACCTAAGACACGAGATCAAAGAGATGTGGCATATGCAACAAGTAACAACCATCCCAATCACCATGTCAACCACAGGTATGGTGCCAAAGACCCTACATAACAGCATAGCAGCAATAGGTCTCCCAGTGAACCCCTACAAGGAACTCCAGAAATTCACAATCCTGAACACCTGTAGGGTAGAGTTCCTCAACCAACAGTAACACCAGACATAACAACCGCCCTGTGTACTTGGTAGCAATACCCGTCACGAGTGGAACCCCCAATCAGGGAGAAATAATATAAGTGCAATAATAAAAATATAATAAGAGTTGCACATTTTGTTAGGCCATGATTCTTAGGAAAATATTCCCCTTTGGTTCTCCTGCGAGCCACAGCACTCCCCCTACTTTGTGCCAGTTGCTGAGCTGCTCTAGTCTGGGGCATAATTTCCATTTAAATGTGCAATTTAATTGATTAACAATGAAAATTAATAAACGTAATCAATTTAATTTACTAATTAACAATACTCCACTAACTTAATAGATTCCCAAATGCATCGATATTTACTACACTATCAAGTTCAAGTTATCACATGATATTGGGAAATCAAAAAATACCCAACAGGTAGTACTGAGATACAGTATGTGTAATATATTTAGGAAGGATAGGGCATATAGAAGGAATGGTGCGGCAATGCTTCTTATCATAAACAGTATGAGAATGATGAAAGCTTTCCTGGATTTAGACGTTTTGCATGCTAATATAGAATTTGTATGGTGTGAGATAGTTGGAAGCAAAGGTATAATGAGAGTGGGAGTAATCTACAGGAGGTGATTGTGAAGATTATAATGAAAGCCTCTCCATGCAAATGGAATGGGCAAGTAAGCATCCATGTCTTATTATGTACAATTTTAATTTGCCACTAATCGATTGGAGCAAATGGGAAGGAAGCTTGACATAAATCAATTAGATGATTGCTATTTGTATCAACATGTCAGAGAAAGTACTAGGGAAAATAAAATTCTAGGCCTCATCATCACCCATGAACCAGACGAAATAATAGGGCTGACAGTACAGGAACCAGCAGCAGGAAGTGATCACGAAGTTCTACAGTGATGATGAAGAGAGAGGCAGCAGTAGTTAAAGGCAAAGGAATGGGTTATAATTTAAGAAAAGGAAATTACGATGCCTTAAAGTGCTACATGACCTCTATTAACTGGGTAGATATCTCACAGAGAGTGAATACAGTTGAATTATGTTATATCTTCAAAACAGTAATCACAAAAGCCTTGAATGAGTATATACCATTCAAAAAATATTCCATGAGGCGAATTCTAAGTTGGATGAATAATGAAATTACTTGGGCAGAAAAAGACGGCATGGAAAAGTTACAGAGCAATAAAAAGTACTGAAGCCTATAATAGCTACAAAGTGATCTGTAACAGTGCCACAGAAAAGGTTAGGCTGGCAGAGGCAGATTATGAGAAATCGCTAGCAAAGAGTGGGGATAAAGAATTCTTCACATATACAGGGTGATTCATTACCAGTTTGACAAACTTGCAGGAGGTGTAGGGGGGGCACAAAGACGAATAGGAATCACATAGCATTGCAGGGTCTGAAATGCCTTTGTCATGCGGCAGAGGACGTTGAATGGGAGGTCGTGTGAACAGCGATCCCGCTGGAAGTCAGCATTTGCGAACCGTTTCTGTTGAAGAAACCAAGTAGCAAAAGTCCTCCGGAGTGGATAATCCACAGGCTCCAATGATTGGACGCATTGCAGATGGTATGAACTCATTTGGTTTGTTGACAGTATCCTCCATACAGTGGATTGGGAAATACCCAATTGTTGGCCTATTGCTCGAGTACTCGTATTCTGATTGCCTTCTGCAAGATGTAGGACATTCTCCTCATTGTCTGGCGTCCTCGTTGTTCGCTCTCGATTCATGGTACCTCTCGTGAAACAACCAGTCTCACGTAACCTTCTGTGCACACATGTGAAAATCATATAATGAGGAGCACGCCTGTGCGGGAAACGTTCCTGGTACAAGCGCAGAGCGGCGCGCCCATTACAGTCCGCAGCTCCATGCATGAGGTGCATGTCGGCCAGTTCAATGTTTGAATACTCGTCCATCCTACTGCCTCGGGAACCGGTTCGCAAATGCTGACTTCCAGTGGGATCGCTGTTCACGCGACCTCCCGTTCAACGTCCTGTACCGCATGACGAAGGCATTTCGGACCCTGCAATGCTATGTGATTCCGATTCGTCTTTGTGCCCCCTACACCTCCTGCAAGTTTGTCGCACTGGTAGTGAATCACCCTGTATAAATGCAAAGAAGAGAAGAACAAACCAGATCAGACCCTTTTGTAATGGATGGAATAGCATTAGATACCCCAGCTGAAGTAGCAGATGAACTCAACAATTACTTTGTATTGATATTTACAGAAGAAAAACCCTTTATGTCAAAGAGAAATTATGGGAGTGAAGTAAAAAAATATCTAATTAATATTATTGAAATTTCACATTATTATTTAATTGAAAAAATATTAAGGGAGGTAGCAAGTGAGTGAATCGAACCATTGAGGCTAATTACGGGAGCATCACTGGACTCAGGTGTGATTCTGTTGGATTGGAAAAGTGCCAATGTATGAACACATAACGGCGGTTCTAAGAGTGAAGCGGGAAATTACCGGCTGGTAAGTCTAATTTGAGTAGTAGGGAAAATCATGGAAGCAATGATCAAAGGTGGAATTCAGGATCATTTAGATAGAAATGGAATTCTGAAGGATACTCAACATGGTTTTTAAAGGCAACAAGATTAGAGAGGCAACAAGACAATAATACTCCTGGTCTGATTATATGTGCATTAAGAATCTGCAGATAAAAGAACCACTAGGTGGCAGTGATCAGAGTATGCTGATGTGGGATTTACTCAAAGATGTAACTATCATCATGGATAAAGGGAAGGGTTTTTGCTTTCGTAAAGGTGACTATGGTGATCTGAGACAGTTTTTAAATTCTATCAGTGGAACCAACTGATGATGTTACCAACAGCAAATTCAAAATGGGAAGCATTCAAAGAATTAATCTTGGAAGCTACTAGGCTTTTCATACCAACTAGGAAATGCCGTTTAATACTTAGACTAAATGGATGTCAGATGAACTAAGGAGACTTTCTGCAGAGAAGAAAAATGCATGGGGGACAAATTGTCAAGTGATAGTGAAGCCTACAGTAGATATAAACTAGTCACAAAGGATGCTAGGCAAGCTAAGGCAGATTATGAGAAATCTTTGGCAAGGATGCAAAAGAAGAATAGCAAAGGCTTCTTCTCTTATGTAAACACCAGAAGGACGGGGAGGAATTACATTGATCCACTTGATATCGATCAAGTGGATCAATGTGATTAAACTGTTCAAGTTCCTGTTGAACAAAATTTCATCAAGTGTTCAACTGTTGATGATCTTGCTCAGGTTGCTGTCAAATTGAATAGGTATTTTGTATCTATATTCACACTTGAGGAATTCTTTAGGGAAGGGGATGCAAAGTTTATCAAACTCTAATGGAAAGCTAAATGATTTTGTAATTACTGAGAGGGAAGTGGAAGAGAATTTTCTGAAGTTAAATGTAAGGAAGGCACCCGGGGTTGATAGAATCTGTCCAATTATATTAAGAGTGGTAGCAAAGCCTTAGCCATAAGTATGACAGCATTCTTGAATTCATGGGAAGTCCTCCATGGACTGGAGATGTGTGAATGTATCACCTATTCAAAGGTGGATCAAAGAGTGACACGAGTAATTACAGACCTGTTGCCAGGACTTCTGTTCCAGTGAAAATAACAGTCACTGGTTAAAGTAATACAGCACCATCCAGAGAATGTCTTATAATGGAGGAATGCAGTTTTCACAGCATGGGTATGTCGAAGGGTGATTCTGCCTGACCAATCTGAATGGTTACTATCATACAGTAGCAAAGGAACTGGATGAAAAATATAATTTTGATATCATATACTTCAGTTTCAGGAAACTTTTGATATGGTTGCATATAATGGACTTCTGTACAAATTGGCATTAAGGGCAAGTTGCTGCTATGGATAAAGGGATAGGTGTGTGAGATAATACATAGTTGTTATCAATGGACACTGCTCTTCATTAGGGCCTATCTTAGGCCTAGTCCATACTTTGAGGGGACCCATAAATGGCAATGGAGACAGCCAAAATTGGTGATATCCAGTAGGATAACAATGAGCATGAGTGCTCATGTTCCTTATAAAATGTGAAAATAAAATATACTTTCAAATTGTAGTTTCTAGTCAAAATGCACGTGCCGCCAGAATGTTCAGATTTGTATATATTTCCTTAGAAATATATGCAGATTTATTTGATTTACATTTTTATACTGATTGTGCAATCCTAATTTTCTGAGAGCCCCTATGCCCTATTTTTTTACTATTAAAGTAGGATGTAGAGTCCCAGGAAAATATTTTGTCTAGGGACCAAATACTCAAAGATAGGCCCTGCTCTTTGTGGACTAATGCTATTAGTGGAGTCCCCCAGAGTTGAGTGCTGGGTCGGTCTGTTGTTGTTTTCTGTATTTATTAATGATAAAGCTATATCACACTTTATGTCTAAGTTTGCAGATGTTAGTAAGGTTGGCAGGGTGTTTGATAACAGAAATGATGGTATGCTACTACAGCAATATCTAGACGGGAACAAAGTCTTTCCATGTGCAAAGACGTGTTCTTACCAACAAATGTTTCAGTTCTGCAAACTGCAGCATCTGGAGACTAGGAACCAGCAAGGTGATCTGATTAAAGTTTTTAAGGCTTTGAATAGACTGAGCAAGCTCAATGCTGATGGCATTCTCCTTCTTGCTCAGACTATGCACATGAGGAGGCATAAATTCAAATTGAAGAAGGATGGTTGTAGAACAGATATACAGAAGTTTGCCTTTAGCAAATAGGTGGTTGATTGCCGGAATAAACTTCCATCTGATGTTGTGGAAGTGGATAGCTTGAATAGATTCAACACAAGACTAGAAAAACTGTTGGAGGGGGATGGATAAGTGAAATGGGAAGTTTTTTTTTTTTTGTCTGATGCTTTTCAAGCTTGCTCTCTTGCATCATTTGCCACTACTAATACTAAAAATTCATCACTTGACAACTTTAGATAAAAGTCTGCAGTGAGTACAAACTTTTGAGTGATAAAGCAGTGAGAGTTCTACTCCCTTTTCTTTTAAAATACTTGTATGAAAGTGGATTTTCAGCAGTCACAGCAACCATGACCAAATCTTGAAATAGATTGAACTTGATGCTGACACTAAGACTTTCATTAATAAATCTTATTCCAGAGATTGATAAAATATGCAGTCACGTGAAATACGTCACATTGAGATTCATGCAATGATAATATAAAATCCAATTTATGCTATTAAAATGAGACATGTTACACCTTGTGCATGCTATGATGCATAAATAAATCATTTAAATATATTAATGGCCTGTTGTTTCATTTTGTTTGCTCATTTATTTTCAAGATATTTTGCTAGGGATTCCATGATCAAAAACAGCTTAAGAAACACTGTCTTAAAGTCTTTAGGGTTTCCTTGTGGAATTTTAAAGTTCTATAAAAATGAACACATTCATATAATTAATTTTAATTTGTTATTTTTACCTGACTGCCCAACACTTAGTGAAATTACACTAGACCTTCCATGTGCATAAGATCTATTTGCATGAATTCAAATCTGTGCAACTTATATTTAGATAACCTGTATTTTTTGTACATGAAGCCAAATTCAGATATACATGAATTTTATTAAAAAAAAGTGACAGATGAAATCGTGGTTATATATTGTCCGCATATTGTAAATTATTGTGTGCAGCTCTTTCAAAACATGCAGTGACTAATTGTACTAGTAACACTAATAGTATGACTAATCACTATTAATAACGCTATTAGCACGTAATACTGTTTACCTGCTGAGCTAGGCGGATGTGTGGCATGCAGATGAATAAGAAAGTTGCAGTTAAATAAAGAAGCAGTTGAATAGGAAGCAATGCATTATGTACTTGCTTGGTCAGATGGCTTATGAGCGATGTCAAATTTCTAAGTCACAAAAAGGTTGTTAAAATTGTCATGGAGGATCTAGCCTAGTGATCGTTGAACACCCCCATCAGAAGCATTTTGTCTTCAAATATGTACTGTTTAAGATTGTTCTACGTAATTTCTGCATCTAGTAAAAATTGAAAAAGTGCAAATATGCATAGACTCATGAACAATTAAGGGAAGATGATGAGCTTGAAGAAGAAGCTTAAAATAATCTCGCAGATTGAAGCCAGATAAGTGCGTCAGCCACAGGATGTGCATTTGGAATGAATGAATCCACAGTGCACACCAATTGCGCAAAGCAGGATGCCATAAAATCTTTTGTGCAGCATTCAAGAACTCTGGATGCAAAAACCATTAAATATATGCGAAACCCATTATTAATGTACCGTTGATAACATGGACAGAGATAATATGCATATGGAATTGCTGTTGATAACATGGACAGAGATAATATGCATGTGGAATTGCTGTTGATAACATGGATAGAAGATAATAATCAAAAGCACATCCCAGTTGATGGAAACTTCATCAAGCAAAAGGCCATAAATATCTTACAGCACTTGCAAGCTGAAGAAGGTAATAGTGAAGTCCTAGAGCTTTTGGCAAGTAAAGGATGGTTTGACAAGTTTTGCAAGCACTATAATATGGACAACATTAAGTTTAGTAGTGAAGCTGCAAGTGCTGACCAATCTGAAGCCAACTGATCACAGACGAGATGGGCCTGCACTGGAAACAGATTCCAACAAGGACCTTTATTTCTAAAAAAGAAGCAAAGGCTCCAAAATTAAAGGTCTCTAAAAATTGGTTAACTCTGCTATTCTGTGGAAACACAGAAGGAGATTTTAAGTGCAAGCCCCTATTTATAAATCAGGAAATACAAGAGCTTTGAGAAATGTGAAAAAAAAAAAAAAAAAAAAAAAAAAAAAATAGCCTACATATTCACAGGAGGATAAGATAAGATGACAAATGTTTGACGACTGGTTCGTAAAGGACTTTTACCCATAAGTTGAATGATATTGTAAAAGGCAGAATTTGCAACACAAAACACTGTTGTTAACTGATAATTCCCCAAGTCCTTTGGGACACCTGGAAATCATGAAAAATTATATTTAAAGTGAACCTTTAATGCAATGTTTGGTGACTTTGGAAAATTCAGAAATAAATCTTCATGACTTTTTGATATCTTATGCACCCATGGACATGATTATTGTGCACGGACAGAAATAAAAGAATGTATAATGAATGCTTGTTTGAAGATAGTGTGGCCAGAATGCATTCACATGCAGCAGCCAGCAGTGGACATCCAAGAAGTAGTTGTGGAAGACATCTCTGAATTGGTAGTACATGAGAAACAGCCTGGTAGCAAAGGCTTCAATGACATTCAGCCTAATGACATCAAAGAAATTGTAAACAGTTATGAAGAGGAGAAAGAAGAGGATGATTTTCACTTGTGAACCTCAACCATTTCCAACCAAGGCACAAAAGGTGTTCCAGAACAGCATCGATTTCTTGCAGAATCTTGATGGCAACTATGCTTGTGGAAATTCGATGAGAAGAGATGTTAATGGTGCACTGGCTCTGTATAATCTAACGTTGGCCAAACTAAAGAAGGAAGCCGACAGCCAATGCTAATGGAGTTTTTCAGTCAATCAAACAGCGATTCTGAATCACTTGTAACTTCCAGTATGCCCATTAGCGATAGACTAATTAGTATGTAAGTTTTTTAGTTTTTAAGCAAATAAACTTGTTTATTCTAAATTTGTTTTTATCATTTCCTATTTGTATTAGTTAAGTAATTAATATTAATATTAGAACTTATAAAAATCTTTGTATGGAAGTTTGAATTAGATCTTAGAAGCCCCTATTTTCTATTGTTTATTAAGTTCCATTTGGTGAACTTCAAGTGTGCAAGGTTTCTGGAGAACAGAACCCTTGTGTACATGGAGGGTCTACTGTACTCTCAAAAATTAAACAATTGAAAAAAAAAAAAAAAAAAAATCAAGTAAATCATAATTTTTTTTTTTTGAAGAAATAATATCCTCCACATCTATTTCTGTTTTACCTTATGCAATTTCATCACTTTTTGTTGTTTCTATTCACTTTTTGAATAGAAACAACAGATTTTATTCAATTGTAGCTTTCTTATGGCAGAAATGAACAACTGATGCCAACAGATATCAGATTTTTGTGCTATTTTCAAAACAATTTCTCACCTGCACCTGTTATAAAATATCTATAATTACCTGGAATTTGAAAGGATAAGTTATGACAGCAACTAATTGAATATTTCTGCAAAATAATAACAATAAATTATTTTGCAAAGAATAAAAGTGATAAACAAGTATTCATGATTCTGTTCAGATTGATGACAAACTTTTTAGGGATGGGAATACCAGAAGTATACCAAGTTACAATTAAATATTAAATGATTTTATGGTAACTGAGAAGTGGAAGAGAAACTGTTGAAGTTAAAAGTAAATAAGACAGCTGGGGCTGATGAATCAATCCAATTATATTAAAAATAAGTATCCAAAAAAGGTAAGCAAACATTAGACCATTATTATTAGAGCTTCCTTGGATTTGGGTTCCTATAAACTGGACATGTGCAAATGTCTCTCCTATTCACAAAAGGGAATCAAAGGGTGAAGTACATAATTGCAGACCTGTAGGCTTGCCTTCTGTTCCAGGGAAATTAATGGAGCTAGTAGTTAAAGAAGCACCGCAGGATCATCTTGGCAACAATGCATTTACTTATGTGGAAATCACAGTATAACAATATATGATATATCATAATTGTTACCTTCTATCTCCCTCATTCTTTCCCCTCATTTTAATATATATATATATGGTATATAAAAGTTTACTCCACAGAGCCTGCATTACACATCCTTGCAAAAGAGTTGGATAGTTAGATTTCTTCTATTTCTTCTTTCCTCAAACCTTCATACTGACTGTAAGCATACAGTGACATCCAGGTTCAGATGTCACTGGGTGATGAGAGTCATTTACCACCTAGTTATGCCTGGTGACATATAGGGACAATATTCCTCAGTGTGGTATGGACCTACCTCAACTCCTGCTTACATGTTCACCCATTGTGGTCACCTGTAGTATACTTGGTGCAATATTTCAGAACTTGCACATGGGAGGATATTACCCAGGGCTACCCATAGTCCTGCCATTGTGAAAATGCAAGCAAAGGATATGGTTGTCATAGAATGACTGGACTTCAATGAAATTCCAGCCACTAAACTCACGATGGAACTGATATTCGAATGTAACTCGAATATCAGTTCCATTGGGGTTTTAGACTCTTGGGTAGCAAGCTCTAGCTTGTCATACCCTGAGAAAACATTTGTGACAGACCTCATGGCCCAAAGGAGAACTCCATTAACCACAAACTCCTAAACTATTTTGAAATCTTCCATCTGATCAATAATCATCAACATGGATTTCAGAAGTGTTGATCTGCTGGTGATATATTGGCTTTGTTACTCATCTATGGGCAAAAATTGTTAGTTATGTCAGTAATTATGTTAATAACATAGATGCTATCCAACTATAGGCAAATTCAATGGAAAAGTTTGGTGAAACTCAAGCAGTTGCTGTTGACATTTCTAAGACTTTTGATCATGTTTGGCATAAAGGACTTTAGCATTAGCATTAGTAGAGGCATTTGATGCAAGAAAGCAAGCTTATGCAGCATCAGCCAAAAAAAAAAAAAAAAAACCCACTTCCACTTCACCCCTCTGTTCGTTCAAAATACCTGTCCAGCTGAGCCTTAAACTTATTTAGGCTATCAACCTCCACCACAAGGAGTGGAAGTCTGTTCCACCAACCAACCACCCGCTGGTTAAAGGCAAATTTCCGCACGTCTATCCTACATCTGTCTTTCCTCAATTTGAATTTATGCCCTCTCAGGTGATTTTTCTGAGCTAGAGGAAGAATCCCATCAGCATTGAGCATGCTTAAACCATTCAAGGCTTTATACACCTCTATCAGATCACCTCGCTGGTGCCTAGTCTCCAGACACTGTAATTTGCAAAACTTAAGCCTTTCTTCATAAGAGCACCCCTTTGTTCCATTCACTAATCTTGTTGCCCTTCTCTGTACTCGTTCCAACAGCTCTACATCCTTCTTGAAATGAGGCCTCCAGACCTGTATACAGTACTCTAGGTGTGGCCTGACCATTGCCTTATACAATGGAATAATCACCTCCTTATCCCTGCTGGAAAAATTCCTGCATATCATTGACAATACTCCATGAGCTACTCTTGCAGCCCATTTGCACTGCTCAGAGAACTTCATATCTGCCTGCACAACCACCCCCAAGTCCCTTTCATTCTCTACCACTGTCAGTGTAGTACCACAGAGTTGATACGTTGCTCTGGGATTGCTGTTTCCCATATGTAGTACTTTACATTTGTCAATGTTAAACTTCATTTGCCACCTCTCAGCCAATCTGCTCAACCTTTCCCGATCCTGTTGCAGCAGCATAGTGTCAGTAGTGTCCTTGACAACCCTGCCAACCTTTGTATCATCTGCAAACTTAGACATTAAGCTTAATATACCATCATCAATATCATTTATAAATACAGAAAACAATAATGGACCCAACACTGAGCCCTGAGGGACTCCACTAATAACATTAGTCCACGATGAGCAGTGTCCATTGATTACCACTCTCTGTCTTCTCCCCCTCAACCACCCCTTTATCCATAGCAGCAATTTGCCTTCAATGTCACACTGCTCCAATTTGTGTAGCAGTCTTCCATGTGCAACAGTATCAAAAGCCTTTCTAAGATCCAAGTATATAATATCAAAGTTATTCCCTGCATCCAGTTCTTTTGTGACTGCATCATAGTATCCAATCAAGTTGGTCAGGCAAGACTTCCCCTTAACAAAACCATGCTGTGTCTGAGCTATAACTGAAGTCTTGTCTAAATGATCCTGCAGTGCTTCTTTAACCAGTGCCCCCATTAATTTTCCTGGAACAGAAGTTAAGCTCACAGGTCTATAATTACTTGTGTCAGCCTTTGATCCTCCTTTGTGAATTGGGGTCATATTTGCACATTTCCAGTCTATGGGCACCTCCCTTCTAAGGACTTCTAAGTAAGCTTCCACCTTATGGTTTGCCAACTGTATTTTGTAAAAAGCTACTAATTTAGCTGTTTCCAAAGGGTCAGTTCTTTCTCCCACTCTTTAAGTTGTAGTAGTAGTAGTAGTAGTGGTGGTAGTAGTGGCATGTCATATAAGAAAGCAAATGTATGAGCTTATGCAGCATCAGCCAAAAAAAAAAAAAAAAAAAAAACACACCATTCCCTCCAAATGCCTGTCCAGTTCCTCCTTAAATTTATTCAACCTATCAACTTCCACAACGACAGATGGAAGTTTGTTCTAGCAATTAACCACCCGCTGGCTAAAGGCAAATTTCCGCACATCTATTCTACATCTGTCTTTTCTTAATTTGAATTTATGCCTCCTTAGGTTCGTAATCTGAACAAGTGGAAGGATCCCATCAGAATTAAGCGTGCTCAACCCATTCAAGGCCTTATATACCTCAATCAGATCACCACACAGGTGCCTAGTCTCCAGCCACTGCAATTTGCAGAACTTAAGCCTCTCTTGGTAAGAGGATCCCTTCATTCCCCTCACCAATCTTGTTGCCCTTCTCTGTACACGCTCAAGTAAATCTACATCCTTCCTAAAATGAGACCTCCAGACCTGTACGTAGTACTCAAGGCGTGGCCTGACCATTGCCTTATACAGAGGGATAATCACCTCCTTTTCGCTGCTAGCACAATTCCTATATATCATTGACAAAACTCCATGACCTGCCCTGGCAGCCTGTCTACATTGCTCAGAGAACTTCATATCTGACTGCACAATTACTCCCAGGTCTTTTTCATTTTCTACCACCTTAAGTGTAGTACCACACAGTTGGTACATTTCTCTGGGGTTACTTCTACCCATATGCAGTACTTTGCATTTGTCAAGGTTAAACTTCAGTTGCCACTTCTTAATCCATCTGCCCAAATTATCTAGATCCTGTTGCAGTAGCACACTGCCATTACTGTCATTAACAACCCTGCCAACCTTTGTATCATCTGCAAACTTCGACATTAAGCCTGATATACCTTCATCAATATCATTGATAAATATACAAAACAGCAGTGGACCCAACACCGAACCTTGTGGGACTCCACTAATAACATTAGTCCAAGAAGAGCAGCACCCATTGATTACCACCCTCTGTCTTCTCTCCCCTTAACCATCCTTTTATCCATTGTAGCAACTTATCCTTAATACCATTCTGCTCCAATTTGTACAACAGTCTTCCATGCGCAACAGTGTCAAAAGCTTTCCTGAAATCCAAATATATGATATCAAAATTATTTTTTGCATCCAGTTCCTTTGTAACCACATTACAATATCCTATCAAATTTGTCAGACAAGACTTTCCCTTAACAAACCCATGCTGTGTCTGAATTATTTCTGCAGTCTTGTCTAGATGATCTTGCAATGCATCTTTAACCAGCGACTCATGCTAATGCTAATGAGCTTCTTCCACTGAGTGGAAACCCTATCCATAATTTCGCTAATGATAATAGATTGCATTCCACCTTCCATTTTGAGAAACCTCATCCTGTACAAATGGCTTCATCTTCTCAAATGTCCATCACAAATTCCTTAAATGCTGATCTCCAGGTAATTCTTTAATTGGGCCAAAGATAACTTAATTAATTTCCATCCTTCTAAAACTCAGTCCTCTGCATAAAGGATCCTTCTGCTCCTATGCTTATCTTTGATAACACTCAGATTTCTAGACAAGATCACATATCTCTATCAGCAGGTACCCTTATTTCTAATCTCTCTCTTGGCATAAGCACATCACAAATATTGCTTCCACTGCATCTAAAAAAGTGGGGTTTCTCTCAGCATTACTTTTCTTCAAGAGAGTAGTTAGGTTAATTAATGACCCATCTCTTTCAAAGTCTGTCTACCCTGTCTAATGGACATTCTGTTTCTGCTGCATGTCTTTTCTATAGATATTATAATTTCCCACTCTCTCTTTCAAACCAGTCTGAACATGTGCCACAACCAATCAGTACCCCATTTACTTCAAACCAACAGAACCTCAATTTGAGTTTGTTAAACAGAGGTCCAACTCAGTAATTTAGAATTCTAAAAATGGTTATAAAGTTTTATATAGAAAATATCTTAACAACAGACAGTGAAAAATGCAAATTTAGTTAAATAACTTTAAGCTTATTTGAACAGTAGGTAAACATGTAAAAAACTTTTACGGAATATTACAAATTTTGAAGTGTACTGCATCCAAATGTCACACGTCACTGTTAATAAAGGTGCTGGTATGCTGTACCATTGCGTAGCGTCTCAAAAAAAGCACTGACTTCTCTATTAGTGAAGTATTACTTATTCAGGGTAGTGCAATACATGGTAACTCATTGTGAAGGATGAGCACAATATGAGATACAGTTGAAATGATGCCCTTTACGTAAACTACTATCATAGTTTTTCCTTTAAGAGTTGTCTATGATGTTTTTACACCTATATTATAACTCTTAAAAATATTATGCATCGAATCTTACTTAAGAATATACTATTAAGTACTATAAGTTCTAATAGCTTTCATGCTTGGGTGTTTCATTAAAAAAAAAAAAAAAAAAAAAAAAGAGTAATTTGGTTCAACATATCACCATTTCATATTATGATATGCATTTTTAAAAGGATGTTAACTTCATTTCTACCTGTTTTGTGTTGAAATATCAGATGAAGACTGGACAGATTCTACAGCTACTGGTACCACAACAGGAGTGGATTCTACAACTGGAATATACTGATCTGGCAAAGCCGGTATAAGTGCCACAGGAACAGCAAATCCTGTAAATATCATTTCTTCAGTGTTAACTGAAATATATATATATAATCAGAAATAAGTGAAGGCATTTTTTTTTAATAACTTAAAAAAAAAATAAATCACCAAGCCAGCAAAAATATTTCAGATTATAAAAATTAAACCTTAAGAATCTAAATACAATCTCATGCCCATTTATTTAAACTTGCATGAAATAAAAATGCAAATTGTGTATGTGCTATAACAAAATAAGATACTGAGGCATGAACTGATGGTTTATCATCCAGTTCAAATTGCCTAAAATTATTTTAAGAGAGAATTAAGACAAACAGCAACTTTAGCAGTACTTTCATCACAAAAGTAATACAACACATAAAAGAAATTATTATTATAATTTTTCTATAGACATTTGTCCAAATCCACCTAATATCAGACTTTACTATACATAAAACAAGCCTGAAAAAAAAAAAAAAATAATAAATAAATAAAGTGTTAGGTTTGTGTAAGTGTGAGTTTATGTTATACACAGGATACCCAGCCACCAGGGAGCAGTAGGCATCACCTAGGATAACTGCTACCTGATGCCCATCCCTATGAATGAGGAGCTGGGCCTGGGTCCATTATACTGTCTGTGCTGATTGCACAAAATTCCTGTATCCTCTGGTAGAAGTGCTAGACCAGAGGATGCCAGCATAAAAAAAAAAAAAAAAAAAAAAAAAAATTAATAAATAATATATATAAAATAAATAATACAATACAATACAATTTTATTTATCAAGAGAATTCGTTTACAATAAATGAACTTGTTAAGAAAAGTAAATTTCTTGACAACAAGTTGTAATTCTTCCTTTACAACAGTTTTGTACAAATTTGTTATCTTACAGAAAAGACTATGAAGTCACTACACAGTATATTCCACACTGTAAACAGAGGTAGTAGTTTATCTGCATATCAATTCTAATCTACTGTGTCATTGAGTATCAAGAATTTTCTTATTAGGAATTTTAATTTTGAGATGGGGTAACTTCTCCTGAGCCTGAAATCAATGCTAGCCAACAAGTTGTTTATTATATTCATTGTGTGCCTATCTCCAAATCTATTTAGTATCCTAGGGTGAGGCAAAGTAATTGCTTTTGGGTTCCTTAAATTTTGTGAGACATTTCTTTGCAGATTCGACTCTTCAAAAATAGTGTTAAGATTTTTTAAGAATAGATTTAACTCCAGTTTTTGAACTGGATACAGTATTTTATGTTTCAACAAAAATTGCCTTCTCTTGTTCAGGTCATTCCAAGAGTTTGTCCCCATTAAAAGTTTCAGAATCCTATTCATTAAGTTGTTTATTGACCTTATTTCTGTTTTATTTGCTCGTGCCCATATATTTACTAAATAATTGAGTTGGAAGTCCACTAATGCATAAAATAAGGTAACTTTTGTTCTAAGATTTAACTTATTCTTAATGTAGTAGAAAAAGTACACATAAAAAAAATCTCATTTTTTTGTACAAGTTTGTTATATGCATTACCCAACTTAGGCTGTAGTCAATCCATAACCCAAGGTAACAATGATTTGAAACTTCTTCCACAGTTGGACATTTGCAATTCTTGAAATTCTGATCATGTAGGCAATCATGTTTGTGCAATTTGATAGAGGGTCGAATGTCCAAGGTTTGATGAGGAGGTCTAATTACCAAAAATTTTGTTTTTTCAAAGCTGAGTGCTAATTTATTATCGTGCAACCAAGTTTGTAAATGTATTGCATCCTGTTGTAAATCATTCT
The DNA here is from genome assembly GCF_048544385.1 of Mastigoproctus giganteus. Lineage (NCBI taxonomy): Eukaryota > Metazoa > Arthropoda > Arachnida > Uropygi > Thelyphonidae > Mastigoproctus > Mastigoproctus giganteus. The sequence continues at coordinate 127,042,862 of NC_143576.1, read as the reverse complement.
CCATTTCTGTTAGGTTCTTTCCTATTGTATATAAGATTATATCATCTGCCTAAATTTTTATAAAGGAGTTCTTAATTACTTTGAATATATCATTTATATAGAGGTTGAACATGATTGGCCCAGCATGTGTGCCCTGAGGTACTCCTCTCTTTACATTATAAGATTTTCCCTTTGTATTTTCTACTTCTACTGTTATTTTTCTCTTGGTTAAATAATTTGCTAGGAGTTGATTGAGTCTTCCCCTTATACCATATTTCAGTAATTTCTGTTGCAATATTGGGATATCAGTTAGGTCATATGCTTTCGTCAAATCTATAAATAAAATCAATATGAAGTTATTGTTTAAATGTAAGTTTAGAGAGTCTACTAAGTTCTCTAATAATGTCTGTGTGCTCTTGCCCTTCTGATATAAGAATAGAGAGTTGTTTAACAGTCCATATTGATGTAAATATTTGCTTATATGGGAAAATATATAATTTTCTATTATCTTATTTAAAATTGACTGTATTGTTATTGGTCTGTAACTGCAAAAGTCATCAGGTGGTCCCTTTTTATATATAGGAATTACCTTAAATGAGAGTAAATTTGTAGGATAGCTTCCCGACTCTAACATCCGTGCTATTAGCTGTACCAAGAGAACAGAGAACTGTTCTTTGTTACTCTTTACCTCGGTTACTGTAATACAGTCCAGTCCGTAAGATTTCTTGTTCTTTAATTGTTCTATAATTTTAAGAATCTCAGAATAATGTGGAGCTAAGACTACACAAGAGTTCATTATCTGAGGAAGCCTATCTTGTTGAGTAAAGGAATCTTGGCAATAATGTATTAAATATCTGTTGAGATCTAATATAGCTTTGGCAAACCTATTTGCAGCCTCATATTGTTTGTTTGCACCAGAAATCTGTTCTACTAGTGTTTTAATTTGGTTTCCTCTTGACTTTTTCTTCCTTGTACTTAACATGTTATTTATAATGCTCCATTTATCCTTTTGTGTTATCTGCTTATCCATGAAAAGATGATTGTAATAAGTGTTTTTTTGCTTTTTTATCATACCTGTAACTTTATTTCTGAGTGTTTTATAATTGTCATAATGTTCTTTCTTTGATGGACAATTTCTATAATGCCTGAAATATTTATCCCTTTGCACCATTAGTTCTTCTATTTCTTTAGTCATCCAAGGTTTCCTAAGCTTAATTCTGCTATTCCCAGTGTTTGTGTTGTTGGCTGTGGGATTAACTTTTCTCTCGGTATTAAATCTTGAATTGTTTATAATTTGTATTATCTTATTTGAAAAAACATTTACATTTTTTGTGTAAGATGCTTGATTTTGTATTAACATGTTTTCTATGTTCTGTTTCAGTTTACCTGTTGATAAATAATTTTTCTTCGTAGCATTTGTTAATTTTATATCTTCATATGGATGTTGTTTTGAATACATATCTACTATTAGTATACATGTTCTGTGATCTGAAAGTTGATTTAATAGTATGTAGGAATTAGCGTACTTCAACTTGAAATTTGTAATTAGGTGGTCTAAACAAGAGCTGACTGTTTTATTAAGGTGTGTTCAAATCCATAATTGTTTAAGATTGCAGAGTATCTGGGAATCACATTATCAGTTCCATCGGTTAGCAAATTAATATTAAAATCTCCTACTAGTATGGTCTTATCTGTTTGTATGTCGTCCCATTGCAAAATAATGTTTTCTAATTCTATTAGGAAGCTGTTTATTGAATCTGATGGTGGCCTGTAAAAAGCACAAATCATGAATGTGTTTTCTGGGTCTTCTCCTAATAATTTGACACAGCAGTTTTCACAAGACTGAGTTAAGTGGTAAACCTGTATTTCCCTAAGGCATGTTCTATAGTATATTATTATTCCTCCACCCCTTCTCAACTCTCTCAATATATAGACCTTATTATAATCTTGTATGTTATAATTGGAAATTTCATCACTTTTTATGTTAACTTCTGTTAAAACTATACATGAGATATATTCTTTCATTGCATTTATATACTTCAAGAAGTTAAACCAATTTTTTCTTGGTGACCTGATATTTAGAGCTACCATAAAGAACTGTTTTTTATCAATTATAAGAGCTTGAATATTTTGATTATTTATAAAATGTAAAGGTGAATTGACAATCTGTGATTCCTCAAAAAGCATACCCGATGTCTTAATTTTACCTTAAATCTAGATTTCTGGAAATTTCAATTATTCACAATAAAAGAGTCTATTTTATAAACTGCAAACCCTTTGAACTCTGAATTCTAATGGCTCTTGAAGATTCATTCTTCTTCACATAAATTTTGCCATGTTTTAGCCATAAAAATTTGTAACCGTGAGTTCTTATTAATTGTTTTGTTTCCCAAAACAATTGCTTGAGGTGGGCTGTTAAGTAGTCATTTATGTAGATTGGGATATTGCTATTGTTCTGATATATATCTTTTGCTGTTAGTCGGATCTCCTTTGCCTTTCTCATCCATTTTTCCTTTGCCACAGGGTTTGAAAACTTCACAGTTAGCGTTGGCTTGTCGTTTGTTTTCTTATTGTTTGGTATGTAATAGTGTTCTATTTCTTTGTTGTGCTGTAGTTTCAATGCAAGTCCTAGCTGCTGTATAACAAGCTCTAGATCTTGGCCTGCTAATCCAGTTAATCCTACTATTTCTACGTTATTCGCTAACAACTGCTGCTCTATCGAGTCTATCCTTAAGTTAAGCAAGTTGGAATTTTCCTCATTTTGCATGAATGAAGCTTCCAGCTCCACAATTCTTTTGCCCATTGCTGTGTTGGAGTCCTGTAGTTTGCTTATGCTTTTTTGTATTCTGTCAAAGGAATCTGAGACAAATGAAATCGATTTCTTGATATCTTCTATTTCTGTCTTCAGGTCTTCCATTTGCTTCTTTATTGGTACTATCTCTATTAGTAAATCCAGCAACTGAATTTTACTAGATAGCTTTCTCAGTACGTCTTCCATATTAAGGGTGTTCGCCTGCTTTTGTGTAGCTTCTAAGTCTTCGTTCACTTCTTTTGGTGAATGCAGCAAGTCGTGAAATTCTTCTGCTGAGTAGGAAATTTCACTTCTTTCTTCCCTCTCTTCTTTTCTGCACAATATACACCTCCACTGCTGTTTCTTTTGTTTCGCCATTCCTTTATAGGTTGCTTCTTTCAATGAGCATCTGTAATGATACCCATTGTTGCAGCCATGACATACCACTTCTTGCATGTGCAGCGGTAGGTTGCACTTTTTGCATATATTTTGATTCATTTTTGCAAAACTTTGACGTAGTCAATACAAGACGTTTCAGATAAAGCACTTGCACAAAATAAATAACAAAAGAATGAATTTAACAACTTACAACTAGCAAAAATTTCCAATTTTCTCTTGGAGCGTTGATACAGTAGACATGCTAACACTAGCCCTCTAGCCGGGAATAATAATAATATAAAAAATAATATTAATAAAAATAAATAATAAAATAAATAAATAAAATAAAATTAAAAAAAAATATATTAATAATAAAATAACATAAATCTCTCCTCCTCACACAGGCATTCAGGAATCAAAGCCTCCTACTCCTATGTTCAGATGAAAAAATAAAATAATATTAAAAAAAAAGACACCATCCTGGTCCACTATCCCATATTGCTTAGTTTCTTACATAGTGACAGCAAATACAAAAACAAAAAATAAAATAATAAAAATAATAAAAAAAAAAAAAAAAATTAAACAATGACCAGGGTGGTTGGGCGGGACTTTTTACCCCCCACCCAAATCTTACCCTGGTACTTTATCTCACACTAGGTTAATTTCCACAGTGCCAGTAAACCACACACACACACACACACACACACACACACACACACACACACACACACACACACACACACACACACACACACAGTTTACAAAATATCCAGAATGATAACTGTCTTTTTTCAGAAATATAGAAATAGCAATCCTTTGAAAAGCAATGAACTTATTATAATCTGAGATGTAATTATTTTAATTTCCATACCTCAAATCATTAATTAGATTCTTTAATTCAGCTCTGTAATTCTCATACAATACATGGTACCAAGTTTCTTCAACACATGCACAGTAAGGGTTTGACTTCTAACCAAAATAATATAATTTACTATTCAAAGAACCATGCCCTGTTAACAAAAAAGTCTCCATACTAGGAAAAAAACCACTTATTCAGTTTAAAGCATGCAAAAGAAACATCTGGAATAAAAAGTCTGGTTACTGCACCAGTAATACTATCTGTCCATCTGGCTTGCCAGATTTCCATTAACTTAGCATATATTCTTTTCTTTTCAACCTTAGGATAAATGTTAAGGTCACATACAATGTTTAAACATGTGATATTATTATGCTTCCTAATATGGTAACAGAAAGCTCTATACAGGGTGTTTCAGTTAAACGTTTCAGAACTTCTAAGAGGGATAGGATACATCCTGACAACTCGAAATCATATAGCAATGTGGGGTCGGAAATGCTTTCCTGAAGCGGTGTTGTACACAGAAGCACCATAAAGAAAAGAGACCGTAAGTGAGAAATCGTTTTAATAATACATGAAAAGAAGCAAAAGATACATGGATTAAAGTAAGTATTCGAAGTTTCTTCCACGGGCTACAATGCACGCCTCACATCTCCGACGCATGGACATCCGAACATTCTGGAATACTCCAGGCGAATTTCGAATTTCTTCGGCAGCTACTGCGATTCTTGCAACCAGCTCCTCAGAATTGTCAACAGGGTTGTCATAAACTAGCGATTTCATATGACCGTGAAAATTCCTTCACAAGGGAAGGAACTTTCAACACGCATAACGACCATATCTGGGCGGTCGAGAACCCGCATGCAATACGACGTTGTGCAGCACAGATTCGATTTTCGGTCAATGTATGGGCCGGTATTATAGGAGATCACCTCATCGGACCTTACCTGTTACCGTGTCGTCTAACCGGACCTATCTACTTGATCTTTCTGCAGCAAGTATTGCCACAACTTTTGAGAGATGAACAGATTTCTGCATCGACGCAACAGACAATGTGGTTCCAATACGATGGAGCCCCTGCCCTTTATAGCGGAGATGTTCGTAACTACCTGGATGTCACATTTGTTCAACAGTGGATCGGACGTGGTGGTCCCGTGCGTTGGCCTGCTCGGTCACCCGACCTATCATGTCTTGATTTTTATTTCTGGGGTCATATGAAATCGCTAGTTTATGACACCCCTGTTGACAATGCTGAGGAGCTAGTTGCAAGAATCGCAGTAGCTGCCGAAGAAATTCGAAATTCGCCTGGAGTATTCCAGAATGTTCGGATGTCTATGCGTCGGAGATGTGAGGCGTGCATTGTAGCCCGTGGAAGAAACTTCGAACACTTACTTTAATCCATGTACCTTTTGCTTCTTTTCATGTATTATTAAAACGATTTCTCACTTACGGTCTCTTTTCTTTATGGTGCTTCTGTGTACAACACCGCTTCAGGAAAGCATTTCCGACCCCACATTGCTATATGATTTCGAGTTGTCAGGATGTACCCTACCCCTCTTAGAAGTTCTGAAACGTTTAACTGAAACACCCTGTATATTATAAAAAGATCTAACGGCATGTGGTCCACTAATACCGGCAGGGCATTTGTTGACACAGTTCTGCAAACCCTCTGAATTGTCAACAGCATTGTTCTTTGAACAGAATTTAACTTGTCTTTAAACTTAATCTTATTCACACAAGTTACCAACACTGATGATACATAAGTTACTATTGGAAGAAAAACTTCTGTATAATAAAGATATAAAACTGATCTACGTAACCCCATTCTGATCAAAAAATCCTTATTACTGCTGCACTAAAACGCATAATTTTATTCTTCAAATAATGCAGATGTGGAACAAAAGTTAATCTAGCATCTAATAAAACACCTAAATACTTAGATTACTGCTGCACTAAAACACTTAATTTTATTCCTCAAATAATGCAGATGTGGAACAAAAGTTAACATAGCAACTTAAAAACACGTAAATACTTAGTTTAGGTAACAAATTTAATTTGCTTACAATTTAACAAATTTTTGGTGGTTGACTGATATCAAAGTGACCTTTAACTAACATCATAACTGTTTTTTCTTCTGAAACTGTTAATTTATTTACACATAAAAGAAAGCAAGCCATAAGCCCTCTTATGAAGTGCCCATAAAACGCAATGTGAAAAAGTAGCTTCACTTTACAGCCACATTATGAAAATTAAGCACTCAAAATACACACGAATGAGCCAAAACAATGACCAGCAAGTTGTTATGCAAATCGAAGCAAAAACAGGTAAACTACGGCATGTGTGCAGATCGGAACATGGCATAAAAAACACCTGATAGTGAGCTCCGTCAATCAGTGTTACTCTTGTTCTTCAGATGGGAAAGGCAGCGGACTTAACTGCATTTGACAAAGGCCAAATTGTAATGGCCAGACGACTGGGTCAGAGCATATCCGAAATGGCATGGTTGGTGGGATGCTCATGGTTAGTACCTACCGAAAGTGGTCCAAGGAGAAAAAGCCCACGAACTGCTGCCAAGGTGTTGGACGACCACAGCTCATTGATGCTCGAGGTGAGCAAAGGCTCTCCTGGATGGTACGTGGCAACAAAAGGGTGACTTTGGGGTAACTCACTGGTAATTGGAATGCTAGTGACAGGAGTAATGTGCCACAGCACATAGTACATCAAACCTTGCTGAAAATGGGGCTGTGTAGCCACAGGCAGCTCCAAGTGTCCATGCTAACCACGGTTCACCGGCGACAGCACCTACAATGGGCATACAAGCATCAAAACTGGACCTTGAGTGACTGGAAGAAGGTCATCTGGTCCGATGAATCATGTTTCCTGTTGCACCATGTGGACAGCCGGGTACATGTGCATCGTTTACCTGGGGAAGTGATGGCACCTGGATGCACCGTGGAACGAAAACAAGCCGGTGGTGGCGGTGTCATGCTTTGGGCGATGTTCTGCTGGGATGTTTTGGGTCAAGTCAACCATGTGCCGAGCACACTGATGTCTACAACCTACCTAAACATCAGGCCTTCACGATCATCAATATGGCTGCCAGACACGTTACTTATTTCATGCTAGTGGATTTCAGTTTAAAGTGTTTTTCTCATCAAAACACTTTAAATACAGTCAGTCCTCGTACAGCACAATAGTTGTGTTCATAGAAATCCTTGTGCAATATAAATAACAGACCCTATGAGAAAAATAGGGTTAGGTGCCGACCACCCAAGGTTGAACACACATTTGTAACCAAAACATTACCAAACACAATAAATAATCGTAATAAAATACTTACGTATTTTATTACGCCTATTATGTAATAAAATATTGCTAATGCTTTTGCTTCTATCGTAAGCAAACAGATGACAGCCGTTCCATCTCTTCCAATTCTTTGTGTCCTGATCTAATGGATCTTAATTACACTTTGGGTTGTTCCTGCTATGAAAGTTGTTTTTATTTTCTCTGCATTCTTTGTAATTCTCGGCATTGCCTCATTTAGGCCAGTAGCATGTGCAAATCACATGGTCTTAATTTTGCTCAAAGTGTTTCAAAATTTCATATTTTTTCTCTTTCAACAGAGACGGACTGGCCATAAGCCTTACCGGGGAAACCTCAGTGGGCCGGAGGCCAGAAGAGGATGGAGGCCGGTGTGATTTTGGCCATAAACGCTAGTATGAGGCCACTAAAAATTTTCCCAGGTAAGAATTTCTGACCCAGTCCGCCTCTGTTTATCGATATTGCCTTTCTTTTTTCTCTCTGAATCTGTAGTGTCTTCACCAGGACGCTTCCTTTTCACACCTTTTAAGTATTTTACTCATTTTTAGGGAATAAAGCACAATTACAAAATGAGGAGGCACGCTTGATACACAAACAAAGCTGCGCCCGTGTAGCAACTGAATAAACAACACCATAAAGGCACTGGCTCACATTTTACTAAAGCACATTTCTGGGGGTTACTACCATAAAACAAAAACTATTTCCAGCTGCATTTCTGCTAGTGGAATCTGTTATAAACTGCTAGTAAACTCGATCTAATTGCATTTGCGATAATACCGATAGCTGGAATTGTGTGGGTTTTTACGTTATTATGGCAAAAAGCGTTTCCCCTTCACTGATATAAAAAACATAAATACATTTTCAGAATCTTCTCCTCATTGCTATCGTGTTGCATTCAGTTGGGGTGATTCTGCATTCGACTGCCATTTCTTGTAAACACAAAGGCGAATCGTGCATAAGCGAATTCAGTTTGTGTTATATACGATATCGTTTCCCTATTTATAAATCGTGTATGATCGAATTCGTGTAGTGTAAACACGTGTTATACGAGGACTGACTGTACAGTGATTCCTCAACTCCAGTGGACTCTCAAGGTGAGAAACTTTGTGCTTTGTTAGGAATCTGGCTGGTTAGAAGTGTCACTATTTGTATTCTTTGTGTCAGACTGCATGGTCACCATGTGGCTGACATTTGAGATATAGAGAGGCAACCGATATAATGCAGCCGCCATGTTTCTACCTTGCTCTTGACTTGGGAGGTGCAATGGTGCTTGTAACCTTGGACAACATTTGTGTCCCAACATTTCCCACTAAACTGTGTGTGAGTTTTACCCATAAATAATGACTTTATGTGCTCTTACCCCCCCCACCATAGACTTTCCATTGTAAAGGCTGAACTTTTCTCTGGTAGATTGAACTGTCTTTTTAATGCCACCATCGTGTTCGCCATGCCCAGAAACTCCATAGGGAAGTAGTCCTGTTGTTTTAGGGCTATTTTTGCACCTGGCTATTCCCCCCCCCCCATGTGACTGAGGAGGATAGCCCAATAACTTAAAGGCTCATAACTCGCCTTCTTTTTGTGCTACACACTTATGCCTGACTTCATTTTTCATAACGCTCACAGTGCTTCTTAATAGCAGAGAGGAAATCCTGATAAACCGATGGTTATCCGGAAATAGTGATATGGAAAGGAACATTGACAAAAGCAGAGACCCTCTTAGGGAACACCAAGGCGACGAATGCACTATCATCACAGACCAACAGAAGAAAGGGATGGATCCCCGTTCCAGGACCCCCAAACAGGTACGAAGAAAAACAAAAAAGGCTCGATACCAAAATTTGAAAGAGAAACCTGTTCCCAGACGGAGATAAGGGAAACGCAGGAAAACCTCACAGCGATTGCGACAAAGGAGACTAGTAATGACAGGACACAGGAAACCTCCCTGGATCCTACCTTACCTGAGGGTACATTATATGAAAAATTCCTCTTCCTGAAAACTGCTCTAGAATCCCTCTTTAAAGAGCAAACAAACAAACAAAGTCACCACTGCATTAAGGGCTCAAATAATAACATTGGGGAACAAACTTGACACATTTCTCGTCGAAGCCTATCTCGAGAGCGAAAGGGCCAATGCTAAACTGCAAGCCTAAGCTGAAAGTGTCGCAAAACAAATGCCACAGCATGCGCCCACATACTCCCAAGTGCTGAGGAATACCATGGAAAACGCACAGCAAAACGGGTCCACTGTACCTTCTCTCCCCAAGAGGAAAATGCTCCTGCCACAACCAAATCTGGTGGTGCTACGACCAATAGCCCCAAATGAAAGTCAAACTGCTGAAGAACTAAAAAAGCAAGTCATCACCAAACTCCAAGACAAGCTTAAAAACACATGAATAAGAGCGGTCAGGATGTCCAGAAGTCCTGATCGAGACTGAAACAAGAGAAGATGCGGAAAAATAATACAAAATGTCAGGATGCCCGACTTAGGACTGTCTGCGACTGACCCGAAAAGGAGAGGACCGGCTATAGTGATCACCTGGAAAAAAGATGTAACTCAAGACCAAATTGTAGAAGAGATATACCAATGGAACCTGGTGCACACTCTACCAGACCAAGACCCCGAAACATTACTCACTCCCAAATACAGTACGCCATCGAGAAACCCATCCAGAGTAAACTGGATATTAGACCTCGCCCCGGTGGCTTGTCAGGCTCTTGTCAGACAGCCTAGGATCTTTATCAATTAGAACAGTCACCGCTTTCAAGAACGGGTGGTCTGTCTCCACAGGGTGTAAGTGGAGCAACGTTGGGCCTCAGCAGGGTTCTAGTGGCTAAATGACCAGATGAACAACAGTACACGACATAACACAAATTCTATACCCACACACTTTTAAATCTCTGGCTTTCCCAGCAAACTGGCACACCCACAATATAAGCAATGCGGAGATGGAGGGGGAACCCCTGGTGCCACTAGACAATCAACATACTTTACACTTTACCTAAGCATCATTGCTGACCAGGTACACCCTTTCATGGCAATGGTCTTCCTCTCTGGTGGTGCCGTCTTTCAGCAGGATAATGCGCCATGCCACACTGCCCGGATTGTTCAAGACTGGTTCGCAGAACACGAGGAAGACTTCCAGGTATTGCCCTGGCTTCCAAATCCCCCAGACATCAATCCCACCGAGCATCTGTGGTTTGGTTTGTGTTGGAACAGCAACTCTGACCTGCGGCATCCCATCAAGAGCCCTTACAGGAGTTAAAGGATCTGCTGGTTACGTATTGGTACCAGATACCACAAGACACATTTAGAAATCTTGTAGCATCCATGCCTCACCAGGTATGAGCTGTTTTCGCTGCACGGGGAGGACTAACATCATATTAGGTAGGTTTAAATACTCATCAGTGTATGAGTATTTAAACTAAGTACAAGAACAAGCCTACAAAAAATAACTTCCTTCAGTGTTGATAAAAACATAAAGTTATTTAGTCCTATTCCATATAATACTATAATAATCAAATATTTCTTGAAAACTGTTGATGTCCATCAAATCCAAAGAATCAAAGTAAATGAAACCAAAGAAATTAAAAGCACAAAAAGTCCAATAAAACTTCTAACAGAATGCTTAAAATGTAATTAAAAGTGAAACTTAAAAAACCACAAATCTATCCTCTATTCCTGGACAGAATACCAATTGCAGAAAGCATGTCTATTTTTTTTAAAATGTATTCTTTGTTAATAAATCAGAAGATTTCACAAGGTTTGGCTATATCTGAAAATGTTTTTTTTTTAAGTAGTAATTAATGTATATATCCCTCCCCCACTCAAACTTTACAGGATTTTTTGGATTAGGTCACATGGTAAATGCCCAGGAGAGGAAACAGAAATGAATTGGAATATATATTTGTTTGGAATGGGTACACAGTGTGAAGAATTACCATGCATAACCAGGAACAGATATATATTCTGATTATAATATTGCAGTAATGAATGTCAAATTAAAGTTGGAAAGAACGTATAGGTTTCTACTATAGGATCATATTTATATGTAGCCTACTACTAAGTAGTTACAAAATTGGCATCATTTAAGTATATCTCATGTGAATGCCTTCAAAAGGAGTTGCCATGGTATTTCACAACCTCGAATGAGTAATGCTTCTCTAATAGAGAAGGCTACTGTTACTTATTCTCAGCGGATACCACCATCCAGACGGCACCATCTCAGAGCTTATTGGCTCTTCATTGGTGGGTGGGCAGGTACCCTGGTGTTGCAATGATGACAACCCAGGTTCAAAGTATAACTCCACAACTAGAGGCTACTGCCCTAAACAAATTATGTAATTATCCATTAGTGTACACCATCAGGCCTCTCCCATATTGTGGAGATGTGTACCTACGATGTGTAGCATATTTCTCTAAACTTTCAAAATAGTGAGCAGTATACTCTTAGGAATGCCAAGCTGTTTAGTGATGTCAGTCTTAGAAAGCATACCATTATCTACAGTTTGTAAAATCATAATTTTGCCTGCGATTAGCAAAGTTACTTACTTTGTAGGAGCCACATATATATACAAACATACTGTATAATAAAATTAACTTCTAGTTAAAGTTAATTTCAATACACCAATGAGTGATTTCTCGTGGTAAGACTGGAAGGAGGAGGAGAGGAATAAGGGATGCAATAGGTGTGATGAGAATGTTGACAGAAAGACATCTGGAAGCGAACAAAGATGTGTGTGTGTGTGTGTGTTTTATAGATTTGGAGAGGACTTTTGATCAAGTAGATTTAATTAAATTATTGAATATACTGGACAAGAGAAGAATATACTGGGAGGGCATATTGGAAGGACAGAAGAATAATTAGTAGACTATACTTGGGACAAAAAGTAAGAGTAGAACAAGGGGACACTGCAAGTGTAGAGATAGAAAAAAGTGTGATACGAGGGTGTCATCAATACTTGCATTGCTTTTAATATATATGTTGAAGACATGGTTAAGGAGGCATTTGGTAATGAAAATATGGAAAATATGTATGGGGCGAAGATAGGGGGAAAAGTTATTGAGAGTATTAGATTTGCAGATGACGCTGGTGGTAGATTCTGAGGAAAAATTGCAGAAAGTGGTTAATAAACTAAAGGAAAGTTGTGATAGGTTTGTGATGAGAATAAATATTGAGAAAACAAAAGTTACGAGAGCAGGAAGAGACAGGTACGAGTTAAACAATGAAATTGGAGAGAAAATGAACAAGTGAGCAAGTACCGGTTTTTGGGAAGCATAATGGTGGAAGGCAAAAAGAGCATTAACAAATTTCACCCATAGCAATGGGTAGAAAAAATTTTGAGAACCAAAGAGGAATATTATTTGAGAGATTACCAGTTCATTTATAGAAAGACTGGTAAAATGTTTGGTATGGCATATGGTACTTTATGGAGCAGAGAACTGGACAATGAGAAAAAGAAGATATTAAAAGACTGGAAAATTTTGAGAAGGGTGAGCGAGAACATTTGTTTGACTGAAATAAGAACATGGAAGAGAAATTGGATTGGACACATGTAGGTTATTTTTCTTTCTTTAATGAAAACACCAAACACGAGAGGTATTAGAACCTAGAGTACTTAGTACCCTGCATGAGTTGGAGGTTAAGAAGACGAAAGAAGATATATGTTGATATTACATTTGAACTTCTGTAGACTGTAATTTTCAGGAAATACGTATGAAGGAAGGTTGTTCCAGGAAACAACAGTTGAATGAATAAATGAGGAAGATGAAAAGTTGGTTCGGTGAGTTTGAAGTTGGAAAGGAAATGGATGTTGGTTGGTGGCGGCACGTGTTTGGACTGTTTTGAAGAAGAGAGCGGAAATTATAAAACCAATTCAGAAGAACAGTGCCCATGGAAGTAACTGTAAAAAAGGCATGCAGCAGAAACAGTACATCTACGAGACAGAGAGTGGAGAGACTCTGTTAGAGATGAATCTTTAATTAACATAACTGCCTTCTTCTGAATGGAATCTAGAATCCTGAGAGAGGTTTTGGGAGCACTGCCCCAGATGTGGGAAGAATATTCCACGGTAAGGCGGATTTGCGATTTGTACAGAGTGAACAGCTGTTTGGAAGAAAGGTAATGCTGAGAGTGAAAGAGAAAACCAAGTTTTTCAGATGCAAAGGAAGCAATATTTGTAATGTGCTTGTGCCAATAGAGATTAGAAGTCAGGGTAATCACCAAAAGAGATATATCATATTGCCTAGAAATCGGAGTGTCACAAAAAATAAGAATATGAGCAGAAGAATTATTTTTGCAAGATATAAGACAGGACTGAGTTTTAGAACAATTGAAATCTGCAGATCAGCATTTAAGGAATTGGATATTCGAAAAGTTGAAGCTGATTGAGCAGGGCAAGGTTTCACAGAATGGAAAGTGGAATGCAATGTGCTATCATCGGCAAAATTATGGATAGGATTTCCTGTCAATAGAAGAAGGTCATTAATATACAAGAGTGGGGGGAAAAAAACTGAACCTTGGGGGACACCAGCATTAGTGGAGAAATTAGAAGACAGAGAGCCATCTACCATCACCCTCAGTGAGTGATCAGAGAGAAAACTGGATAACCAATTACAAAAAACAGTTGGCAAACCATAAGATGGAAGCTTGTTTAGAAGACCTTTATGCCAAACACGATCGAAAGCCATTGAGACGTCAAGAGCAACTGCTTGTGTTTCACCGAACTTTTCCACAGAATTTGTCCATAAATGGTAACATATAAGCCAAAATATCACCAGTGGATTCACACTGACAGAATCCATACTGGCGATCATTGATCAAATGGAATGTTTCTAGGTAGTTTATGAGTTGGCGGTTAATTGATTTCTCCATTATTTTAGAAAGAGTCAAAGTAATTGCAATGGGACAATAATTGGATGGGAGGGATTTGTCACCCTTTTTAAGAACTGGCTGGATATGAGAAAATTTCCAAGCAGAAAGAAAAACACCTTTGGAATAAGAAAGCGAAAAAAGGTGGCAAAGAACAGGAGTGAGTTCAGGTCTGCAGATTTTGAGAACAAGTGGAGAAATACCATCTGGACCTTTCTTAGCATCAAGATTCGTCAAAATTCTTCTGACATTCTTTTGACAGAAGACCACAGGAAGCATTGAATGGAGTGTGCTCAGAATGGTGGGAGGTGTTTTACCAAGATCATTAATACGCGAGTTGGAAGAAAAATAGGATGCTAGCAGGTCAGCTTTATCCTTGGCTGAAGTGACAATAGAACCATCTGGCTTTGACAGAGGTGGGAGCAGAAATGGGCAAAAGTTATGGCCAATAGCTTTGGTAAGAGACCAGAATCCTCGGCTACTATTAGGGCAAGAAGCAAGTTTTCTACTTTTAGCCTGTTCAAAATCTAGTTTGGACTGATTAATAACTGCTTAACATTTGTTGCGAGCTTTGATGTAGGCAGAAAATGAAACAGAAGAACTGGAAACAAGCCAATTACGATATGCAACATTCTTCTCCTGAACGGCCTTAGCACATTTATTGGAAAACCAAGGTTTAGATAAAGGACGAGTTTAGATAAAGGACTGGATAAAAGGGTGGTTGAGTGGGACAGACAGTGGTAATTAATGGACACTGCTCTTCGATTGATTTTACCTTTGATTGACTTTGTGGATTAATGTTAATATGGAAAGTGGAATGCAATGTGCTTGTGGAAAACAACAATGGGCCCAACACCAGCATATGGTGTTGGGCCCATTGTTGTTTTGTATATTTATCAATGATATCGATGAAGGTATAACAGGCTAAACGTCAAGTTTGTAGATGATACAAAGGTTAGCATGGTTATAATTCTAATAGCATTTAAGGGAAAAAGCCTGAAACTACATGGGAGTATAACTAACGTATACATTAGTGCAAGTGCATCAGATTTATTCATAGCTATCTACCAAAGATATATAATATCTACCGTTATTATATACTTGGATTTCAGTAAAGGTTTTGATACTGTTGCACATGGAAGACTGCTTTAGAAATTGGAGCAGTATGGCATTAAGAGCAAGTTGCTCCAAGGGATAAAGGGATGGTTGAATGAGAAATGGCAAAGAGTGGTAATAAATGGACACTGGTGTACATGGACTAAAGTTATTAGTGGAGTCCCCCACGGTTCGGTCGTGAGCCCATTGTTGTTTTGTGTATTTATCAATGATATTGATCAAGGTATATTAGGCTTAATGTCTAAGTTTGGAGATGATACAAAGGGTGGCAGCACTGTGAATGACAGTAATGGCAGTGTGCTACTACAACATGATCTAGAAAAGTTAGGCAGATGGGCTGAGAAGTGGCAACTGAAATTTAAAACTGACAAATGCAAGTGTGTGGTACTACACTTAGGTTGGTAGAAAATGAAAAGGATCTGGGAGTAATAGCGCAGTCAGATATCAAGTTTTCTGAGCAATGCAGACAGGCTGCCAGAGCAGTATGGTATTGCAAATGATATACAGGACTTTTGCTAGTACGGAAAAGGAGGTGATTATTTCCTTTGTATAAGGCAATGGTCAGGCCAGGGCTTGAGTACTGCGTACAGGTTTGGAGGCCTCATTTTAGGAAGGATGTAGAGTTGCTTGAGCATGTACAGAGAATGGCAAGATTGATGAGGATAACGAAGGGATCCTCTTACCAAGAAAGGCTTAAGTTTTGCAAATCGCAGCAGCTGGAGACTAGGCATGTGCGAGTTGATCTGACTGAGGTGTATAAGCCTTGAATGGTTTGAACATGCTCAATGCAGATGGGATTCTTCCTCTTGCTCAGAATAATCACCTGAGGGGGCATAAATTCAAATTGAGGAAAGACATTTGTAGAATAGATGTGCGGAAATTTGCCTTTAGCCAGCATGTGGTTAATTGCTGGAACAAACTTCCATCTGTCGTGGAAGTTGATAGCTTAAATAAATTCAAGGAGAAACTGGACAAACTTTTAGAGGGAATGGATGTGTGAATTTTTTTTTTTGGCTGATTCTACATAAGATCATACATACGCTTGCTTTCTTGCATCACATGACTACATTACTATTACCATTACGTTGTACGGAATCAATGGAAGGTTACTGTGCGACAGTTGACATAAGTGATGCGACCTGTTACTGAGTTGTCAAATGGGTAAACACCACCTCCCACTGACAAGACTGAAAAAAATTATGCTAGGTAAATGTTCATGGTGAGCGAAGGGTGCACTGCTCGGTACAGGCTCAAGGTAGGTTGAGCCTGTAGAACCATGCAACAGTTGACATTAGAAAAAAAATATGGAGAATGCAAGAACAATATCCCAAATGCCAATGTGATGCACACTCAGACATGAGATTCCACAGCAGATGACCCAAGAGGCACCCTCTCATCATCACTAATCATCATCAATAACGAATGCTGGTTGGACACTAGAGGACTAGAAAAGAGTGTGCTGGTTGGATGAATCCAAATACCTGGCGCAACACACCAACAGATGCACAATCAACACGGTGCCTACTATCCAAGTAAGTGGCAGTGGTTGCCCAATATGGACATGTTTTGCTGGCAATAACTAGGCCCCTAATGTGTATGGACCAACGTTTCACTGATAATGTCTACCGACAGCTCTTAGGTGTTTGTTTGTTATTTGGTTTTTAGGAGCATTAGCAACTAAGGCCATATTGCTTTGGGAATATGCGGTGGTCATTCCCTGACCTTTCCGCATCCTCCGTATTTGGCGGTGACGGGCTCGAACCCCGGTCTAATCAAGAAGCTTGTGCTACGCACTGCTGCTCCTTCCCACCTGGCTACGGAGGTGCCAGCTCTTAGATGACCACGTTCGCCCTCCCATGCGATATGATATGAATAGTGCACATGATAATGCACCATGTCATCGGCCCCCACACTGTGCACAAGTGGTTCAAGGAACCCAGTGAAGATATCACCTATCTTGATTGACCTCCAAATTCACCAGAACTCAATCCAATTGAACAGCTATGGGATATGAAACAGAAAGTGAGGTGAATGGACACACAACCGTCATCTATTCCGGCACTGTGGAAAGCGTCGCAGGTAGCAAGGTCGCAGATCCCTACGGATGTCTTCAGTGGAGTCAATGCACAGGCAAATAGTAGCTGTTATCCATGTAGAACAACACAGTATATTAGGTAAGTGGTCATAATTCAGTGATCACTCAGTTTATATATATACACAAGGCTTTTTTTCCTGCTGGAATAGTATTTATTTATCCTGGAAAAGTCTTCTTAGGTTGGGTAAATTCATATCTTGATGATAAATAAGCTCATACACCAACCATTAATTAAAATAGCTCTTTACTGTGAGTGGAATTTACAAATTAAAATAATATACTTACAATAACATTTAATGTATAAAATAAAAATAAAACTGCAAAGATACACTATATAAAGATTACAACTGTAATAAACTCATTGTAATAAAATTACCTAAAATACACTGGATTAAAAGCGCTAAAGCCTGTAGCTTTCGGAAGCATCAGCTTCCTTCCTCAACAGTAATAGATCTTCTGGCAACAGTTCCTTATACAGTGGATTCCGGTTATTTGGGCCACCGGTTAATCGGGGCAGCCGTTTATTTGGGGCAAATCTTAAAAAACAAAAACCAATCGAGAAAATAGCCAGGGTTTACTTCGCTTAATTGGGACAAAATGCCGTTTAATCGGGGCAGGAGACCTCAGCACTGGAGATTACCCTACGATTATCTCCGACCGTACCATGTAGTTCGGTCGGATTTTTGGAGGTCACAACCATAAAACAATAAAAACAATTAGCAGTCACCTGTTTATTGGGCTTTTCTGTTAGTGCAATCTATCATAAACGGACAGTAAACTCGATCTTATTGAATTTGCGATAATACCGGCAGCTGGAATTCTGTGGGTTATTATGGTAAAATGTGTTTACACTTCCATGAAATCTTCAATCAAATAAAAAAAATTAATTTTCAGATCTTCTCTTCATTCCTATTTTTAAAGCTTCCTAATTTGTTACTCCGTTCTCACTTGCGCGTGTTGTGTTACTTGCAATTTGTGTGCCCTGTTCTTTGTTATTGATTGCTTATCTTTTTACTGTTTTAAATTTCAGTCTCCACCAACAAATGTCAGCGAACAGAAATGTCAACTAGTTTAGTTAGTATGTACATATTACAGTACGTATTAATTATTCCGATTACCACGTATATTCTTCCGATTTTCACGTATCATTTAATTTTTTAATTGGTAAGGTAATAAAGGGTAAGTTTGTGCTTAATATATCTTTACTTTTATAGCCTGTGGATAATATTCCTCCTATTTTCGCTAATTAGAATCACTGTTTAATAGAATTAAAATTCAATTCACAAACGTGATCATAATGACCGGCGCTTACTGCACATCGTATAGTGAACGGTACTTTACTATTTTGAGTTCGTCGTAACGTGATTTGATTGTACAGTGAACTAATTGTAAAGGGGGGGGGGGTAAATTATATTTTCAACTATTTACGTGAAACTTCGGATAATTGGGACAGCCGCTTAATCGGGCCAAAATGCACAGTCCCGATGTGTCCCAAATAACCGGAATCGACTGTATATAACAGACTCACGGTATTTCCCCACGTGGTTCCATCGGCGCATGGTTAGAATTGGAAGGGGAAATAGCTCGGGAGCGCGCAAAGCAAAACCGTTCATCCGTACATAGGACAATAGTTTCAAATAGGGGATGCAAACGCATACCCTTGTCCCTATTCATGGTATTGTTGTCGGATGAACAGATTCGTAGGCTCTCGAGCCATTTACGGTGCCAGAATCCATGCGCTCGATTCATAATAACCGTCAACGTCTGGGGAGATTTAATGCTACCTCTCCCAATAATGCTCGGCCACAGCAGACTTGTTATAATCAGCGGTTTTTATAGCATTTAAATGCTCCCCCAAGACGATCCTTTAACCACCGTTTTGTTTCGCCCACATAACATTCCCCACAATCCCGGCATTCTATCCTGTAAACAACTCCACTACTAAGGTCCTTTGCGATTGGATCTTTTACCTGGGACACAACTGTGTGCAACCTCTGCCTGGGAAGCTGCACACAGCGTGTTTTGAAATCCCATAAAATTCTGATTAACTGCTCAGTAAGACCCGGATAGTAAGGAATGTATGAGGTAGCCACAGCGACAAACAGTTCTCTACCGTTGGACACTATTCCTTTGCTGTATCTGTCCACAATCCGCTGGGGATATCCGCATTTTCTAAGGTCTGCTGTGACCCGTTTGATTTCACATTCTTTATCCTCAGAAGTAGTACAGTGTGACATTGCTCTATCCACTAGAGCTTTTACCACACTATTGTTATGTTGTCCAGCTTGTGTCGAGCTGTAGTGGGTGTATTGACCTCTACACATAGGATTTTTAAAAACCGAAGTTTTTAGCTAGGGCCCATCCTAGAGATCAATACATCCAAAAATGCAAGGGTGCCACCTGTCTCCACCTCTGAGGTAAACTGTATAAATTGGGAGAAGCTATTAAGCCAATGAGGTGCATCCTCCTCTCTCCCCTTTTGGACCATGGTGAAAGTATCGTCAACGTACCTCTTCCATTTTTTCGTGGGAAACTGGAACTCATCAAAAACTCTACTTTCCAACTCTTCCATAGCCAGGTTGGCCACGTTGGCACTAATGGGGAAACCCATGGCTGTACCGTGAACCTGTTTCTACATGACTCCTTCAAACACCATAGTGGTGCTGGCCAGACAAAGTTCTACACCTGAACAAATGTCCTCTATACTTAAGGGCGATCTGTTAACCAAAGCGACATCGTCACTCAGTGCCATTCTCACACAATAAACTCCACGCTCGATAGGAATGCATGTAAATAATGACACAATGTCAAAGAAATCATAGTCTCATTTTCTACTATGATCAAATCCTTCACAAATCCCACAAATAATCCCACAAACTCTTTACTGTTTTTAATGACATAGTCAGACTGACCCACAACAGGCGAAATCAATTTTGCCAAACACCCTGACAAGGCATATGTGGGGCTGCCTCTAAATGAGACAATGGGTCTAAGAGGTACTTCAGTCTTGTGAGTTTTTGGCAATCCATAGAACCTGGGGAGTTGGCATCCAGTAGTGTGCAATGACCAATATGTCTCCTTGGAAATCTTATCTGCCTTTAACCAAATCTGCACCAATTTATTAATACGTTGCTCCAGGCTGACTAACAGGTTTCTTTGAATAACTTTGTAAGTATTATTATTCTGTAAAAGCTCCAATGCTTTTTTTCAATTTTATTGTAAGTATGTTGTTTTAATTTGTAAATTCCAGTCACAGTAAAGAGCTATTTTAATTAATGGTTGGTGTATGAGCTTATTTATCGTCAAGATATGAATTTACCTAACCTCAGAGGCCTTTTCCAGGATATTTATAGTTATTATGGCCAATTTGTAGTGTAACACATCCGACAATTTCAGAAGTATTATGTGAAAGAGGCTATTCAAGACAGAAGCAGCACCTAAGGTTTGTGCACCGCTGTAAAACCTATGGACTTGTACGACATGGTTTTAGAATTAAAACACCATTCCAGGATGACAGATTAGAGTGGGCTATGTCATGTTACCAAAAGAGGATAATGAAGGTTTGGATCTGCAAGGTGCATGAGGAGTTAAGAGATACTAGGAGACACATTGATTTATACCTAGGTATTATTAGTAGCAATGTAACTTCTGAGCACTTGGCTCTTGTTAGAAGACTGGTTTCGGATAAAGTCATTAGAGTAGCGAATTTATATAGGCAGATCATGAAATTGAATAGGTTAGTAGGAGAAGATGCAGTACAGCGTAATGATAGAAATACACAATTTGAGTAGTAGGCAACTTACTAAAGAGCAGGAAAGAGTTTTATAGGCCCTAAGTTCACACTTGTACCTTCCAAACCATCCAACGTGGAAATAGAAATGGGTATTGAGTGGGCAATTTGTAAGTTACAGGAAGCCTTAGCCAATGAGATCCGTGTGAAGTCAGCCGCTATTTTGAGCCAAGTGAGGAAAGCACCTCCGAATCTTAATTTTAGTCAAAGGAGAGCATTAGAAGAGTTAAGAAGAGATGATGGAATTGTAGTTTTGCCCACGGACAAGGGGAGATCTACGGTAAAGTACTAAATAAAGAAGATTATCAAAAAAAAAAAAAGCATTGGCGCTTTTACAGAATAATAATACTTACAAAGTTATTCAAAGAAACCCGTTAGTTGGCCTGGAGCGACGTGTTAATAAATTGGTGCAGATTTGTTTAAAGGCAGATAAGATTTCCAAGGAGACATATTGGTCGTTGAATGCTACTGGATGCCAACTCCACAGGTTCTATGGATTACCAAAAACTCACAAGACGGAAGTACCTCTTAGACCCATTGTCTCAATTATAGGCAGCCCCAAATATGCCTTGTCAGGGTATTTGGCAAAATTGATTTCGCCTGTTGTGGGTCAGTTTGACTAGGTCATTAAAGAGTTGGTGGGATTTGTGAAGAATTTGATCACAGAAGAAAATGAAACTATTATTTCTTTTGACGTTGAGTCATTATTTACATGCATTCCTATCAAGCATGGAGTTTATTGTGTGAGAATGGCACTGAGTGATGATGTCTCTTTGGTTAACAGATTGCCCTTAAGTATAGAGGACATTTACTCAAGTGTAGAACTTTGTCTGGCAGCACCACTATGGTGTTTTAACGAGTCATGTACAAACAGGTTCACGGTACAGCTATGAGTTCTCCCATTAGTGCCATCGTGGCCAACCTGGCTATGGAAGAGTTGGAAAGTAGAGTTTTTGATGAGTTCTAGTTTCCCATGAAGAAATGGAAGAGGTACAGTGACGATACTTTCAGCGTGGTCCAAAAGGGGAGAGAGGAGGATGCACTTCATTGGCTTAATAGCTTCTCCAATTTATACAGTTTACCTCAGAGGTGGAGACAGGTGGCACCCTTGCATTTTTGGATGTATTGATCTCTAGGATGGGCCCTAGGCAAAAAACTTTGGTTTCTAAAAAAACCTATGTGTAGTGGTCAATACACCCACTACAGTTCAGCACAAGCTGGACAATATAAGAATAGCGTGGTAAAAGCTCTAGTGGATAGAGCAATGTCACACTGTACTACTACTACTTCTGAGGATAAAGAATGTGAAATCAAATGGATCACAGCAGACCTTAGAAAATGTGGATACGCCCAGAGGATTATGGACAGATACAGGAAAGGAATAGTGTCCAACTGTAGGGAACTGTTTGTTCCTGTGGCTACTGCATACATACATTCCCTACTATCCGGGCCTTACTGAGCGGTTAACCAGAATTTTACGGGGTTTCAAAACAAGCTGTGTGAAGCTTCCCGGGCGGAGGTTGCACACAGTTGTGTCCCAGGTAAAAGATCCAATTGCAAAGGACCTTAGCAGTGGAGTTGTTTACAGGATAGAATGCCCAGATTGTGGGAAATGTTATGTGGGCGAAACAAAACGGCAGTTAAAGGATTGTCTGGGGAAGCATTTAATGCTTTAAAAACCGCTGATTATAACAAGTCTGCCGTGGCCGAGCATTATTGGGAGAGGCAGCATCAAATCTCCCCAGAGGATGCGGTTATTATGGATTGAGAGCATGGATTCTGGGAATGCAAATGGCTTGAGAGCTGGCAATTCTGTTCATCCGACAACAATACCATGAATAGGTACAAGGGTATGCGTTTGCATCCCCTATTTGAAACTTGTTGTTGTCGTTATTTGGATTTTAGGAGCATTAGGAACTAAGGCCATATTTCTCTGGGAATATGCGGTGGTCATTCCCTGACCTTGCCGCATCCTCTGTATTTGGTGGTGACGGGCTCAAACCCAGGTCTAATCAAGAAGCGTGTGCTACGCACTGCTGCTCCTTCCCACCTGGCTACGGAGGCACCTATCTGAAACTATTGTCCTAAGTACGGATGAATGGTTTTGCTTTGCGCGCTCCCAAGCTATTTCCGCTTCCAGTTCTAATCATGCGCTGATGGAACCACGTGGGGAAATACCGTGAGCTTGTTATATATAAGGAAGTGTTGCCAGAAGATCTATTACTGTTGGGGAAGGAAGCTGATGCTTTCGAAAGCTACAGGCTTTAGCGCTTTTAATCCAGTTTATTTTGGGTAATTTTATTACAACTATTTTATTACAGTTTTAATCTTTATATAGGGTATCTTAGCAGCTTTATTTTTATTTTATACATTAAATTTTATTGTAAGTATGTTATTTTAATTTGTAAATTCCAGTCACAGTAAAGAGCTATTTTAATTAATGGTTGGTGCATGAGCTTATTTATCGTCAAGATATAGTATTCATTTTTTTAATCAAAGTATTTAAAAAAAAAACACAAAAAAAAACACATTTTAAATGAAGAAAAATATTTATTTTAAAATAAAAATTATTTAAAAAATATAATAATTATTTTAAATAAAAATTATTACATTGGTGTGTTGTGCATCACTGAACTCAGGGGAAGTGACTCATCTATTGAATTGTTCAGCAATCAAAATGGTTAATTAAAAATTAAAATGCTTAATTAAACCATTCAGGGCCATCATGCAGTCAGAGATATAAACAGCGAATATAAGAATTGCAATAAGAAATATGATACCATGATTTTACTGTGGAAATCTTTATAAAAAATTTTTAAAAATAAATAATACCTATTCAATTAGTTTTATTAATTTCTTTTGTTCAATTTAATATACTTTTATAATTTGAAATGTCAAATTTGCATTTATGATGCCTATTTAAATGTAACTTTATTTAAACCATCACTGTGGAATGAGAATGTGTACTGTTTATTGTGTTATTATTTGAAATATCAAATAAAGAAAAAGGTGACTTTATTAACACAATGCAAAAAAGAAACAAAAGTGCAGGGCCAGTGGCAAAAGTAACAAACGGCCAAAATTATAAAATAATTTTTTTCTTGAGATCTCACGAAAAAAAATCTTTCAAAAACGAACTGTTTAAGACTTTAAAAAACTTTCCCAAATTCAAAAATTTTGCACATTTACCACCATGATTTTCTAAAAAATTTCCTGTGAAGGACCCTCAGATGACCCCTTTTGTAGGGAGATTTCCTCAGCATTCTGTAAGTGAATATGTTACAAAAGAGGTCCTTTGTGTACTGTGCAGGTGGAAATTTATTGTAAAAAGCAAAACAGTAACAGACAATTTAAAAAAAAAAGCATTTTATTTACAAAAAATCAATGATCATAAAATGCAACATGATATTTTTTTAAATAAGAAAGAGAAAATATAAATCTAAAAACTAAAGTAATGAAAAGTTAATTTTACATATTCCAAAACTCTATTTCTTTGTTGTAATTTTTTTTAAGATTTTGAAAAAAATAAGGAACTGGTGTATACTCTGTATATTATAGTAGACAAAATTTCAACGAATATCATAATTTATGCAATGCATTGAATGGTTATAATAGGTGATTTTTAAATATATTAGAATGAACTGAGAAACTTTAAATTACATTTTAGGTTTTAAATACTGAACATGGATTAATAAAATCATGGACTAAGCAACTATTTCTACTTATTTATTAGCACTTTATAGATGTTTACCAGACAGAAGAACCGTTGTTACTTGGAAACAAAATTAAATAAATAAATGGTTTTATTTATTTAAAAATAAATAAAAGCATTTGTCTATAGCATTCCTTTTTAATGCAGTTTGACACTTTTATCCCATATTGCATATTCTATACAAATCTTTGAAATTAAAATTTCAGTACTTAGGCTTAATTTCTGCATTATAAGTTTTCTTCATGTCACCATAAATTTGTGCTTTCTATGGTAGCAGTTTCCATAATTGCCTTAAAGCTAGAGGTGCAAATAATGCATACCCAGTTGAGTGACATTTCCTATACTTCCACTGGGAATAGGCTATCAACAACCTTAAACTAAAATCTGTATTAGTGGATTAACATAAGAGGCAATGACATGCTGTTATTGGTTTTTTTTTTTTTTTTGATTTGGTAGTTGTTGGCGCATCGGCTTCTGTGGCCATATTGCACCTCCCAAGGTTTTTGCAGTACTTTGATCCAAGCCCGAGGCGGGAATCGAACCCGCGATCTTTGGGTTGCCGGGCAGGTACTTTACCCACTCGGCTAGCCCGGTCGGCTTGCTGCTGTTATTGGGCAAATTCAGATCACCTTATATGATTCATTTAGACTACCTATGGCTGCTGGTCCTAGGTAACCATGCCACCCGCATTCTACATTTAGCGATACTAAGATTGACGTGAAGAGACATTTTATTGAAATTTTTTTACAAGATCAAATTATACATTCAGGAAAGGTGTGTACTGATAGTTTCAAAAAAAAAAAAAAAAAAAAAAACACAATTACAATAATGTGAATTTATCTTATTACTTAGTATACAATGAGGTGTTAACAATTTGACATCAGTTTTGCTATTTTCCAACAGATGAATTTTCTTGAATTTTTGTCATTAGATGAATATCATAAATTATGATATAACACACACAAATGCCGGAAAATCAAATAAATCAATAGCTCTTTGATTAGTCGAGGAATATACACTGTTTACCTCAGGAATAATTAAAAAGGCTTTTTAGCATTTCATATTGAATCCTATATTTTTGCTGTTTGTGCAATAACTAATAGAGATTTCTGAAATTTTAAATGGAGAAATCAAAGAATACACTGTTGTTGACAATCACTGGGAGTTTCAGCTGTGTGGACAGATTAGATGACTAGCAAGTTGAAATTTGATCTAAGTTTCTTTGCCACAGAAATGATCAATTAAATAATGGTGTAGATAAGATCATAAATTGGTGTTAATGCATGTCAGACCCTTATTACCTACAGTTCATCAATCTAGTGTTTTCCTGCATTTTCTAATCTTAAGTCTATCCTCAGTCTTAAGAATTTCATTAAAATAGCTTTCTGCAAAATTGAAGTTGCCAGTCATTCCCTCACGTTTTCCACAGCTGAAGGACTACGCAGCATCAGCCAAAAAAAAAAAAAAAAAAAATCAACTTCACCCCTCTGTTCGTTCGAAATACCTGTCCAGCTGAGTCTTAAATTTATTTAGGCTATCAACTTCCACAATAAGGGATGGAATTCTGTTCCACCAACCAACTACCCGGGGGCTAAAGGCAAATTTCTGCACATCTATCCTACATCTGTGTTTCCTCAATTTGAATTTATGCCCTCTTAGGTGATTATTCTGAGCAAGAGGCAGAATCCCATCAGCATTGAGCATGCTCACACTATTCAAGGCTTTATACACCTCTCTTAGATCACCTCGCCAGTGCCTAGTCTCCAGACACTGTAATTTGCAAAACTTAAGCCTTTGTTCGTAAGAGCAATCCTTTGTTCCAATCACTAATCTTGTTGCCCTTCTCTGTACTCGTTCCAGCAACTCTACATCCTTCTTGAAATGAGGACTCCAGACCTACATACAGTACTCAAGGTGGGGCCTGACCATTGCCTTATACAAGGGAATAATCACCTCCTTATCCCTGCTAGAAAAATTCCTGTATATCATTGATAAGACACCATGAGCTACTCTTGCAGCCAGTCTGCACTGCTCAGAGAACTTCATATCTGCCCGCACAATTACCCCCAGGTCCTTTTCATTCTCTACCACTGTCAGTGTATTACCACAGAGTTGATACGTTGCTCTGGGGTTACTTTTTCCCTATGTAGTACTTTACATTTGTCAATGTTAAACTTCATTTGCCACCTCTCAGCCCATCTGCTCAACCTTTCCAGATCCTGTTGCAGCAGCATAGCGCCAGTAGTGTCCTTAACAACCCTGCCAACTTTGTATCGTCTGCAAACTTGGACATTAAGCTTGGTATACCATCATCAATCTTATTTATAAATACAGAAAACAATAATGGACCCAAAACTGAACCCTGAGGGACTCCACTAATAACATTAGTCCACGATGAGCAGTGTCCATTGATTACCACTCTCTGTCTTCTCCCCCTCAACCACCTCTTTATCCATAGCAGCAATTTGCCTCCAATGCCACGCTGCTCCAATTTGTGCAGGAGTCTTAGATGTGCAGCAGTATCAAAAACCTTTCTAAGATCCAAGTATATAATATCAAATTATTCCCTGCATCCAGTTCTTTTGTGACTGCATCATAGTATCCAATCAAATTGGTCAGCCAAGACTTTCCCTTAAAAAAACCATGCTGTGTCCGAGCTATAAGTTTGGAGTGGATCACATCAGGAGGACTGACATTGTTCAACAAAGGACCCCTGGTTAGTCTTTGCACAGTAGAACTGCTCTTTGTTAGGTCATTTCATTTTAGGAGGCATCATTTTAGGAAGGATGTAGATTTACTTGAGCGTGTACAGAGAAGGGCAACAAGATTGGTGAGGGGAATGAAGGGATCCTCCTACCAAGAGAAGCTTAAGTTTTGCAAATTGCAGTGGCTGGAGACTAGGCACCTGCGCAGTGATCTGATTGAGGTGTATAAGGCCTTGAATGGGTTGAGCACGCTGAATTCTGATGGGATCCTTCCGCTTGTTCGGATTACAAACCTAAGGGGGCATAAATTCAAATTAAGAAAAGACAGATGTAGAATAAATGTGCGGAAATTTGCCTTTAGCCAGCAGGTGGTTAATTGCTGGAACAAACTTCCATCTGTCATAGTGGAAGTTGATAGGTTGAATAAATTTAAGGAGGAACTGGACAGGCATTTGGAGGGAATGGTGTGATTTTTTTTTTTTTTTGGTTGATGCTGCATAAGCTCATACACATGCCACTACTACTACTACTACTACTACTTCGAGGAATCAGAAGAATACCAATTGCTTCTTAAATGCAACATTATTCTGCTGGTTATTTGGGGTAATTTATCCTGGAGTTCACGAAACCTTACACTGCAATTTAAAGAAGAAAACGATGACTTAGATTGCCGCCAAGAGCTGTGCCTAATCTGATACATCTCTCTGTTATGATTTCCTTGATGTCATTATGTGGAAGTGTTTTTATTTATTTATTTTTGACCATAGGAGCATCATACAACATAATGAATTTTTGTCTGTAAACTTCTCTATGTTACTTCTCTTTGTAAACTTCTCTAGGAATACTGTGGTTTGTAAAGTTTATGATAATCTTTCACTTTGGAGTCGCATATTTCCAGCATTGCCTGAGCATAAGCATCGACCTGTGATGAAACCTCTTAAGAAAACCTGTCATTCAGAGCTTGCATATCACTTACACAATTTGCCCATCTATGATGGCTGTCAAAGAAAGCCACCATAGAGGGTCTTTCTGAATAATCAGCATTACTCAGAAAAAATTAAATTGAGAATTAAGAATAAAGAATTGAATAAGAGAAAAAAAAAAAAACTAATTTTATTTTTAATTTTTTGCACTTAAAGCCGTGATATCTCACTACATACTGTAGATTATTTTTTATTATACTAGCTTTTTTAATTTCCTGCACTTATAAAGTGATATTTCATAGTAAGCATGGGGAATATCGCTGTCGATGATTCAACTGTTGATGATCCTCCTCAGGTAGCTAACAAACTAAATGAATATTTTGCATCAACATTCACACGAGGAGTTATTCAGGGAGGGAAATGCCAGAAGGGTATTAAACTCTAGCAGTAAGCTAGATAATCTTGTAATAACTGAGAGTAAAGTGGAGGAGAAATTGTTGAATATAAAAGAGAGAAAGGCACTTAGGGGTGGATGGAATCTATCCAGTTATATTAAAGGAGGCAGCAAAGTAGTAGCAGTAGTAGTAGTAGTAATCGTGGCATTTGATGCAAGAAATCAAGCTTATGAGCTTAGGTAGCATCAACCAAAAAAAAAAAAAAATTAACACAACCATTCCCTCTAAATGTTTGTCCAGTTCCTCCTTAAATTTATTTAACCTATCAACTTCCACAATGAGAGATGGAAGTTTGTTCCAGCAATTAACCAACCCGATGGCTAAAGGCAAATTTCCGCACATCTATTCTACATCTGTCTTTCCTCAATTTGAGTTTATGTCCCCTTAGGTTCATAATCTGAAAAAGCGGAAGAATTTCGACTTGTTCAGATTCCTTGGTTACTTGGGTAATTTATACTGGAGTTCACGAAACATTACACTGCAATTTAAAGAAAAAAATGATGGCTTAGATTGCCGCCAAGAGCTGTGCCTAATCTGATACATCTTTCTGTTATGATTTGCCTGATTGTCCTATGATGAACTTATCTTTTCAACTTATCATTATGTGGAAGTGTGGTTTTTTTTTTTTTTTTTTGACCATAGGAGCATTATACAATATAATGAATTTTTGTCTGTAAACTTCTCTATGCCATTAACGGCGTATGTCATTCTATGTCATTGAAGACCTTATAAAGTTCAATCAGATGACCATCCAAATGCCTAGTCTCCAGCCGCTGCAATTTGTAGAACTTGAGCCTCTCTTGGTAAGAGCATCCCTTCATTCCCCTCACCAATCTTGTTGCCCTTCTCTGCACACGCTCAAGCAAATCTACATCCTTCCTAATATAAAGGCCTCCAGACCTGTACGCAGTACTCAATGTGTGGCCTGACCATTGCCTTATACAGAAGGACAATCACCACCTTTTTTTTCCCTGCTAGCAAACTTCCTGTATATCATTGACAAAACCCCATGACCTGCTCGGGCAGCCTGTCTGCATTGCTCAGAAAACTTCATATCTGACTGCATAATTACTCCCAGGTTTTTTCATTTTCTACCACCCTAAGTGTAGTACTACACAGTTGGTACGTTCCGCTGGGATTACTTCTACCCATATGCAGTACTTTGCATTTGTCAATGTTAAACTTCAGTTGCCACTTCTCAGCTCATCTTCCCAAATTTTCTAGATTCTATTGCAGTAGCACACTGCCATTACTGTCTTTAACAACCCTGCCAACCTTTGTATCATCTGCAAATTTCGACACTAAGCCTGATATACTTTCATCGATATCATTGATAAATATACAAAACAACAATAGACCCAACACTGAACCCTGTGGGATTCCACTAATAACATTAGTCCATGAAGAGCAGCTCCCATTGATTACCACCCTCTGTCTTCTCCCACTCAACCATCCTTTTATCCATTGTAGCAGTTTACCATTAAAGTAAGTAAGCAAACTTTTAGTCATACTTATGTGAGCTTCCTTGGACTCAGGAGAGGTACCCATGGACTGGAGAAGTGCAAATGTCACCCCAATCCGCAAAGGAGAATCAAAGGGAGATGCAGGTAATTACAGACCTGTTAGTTTAACTTCTGTTCCAGGGAAATTAATGGAGGCATTGGTTAAAGAAGCACTGCAGGATCATCTATCCAAGACTTCAGTTATAGCTCGGACACAGAATAGGTTTGTTAAGGGGAAGTCTTGTCTGACCAATTTGATTGGATAGTATGATGTAGACATAAAGGAACATGATGCAAAGAATAATTTTGATAATATATATTTGGATCTTAGAAAAGCTTTTGATACTGTAGCACATGGAAGACTGCTGCACAAATTGGAGCAGTGTAGCATTGGAGGCAAATTGCTGCTATGGATAAAGGGATGGTTGAGTGGGAGAATACAGAGAGTGGTAATCAATAGACACTGCTCTTCGTGGATTAATGTTATTAGTGAAGTCCCCCAGGGTTCAGTGTTGGGTCCGTCCATTGTTGTTTTCTGTATTCATTAATGATACTGATGATGGTATATCAGGCTTAATGTCGATGTTTGCAGACAATACGAAGGTCGGCAGGGTTGTTAATGACACTAATGGCAATACACTGCTGCAACAGGATCTAGAAAAGTTGAGCAAATGGGCCAAGAGGTGGCAACTGAAGTTTAACATTGACAAATGTAAAGTACTGCATATGGGAAGCAGTAACCCCAGAGTAACGTATCAACTGTGTGGTACTACACTGACAGTGGTAGACTGTGAAATGGACCTGGGGTAAATGTGCAGGCAGATATGAAGTTTTCTGAGCAGTGCAGACGGTCTGCAAGAGTAGGTCACGGTGTCTTTTCAATGATAAACAGGAATTTTTCTAGCAGGGATAAGGAGGTGATTATTCCCTTGTATAAGGCAATGGTCAGGCCACACCTTGAGTACTGTATACAGGTCTGGAGGTCATTTTAAAAAAGGATGTAGAGGTGTTGGAACGAATACAGAGAAGGGCAACAAGATTAGTGAATGGAACAAAGGGTTTCTCTTATGAAGAAAGGCTCAAGTTTTGTATGGAGACTAGGCACTGGCGAGGTGATCTGATTGAGGTGAATAAAGCCTTGAATGGTTTGAGTATGCTAAATGCTGATGGGATTCTTCCTCTTGCTCAAAAATCGCCTGAGAGGGCATAAATTCAAATTCAGGAAAGACAGTTGTAGGATAGCTGTTTGGAAGTTTGCCTTTAGCCAGTGGGTGGTTGATTGCGGGAACAAACTTCCATCTGTCGCTGTAGAAGTTGATAGCTGAAACAGATTCAAGGCAGAACTAGACAAACATTTGGAGCGAGTGGATGGGTGAAATGGGAAGGGTGGTTTTTTTTTTTTTTTTTTGGCTGATGCTATATAAGCTTGCTTTCTTGCATGATGTGCCCTTGCTAATGCTAATACTAATTTGAATTTGAATAGAAGATTAAATTATTTTCAAAGCAAAGTTATTAATTTTGATCTGCATCAGTAATTATTTTTTAAATCAGAGTAAAGACATAAAGAATGTATATGTGTACATAAAATGTGCTGAATGTTTGCATAGCCATTTCCTCACAGTGTTTGGTTTCTATTTCAGTTTCTCTCGCAACACATTGTTATTGGTCAAAAATGAGGAAAATGCATTTTTTTTTTTTTCTCCCCCAGATAAAGAGACTGCCATTACTAAAGATATTTCTACTTATTGTCTCATATAGTGGCAAAATAAAGAATAGAATTACAAAGGGTGCCACTTTAAACAATTTCTTGCCTTTTATTTACAAAAATATTCCATGTGACATGTAGTGAAAGTATGCCTATTCGTGGCTTTTTTGTGCACTTACTAGAGTGTTAAATGAAGTAAAATTATGGAAAATAAAAAACTATTTGGAGAATAAATAATTTTATTTATAACGTTTCTTAAAGATCATAAATGCATGCATATTTGAAGCTATTTACTTCATGTTATTAGAGTCAAGGTGTCATTTTGCTCAATGCTGTCCACACTGGTTTCTTGAAACGTGCACAGTAGGTGATGGTCATTTTTTGCAGTATTATTATTATTATTATTATTATTATTATTATTAGCTGTATGTTGCAAGGAAGCCTGAGGCTTTTGCTGCACCAGCCAAAAAAAAAAAAAAAAAAAAAATTCTAAGTTATCCTGTGTGTGTGTGTGTGTGTGAGGGAGAGAGAGAGAGAGAGAGAGAGAGAGAGAGAGAGAGAGAGAGAGAGAGAGAGAGAGAGAGAGAGAGAGAGAGAGAGAGAGAGAACAAGAGTCAGAAGTAAAAGGGATTCACTAAGAAAGAGAAGAATGATGATATCCAGCTCAGGACCCTGGGTGTACTAAGCCCATACTCACCAGATGTGAGCTCCCGGGGGACTTGATGGGCAGAATGTGCACATTCCTTTACCACTCGTAAATGCTTCTTGAAAAGTGTTTCCTAAAACTTCTCTCCAATAATCTGGCATAATGGCTTTGATGAAGTTCGTGAAAAATAATAATAAATGTTCTTTTTCTATGTATTTGTATACATCTCATCAGAAATTCATAAAAGTGATAACATTTATTGTATATATGCATCTAAAAAAAAAACCAAATCCAAATACAAAAAACAAATCCTCTAAATCCAAGCAGTTGTTCATCTACTGCCAAAAAGGGTTCCTGGATTATAGGAATTTCCGTAATGTTTGACTAATTCCATATGGATCTGTTGCTTTTCTTTTTCCTCTCATGCTCTTGTCATCGAAGTGCAAGCCAATCACTGAAAAAGTCAAATCATTTTTTGGTCTCTGAAGATCAATAGTTTCAGCAATATAACAAGGAATGAAACAATTTTGCAATTGTCACTTTTTCCTTTATTTTACACTATTATGTTTAGGGCACCTGGCAGAAATTGAATATCTTTGGAAGAAGGTTAATTTATTGCATCACTAGATGCTGATGTTTGATTAATTTTATGATACTTACTAGGTATTTCTTCATCAATATCTAGATCCTCATGTGAAAATGCATATGGGATACTATCATTCTCACTATCTGTAGATTCAATATTGTCTCTTTTGAAATGGTTTTTCTGCCTCATTATCAGAGGATTGCTCTTTCTTGCTATCATCTTTAGGGAAAAGGGATTTATATCTTTATAAAAATCATTAGAAGGAATTAAAAAAATCACTTTGGATTTTTCAATTAACTCATTTATATAAATGTGAGTTACAATATTTAAATATAATGCATTAACAGTTCTAATGTATAGTAATACTATATACATGAAATTGACAATGCAATTTTAACTGGAGAGAGAGGGGGGGGGGAGAACAGTTATAAACAAATTGTGATTATTCCATTGTTTTTGCAACAACAGAATATGAGAATAGACACATGCTTAGTTTTACAGATATTTATTTTAGCTTTAGCATTAGCATTAATAGAGGCATATGATGCAAGAAAGCAAGCTTATGCAGCATCAGCCAAAAAAAAAAAAAAAAAAAAAAACACACACGCTACCATTTCACCCCTATGTTCGTTCCAAGTACCTGTCAAGCTCAGCCTTAAATTTATTTAAGCTATTACCTTCCACAACAAACGGTGGAAGCCTGTTCCACCAACCAACCACCTGCTGCCCAAAGGCAAACTTCCGCACATCTATCCTACATCTCTCTTTCCTCAATTTGAATTTATGCCATCTCAAATGATTATTCTGAGCAAGGGGAAGAATTCCATCGGCATTGAGCATGCTCAAAACATTCAAGGCTTTATACACCTCAACCAGATAACCTCGCAGGTGCCTAGTCTCCAGACACTGTAATTTACAAAATTTAACCCTTTCTTCGTAAGAGCAACCCTTTGTTCAATTCACTAATCTTGTTGCCCTTCTCTGTACTTGTTCCAACAGGTCTACATCCTTCTTAAAACGAGGCTTCTAGACCCGTATACAGTACTCAAGGTGTGGTCTGACCATTGCCTTATATGAGGGGATAATCACCTCCTTATCGCTGCCTGAAAAATTCTTGTAGATCATTGACAAGACACTATGAGCTACTCTTGGAGACCGTCTGATATGCTCAGAAAACCTCATATCTGTCTGCACAATTACCCCCAGGTCCTTTTCGTTCTTTACCACTGTCAGTGTAGAGAACGAGTTGATATGTCGCTCTGGGGTTACTGTTTCCCATATGTAGTACTTTACATTTGTCAATGTTAAACTTCATTTGCCACCTCTCAGCCCATCTGCTCAACTTTTCTAGATCCTGTTGCTGCAGCATACTGTCATTAGTGTCCTTAACAACCCTGCCAACCATCGTATCGTCTGCAAACTTGGACATTAAGCTTGATATAACATCATCAATATCATTTAAAAATACAGAAAATGACAATAAACCCAATACTGAACCCAGAGGGACTACACTAATAACATTAGTCCATGATGAGCAGTGTCCATTCATTACCACTCTCTGTCTTCTCCCACTCAACCATCCCTTCATCCATAGCAGCAGTATCAAAAGCCTTTCTAAGATCCAAATATATGATATCAAAGTTATTCCCTGCATCCAGTTCCTTTGTAACCCACCAAATCGGTCAGGCAAGACTTTCCCTTAACAACACCATGCTGTGTCCGAGGTATAACTGAAGTCTTGTCTAGATGATCCTGTTGTACTTCGTTAACCAGTGCCTCCATAAATTTTACTGTAACAGAAGTTAAACTGACGTGTATATAATTACTTGTGTTGCTCTTTGATACTCCTTTGTGAATTGGGATCACATTTCCACATCTCCAGTCCATAGGTACCTCCCCTGAGTCCAGTGAAGCTCTCATAATTATGGCTAAGGGTTTGCTTACTTCCTTTGCTGCCTCCTTTAATATAACTGGATAGATCCCGTCCACTCGGGGGGCCTTTTTTATGTTTATCTTTAACAATTTCTCCTCCACTTTCCTCTCAGTTATTACAAAATCATACAGCTCACTGCCAGAGTTTAACTCATCTCTGGCATTCCCCTCACTGAATAACTCCTCATGGGTGAATGTAGATGCAAAATACTCATTTAGTTTGTTAGCTATCTGAGCAGGTTCATCAACAGTTCAACCATCAATATCCAGTCGGCCAATCTCATTCATCCCTTTCCTTCTAGAGTTTACATAGGTAAAGAACTCTTTGTTGTTTTTTTTGCATCCTTTGCCAAGGATTTCTCATAATCTGCCTTTGCCTGCCTAATCTCCTTTGTGACTTGGTTACAGAGCAGCTTATATCTATCATAGACTTCCATGTCAGCCATTAATTTTTATGTATCTCATGCATTTTTCTTCTCTGTCACATGTCTCATTAGTTCATCTGACATCATTTAAGCCTAAATCTTGAACAATATTTCTTAGTTGGTATGTAAAGCCTAGTGGCTTACAAGGTAAATTCTTTGAATGCTTCCCATTTTGAATTTGCTGTTGGTAACATCATCAGTTGGTCCCACCGTATAGAATTTAAATACTGTCTCAGACCACCGCAGTCATCTTTACGAAAGCAAAAACCTTTCCCTTTACCCCTGATGGTAGTTACCTCTTTGAGTAAATCCCACTTTAGCACAATGTGATCACTGCCAGCTAGTGTTTCCTTTATCTGCAGATTCTAAATGCATGAAGAATCACTACTGATAATCAGATCAAGAGTATTACTCCCTCTAGTTGCGTCCCGAACATGCTGATATAGAAAACAATCATCCAATAAATCCACAAAAGTCTTGCTAGTGTGTCAGTGACCAACCCACAAATTCCAGTCAATATCTGGGAAATTAACACGCCCCATTATAAGACTCTCTGATTCACTGGCCCACTCTGTATTTCCCTGTACAGTTTCTTATTATACTCATCAGAGTCATTAGGCCTATAACACACTCCTACTCTCAATTTTGATCTCCCAATGTTTATGTCACACCAAACTGACTTGACATTGCAATGCACTGCACTGTCCAGCGATGCCAATTGGCTTCACTTCCTTGGATTTTATGTGTTTCTTAACTAATAGTATACCCCCCTCCTACCTTCCTATCTTGTCTATCCTTCCTGTACATATTGTACTCCCCAAATTCCAGTTTTGCATTCCTTATATCTGGGTGACACCATGTCTCTGATATCCCAAGAATATCTGCCTTTGATGTTTTGAGCAATACCTCAAATTCATCAAATTTATTTACCAAACTCCTGGCATTGGTGTACATGCACCTGTTCCTATTCTTAGCTAACACAACCCATGTGTTTACTTGTACTGAAATGACTCCCAGCAGTCTCGGAAATACCCTGCATCTTGTTTTCCAGGCTGCTGCTCATTCCAATAGAAACAGTGCAAGAATCATTTTCACCTCTGACAGTAGATTAACAGTGGCTACTGTTAATCTATTAGTCCTTGTATCCCCCCCCCAACAAAGTTAGCAGTTTTCCGACCCACCTAACACTGCCTCAGTAGCATCAGCAAATATTCTTGCACCCTTTCTATTTAAAGGTATCCCATCCCTGTAGAAGCAGTCTCTCCTGTTAACAAGTACAATCTGTCCTGTTAACAAGTCTGAAAAAAATTCTACCCCGTGCACAATCTTTTCAGGGCCAAATTGAGCGATAAGCCTCTCATCTTATACTCCTTCGTATCGTGTCTGGGTAGAATTGCAGACACTTTCAAATTCAACCCTAATTCACAGCTTTTTTTCAACAGTGACCTGTACTTGTTACGTAACTCTGCCGGTCTCCTACTCTTAATATCATTAGTACCAACAATATCACCCTTTGTGCCGTTAAAAGATGATATCTGCTCTACAACATCATCAGCCTTTGCCCCTGGCAGACATACTCTGGTCCTGTTCCACCTATTCTTTTAACATAACATGTTTCCCGTTTCCCTGACAATACAGTCACCGACAACTACTAGTTCCTGTGGGACCATCAATACATGCCAATATTTAAATTCTTTGTATTTAAACTTTGTATTTTAAATATTTTACCAGATGGTTTGTGTTTTAGTGGACCGCGTAATAGTTGAGGCAAAGCGTTTCCATGACTCTCTTTTACTTGCACGTTGAATGTGTCTAGCATTGGCTCTGGCTTTCTTAAAGTGTACTAGATTAGCAGCAGTAGGGATTTTGCAAAATTTATTCCAGGCTTTATTTTTCTCTCGTTTAGCTTGATTGCATTCATTGTTCCACCAAGGTTTTGATCTTATTCTATAATTTGTGGACACCCTTGGTATTGCTGCTTCTGTGGCCAGCAATATTTGATTTGTTACATAATCAACCGCATTATTTATTGACATATTTGAAACAGTTGTTTTCTGCAGGGTGGCTAGTTACCTATATTTTTCCCAATCAGCTTTGGCAAAGTTCCATTTGGCAGTTTGATTATGACAAGGCGGAGAATTTGATTCTACACGGCAGACTATTGGATAATGGTCACTACCCAGTCAAATAGCGGAAAAAGGACTGGTGAGCATATGGAGAGATCAATTGCTGAGCTTGACCCAGAAGGTAGATGAAAATAAGTGGGTAAACCAGTATTCAGTAGAGTCAGATTAAATTTATCTAAAAGCTTTTCTAGTATTTTTCCTCGTTTATCATGTATTCTATCACCCCATAGAGGATTATGTGTGTTAAAATCTCCCATGATGCAAAAGGGAGGAGGGAGCTGAGATACAACAGCTTCAAGATCAGTGTAAGAAATGTCTTGGTTAGGGGAAAGATATAAGGAAACAATGGTAAAAGAAAAACGAAAAGATATTCGAGCAGCTACTGCTTCTAGATTTGTTTGTAACATTAATGGTCGGGAAGGGATATTGGAGTTGACTACAAGTGCAACCCCTCCATGAGCCGAATTGCTTAAATGAGAAACTCTATCTTTTCTGTAGATAACATGATGTTTAAGTGAGGTAGCGACAGAAGCTGTTAAGTTAGTTTCTTGGAGGCAGACGGTAACTGGGTTATACTGGAGAAGGAGATCCCGAATATCATCAAGGTTGGTGCGATACCCTCTACAATTCCACTGAAGAAAATTGGGCATTATTTGGGTAAAGTGTGGTCCTCGGTTTCTGTCAGAGGTACTGTTGGCTTATGGTGACCAGATTTTCTTTTTGGGAAGTACGGTCTTCCTGTTTCCATCTCTTCTTCTGGGAAGAGATCGAGAAAGGGATCTTCACGGTCAGTGTTTCCTTCCATTTCAATCGAATCAGTTTTAGAAATATCAACACTTTTTGAGTACATTGGATTATTGGTAGAATGCGGAACAGTGATTGGTGTGTTAACAGCATTGTTTGATTTATATTGTTTACCAGAAAGGGGCACAGCTTCCAAAATTGACCGAGCCCAATCTGACATTGATCTGTCTGGGGGAAACGTTACCTCAGTTTGAGTACCAGTCATTATTCTTCTTTGCACAGTACTGGTTACCACAGTTGGTTTTTGGACTATTTCAGCAAAGCTGGGTCGAGTGTTAAATTGAGCCTGTACAGATTTTTTAGCTTCTTGGTACGAGATGTTTTTTCGGCTTTGACCCGTTGAATGTTTTTTTCCTTTTTCCATAGGGGACAATCTCTGGAGTAGGTAGTATGTGGACCATTACAATTTGAGCATTTGTGCTGCTCTGCTTTGCAGTCAGAGTGATTGTGCTCGCGTGAACCGCAGTTGGCACAAGTGGCTAAACCTCTACACACGTTTTGGGAATGCCCAAATTTTTGGCATTTAAAACAGCGTGTGGGGTTAGGAATGTACAATTTTATTTGACAATTCAGATAACCTGCTTTGATGGATGCTGGAGGTTTGGGGCTATCAAATGTTAGTATTATATTCCGTGTTGTAACTAGAGCATTGTCTCGTTTTGTGTATATGCGTTTTACATGCACAATTCCCTGGTCTTGCAAATTCATTTTTCAACTCTTCTTTTGAGAGATTTATAAGATCCCACTCAGCTATCACACCCCTGGAGGTGTTTAGAGTAGCATGAGGGGAGACAGTAATCGATAATCCTCCAAAGGATGTCAGTTTTTGGAGCCATTGTGATTGCCGTTCATCTGAGACCTCAACGAGCAAGTCGCCCGATCTCAGACGCTTAGTTGTTTTCGGAGATCCTATTAGATTTTCTAGGTATTTCTGAATTTTAAAAGGCGAGAGACTACCAAGAGACTGTTCTTGAGTCGAATGCAATACAAGGTGCATTGGATGCTTTCTTTGTAAACTGTCAGTTTTTTGACGCTTAGCACTGCATGAGTTAGGTGGTCTTCTGTCTCATGAGCAGCCATATTAGGATCTTTATGTCCTGTAGAAGAGATCA
Organism: Mastigoproctus giganteus; assembly: GCF_048544385.1. NCBI lineage: Eukaryota > Metazoa > Arthropoda > Arachnida > Uropygi > Thelyphonidae > Mastigoproctus > Mastigoproctus giganteus. The sequence continues at coordinate 127,003,034 of NC_143576.1, read as the reverse complement.
TTTTGCTCCTTTTAGCCCCGGAAAGATAGCTTTTCTTTCCAGGTTACCGGCCCTGCCACGGGGAGGGAGGAGCAGTGCCACAAGGGTAACCAAGCGGCTGAGTTAGTTTGGTTAGTAAGATAACAAGAAACAGAAAGGTGAATTTCCTTCCTGGAACTCTGCCTACTTTTTGTAGTGCAAAAGTTTCTCAATACAAATAAATGAAGAAAATTGTGTTTGAAACCTAAAGAAAACTATTTGCTTTGCACACAATATATAGATCGCTTGGAAATCGCTTGGCACCCGGGGCCAACTAAGAAATACCGTTCAAGGTTTAAGCATAAAGGGATATCAGATCAACTAATGAAACTAGTGACAATGATAAAAAAATGCATGAAATGCATAAAAATTATCAGGAGACATAGAAGACTATGGCAGATACAAGCTAGTCTGAAATCAAGGAAGATTACGAGAAATCTTTGGCAAAGGATCCAAGGAAAAACAGCAAAGACTTCTTTACTTATGTAAATGCTAGAAGGAAAGGGACGTATCGGATTGGTCCACTTGATATCAATGATTTGATTGTTGGTGATCCTGCACAGGTAGCTGACAAACTGAACGAGTATTTTGCATCTAAATTCACACGAGGAATTCTGTAAGGAGGTGGAGGGCAAAAGCCTATTTAAACTCTAACAGAGAGCTAAATAATTTTGTAATAACTGAGAAGTGGAGGAGAAACTGTTGAAGTTAAACATAAGAAAGGCACCTGTGGTGGATGGGATCTATCCAGTTATATTAAAGAAGTCGGCAAAGGAAGTAATCAAACCTTTAGCCATAATTATGACAGCATCGTTGGACTCAGGGGAGGTCCCCATGGACTGAAGATGTGCAAATGTAACCCCAATTCACAAAGGAGGATCAAAGGCCGACACAAGTACTTATAGACCAGTTAGTTTAACTTCTGTTCCGGGGAAAATAATGGAGTCACTGGTTAAAGAAGAACTGCAGGATCATCTAGAAAAGACTGCAGTAATAATTCAGACACAGCATGGGTTTGTTAAGGGGAAGTCTTATCTAATTAATTTTATTGGATACTATTATGTGGTCACAAAGGAAATGGATGCAAAAAATAATTTCGATATCAAATCCAAATCTTTCTTAAAATCCAGTACATATACTTGGATTTTAGGAAAGCTTTTGATACTGCTGCACGTGGACGACTACTGTACAAACTGAAGGAGTGTGGCATTAAGAGCAATTTGCTGCTATGGATAAAGGGATGGTTGAGTGGGAGAAGACAGAGAATGGTAAACAATGAACACTGCTCTTCGTGGACTACTGTTATTAGTGGAGTCCCACAGGGTTCCATGTTGGGCCCATTTTTGTTTTCTGCATTTATCAATCATATTGATGAAGGTATATCAGGCTTAATTATTATTATTATTAGTTATATGGTGCAAGAAAACCTGAGGTTTATGCTGCACCAGCCAAAAAAAAAAATTCCCAAGTTACCCTAAGAGACAGAGAGAGAGCTTATATAGCATCAGCCAAAAAAGGAAAAATAAATAAAATTGTCTAGTTCTTCCTTAAATACATTCAAGATACACACTGTCATACACCACATGGAAGTTTGCTCCAACAATCAATTACCGGGTAAAATAATGGAGTCACTGGTTAAAGATGCATTGCAGGATCATCTAGACAAGACTGCAGCAATAATTCAGACACAGCATGGGTTTGTTAAGGGAAAGTCTTGTCTGACAAATTTGATAGAATATTATGATGTGGTTACAAAGGAACTGGATGCATAAAATAATTTTGATATCATATATTTGGATTTCAGGAAAGCTTTTGACACTGTTGCGCATAGAAGTCTATCGTACAAATTGGAGCAGAATGGTATTAAGGGTAAGTTGTTACAATGGATAAAAGGATGGCTAAGTGGTAGAAGACAGAGGGTGGAAATCAATGGGTGCTGCTCTTCTTAGACTAATGTTATTAGTGGAGTCACACAGGGTTCGGTGTTAGGTCCACTGTTGTTTTGTATATTTATCAATGATATTGATGAAGGTATATCAGGCTTAATGTCGAAGTTTGCAGATGATACAAAGGTTGGCAGGGTTGTTAATGACAGTAATGGCAGTGTGCTACTGCAACAGGATCTAGATAATTTGGGCAGATGGGCTAAGAAGTGGCAACTGAAGTTTAACATTGACAAATGCAAAGTACTGCATATGGGTAGAAGTAATCCCAGTGGAACGTACCAACTGTGTGGTACTACACTTAAGGTGGTAGAAAATGAAAAAGACCTGGGAGTAATTGTGCAGTCAGATATGAAGTTTTCTGAGCAATGCAGACAGGCTGCCAGGGCAGGTCACGGGGTTTTGTCAATGATATACAGTAAACCCCTGCTATTCGCGGTATCTGTATTTGCGGTTTCGCGTATTCGCGATCGCTGATTTAATATAAAATGAAACTTTAAAAAATGTGAATTTTAAAGCGCGGTGAATATTTTCCGCCATAAAAAAAAAACATGGGCGCGGCTAAAATTATCTTTCCTGGTCAAAACAGCTTTCAGTGGGTGGGGGGAGAGGGGTGACAAAATCGTGAGCGTGGATGTTTCTCGCTAATACTTGTTCAGTATGTGTTATGCGCTTGTCATGGAAGGTTTGGTCGTTTGCTTTTAATTTACATGCTTATAAATTGAATAAATTTATCAATTTATAAATTGATATGCTTACAAAAGTGATAAATCTACCGTTTTGCAGTGTAAAACAGACTTTTTCGAGTGTGTACGGAAGAAAGTGTCTTTATTGTGGACAAGTTCTTTTTTACCCATACAAAAATATGGCTACGAATAACAAGGGAAATGTAAAAATATCAAAGAAGGCAATGACATTAGCAAATAAAATTGAATTATTAGACAAAATTTCTAATGGTGAAAGTGTCTCCTCAGTGACAAAACATTATAAAATCAATGAGTCAAAAGGTACGATCAATCAAAAAATCTGAAGAAAAAATCCGCCCTAGTGTCCGTGAAAATGCGCTAATTGCTTCAAAAATTTGCTCTGTAACTCGTGATGTTAAATTAGGAAAAATGGAAAAAGCTTTAAATCTGTGAATAGAAGACCGAACTCAAAATAAAATTCCGTAAAGTTCACTCATCATTCGCGAAAAGGCAAAACTCCTTTATCAACACTTTAGTGAAACTGGTGATAGCACTGGTGGGATAAGTTTCTTTGCTAGCAAAGGCGCTGGTTTGAAAGATTTGTTTGAAATTTCTAATAAATATTACATTTAATATTAAATTGTTTCTTATTTTCATTTTGATGCCATATGCTTGCATTTCACTATGTACTGTCTATGTACATAGTCATATTATGAAGGCATATAATACATACATAGACAAAATTTTAGACTAGTTTTTCTTATATATTTCATACATTGGAACAGAACCCCTTTATCACTATGGGAACCATAACTCAGTATTCGCGTTTTCGGTATTCGCGAAATGTCTCAGGAACGTAACCCCCACGAATAGCGGGGGTTTACTGTATAGAAATTTTTCTAGCAGGGAAAAGGAGGTGATTATCCCTCTGTATAAGGCAATGGTCAGGCCACGCCTTGAGTACGGCGTACAGGTCTGGAGGCCTCATTTTAGGAAGGATGTAGATTTACTTGAGCATGTACAGAGAAGGGCAACAAGATTGGTGAGGGGAATGAAGGGATCCTCTTACCAAGAGAGGCTTAAGTTCTTTTTTTTTTTTTTTTTTTGATTTGGTAGTTGTTGTCGCATCGGCTTCTGTGGCCATATTGCACCTCCCAAGGTTTTTGCAGTACTTTGATCCAAGCCTGAGGCGGGAATCGAACCCGCGACCTTTGGGTTGCCAGGCAGGTACTTTACCCACTCGGCTAGCCCGGTCGGCCGCTTAAGTTCTGCAAATTGCAGTGGCTGGAGACTAGGCACCTGTGCGGTGATCTGATTGAGGTATATAAGGCCTTGAATGCGGTGAGCACGCTGAATTCTGATGGGATCCTTCCACTTGTTCAGATTACGAACCTAAGGGGGCATAAATTCAAATTAAGAAAAGACAGATGTAGATTAGATGTGCGGAAATTTGCCTTTAGCCAGCGGGTGGTTAATTGCTGGAACAAACTTCCATCTGTCGTTGTGGAAGGTGATATGTTGATTAAATTTAAGGAGGAACTGCACAGGTATTTGGAGGGAATGGTGTGTTTTTTTTTTTTTTTTTGGCTGATGCGGCATAAGCTCACACACTTGCTTTCTTTCATCAAATGCCACTGCTGCTACTACTACTACTACTACTACTACCTACTGGCTAAAAGCAAACCTTCTCACATATCTCTTCATCAACCGACCTTCCTGAGGCTCACATCTGGTGAGTATGGGCTTGGCACACACCCAGGGTCCTGAGTTGGATCTCTTTATTCTTCTGTTTCTTGGTAATTCCTTTCTATTTCTGACTCTCTCTCTCTCTCTCTCTCTCTCTCTCTCTCTCAGGGTAACTTGGGGTATTATTATCTCTCAGGGTATTATTATTAGCCATATGGCTAATAATAATAACAATAATAATAGTAATTATTATTATTATTATTAATTATTATAGTTATTATTATTGTTATGTCTGGTGTTACTGTTCGTTGAGGAACTCTCGACCAACAGTAACACCAAACATAACAATCACCCTGTGTACTTCGTAGCAATACCCGTCATGAGGTGGAACCCCCCAATCAGAGAGAAATAATATAAGAGCAATAATAATAACAATCACAAAAATAATAAAATCCTGTGGAGAGTAACAGACCACCTTAATTGGTAAATAATACCACATTACCCTGACAACAATGGTGCAATACTAGAGGCTATCCATACAGCCATATACTGTGCTGCCATAGCAGCCACTAGGATTAATGGAAAAGAAACGAGAGACCAACAACAGAAGATCCAAAAACAGAAGGAACTGTCAGTTTGGGAAAAAAGACATCAGCAGAAGAGAGAAGGATTAAGAATCAAGATAGGTCAGTTGACCAAGTACCAACAAGGTAATAGAACTAAGAAATTGATTGGAAAGGTGAAGAGCATCCTCAAAAGAGACGTTGTCCACAGCAAACACGAGACTAGAAATCAGAGAATAGGAGAATACTTGGACACACTGAAGAAGAACCTCCTCGCACTCAGCAAGAGACTATGCCGATATAAAGGGAGCTCCCAGAGGAAAATAAACAACCAAATCTTCGATGAGAACCAAAGAGCCTTCTACAGGAAGGGAGGAGATGAGAAAACAGGAAATGGACCATCTGAGAATAAGATGATCGAGGAGTTCTGGGGAAATATCTGAAGCAGTGAAGTAAGACATAACAGCCAAGCTCCCTGGACAGAAGTAGAACGGAAGAAAACCAAGGATGCACAAGAGATGAGAGCATGGGAGATTCAAGAAGAAGAAGTAAAACAGTCAATCAGGAACACCCACAACTGGCAAACCCCAGGAATTGATAACGTTCACAACTACTGGTACAAGAAGCTCACTTGCATATACAAGCACCTAGGAGAGCAGTTCACTTATAAAAATAAGTGAAAGATAAGGCACCTGGAGACAATCCCGAAGTTTCTCACTGAACGAGTCACATATCTGAAGCCTAAAGACGAAGATATGAGAAACCTGGCAAAATACAGGCCAATCATCTGCCTCCCAATGATGTACAAGATCCTGACCAGCAGCATAACCAAGAAGATATTAGACCATTTAGAGAGCCAGAACATAATGGCTGAACAGCAGAAAGGATGCAAGTGGAGAAGTAAAGGATGAAAGGAGCAATTAACCATAGATGCCGTAGTTATGGAGCAAGCCTACGAGAAGCACCGCCACCTATACACGGCCTACATCGATTACTGCAAAGCCACTGACTCCATACCTCATTGCTGGCTAATAGAGACCCTGAAGATCTACTAGGTCAATCCGATAGTGGCAAACTTCCTAGGAGCAACAATGGCAAAATGGAGTACCACCATTAAGGTCGAGAACATCACAAGCACACCAATCCCCACCAGAAGAGTAATCTTTCAGGGAGATGGTCTGAGCACACTGTGGTTCTGTCTAGCACTGAAATCCGTTCCAACATGCATAACGGCAGCAGGTATGGATATAACCTCAAAGAAGGAAGGAAGAACCTGCACACCCTCACCCATCTGATGTACATGGATGACATCAAGCTCTACGCAGCAACTGAAAAGCATAAATAAACAACAAAAACCTTGCTAGTGTGAAAGTGACCTACCCACAAGTTCCAGTCAATATCTGGGAAGTTAAAAGCTCCCATTATAACACACTCCAGCAAATACTCCGGATCACCGAAGAATTCAGCAAGGACATCAGGATGGAATTTGGTCTAGACAAATGCAAGACCCTCACACTGCACCAGGGAAAATTAGTCGGCCAAAACTACCAGCTGCTGACTGGTAAAGAGATCGAAGCTATCACAAAATGAGATACCTAAAAATACCTAGGGATGATCCAGGCTCAGCAGTTAGTGGACAAGGAAATCAAGAGTGCCTGATCAAAAAATATCATCAGAGACATAGTAGTGCCCAACACTAGCAATGTCCAGAAAACCCATGAGGAAAAAATTGGGAAGTACACAAACCTGAAACATGAGGTCAAGGAGATGTGGCATATGCAAGAATGACCATCCCGATCACCGTGTCAACCACTGGTATGGTGTCAAAGACCCTATATAGCAGCCTAGCAGCAATAGGTCTCCCAGAGAACATCTACAAGGAACTCCAGAAAGTTGCAACCCTGAACACATGTAGAATAGTCAGAGAGTTCCTAGACCAACAGTAACACCAGGCATTACAATCACCCTGTGTACTTGGTTGTGGTTGTTGTTGTTGGGTTTTCTGGCACAAGGGCCTCTTGGGCCATATTGTGCCTGTTCGATATTTACTTATCACAAATTTCTCATGTTATTGTGATAATAGGCTATTATAGAGATTTATCTGTTGCAAATAAGTAAACAGTTCCTCCAAATTTGCATCATTGCCAAGAATCTGCAATAAAGTTATCAGTTCCTTCTAATGGGATAGGGAGGTAAAGGTTGATTTTCTGGTAGTTGAAAGTTGGGCATTCAATGAGAATATAATATATTGTCAACTGCGACTGGCACAACAAACACTGAGGAGGGTTCTCTCCCATAAGCAAATACAGATGAGTTGGATGTGAATGTCCGATGCGGAGTCTTGCTAGAATTACTTCTTGTCGCCTGCTTTTCCTAATACTAGATGTCCACAATTTTGGCTCTCTTTTTATCTGCAGCAGTTTATTATTAATTTGAGCTTTCCAGAGGTCAGACCATTGCTTCCTACATGATGTTTCAATGATGGATTTGTAGTCATTGTAGGGCACTGTTTGTTGGACGCCGCCGCTAAACACTCAGTGTTTAGCGGCGGCGTCCACTTGTTCATTACCTGGAATGCTTGCATGACCAGGTATCCAGCAGAAGGTAACCTTCTGGTTGGCTTTTTGACAGTAAAATAACTTGGACAGTGATTGCGCTTAAGGAGTCTGTGTATATCAGAGATTGCTTTATACAGCTGTTGTGTATTTTATCTAGAGCTAGTTTAATTGCAAATAATTCTGCAGTATAGATAGTGCATTCCGTAGGAAGAGACACAGCAACTGAGAAGGCGGAAGAAACTGCTGCAGCTACAACGGATGCATCTGTTTTGGAGCCATCAGTATAGATAGGTACTTTATCTGAGTTTTCCAACAAATGAGTTTTATGGAGCTGTTGATCGTTTATATTTGCCAGAGAGGATTTTCCCCATCTTGAAAAGAAATTGTCACAGAGAGGTGAGAATTCAGTCCAGGAAGTTTCAGGAGTAGCAAGGTCTTGGAATATGTTGTTTAATTTAATATCCCAACTGATCATGAGTTCTTGCACTCAGATCCCTGCGGGGCGGTTTTCATTAGGCTTATTGTGATATAATTCAGCATATTGAGGATCAAACAGGTACTGCTGCTGGGGTGGAATGGCATGCTTTTAATTTTTGCTGCATAATTACACAATAAGGATTTTCTCCTGAGATGCAAAGGGGGTTCATTTGCCTCAATAAAAATTTGCCTCAGTGAAAACAATATGGGAAGTAAAATTAAGTTTGTTATCTAAATATAACCCCAACAGACGGAAATTGTTGGTGACAGGAATCAGGTTGTTTTTTAAAAATATTTCTGGATCCGGGTGAAGTTTGCGTTTTTTACAAAAATGAATTGCACTAGATTTCTTTTCTGATAGGGAATAGCCATTCCGCAATGCCCATGATTCAATTTTAGCGATGGAAATTTGAAGTTGTCTTTCAATGGTGTTCATGGTTTGGGATTGACAAGAAACAATGAGGTCATCAGCGAACATATACGATTCTACTGTATTCGGTACACCCTGCGTCATGTTTGTCATTCTTATTGAAAATAACGTCGGACTAAGAATGGACCCCTGAGGAACACCCTCCTCTTGTTCAAATGATTTGGATAAATTGTTCATGTATCTACAGCAACAACGACATTCCATCCGAATGGCTCCAATCCATCTTTGTGGCCCTACCAAAAAAGGCTACCAGCCGGAAATGCGAAGACTTCAGGCTGATCAGTCTAATGAGCCAGGTGCTAAAAGTCTTCCTCAAGGTGATTCAGCAAAGGATAAGATGTAAGTGCGAAAGTGCACTAGGAAACACACAGTTCGGATTCTGCAGGGGACTAGGCACCAGAGAAGCAATTTTCTGTTTACAAATATTGCTACAAAGGTGCTATGAACATCAAAAAGACGTGTATATATGTTTTATTGACTACGAGAAAGCCTTCGATTCAGTAGACCACGACCGCCTAATTGACCGACTGAGAAAACTTGGGCTTGAAAACAATGATATCAACTTTATTACAACTCTCTACTGGAATCAAACAGCCCGGCTTCGCTATGACAACGATCTGACAGACCCAATTCCAATAAAAAAAGGCGTCCGGCAAGGCTGTCCATTATCTCCCATTCTTTTTAACATCTATTCGGAAATGATCTTCGACCAAACACTGGCTGACAAGAACATCGGCATAAAAGTTAACGGACACTACATCAATAACTTAAGATATGCCGATGACACAGCACTAATAGCGGATTCAGAACAAGATTTACAGACCATCTTGAACGAAGTGGACATAGAAAGCCAAGCATGGGGGCTACGAATCAACAAAAAGAAAACAAAGGTGATGAAGGTCAGCAGGACTGCAAGCAAAATCACGATCAAACTAAACAACGAAAAATTAGAGCAAATACACCGCTTCAAGTATCTCGGAGTGCTCATTGATGACCAGCTGAACCATGAGGCCGAAATCAAAAGCAGAATTGAACAAGCCAGGCAGGCATTCACCAAATGGAGAACCCTCCTCACCGACAGAAGCTTGAACATCGTGCTCAAATTACGCACATTGAAATGCTACATCTGGCCAATACTGCTCTACGGTGTAGAAACCTGGACTCTAACATCAGCCACTACAAAAAAGCTCCAGGCCTTCGAAATGTGGCTCTACCGAAGAATGCTGAAAATTCCGTGGACAGCCAAGATAACCAACGCACAGGTCCTGCAGGACATGCACACGGAACGGGACCTGCTCAAAACCATCATCAGCAGGAAATGCAAATACCTAGGTCACATCGCTAGGAACCAACAAAAATATCACCTACTACCACTCATCCTGGAGGGAAAGATCGAAGGCAAGAAACGCCCAGGCAGACCGAAAATGGCATGGCTAGATAACATCAACACCTGGCTTCACATGACAACAGCACAAATTCTACACGCAGCGCTAGACAGAGAACAATATCAAAACGAAGTCGCAAACGCCATTCGGCAGCATTAAAGAAGAAGAAGATCTAACCTGAAATGTTCTGTGGCATAGGAAGTTTGGTATAAAGTGGGGTAAATGACCTCTCAAGCCAAAAGAATGATCTTGAAGTACACCGTATCGCCAGGTGTTATCAAAGGCTTTCTCAATATCTAGATTGATCATGACCAGATGTTGTCCCCTTATGAAGGCATTTTGGATGTTTGCTTCTGCTTTTATCATTACATCTAACGTGGACCGGTTCTTTCGAAAACCGTACTGATTGTTATTTTGCAAATTGTTAGTTTCCAGGAACCACGTTAGCCGTCTGTGAACCATTTTTTCCAAGACTTTGCCTAAGCAGCTGGTCAGTGAAATCGGCCTGTAATTATGTGGAAAGCTGCGATCCTTTCCTGGCTTTGGAAAGGCTAGTATAATTGAGTGACGCCAGGAATTTGGGTAGGTATTTTCTAGATATATTCAACTGTAATATTTTAACAATGCCTCTTTTGTTCTGTTGTTTAGTTGGCTTATCATGACATAGTAGATCCCATCTGGACCAGCAGCACTACTGGAAGTTTTATTGAGCGCCTCTAAAAGTTCTGTTAATGTAAATGGCTGGTTGTACAGGTGTGACACTCTAGTGGAGAAATTGATCTTATGCTGCTCTGATGATTTTTTAATTTTCTGAAAGATTGGGTTGTAGGTGGATACGCCTGATATACTGGCAAATGATTCGGCTAAGGCATTTGCAATTTCTGCCGGAGAGGACAACTCCTTTCCTTTCCAGTTTAATATTGAAGCCGGGGACTGGACATATTTGCCATCAATAGTTTGTATTTTCTTCCAGATGAGTCTGATATCTGTGTCCTTGTTTATGCTAGAGGAAAAGGTAATCCATGCTTCTTTTTTTGTTTTCCTTCTTATTTGGCAGAACTTAGCTTTCATTCTTTTAAAACTAATTAGGTTACTGGTTGTGGGGAATTTGTGGAACAAATTCCAAGCCCTATTTTTTCCTGTTTAGCATATGTACAAGCCAGATTCCACCAGTAATTACTGTGTTTGCGTTTCCCAGGGAAGGACTTTGGTATTGTAGAGTTGGCAGCTTGTAATATTTGATTAGTTATATGTTGTGTGACATAATCCATGGGCTGAAGTTGAATTATTTGATCATCTAACTGAACATTTGAAGCATATTCATTCCAGTGTGCCCTACGAAAATTCCATTTGGAGCGACCCGGCAAAGGGGAGTTTACCCGTGTTTGCAGCTTGCAGAGAATTGGTAGATGATCACTATTTAGTGGATTTTCAAGAACCGACCCTCCGTATTAGTACATATGGAGGGAGAGCAGATTGAAAGGTCTATTGCACTCATGGATCCTGTAGAAAAATGTATATAGGTAGGCTCACCAGTATTCAAAAGGGTAAGTTGACACACACCGAGAAGATTTTCTATTAGTTTACCTCTTTTGTCGATTGTTGGCGATCCCCACAGTGAATGATGAGCATTGAAGTCTCCAAGCAAATAGAAAGGAGGCGGTAGCTGGTCTATTAGATTTTCTAGATTTTCTGAGGAGATTGAGGAATTTGGGGGAATATATATAGATGCTATTGTAATAGTCATGCCAATTTCTGCGCACATTGCCACTACCTCAAAAGGAGTCTGAAGAGTAACAGGTTTAGATGGAATATTATTTCTAACAAGAACCGCCATGCCTCCACGGGCCGGCGAGTCGATACTCCTATCTCTTCTGAACATGGTATAATTTTTAATGGTAGGACACACTTGTGGATTTAAATAGGTTTCTTGTAGGGATATACATGCTGGTTCATAGCGGTTTACGAGATCATGCAAATCATCTTTTGCATTACGAAGGCCTCTACAATTCCACTGAAGAATTCTTTCTATTATGCGTTCTTGTTAGTTGTTTTTGCTTCTGACTGTTTTTTGGTTGTAGCTTGTTTATACCTCTCTATTTTTACTTTGTCTTTCTTAGGAAAGAAAGGATGTGTCGTGTCCATCTCATCAGTTGCGTGGAGTTCTAAAATTCCATCATCTGAATTTTTCTGCTGATCAATATCCGTTGAAATCCGAGGATGCACCATTGGGGTTTCTGTAGCTTTTGGTTTCATTGTTGATGCATCGGCTGGAATGGAGATTGGAGTATTGCTGGCTTGTTCAGTTGTTTGTTGTGAAGGACACTGTTTGGGAGAAGTGAGTATGGATCGTGCCCAATTCGCAAAAGATGTTTTAGGAGGAATTGTAACATCTGTTTGTATACTTACTGATTGCACCTGTTTGGCAGCTGTGGCATACGTACGCTTTGGCTCCATTTTGATTATTTCTCTTCTCGCCTCTGAATAAGTGACTTTGTTCTCCACTTTAAATTTCTGTATTTTTTCCCCCTTGCTTCCATATTTTGGAAAAAGCTGGGTGATTACCTTTACAATTTGGGCAATGAGGAGTGGTAGCATTGCAATCGGATTGGTTGTGGTCCTTTGATCCGCAGTTAGGACATATTGCCTCACCTCTACATGCAGTCTGAGAGTGTCCATATTTTTGGCACTTATAGCACCTGATTGGGTTTGGGATGTAGGGTCGGACACAGCAATGGAGATAGCCTGCTTTGACAGATGTTGGTAATATGGGAGAGCTAAAAGTGAGGATTATGCTCCTTATTGGAATGAGAGTACCATCTTTATGAGTCGTGATTCTCCTGGTTTGGATGACTCTTTGTTCTCGTAATATTTTATGTGGCATGGGGAGTGACTTTTATTGGATGTCTGCCGAAAGTTGTCAGATTTAATAACTTTGCAGAATGCTGGGATTTCATGGTCTCTACCAGAAGATCCCCAGACTGGTTGTTGTTGTTGTTTGGTTTTTTTTTTTAGGAGCATTAGCAACTAAGGCCATATTGCTCCAGGAATATGCGGTGGTCATTCCCTGACCTTTCCGCATCCTCCGTATTTGGTGGTGACGTCCCCAGACTGGAGTCGCTTTACTGATTTTGTTGAACCTGTGACAGCCTCTAAGCATTTTTGCACAAGGAATGGGGACAATTTACTCAAAGGCTGGTCTGATGTAGAGTGCAGTATGAGGAATGCTGGTATCTCCTCTTGAGGATTTGTTTTCAACCTCTTGGGTTGGGAAAAGTCATCATCGGTGTGTTCTGTCGCTAGTTTTGAGCTCGGAGGCTCTAAAGGTGGGAACGTATTGTTATCCATCTTTGCTCCTTTCAGCCACGGGAGAGTAGATTTCTTCTCCCAGGTTACCGGCCCCGCCACGGGGAGGCAGGAGTAGCTAGAGTGACCAAGCGGTATAAAAGTTAGTATATTAGTTTAAATGGAAAAAAGAAAGGTGATTTGCCTTTCTGAAATTTAGTTACAGATCGTAAATCTAAGTTTACTATTATTTAATGAGAACGTAAGAAAACTTTTATAACTGAACAAAAACTGCAGCTTCGAGAAAAACGCTCTAGAAATCACTGAGAATCGCTTGATCACTATAACACTTGGCACCTGGGGCCTGTGTACTTGGTAACATGGAGTGGAATCCCCCAATCAGGGAGAAATAATATAAGAGCAACAATAATAATAATCATGTCCATTCATGCCTTCTGTCTGAGTAAGGGTAAGAATGTCATCAGCATTTAGCTTACTTAATCCATTCAAAGCCTTAAACATCTCAATCAGGTCTCTCTTCACACTTGTCCAGTTTCCAGCTGCTGCAATTTGCAGGACTGAAGCCTTTCTTGGTAAGAGTACCACTTAATTCCTCTTAATAATCTCATTGTTCTTCTCTACAACTGTTCTAACACATCTACATCCTGCTAAGATGAGGCTTCCAAAACTGTATACAGTACTGAAAATGTGGCCTAACCATTGCCTTATACACTGGAATAATGGAATAAATATCTCCTTACCCATGTCAGAAAAATTCCTGTACATCACAGAACCGTATGAGGTGTTGTAGAATCCCATCTGCATTCAGAAAACTGGTACCACACGGTATTATTTTGGGATTAATGATGCCCATAGGCAGGACCTTGCATTTCTTAATATTAAGTTTACCCATCAGTACCCATCTGCTAAACATTTTTAAATCTTGCAGTAGTGTATTCTGATTATTGTTATTAGCTTTTGTATCATCTGCAACTTAGACACATTAAGCCTTATATGCCTTTATCAATATCATTAATAAATATTGAAAACAACGAGCTGAGCACTGAACCCTGTGGCAATCTACTGATAACTTTATCCAAGAAAAGCAGTGCCTGCCTACTGATAACCATTGTTTGTCTGTCTTCTTCCATTCAACCATCCCTTTACCCATAGTGGTAGCATGTCCCTAATGCTACAAAGCTTCAATCTGTACAGCAGTCTTTTATGTGAAACACTATCAAAAGCTCTTCTGAAATCTAAGTATATGATGTCAAAATTATTTTTTGCATCCAGTTCCTTTGCTACGGTATCACAATATCCAATCAGACCAATCACACAACCCCCCCCCCCCTAACAAATCCATGCTGTGACTGGTGTATAATTGCATTCCTGTATTCCTGGTTTAAAAAAAAAAAAAAAAAAAAAATTAATGTATTACTTTTTTTTAACCAGTGAATCCATTATTTTAACTGGAACAGAAGTCAAACTTATAGGTTGTCTGTAATTATTCACTTCATGCCTTAATCCCAATCCATCGGGATTCTCCCTGAATCCAATGACGTTCTCATAAATATGGTTAAAGGTTTGCTTGCCTCTTTTGCTGCCCCTGTTAATATAATTAAACAGATTCCATCCACACCAGGTGCCTTAGTTACATTTGCTTTCATCAATTTCTCTTTTACTTTCCTGTCAGTTGTGACAAAATCATTTAGTTTTCTGTAATTCAATATCATCCTGACAAATCCCTAAAAAGTTACTCATGTGTGAATACAGATGCAAAATATGTATTTGGTTTCTCAGCAACCTGAGCAGAATCATCAACAGTTATATTTTTCATATCTAGCAAACCAATGTGATTGAACCCATTCCATCTAGTGTTTACCTAAGTAAAGAAGTCTTTGCTACATTTCTTTGTATTCTTTGCAAGAGACTGACTTATTGCAATCTCCATTAGCTTCCCTAATCCCCTTTATGACTTTATTCCAGACAAATTTATACCTATTGTAGGTTTTTATATCCCTGTTAATTTATATGCATCTTATGTATGTTTTCATTGTTTCTCTTTGTTTTGTAAAAGTCATTGTTTCTCTTCCACTTGCCTAATCAGTAGTATGACATCTCATCTCTGCCACTTGCCTCAGAAGTAACTATGACATATATTTAGGTCTAAGCCTGAAACAGTATCCTCAGTTGGTATTAAAAGACACTAGTCTTTTAAAACCAACCAACTATTTTTACTTCCAGTAATTATTCCCATTTAGAATATTCAAAACGATTTTCCTTCCTCAGGAAAATCGTTTTGAATATTTTCGTTAGATTCTTTTAATTGCGTTAATTTGAATTTTAATTGTTTTGAATTGATTTTGAATTGTGTTAAATTGATTATTTAATTATTTATATTTTACTTTAATTATTTATATTTTACTTTAATGTACCGGTAAGTTGTCGATTTTTTCGTTTTTTCCGTTTTAATTTCTGGAGGGTATCATACGGAAGTGTTCCACGTACTATATTGAGGTAAACTCCTCTTATTAATTTACTAATATATATATAAAAAATAAAAACTCATTATTATTATTTTTTTTGCAATAATATCTTGAACATTTATACATGTATTATATAATTCAGTTTCATCAACTTATAGATCTCAATTCCAGAAAATTTCTTCTTTTTTAGCTCGTATAACAAACTGGATAGCCGATTGCTCCAGACTTATGGGGCACCCATAGAGAGTTGAGGCAATACCACCAAAATTAGAAATAAATAAGTCCTGTTTTCGAAAAATTTGGTGAAATGAACAGCGGGGTAATGTTATAAAAGTAAACATAAAATACAAGCTAAATTTTAGTAACATAATGAATTTAGTCATCAAGATATTTTGAACACTGTGAATATCGTTGCAAAACCTTTAAGGATAACTATGTACAAGAATTAGTAAACAAACACTTTCTGCTAATAATAAAAATGATAAATAAGCCAAAGTTTCAAGCAGCCTGATCAAAAATATGACATTTCATACCTGTGGCTGCAGATGCATAAAAGGAAGGTGCAAGGGATGCTGATGGGAGTGGATGTCTTACAACAGATGTAGGACTAGTTAGTTCTCCCATTTGAGAAACAGCATTCACCTGAATGGGAGCTGGTCCTCGAATAAGAGACTTTGAACATCTTGAAATAGGCCCATATTTAGATACTAAAGGTGGGTCAAATGGAATGAATTCATCTCTTTCTGAAGGGCAGAATAGTGATGACAATATACATAGTCCCCTATAAAAGAAAATCACAACCAATCAAAACATTATTTAAAATATTATCTATTTTAAATATAAAAATTCATGATAATAATGACCAAGATGAAACAATACCGATAAACAGAAGTTAAGAAATAAAGAAACAACAATAAACTTTGAGATATCGAAAAAAATATATATTTAATGGTTGGGACTTAAATTTTACATATCCCCCTCATTCAGATAATCATTCTGTTTGTTTAGAGATATATGATCTCCCACTTTTTCATATGCTGTTCCACCAGCTGAACAATGAAGCTATTAAACAGTATATAGTTTCGCTATCAGAAATTGTCATCACTTTTACAACTGAATGGAAGATGTATATGCACAATTTTTTTTTTTTTTTTTAAATTTCTGAGTTAATATCTTCCTTCTCTCTCTCTCTAATTTCTTTATTATTTTATTGCAACAACTTCTACCAATCACAAAGCACAAACCTGTCAGGTAGGATTTTTATATTTATCAGAGGTTTCATTACCTACAAAATCACAAATTCTTAGTTAAGAAATATATGGAATTCAATCAAATCTTTTGCAGAAGAGTATTTCTAACCACAATTTCACTGTTTTCAGTTCTCTCGTGTGTATTATATGGAAACTAATGACTTAAAATGAACTGGTGGAATGGAGAAGAAACTAAGGCTATGCTGGAAACCTGCTATGAGATAGGGCAAAATGTTATTGTTCTATATATTGTTCTGGCTGGACGTTATAGGAGGGGCTATATGATGAAAGATTGTGGATTAACTTAAGGGTTAAGGAATCTGAAAGGTTTATGGGAGGGCTGGGTGTTTTCCCTGCTTGGGTCTACCAATAGAGGAGATTTATTTGTAAGGATGTAATTCGCTTGAACAGAGGCATTGCAAGGGTCGGTCTTTGCTGATGCCACAGAAGAAACTTTAATGCTTCAACTGAAACTGCTAATTGCATTATGGATACTGACAAAAGTTATACTTGGCTGCTTCTAGAGAGTGCTTGTGGGATACTTTATAATATGGAAAGACCAGATAAATCTTCAGAAATTATGTACAACAGAGAATATCTTCAGTAGATAATCATACAGGATTTATTACAGTAGTGGTAAAGAAATTCAAAACTTAACTTGTCTATATAATAATTTTGAGAGTGCTGTAAGAAAATGAGTGAGCTTCTGGTGAGATTAGCATTACTTCATTTGAACAAAAGCTAAATACAAGTGACCCCCGCCGAGCACAGGGCTTACATTCTGAAACTTTATGTGTAGGAAAGTAAAACTATAATCTGTGTTACAAATGGTACAATTTATTTTTAAAATAAATTAATAAACTTTATAGTTTAAAATGTATTCTAACTAAAAGCATCATAAAATATATGGAAGTAATATTTTTCCATGCTAATTTTTGATGGAATGGGGTTTTAAAAAATGAAAGGCGAGACTGACTTCCTCCTTAATTTTTCATCTCTCGTTCCATTGATCCAATTGAGTGATAGCGAGTTCGTGCCCCTGACGTAAATGTAAGGGGCCGCTATGTTAAAAGAAAACATGATGAAAGAAAACTAAACCGCAAAAAAAAATTATTATGGAAACAACAGAAACTTAATCGGGTATATGCTCCCATTATGGAAACGAAATGAATTCCTACGTAAATTTAAAATAAAACTGCATTCTGAAAATTGCAGTTTTATTTTAATACATATGAAGACATATTCAACTGATGAAACTGCTAGCAGAAGGTGAACATACTTTTGAAGTTGACTTACAAAATCTGTAATTTTTATCTGTCGCTGTTTTGTCATGATCTTTCTCATGTCAACATAAGAAACCATAATATCATCAACATAATCAACACAACCACTATAAAAATGGTAACAGAATTAAGATATCTTGGAGTGGTCTTTAATTCAAAATTAACTTTTTACCCCAATTTGATCTACTTGGCGAAGTGTGAAATTATACAGGTATGATTGCCAGGATCAGTCGAGCAGACTGGGGACTCAAAAGAAAGACCCTGGCAATCATATACCATGCAATGTTCCTACCTGTTATCACCTATGGAGCCGGTGCGTGGTTCACCCGCTCGGCCATAGTAAGAAATAGGAACAAATTAGAATCGATACAAAGGACAATACTACTCACTATTACCAGAGCATGTCACAGAGTAAGCACACATGAGCTACAGTTGCTGGCCGGAGCTCTCCCACTTTACCTGGAAAAGTAGCCAAAAGAGGCTTATATTATAGATTTAAAAAGGGCATACATATCCACAGAATTTCTGGGGATAGTCCTTGATACACCCAACACTCTCAATGCTAAAAGAAAAAGAATAGCCACAAAGCTCCATGAGCTATGGCAAACAAAGTGGGAGCAGGAAACCAGAGGTCTGGTTACCAAACGGTTTCTGCCACAGGTGTCAATGGTTAGCCCAAAGCCACCTAAGTGGTATGCCCCTGGACTTTTTACAACATTTACATTGACAGATCACGGCTCCCTAAAGGTGAAACTAACCTCCTTAGGGCTGACAGATGACCCAAACTGCACCTATGGCAAGAGTGAAGAGTGGGCACACATTCTATATGAATGTATAATATATGACATCCCCAGAACAGAGCTAATAGCACAGACTGGCCCTTTCCCAGGGGAGAAGAACATCTGTTCATCATAGAAGAGGAAGATTATAAAGCCTTTACATCCTTCACACAGGAAGTATTCGAAATGCGCAGAACAGTTCAAAGAATGGCAATTCAGCCCTCCAGCAATTAAATAATAATCAATAGTTAAAATTGCCCATGTTTCCCACCACACCCAGACGATGACTTAAAAACTGTCAGGATAGCAGTATTCTGCACACTGACAGAAACCTGACAAGACAAAACTCCCCAGGACTACCCTGGGGAGTTTTGTTATGTTAGGTTTCTGAAATCTGACATGAGGCCCTATGTCATGTTTCATGACAGAAACCTGATCAGTTGTTATGGGGCCCCACACCAAATAAGTGACCATGTAGGGAAGGGAGATGTACAGGCTGAAGAATACCAGTAAGCTGGCAGCAAGGGGATGCAATGTAAAATGAACGAATGAGAATGAAAGACAGAATGAACAGGTTTGGCACTGAGTGAACTAGGAATTATGGTAAAAGGGAATAAATGGCAGGTTTGGTGAAAGAAAGAGTGACCTAGCATGAGGGATTTTGTTGTTATTTGCTTTTTAGGAGCATTAGCAACTAAGGCCATATTGCTCCGGACTTATGCGGTGGTCATTCCCTGTCCTTTCCGCATCCTCCATATTTGGTGGTCACGGCCTCGAACCCCGGTCTAATCAAGAAGCGTGTGCTATAAAATGAGGGAAAGAGAGAGTTAATGGGAATGAGTGAAAGAGCAAATGTGGTTGGCTGAGATTGGGAATAATTTACATTACTTTATATATATATACACTAAAAAAACATTTACTAACCACACAAACACTGCATTCTCCCCTGGCCTGCAAAAAAATTGTGGCTAGGCCTGCACCACAACTGAAGAATAACAGTAAGCTGAGGTACCCAGAGAGTGCAGTGCAGAAAGCAAGAGTCGAATAAATGAAATGAAAGCTAGAAGAATAAATGCAAGTTCTTTTTCTCACAAGTGTGTGAGAAAAAGAACACAAACCATAAATGCTACAGTTAAATACACACTAACCCTAGTTTTAATTAGTATTTAAATTTACAATACACATCATTGCATTCTCCCCCCCCACCTGGTATGTGAGAAAAAGATGAATGAGTGTGAGGGAAAAAAAAAAAAAAAAAAAATATATATATATATATATATATACAGGGTGATTCACTACCAGTGCGACAAACTTGCAGGAGGTGTAGGGGACACAAAGACAAATCGGAATCACATAGCATTGCAGGGTCCGAAATGCCTTCGTCATGCGGTAGAGGACGTTGAACAGGAGGTCACGTGAACAGCGATCCCGCTGGAAGTCAACATTTGCGAACCAGTTCCCGAGGCAGTAGGATGGACAAGTATTCAAACGTTGAACTGGCCGACATGCACCTCGTGTATGGAGCTGTGGACTGTAACGGGCGCGCCGCTCTGCGCTTGTACCAGGAACGTTTCCCCGCACAGGTGTGCTCCTCATCATACGATTTTTGCACGTGTGCACAGAAGGTTACGTGAGACTGGTTGTTTCACGAGAGGTACCATGAATCGAGAGCAAACAACGAGGACGCCAGACAACGAGAAGAATGTCCTACGTCTTGCAGAAGGCAATCCGAGGACGAGTACTCGAGTGATAGGCCAACGATTGGGTATTTCCCAATCCATTGTATGGAGGATACTGTCAACAAACCAAATGAGTTCGTACCATCTGCAACGCGTCCAATCATTGGAGCTTGCGGATTATCCACTCAGGAGGACTTTTGCCACTTGGTTTCTTCAACAGAAATGGTTCGCAAATGCTGACTTCCAGCGGGATCGCTGTTCACGCAACCTTCCGTTCAACGTCCTCTACTGCATAACGAGGCATTTCGGACCCTGCAATGCTATGTGATTCTGATTCGTCTTTGTGCCCCCTACTTCTCCTGCAAGTTTGTCACACTGGTAGTGAATCACCCTGTATATAACTTGGAAAAAATATATATATAAAATATAAGAAAAAAAGGAATGCAAGTAGAGTGAGAATGCAGATTATGAATAAAGTAAATGTGTCTCTCCCACCCCTTCCCCTGGTGGTTCCCACTGCCAGTTAACATATCCCACCCCAGAGCGGGATGGGCAGCTTGATCTTCTTAGCGGATTCGACACTACATGGATATGACAATCATCACTGATGAAGACATACTGCAGCTTTGCTATCGACACGCCACTTGGCGATCTGAACTGGGTACTCTAACCCAGTTTCCTTTAAAAACCCCATCCCCAGGCAGGAAGGGGAGGAGACAGAGACCTGTCTCCCCATACTTCACCTGGTGGAGCTCATCTCCACTGACCTCTTTGGGGATGCCTATTCTTGTTGGCATATAATACAAAAATTGTCCCCCCCCCCCGTCTTCAGTCTCCTCCTCTCTCACTAAACTGAAAGAGTACACCCCTTAACAATGCCACCAAATTTTAATCAACATCTAAATTCTACCGCTTTCATGTACATCTCTTTCGGCCAAATTCTAGTGTACAGCCCTTTTTTTTTTTTTTAATGTACTGGGTGCTTGACCTGCCTCCTTTTGGAAAAGTGTGGGCAACTGGTGGGTCCCAATGGGGGACAACTAACATTATTATCTTTCATTTAGCGTAGAGCCTCAAGTCTAAATTTAATAACATCAAAATTTTGCCCGACCTATTAAGCCTTTTAACACCTCTCTAGCATTCAACCCCAACCAGTGATTTCCTAACAGCAATCCAATTAAGCATTAATGTCAAACACATGATTTTTTTTAAGGTCCTAGCCACTGAAATCCCAGGAAACTAGGTGGCAGGACCTGCCACCTAGGGGCCTAGCGGCCAATAAGCCGGACAAACAATGGGCACAACACATCACACTGCACAGACAGAGCCCACAAACTTTCAAGTCTCTAGCTTGGCAGTGTACTGTCCTCGATACAGTGAACACATGTGGAGATGGGAAAAATCCCAGGTGCTTGTTTGTTGTTTGGTTTTTAGGAGCATTAGCAACTAAGGCCATATTGCTCGAGAATATGCGGTGGTCATTCCCTGACCACCGCATATTGCTCGAGAATATGCGGTGGTCATATTGCTCGAGAATATGCGGTGGTCATTCCCTGACCTTTCCGCATCCTCTGTATTTGGTGGTGACGGGTTCGAACCCCGGTCTAATAAAGAAGCGTGTGCTACGCATTGCTGCTCCTTCCCACCTGGCTACGGAGGCACCTAATCCCAGGTGCCATCTGACACAAACATATACCTTATGACATTGTCACTAGCAAAGACTCAAGACGATTAAGGGGACGTTCAAGTATTATGTCATGCTGTTTCTGAGCACTACCGAGTTGAAAGAAACGTAACAAAAAATATATTGTAATAAAAAAAAGTAAGTACAATGTAGAGAGGCTAAATTTTGATTAATTGCGAATATGCTATGTGATACAAAACATCTGTTTCTGTTAAAAAAAGTTGCTTAGAATGAAATCAATGACTAAATTCAATTGTTTGTTGTTTTTATTTGGTTTTAAGGAGCATTAGCAACTAAGGCCATATTGCTCAGAATTCAGTTGTGATAAAGCAACTACATATTATGTAATAAGGTAGTGTGGCTGAGTCAGATACACCACGCTACTGCGACTCTTGGGCCATATACAACACGATTCACGTTGCAAGGTTTTCTACCACATAAGTGCAAATCAGTGCACGGTGAAGATGTGCTTCACCATATATATATATATATACGACTTTGGAAAATATCTTGTTGCTTTCAAGCAACAAGATTCTTCCCCCCTCCCCTTTTTTGTGAACCAAACATGAACTTCAAAGTCCATAGTACCATGCATAGGTTGACATTAGATTGAATTTCTGTGGAATGTTTGCACAATATACAAAAAACCATGAAGAATGGGTAACGGTAAGCAGGAGATTTTTGGAAAGAACAAGAGGGTTATTTTTAAGCCCACAATGCACTAGAAAATACATTTTACCAACAACACACATTTTCTATTAAAATATAGCCATAGGACTGTTTACCAGTACAATATGATGTTAGCTTGCCTAACTTGGATTGTCTGTTAAACACCAAGTGATTATGGTTACTTTGAGAAAGATACCGTTGCAAGCTTTGCACCTCTGCAGAAACATCAAGTCAAAGTTTTGTTAATAACGATGGCAACGTTGTTGAGACTTAGCTGCCAAGAACATTTCCAAAATTGCACAAGAAAGAGATCTGAATTCAGTTTTTTTTTTTTTAAATTGACAGATGGTGGTGAATATTTTCTTGCCAAGAAAATATTCACCACCAACTATAAATGCCAGGCATGATTTGGACTCATCTGTTATATTTCAAGCTTTCTTATGTCAGTTTCCCAAACAAGGACAGTAGTTTATCAATTCATTCTTCTTTCAGAATAGCATCTGGTAGATTCCAATATTAAAACTCACAGAACTGATACTGCAAAGTATCGATTTCTTTATCTTCAATGAAAAGGAAGTACTGGAATTTACCCCCCACCCCACAAAATAAGTTCATTTCAGTTTGATTCAAAAAATTGGTTGACTAAATAGAGCCACTGGATGATGAACTGGTTCTCCATATTAAATTATATGTAAGTTAAAATTAAAATTTTACAGAACACATCTGGTGAGTATGGGCTTGGCACACCCCAGGGTCCTGAGCTGAATATCATCATTTTTCTTTTTCTTGGTGATTCCCTTCTACTCTCTCTCTCTCTTTCTCCCTCTTGGGATAATTCGGAAATTTTATTTTTTTGGCTGGTGCAGTATAAGCCTCAGGCTTCCTTGTACCATATGAATAATAATAATAATAAAAAAAAAACTCATTAGCATTAGTAGAGGCATATGATGCAAGAAAGCAAGCTTATGCAGCATCAACCAAAAAAAAAGAAACTTCCACTTCACCCCTCCGTTCATTCGAAATACCTGTCCAGCTGAGCCTTAAACTTATTTAGGCTATCAACCTCCACCACAAGGGATGGAAGTCTGTTCCACCAACCAACCACCCGCTGGCTAAAGGCAAATTTCCGCACGTCTATCCTACATCTGTCTTTCCTCAATTTGAATTTATGCCCTCTCAGGTGATTTTTCTGAGCTAGAGGAAGAATCCCATCAGCATTGAGCATGCTTAAACCATTCAAGGCTTTATACACCTCTATCAGATCACCTCGCTGGTGCCTAGTCTCCAGACACTGTAATTTGCAAAACTTAAGCCTTTCTTCGTAAGAGCACCCCTTTGTTCCATTCACTAATCTTGTTGCCCTTCTCTGTACTCGTTCCAGCAGCTCTACATCCTTCTTGAAATGAGGCCTCCAGACCTGTATACAGTATTCAAGGTGTGGCCCGACCATTGCCTTATACAAGGGAATAATCACCTCCTTATCCCTGCTAGAAAAAATTCCTGTATATCATTGACAAGACACCATGAGCTACTCTTGCAGCCCGTGTGCACTGCTCAGAGAACTTCGTATCTGACTGCACAATTACCCCCAGGTCCCTTTCATTCTCTACCACTGTCAGTGTAGTACCACAGAGTTGATACGTTGCTCTGGGGTTGCTGTTTCCCATATGTAGTACTTTACATTTGTCAATATTAAACTTCATTTGCCACCTCTAAACCCATCTGCTCAACCTTTCCAGATCCTGTTGCAGCAGCACAGCGTCAGTAGTGTCCTTAACAACCCTGCCAACCTTTGTATTGTCTGCAAACTTGGACATTAAGCTTGATATAGCATCATCAATATTATTTATAAATACAGAAAACAATAATGGACCCAACACTGAACCCTGAGGGACTCCACTAATAACATTAGTCCACAATGAGCAGTGTCCATTGATTACCACTCTCTGTCTTCTCCCCCTCAACCACCCCTTTATCCATAGCAGCAATTTGCCTACAATGCCATACTTCTCCAATTTTGCAGCAGTCTTCCATGTGCAACAGTATCAAAAGCCTTTCTAAGATCCAAGTATATAATATCAAAGTTATTCCCTGTATCCAGTTCTTTTGTGACTGCATCATAGTATCCAATCAAATTGGTCAGGCAAGACCTAATAATAACTAATGATAACTGAAGTCTTCTCTAGATGATCCTGCAGTGCTTCTCTAACCAGTGCCTCCATTAATTGTCCTGGAACAGAAGTTAAACTCGCAGGTCTATAATTACTTGTGTCAGCCTTTGATCCTCCTTTGTGAATTGGGGTCATATTTGCACATCTCCAGACTATGGGTACCTCCCCTGAATCCAAGGAAGCTCTCATAATTATGCCTAACGGTTTGCTTACTTCCTTTGCTGCCTCCTTTAATATAACTGGATAGATCCCATCCACCCCAGGTGCCTTTCTTGTGTTTATCTTCAACAATTTCTCCTCCACTTTACTCTCAGTTATTACAAGATTATCTAGCTTACTGCCAGAGTAGAATACACCTCTGGCATTCCCCTCCCTGAATAACTCCTCACGTGTGAATGTCGATGCAAAATATTCATTTAGTTTGTTAGCTATCTGAGCAGGATCATCAACAGTTGAACCATCGATATCAAGTGGACCAATCTGATTCATCCCCTTCCTTCTAGAGTTTACATAAGTAAAGAACTCTTTGCTGTTTTTCTTTGCATCCCTTGCCAAAGATTTCTCGTAATCTGCCTTCGCCTGCTAACCTCCTTTGTATCTTGGTTACAGATCAACTTATATCTATCATAGGCTTCCATGTCAGCCATTAATTTATATGTATCCCATGCATTTTTCTTCTCTGTCATGTCTCATTAATTCATCTGACATCATTTAGGCCTAAACCTTGAACAATATTTCTTAGTTGGTATGTAAAGCCTAGTAGCTTCCAAGATAAGTTCTTTGAATGCTTCCCATTTTGAATTTGCTGTTGGTAACATCATCAGTTGGTCCCACTGTATAGAATTTAAATACTGTCTCAGACCATCGTAGTCGCCTTTACGAAAGCAATAATCCTTCCCGTTACCCTGATGGTAGTTACCTGTTTCACTTCATGTTTATCACTTCAGCACACTGTGTTCACTGCCACCTAGTGGTTCCTTTCTCTGCAGATTCTTAATGCATGAAGAATCACTACTGATAATCAAATCAAGAGTATTACTCCCTCTAGTTGCCTCCCGAACATGCTGATATAGAAAACAATTATCCAATAAATCCACAAAAGCCTTCCTAGTGTGTGAGTGACCAGCCCCCAAATTCCAGTCAATATCTGGGAAATTAAAATCCCCCATTATAGGACTCTCTGATTTACTGGCCCACTCTGTATTTCCCTGTACAGTTTCTTATTATACTTATCAGAGTCACTAGGCCTATAACACACTCCTACTCTCAATTTTGATCTCCCAATGCTTATGTTACACCAAACTGACTCGACACTGCACTGTCCAGCGATGTCGACTGGCTTCACTTTCTTGGATTTTGTGTTTCTTAACTAATAGCATAACCTCTCCTCCCATCCAATCCTGTCTATCCTTTCTGTAGGCGTTGTACTCCCCAAATTCAAGTTCTGCATTCCTTATATCTGTGTAACCCCAAGTTTCTGATATCCAAACAATATCCGCCTTTGATGCTTTGAGCAATATCTTAAATTCATCAAATTTATTTAACAAACTCTTAGCATTGGTGTACATGCAAGTATACATGCACCTATTCCTAGTCTTAGGAATTCATAACAGAAAAGTTAGTTGGCTGCCAAACTAAGACCACAATTTACCACATTTATTCAAGTGTCATACAGTTATTGCTGTGAAGTGTATAAAATATCTGAAGCTGCAACACTTCATACGATCACATCATTTCAATGGTAAAAGTTGGTAGAACTGTGCTACATCTTCTTTAATTGTATGTATAAAACAGGTATGTTAAAGTTTTCTGCAAACGTTGTGGCATACTACTGATCAGTTTGTAATGTATCATGAACAAGCCATGTCCAGGTCACTGGCAATTGGAAAAGTCTCAACATCTCAACAAGGTCGTTCCATGTAACTAGAAAGCTGAAGCCATCTGTAGTTAGGATAGTTAGATTAGAGAAAGATGTGTTTCGATGAAAAGAAGTCAAAAAGTTCTGAGTGATTTACAGAGTTCAGCTACAAGAAAAGATGAATTTGCATGAAACAAGTAAAGAGATTTTATGCTAGATGAGATCGAAAAGAGAAGATTCCAGAATATGAAGACTCTCAGAAGAAATATAAAGGAAAACTTAAAGAAATATAAGGCTTACATATTGATTTGGATGCTTCCAAGAAAGTTACCAATAGGTTTGGTGTGATGTAATATCTAGCGGCTAACCTTTGAAAATCATTTTAAAGTTGTACTCGCGTTTAAATGTAAGGCATACTGAATCTCACCATGATAGACAATATAATGCAAAACACAAGACTCATAAAAAGCATGACAGAAGAGATGGAGAGTAAACATGGGTTAACTCATGAAGTGTTTACTCATGGGTAGTATTACCACCCTCTGGTTGCCCCTCAAACATGTTGCTGTAGAAAACAATCCTCCAATGAATCCACAAAAGTCTTGCTAGGGTGCAAGTGACCAACCCACAAGTTCCAGTCAACATCTGGAAAGTTAAAATCCCCCATTACAAGACATTCTGATTTAATAGCCCACTATTTCTCTGCACAATTGTTCATTGTACTCATAGGCCTATAACACACTCCTACTCTCATTTTCCCTTCCCCTGTGTTTTATGTCACAAATTGGAGGCAAAGCATAAATTGCACATGTTTATGATTCAGGTTATTGCTTTTTGACAGATGAAGCCAATTTCACCATTAAAATCTAACAGTAGCAATTATTTTGATGCTGTATAAGAATGTACAATATATAATTATTTAAACACATACAATAAATAATTATATATAAATAATCAAAGTATGCATATAATATGTAAATAATAAATGCAAAATCATTGTAATTTAACCCTTTTTTTTTTTTCTGTTTCCTTCTTATATGTAGATAGAATCTACTTGGAATAGAGAATTTTTGGTAAAAAAAAACCAAAAAAAAAAAAAAAAAAACCATGACTATCCAAAATAGCTTAAGTCCAAAAAGGTTTCAGATAACAAGGATTCTACTGAATATCATTTAAAAATGTTTAAGTAAAAGTTTAAATATTTTAAACATAAATATTTAAAATAAAAGTTAATCATGCACATAAATTGTTTTTAATTTTCAGAGTTTAATTAATTATCAACAGACCATCCAATATTATTATGTGAGAGTGGCTGATATCATCTGCTTTGAGAAGTCGATAAGGTAAACGTACAAGGTAAATGCCAATATTTTTAACTCAAGTTATTAGTATGCCCCCTGTCAGATGAAAAACCTCTGGCAATGGTGCCCAGATTTTTGTTAAGGCTTAGCTTGAAGCATTTCTCTAATTAAAAAAGCAGTACGTTTAACAGTTGTGATAAGCTTTGTTTATTAAGAGTGGAATCTAATTCTAATAGTTCTCAATTTAACTAAGGCAAATTCTACATATGCATCAGAATATAAAATTAATTTACGGAAAGCAAGAATATCATATGTTTTTAACTGTAATTCTTGTAGTAAAAAAATATAGCGTATTTCCCCATGTATAAGATGCACCTTAATTTTGGGGCCCGAAATTTGAAAAAAACATGTATTACATAAAGTTATTGAACTCAAGTTTTATTCATCATAAAATTCATACAACTCATCACTGTCAAAACTCCCATCCATTAGCTTGTCCTCATCTGTGTCTGATGACGAATCACTGTCTTCATATATTGCCTCGTCCTCAGTTCCATCTATGGCATTTGAAATGCCTCACTTCTTAAATGACTTGACAACGATCTCGATCTTGATATTATCCCAGGATCTTTTCGTCCAGGTACAAACTTCTCCTATAGTTGATTTCTTCACTCTTCCTGCTGGTGTCAAATTGTCCCCAGAAGACTTTATCCATTGGTTCCATTCGTCTCTCGTGGCAGCTTTGAAGGGTTTGTTAATGCTGACATCAAGTGGTTGGAGCTGGAATGTCAAGCCTCAAGGTTTTGTTTGTTTGTTATTTGGTTTTTAGGAGCATTAGCAACTAAGGCCATATTGCTCCGGGATATGCGGTGGTCATTCCCTGACCTTTCCGCATCCTCCATATTTGGTGGTGACGGGCTTGAACCCCGGTCTAATCAAGAAGCGTGTGCTACGCACTGCTGCTCCTTCCCACCTGGCTACGGAGGCGCCTTAAGCCTCAAGGTATGGCGGCAAGTTTTGTTTTTTGCTCTGCAACAATCTTCTTTGTATTTTTTGTTATGTGTGCCCTGAACTGATCAAGCACCAATAGGGCAGGTTTGCGTAAGAGCCCATCTGGTCTCCTGCTCTAAACTTTCTCAAACCAGATCTTCATCCAATCCTGATCCATCCAACTCTTGTCATGAACGTGGACAATCACTCCTCGAGGAATGTCTTCTTTTGGCATTGTTTTACGTTTGAAAATCAGTATAGGAGGCAGCTTGGTTCCGTCGGCACAACAAGCTAGAACAACTGTATAATGCTCTTTTCATGTCCACTTGTCTTCACAGTTACAGTTTTCACTCCTTTCTTATCAACAGTTCTGTTACTTGGGATATCAAATTTAAGGGGGACTTTGTCCATATTTGCAATCTGTCCCAACTCAAACTGATGTGTCTTTTGACATTGAATGACAAAACGATGAAATTCAAGGACCTTCTGCTCATAGCTTTCAGGCATCTTTTGGGCAAGTCTGGTGCGTGTACGCATGCTTAGTCCATTCTGTTTCATGAACTTGAAGCACCAATTGTGTCCTCCTTTGAAATCAGTAACTTCTTTTTCATCAGCAATTCTTCTTGCCTCATGCTGAACCATCTTTGTGGACACAGGAATTCCAATTGTCCTTTGCTCTTCAATCCATATCTTCAATTCCCTCTCTAAATCAGGCCATTTTGCTGACTTGCCTCTCATGGCCTTCTTCTGCCGTGGCATTTTCAGTAGGGTTTCTTCTTCCCGTAGCCAGTCTCGGATTGTTTTCTCAGTTGGAGGAGGACCAAACTTACGTTCAGCAACACGATTTCCATTCACTTTTGCAAACTGGATCACTTTCTTTTAACTTGAATTCAGCACTGTACGAAAATCTTTTCTGAGCCATTTCTGGGCAGAACGTGGCAAAATGTAACCTAATATACTGGTAACAAGTGCGAAACAATGAGTGCAAAGACAACAAGCGCAAAAAAGCGGGAAATGCAAGTAAAAAAAATCTACAACCACTGTATTAAGACGCACCCAGTTTTTAGACCACCAATTTTCCAAAAAGGCGTCTTATACATGGGGAAATATAGTACATCACTTATATTGGAACCCTAGAAAAGAGTGCCAGTGGAGAAATAATATTAACCAAAAAAAGGCAAACCCATGAAAGGTGAGGAATGGGAGGAAACTACAGGACAGAGGTTCGACATTCAGGCTTGTGAACTTTAATTATCCCAATGAGGACACAACCAATTAAACATACCTATTTGTAATGTTCTGAGACCCAGTGTTACAACAAAAGTGGACTCTATGCAGTTCAGGGTGGCAGTGCTGGTTAAAGAGTGCAGCATTTGCATACTTGTAAGTAGACTACTTACAACCACAGCTAACAACTTAGAACCTTACATGTTAAAATCTGGCATATTTAATAATTACTGTATTAGTACCTTACCATTCAAACCTTATAAATGCAAAAGGGAAACTTTCTAACAAACCTCAAATCTATCATATTTTGTTTTCTCCACTAAAGTATCCTCTGCCATCCTACATCATTATGTAAAATCTGTCTTCTAAGTATAACACTTTTAGAAACCCAAAAATGTGCTAAAATGTGATATTTATTTTACTCAGCAAAGTTTGAACTATACAGAAATTTGCTTACATATAAATTTTTCAGAGATCTTTCAAATAACATTACAACTGGTCCATGATTGGATAATAATTTTATTTAATTTTTCACTTTTGAGTGTCTGCTTCAAAGCTTTATGAAAATTTTTCATGTATTTCCATACTTACACACACACATTTTTCCTATTGCGTAAATTCTTTAAATTTATATATATAAATTGTTTATACAAAATTTCTTATATACATATTTTCAATAATACACATGTGCATATAAGAAAATTATAAAAGGAAAGAATAATAGAAGTACATGCAGAGGCAGATTTACAGTGAAGCTTAAGCTTCAGTTTAAGGGTAACCCTCACTTGCACGGGCCCCTTCAAGGCCCTAGTAGGGGTCCTATCAATATGTTCTCATGGTTATACATTTTTGTAAGATTTGAAAAAGTAAGATATTTTAACCACCGCTGTCCATTTCCATTCAGACTTCCCCTCCATCACACTGTCGTGTTGGGTGGTGCTGGAGTCATCGGTGCCAGCAGGATATTTTGCAAGATGGTGGTGCATGTGGGAATAAATTTTTATTCACCAAATTTTGGAAAAAAAAAAGCATTATTTTCATTAAGTTAAGTTTGATTGATTTACGTGTACAGCTGAGCCAATGGTTTGTGATTGGCGGGAGAAAGGACTTGTATTGTTTCAATGTTTCAATGTTAGATTATGTTTCAATAAATTACTTTAATATCCAAAGGTGGTACACTCGCACCACCGAAAGGTGAGTCGAAGGCATCGAAAGGTGAGTGTACCACCTTTCGATATTGAAGTAATTTATTGATGCGAGTGTACCACCTTGATGGTGTACTTTGCACTAACTTGCACTACGCTGCTGGCGCTCATGGTCTGAGTGACATCAGCTTTAAAAAATATACAAAGAAATTTTGCAATCTTTTTTCTTAAAGAGGGCCACAAAACCTCCATTTCCCCCTGCATGGCTATGAAAAATTCTGTGCTGCTTTTTGCCGTTGCACGTTCTGCATTGCCAATTTTCTTGAATGGCAATACTCTGATGCTGAAAACTCAAGGTCTCTTCAGCTTTCTTGTGATTCATTTGTATTACAATGCCTTTCAATATCACTTAATTTGGCTGTCAGCGTGCCCTTACAAAAACATTTTAAATAATCATCATCTAATTAGCAGAGCCAGTTCTTAGATTTAACATCTTTGAGCCATTGATTAATATATAGTCAACACTTTCGTGTTGACTATATTTTTTGCTCATTTTCAAAAAGTGGCAAAATTACACAGTATAGTTTAATATGAAAATTCATAAAAAAAAAAAAAAAAAAAAATTAGTTACCTACTCAAAGTAATTGAATCATCACAAATGGAAAAGGGCAAGTTTTCGTCAACACTCTGTTAAATTGTTTAAGTTACTATAGAAACGGTTTAAGTTACTGCATCTTTGTTCTGGGCAGTCTACTCCAGTAATTTGAAAAGTGAACCAGCATAAAGCGACCATCCAAGTTAGGAAAATTAGACCGTCGAATTTCAAAGAAAGGAAGTTGGAGAGTTCTGAGCGATGGTGGAAATTCCTATTATAATATTTTTTTCTGATCTGTAAATGATCCAGTAACGAATTTTCAATTAAAAAAAAAAAAGAAATTGCTGACATCAGAGTAATAAAATTACAAACTGTTCTCTCAAATTGTTTGAGACATCATGGATCATTCATAATTTGTGAATGTAAACTTATGAAAACTGGAATTATAAATATGCTTACCTGAAAGCCGTCAAAGTTGAGTGATCAAACGCGAGGGTGCATAAGTACAAGTATCTTGATTGATCCACGTTCAAGCCTATGACCATGGGTGCCAGCAGAGTGGTGGAAGTGCACCATCTTTGCATTTCAAAGTAATACACAATATTTAATATTTTAACTAATTTATTAAAACTTTAAAACAATACATTTTCTTTCTTTCAAAATACAAGTCCTTTCTTCCACCGATCACGAAACATTGGCTCAACTGTACACATAAATCAGTCAAATTTGACAATTTAAATATTGCATGTATTTGAAAATTTGGTGAGCAAAAAATTTATTTCCACATGCACCACCTTTCAAAATATTCTGATGGCGCCCACACCCGTTAAATATGGTGCTGTTTCTTCTATTCTCCCTATCTTGTGAACTCCTCTAACTGTGTGGTCGCCCAGAGCATAAAGAGGAAATTCATTTATAAAATCACTTATTACAGAATCACTACAAAATTGGCATTGCATTGCACACATAAAGCAAATCAATGGAAACTTCTCTGTTCAGAGGTATGCATTCATCATTTACTATGTACAAAAAGGGAAAAAATGCGAGGACACAAAAAAATAACTTTTTTAAATTCACATTACATCTTTCTATAATCGGTAAATGATCCAGCAACAGGTTTTCATTAAAAAAAAATACTAACACCAGTGTAACAAAATTACAGATTGTTGTGTCAGGTTGTAACAAAATACAAAGAATAGCAAAAAAAATAATAAGAAATCTACAGCAATGAGCAATGTTATTATCAAAACTATAGCAGACATCGTGAATCATTCAACATTTGTGAACAGAGTCAGACTGGGTCAAAAATTCTTACCGGGGAAAACTTTTAGTGGCCTCACAACAGTGTTTATGGCCATGCAATTGCACATCGGTTTCCAGCCTTCGGCCTACTGGGGTTTCCCCGGAAAAGTCTTATGGCCAGTCCGACTCTGTTTGTGAATGGTCCATCATGTAAACTAATGAAAACTTGAATATTAAATTTACTTACATTTTCAGCCTTTCTATCATAGGTTAGAAAAGAATGCTTGTAAGGGATGAATTTTTTTCGATCTCTGCTCTGAGAAACTTGAAAATGTAAAATCACTACACTTGACAATGCAGAATCACAGAAGAGTACATGATAAGAGCTGCAGAAAATTTATTTTCTGTGCCAATAAAGCGAAATGAAAATATCTGATTGGCTGAATTTTTTTGTTTCATTTCCCACTCTCATTTCCCCAGTTTCTCCTTCAAGTAACTTTGCAACAAATTTTTCCACTCCAAGCGAAAACAGAACAGATACATATAAAACAGTTATAAAATGTATTAAAAGCGACAAAGTCCAGTCTTGTTGGCTGTATACAAAGAAAGCAATAGACAAGACAACCAACATTGTTGTGAAAATAGCAAATGACGTCAAAACCATAAATTTAATGAAACTGCATGCTTTGGGGGACACGTTAGACAAACAACTTGTATGATCAAAACCAGGTAATTTTGGGGTGACTGAAGTAGACGTTTTACTCTTTCTTGTCATTGTTTAATTCGCTCTTTGAACACCACGAGATACACGCTAATTACACAAAGGGTTCCTCCCACTGCATTGGTCACTTACAGAATGTCATCAACATCGGCGAGGATCAAAGAATCTGGAAATTTAGATGTCTCTGATTAGCATAGTGCGTGCGCATGCACGCACATGCACACACAAAATGTAAAATAAATTCAACACTAGAATGAAATCAGATGTGATGTACACACTGTGTATATGTATATTTGGCACTGATTTTGCTGAATATTTCCCGACTAACTTTTATTTGCTATTATTTCTATAAGCTTAGTACAGTCAAAACAATACTCAGATGGTCGCTGTGCTGATAAGAATGTGTTACATTTCATTTTAAAAAAAATTCTTGTTTATTAACGACATTCGTTAATTGTCTTGAGAAATGAATCTGTCTTCTAAATTTAAGTCCCCTTTCATGGTCGGGCACAAATGCAGCTGCACTGGAATAGTTACGCCACTGAACAAAATCACTGGTTTTTCTGGAGATTGTCTTTCAGTTAACTCTTCATACACTGAAAACCCCTTGAGAAAATAGAGAAGAAGTGAAATTCCTCCTGCGTTCTTTTTCTTTAATTTTGAATTTTTGGTTAAGGGAGGGCATATGCGCCCCCCCACCCCCAAATATGCCCCTGGCTAAGGGTTTGCTTAGTTCCGTTGCTGCTTCCTTTGGTATAACTGGATAGATCACACCTACCCCAGGTGTCTTTCTTATGTTTAACTTCAACAATTTCTTCTCCACTTTGCTCTCAGTTATTACAAAATTATTTAGCTCCCCGTTAGAGTTTAATAAGCTTTTGTTCACCACGTCCCTACAGAATTCCTCATGTGTGAATGTAAATAGCAGCACTATTAGTACAAATTTATTTATGCACCTAAAATCAAAAAGGGACTTATTCCCAGAAAAAAATTTCATTATGTTTAATAATCCATAATACTTTATCATATTTAGTAATCCATAAAAACTTTATCATTACTTAGTTTTAATAAACCATAGTCATACTTCAGATATTTATAATTATTGTAAGTAGGGACACATTATGCAAGGGAGCAATACAACATCAAACCATTAAAAAAAACACTTCCCACATCACCTGTTCATCCCCTATAATAATTTATCTCATTCTTCCTTAAATTTATTCAAACTACTCACTTTCACAACACCAGATGGCAGTTAGGTTACAGCCAGATACCCTCTGGCTTAAAACAAATTTCTGCATGACTGTCCTACAACTTTTCTTTTAAGTCCCCCTGTACGTATGTTGTCATGCACGCAAGGGAACATAAATATAATGCTTAGTTTCATAGCATTGCAGTTTGCAGAACTGAATTTTTTCTTGGTAGGAGTATGCTTTTGGGCCCTTGAATAATGTTACTTTTCTCTGCACTCATTCTAACAGATCCCCATTCCTTTTGAAATTAGGCTTCCGGACCTGCATGCAGTACTCAATATATGGCTTTATTCCATTGCATTATTACAATGGAATGATCACCTTCTTGTTCCTGCTGGAAAAATGTGTTTATATCATTGGATGAATCCCATTAGTTGTCTTATCAGCTTGAATGCACTTCTAAGAGAACTTCATGTTCAACTGTACGGTTATCTCAGGTTGCTTTTGTTCTCCTTAAGCTGGTGCACACAGTTGGTATGTTATTCTGATCTTACTGCTGCCCAAATGCAGTACCTTGCATTTATTCTTATTCACCTCAACTGTCACTTCTCAGCCAATCTGCCCAAATTTTCTAGATCTTGTTGCAATAGCATATCCTGATTACAGTAGAGACTTGTTGAAATGAGGTTCCACATTATCCAAGATGAACTGTTGAAAAGTTGCGTATACAGTGGAGCCCTGCTTTATGATATTAATCTGTTCCAGAGACACCATCATATCGTGAAAATATCATAATGTGAACCCAATAACACGTTTTTTTTTTGGTAATTTGTTCCAAGACTTTGGAAGTTGAAATTTTCACTATGGAACTAAGCAATTTACCTCTCTAAAAGATTATTTTTATAATGGAAATTGTACACAACACAATAAATCACTTCAATTAAAGGATGCAAAAACAAAACACTTGGCCAACACATTTACAAGTGCTGCTATTGGCTTCAGATTGGCTGAGGGGACCACATGGTCCTTCCCCTCAGCCAATCTGAAGCTGTCTCTCAATAGAATTCATATTTTTCCCTTGGCACAAGGTCATCTGCATATTGATATAATTCTGTGCATGGAATATCATGGATGATATTGTTTATTCTTATTAAAAATAGAGCGGGACTCAAAAGAGATCCAAGAGGGATCCTCTCCTCCTGGATATAAATTATAGAAAGAACATTTATATGACTAACCTGAAGGGTTCTGACACAGAGAAAGCTGAATAAACAGGGGAAGCCTGCCTCATAGTCCAAAGGTGTGAAGATCTTGTAGAATACCAAAACACCATGTATCAAAGGCCCTCTCTAAATCCAAACTTACCATAATTAGCTGGTCATTTCTGATGTTTAATTCTGCTTTGGTCATCATATCTAATGCAGATCTATTTTGCCGAAAGCCATACTGATTTTTATGTAGGATGTTATGTGACTCTAAAAACCAGGTAAGGCGCTTGAGAACCATTTTCTACACTGTTTTCCCCAAACAACTAGTTAAGGAAATCGGACGATAATTAACTGGATAAGAGAGGTCTTTTCCTGGTTTAGGGATGGCTGATACAAGTGAATGTCTCCAAGAGTGAGGATAAACATGTTCCTGAAAATTTCTATTAAAAAAAATTAGAAGAGTTTGTAATTCTAGTGTTTTTGCATAATATAAAATATACCATCAAGGCCAGCTGCACTGTTGGGTGCTCTGTTAAGAGATTCCTTTAATTTGGATATTGTAAAAGGCTGGTTATATGGAGAAGAGCGACCAGTGTTGGAATTTAACTTCTACCTTTCTGCTGGCTCTTTAATTCATTGGAATGGAGCATCATATGAATTTCCTGATGAAATTTTGGCAAAAGCTTCAGCGAAAGCATTTGCTATGTCTTTGGGGGAAGATAATTCCTGTCCATTACTGATTAATATAGGAGAGGATGACAATGGATATTTGCCGTTCACATGGAGGATTTTTCTCCAGATTATCAGTGTTTTTTTGTGATAGTGCAAGAAAACTGTATCCAGGAATCTTTTTTGGCTTTTCTTCTTATTTGTCACACTTTAGCATTAAGTTTCTTGTAAATAATAAGGTTAATAGTAGTGGGATGCTTGTGGAAAATATTCCAAGCTTTATGCTTTTCTTTTTTTGCTCTATTACATTCGTCATTCCACCAGTAGATTTTGTGCCTGCGTGGACGAGTCGATGACTGACGAATAGTTTTATCAGCTGCTGCTAGTATCTGTGTAATGGTCAGTGGCTTCATCCATTGACAGATTCTGAATCATGTGTTTATCTAAAGCTGTACTTAAGGAAGCCTTTGTCCAGTTTGCCTTTGAGAATTTCCATCTTCTGAGAGTTTCCCGATAGGTGGAGATAGTTTGGAATATCTCTACCTATTGGGATTAGGTGGAGATATTGGAATATCTCCACACATTACAAATAATAGGAAGGTGATCGCTGTTATGTGGATTATCCAATACTACCCAATGTATACTTGGGTACAGTGCGGGGGAACAGATAAACAAATCTATGGCAGAAGTATTTCCTGTGGGAAAATGCATATGAGTATGTGCACCGGTGTTCAGCAAAGTTAGATTATGTGTGTCCAGTAATTTTGCTATTAGTTGCCCTCTTTTATCCATACATAGACTTCCCCATAATGGATGGTGCCCATTAAGGTTACCCATCAAACAAATAGGAAGTGATATCTGGACAAGGAGCTCATCAAAGTCTCTAAGTACATAGTTTCGTTCGGTGGAAGATAAATAGATATAAGAGAAAAAATTATTCCAAGTTCTATTCTTACAGCAACAACTTCTAAATTAACTTTTAAGGGGATTTGCCTAGATGGATTAGTAATGGATACTAAAACTGCTACATCACCATGGGCTGCAGTTGCTGCTTTCCTGTTACACCTGTACAAAGTACATTTCTTTATTGAGGGGTCACTTGTGGAGTTAAATATGTTTCCTGTAAACAAATGCCTGCTGGATTAAAATCTCGGATTAGTATGTAGTCCTCGACAATTTCATTGTAAAATGCACTGCATTATTTAGTTTTAGTGGCAGGATGGTAGATGGTAGATACCTCTAAGGTGGTAGATGACTCATCAACCGGTGAAATACCACCACTTTGCTTATTGGAGGCTTGAAGTGGTGAAACCCATGTTTAGTCTCTAGAGCAAAGTTTCCGGCATCCCCCTCCCCCAATACTTCTCCTTCAACCCATGCATGGTACTAAGTACTATAGGTTTTGATACCTTTCGTGTTTGGGGTTTTCATAAAAAAAAAAAAAAAGATGATCTGGTTGCTTTTTAGAGGCTATAGCTTATAGCGATCTATTTTAATTTTATCTTTTTTAGGAAAAGTAGGACATCCAGTGTGCATATCTTCTTCAGCATAAATTTCTAATAAAGGTTCTTGTTGAGTTTTGTCATCTATATCCATTTCTGGAGTATTAATTTGGCTCTTAGTAGAAGATTCAGCTTTTGAAATTCTGGTCTCACTTTGGGACTTTATGCCACTAGTAGAGGGGTTGGAAATTGGGATATTACAAGTCTGGTCTTTGTTGTTTTGCTTCAATGATGGGAGAAGAACTGTGTGCGCGTGTGTTATGGGTGTTTAGTGGCACATAAGCTACACTGGCTATTGTGCATCTATCCATATGGATGTGTTAGAAATAATTCCAAATTAAAGGCACTTCTATTTCATTTTAGAAACCTATCCAGAGTCGATGATATATTCCAATTTTTTTCAGAAAACAGAAAAGTTCATTAATGTTTGCCTGGTCATCAATAATATGCTCTAGTGATTTCGGTTCTTGCAGTTTAGTCAGAGAAAGCAAGACTGATGTTCTTTCCTGGTGATACTGAGGATAGTCAATAAGAATATGTTTGACTGTTAGATGTGCTGAGCAGTGCGGACACTGAGGATCATCGCTTCTAATTAGATGGAGGTGGGTCAGATGAGTATGTCCGAGTCTTGCCTATGCAAGTACCACTTCTTCCCTTCTAGTTGTCTGGATGATCGGGTACCAAAATGTTGGTTCCTGTTTCAACTGGAAAAGTTTATTATTAGTCTGAGTGTGCCAAAGCTCTTTCCACTGTTCAAGGCATGCTGCTTTTATGATGACATCATGATTAGAGGCTGGAAAATGGACAGATGCCAAATCTAATGTGGAGGGATTTTTTTGCAGATATATCTGCCAATTCATTCCCCTTTATCCCTGAATGTGCTGGAATCTAACAAAAGTTCACTAATTGTTGACGATGTTCAATTTTCAAAATTGAAATGAATTCGTATAGGAAGGATTTTGTATTGCTCTAATTGAGCTGAGAAAGTTGGTGTAAATTATATATTTTGGAGATGGGTAAAGATTCAAATTCTCTAGAGATAATTTTATTCCATGTAATTCTACAAAAAAAAAAAAAAGTTGCTCTAATCAGGTGGAAGGAAAGCTGAAATGATAGCAGAGGGAAACACTGCTGCTCAAATGGTTGATTGAGATTTGGACCCATCAATATATATTGGCAGGAAATCAATATAGATCTGACTATGGTTTGCATGGAGTTGTTTTACGTTGAGAGTCAGTAGAAGATTCTTACCACACTGAAGAAAAAATAGGTATCACAATTCAGTTGAGGAAGGGGAGCCCAAGGAGGACGAGAGTAATTCATTACCTGTTGACTATAATGAAGAGGAACTTTCCAACTCTG
The DNA here is from genome assembly GCF_048544385.1 of Mastigoproctus giganteus. Classification (NCBI taxonomy): domain Eukaryota; kingdom Metazoa; phylum Arthropoda; class Arachnida; order Uropygi; family Thelyphonidae; genus Mastigoproctus; species Mastigoproctus giganteus. The sequence goes on along the minus strand of NC_143576.1, from coordinate 126,962,989 downwards.
TGATATTTCAAGAAGCCGTAGGCCTGTTGGTCTTATTTTACTAGGTTTATTTCTATACAGATTAGGTAATTGTGGATCGAAGAGATACGAGTGAATAGGATGTGGACAGCAACTTTTTATTTTGGCTGCGTACTTAAATAGAAATATTTTTCTGCAGAGGTGCAAAGGAGGTTCATGAACTTCAATATATAGACTAAGAGTTGGAGATGTCCTGAAGGCTCCAAGTGCAATCCATAATGCATTGCGTTGTATAGGGTCCAGCCAGCATAGTACATTCCTTTGGGTAGAATCATAGACAAACACCATAATAAAAACGGGATCTAATCAGTGCCCTATATAATTGAAGCAACAATGTACGATCTTCCCCCCCCCAGACAGGGCAGATAAGGCGCTTAGTATGTTCATCTTTTTGGGACAGGTAATATGTACAAATTTAATATGTTCAAGGAAATTTAACTTATTGTCAAGGGTTAATCCAAAGAATCTGATGTTGCTGGCAATCGGAATGGTAAAGTTTGATATGAGGGGTTGAAGATCTGAATACAATTTCTGTTGAATGCAAAAATGTATAGCAACAGTTTTCTGTTGTGAAAGACAATAGCCATTGGGCACTACCCACTTTTGTACTTCATTCGCGGATATCTGTAACTGATGTTCAATAGATCTCATATTCTGTGAATGGTAAGAAAGAGACAGAGATCATCAGCATAAAGGTAAGCCCCGACAGTATTTGGAAGTTCTTTTGTAATAGAGTCAATTCTAGGGAGAAAAAAAGGGTTGCAATCAGTACAGACCCTTGCAGAACTCCTTCTTCCTGCAAGAATGTCATAGAAAGGGAGTCAAAATATCGGACTTGAAAAGAACGACTCCATAAAAAGTTCTTAATAAATATAGATAGGTTGCCTCATAGTTCAAGTGCATGCAGGTCTCTAAGAATGCCGTGACGCTAGGTAGTATCAAATGCCTTCTCTATATCTATGGAGATCAAAACAGGATGCTCATTTCTCACAAAGGCATTGCAAATTGGGGACTCGGCCTTGAACATGAGATCTAAGGCAGACCTGTTTTGGCGAAAGCCATGCTGACTATTACTCATTAGATGTTGATCTTCAATGATAAAAACGAGTCATCTCTGGATCATTTTCTCAAAGATTTTATTGAGGCAACTGGAGAGGGGAAACTGGCCGGTAATTATAAGGATTACAATGATCTTTTCCAGGTTTCAAAAAGGCCAGAACTGTGGCTTGGTGCCAAGATGTAGGATAAATGTTTTCCTGAAATATTTGACTATAAAATAAAAGCAGCAGTTGTAAATGTTTGTCATCAAGGTGCTGTAACATGATGTAATATATTCCATCGGGCCCTGTTTCACTGTGGAGTTTTGTTCTTATGGCTTGTAGAAGTTCCAAATACTGAAGAGGCTGGTTATATGGTAAGGTTAGAGTTATATGGTAAGATTAGGGAAAGTTTATGGGTGGCTGTTCAGTGATGTTCTTGATTTTCTGGAAGCTTGATGTCGCTGAGACTTGGGCAAAGCAGTTGCCCAAGGCATTTGCTATATCCAGAGGAGCAGAGGGTTCTTGCCCATTCCAAGAAAGGATTGTGGAAGAGATAGTCAGAAACTTTCCAGAAAGCTGTCTAATTTTCTTCCATGTTAATTTGGAGTCAGTGTTTCTATTTACAGTGGATGCAAACCTAGTCCAGGAATTCTTCTTGGCTTGTCTTTGAATGAGATGCACTCTTGCCCTTAGTTTCTTATAGTTAATGAGATTAACTGTTGTTGGTGATAGTCTAAATAAATTCCACGCTTTATTTTTTTCCCTCTTTGCTTTCGTGCATTCTTCATTCCACCAGTAGCTAAAATGATATCGGGCCATAGGATTCGTTAATGGAATACAGTTTTTATCTGTTGGTAACAAGTCTGATGTGATATATTCAGTTACTGCATCTATGGCCTGTAATCGTATAATTTCCTCATCCAGGGTGATAGCTGACTGAAATTTGATCTAGTTGGCACGAGAGAATTTCCATTTCCTGCAGGGTTCGGCTAATAGTGGTTGTGCAGTAAGCATATTACAAATAATTGAGAAATGATGGCTGCCCATGGGACCATTCCATGACTAGAACCAGTACCGGGGAGCATACTGAGAGATCAGTTGCAGAAATTTGTCCAGTTGACAAGTGTATGTGAGTAGGTTCACCTGTATTAAGAATGGTAAGGTTTTGCCTATCCAGAAAGGTTTCAATCAGTCGGCCATATCTATCTAATTTAGAAGATCCCCATAAGGGGTGGTGGCCATTGAATTCCCCCAACAGACAGACAGGGGAAGGTAACTGCATTAGATGGTTTTCCAGATCTTGGTAAGAGAAGGTATGAGTTGATGGAAGGTAGATTGAAACTAGTGTTATTGCAATCTGAGTAATGAAACATACAGCAACAGCTTCAATTTCTGTTCGAAGAACAAATTTGCTTGGTCGGGATCTGTGAGTTGATCAAAATGGCTACACCACCACCACATGCAGCATTCGATATATTGCGATCTTTTCGATATATAGAGTAGTTCTTTATGGAAGTGGAAATTTGTGAAGTTAAATAGGTTTCCTGTAAGCAGGAACCAACTGGAGAGTAGCGAACGGATTAGGTCATGAATATCGTTGATATTGCTACGAAGTCGTCTACAATTCCACTGTAAAATATAAGGCATTACTTGAGATGAGTACAAGGAGCTGTATCTGACTGCTTTTTCAGTATGGAAGTTTTATGGCGTTCAGACTTCTGTTTGTCTTCTTTTAGAAATATAGGCCGACCAGTGTCCATATCTTCCACATATATTTTTAAAATCGGATCCTCTGGTTGGAAGATCTGTATCCATGGTTGTGACTTCGATATCCTTTCTTGAATTGGAAGTTTTACTATGTAAAGTAGTAGTAGTAGTAGCTTTTTTTTTTTTTTTTTTGGTAGTTGCTGGCGCATAGGCTTCTGTGGCCATAATGCACCTCCCAAAGTTTTGCAGTACTTCGATCCAAGCCCAAGGCGGGAATCGAACCCGCGACCTTTGGGTTGCTAGGTAGGCACTTTACCCACCCAGCTAGCCCGGTCGGCTCTAGTAGTAGCAATCACAGGTGAGGAAGGATATGTCACTGGTACTGTAAGAGAAGTGTCATTTGCCTGGTCTGAGTGCTTAGGGACACTGGACTGTTGCTGAGAGAGGACAGCTCGAGCAGAGTCGGAGATTGATATTTTTGAGGGGACTGTAACATCAGTTTGAGTGGACACTGTTTGTTGTTTTTGTGTAATATTGGCATAGGTACATTTGGGCATAGTAGGAGCAATTAGTTTCCTTGCTTCTTGAAAGCTTACCTTGTTCTCAACCTTAAATTTAACAATTTTTTTTCTCAGTTTTCCATCTGTTACAAGTTTTGGAATATGCAGGATGGCTGCGGTTGCAATTGGGGAAAGTCATTTCTGTTGACAAACATTCAGACTGAGTATGATCAGAAGATCCACATTTTGGACAAACTGGGTTTCCTCTGCACGTCGCCTGAAAGCGGCCATACTTTTGGCACTTGTAACATCTCAAGGGATTCGGTATATATGGATGAGCACGGCAAAGTAGATAACCTGCTTTTACTGATGATGGTAGGTTTGGGGAATTAAATGTAAGGATAATATTCCTGGTGGATGTAAGGTTATTGTCTTTTTTAATCATGATTCTTTTTGATGCAATAACATTTTGATCCTGAAGTTCTTGTGTTATTTCATCCTCTTTCAAATTTCACAGATCCCAGCTATATATCATACCTTTAGATGTATTTAGTGTTTTATGGGGAGATGAACTCAATGGTATTCCAGCAAAATTTGAGAGTTGTATAAGTTTCTCTGGATATCTACAGATATTCAGTTTCTAATATTTTCTGCAGTTTCTACAGATATTTTTCTGTTTCTAAAATCTCCAGATTGTAGTCTTTTTACAGTCTTAGGAGGTCCAGCAATAATCTCCAGGTTTTTCTGGATGAGGAAAGGAGATAACTTGCTGACAGGTTGATCTGATAGAGAATGCATAATTAGAAATGCAGGAAACTCTTTTGTTGGTGAATTAGTTTTCTACCTCTTCGGTTGTGAGATGTCAAAATCAGTATCATGCTCTGGCCGAGAGCTTGTCGGCTCTAGAGGTTGAAACACATTTTGCTCAATATTTACTCCTTTTGGCCCTTGGCAGATGAGCTTTTCTGCAAAGGTTTCTGGCTCTGCCTAGGGGAAGCAGGAGCAGTACCTGGTGTGACCAAGCGAAAAGTGGCTTTCCTTTCTTGCTCTGTACAAGTACTTTTGTAACAAGAGCTGTTATTAAATAAATGAATTGCTTAACGAGAGGAATGTAAAAGAACTATATATTGCTTTTAGGAAATCACACTGAAAGTCAGAGAGAAATCACTGTCACAAACACTTGGTGCCTGGGGCCCCTGAGGAACTGAAAGCTGAGCCCTAGCCCATTCAGCAAGCAATATGTTAGGTGGAACTGAGTCATTGGTTTGTGTAGCAACAGAACGATATTTCTTTGTAACATTTGCATGTGTGCTTGCAGGAGTATCTTTCAGTATTTGTTGTCTCGCTTCCTGATAGGTGAACTTTGTGTTCAACTTTAAATTTCTGTATTTTTTTCCAAGTGTCCATACCTCACAATTTTTAGAATATGAGGGATGATCTTCCTTGCAATTAGGGCAAACTAGAGATGTTGCAGTACAGTCTGTTTGGGTGTGATCCTGGGATCCACATTTTGGGCATATTGTGTTTCCTCGACATGTCTGAGAGTGCCCGAACTTTTGACACTTATAACACCGTATTGGATTTGGTATATAGGGGCGGATATGGCAATTTATATAACCAACTTTAACAGTATTTGGTAAGTTTGGAGTACTGAACATAAGTATTACACTACCGGTTGGAATGAGATTGCCATCCCTACAAAATTCTCTTAGCGTGTATGACCTTTTAATCTTTCAGTTCCTGAACAAGTACTTTTGTAACTTCTTCTGTTACATTCAACATATCCCACTCAGAGATAACACCTTTGGAACTATTTAGGGTGGTGTGGGGAGAGCTTTTAACAGGAATTCCTCAAAATGTTGTGAGCTTTAATAAAAGTTCTGAATGTTTGGACTGTGTTGTCTCAATGAGTAAATCCCTTGACTGTAACCTTTTGACCATTTCAGGTGATCCAGCAGCATTTTGTAGAAATCTTTGTTTTTTTTTTTTTTTTTTTTTTTGAAAATCCCAAACATGAGAGATTTGGTTCGGTTTGGTTTTGGTTTTATTGGTGCATTAGCTACTAAGGCTATAATGTGCCAAGACCAGGTCATTTATAAAAAATTTTAAACTTTCAGTGACCTAATTAGTTAGGTCACTATGTCAAAAGGTATAACAAATATATAAAAGAAAAATGTAAATTTTATATACAAGTAAAAATATTTATTGATTTTAAAAAGCTAAAAACAGCAGACACATGGTCATTGTCAGATAAAATCTGACTGAGTGTATATGGCTCAGTCAGATGGTTAAAAGCGGTAAAACGGATATTGCTAAAATCTGGACAATCAATTAAAATGTGTCTAATTGATAAAATTGTGCCACAGGACTCACACATAGGAGGGTCATCAGCCGTCAGCAAAAAAGAATGTGTCAAATGACAATGTCCTATGCGGGTCCGGGCAAGAACAACTTCCTCCTTACGATTCCTGCGCAGACTAGATTGCCACGGTTCAATTACATGAGAGGTATTAGAACCTATAGTACTTAGTACCGTGCTTGGGTTGGAAGTTGAGAAGACGAAAGAAGATATTTCTTGACATTAGACTTGGACTTCTGTAGACTGTAATTTTCAGTAAATACATATAAAGGAAGGTTGTTCCAGAAAATGGCAGTTGAATGAAAAAATGAGGAAGATTAAAAGTTGGTTCTGTGAGTTTGAAGTTGGATAGTAAATGGATGTTGGCTGGTGGTGGTGGCCCATGTTCGGACTGTTTTGAAAGAGAGAGGGATTCAGCAGAACAGTGCCCATGGAAGTATCTGTAGAAAAGGCATACAGCAGAAACAGTACGTCTATGAGACAACGAGTGCAGGCAGATATGAAGTTCTCTGAGCAGTGCAGATGGGCTGCAAGAGTAGCTCATGGTGTATTGTCAATGATATATAGGAATTTTTCTAGCAGGGATAAGGAGGTGATTATTCCCTTGTATAAGGCAATGGTCAGACCACACCTAGAGTACTGTATACAGGTCTGGAGGCCTCATTTCAAGAAGGATGTAGAGCTGCTGGAACGAGTACACAGAAGGGCAACAAGATTAGTGAATGGAACAAAGGGGTGCTCTTATGAAGAAAGGCTTAAGTTTTGCAAATTACAGTGTCTGGAGACTAAGTACCAGCGAGGTGATCTGATAGAGGTGTATAAAGCCTTGAATGGTTTGAGCATGCTCAATGCTGATGGGATTCTTCCTCTCGCTCAGAATAATCACCTGAGAGGGCATAAATTCAAATTGAGGAAAGACAGATGTAGGATAGATGTGCAGAAATTTGCCTTTAGCCAGCTGGTAGTTGGTTGGTGGAACAGAATTCCATCCCTTGTCGTGGAAGTTGATAGCCTAAATAAGTTTAAGGCTCAGCTGGACAGGTATTTCGAACAAACAGAAGGGTGAAGTGGAAGTGTTTTTTTTTTTTTTTTTTTTGGCTGATGCTGTATAAGCTTGCTTTCTTGCATCAAATGCCTCTACTAATGCTAATGCTAATATCATCTTGCCTAGAAATCACCAAAGATAAGCATAGGAGCAGAAGAATTCTTTTTGTGAGATATAAGACAAGACTGAGTTTTAGATGGACTGAAATCAACTAAGTTGTCTTTGCTCCACTGGAGATCGGTATTTAAGGAACTGGTAGCGGATATTCAAGAAGTTGAAGCAGATTGACCAGGGCAAGGTTTCTCAAAATGTAAAGTGGAATGCAATGTGCTATCATTGGCAAAACTATGGATAGGATTTCCAGTCAGTGGAAGAAGGTCATTAATATACAAGAGGAAAAGAGTGGGGAAAAGACTGAACCACGGGGAAACCAGCATTAGTGGAGAAGTTAGAAAACAGATTTTCTCTCTGATCCCCCTCAATGAGCAGTCATTGAGAAAACCAATTACAAAAAACAGTTGGCAAACCATAAGATGGAAGCTTGTTTAGGAAGCTTCTTTACGTTTCACTGAACTTTTCCATTGAATTTGTCCATAAATGGGTAACATGAGCCAGAATATCACCAGTGGATCGACACTGATGGAATTCATACTAGCAATCGTTGATCAGACGAAATTTCTAGGTAGTTTAAGAGTAGGTAGTTTAATTGATTTCTCCATTACTTTAGAAAGAATAGAAGGAATTGCAAGGACGATAAATGGATGGGAGGGATTTGTCACGCTTTTTAGGAACTGGAATATGATAAATGGAGAGAGTTTACTCACTGATTGACTAGTTAAAGAATGGATAATGAGGAAAGTTGTTTGTGGTTGATTAACTTTTTTTTAAGTGCTTAATTTGAGTATTTCCTTGATCTGAATTATACCAATCTGTGGTATTTGAGCTCTGAGTCTCTAATGCTGGATAATTTTCTTTATCCATGTCAGCTCCTTTATGCCCTGGGGATTAGATTTTCCACCCAGGTTACCGGCCCTGCCACAGGAAGGCCAAGCGGTTAGAAAAGTTAGGTCGTTAGTAAATAAAGAAATATAGTAGTAGTAGTAGTATTGGCATGTGATGCAAGAAAGCAAATGTATGAGCCTATGCAGCATAAGTCAAAAAAAAAAAAAAATCACACCATTCCCTCCAAATGCCTATCCAGTTCCTCCTTAAATTCATTCAACCTATCAACTTCCACAACGACAGATGGAAGTTTGTTCCAGCAAGTAACCACCCGCTGGCTAAAGGCAAATTTCCGCGCATCTATTCTACATCTGTCTTTTCTTAATTTGAATTTATGCCCCCTTAGGTTCGTAATCTGAACAAATGGAAAGATCCCACCAGAATTCAGCGTGCTCAACCCATTCAAGGCCTTATATACCTCAATCAGATCACTGTGCAGGTGCCTAGTCTCCAGCCACTGCAATTTGCAGAACTTAAGCCTCTCTTGGTAAGAGGATCCCTTCATTCCCCTCACCAATCTTGTTGCCCTTCTCTGTACACGCTCAAAGTAAATCTACATCCTTCCTAAAATGAGGCCTCCAGACCTGTACACAGTACTCAAGGCATGGCCTGACCATTGCCTTATACAGAGGGATAATCACCTCCTTTTCCCTGCTAGCAAAATTCCTATATATCATTGACAAAACCCCATGACCTGCCCTGGCAGCCTGTCTGCATTGCTCAGAAAACTTCATATCTGCCTGCACAATTACTCCCAGGTCTTTTTCATTTTCTACCACCTTAAGTGTAGTACCACACAGTTGGTACATTTCTCTGGGGTTACTCCTACCCATATGTAGTACTTTGCATTTGTCAAGGTTAAACTTCAGTTGCCACTTCTTAGCCCATCTACCCAAATTATCTAGATCCTGTTGCAGTAGCACACTGCCATTACTGTCATTAACAGCCCAGCCAACCTTTGTATCATCTGCAAACTTTGACATTAAGCCTGATATACCTTCATCAATATCATTGATAAATATACAAAACAACAGTGGACCTAACACCGAACCCTGTGGGACTCCACTAATAACATTAGTCCAAGAAGAGCAGCACCCATTGATTACCACCCTCTGTCTTCTAGCACTTAACCATCCTTTTATCCATTGTAGCAACTTACCCTTAATACCATTCTGCTCCAATTTGTACAATAGCCTTCCAGGCGCAACAGTGTCAAAAGCTTTCCTGAAATCCAAATATATGATATCAAAATTATTTTTCGCATCCAGTTTCTTTGTAACCACACCATAATATCCCATCAAATTTGAGAGACAAGACTTTCCCTTAACAAACCCATGCTGTGTCCGAATTATTGCTGCAGTCTTGTCTAGATGATCCTGCAATGCATCTTTAACCAGCGACTCCATTATTTTACCAGGAACAGAAGTTAAACTAGCTGGTCTGTAATTACTCGTGTCACCGTTCTTTGTGAATTGGGGATACATTTGCACATCTCCAGTCCGTGGGAACCTCCCCCGAGTCCATAGATGCTCTCATAATTATGGCTAAGGGTTTGCTTAGTTGCTTTGCCGCCTCCTTTAATATAACTGGATAGATCCCATCCACCCCAGGTGCTTTTCTTATGTTTAACTTCAAGAATTTCTCTTCCACTTTGCTCTCAGTTATTACAAAATCATTAAGTATCTTGCTACAATTTGATAACCTTCTGGCATTTTCAAACCTTAATAATTCCTCATGTGTGAATGTAGATGCAAAATACTCATTCAATTTGTTTGCTATCTGAGCAGGATCATCAACAGTTGAACCATCGATGTCAAGTGGACCAATCAGATTCATTCCCATTAAGTAAAGAAATCCTTGCTGTTTTTCTTAGCATCTTTTTCCAAGGATTTCTCGTAATCTGCCTTCGCCTGCCGAACCTCCTTTGTGACCTGATTACAGATTAACTTATGTCTGCCATAGGCTTCTGAGTCGCTTGATAATTTATATGCATCCCATGCATTTTTCTTCTCAGTTACGAGTCTCATTAGTTCATTTGACAACCATTTAGGCCTAAACCTTATATATGTAATAAATAAAGGTGAATTTCCCCTCTTTGTTGTTATTCGAGATGATTCAAGTGTAGAACTGGTTTATAAATGAAATGCTGAAAATAAATGATATAACTTTTTATCACTGGGAAAAATTGCTGTTTAATTTGCAATAGGAATGCTTGACCTCGAATTCATTGGTACCCGGGGCTATTTTTTTTCGGTCTTTTTTTTTTTTTTTGGGAATGTGTGGCAACCAGTATCCAAAGTGTCGTTGGCATGCAATTCTAGGATGGTTCCTCATAATCCGGGTGTACATCCACTTCCATACTGTTGGTTGATGGTTCGGCTTTCTTACAATCTTTAGTAGTTTTCATTCTTTCGGTGTCCTGCGAGACTGTTGGAGTAACAGTTGAGATACTAATTTGGAATGTTAGTTGCTTCACTGGTTTTAGTTTGAGGAGTATCTTTTCTGGAGGATGATAAGGTTTCTTTAACCCAGTTTACCAGAAGTTTCCGTGGTGTTGACACATCTGTTTGAGCTGCAGTTTAAAGATAGCTTTGGGTGCGAGACGCATAGGATAAACTGGGCATGGTCAACATAATTTGTCTGGGTGCTTCAGGATATGTTACTTTATGTTCTATTTTGTATCTCTGAATTTTCTTTCCAGTTTTCCACACATCGCATGATTAAGAAAACGCAGGGTGATTTTCTTTGCAGTTGAGACACACGGGAGTTGAGGCTGAGCAATCTGCTTGTGTATGATTCTTACAGCCACAAACAGGACAGATGGCATCACCTCTGCATGCCTGCTGTGAGTGTCCATTTAAAACAGCGAAGAGGGTTTGGGATGTATGACCAAATTCGGCAGTTTAAATAGCCAGCGTGGATGGCAAATCAGGAGTACTGAAGGTTAAAATGATGGATGGAGTTCGGAAGAGGTTTCCATCATTTTTAATAATTATGCGCTGATTACCTTCTGATTACTAAGTTCTTGGACTAATTCCTCCTCAGACAAGGCAAGTAGGTCCCACTCATTGATGATGATGCCTTTCGATGAATTTAAGATATTATGGGGAGTAACAGACACTGGTAACCCACCAAATGCAGTCTTTAATAATCACTCATTGTTTGGACGTGGCTTTTTAACTAGGATGTCTCCAGATTGAAGTCTCTTCAGCTTTTTAGGTAATTCAGCAATAGATTCCAAGTATTTTTGGATCATAAATGGTGATAACTTGCCCACAGAGAGTGTATCACCAAAATATTAGGTAGAATAGGACACTGTGCTTCTCTTTGAAGTCTTTTGGGTTGATTTGTCATTATCATTGGATGTTACTGGCCTTCAGCTTGAAGGCGCTAGAGGTGGATAGTCATTTATATCCATGGTTGCTCCTTTTTGCCCTGGAGGATAACTTTCTCCCCAGATTACTGGACCCACCACGTGGAGGCAGGTGCAGTGCCACCTTAGCATTAGTAGAGGCATATGATGCAAGAAAGCAAGCTTATGCAGCATCAGCCAAAAAAAAACAAAAAAAAAAAAAAAAAAACAATTCCACTTCACCCCTCCGTTCGTTCGAAATATCTGTGCAGCTGAGCCTTAAATTTATTTAGGTTATCCACTTCCACAACAAGGAATGGAAGTCTGTTCCACCAACCAACTACCTGCTGGCTAAAGGCAAATTTTCGCACATCTATCCTACATCTGTCTTTCCTCAATTTGAATTTATGCCCTCTCAAGTGATTATTCTGAGAAAGAGGCAGTATCCCATCAGCATTGAGCATGCTCAAACCATTCAAGGCTTTGTACACCTCTATCAGATCACTTCACAGGTGCCTAGTCTCCAGACACTTAATTTGCAAAATTTCGTCTTTCTTCGTAAGAGCAACCCTTCGTTCCGTTCACTAACCTTGTTGCCCTTCTCTGTACTTGTTCCAGCAGCTCTACATCCTTCTTGAAATGAGGCCTCCAGACCTGTAATCAGTACTCAAGGTGCGGCCTGACCATTGCCTTATACAAGGGAATAATCACCTCCCTATTGCTGCTAGAAAAATTCCTGTATATCATTGATAAGAGACCATGAGCTACTCTTGCAGCATGTCTGCACTGCTCAGAGAACTTCATACCTGCCTGCACAATTACGCCCAGGTCCTTTTCATTCTCTACCACTGTCAGTGTAGTACCACAGAGTTCATACATTGCTCTGGGGTTGCTGTTTCCCATATGTAGTACTTTACATTAGTCAATGTTAAACTTCATTTGCCACCTCTCAGCCCATCTGCTGAACCTTCCCAGATCCTGTTGCAGCAGCATAGCGCCAGTAACGTCCTTAACAACCCTGCCAACCTTTTTATCGTCTGCAAACTTTGATATTAAGCTTGATATACCATCATCAATATTATTTATAAATACAAAAAACAACAATGGACCCAACACTGAACCCTGAGGGACAATGCTCATCGTGGACTAATAACATTAGTCCACGATTAGCAGTGTCCATTAATTACCACTCTCTGTCTTCTGCCACTCAACCATCCCTTTATCCATAGCAACAATTTGCCACCAATGCCACACTGCTCCAATTTGTGCAGCAGTCTTCCATGTGCAACAGCATCAAAAGCCTTTCTAAGATCCAAATATATAATATCAAAGTTATTCCCTGCATCCAATTCTTTTGTGACTACATCATAGTATCCAATCAAATTGGTCAGGCAAGACCTTCCCTTAACAAAACCATGCTGTGCCTCTGAGCTATAACTGAATTCTTGTCACGATGATTCTGCATGCTTCTTTAACCAGTGCTTCCATTAATTTTCCTGGAACAGAAGTTAAACTCACAGGTCTATAATTACTTGTGTCAGCCTTTGATCCTTCTTTGTGAATTGGGGTTACATTTGCACATCTCCAGTCTGTGGGTACCTCCCCTGAGTCCAAGTAAGCTCTCATAATTATGGCTAACGGATTGCTTACTTCCTTTGCTACCTCCTTTAATATAACTGGATAGATCCCATCCACCCCAGGTGCCTTTCTTGTATTTATCTTCAACAATTTCTCCTCCACTTTACTCTCAATTATTACAAGATCATCTAGCTCACTGCCAGTGTTTAGTTCATCTATGGCTTCCCCTCCCTGAATAACTCCTCATGTGTGAATGTAGATGCAAAATATTCATTTAGTTTGTTAGCTATCTGAGCAGGATCATGAACAGTTGAACCATCAACATCAAGTGGACCAATCTGATTCATCCCCTTTCTTCTAGAGTTTACATAAGTAAAGAACTCCTTGCTGTTTTTCTTTGCATCCCTTGCCAAAGATTTCTCGTAATCATAGGCTTCTGTGTCACATGTTAATTTATATGTATCCCATGCATTTTTCTTCTCTGCCATATGTCTAATTAGTTCATCTGACATCCATTTAGGCCTGAACCTTGAACAATATTTCTTAGTTGGTATGTAAAGCCTAGTAGCTTCCAAGATAAGTTCTTTGAATGCTTCCCATTTTGAGTTTGCTGTTGCTGACATCATCAGTTGGTCCCACTGTATAGAATTTAAATACTGTCTCAGACCATCGTAGTCGCCTTTACGAAAGCAATAACCCTTCCCTCTACCGCTAATGGTAGTTACCTCTTTGAGTAAATCCCACTTCAGCACACTGTGATCACTGCCACCTAGTGGTTCCTGTATCTGCAGATTCTTAATGCATGAAGAATCACTACTGGTAATCAAATCAAGAGTATTGCTCCCTCTAGCTGCCTCCCGAACATGCTGATTTAGAAAACAATCATCCAATAAATCCACAAAAGCCTTGGTAGTGTGAGTGACCAACCCACAAATTCCAGTCAATATCTGGGAAATTAAAATCCCCCATTATAAGACTCTCTGATTTACTGGTGGCCCACTCTATTTCCCTGTACAGTTTCTTATTATACTCATCAGAGTCATTAGGCCTATAGCATACTCCTACTCTCAATTTTGATCTCCCAATGCTTATGTCACACCAAACTGACTCGACACTGCACTGTCCAGCGATGTCGACTGGCTTCACTTCCTTGGATTTTATGTGTTTCTTAACTAATTGCATAACCCCTCCTATCCTGTCTGTAGACGTTGCTCTCCCCAAATTCCAGTTCTGCATTACTTATATCTGTATGACACCACGTCTCTGATATCCCAACAATATCCGCCTTTGATGTTGAGCAATACCAGCAAATTTATTTACCAAACTGTTCTTTTTCTTAGCTACCCTAACACAACTGATGTGTTTACTTGTACTCCAATGACTCCCAGCAGTCTCGGAAATATCCTGCATCTTATTTTCCAAGCTGCTGCTTGGAAATAGAATATTTTTCATGAGGTAGGAAAAAATAGGGATAAATGAACTAATAGAGTATTCGAGGGGGATTGAGGTACTATACCTATACTTTTACGCTTTCCGTTCGCCTTAGTTAGCACAAGCTTCTACTTTACTTGGCAATCGCTTAGACTGCATATATTATAAACTATACACATAAGCCTAAAAATAGATATATCTCCTTCTCTAATTAAAATTTAAATTTTGACTATCCGTCGGGCTAACAGTCATCTTGCCAGCTTGCTGCTAAATTGGAATGTTTCAACGAAAATACCTTTTATATTTATGGCCCTCTATCTCATTAATTTTGAACTATCATTTGGACAAGTTATGATGGACGATGACTACAGAAACGGATAACTCGTTAATTATGGTTGATACATTGAAAGGGTTAGCCCTTGAAAAAGTCCCTTTCAATGTATCTGATCGCCTATAATTAACTTTTAATTGTACATTTGTATTGCTGATTTTATGTTAATTTTGGCATATATGTATTTTTTCCAGGCTACGTTTACCACCCATATAGGTTTTTGGTTTTTCTTGAGTAGCTATTTTACTAGCTTTCATTTCATGTTATACATTACAACTTAACTCAAATAATATGCAGATGGATATAATGTTTAATCGTTTTTGATGGCATTAATCAGATCTGTGACGAAATAATATTACAGATTAGAAATAATATTATAAAATAGATATAAATTAACTATCCTATTTTGTTTTTACATACTTGGATATATATATATATATATATACAAACTAAGAAAAGAAAGGTGATTTTCCTTTCTAGATTTTTACTCTAAATCTGTACAGTACAGAATGACTTATAATAAACTGAGAATATGAAAGGCACTAGAAATTAAACAGAATGAAATCACTTTATACATTGCTCAGTAAAATCACCTGAACACTATTGCTTGGCACCGAAGGTTTTTGCTTTTAGCATTTCGTAGTCATAGTAAATCATGGGTAAATTAAAAAAAACTAATAAAAAAGCTATGCTGATACATACTGTTGAGTGGCACATCTCATTGGAGGAAAGAACATGACAGGCAACTGGTAAATGGGAGAAATATAAACTGGGCATATATTAAGCAACACCACAAACATAGTGAAATAATAATTTTTGTTGCGGTGGATCTGTATGTAAGAAAAGACACTTTCCAGATGAAAGTTAAATTAAAATTATAGCTTGATCAGTATTGAGAGAATATGTGTTCAAAATTGTTGCATATTCACATCCATTTCATTGTAATTACATATTTTGTTTTGTTTTTTTTGTTATGAAAATGTGCTTGTTTTGGACATAATGCAATGTGTGCACTCTAGTTTAATAACAGCAGGTTATTTTAATAAATTAAAAACAAAGTAACACCACCATCAACTGAGTGGGAAACCTTTATTCAAATGCTACCAAAATGTCCGATCATATTTTAAACAAAAAATTCTCATTTAAAATTATCTCATGAATTAGAATTCAATAAATTTACAGAGTTCGCATGCAGCACAGAGGAAAAATGTTAGTGACTAGGAGTTAGTGAAATTCACAGCTGCTATAATATAAAAAAAATTCAATTTAAAAAAAAAAAAGGCAAGCAGTGGTGGATATTTATTTACCTTTCAGTAGTATTATTTTCAGTTACACTGGCTGGATTGCGTTGAGAACAAACAGATGAAGAACTTACAGTTGTAGTTCCACTGTTACCTGATGTAGCAAGTGTGGCAGCATAAGAAAATATACTAGCTGAGGTCCAAGGGGAATAAAAGGATGATGTCAGTGAAGATTTCATCTGAGAATGTGCCTTGTCAAGCAACTCTCCAGAAAGCTTTAAATAAAGATATTAAAGGTTACACAGTGTCCAAAAATATATATTAAATTTTAATGATGTTTTAAGATAGATGAATATTTTATATGCAATCAAATGACTTGACTTCTTTATGAATGTAAGTTAA
Organism: Mastigoproctus giganteus; assembly: GCF_048544385.1. Taxonomy (NCBI): domain Eukaryota; kingdom Metazoa; phylum Arthropoda; class Arachnida; order Uropygi; family Thelyphonidae; genus Mastigoproctus; species Mastigoproctus giganteus. Next base: position 126,946,983 of record NC_143576.1, on the reverse strand, counting down.
AAGTAGCTTTTAATTTAATATAATTATGAATGTCATGTTGCACAGGTTATCTTAATCAAAAAATCTGAAAGCACTCCAGCTGTGGGGACAGTTTTTAAAATTTATCAGGCTGTTCCCACTTTACGAGTTCCCGGGTTTATAAGTTATTTTTTTCATATCAAGTATCAACAAAATCGATAAAATGAACATTAAAACGAACATTACCATGATAAAAATGAACATAATACAATAAATAAATGCTAAACATTCATAAATATGGCATTTCAAACCATGCGCATATCTATACAATACACTACGTGTACCATATTTTATACAATACAGTACTACTACAGCGGTTTGCTAACTAACTGCAGCGTGAGGTTTCTACAACAGACACTGATCTGCTTCAAGCACACAACTGAGAACTCACAAATGAAGACCTCCTTGAAATGGCAAATTGTGAAGAAGCTGAGGAAAAAGATTTAATAGCTGAAATTCCTGTTGCACTCTCAAGGGGCTTTACGAAGCTTTTAGAAACATAGAAAACAGTGTTCTCCCCAGAAAATTTTGCTAGCCGGGTCGCATTATGGAATAGCCAGGTGGGGAAGTGTAATACTTCGCATTATTATAAAATTTTCTGTTATTTATAAATGTGACTTAAGCGATCCAGAGCTAAAATTAATTGCATAATTTAACATTATATGCTCCTGTTGCAGTGACCTCGTTCGCATAGTATGTTTGAATTAATAGTTGGTTGTTTGGATTTTTTTTGGCGCATTAGCAGCTAAGGCTATAATGCGCCAAGAGTTTGAATTAATACTGATCGAGATCTGTACCATATGGTACCACGAGAATCGGTTAAATTTTAGCCAGGTGGTCAGTTAAATTCACCGGGCAGTGCACCCATTAGGTCCTGGGGAGAACACTGGAAAAAGAAACTGAGATTTTCGAGTCACAAGATTCAAATTTCGAGGGCACTAGAAAAGTTGCTACAGATTTAAAAAATGCTTATGCGTGCTATTGTGAAATATATAAAGAAAAGAGGAGGCTGTCTTGAAAACAAACAACTCTTGAAGCTTTTCTGAAGAAGATGACTCCTTGTGCTTCAAACAAACCAACAACGAATGCCGAACCAGCAATGAATGATGAACTATCAATGAATAAATAAATATCACATTAAAACGAATTGGACAAGTTGACATAATGATACAATTTCTTAAGCAATAAATTTGAATAAAGATTAATGCACCCTCCTGATTATTAAGAGTAGGAGACCAGCAGAATTACTTAACAAGTACAAGACAATGCTGAAAAACAGTCGGGAGTTAGGGCTGAATTTGAAAATGTCTGCAATTCTTCCCAGACACGATAGGAGGGAGTATATGATGAGAGCCTTGTTGATCAATTCGGCCCTGGAGAGATTGTGCAAGGCTCAAGGGATAGAATTTTTCTCAGCCTGGTCTGTGCTTGTTAACAGGAGAGACTACTTCTACAGGGATGGGATACACTTAAATAGAAAGGGTGCAAGAATATTTGCTGATGCTATCGAGGCAGAGTTAGGTGGGTCGGAAAACTGCTAGCTTGGGGGGATACACGGACTAATAGATTAACAGTAGCTGCTGGCAGAGGTAAAAGTGATTCTTGCACTACTTCTATTGAAATGCAATTGAGCAGCAGATTGGAAAGCAAAGCAAAGCAATGGGAATTTCCAGGACTGCTGGGAGTCAGTGCAACAAGTAAATACACGGACTGTGTTAGTGTAACTAAGAGTAGAAACAGGTGCATGTACACCAATGCTAGGAGTGTAGTTAATAAATTCGATGAGCTTGAAGTGCTAGTCAAGACATCAAAGGCAGATATTGTTGCGATATCAGAGACATGGGTGTCACACAGACATAAGCAGTACAGAACTGGAATTTGGGGAGTACAATGTGTACAGAAAGGATAGACAGGATAGGTAGAGAGGAGGGGTTATACTGTTAGTTAAGAAACAAAATCTAAGGAAGTGCATCCAATTGATGTGAGTGGACAATGCAATGTTGAGTCTGTTTGGTGTGACATAAGCACTGGGAAAAGAAAAATGAGAGGTGTGTGTTATAGGCCTAAGGAATCTGATAGGCATAATGAGCAATTGTGCAGAGAAATAGATTGGACTGGTAAATTAGTGTCTTATAATGGGGAATTTCAATTTACCGGATATTGACTGGAATTTGTGGGTTGGTCACTCACACACTAGCAAGGCTTTTGTGGATTTATTGGATGATTGTTTTCTACAGCAGCATGTTTGGGAGGCAACTAGAGGGAATCTTCATCTGATTATCTGTAGTGATTCTTCATGCATCAAGAATCTGTAGATAAAGGAACTGTAGAAAAAAGTAATTTTTCTGTTTTCTTTCTATCGAAATTGAAAGTCCACTTTTTAAAAAATTCACTTGTCACCCAAGATTTTTTGTTGTCGTCAAACTCCTTTACTCCTTTGAAACATTGGGATTGCTCACTTTTTCCTATTACCAAAAGCTTCAGGTTTTTCAGTAGCATCCATATTTGCACCAAAAAAGAATGTAATTCTCTCCTTACTATTTTTACCACCGAAACATTTATCACCTTTAAAATTCAGTGTCATGTTCAGAAAACATTTAAAAAACAGACCTGTTTCATCAACGTTGAATATGTCTTTGGGCTCGTGGTCCTCCGTAATTTTTCAAACCTGTTTCTTTCCAATGGGTAGAGTCTTCTTCAATTAAAGCTCCTCTTTCACCAGTAATAACTTTGAGTAAGCCATTGCCCTTTTCAAATTTGTCCAGCCAACCACAACTGAATAGAATGTTTTATGCCCCAGAAAAGATGCATACACCATAGCCTTTCATGGAGACCATGAAAAGGTGTTGGTTTTTCGCAAAGGCATTGCGAATTTCAGATTCGGCCTTGATCATTAGATCTAGGGAGGACCTATTTTTGCGGAAGCCATGTTGACAATTATTCAATAGACGTTGGAGTTTCAATGATCCAAGTGAGTCGACTGTGGATCATTTTTTCAAGAATTTTACCAAGGCAACTTGACAGCGAGATTGGCCTGTAACTATTAGGACTGGAGGGATCTTTTCCATGTTTCAAAAAGGCCAAAACTGTAGCACGGTGCCAAGAGGTTGGATAAATATTTTCCAGAACATCCGGTTAAAGAAGATTAGCAGCATTTGTAAGTTTTTCTCATCAAGATGCTGCAGCATGATATAATATATGCCATCTGGCGCAGCGGCACTGTTTCGTGTTGTTCTGATGGCTTGTAAAAGTTCACAATATTCAAGAGGATGATTATACGGAAGTGATAGTAAGGTTCTAAAGTTGATGGGTGTCTGTTTGGTGGCAGTCTTAATTTTTTGGAAATTGGGAGCGTAGTTTGATGTGGCTGAGACTTGGGCTCTCTCTCTCTCTCTCTCTCTCTCTCTCTGGTCTTCTAGATATAGCAAATGCACAAGGCATTTTCTATATCTAGAAGACCAGAGAGTTCTTGCACATTGCATGAAAGAACTGGGGAAGGTATGATTGGAAACTTCCCAGAAAGTTGCCTAATTTTCTTCCATATTAATCTGGAGTCGGCATTTCTGTTGATAGTACATGTAAACCAAGAATCTTTCTTGGCTTGCCTTTGAATGAATCATGCTTTTGCCCTTAGCTTCCAATGACAGCTAATTAAATTAGCTGTCATTGGAAATCGACGTAATAAATTGAATGCTTTATTTTTTTCCTTCTTTGCTTTCATGCACTCTTAGTTCCACCAGTAGTTGAATTGCCGTCGGGTTGGGGGATTTGATAATGGAATTGAGTATTTAACTGCAATTAAAAGACAGGATGTAATAAAATCAGTTACTTTTCCGATAAGCTGTAGTTGAATAGTTTCTTTGTTCAGAGTGATTGCTGATTGAAATTTGGCCCATTTAGCTTTAGAAAATTTCCATTTCCTGCAAGGTTGGCCTAATGATGGTTGCGTATTGAGCAGGTTACAAACAATTGGAAAATGGTCACTGCCAATGGGGTCATCCAAAGCAGACCATTAAATGACTGGAAACAGTATCGGGGAACAAATCAACAGGTCGATTGCAGAAGTCTGTCCAGTAGGTGATTGTGCATGTGTATGTGAGTGTGCACCCACTATTAAGAATGGTGAGGTTTTGTTTATCTAGAGTTTCAATCAGTCTGCCCTGTATCTAATTTAGAGGATTCCTATAAAGGGTGGAGGCCATTGAAATCCCCTAGCAAGCAGATAGGGGAGGGTAGCTGTATTAAAAGTTCTTCGAGATCTTTATAAGAGTAGGTATAATTTGGTGGGAGATAGACTGAGACTAGCGTAAATGCAATTTGAGTAATCAGACGCACAGCAACGGCTTCAATTTGGGTTTGGAGAATTATTTGGCTAGCAGGGATCTTTAAGTTAATCGAAATAGCTACACCACCATGAGCAGAGCTGGATGTTCCAATCTCTTCAATAGATTGAGTAGTTTTTTATGGAAACAGAAATTTAAGCAGTTAAATATGTTTCCTGCAGACAGAAAACCACTGGAGAGTAGCATTTAATTAAGTACTGAATGTCATCGATGTTGCTACAAAAGCCTCTACAATTCCACTGTAAAATATAAGGCATTATTTAAGTTTAGAAGAAGCTGTACCTGACGTGGCTGTCTTATAGCATTCTGGCTTTGATTTGTCTCTTTTTGGAAAGGTGGGGCAACCTGTGTCCATATCTTTTTCTTCTACAAATATTTCCAGAATCGGATCTTCCTGTTTGGATGAGTACTGTGCATCCATCGATGTGTCCTGAATAATCTTTTTTGAAGTTGAACTAGGATTATTTGGAGTAGTAGCAATCACTGGCGGATGAGGAGATTTTGCTGGAATCATAAGAGGCGTATTACTTGCTAGGTCTGAGTGCTTCAGGGCATTGGACTTCTGCTGAGAGAGATGACAGCTCGAGCCCAGTCGGAAATTGATATGTTGGATGGAACAGTAACATCAGTTTGTGTGGCTATTGTTTGATTTTTTTTGCAATACTGGCATAGGTACGGTTAGGTATACTGGGTGCAATTAATTTTCTTGCTTCCTGATAACTTTGTTTTCAACTTTATATTTTACAATTTTTTTCTCCATTTTCCACCTCTCACATGTTTTACAGTAAGCAGGATGGTAACCTTTGCAATTAGGACAGGTTATTTCTTTTGCCGAACAGTCATTCTGATTGTGATCGAAGGATCCACAGATGGGACATGCTGGGTTCCCTCTGCATGCCATTTGAGATTGGCCATACTCTTGGCATTTATAGCATCTCAACGGATTAGGAATATAAGGACGAATGCGACAATGTAGATAACCTGCTTTTACTGAGTAGGGTAGATTTGGACTGTTAAAGATGAGAATGATATTTCTGGTGGGTCTGAGTATATTGTCCCTTTTAGTCATAATTCTTTTGACGGCAATTACGTTTTGTTCCTGAAGCTCTTCTTTAATTTCTTCTTCTGTCACATTGAAAAGGTCCCAACTAGATATAACACCCTTAGATGTATTTAGGGTTGCATGGGGAGTTACCTTCACTGGAATTTTAGCAAAGTTTGTCAATTTTAAGAGTTTTTCAGAATGCCTGTAGTTGACAGTTTCTACAAGTAAGTCCCCTGATTGTAGTCTCTTAACCGTCTTGGGAGACCCTGCAATACTTTCCAAGTGTTTCTGGATTAGAAAGAGGCTATTTTGATAATGAATGCATTATTAAGAATGCAGGAAACTTGGTTGCAGAGGAAATGTTGTTTTACCTCTTTGCTTGGGAAGAGTCATGCTCATGTTCTGTGTCTGGTCAACTGCTTGTCGGTTCTAAAGAGGGAAACATATTTTGTTCCATGTTGGTTCCTTTTAGCCCCTGGCAAATGAACTTTTCTGCCATGTAGTGTCATGTACCATTGTTCCTCTGGTCATTTAGCCAATGGGCCCCTAAGGACAAAAACGTTCCATTGGAGACGTATCTAATTGTCCGGGATGTGTGTTCCTGATCAGTGCCGGATTAAGGAATGGGCTAATGGGGCAGTTGCCCAGATTGTCATTCTTACAGGGGTTCCAGAAAAAAAATATTTTATTAAGGTCTCCCGTAATTGATTGCATCTACCCATGTGTTTTTGTGTCTGTAAATTGCGTGTGTTCACTGGTTGATTTGCCTGTTGTTGCTGGTCGAAAAACCCCAGTTTCTGGGGAAAATACCTTGTAATCTACGCCTGAGACCGACTAACTCAACGAGGGAGTGAAAAAACCCCATTAAAGTTCCTTGTGTCATCAGCGGGATTCAAACCTGGGCCTTTTCCACCGGTCTGGGGAAAGGATGGTGACGATACCACTGTGCTACCTGCACAGACTATAATCAGCTTCTGGAGTCCCTGTGTCTGCACGGGTAGCACAGTGGTATTGTCAACATCCTTTCCCCACACTGGGTGGAAAAGGCCCAGGTTCGAATCCCGTCAATGACACGAGGAACTTTAATGGGTTTTTTTCACTCCGTGGCTGAGTTAGTCAGTCTCGGGGGTATTAGCAAGGTTTTTCCCTCAGAATCTGGGGCTTTTCATCCAGTAAAACATACAAATTGACCATAGAACACATGCAGTTAACAGACACAAGACAACATGAATTTAATTAATTCGGGTAGTCTAAAAATAATAGTTTGTTTTTCAGAAGCTGATTATAGCTCAGAGTCGGCGCCTTTACCCAGATTTCTAGGATATACAAAGAAAGCTGAAATAATCTTTCTGACCGGGGGTGCAGGAATACTTTAATCTGGCCATGTTCCTGATGGCCGATATTGAGTATACAATCAAGCCACTTTGTGTGCTTTTATTCTTTTTTTTACTTGTTGTAGAATAACAAAATTTATAAAATAACTGTACTTTGTGCTTTATAAGTGATCAAATGTGGAACTCCATCATTCATTAAACTATAAAGCTTCTTATATTTAGCCTGTTTAACAGGTTGTGAGAACAATAAGAAAATCTGTTTCGTGATAGACACTCATTGACACCGCTAGTTGGAGTGAATGATATACACTTGATAAGAAGCAGACAGGAAATCTCAGCCTTTAATTTCTTATACATCTTTCTTAATTTAAACTATTATGAAATCATTGTCAGTACAAGTGTAATAAGTCAGTGCAACTTTAATCCATTATTTCTTAGCGATGATATCAAAGATTCATATATTTCTTCTGGAATGCATTCATTGAGTTTAATTATGTCAAGAAAAGTTACCACAAATCGATTCGTCAAATTCGAAAAGTACCATATTACAATTCAAACATTTTAATAACACTAGTGTTATTACTTTCATCGATAATTAAACTTAGGTTTCTATTTCCTAAATCAGTTTTAAATTATCTACGAAATGTGGTGCTACAGCATTGTGTATTATTGAAGTACAGTTTGTTCTTAGCAGTTTGAAATCCTTACTTACCCTATTGTCTGAAAAATGAAATTCAAAAATGTCACTAAAATGATCAACTACCCATTTCACAGTGCACTGCTGTGAACAACTACCCAATGATCAATTACCCAAAGCATAGTTATGAAAAATGCTATGCTGCTTTCTGCCTTTGCACCTTCTGTATCGCCAATTTTCTTGAATGGCAATATTCTCTGATGCTGAAAACTAAAGGGCTCTTCATCTTTATTGCGATTAATTTGTAATTATGATGCCTTTCAACTTCACTTAATTTGGCTGTAAGCATGCATGTACAAAAAACATACAAAAAACATTTTAAATAATCACCATCTAATTTGCAGAGTCAGTCTTTATACTGATTGTCCCCGAGCCATTGATCACAAAAGTTTCAGAGAAAGGAAGTTGAAGAGTTCAGAGTGATTGGGTGCAAATTCATATTATAATTTTTCGTATTAAAATCTTTCTCCGATCTATAAATGATCCACCAACAAATTTTCAATAAAAGATATAATGATAACAGAATAATAAAATTACACATTGTTCTGTCAAATTGTAACAAAATGCAAAGAATAGTAAAAAAAATATATTATGATATTAGGGTAGATGTAAATGATTACATCTACCGATATATTTATTTTGTCTGTAAATTGTGTGTAAATTGTTCTCTGGTCGATTTGTCTGTTTACTGGAAGAAAAAATCCCAGTTTCTGGGGTATAAACTCGGCTATCTATGCCTGAGACCAACTAATTCTGCCACGGAGTGAAAAAAACCCATTAAAGTTTCTCGCGCCTTCAATGGGATTCAAACTCGGGCCTTTTCCACCAAGTGTGGGGAAAGGATGGTGGCAATACTACTGTGCTACCCGTGCAGACAAAGCATAGATAAAAAAAATAATAAATCTACAGCAATGAGTAACATATTAACCCCAGGGGGCTCACATCTGGTGAGTATGGGCTTGTCACACCAAGAGTCATTCTTCTCTTTTTTGATGATTCCTTTCTACTTCTGATTCATTCTCTCTCTCTCAGTGTCTTTTGGGAATTTTTTTTGACTGGTGCAGCATAAGCCTCAGGCTTCCTTGCAACATATGACTAATAATAATAATATATTCGAAGGAATGGATCCCACAAAAACCCACGTGATACCTAAGCAGAGGCCAAATAAAATCCTCTGGAGAGTAACAGACCACCTCAATTGGCAAATAATGCCACATTACCTTGACAATGATGCTGCAATGCTGGAGGCTATCCACACAGCCATATACTGTGCTGCTATAGCAGCGACTAGGATTATTGGAAAAGAAACGAGAGACCGACAGCAGAAGAACCGAAAACAGAAGGAACACCCAGCTTGGGAAAGAAGACTTCAGCAAAAGATAGAAGAATTAAGAGTCAAGATAGGACAGCTGACCCAGTACCAACAGGGTAATAGAAGTAAGAAATTGATTGAAAAGGTGAAGAGCATACTCAAGAGAGACAGTGCCCACAGCAAATAAAAATCAGAGAATAGGAGAATACTTTGACACACTGAAGCAGAAACCTCCTCGCACTCAGCAAGAGACTAAGCCGATACAAAGAGAGGCCCTCAAAGGAAAATAAACAACCAAATCTTCGATGAGGATCAAGGAGCCTTCTACAGGAAACTGGAAGAAGATGAGAAAGCAGGAAACGGACCACCCGAGAAGAATACGATCGAGGAGTTCTGGGGAAATATCTGGAGCAGTGAAGTAAGACCTAACAGCCAAGCCCAATGGATAGAAGTATAATGGAAGAAAACCAAGGACGTACAAGAGACAAGAGAGATTCGAGAAGAAGTAAAACAGTTGATAAGGAACACCGACAACTGGCGAACCCCAGGAACTGATAACATCTACAACTACTGGTACAAGAAGCTCACCTACACACACAAGCACCTAATCATTCGAGTGAACTGCTCTGCTAGGTGCTTGTGTGTGCTCACCTACACACACAGGCACCTAGCAGAGCAGTTCACTCGAATGATTAGGCACCCCGGAGACAATCCCAAAGTTTCACACTGAAGGAGTCACATATCTGAAGCCTAAAGATGAAGATACGAGAAACTCGGCAAAATACAGGCCAATCATCTGCCTCCCAATGATGTACAAGATCTGACCAGCTGCATAAACAAAAAGAAGATATCAGACCACTTAGAGAGCCAGAACATAATGGTCGAACAGCAGAAAGGATGCAAGCGGAGAAGTAAAGGATGAAAGGAGCAATTAACCATAGATGCGGAAGTTATAGAGCAAGCCTACAAGAAGCATCACAACCTATAAAATCGATTACCACAAGGCCTTTGACTCCGTACCTAATTGCTGGCTAATAGAGATCCTGAAGATCTACAAGGTCAATCCGATAGCGACAAACTTCCTAGGAGCAACAATGGCAAAATGGTGTACCACCATTAAGGTCGAGAACATCACAACCAGATCAATCCCCATCAGAAGAGGAATCTTTCAGGGAGATGCTCTGAGCCCACTGTGGTTCTGTCTAGCACTGAACCCACTATGCGCTATGCTTAATGGCAGCAAGTATGGATATAACCTCAAAGAAGGAAGAAAGAACCTGTACATCCTCACCCATCTGATGTACATGGATGACATCAAGATCTACGAGGCAACCGAGAAGCAACTCCAACGACTACTCCAGATCACTGAAGAATTAGGTGCCTCCGTAGCCAGGTGAGCAGGAGCGACAGTGCATAGCACACGCTTCTTGATTAGACCGGGGTTCGAGTGCGTGACCACTAAATATGGAGGATGCGGAAAGGTCAGGGAATGACCACTGCATATCCCCAGAGTAATATGGCCTTAGTTGCTAATGCTCCTAAAAAAACTAAAATAACAATTGAAGAATTCAGCAAGGTTCAGGATGGAATTTGGCCTAGACAAATGCACGACCCACCCACTGAACCATTGAAAATTAGTCGGCCAAAACTCCCAGATGCTGACTGGTAAAGAAATCGAAGCTATGATAGAAGGAGAGACCTACAAATACCTAGGGATGATGGAGGCTCAGCAGTTAAAGCAAAGGAAATCAAGAAGTGCCTGACCGAAAAATATCATCAGAGACTCGGAAGCCCACTGAAATCAAAACTAAACGGAGGGAACACAGTTAAAGCCATAAACACCCATGCAGCTCCAGTACTGATATACTCCTTTGGGGTCATAGATTAGACTAACACCGAGCTAGAGGATATCATGCAAAAGACAAGGACAATGATGACCAAGAGCTGTCAACACCACCCGAAGTCAGCAGTGGAGAGACTAACAATAGCTCAGAAAGAAGGAGGAAGGGGGCCTGACAGAGCAACAGAAAATAGCGATAGTTAACCGGAAGGATTACTTTGAGAACAACACATCACCACTCCACCAGGCCATAAGGAAGACAGATAAGTGGTATACCCCACTCAACCTAAGCAAAGAGCTCCCTCCCGCCCAGGCAGCACAAGAAACGAAGCTAGAAAGATGGGCAAAGAAGACGCTCCATGGTAGACACAACAATGACCAATAACATTGCTTCCAATGCATGGCCCACGAGTGGGAAGCTCTTCCACAAGGCTGAATGAGTCATGCTGGCCATATTAGACCAGGTAATCAACACCAGAAACTATATAAAATACATCACAAAGGAGCCCGGAATGTCAGAGGACACATGTCAACAATGCCAACTGGCCTCAGAAATGATCCAACACATCACAGGGGGATGCAAGGTGATCACCCAGAGTGAGTACGCTCGTAGATAAGACTACGTAGCCAGGATAATACATCAGAAGCTAGTGAGGAAATGTCAGTTGACCAGAATAAGTGTACCATACTACAAGTATGAACTCCCAGACAGTACTAGAGACCCCCAACCCATAAGCTGTACTGGGACCATGCCATAATAACGAATAAGACCATCCCACACAACAGATCGGACATAACCCTTGTGGACAAGATGGAAAAGGTTACCTACCTGATTGACATACCGGTGCCCAACACTAGCAATGTCCAGAAAACCCATGAGGAAAAAATTAGGAAGTACACAAACCTGAGACATGAGGTCAAGGAGATGTGGCATATGCAAGAAGTAACGAACATCCCGATCATCGTGTCAACCACCGATATGGTGCCAAAGACCCTACATAGCAGCCTAGCAGCAATAGGTCTCCCAGAGAACACCTACAAGGAACTCCAGAAAGTTGTAATCCTGAACACCTGTAGGATCGTCAGAGAGTTCCTCGACCTACACTAACCAGACATTACAACCGCCCTGTGTACTTGGAAGCAGTACCCGTCATGGAGTGGAATCTCCCAATCATGGAGAAATAATATAAAGGCAACAATAATAATAACAATATAATATTATTATTACAAACTATACAACGTTTGACGACATCATGGACCATTCATAATTTGTGAATGAACCATAATGTAAACTTAAGAAAACTGGAATAATAAATTCACTTACATTTAATAATAAAATCAGTTATTACAGAATCACTTCAAAGTTGGCATTGCATTGCGCACAAAGGAAATCAATGCCTACTTCTTTATTCAGAGGTGCGCATTCATTGTTCACTTAGCGCAAAAAAAAAAGTGCGAACAGGAAAAATAAATTTTTGAAATTCATAGTATATATCTTTCTTTGATCCTTCTACAAATTTTCAATAAAAACAAAAAATAATAATAAAAAAAAATACTGACACCAGAGTAATAAAATTACAAATCGTTCTGTCAAATTGCAACAGAACGCAAAGAATAGCAAAATAAATTAATAAATGAGTAACATATATTAGTATCAAAACTGGACGTCATGGATCATTCATAATTTGTGAATGGCCCACATTCACAAATTATGAATTCACAATTTGTGAACAAAAACTGGAAACTAATAAAGACTGGAATAATAAATTTACTTACCTCTTCAGCCATTCTATCACAAGTTGGAAAAAAAATGGTGGCAATGAGTAAATTTTTTAATGTTCTGAGAAACTTAAAAATGTAGAATCATAGAATGGTACATGATGTTTGTTCAGAGCTGCAGAACTTTTTCTGCCAATAAAGCAAATGAAAATCTCTGTGATTCATTGAATTTTTTTGTTTCATTTCTCACTCTCTTTTTCCAAATTACTCCTTCAATTAACTTTGCTACAAATTTTTCCAACACAAACAAAAACAGAACAGATACAGTACATATAAAATGGTTATAAAGTTTTTTTCACGGCCAGTAACACAGTCCGTGTCTTGTTAGCTGTATAGAAACAGAGCAATTGATAAGGGTAGAATGTTGTTGTTAAAATGGCAAATGAAAACATCAAAAACCACAAACTTAATGCTTTGTGGTGACCGAAGTACCATATTTCCCCATGTATAAGACGCACCTTTTTTCGAAAAATTTGGGGTCTAAATACTGGGTGCGTCTTAATACAGTGGTTATAGATTTTTTTACTTGCATTTCCCACTTTTTCGCACTTGTTGTCTTTGCGCTCATTGTTTTGCACTTGTTACCGGTATATTAGGTTACGTTTTGCCACATTCTGCCCAGAAATGGCTCAGAAAAGATTTTCGTACAGTGCTGAATTCAAGTTAAAAGTGATCCAGTTTGCAAAAGTGAAGGAAAATCGTGTTGCTGAAAGTAAGTTTGGTCCTCCTCCAACTGAGAAAACAATCCGAGACTGGCTACGGGAAGAAGAAACCCTACTGAAAACGCCACAGCAGAAGAGGGCCATGAGAAGGCCTGTACATCAGACTGTGATGTTCAGGCAACCCCCATAGAATCTGTGTGGTGTGAGTTAGTTGGAAGCAAAGGAACAATGAGAGTGGGAGTAATCTACAGATCAGAATACTGTGAAGAATATGACAGAAGTCTTTACATGTATATGGAATGGGCAAGCAAGCGTGAATGTGTTTTTATGGTTGACTTTAGTCTGCATCAGATTGATTATAATAGGCGGGAGGGAAACTCACCGTGGAGGAAAACTTTTTTATATAAACTAGATGATTATTATTTGTACCACAAGTTAGAGAAAGCACTAGGTGTGAGAATATTCTTGACCTAATCATTACTAATGAATCAGATGACATCACAGGGCCTAAAATACAGGAACTATTGTCAAGAAGTGATCATGTAATCATAAGTTGGAAGATAAAGAATTATTTTGCAGGTTAAAGGTAAAGGCGTGGGTTTTAACTTCAGAAGAGGGGACTGTGACAGTTTAAGGTGATATATATGACATCTGTAAATTGGATAGATTGCTGAGAGATGGTCAATACTTTTAAATTATGGAGTACTGTTAAAGCAAAAATTACAGTGGCCATGAACAAATTTATACCTGTAAGAAAATATTGTAGGAGGGGGATGCCTAAATGGATGACTGCAGAGCTGGCTAGTCAAACAGCAGAAAAGGATAGCACAGGATGGTTACAGAGCAATGAAGAATACCGAAGCCTACAACAGGTAAAGTTGATCTGCAATAGTACCACAAATAAGGTCAGGGAGGCCAGGGCTGCATATGGGAAAGCATTGGCTAAGAGAGTAAAGAATGGGGACAAGGAATTTTTCATGTATGTGAATACAACAAAGAAGAATGCTAATCAGATCAGATCCTTGTGCACTGGGTGTGGGAGTCTTACATAACCCCAGCTGATGTTGCGGATGAATTGAATAGGTACTTTGCATCGGTCTTTAGTGATGAAAGACCCTTCATGCTCAGAAGAGGCTGAGCCATATGAAATTACTGATGCCATAATTACAGATGACTGTTTATGAGAAAAACCTTTGAGCATAAAGGCAAGTAAGGATTCCAAGGGTGATGGCATATACCCTGTAGTTTTGAGGGAGAGCGCATGGGAGTGAATTGAATCATTGAGGTTAATTATGAGGCATCTTTGCAATCGGGGAGATTCCTTTAGATTTGAGAAGAGCCAATGTATTGCCAATACATAAACGTGGTTCTAAGAGTGAAGCTGGTAACTACAGACCGGTTAGTCTGACTTCAGTGGTAGGAAAAATCTTAGCGGTAACAATTGCAATACAGAAACATTTAGACAGATATGGTATTCTGAAAGACATGCAATATGGCTTTGTTAAGGGTGAATATCATTAGCTGGATTTAGGGAACAATTTTGACATTGGATTTTAGCAAGGCAGTTGACTTGGTCCCTCATAAGAGATTACTGTATAGGCTTGAACAGGTTAGGATTACTGATAAGATTCTAAGATGGATTGCTGGGTGGCTGCAGGGCAGAAGGCAGAGGGTTGCGATTAATGAATATTCTTCAAATTGATGTAAAGTCAGGAGTGGGGTCCCTCAAGGTTCAGTTCTTGAACTACTATTGTTTCTCATTTTTATAAATGACATCGACAAAGGGGTAGAAGGTGTGATGTCAAAATTTGCAGATGATGTAAAGACTGGCAGAATCGTTAATGATCATTGTCAAGCAGCATGCCTTCAGGATGACTTGAACAGACTTCAAAAATGGTCAGAGAAGTGGCAGCTATGTTTTAATGCTGCGAAATGCAAGGCCTTGCACTTGGAGAATAGCAATCCACAAATAAATTATACACTTAGTAGGGTTGAATTAAATACAGTGGAGAAGAAAAGAGATCTGTGGGTTACAATACAAGCAGATATGAAGTTTTCTGAACAGTGTAAACAAGCAGCCAGGAAAGCCCATGGTGTCCTATCAATGATTTATTGAATGTTATCCTGTAAAGATAGGCATGTCATAATCTCACTGTATAAGGCAATTGTAAGACCACAATTGGAATACTGTGTTCAAGTATGGAGGCCACATCTGAATAAAGACAACAAGCTTTTTGAAAAGGTTCAAAGACAAGCAACTCGGATGGTGAGATCGGCAGAAGAACGCCCATATGAGGAAAGACTCCAATTGTGTGGGCTACAGAGCTTGGCAACCAGGCACCTCAGAGGTGACCTGATTGAGTTTTATAAGGCTCTGAGAGGGATTAGTAAAATATATGAAGGTGGAATTACCACTGTATAAAAAGAATTCCAGAACTAAGGGTCAGAAATACAAATCACAGGGGTTGAGATTTAAATTAGATCATAGGAATTTTTCTTTAACCCACCAGTCGTTGGTTGCTGGAACAAGTTGCCCTAGCAAGTAGTTGAGGCTGACAGTTTGAATAAATTAAAAGGTCAACTGGATTAGGTATCTGTGTGAGGAAGAAAGCATATAATTTGTATTAGCTTATCTACTTGTTTTTTTTTCCCTGCCCGAGCAGGAAAATCCTGTGGCTTCCTTGCACTATGTGGCGAATACTATTACTATTACTTTCTCCCCATTAAGAAAGGGCCTTCAGATAACTGACAGTACAGCCTGAGTGGGTGGACAGAGGCTGTTATTGCTTACAATGCAAGGAAAACTTCATGTCTGCTTTTATCAAAAATCCTAAATCCTGCTCATTCTGAACCACTTTTAATTCCTTGTTTCATAGTCTATAAGTCACCACCCTTGGATTTCTTTCTCTCAATTGCGATACCTTATAATATTTATGATTAAACTACAGTTGCCAGCCATCCAAATATATCTGTAACCAATCTAATTCATTTTGAGTCAGCATAGTTTGGTGCTGATTATTCACCATCCTATCCACTTTAAATCATTAGCAGACTTTGATAGCCTGTATACCCTCACTAGTATCATATTAAGGAAGATACAAAAGGGAATCCCAACAGTGCACCTCTAGCTACATAGTATAACCCACTCTGAAGAATGACTACTGATAACCATCCTCTTTAAAGCAAATAGGGCTTTACAATTTTTGTGAAAACAGAAATCTGATGGATTTTGTTAATTCTTAATTGTGTGGGTTTCACATTATCATAAGAATTCAACAGCTTCTCAGAAAGGCTACTGTCACTTGCACTGAGTTAAATCTCCAAGTGAAAGTGCCATACTGGTAATAAATTTTAATGATAATAAAAAATAAAATATTCACAATAAACTGATAACTAAAGGTTATGTAGGGAAAACATTACATAACACTTACGCTTAATGTTTTAGACACATGAGTTCCATTGTCATTTAAATAAGATGTTGCAACAGGCAAATTATTTGAATCATTACTTAATCTTGTTCTATCTAGCTGGGCTAGTATCTCTTTCTTACGTTGTTGAAGTGAAGCAAGACTCTGTGATGCCAGATTCTATATTCCAGAAGAGAAATGTTATATTACAGATATCTGTGTCAAACGTACATTCAAAAAAATTGTTTAAAGAATGAATATATTGTTATTATGATTAATAATTTTCTACATCTCTTGACTAAAAAATGAGTATAGTAAAACAGTTCAATCAAAAAATAGAAGAGGCCTGTGGCACTGGGTTCCATGGATAAGAAATAATAATTCAGTACGAGCAGTAACTAAGTGTTTAAAAAATTATTAACGGAAGCTTTCAAGATAACGAATCTCCTCCTCATCTGTAGGAGTACATACATACATAAATGTGAAATATTTATGTATGTATAAAATATAAAATGTTAAGAATGGAATGATATTTATATTTATATTTTACTCCTATGGCTGAGGAAGGGATTTATTATCTCGAACGCTTCCGTTAACAATTTATTAAATACTTAGTTACTGCTCATACTCGATGTATTGAATTATAATTCAATCAAGTTTGTTAGAACTATCAAAATGGATGCTTCAATTTATCCAAATTTAGAATAATTCATATTTTTCCATCTTTATTTTTATGTTAAAAAAGTGAAAACCAAGATTTATTTAAATTAGCATGGCATCATTATCACAGTTATGCTCGTGTACATTAACCTGTTCGAGGAATAGCATTAAACAATGCAAGGCTAAACACTAATCAATTACACACTAAAACAATAAACAAACACTAAACAATAAATTGAAAAAATTATTAGAAGGGATGATCAGGGATTTAGAAAGTTTTTTATTTACTTTTTTTCTTTTTTTTTTTATTGGCTAATAACTGTATAAGCTTTACTTGCTTGCATCATTTGCTAATGCTGATACTAATTTAGAAATTAAGATGAAACCAAACACAGATAGTATGGTACCACTTACCCTATGATAAGTTTAAGCAAGGAGAAGGGTAGTGTATGATTTCAGAAACATCAAGTGGAATTGATAAAGTGTCATTGGACTAAAATATATATTGTTTTCTTTTAACTTGTAGATCTCAGGGAACTGAGATCTACAAGTTAAGAGGTATATTTTACTGTGCCTTTCTGGGGTATGGGATAAGCTCCCTTTCATTTTGTTACATATCTCCAATGTAAGCATCAAGTTTATTACTAAAATTTGATGTTAATCAAATTTCAGTAATAAACTTGATGCTTACATTGTTACTAAACAACACTGTTAATTCTAACTTTTAGATAAATGGGGAAGGGGGTTAAATCCATGTAATCATGGTATACAGATGTATACCATAATTCTTTTAAAATTTGATTGTTACAAATGAAAACTGAAACAATATACAAAGGCTAAAATTCATTTCTTAATTAAATTTATGTGCAGTAGAGCTTGATAATTCAAAATTGAAGAGGGCATCAAAATTACTTTGAATTATCTGATTTTTACTAAGCAGTCAACGGAATTTACCTCTGAAAACTATCTGCAATATGAATTTTGCAAATGTGATCACTATTGGAAAATTAGTTATGTAATGCCTACCTTCTATTGCATATTGCTGTCTGTTCCATTTCGAAAAAATTCCTTTTTTTTTGTACAAGCAAACATTTGACATTTCTATGTTTTCCCTACTGCTTTTAAGTATAGCACAGTAACTAATCTAGATATAACTCTGTTTATACTGCAAAGTAAAGTTTCCAAAGTACTGTTGTTCCACTTCAATATACACTCATCAGCATGAGGAAAGATTGCCTACCCACGCCTAAGTGATTTCCTTTGTTCATCTTATGAATTCCATGATCTCTTTGTTCTTGAGATATGTGAATAGTGTGTGGTGAGGGAAAACCTGTGTGACCAGTAAAGTACTAAGAGCTGCATCTACTATCATATGACCTCGAATCGCTCTGGAAACAACTTTTCCAGCCATCATATGTGGCACAGCATTTGGTCTGTAGATTTCTTGAAGTACTTCAGACAATCCTGAATCATTCATCAGAGTACCAATTGTGCCCAAAAGATTAGTCAGAGTGTGAAATGTTCCCAGCATTAAAACAATCTCTTGCAGGTCTCTTTGTTCATTGATGATTCGGGAAGCTTTCCAAAATAAAGGCTGATCAAAGGTAATACATGGGACGTTTTGATCGTGTGCTACCTTGCTCAGATATCGTAGAGTCGAGAATATGCAGGTCATGTCACTTGCCGCCATATCTATAATGGGAAGGAACGTGACTGATGCCACACCTGGATGTGAAACAGTTGATCCACAGTGAATTGCTTGCATTGTTCCTGACCAACTTGAACCTGATCTTTCTGCTGCACAGATCTGCCATAGAAGACTAAATCTACTTATCGAGGCAGTGGGTACTGGAAGTTTGCTGAACGAGAAGCCCCTCAGCATGCTTCTCGCATTTCATATATTCCCTAATGTCAACTGTTGCAACCTTATTAATGTCACTTTCATAGGTGAAAGTGACATTAATAAGGTTCCGCCTATGAATAAGTGGATGGATCTTGATTTTTGGAGTTATTGCAGCAATCATAGCCATTCTGCGAAAGGTATTTTTCCCATCCAAAGTGCAGACATGATCGATGTTATCTGCTGCTTGAAGCAGTGTAGTGTTTTCAGCAAAATTAAAAGAGCCACAGTCACCTGATACCATGGCATTTCTTTCGAATCGCGTTACTTCTGCATACGATGAACAGTAACCAAGATGGTGGAGAAAGTCAATAAGGTACCTTGACCTACAGTTGTGGTGCAGCTGAACAAATTGATCTGTAATGAAAAATATTTGCTATAGAGCTGTGAATTAGTTTATTTTTACATTTAGGAGGAAACAGCCAGTCCGCCATTTTGGAATACATTTTTGGAGGTGTTCCCATGGTTTGATTTCGTCAAATTTTGGATATGTTATTCAGCAATGATTCCTGAGCTGGAAACTCTTTAGAATGCTTCTGAAGCAATTTTGCCCAGGTTAAAGAGAAAATTGCTTTAGTTTGCCGGGACTATTCACCAGAATTCAATGCAGAGAAATGATTAAACTTTCAGCAATCCATCACATATGGTACTCAAAACTGTATGTGTTCACTTTGTTACTGGAATTTCATTACAGAACAATGAAATTTTGTGCTGTTTTGTGCATGATGCAGTTTCAAAATGTACCTCTTGAGGAAACCAAATAAACAGGGTATGAAGTTGTGCCTAATGATTAGAAAACTTTTTCCTGTTTATGTTGAGAGAGAAAGAGAAATAACAAGGCAGCCTTTTGATCCCTATAACAATCAAGGCTTATTGGTCCAATAAGTCAAATTAAACTCAAAAAATTTTAAAATGTAATTAAAAGTAATATCTACTTTTTAATTCACAAAAGTTTTCATATCTTTAAATTCATCACAGGCTTTTACTGCACAGTGAGGAAAAAAAAATTATTTCACTCCTTCTATAGGTATCAATCCAGCTTTGAATTTTCCAAACTCTCAGTCTTAACTTATTCCAGTAATTAACAACCCACTTGCTAAAGGAGTTAATCTAATGATTCTCATATATTGAATACTTACTTCTCGATTTCAGGTAATAGAAATAGTTGATTTTATCATAATCAGAGAGATTCAGGGGGGCTATCTCATACACATGGGCAGCACATATTTGTGCTGCCCACGTGTATGTTTTTTAAGGGTGTGTTATATTGCTGTATGTATATTTATGGTTTCATGGTAATTTCTAAAAAGGTTATCATAATGCATTCACTTATGTACAAATTGTCTTGAAAATATTCCAGATGTCTTATCTATATTTCTAGTTTTATTAATTTTTACAAAAAAAATTATTGCCAAAAATTCTTTTATTACAGATAGCAACATGAGTTGCCAGAGTCTGTTACGGAGAGCAGCACGATTTGCCATGTCTAGAAGTTGACAAAATTAAATCACGTGACAAACAAATAGATGTAGAATATACTACTGCAGTAAAAAGTAATGACAAGTTTTTTTTTCTTCTGTTTTGTGAATTCTGATTTAATTTCTGAGAATAATTTCACTCTAATATTAGGCAATCAAAATAAAAACAAATTAATATTTAAAAACAATTCCGCACAAAGTTTGATGTAGAAACTAACTCTACAGAGCCTGCCACTATTGATAAAACAACCACATGAAAAAACTTACACACTGGAAAGCTTCCATGAAAAAAGAAAATACAGTTCATTGATTTTAGATCATTGTATAATTGAACAATGCACAAGCAGCACTAGATCAAGGTATTATTCTTAAAATAAAGAGGGTGTATGGATCTACTTGATAAGTCACCTGATCCACAACAGTGGGAGGAATTGATTTGCCTAGTTCTACTCACAATTATCCTTATAAATAAAAGAAAATCTAGGCAAAATACTGTATTACGGAATTTTTATTAATGTTAAACATGGCCTTAATTAAAGTCAGATACAGTACAGTTTACATACCAAGAAAAATAGTATGGTTTGATATTATTTAGCAGATTTCATTATTATAAATCCTGATAATTTAAATCTCTTGACCTGAATTATCATAGTAGGTAATAATGAATTCTACTGTATATAATAAACAAAGATAAATATACAATAAAAGATAATAAACACCTCAAATAAAGATAATAAAGAAAAAGATTTGAACACATGAAGGTAAAAATGAGAAAATACCTGTATAACTTGATTGCTGGATATTCTTAATGACACAGATGAAGGAAGAGTGTGCTGATCATGCACGGAACTTGTATTTGCCATCAGTGTGAATGAGGAAACTGTGGGCACACTACCACTATAAACAGCATCTTGCACTGAGGAAGTTAATGCCATTCTCACACTGGTAGGCTTTGATAAAGCTGAACAGCCTGCATTCAGCTGTGATGGGGACATAATAGCAGCAGGAATTACACCTAAAATTGGGGTAGTTGCAGAAGCACTGGAATATGCTTCAGGACATAGAAGTGGGGTAGCAGTAGCAAGAGGTCGATAAGCGGCAGACTGATGAGCCAAAAGTTGTGCAGAAGCTGTTGCTGACAAAGGCTGGAAAGCAGGACTATCTGGATTAAGGGCTGTATTCTGGACAACAGTGGGAACACCAGGCAGAGATATCTGAGATGTATTTCGTGTTAAATGTGAATTGGTATGCAGTATCGTTTGACTCGAACCAACAGAAAGTTGCCGCGAAGAAGAAGAACCTAAGATCAGAGGAGAAAAAAAAACAAGATAAACATTCATGTACAAGGTATACTATCTATTTGCAATCAAAGCATTTACACAGTATAAGACCATATTTCCCTTTTAACATAAAGATATCTCTACATCAGAATTAACCACATCACAGAAAAAACAAATCAATAACAAGATTTTAACTCCATCAACAGAAAACTTTACAATTTACTAAACCATACACTTTTTTTTCCCTATTTTGACAAAAAATGAAAAAAAAAAAAAAAAAATCTGGACCTGATTTACGTTATCCATATAAAATCACAAAAAATCCATAAATAAATTATAATTTTACAGTTAAAACCTTAATAGTTATTCCATCACTTATGGTAAGATTATAGACATAAAATTAGGTAATGATGTTTGTTTGTTTGTTGTTTGGTTTTTTAAGGAGCATTAGCAACTAAGGCCATATTGCTCCGGGTTATGCGGTGGTCATTCCCTGACCTTTCCGCATCATCCGTATTTGGTGGTGACGGGCTCGAACCCCGGTTTAATCAAGAAGTGTGTGCTATGCACTGCTGCTCCTTCCCACCTGGCTACGGAGGCACCAGGGTAATGATGTCACCTACCTTTAGAAGTGAAGGAAAAGCTCAATCTCCTTTTACAATGGTAAATATACCGCTTATTCCAAATTATACTTCTGATTTGTTGATTTACGTTATAAAGTATAAAGTAAATTATACTTTAAATTACTTTATATTATAAAGTAATATAAAGGCAAACTGCACAGTGGGTAAAGGCATGATTGAGAGAATCTTTCTAGAAGTTTTGTAGAATCTTGATTTAGAAAGTATGCACATGAGTACAGTTTCTTTTTTTTTTTGTGTGTGTCCTTGTATCACGGTGGCTCCTAGGCATAAGGCCATCTCCACCTAGTTCATCTGTGATGGCATAAAATCTCTGTGAAACAGGCTTGATAAAAGAATTACTGCGTGTCCTGTTTGGTGTGCTGTTAGTGTCAGGCCACTTCGCCACCAGGGTGCAGCCAGAACCTGGGCAGCTGCTGCCCAGGTGCCCGTACCTAGGCATGAGGAGCCAGGTCAGTGTCTATTATTCTCTGTGAGTGCTGTAATGCACAAATCCCACGCTCAACAGAAGAAGTGCAATGCTGGTGGGTGACAGTTTGTATTAGAAGCCATTCTAATACAAACTGGTTATAAATTAAATAGGGTACATTTATGCCCTATGGTGGCTGAGCCTCTTCAAATGTGAAGTCTCACCCATCAGTTCTGCCTCACAAACTGATCTCTGGGAAACACTCACTAAAAGGGGTCCACTAGGATAAACAAAACCCTTGGCCTTGGGACAAAAGAGATGAACCTATTTGTTTTGAGGCTAAGGAATATGTCACCCAATTTCCGCTGATCAGTATTTGGCCAGTGTTCTTTCATTTCTTTTCTAGGTGTCAGAGGACAGTAGGTCATTGTTTCTGCAGATATCTCAGTAAACTCTGTAGCAGTCCGTCCGTGTCATTTTTTTTAAAACACATTTATGTTTCAAAAAAAAATTTTAGCTCAGCAGTGTGATTTAATTACTCCTGACTTCATATCCACAGAAACTGGTCCACCAGAGGGAATGCGCTTTTAGCAAAGTCACCTATAAAGCAGTAAAGCATTACTTTTATAATTAGATACAAGTAATTACAGTAAACCCCCGCTATTCGCGGTTTCGCGTATTCGTGGTCGCTGATTTAATATAAAATGAAACTAGAAAAGAATAGCGAAAGCTTAAAAAGCGATACTCACCTTGAAATTAATCTGCGATGGTTTACTTAGGTAGCGTGGTTAATGTTTAAATTGAAAAATTAAAAGGGAGGGAAGTAGGTAAAAGTTGACTGAGTTAAATGGGCGCAAGGAAACAGAAGTGTACACATCCAATCCTTGGTTGTCATCGAAATAAAAGAAAGAATAATTAAAAATTATGTAAGTGAATCCGGTGAAGCCAATAGTCTTTACGAGGAATTTCGTTAGTTAAAGAACGTCTTCAGTTGGCAGTGTGTGGGGAGAGAACGCGCATGGTATTTTAAGAATAAAAAATTATACTCTTGTGATGTCTTTTTTGACATGTGGGAACTTTAATCTCGAGAGGTTCCAAATTGGGGAAAGATTGAAGGGGAGTTTAGAATTTAGAATTTTGAGGTTAGAGTGGTGCTTGTACCATTCGATAACTAGAGCTTCATATTGAAGTATTCTGTAGCTGGATTTTAGTTTAATGATGGAAATGGCAGAATCGATGAGCGGGTTGTGATTGTGAGTCTGGGCATGAGTTGTAAGTTCTGAGACAGATTGGTTAGACGTGAGACTATGGAAATGGTAGTATGCACGGGTGTTGGATGTTTTTGATGAGCCAAATTTGGTAGTGGTACTTCCGATATAACATGTGTTGCAGTTTGGTTGACAATTAATGAGGTATATAATATTATTAACGTCGTTTGTAGAATATTTGTATGTGTCTTTATAGGTGCTGAAGAAGGATCCTAATTTGTTGTAGGTGGAAAAAACAAGGGAGATACCAGTGTTGTTAAATAGGCGTCGGAACTGTCCTGCTAGTTCATTGTGGTAAGGGAGGACTATGCGGATGTTAGTTTTATTTTTGTCTTTGGTTCGGATGTTAGATTGATTTTATTTTTAGCGTTAAGGATTGTATTTAAAATGAGTTGGTGGGGGTAACCTCTGGATATAAATTTGTCGGTAATATACTGTATTTCATTGTGAAGGTCGGTGGGTGAGGAACTGTACTTTAGTGCATTGTGAATTTGGTTATATAAAACTGCCTTTTTAGTGTTTAGAGGGTGATGAGAAGCAAAATGTAAGTATTTACCGGTGTTTGTATTTTTCCTGAAAATTTTCGTATTTAATTTTGTGCCTGTTATATAGATAGTGAGATTAAGGAAATTTATCTGATTGTTCTGTCCGATTTCAAGGGTGAATTTAAGTCTATCATGTACAGAGTTAAGTTTTACGAAGAAGTTATTAATAATGGATCTGTTGCCTACTAAAAGAATGTCGTCGGCATAGCGCATGTATAATTTTAGTTCAGGGGGAAAGGGATGTAGAATTTGGCTTTCAATGGCGGCTAGGTAGATTTCGGACAATGGGGCCGAAATCCCTAGTCCCATTGGTAAGCCATATATTTGTTGGAAGATTTTTTCATTGAATCTAAAAAATCTTGCTTCTAATAGAAAGGGAGGTACGTTTTGTTAAGGTATCGTCTGTTTCTAAGAACTTGCGTAAGGCTTGTAAAGTAAATGGAATATGGACATTTGTGTAAAGAGAAGTAACGTTATAGAAAGCTAGGATGTTTGTACCGGATATTGTGATATTATTAACTTTTTGCAAAGCTTGATTGGTGTTATTGATCTTGAATGTGGAAAATTTAGTAAGGGGGGTTATAATTTTGACCAGGAAGGAGGATAAATTAGCGAAAGCTGAATTGCTATATGATACAATTGGTCTTAAAGGGTGGTCTGCTTTGTGTAACTTGATAATCCCAAACATGTGGGATTACCAAACATGTGGGATTGCTTTGTGTAACTTGATAATCCCAAACATGTGGGGGAGGATGTTATTGCGGATTCCAATTTGCTGTAGTGTGGAAAGGTTGATTTCCTTATTTTGCCTGAGTTTCCTGAGAATTATGTCGAGTTTATTTTTGAGTCTTACGATGTTATGGTTATTTATATTTATGTATGTGTTTGGGTCTGCTACGATGGATTCTAATTTTTCGGTGTAGGTGTCTTTATCTATTATAACAATCGTGTCACCTTTATCGGCTTTTTGAATAATAACGTTGGAAGTTTTACTGAGTTTGTGTAAATCCATAAGCTGTTGTTTTTTTATATTAGAGCAGGAAGAAAGTTTGGTATTAATAATACTATTTGTTTGGTGCATTAGACGCCATTTATCGGGATGATGTTCGAGTTTGGACTGGAGTTCAACAATGCAGTCTTTTATAGGGTAACGTTGATTTTTGATGGCAAAATTAAAGCCATATTCCAGGCCAGAAAGTTCAGCGGGTGTAAAAGATCTGGAAGAGAGGTTAACAGGGTGATTTTTGCGGGGGAACGAGTCATGAGGGAATTCCATTTTTTATTATGTCTTTGTATTATTTCTTGGTTGGTAGCATTAATACGTATATTGTTTTTGTTGGTGAACTCGATCCAGTCATGAGGGGTCATTTCTTTTTTAACAACAGCTTATGGATTTACACAAACTCAGTAAAACTTCCAACGTTATTATTCAAAAAGCCGATAAAGGTGACACGATTGTTATAATAGATAAAGACACCTACACCGAAAAATTAGAATCCATCTTAGCAGTCCCAAACACATACATAAATATAAATAACCATAACATCGTAAGACTCAAAAATAAACTCGACATAATTCTCAGGAAACTCAGGCAAAATAAGGAAATCAACCTTTCCACACTACAGCAAATTGGAATCCACAATAACATCCTCGCCCACATGTTTGGGATTATCAAATTACACAAAGCAGACCACCCTTTAAGACCAACTGTATCATATAGCAATTCAGCTTTCGCTAATTTATCCTCCTTCCTGGTCAAAATTATAACCCCCCCCCCCTTACTAAATTTTCCACATTCAAGATCAATAACACCAATCAAGCTTTGCAAAAAATTAATAATATCACAATATCCGGTACAAACATCCTAGCTTCCTATAACGTTACTTCTCTTTACACAAATGTCCATATTCCATTTACTTTACAAGCCTTAAGTTCTTAGAAACAGACGGTACCTTAACAAAACGTACCTCCCTTTCTACAGACCATATCCTTGAACTCACCACCCTTCTATTAGAAGCAAGATTTTTTAGATTCAATGAAAAAATCTTCAAACAAATATATGGCTTACAAGGACTAGGGATTTCGGCCCCATTGTCCGAAATCTACCTAGCCGTCATTGAAAGCCAAATTCTACACCCCTTTCCCCCTGAACTAAAATTATACATGCGCTATGCCGACGGCATTCTTGTAGTAGGCAACAGATCCATTATTAATAACCTCTTCGTAAAACTTAACTCTGTACATGATAAACTTAAATTCACCCTTGAAATCGGACAGAACAATCAGATAAATTTCCTTAATCTCACTATCTATATAACAGGCACAAAATTAAATATGAAAATTTTCAGGAAAAATACAAACACCGGTAAATACTTACATTTTGCTTCTTCACCCACTAAACACTAAAAAGGCAGTTTTATATAACCAAATTCACAATGCACTAAAGTACAGTTCCTCACCCACCGACCTTCACAATGAAATACAGTATATTACCGACAAATTTATATCCAGAGGTTACCCCCACCAACTCATTTTAAATACAATCCTTAACGCTAAAAATAAAATTAAATCTAACATCCCAACCAAAGACAAAAATAAAACTAACATCCGCATAGTCCTCCCTTACCACAATGAACTAGCAGGACAGTTCCAACGCCTATTTAACAACACTGGTATCTCCCTTGTTTTTTCCACCTACAACAAATTAGGATCCTTCTTCAGCACCTATAAAGACACATACAAATATTCTACAAACGACGTTAATAATATTATATACCTCATTAATTGTCAACCAAACTGCAACACATGTTATATCGGAAGTACCACTACCAAATTTGGCTCATCAAAAACATCCAACACCCGTGCATACTACCATTTCCATAGTCTCACGTCTAACCAATCTGTCTCAGAACTTACAACTCATGCCCAGACTCACAACCACAACCCGCTCATCGATTGTGCCATTTCCATCATTAAACTAAAATCCAGCTACAGAATACTTCAATATGAAGCTCTAGTTATCGAATGGTACAAGCACCACTCTAACCTCAAAATTCTAAATTCTAAACTCCCCTTCAACCTTTCCCCAATTTGGAACCTCTCGAGATTTAAGTTCCCACATGTCAAAAAAGCAATTTTTTATTCTTAAAATACCATGCGCGCTCTCTCCCCACACACTGTCAACTGAAGACGTTCTTTAACTAACGAAAGTCCTCGTAAAGACTATTGGCTTCACCGGATTCACTTACATAGTTTTTAATTATTCTTCTTTCTTTTATTTCGATGACAACCAAGGATTGGATGTGTACACTTCTGTTTCCTTGCGCCCATTTAACTCAGTCAACTTTTACCTACTTCCCTCCCTTTTAATTTTTCAATTTAACAATTCAATTTAAACATTAACCACGCTACCTAAGTAAACCATCGCAGATTAATTTCAAGGTGAGTACCGCTTTTTAAGCTTTTGCTATTCTTTTCTAGTCTATTAACACGGTACTTGAAGATTTCTAAAAATTTTGTATTATAAAATGAAACCTAAAAAAATGTGAATTTTAAAGAGCCATGAACATTTTCCGTCATAAAAAAACATGGGTGTGGCTTAAATTATCTTTCCCGATCAAAACAGCGCTCAGTGGGTGGGGGAAAGGGGGTGACAAAATCGCGAGCGTGGATGTTTCTCGCTAATCCTTGTTCAGTATGTGTTATGCGCTTGTCATGGAAGGTTACGTCGTTTGCTTTTAATTTATATGCTTATAAATTGAATAAATTTATCAATTTATAAATTGATATGCTTACAAAAGTGATAAATCTACTGTTTTGCAGTGTAAAACAGACTTTTCGAGTGTGTTAACGGAAGAAGTGCCTTTACTGTGGACAAGTTCTTTTTTCCTGTACAAAAATTTGGTTACGAATAACAAGGGAAATGTGAAAAGATCAAAGAAGGCGATGACATTAGTGAATAAAATTCAGTTATTAGACAAAATTTCTAGTGGTGAAAGTGTCTCTTCAGTGGCAAAACATTATAAAATCAATGAGTCAACAGTACGATCAATCAAAAAATCGGAAGAAAAAAATCCGCCGTAGTCTCCGTGAAAATGCGCTAATTGCTTCAAAAATTTGCTCTGTAACTCGTGATGTTAAATTAGAAAAAATGGAAAAAGCTTTAAATCTGTAGATAGAAGACTGAACTCAAAATAAAATTCTGTTAAGTTCACTCATTATTCGTGAAAAGGCAAAACTCCTTTATCAACACTTTAGCGAAACTGGTGATAGCACTGGTGGGATATGTTTTTTAGCTAGCAAAGGCGCTGGTTTGAAAGATTTGTTTGAAATTTCTAATAAATATTACATTTAATAATAAATTGTTTCTTATTTTCATTTCGATGCCATATGCTTGCATTTCACTATGTACTGTCTATGTACATTGTCATATTATGAAGGTACATATAATACATACATAGACAAAATTTTAGACTATTTTTTTTTATATATTTCATAATTTGGAACGGAACCCCTTTATTTCGCGGCATTTCTCAGGAACGTAACCCCCGCGAATAGCAGGGGTTTACTGTATTCAAAATATGAAAGAAAAAACAAACAAATCCAAATAAAAGAAAAACAAAGGGAATGATAAATCCAAAAAAAATAAAAGCAAAGCAAACAAATGAATAGTTATCTATGGGTGTGGGGGGGGGGACCAGAGTGGAGAACAACAAAAGAAATAATTCTGTTCTCAAATTATTGTCCTAATAGTCTGAGATAAAAAGAAGAAGAAAAGGTTTATAACACATGGTTTGGAAAGCACATACCTACTAGTGAGGCTTTATATTTTTCTTTAACTTATAAACTTTTGAGAAACCCTCAGTAATGAGATTAGAGGTTCATGAACAATTACACCATAATTAAACTTTTGGACTCTTAAAATTTCTGAGATATCCAATTTAAAAATAAAATATCAATGATATAAGCTTAAACAAGTTATGAACAGTAATTTATTTTAAAAAGGTAAACATCAAAAAATCATTTGGATGGTGACTTTCTTAATGTCTACTGATACTACTGAAAATGCTACTTGGGAATAATCATTGCTGAAGGTGGAAAATTTGTAAACTGTTGTAAGAATGTTTATGGATCCTGATGTTACTGAAATTATCGATCATATGTGTGTTATAATTTTGGCAGAAAGAGTAAAAATAATTAATTATTTGTCAATGTAAAATTAAATAATTAATTTGGCAATTAATAATTAATTGACAAATCTTGAAAAAGAGACAAATATTAAACTAGTGATCACACTCAGTAGCAGAACAAGCAGCTGCACACTGCGAGTTTATTTGGCACAAGATAGAATTTAGAAGGTCTTTGATATATTTATGGCATATGTGGCATTCATGGCATTACAAATTTTCCACCTTCAGCAATGATTATCCCCATTATTTCCACTAGATGGTAGATAACTCTCATCAACCGCTGCGATACCACCACTTTGCTTATTGGAAGCTTGAAGTGGTGGTTTACTGTTGTTTGTTATTTGGTTTTTAGGAGCATTAGCAACTAAGGCCATATTTCTCTGGGGATATGCGGTGGTCATTTCCTGACCTTTCCGCATCCTCCATATTTGGTGGTCACTGGCTCGAACCCTGGTCTGATCAAGAAGCGTGTGCTACGCATTGCTGCTCCTTCCCACCTGGCTATGGAGGCGCTTTTGAAGTGGTGGAACCCATGTTTGGTCTCCAGACTAAGTTCCAGTCAGCCCTACACCATCTTTTCTATCATGCAGTATGACTGATGACTTTTGAGGTTATGATGAAGATCAGGACGAGATCCAATCTTCCTTACATTTCGAGGGTACAGCTCTAAAACAGTGTTCACAGGCCGGCTGCTAGATAGTACACCGGACTGAACCTATTGGTAACTCTTTAGGAGGCTTCTGGATCAGATAGTGTATAATCTTGCTATGCTACCTCTACTCTGCCAGATAGTGAATGGAGGGAGTCTGAGTAGTGTGTATGCAGGTGGCATTATTGAGACCATGTTATGTCAAGGATCTGGGTATATTCTTATCATGTGTATGCCATATCCAAAAATATCATTACTTCATATGGCGTGTCCCCCACCCACTTTTCCCTTACTATTGAATACAAAATGAATTGTCAAACTAATAGAGTAAGCTTATCTGCGAAAAGATCTAAACCTCCCAAACTCTTCTTGGTTCATTTCACAAATATACGTAGTCTCAATTCTAATCTCAACAATGTACATTTCCACTTGCAGTCTGCAAAACCCCATGTACTATTTCTGACAGAATCTCGGTTAGCATTAGTAGAGGCATACGATGCAAGAAAGCAAACTTAAACACCATCAGTCAAAAAAAAAAAAAAAAAACACTTCCATTTCACCCCTCCGTTCGTTCGAAATACCTGTCCAGCTGAGCCTTAAATTTATTTAGGCTATCAACTTCCACAACAAGGGATGGAAGTCTGTTGCACCAACCAACTACCCACTGGTTAAAGGCAAATTTCCGCACACCTATCCTACATCTGTCTTTCCTCAATCTGAATTTATGCCCTCTCAGGTGATAATCCTGAGCAAGAGGAAGAATCCCCTGGGCATTGAGCATGGTCAAACAATTTAAGGCTTTATACACCTGGGCACTTCCGTAGCCGGGTGGGAAGGAGCAGAAGTGTGTAGCACATGCTTCTTGATTAGACGGGGGTTTGAGCATGTCACCACCAAATACGGAGGATGCGGAAAGGTTAGGGAATGACCACCGCATATCCCGGAGCAATATGGCCTTCATTGCTAATGCTCTTAAAAAACCAAATAACAAACAACAACAAACAGTTTAATACACCACTATGAGATCACCTCACCAGTTCCTACTCTCCAGACACTGTAATTTACAAAACTTAAGGCTTTCTTCGTAAGAACAACCCTTTGTTCCATTCACGAATCTTGTTGCCCTTCTCTGTACTCGTTCCAGCAGCTCTACATCCTCCTTGAAATGAGGCCTCCAGACCTGTATACAGTACTCTAGGTGTGGCCTGACCATTGCCTTATACAAGGGAATAATCACCTCCTTATCTCTGCTAGAAAAATTCCTATATATCATTGACAATACACCATGAGCTACTCATGCAGCCCGTCTGCACTGAGTTGAATACACCTCTGGCATTCCCCTCACTGAATGATGCAAAATATTCATTTAGTTTGTTAGCTACCTGAGCAGGATTATCAACAGTTGAACCATCGATATCAAGTGAACCAATCTGATTCATCCCCTTACTTCTAGAGTTTACATAAGTAAAGAACTCTTTTCTGTTTTTCTTTGCATCCTTTGCCAAAGATTTCTCGTAATCTGCCTTCGTCTGCCTAACCTTCTTTGTAACGTGGTTACAGATCAGCTTATATCTATCATAGGTTTCTGTGCACATCTTAATTTATATGTATCCCATGCATTTTTCTTCTCTGCCATATGTCTCATTACTTCATCTGACATCCACTTAGGCCTAAATGTTGAACAATATTTCTTATTTGGTAATTAAAGCCTAGAAGCTTTCAAGATAAGTTCTTTGAATGCTTCCCATTTTGAATTTGCCATTGATAACATCATCAGTTGGTTCCACTGTATAGAATTTAAATACTGCCTGAGCCCATCGTAGTCGCCTTTATGAAAGCAAAAACCCTTCCCTTTAGCCCCTGATGGCAGTTACCTCTTTGAGCAAATCCCACTTCAGCACACTGTGATTACTGCCACCTAGTGGTTCCTTTTTCTGCAGATCCTTAATGCATTAAGAATCACTACTGATAATCAGATCAAGAGTATTACTCCCTCTAGTTGCCTCCCGAACATGCTGATGTAGAAAGCAATCATCCAATAAATCCACGATAGCCTTGATAGTGTGTGAGTGACAAACCCACAAATTCCAGTCAATATCTGGGAAATTAAAATCCCCCATTATAAGACTCTGATTTACTCACCCACTCTATTTCCCTGTAGAGTTTCTTATTATACTCATCGGTGTAATTAGGCCTATAGCACACTCCTTCTCTCAAATTTGATCTCCCAATGCTTATGTCTCACCAAACTGACTCGACACTGCAATGCACTGTCCAGTGATGTGGACTGGCTTCACCTCCTTGGATTTTATGTTTCTTAACTAATAGTATAACACCTCCTCCCGTCCAATCCTGTCTATCCTTTCTGTACACATCGTACTCCCCAAATTGCAGTTCTGCATTCCTTATATCTGTGTGACATCACGTCTCTGATATCCCAACAATATCTGCCTTTGATGTTTTGAGCAATAACGCGAATTCATAAAATTTATTTACCAAACTCCTAGCATTGGTGTACACGGAAGTATACATGCACCTGTTCCTATTCTTTGCTACCCTAACACAACCCATGTGTTTACTTGTACTGCAATGACTCCCAGCAGTCTCTGAAATATTCTGCACCTTGTTTTCCAGGCTTCTGCTCATTCCAATAGAAGCAGTGCAAGAATCACTTTCACCTCTGCCAGTGGCTACTGTTGATCTATTAGTCCTTGTATCCCCCAAGCTAGCAGTTTTCTAACCCACCTAACACTGCCTCGATAGCATCAGCTAATATTCTTGCACCTTTTCTATTTAAGTGTATCCCATCCCTGTAGAAGCAGTCTCTCCTGTTAAGAAGTATAGACCAGGCTTTAAAAAAATTCTACCCCTTGAGCCTTGCACAATCTTTCCAGGTCCGAATTGATCGACAAGACTCATCATATACTCCCTCCTATCGTGTCTGAGCAGAACTGCAGACACTTTCAAATTCAACCATAATTCACGGGGTTTTTTTGAATGACCTGTACTTGTTAAGTAATTCTGCCGGTCTCCTACTCTTAATATCATTAGTACCAACATGTACAACTATATCACCTTTTGTGCCCTTAAAAGGTGATAACCACTCTACAATGTCATCAACCTTTGCCCCTGACAGACATACCCTGGTCCACATATTCTTTTTACAAAGAATGTTCCCCTTTTGTCTGACAATAGTCATCAACAACTACTAGATCCTGTGGAACCAGTGCATTCTGCCTAGGGGGTTGCCGCTGTGTTGTATGATGACCAAGTGCAAGCACTGGCGTTGATGTGGGCAGCTGAAAGCTTGATGGGCCCCTCGATTTAGATCCTTCGAGAGCATCCACCCTGTCCTTCAAGCTCATATAGGCCCATAACAATGCTGAGTTTTCGCCTGATTTTGTGCACTCCTTGCATCATGCACACAGAAAGACATCCCCCATGGCAATATCGTGTCCCGTACCCGATTGCTCCACAAACATCATGCAAGCAGTCCATTTTAAAAGGCTGTGATTCAGAGGGCAACTGCCCGCCAGTTCTCCCCTGAACCACAGCAATCCCATTAGCTTGAGCCTTTTGCTTTGCTGCTCTGGTCTGAGTCAGGATTTCAATTTAATTTTAATAAAATTTCAATTTCAGTACAAAATTATAACCCTAAACTTGTACCCCAACACAGTTATAACACTATATATATATATATATTTCAGTATCGAGTATTATCTACGAGTTCCGTTTATATAACCTCCTTATCAAGTTATGTATTAATTAATTATGTTAAGTTTGTAATCAAAGTCGTTATATGTATTTAGTTAAAAGTACAATTTAATTGACAACGAAGTTAAACAAAATTAATATATTTTACTGATTAATTGACAACATTATATTATATACTGTACTATTGTAAGCTTACGCTATCTGGTTCAGGATATAACATTGTGTCATATAACAATGGCGGAAAGTTACGAATGGTAAGTCTACGGATACTTAAGTATTAATTAACTTCCAAATCGCGCTGTCTCAATTCAGAATAAACTAAGGATTCTGACGAGGTCTACAAGCTACTTATAGAAAATAATTTGATGTAACAATTGGTCAATAAAGCGGCTAAATATGGCTAAAAAACTTCTCGTTCAGCAGAGCTGCAACTTGTAACACGTGGATTTGATATCCTTACCGATACTTTTATCGATTCAACTACTGCTCATCTCAGTTTCCCAAATTATTGCTGTATGATTCGTTTCGCCTCAAGGGTGGTACTTGTGCATATGTCTGTTCCGATATTCCCTGTCAGCGACCTGGTAATTTGGGATCTCCTATTTTCGATCTTCTCTTGCATAAAATCTCTTTACTCAATATATCAAATTCATTTGTTGTCTCTACCGTTCTCCCAACTCCACTAATAACTTGGAGCTCTTTGACTTCCTCTCTTTGCAACTTGACTTTCTCCAGTCCAACTCTCCTAACAGTGAGGTAATTTTCCTTGGCGATTTTAACATTCCAACTAGTCACACCAACCCAGCTGGTCAAGATGATGAGGCTTTTGCAATTACTAATGACCTTGCACAGATTGTTCATTTACCTACAAGGATACCGGATAATCCTAACCATACAGCCAACATTTTTCATCCTTTTCTCACAAACAACCCTTCTAGTTACATGGTCGAAATGAGTGGTCCTTTAGGCACCTCAGATCACAACTTGGTGATTGTCTCTTCTCCAATGGAGCCTTTATCTCATGGCTATTTCCAACATCGTATTGTTAGGAATTACAAGAATGCAAAATGGGTTGGCCTGCAAGTTTTCTTATCTTCTTTTCCTTGGTTGGATTACTGTTTCAAAACTTCTGATGTCAAGGTTTGCTCAGATCGTGTCAGTGAAATTATTCTTGTTGGAATGGAATCCTTTATTCCACACTCCACTTTAAAATCTCATCCTTTATCTAATCCTTGGTTTTCCAATAAATGTGCTAAGGCTGTTCAAGAGTAGAACATTGCATATCGTAATTGGTTTGTTTCCAATTCTTCAGTGTCATTTTCTGTCTACATCAAAGCTCGCAACAATTGTAAAGCAGTTATTAATCAGTCCAAATTAGATTTTGAACAGATTAAGAGTAGAAAACTTGCTTTAATGGTAGTCAAGCATTCTGTAGTCAAAACTACTGGCCGCCACTTTTGCCCATCTCTGCTCCCACCTCTGTCAAAACCAGATGGTTCTGTTGTCACTTCAGCCAAGGAGAAAGATGGCCTTCTACTAGCATCCCATTTTTCTTCCAACTCATGTATTAATGATCTTGGTAAAACACCTGCGACCATTCCCAACACACTCCATTCAATGCCTCCAGTGGTCTTCCGTCAAAAGGATGTCAGAAGGATTTTGATGAAACTTGATGCTAAGGTAGCTCCAGGTCCTGATGGTATTTCTCCACTTTTTCTTAAAACCTGTGATCCTGAATTACTCCTGTTCTGTGCCGCCTTTTTTCTCTTTCTTATTCCAAAGGTGTTTTTCCTTCTGCTTGGAAATTTGCCAGCCAGTTCCTAATAAGGTTGACAAATCCCTACCATCCAATTATCATCCCATTGCAATTACTTTTACTCTTTCTAAAGTAATGGAGAAATCGATTAACCGCCAACTCTTAAACTACCTAAAAACCTTCCGTCTGATCAACGATCGCCAGTAAGGATTCCGTCAGTGGCGATCCACTGGTGATATTTTGGCTTATGTTACCCATTTATGGACAAATTCAATGGAAAAGTTTGGTGAAACACAAGCATCTCAAAGGCTTTTGATTGTATTTGGTATAAAGGTCTCCTAAACAAGCTTCCATCTTATGGTTTGCTTTTTTTTTTTTGTAATTGGTTATCCAGATTTCTCTCTGATCACTCACTGAGGGTGATGGCTCTCTGTCTTCTAACTTCTCCACTAATGCTGGTGTCCCCCAAGATTCAGTTCTTTCCCCCACTCTTTTCCTCTTGTATAATAATGATCTTCTTCCATTGATTGGAAATTCTGTCCATAGTTTTGCCGATGATAGCACATTGCATTCCACTTTCCATTTTAAGAAAACTTGCCCTGCTCAAACAGCTTCAAATTTTCGAATATCTGCTACCAATTCCTTAAATGCTGATCTCCAGTGGGGCAAAGACAACTTAGTTGATTTCAATCTTTCTAAAACTCAGTCTTGTCTTATATCTCGCAAAAAGGATTCTTCTGCTCTTATGCTTATCTTTGGTGACACTACGATTTCTAGGCAAAATGATATATCTCTTTTAGGGATTACCCTGATTTCTAATCTCTCTTGGCACAAGAACATTACAAATATTCTTCCTCTGCATCTAAAAAACTTGGTTTTCTCTTTTGCTCTCGGCATTACTTTTCTTCCAAACAGCTGTTCACTATGTACAATTCGCAAATCCGCCCTACCATGGAATATTGTTCCCACATCTGGGGTGGTGCCCCCAAAACCTCTCTCAGGCTTCTTGATTCCATTCAGAAGAGGATAGTTATGTTAATTAATGATTCATCTCTAACAGAGTCTCTCCACTCGCTGTCTCATAGACGTACTGTTTCTGCTGCATGCCTCTTCTACAGATACTTCCATGGGCACTATAATTTCTGCTCTCTCTCTCTTTCAAACAGTCTGAACACGTGCCACCACCAGCCAACGTCCATTTACTGTCCAACTGCAAACTCACAGAACCAACTTTTCATCTTCCTCGTTTTTTCATTCATGCCATTTTCCGGAACAACCTACCTTCATGCGTATTTCCTGAAAATTACAGTCTACAGAAGTTCAAGTCTAATGTCAACAAATATCTTCTTTCATCTTTTCAACCTCCAACCCAATAGTGGTACTAAGTACTATAGGTTCTAATACCTCTCATGTTTGGGGGTTTCATAAAAAAAAAATAAATAAATAAAAATCTTACAAAATTGGTATTATCCAAGAAAACTTTTCTTTTTCTTTTGATCTATGTGTTATCAGAATAATCAGATGCTCAGAGTAACTTCTTTTATTTGCTTTCTACCCTGATTTTTCCACTATTAATGGTTAAAAATTTCATTTCCATTCCTCTACCATTCTGTGGTATTCACTGGATTACCCAGAATGGTAGAGAGAAGGATAATCTGGAATGAGAATTCCAGAATATTCAGAATTTTCACATCAAAATTGCTAGGATCCTCTTAAATTCAGAATGGCAGTGCATAAAATGAATTTTCTAGTACCAACATAAAATATTTATTAAAAAAGAAATCCTGAATTAGTGAATCTTTTTGTATAAACCTGGTTAAATTTACAGAAATGAAAACATTATCATTGGTTAAAAGAGGGCACTAATTTTGTACAACTACATGCAAAAACAGGAAAAGGTATCCATATTTAGCAATCATATTTTACAAATACAATTAAACAACATACATCATGAACTACATACACTTAATCATAAATATACACATAAATCATGAACTACATACACTTAATCATGAATATACACATAAATCATGAACTACATACACTACATACACTGAATCGTGAATATGCACTTATAAATCATTAACTATATACACTGAATAGTCAAATTATTCACATGAATAGTCAAATTATTCACAAGAATAGTCAAACTAATAGAACAAACTTATCTGCAAAAAGATTTAAACCTCCTAAACACTTCCTTGTTCATTTCACAAATATACGTAATCTTAGTGCAAATCTCAATGATGTCCATTTCCACTTACAGTCTGCCAAACCTCATCTACTTTTTCTGAGAGAATTCCAATCATCGGTTGATTCAACAACAGCTCATCTAAGTTGTCCTAATTATTTGCTGTATGATTCCTTTCGCTTCAACAGTGGTACTGCACATATGTCCACCTTGAGATTCCCAGGCAGAGACTTAGTAATTTGGAATATCCACATTTTGATCTTCTCTGGCTTAAAATCTCTATACCACATTCTGTGAAATTCATCTGTTGCCTCTATCATTCTTCCAACTCCACTACTCACTTGGAACTCTTTGACTTCATCTCTATGGCACTTAACTTTCTCCAGTCCAACTTTCCTAACAGTGAGGTAATTTTCCTTGGTGATTTGAAAATTCAAAACTCCAGGCGGCTTCCGTTTTCTAGTCACACTGACCCAGCTGGTTGAGATGCTGAGGCTTTTGCAATTACTAATGACCTTGCACAGATTGTTCATTTATGTACCAAAATACCAAACAATCCTACCCACACAGCCAACATGCTTGTTATTTTTCTCACAAACAACCCTTCTAAGTACACAGATGAGATGAGTGGTCCTCTAGGTACCTCAGATCACAAAGTTGTGATCTGAGGTACCAAGACTTTTGTCTTGTGGCTATCCTCAACCTCACATTATTTGGCATTACAAGAATGCAAAAAGAAATGATCTACAAGGTTTCTTTTCCTTGGTCAGATTACTGTTGCAAATCTCCTGATGTCAACATTTGCTCAGATCATGTCAGTGAAATCATTCTTGTAGGAATTTCATCCCTACAAGATTAAGTGGAGTGTGGAATTGTTTATTACACACCCCACCTTAAAATCCTGTCCTTTATTTAAATGTTGGTTTTCCAATAAATGTACTAAGTTGTTCAAGATAACAATGTTGCATATCACAATTGGCTTGTATCCAAAACTCCAGGTTAATTTTCTGCCTACACCAAAGCTCGCAACAACTGTAAAGCAGTTATTAATCAGTCACAAAACTAGATTTTGAACAGGTTGAGAGTAGAAAACCTGCTTCTTATCCAGCATTCTGGTAGTCAAGCATTCTGGTAGTCAAGCATTCTGGTCTCTTGTCAAAGCTATTGTCTGCAAACTTTTGCCCATCTCTATTCCCACCTCTGTCAAAACTGGATGGCTCTATTGCCACTTCAGCCAAGGATGCTAGCTGACCAGCTAGCATCCTACTCTTCTTCTAACTCGTAAACCACCTCCTACCATTCAGAGTACACTTCATTCAATGACTCCTTCTGTATAAAGGATGTCACATGCGAAGGCTTGATGGCAAGAATACAACTGGTCCTGATAGTATTTCTCCACTTGTTCTCAAAAATATGTGCTACTGAACTTACACCAGTTCTGTGTTGCCTTTTTCAATTTCTTATCCCACAGGTGTTTTACCTTCTGCTTGGAAATTTGCTCATATCCAGACAGTTGCTAAAAAGGGTGACAAATCCCTCCTATCCAATTACCGTACCATTGCACTTCTACTCTTTCTAAAGTAATGGGGAAATTTATTTACAGCCAACTCTTAACATATCTAGAAACTTTCCATCTTGATCCATGATCACTGGTATGAATTCTGTCAGTGTCGATCCACAGGTGATAATCTGGCTTATGTTACCCATCTACGGACAGAATCATTGGAAAAGTTTGGTGAAACTCAAGCAGTTGCTCTTGACATTTCAAAGGGTTTTGATCATGTTTGGCATAAAGATCTAAATAAGATTCCATCTTATGGTTTTCTAACTGTTTTTTGTAATTGGGTATCCAGTTTTCTTTCTGACGGCTCACCGAAGGTGATGGTAGATGGCTTTCTCTGACTTCTCTTCTAACTTCATTAATGCAAGTGTTCAACAAGGTTAAGTTCTTTCTCCCACTCTTTTCCTCTTATATACTATTCATAACAAGCCATGACCTTCTTCCACTGACCAGAAATCCTATCCACAGTTTTGCTGATGACAGCACATTGCATTCCACCTTTCAGTTTGAGAAATCTTGCCCTGCACAAACAGATTCAAATTCTCAAATATCTACTAACAATTTCTTACATGCAGATCTCCAGGTGATTCTGCAGTGGGACAAAAGCAACTTTGTTGATTTCAATTCTAAAACTGTCTTGTCATATATCTCAAAAGGATTCTTTTGCTCCTATTCTTATCTTCAATGACACTCAGATTTATAGACAAGATTATATATCTCTATAGAAAATTACTCTGACTTCATATCTCTCTGGGCATAAGAGAGATAAGAAGTCAGCATCGAAAAAACTGGGCTTTCTCTTATGCACTCAGCATTACTTTTCTTCCAAACAGCTGTTCCCTCTGTATAAATTGTAAATCTGCCCTACCATGGAATATTGTTCCCACATCTGGGATGGTGCCCCCAAAACCACTCTCGGGCTTCTAGATTCTAATCAAAATAAGGCAGTTAGGTTAATTAATGACCCATCTTTAACAAATATCTCTACTCTCTGTCTCATAGACATTCTGTTTCTGCTGCATGCCTTTTCTATAGCTACCTTCATGGGCACTGTTCTTCTGAATTGACTTCTCTCTCTCTCTCTCTCTCTCTCTCTCTCTCTCTCTCTCTCTCTCTCTCTCTCTCTCTCTCTCTCCCCCCAAAACCAGTCCAAAACACATGCCATAGCTAGTCAGCATGCTTTTACTGTCGAACTTCAAACTCACAGAACCAACTTTTCTTCTTCCTTATTTATTCCTTCAACTTCTGTTTTCTGGAACCAAATCACTTAATCTGTATTTCCTATAAATTACAATCTACAGAAATTAAAGTCTAATGTCAACAAGTATCTTCTTTCATCTTCTCAACCCATGCACGGTACTAAATACTAAATGTTCTAATAACTCTCACGCTTGGGGGTTTCATAAAAAAAAACCTAAGAAATCATCAATTTATTATTTTATTTTTTCATGATTAACATTAGTCTTGGTGAGAGATATGGTCAATTATTTAAAAGATAATTTTTTAAACAATTAAAACCAATGTAACATCAATATTTTATAAGAAAAATTATTATACCATATCAAAAATATGCTTAAAGAATAAGACTTAAAAAAAAAATAAATAAATAAAATAAGTTAACTTTTTGTTACTGAGGTGCTATTGGAGTTATATTTGATTTTAAAACTTTCGGAAGTTTTTCTTTACTCTGGTTGAGGCTGAGCTTCCTCTTAAGCTTGAATTATCAGTTTTGTCCTACAGGGCTGATCTCATTGAATTCATCTGTCACTTTCTTCATAACAATTCATTTGTCAAATTTTTACTGTACAAGTGGTTTAGTCAATATTAATGACTGCAATGATCATTAATCTATTAATTAATGAGCGATGCAAGCAATCAATACAGCATCATTGATACACTTCAAGAAAACTCTCTTCGTGAAAATTTTCAACCAAGCAGTTTGTTCACCAAGAGGCGTTGTTTCATCACAGCAATTCCATGAAAAAGGTCTAGCACCGGCTTAAAAATTGTATCAAAGTAAAAAAATTGTATTTAAAAAAGTAAAAATGTTCTTTAAAGTATTAAGTTAAGATCTCTTATCAACCATGTAGATGAGAAAATGGTTGAAAAAATGCTACTTTCTATCAAATGGAGCCAGAATTGTTGGTAGAATTTCATAGAAACTAATAATCCATATTGACTTTATTAACTTCTCTTAGAGCAAATATTCAGATTTGATCATTAATCAGTGATCCTGATAGTATTATAGGGTTGACAGTACAAGAAGCACTGGTGAGTAGTGATCAAAGAGTACTAATGCAACTGATAATGAATAAGGTCTTAGATGTTAAAGGTAAGGGCAGGGGGGGGTTTTAATTTCAGAAAAGGACTATTACAGTCTAAGATGCTACATGGCCTCTATCCACTGAGAAGACAGTGTAGGTAGGGAGAATAACTTGTCCCCATAATGGAAGACAGGAATGCATAAATACCATTAAGGTGAAATAGAATGAGGAGGATGCTAAGGTAGGTAAAATAAGGAACTAATAAAAAAAAAAAGACAGACAGAATGATGAAGAGCAGAAAAGCACTGAAGCATATAATAAGATGTTCTTTAACAGTACCACAGAAACAGTTAGACTGGAAAAGTCTAAGTATGAGAAATCACAACTAAAAGAGAGAGGGATGTGGAAAAAAGATACAAAGGAATTTTTCACATATGTAAACACAAAGAATAGAGCAAATCAGACTGGACCCATAATTTTAGGAGAGCTATTCACAACTCAGCTGGTGAACTGAATGAGTACTTTTAATCAAGCTTTATGTACAAAAGTACCTTCACTGAGAGGAGAAACTGTGCAAGTGAACCTCAAAAATTAATAAATCAGTGATTTGGAAATTTAATTAGGAAAAACTTTTGAACACAAAGAATACTAAGAGCCCTGGGGTAGATTTGACAAACCCAATTATTTCCAGGGAACTGGCAAGGGAATACATTAAATCATTAAGGTTAATTATGTAAGCTTCTTCAAGCTCTTAGATTGGAAATATGCCAGTGCATCATCAATCTAAAAAAGGGGTTCAAACAGCAAAGTGAAAGACTGCACACTAGGGCTCACAATACCAGTATTTTTAATTTATGAAACCGGGATACTGGTATTAAAAAAAAAACAAAAAACCCATTTTGATGAAAATTAAGTGCAATAAAGTAATGAAAAAAACAAGTATAATTTAAAAAAAAAATTTTTTTTATGAAAACCCTAAACATGAGAGGTATTAGAACCTATAGTACTTAGTCGTCATCATCATCATCAGCCATTTTCAATCCACTGCAGGATAAAGGCCTCTCCAGCAACTTTCCAGTTCCTTCTGTTTTGAGCACTGGCCATCCATTTACTACCCACAAACTCATAAATTTCATCTATCCATCTCCGCCTTTATCTTCCAGGTTTTTTTCTAGCTCCTCTTGGGTACCATTCTGTTATTTTCTTAGTCCATCTGTCATCAAGTCTTCGAGCTATGTGTCCTGCCCAAGACCATTTTAGTTCTTTAGCTTTGATAAGAATGTCCTTTACTTGAGTATGCTGCCTAATCCATGTGTTTCTCTTCTTATCTAACAGTCTGATTCCCAATATAATTCGTTCCATTCTTCGCTGTGTAGTTCTCATCTTCTCTTCCATTCTTTTGGTGAGTGCCCAAGTTTCACTTCCATAAGTCATGGTGGGGAGTATACATTGGTTCATTATTTTACGTTTCAGACAAACTGGGATATTGCTCTTAAGTATGTGACTATATTTCCTGAATGCTATCCATCCAAAATTTATTCTTCTCTTTACTTCCAGCCATTTATCATTATTGCAGCTAATAACTTGTCCCAGATAAGTATATGACTCCACCTTTTCAATTACTGCTCTTTCAATCATTATTTCCCTTTCTGTGGCATACTTGTTCATCATTACTTTTGTTTTAGCCCTATTCATCTTTAGTCCAAAATCCTTACTAATTGTGCATAACTGATTCAGATTTTCCTCTAATTCTTTGGGATTGTGGCTTATGACCACAATGACATCTGCAAATCGTAAATGGT
Source organism: Mastigoproctus giganteus (assembly GCF_048544385.1). NCBI lineage: Eukaryota > Metazoa > Arthropoda > Arachnida > Uropygi > Thelyphonidae > Mastigoproctus > Mastigoproctus giganteus. The sequence continues at coordinate 126,903,239 of NC_143576.1, read as the reverse complement.
TTAGGTATTCTCCGTTCACATTGACTCCTTTCTGCGACCAGTCTAATCTTCTGAAAGTTTCCTCAAGGGCAGCAGTAAACAGCTTCGGATATATTGTGTCTCCTTGTTGAACTCCTTTCTCGATTTTAAATTTCCTACTGTCTTTGTCTAGTCTAATAAAGGAGGTAGCACTCTCACATATTTTCTTCAAAATCATAATATGTGGGGTATCTATGCCTTGTCTTTCTAGTGCCCGAAACATTGCCTTATGCTGTATGGAGTCAAATGCCTTTTCATTTTCCATAAATGCCAGGCATAATGGTGTTTTATATTCATTTGCTTTCTCCATTAGCTGTGATATTACGTGAAGGTGATCCATAATTGAGAATCATGTCCTAAAGCCAGCTTGCTCTTTCGGTTGATTCTCATCAAGTATTCTTTCTAATCTGTTAGTAATGACCCTTGTGAACAACTTGTAGATGTGGGATAACAAGCTAATTGGTCTATAATTCCCAATTTATGATTTATCTCCTTAGTACCATGCATTAAAGTATTACTTGAATTCATGTTTTAAATCAAATTTTTATTATAATAATAAATATTCTAGCAAAAATTATTAAACATACAGTTATTCTAAAAACAAAAAAATAAACATCCACACTACCTGTCCAAATAAAATAAGCTCTGAGAAACTCAATAGTGTTATTGTTTAAACTGGATCTAATTTTGGTACATATTTAATTAGCGGCAGAAAACTTCCTCATGGAATCTGTACTGAGATTGTCGTAAGTTGCAGTTTAACCCCCCTGCCTTATTCCCTCATGTTCAAAAAATCTTATTTCTTTTTTATTAAAAATAAAAAATATTTCCTTTTTGACTTTTTATGATACTATATCCATATTAATGAAAGAAAGGATCTGACAGTTAAGCTTGGTGAGGAAACCAAATCTAAGTTGTGGGGGAGTTATTTATTTATTTTTATTTCCCTGTAGCTGATATTGGCGATTAAGAGTAATATGAGGAAGTGATTAGATTGAATTAGTTTTGTGTTTGAAGCTGTAGAGAGTTGAGATTGTTAATTGAGAGAAATTTTATGGAAATGATAGCATGTATTAACAGAGTAAACGAGAAAAATGAATAGATTAGATTTGGTGAGTATGGTGTGCAAAGCCCATACTCATATCTGGTGAGTATGGGCTTGGCACTCCCAGGGTCCTGAGCTGGATATCAGTATTCTTCCCTTTCTTGGTAATTCCCTTCTACTTGTACGTGTGTGTGTCTCTCTCTCTCAATGTAACTCGGGAATTTTTTTTTGCTGGTGCAGCATAACCCTAGGCTTCCTCGCACCATATAGCTAATAATAATAATCATCACCGTCAGTGGCCATTGTTATGATTTTCATACAGCAGCTCCCCTCAAGCACTAAGCCCCACAAGCTACCTGACTGTGTTAAAAAATGAGAATTTCCAGGAGCTGAGGGATAGTCCCCCCCCCCACATATGTATATATATATATATTATATATATTGTATATATATTATATGTGAGCTGCCAGTTTCTCAAGAGCATTGACACAAATATAAAACAAAAGTCATTTATCATACAAATTTACTTACAATACTGGTGTTCATTTACATCTAATCTATTAATTTTTCTCATTTAATCTGTTAATACATGCTATCATTTCCATAAAATTTCTCTCAATTAACAATCTCAACTCTCTCTACAGCTTCAAACACAAAACTAATTCAATCTTAATCACTTCTTCATATTGCTCTTAATCACCAATATCAATTGTCTTCACAACAGCATCCATCAATCGCTAACTTAATGGTAACAATTCCATGTAATCTCTCTTAATTTAGCAATATCAATTTTCTTTAGAACTTCAACCAATAAACAAACTCAATACTAAACATTTCCTTATTTCTCGTGTTTCTTCAACTTCAACCTTACTCTAAAATAATCTCACACTTTAAGTTCCATTTCCAAAACAACACAGTTCAGAGGACTTACCTTCCTTTTCTTTCACGGTGGGATTCCTTTGTGCAGATTCCTTCCACGGAGTGCAGTGATGTCTCTCTATCTCTGCTGTATAGCTCTTCCAGTACTGTCTTATTTCGGGATTTTGAGAACAATTCTCTGTTAATACCGAAGGAAATTACCACAGTAGTAGTGGAAGCCAGGGCACTATCTGACCTGGCTTGTAATTCAACTTTAGCACAGATTAACTTTTAGCACAGGAACATGCCTGGCAGAACCCTTCACTGCTGGACACTCCCAGACTGGAACTGAACCCAGAACTACCACTGCAAGTCTGCAACCCCTCCAAACAACAACCACAAACACCTATTTTGGCGTGAGCACCTTATTCATTTATTTCTCATTTATTTATTTATTGGATTGGTTCCAAGTTAGAATCGCCCCCTGTACTATTTTATATGCAAGCTTATGTGCAAATCCCAGAGGGATTTGCACCTATTTACGTATCTAATTTAAACCTGACTCAATCACGATGTTGGTCTTTAAACTCACTCTTTTTCTTTTGATGGGACAAACAGAATATTTTTCCCAGACAACGAAATACTTTCATCTTTTACGTCAAGATCACTTGTTCACAATATTTTTGAACTGCTCCATACCGACACCCTTTCCCAAAATGCACTAAGTATCGTATCCTCAAATAGCGGTGTAATAGAGGGATTAAACTATTGTTCAGAAGCTTTTAATTATAACCCTTCCGCACCCGCCATACCACTGTTCACCACATTCCTTAATTGCACTACCAGGCTTACAGCCACTAATGGAAATATTTCCGTAATGATGTTTTCTTTATTCCTTAAGTGTTTTACTTCCACACACACTATACTTACTTCAACACACACTATACTTATATTTGAAAGATTTTATGTCTTAGTTTCATAACGTTTTCAGGTTTCCGTTGCATTTGCTGTGTATAACAATCCATCATTTGCAAATTCAGCAGTATTAATGATTTATTGTTGTCGATTTTATAACCTTCATGTGAATAAATCATGGATAATTATTTTTTAAATTAGTACCGAAAAACCGGTATTTTTGTATCAATACCGGGATTTTAATACCGGAAAAAAAATGACTGGGATCCCAAAATTTCGGAATTGTAAGCCCTACTGCACACCAGTCAGTCTGACGTCAGTGACAGAGAAAATTATGCAGGCAAAGATTAAAAATGCAATATAGACTGGCCTAGATAGCATTAGTTTTGTGAAGAGATTATAGAATGGTTCTGTAAGCAGAAAATCTTCTTTAACCCTGGAACACCATTATGATATTGTAATGCATGGTTGCATGTAGGAAATAGCTTTGATTTTTATTTGGGCTTTAGCAAACTATTTTATTTGGTCCAGCATTAGAGACTGCAATATAACCAGTAACAAATTGGCATCGTGGGCAAAATGCTTATATGAATTAGGGAAAGAGGCAAAATCAAAGGGTTATAATTGATGGCTACTTTTCAGAATGGGCTGGGGTTAAAAGTGGGCTACCTACCTTGAGGATCAACACTTAGACCACCACTGTTTCAGACTTTTTTAAATGAAAGGGCATTAAGTAAAATTTATAGATGATATGAAGGTTGGGAGAGAAGTCTATGATCAGCATAAACCAGTGATACTTGACACTGACTACTTATCCACTACTTATCATTCTAGCCTGTCTAAGTCATTTTGATATTTAGATAAGTTTTAGTATTGCAAAATGCAAGGACACTTTGAAAATAATAACCCCAAAATAACTTAAGCATGGGTGGAGTTTTGATAAAAATGGTAGAAGAAGAAAGCGTTTCAGGGTTACAACAAATAAAATTCTTCAAGGGAATGCATACAGGTGACAAATTAGAACCTATAATATCCTGTCACTAATTTATCACATGCTTGCTTGTTGAGATAGAGAAGCTATAATTGAAAAAAACACTTGGAATATGGTGTTAGAGAATGGAGGTTATACATAAAGGGGGAATGGAAAGATATTGAACATCTTAAAATGAAAGGTAGGCAATATAACCATGGTCCTTTGGGGGTAAAAAAAAGATTTTTTAATATTTTAAAATGGTTTTTTTTTTTTTTTTTTTTTTTGTTATAATACTAGATACTTTTATGTGCAAAATGCATTGTGATAAGAAAAGAAAAGATGGCACTGCAGTTACACTGCCCTCTGATTCCATCTTGCGGATGATACTTCACTAACCTATTCCAAATGAACAGTAACATATGAATGTGGAGTTTCATGAAAAATCAGAATCAAGAGGATGGAAGGCAGGGTTCCCCACAGCTTCTCAATTCTATGTGTGCTTATTCTATGTTCATTTTTCAACTTTTTGTATTGTGGGTGTAAATTTAAAATATACCTATAAATTTTATTTTCATCATTATTTTAGGAATTACTGGTTTAGTCTATTATTATTATTAGAAGTAGTAGTAGTAGTAATAGTTACAAATGATGTTAGCTCTTCTCTTTACCAATTCAAAGCAATCCACATCCTTCTTACAGTACTCAGGATGTGGCCTAATCACTGCTTTATACAATAGGATAATCAACTCCTTGTTCCTACTGACAGAATACCTGTATATCATTGACAGAACAGCATAAGCTGTTCTATTAGCCTCTCTACATTCAGAGAACATGTCTGACTGCACAGCAGCCCTCAGATCGTTTTTGTTCTATATTACCATCAGTATGGTACCCCCCCACCCACACACACACACAGCTGGTATGTTATTCTGGAATTAATGCTGCACATATGCAATACCTTTGCATTTACCAATGTTACACCTCAACTGTCACCAAACTGCCTAAATTATATAGGTCTTGCTATGGCATGTAGTATGCCTCGATTCCTGTCATTAACCGCCCTGCAACCTTTGTATCATCTGCAAACTTAGACAATAAGTGTGATAAGCCCTGATCAATATTGTTAATAAATACTGTAAACAGTAGAAGCCCCGCAATTAATCCTGAGTGGCTCCACTAATAACATTAGTTCAACAACAGCAGTAACCATTATAACCACCTTGTCTTCTGTCACACAGTCATCCCTTTATCCATAGCAGTAATTTGCACTTAATGTCAAACAGTATAAAAATCTTTGAAGAAATTTAAATATATCATGTCAAAATTATTGCTCGCATCCAGTTGCTTTGTGACTGTTTCATAGCAGTTAATCATGTTGATCAAATAGGATTCCCTTAACAAATCCATGCTTGATTATCATATAATTCCAATCCTCCTAAGATAATTCTACAATATTTCTTTAATCACTGACCCAACCCCATTATTCTTCCTGGAACAGAAGGAAGAATAATGGGGTTGGGTCATTAATTATATTATTAATTATATAATTAATAATAAGAAGTTAAGTTTACAGGTCTATAATTGCTCATATTGCCATTTCATCCCCCTCTGAATAGGAGAGATTTTTTTTTTTATAGGACAATAATGGCCAAAGGTTGCTTAATCCTTTATTGCACCTTTTAATATAACAGGAGCAGATCCCATCAGCACTTGATGGGATCTGCTTGATGGAAATTGTGAAGATAAAAGTAAACAAGTACCTCGTACTTGTTTACTTTTATCTTCACAATTTCTCTTCCACTTCCTTCCCAGTTTTAACAAAATAATTATAGCTTCCAGTTATAACATGATATCCGTAGCCGAGTGGTCAGGAGCGGGAGTGCAGCAGCACACGCTCTTTGAGTAGACCGGGGTTCAAGCCCCTGACTGCTAAATACGGTCGATCTGTCAACCCGCACTGGACCAGCGTGGCAGATTAGGGTCCATTTCCCTCAGCATGAATTGTTGAGGAGGCTTCCATCCTGCAGTGGGTTGATAATGGCTGCCAATTTACTTTTTTTACTTTATACATTTGGTGGTTCCATCCCTAAAAACTATTCTCACATGAAAATGAAAAAGATTTATTTAGTCTGTCAGCAACCCGAACAGGATCAACAATAGTAATGTCATTCAAATCGTAGGCCAATGTTGCATATCCTTTTCCTTGTAGTGTTAAAGCAACAAAGAATTCTTTGTTGCCTTTCTTTGGATTCTTAGTCAAGGACTTCTCATAAACTACTTTAGTTTTCCCAAACCCTTAGTGACTTGGCTGTAGACTAGTTTGTTTGTACAGCAGCTTTCCATGTTGACTGCTGATTTATAATGATCCCATGCATTTTTCTTTTCCACCACAGGTCTCATCAGTTAATCTAATATCCATTCTTGTTTAATGACATCACTGTTGTTATAAAAAGTTTAGTAGGTTCTAAAATTACTTCCCTGAATGCCTCCCATTTGGAATTGGCTTTGGTCACATCATCAGTTGGTCCCAATGAATAGAATTAAAAACTGTCTGAGAACATTGCAATCACATTTACAAAAGCAAAGGCCCTTCCCTTTATCTTTTAGAGTAGTTATATCTTTAATAAATCCCATATGATTATATTATAAACACTGCCATATAGTTTGCTGTATCGGGATATTCTTAATGTAAGGAGATAATTTTCACTGTTAATTAACTAAATTGTATTTAAACGGAAATCATGTTGCTTTGCTGCCCCACACTAGGGCAGCAAAGCAACATGCACAAAGTAATGGGAGTTCTGTGGCTCAGCGGAGCACCGATGGGGGCGATTCTCCATCACATTACAGCTTAAAAAGATGTTCAACTTGTGAAATGCTTGTGGATCTTTCTGGAACATGACATGATCTAGCCAAGGAGGATGTCTTTGTGTGTCCTAGGTGCAGAGAGTGTGAAGAAATTAGGTGTCAATTCAGTGTTCTGATTGGTGTCTAGGAGAGTTTGATTGAAGAGTAGGGAAGATACCCACAAAGTTTAAATACTTTGTGGGCTGAGAGCTTGAAAGGGTCCCATCAAGCTCTCAGCTGGCCAACTCAACATCAGACAATACAGCAGCAATCTTCAAGGCAGAATGCACTGGCAATCTTCAAGGCAGAATGACAATAGTCACCAACAATAGGGCCTTGGTATGTCTGCCCAGGGCAAAAGTTGATGAAGTTGTAGAGCAGATATCATATTTTAAGGGCACAAAAGGTGATATCACTGTATACATTGGCACAAATGACATTAAGAGTACGAGATCAGAAGACTTGCTTAACAAGTACAGGACAAGGTTGAAAAAGCCATGAGTTAGGGTTGAATTTGAGTGTCTGAAATTCTGCTCAGATAGGAAAGAGTATATGATGAGAGCCTTGTCAATAAATTCGGCTCTGGAGAGATTGTGCAAGGCTCATGGGGTAGAATTTTTTTCAGCATTCCATGTAATTGTTAACAGGAGAGACTGCTTTTATAGGGATGGGATACAATTAAATAGAAAGGATGCAAGAATATTTGCTGATGCTTTCAAGAGTTGCTAGGAGTCAACATGAAACAGGTAAATAGATGGGCTGTGTTAAGCTAACTAAGAGTAAGTACAGGTGCATATATACCAGCATGTACAACAATGCTAGAAGTATAGTAAATAAATTTGATAAATTTGGGGTGGTCAAGACATCAAAGGCAGATATTGATGAGATATCAGAGACATGGTGTCACACAGATATAAGGAATGCAGAAGTGGAATTTGGAGAGTACAATGTGTACAGAAAGGATACACAGGACAGGAAGGGGAGGAGGGTTTATGCGGTTAGTTAAAAAACAGATAAAAAAAAATCCAGTGAAGTGCATCCAGTTGACATTGGTAGGCAGTGCAATGTTGAGTCAGTTTTGGTGTGAAAAGCACCGGGAAAGCAAAATTGACTGTATGAGTGTATTATAGGCCTAATGATTCTGATGAGTACAACGAACAACAAGAATCTGTAGATTAAGGAAACACTAGGTGGCAGTGATCACATTGTACTGATGTAGGATTTATTTAAAGATGTAACTACCATCAAGGGTAAAAGAAAGGGTTTTTGCTTTCATAAAGGAGACTACAGTGGTCTCAGACAGTTTTTAAATTCTATACGGTGGGAACAACCGATGATGTTACAAACAGAAAATTATAAATGGGAAACATTCAAGGAATTAATCTTGGAAGCTACTAGGCTTTTCATACCAACTAAGATATAGTGTTCAAAGTTTAGGCCTAAATGGATGTCAGATGAAACAATGAGACTCATGTCAGAGAAGAAAAATGCGTGGAATGCACATAAATTATCAGGCGACACAGAAGCCTATAGTAAATATAAGCTAGTCTGTAATCAAGACACAAAGGAGGTTAGGCATGTGAAGGCAGATTACGAGAAATCTTTGGCAAAGAACGCAAAGAGTTCTATACTTACGTAAATTCTAGAAGGAAGAGGATGAATCAGATTGGACCACTTAACACAGATGGTTCGACTATTGATGATAATGCTCAAGTAGCTGATAAACTGAATGAGTATTTTGCATCTACATTCACACATGAGGAGTTATTCAAGGAAGGGAATGCCAGACGTTTATCAAACTCTAACAGGGAGATAAGTGATTTTGTAATAACTGAGAGCAAAGTGGAGGAGAATTGATGAAGTTAAACATAAAAAGACACCTGGGGCAGATGGAATCTATCCAGTTATAATGAAGGAGATAGCAAGGGAAGTAAGCACACCCTTAGCCATAATTATGAGGGCAACCTTCGAGTCACGGGAGGTCACCTTGGACTGGAGATGTGCAAACGTATCCCCAATTCACAAAGAGGGTTCAAAGGGTGACATATAATTATAGACCTGTCAGTTTAACTTCTGTTCTAGGGAAATTAATGGAGTCACTGGTTACAGAGGTGATACAGGATCACACACACAAGACAAGACAGCAGTAATAGCTCAGTCATATCATGGGTTCATTAAGGGGAAGTCTTGTCTGACCAATTTGATTTGATACTATGATATGGTCACAAAGGAACTGGATGCAAAAAATAATTTTGATTTTATAAACTTGGATTCCAGGAAAGCTTTTGCTACTGTTGCACATGGAAGACCGCTGTACAAATTTGAGCAGTATAGCATTAAGGGCAAGTTACTGCAATGGATAAAGGGATGGTTGAGTGGGAGATGGTAGAGAGTGGTAATAAATGGACACTGCTCTACGTGGACTAATGTTATTAGTGGAGTCCCCCAGGTTTCAATATCGATGAAGGTATATCAGGCTTAATGTCCAAGTTTGCAGATGATACAAAGTTGGCAGGGTTGTTAATGTCAGTAAAGACAGTATGTTACTGCAAAAGGATCTAGAAAAGTTGGGCAGATGGGATGAGAAGTGGCAACTCAAGTTTAACATTGACAAATGCAAAGTACTCTATATGGGTAGTAGTAACACAAGAGAAACTTACCAACTGTGTGGTACTACACTCAGGGAAGTGGAGAATGAAAAATACCTGGGGTTAATTGTGTAGTCAGATATGAAGTTCTCTAAGAAGTGCAGATGGGCTGCCAGAGCAGGTCATGGAATTGTGTCAATGATAGATAGGAATTTTGCTAGCAGAGACGAGGAGATGATTATCCCTTTATACAAGGCAATGGTCAGCTTTAGTACTGTATACAGGTCTCGAGGCCTTATTTTTGGAAGGATGAAGAGTTGCTAGAACGAGTACAGAGAAGAGCAACAAGATTGGCGAGAGGAACAAAGGGGTGCATTTACAAAGAAAGGCTTAAGTTCTGCAAGTTGCAGCATCTGGAGACTAGGCACCTGCGAGGTGATCTGATTGAGGTGTATAAGGCCTTGAATGATTTGAGCAGGCTCAATGCTAACAGGATACTCCTGCTTTCTCAGATTAAGAACCTGAGGGGGCATAGATTCAAATTGATGAAACAGAGTTGTAGAATAGATGTGCAGAAGTTTGCCTTTAGCCAGTGGGTAGTTGATTGCTGGAAGAAACTTCCATCTGTTGTTGTGGAAGTTGATAGCTTAAATAAATTTAAGTCTGAATTAGACAAACAATTGGAGTGACCGGATGTGTGAAATGGGAAGGGTTTTTTTTTTTTCTTTTTTTTAGCTGATGCTGTATAAGCTTGCTTTCTTGCATTACATGCCTCAATTAATGCTAACTAATGCAATTCACAAAGGGGATCAAAGGGTGACACAAGTAATTACAGACCAGGTTTAACCCATTACCAGCCATAATTGAATTTAAAAGAAAAACGCCATTTTCTCGCTTAGTATCAGCTAAAAATATTCAAATGAAGACATTGTAAAAAAATTTTATTCAAAAAACTCTCTGGTTACAGAAAAAAAGTACGTCCCATTTTTGGGACGCTGGCTGAGAATAAGAAATTTTTAGGAAATTAGACAAAGAAAAAAAAAAAATTTATTCAAAATCAAACAATGATGTTTTACACTAACTATGTATCAAACATATAATAACAAAAAAGTCATTTTATGTGAAAGGGAACAAAACATATGTCATGTAGGGGTACATCACATTTGTTACAAAGTCTCTGTTTTTTTACCACATAAAGCACATCTTCGTTGTGTCTTTATTGGAACTACCAAATGTCCGTTGCCATCAAATCTCACGTCCAAGCTCACTGATCCACCTAGAAGTTTAGACTTTAGCATTAGCATTAGCATTAGTAGAGGCATTTGATGCAAGAAAGCAAGCTTATGCAGCATCAGCCAAAAAAAAAAGAAAAAAAAGAAAAAAAAAAACCCACTTCCACTTCACCCCTCTGTTCGTTCAAAATACCTGTCCAGCTGAGCCTTAAACTTATTTAGGCTATCAACCTCCACCACAAGGGATGGAAGTCTGTTCCACGAACCAACCACCCGCTGGCTAAAGGCAAATTTCCGCACATCTATCCTACATCTGTCTTTCCTCAATTTGAATTTATGCCCTCTCAGGTGATTTTTCTGAGCTAGAGGAAGAATCCCATCAGCATTGAGCATGCTTAAACCATTCAAGGCTTTATACACCTCTATCAGATCACCTCGCTGGTGCCTAGTCTCCAGACACTGTAATTTGCAAAACTTAAGCCTTTCTTCGTAAGAGCACCCCTTTGTTCCATTCACTAATCTTGTTGCCCTTCTCTGTACTCGTTCCAGCATCTCTACATCCTTCTTGAAATGAGGCCTCCAGACCTGTATACAGTACTCTAGGTGTGGCCTGACCATCGCCTTATACAATGGAATAATCACCTCCTTATCCCTGCTGGAAAAATTCCTGTATATCATTGACAATACTCCATGAGCTACTCTTGCAGCCCGTCTGCACTGCTCAGAGAACTTCATATCTGCCTGCACAACCACCCCCAAGTCCCTTTCATTCTCTACCACTGTCAGTGTAGTACCACAGAGTTGATACGTTGCTCTGGGGTTGCTGTTTCCCATGTGTAGTACTTTACATTTGTCAATGTTAAACTTCATTTGCCACCTCTCAGCCCATCTGCTCAACCTTTCCAGATCCTGTTGCAGCAGCATAGTGTCAGTAGTGTCCTTGACAACCCTGCCAACCTTTGTATTGTCTGCAAACTTGGACATTAAGCCCGATATACCATCATCAATATCATTTATAAATACAGAAAACAATAATGGACCCAACACTAAGCCCTGAGGGACTCCACTAATAACATCAGTCCACGATGAGCAGTGTCCATTGATTACCACTCTCTGTCTTCTCCCCCTCAACCACCCCTTTATCCATAGCAGCAATTTGCCTCCAATGTCACACTGCTCCAATTTGTGTAGCAGTCTTCCATGTGCAACAGTATCAAAAGCCTTTCTAAGATCCAAGTATATAATATCAAAGTTATTCCCTGCATCCAGTTCTTTTGTGACTGCATCATAGTATCCAATCAAGTTGGTCAGGCAAGACTTCCCCTTAACAAAACCATGCTGTGTCTGAGCTATAACTGAAGTCTTGTCTAAATGATCCTGCAGTGCTTCTTTAACCAGTGCCTCCATTAATTTTCCTGGAATAGAAGTTAAGCTCACAGGTCTATAATTACTTGTGTCAGCCTTTGATCCTCCTTTGTGAATTGGGGTCACATTTGCACATTTCCAGTCTATGGGTAATTCCTCTGAGTCCAAGGAAGCTCTCATAATTATGGCTAAGGGTTTGCTTACTTCCTTTGCTGCCTCCTTTAATATAACTGGATAGATCCCATCCACCCCGGGTGCCTTTCTTGTGTTTATCTTCAACAGTTTCTCCTCCACTTTACTCCCAGTTATTTCAAGATTCTGTAGCTTACTGCTAGAGTTGAATACACCTCTGGCATTCCCCTCGCTGAATAACTCCTCATGTGTGAATGTCGATGCAAAATATTCATTTAGTTTGTTAGCTACCTGAGCAGGATCATCAACAGTTGACCCATCAATATCAAGTGGACCAATCTGATTCATCCCCTTCCTTCTAGAGTTTACATAAGTAAAGAACTCTTTGCTGTTTTTCTTTGCATCCCTTGCCAAGGATTTCTCGTAATCTGCCTTCGCCTGCCTAACCTCCTTTGTAACTTGGTTGCATATCAACTTGTATCTATCATAGGCTTCTGTGTTGTGTTAATTTGTATGTATCCCATGCATTTTTCTTCTCTGCCATATGCCTCATTAGTTCATCTGACATCCATTTTGGCCTAAACCTTGAACAATATTTCTTAGTTGGTATGTAAAGCCTAGTAGCTTCCAAGATAAGTTCTTTGAATTTGCTGTTGGTAACATCATCAGTTGGTCCCACTGTATAGAATTTAAATACTGTCTCAGTCCATCGTAGTCGCCTTTACGGAAGCAATAACCCTTCCCTTTACCCCTAATGGTAGTTACCTCTTTGAGTAAATCCCACTTCAGCACACTGTGATCACTGCCACCTAGTGGTTCATTTATCTGCAGATTCTTAATGCATGAAGAATCACTGCTGATAATCAAATCAAGAGTATTACTCCCTCTAGTTGCCTCCCGAACATGCTGATGTAGAAAACAATCGTCCAATAAATCCACAAAAGCCCTGCTAGTGTGTGAGTAACCAGCCCCCAAATTCCAGTCAATATCTGGGAAATTAAAATCTCCCATTATAAGACTCTCTGATTTACTGGCCCACTCTATTTCCCTGTACAGTTCCTTATTATACTCATCAGAGTCATTAGGCCTATAGCACACTCCTACTCTCAATTTTGATCTCCCAATGTTTATGTCACACCAAACTGACTCAACACTGCACTGTCCAGCGATGTCGACTGGCTTCACTTCCTTGGTTTTTATGTGTTTCTTAACTAATAGCATAACCCCTCCCCCCTTCCTATCCTGTCTATCCTTTCTGTAGACGTTGTACTCTCCAAATTGCAGTTCTGCATCCCTTATATCTGTGTGACACCACGTCTCTGATATCCCAACAATATCTGCCTTACAATCGTTCCAGGTTACATTATTTGTTTGAAAGAAAATATTTAAAATCTTCTGGCCCATCGTTCTTCCTTCCTAAGCTTTGCAAAATAGAAAATCCTCCAAATTATCCCCCCTCCCTCATAGCAGTATCAAACATATACAATAAGTTGAGCAAGGTTTGAAATATCTGTGAATTCAACTAACTGTATAGGCAAAAAATTGGACTTTCTCTCAATCGATTTAATAAATTGAATTTTATGTTGTCCGATAACTGTAATACACATCAAAACTGTGTCTCTGGACAGAAGGATGGTTTTTAAATCGTTGCTGTACTTTTCTCCATGCATAATTGAAATAATTTTTATTACAGCAAGGAGAATACACCAAATTACGAAGCAGAATAAAGCTTGAATGCAACCAGGGCCGACGGAATACAGTAGCCTGGGGGTATCGAAATTCAAAATTTTTATTATAATAATATTTAATAAAAGTATCTCAAAGGCACCAAAAACCCTAGCACCACACACTTGCTTTGTATATTTACTGTTACCACATTTTGCATCTCTGGCCTTCTGGCAATACAGTACAGACAATTTGTGCTGTAGGAAACACGAATTAAGAGCTAAAGGCATTAATTGAGTAGTACTTCTCAGCATTTGATTAGAGAAGTACATACTGAGAAGTCACACTAGTCAGCTGCTTTTTGTGTCCATAGTCAGTGAGCAAATTAAGGCGTTATTTTTGACGCAGTGGGCAGTAGGGTTTTCTTATCTCGGGCTTAGTTCAAATAGCAAGGTCTCTACACCTACAGTATTGAAAAAGTAATTTTAAGAAGTTTTTAGTTTTATGTACACAAAAAATAATTTATTTAAAAATTTCTGCAACCCCTCTGGGGAGGGGGTCACACTCCACAGTTTGCGCACCACTGCTCTAGACCACGGCTTCTTTAACTAAGGGTCAAGTAAAAATTTTAGGGGATTGCAGAAAATTAGGAAAAATAAAAATTTTGATAAGGCTAATGGAGTTACTAATCATCCTTTCTTGAAAAGGGAAACAATTATAGGTTTTTGTGGACCTGGCCTTTTTGAAGCAGAAGAAGTTGTTTTATAAAGGTAGGCCAACACTACTTTCCTGCGTACATCCAGAAGCGATACATTTTCTTGAGAATTTGTAATTTGATACAATCTCCAAGTGTTGACAAAGCATATATCTAGGAGTTGTGTGAATAATGGCCACCACCATTTTTTTGAACGAATTTTGATTCTATAAAGTGAAACTTGCTTATTTAGCATGTCCACTCCACACATATGGGAATTATATTCTTGTATGACCTTTGGTATAGGAATTTAAATCTGCTTTCTGTCTTTACAGGAGTAACATCTAGTTTGTCCTAATGGCTCAATGCAACTGTAATTAGTGGCAAGTGAAACCGGTTTATTATCATTCCATTTTAGCACAAGTACTTCATTTGATTGGTCGAATCTATAATCAAAATAGCCCCGATTCTTGTCTTTTTCCATTTGCTTGCTAGAAATCAAAGGACACTTTTGTGTTTGGTTTTCTTGGACTGTTCCGGTTGCTTACATTCTCAGCTCTCTAAGGTGGCACATTATTTCATGGCCGGTGAAGAAATTGTCGAAAAACAGTTCATGTTTTTCCTATTGGTCAGCAGGTATTGATGAAATTAGGTTTGTAATAACTCGAACTCCCAACGGTACCTCCATTTTCTCACTTTTTCCACAATATGTTTCAAAATTATATAAATAACTGCTTGAACTACCTAAACACCAGAGTTTGTAACAAATTTGATTGGTTTTCTGTGCATAAACATTTTTGCAGAATGTCGTCCATAATATCGAATCATCATTTCAGCTATTGATAACTGGGCATGAATCGTGCCGAATTTTAAAAAGTTTTGCTTTAGTATATCAAAATATGGTCGTACTTTGAACATTTTGTCGTTTATATCAAGATGTGAATTGTCCACTAAATGGAGATACTTTTTTATTTCTTTGAATCGTCTTCTTGGCATCGCATTGTAGACTGAAGGTATACCAGCATCCGGGGCTTGTTCCCAATACATGTCCTCTTGAGGAAGTTTGTGATAACCACTAAACAATAGAACTCCAATAAAAATTTTCAATTCATCGGCACTAAGCGAAAAATTTGGGTCATTTTTTTTGTTGTGCGTACAATGTGCTTTGCTCTACTATATGATCAATAATGCCTTGAGAGAAAAACTCTTCAAAATTTTCAACTGCTGTTTTATCGTATAACAGAGATGTAATCCCAAAATTATTTTGGGATAAACTGTTCATCTCAGTGTACTGTATTTGATTCTTTGTCCACTCTGGTGTTTTTCCTTTTATGTGATTTGTTTTTGCAACTGTTTGAGAAATTGATTTTTTGTATTTATTGCAAGGTGAAAATTGCAATAAATACATATAGGCTTGAAAAGCTTCCCGATGTATCTTCATTATGTGGAAGATGGTTCGTCACTTTACACAGCTTACATTTTTTTTACAGCCAGTGCACCGTCATCGCTCCTCAATTCAGATTCGTTATTTATAGGTGTAAATAACTCTAGGGTACTTGCAACATCTACTTCTCCTTCAAGATTATTTTCCTCAAAATTCTCTGTGTCAGTTAGCTCATCAGGATCTGGAGGAATGATTGGAACGTCAACATTGTCGTTATCCATGTCTTCCCAAAATGCAGGATTCGCAAACATTTCCTCTATCTCTTTTGTAGTTAGATATTTTCTAACAGTGTGCTTTCCACCGCTCATGGCTTTGTTATATAATATTTTTACAAAGGTAAACCACTAAAATTTCGTTTTGACTCGAGAAACATCCATGTGCTTGCTAATGTTATTTTCAGCCAATGTCCTAAAAATGGGACATCAACATAAATAACAAATTTACAATAAATAATAGTGTAGGTGGCTTACCCTTTTAGTTGAATCACAAAAAGCAACTATTCTAGAATATATTTCTAGAGCCCTTATAGTGTTTGAAAAAACAGAGAAACTTTTATACACTTATCATTCTTATGACACACACACATGCTTGAAAACAAAAAACTTGTAAATGCTTTCTGTCCTAACTTTTTGTATTTCAGTGCCATCTGACAATAAATGCCGCGATTATAGATCAGTTTAAAACTACTGTGCAGCCTGTAATCCAGTTTTCTGCATTTCCATTATTTTAATTTTCATAAAAAGTTGCATCCCATAAATGGGACAATGGCTGTTAATGGGTTAACCTTCTGTTCCAGGGAATATAATGGAGTCATTGGTGAAATCACCAGTGACTCCATTATAAAGCACTGCAGGATCATCTCGACAAGACCACAGTTATAAAGACAAAGTTATAAAGACTACAGTTATTAATGGAAAGTCTTGTCTGACCAATTTGACTGGTTACTATGATGTGACTACAAAGGAACTGAATTCAATAAATAATTCTAATATCAAATACTTGGATTTTGGGAAAGCTCATACTGTTGCACATGGAAGATTACTTTGATAGTATAAACCAGAGCTTTGGTGCTCAATAAGTTCTACATTGATTTCAATATTTTAAAAAGAACAAGAGTAATTTACCTCAATATCATACATAGAACACTTCTGGAAAAGAAGTGTTCTAGGTATCATATTGAGGTAAGTTTCTCTTATTCTTCTCAAAAATGGAAGACTAGTGTACAAATTAGATCAGTATGGCATTAAGGGCAAGTTGCTGTTATGGCAAAAGGGATGGTTCAGTTGTTGAAGACAGAGAGTGGTAATCAATGGATACTGCTCTTTGTGGACTAATGTTATTATTGGAGTCTCCAAGGATTCAGTGTTAGGCCCATTATTGTTTTCTATATTTATCAATAATATTGATGAAGGTATACCAGGCTTTATATTGAAGTATGCAGATGATACAATGGTTGGCAGGGTTGTTAATGACAGTAATGACTGGATGCTAATGCAACAGATTATAGAAAAGTTGAGCAGATGGGTTGAGAAGTGGAAACTGAAGTTTAATATTAACAAATGCAAAGTACTGCATATGGTTAGCAGTAACCCCAAAGTAATGTACCAGCTATACGGTACTACACTCAGGGCAGTGGAGAATGAAAAAGACTTTGGATAATTGTGCAGTTAGGTATGAAATTTTCTGAGCAGTGCAGACAGCCTCTATGAGTAGGTCATAGCGGTTCACCTCTGGTGAGTATTGGCTTGGCACACCCAGGGAACTGAGCTGGATATCATCATTCTTCTCTTTCTTGGTGATTCCCTTCTACATCTGACTCTTGTTCTCTCTCTCCGAGGGTAACTCAATTTTTTTTGGTTCGTGAAGCAAAAGCCTCAGGATTCCTTGCACTATATGGCCAATTATAATACTGATAATAATAGTGGGTCTTTTCAATGATATAAGCGAATTTGCTAGCAGATATAACGAGGTGATTATTCCCTTGTATAAGGCTATGGCCAGGCCACACCCTGATTACTGCATACAGGTCTGGAGGTCTCATTTTATTAAGGATGTAGAGCTTCTAGAACAAGTAGAGAGAAGGGCAATGAGATTTGTGAGGGAAACAAAGGGTTGCTCTTGGCAAGAAAGGCTTATGCTCTGCAAATTGCAGTGTCTGGAGACTAGGCACCTGTGAGGTGATCTGATAGGGCCTTGAACGATTTGAGAAAGCTCAATGCTGATGGGATTCTTCCACTTCCTCAGATTATGCACCTGAGGGGGTATAAATTCAAATTGAGGAAAGACAGTTGATGAATAGATGTGCAGAAATTTGCTTTTAACAAGCAGGTGGTTGAACCTGGAACAAACTTCCATCAGTCATTGTGGAAGTTATCTTAAATAAATTCAAGGTAGAACTATACACACTTTTGGAGTGAATGGGTGGGTGAAATGGGAATGTTTTTTTTTTTTTTTTTTTTTGGCTGATGCTGTATAAGATTGCTTTCCTGCATCATATGCCTCTATTAATGCTAAGTAACCAATAAATCTACAAAATTTCTGTAACTGTATGAGTGAGAAACCTACAAGTTTCAGTCATTATCCGGAAAGCTGAAGTTCTGCATTATATGTTAATCTTGTATTTTATTTAAATTTTAATTCACAATATGAAAAACTTGTTTTTACTCCATCTTTTATTTATCACAAAAATTACTAACCTAATTAAAATTTTATTTTGTGTTTAAATGCATCCTTCATACAAAAGCATATTGTTGTTATAGGCTATTACTTGAATAAAAGAAATTTATTATTATTATTAGCAGTAGCAAATGATGCAAGAGAACAAGTTTATAAAACACCAGGGAAGAGGGGGTGGGGGAAAAGCCCAACAGTTCTTATTTCACCTTTCCATTCCCTCTAAAAGTTTATCTAGTTTTCGTTCTTCAATTTATTCAAATTACTAACCTGCACAACACAAGACTGGAGTTTGTATCAAAAATTAATTGCCCTCTGGCTGAGAGCAAATTCAACCTGCAACTATTCTCCTCAATTTGAATTTATGCCACCTCATGTGTGTAGTCTGAACAACAGCAATAATTTCATTAGCATTAAGCTTACTCAATCCATTCAAGGCCTTAAACACCTCAATCAGATCTCCTTGCAGGTGCCTAGTCTCCAGATTCTGCAATTTGAAATACCGAAACTTTTTCAGGTAAGAGTCACTTTTGTTCTCCTCACCAATCTTGTTGCTCTTTTCTGCACGAGTTTGAACAAATTTACGTCCCTCCTAAATAGAGGTTTCCAAACCTGCATGCAATATTCAAGAAATGGCCCTTTTTTTTTTTTTTTTTTTTGTAGTTGTTGGCGCATCAGCTTCTGTGGCCATAATGCACCTCCCAAGGTTTTTGCAGTACTTTGATCCAAGCCTGAGGCGGGATTCGAACCTGCGACCTTTGGGTTGCCAGGCAGGCACTTTACCCATCCAGCTAGCCCGGATGGCAAGAAATGGCCTAATCATTGGCTTACACAAAGAGAATCATCTCCTTCTCTCTGCTGGCAAAATTCCTATATATCATTCGCAAAATCTCTCGAGCTATGCTGGCAATTTATCAGCACTGCTCAGAGTACTTCTTCCTTTGTGTGTAGCACAGTTGGTAGAATTACCATCCTTCCCACACTGGTTGGAAAATACCAGAGTTTTAGTACCTCAAAAACGTGAGGAATTTTTATGGGCCTATTTCACAATGTGGCTGAGTTAGTCAGTCTCAGGTGAGGGTAGCAGGGTTTTTCTCCTGGAAATTCGGGCTTCTCATCCAGCTAACAGAAAATCACAGAACCCACACAATTTACAGACGGTATATACACAGCAATATGATCTTAGTTATTGATGCTCCTAAAACCCTACTACAACAACACAGAATTTCTTGTCTGACTGCACAATTACCCCCAGGTCATTTTCATTCTCTGCTGCCCTGAGTATGGTAGCACACGGCTGCTACATTAATTTGGGATTGCTGCTCTTTGTATGAAGTACCTTATATTTGTCAATATTAAATGTCTACTGACACTTCTCAGCCAATTTAAGTAATTTGGTAGACCTTGTTGCAGCAGCATAGCCTGATTACCGTGGATTAACTACCCTGCCACCCTTTCTATCTTCTGTAAACTTAGACATTAAGTCTGATATGTCTTCACCAATATCATTAATTATACAGACAACAACAATGGTCCCAGCACTGATATGTGGGAAAACTCTGCTAATAATATCAGTCTAAGAAGAGCAGTGCCCAATGATAACCATTCTCTGTCTCCACCCATAAATCATCCATTCATTTATAGCAGCAACTTTCCCTTAATGCCATACTGCTCCAAAATTTGTATAAAAGAATTTTATGTGCAACAGTATTAAAATCTTTTCTGAAATTTAAGTATAGGATATAAAAATTAATTTTTGCATGAAGTAGAGTCACTACTGATAATCAGATCAAGAGTACTGCTTTCTCTTGTTTTTTCTCTGACATGTTGGTGTAGGATGTAAAATCTGAAAAAGTCTTGCTACTGCATGAGTGATCAACCCACAAGGTGCAATCAATATCTGGAAAGTTAAAGATCCCTTATAAGACATTCTGATCTATTATTCACTCTATATGTCTCTAAATATATAGAGTTCGCCAGTTTTTCATTATACTTATCAGTCATTATGCCAATAACACACACTACCCTCAGCTTTGTTTCCCCAATGCTTATGCCACACCAAACTGACTCAACATTGCATTGGATGAATGGCCTTTAATTTTATAAGCTTCTTACCTAAGTGTACTACCCCTACCCTCCTGTATACATTGTACTCCCCGTATTGAAATTCTGAATTTGTTATAATTGAGTAACAACATGTCTCTCATACCCTCCCACAATGTATACATTTGATGATTAGATCAGCACTCCAACCAAATTCATAAAATTTATTTATTATGCTCCTAGTATTGATGAACATACAAGTACACCAACAACTGTTTTTACTCTTAGTAATAACCCTAATATAGCCCATGTATTTGCTTTTTCCACGACGACCACCAGCAGATATTAAAATCTGCCGACCTTGCTTTCTGGGCTGCTGCTTGTTCCAGTAGAAGCAGTGCAAGGATCACTTTCACTCTTCCTGTGGCTAATGTTAATGTATTTCACAGTGTTCCTCCCCAAGTTAGCCGTTTTTCAACCCACCTAACACTGGCTCAATAGCATCAGCAAATATTCTTGTGTATTTTTCAAAGCATTAACAATGCTGTGAAAACTTCTACTCCATGAGCGCTGCAGTCTCTCCAAGACTGAATTTATTTACAAGGCTCTTATCATGTTCTCTCTCCTATTGTGTCTGGGCAGGATTGAATAATATTAAATAATGAATTACCATAATAAAAGAGAATAAGAAATAGAGAAAACAATAGAGTAGAACAGAATAAAAAGTAGTGTTATTATTGTACTTTTGTGTCTTTCAGTACCAGATAAGACCAGCAAAAAAAGGGAGGGCTCAGAGCAGTGAGAATGTGGGGTCATATCTTTTGCAGTGTGTGTGTGTGTGTGTGTGACAAGTATGCAAAGCTCACTGTAGCAGCACTTAAGAGAACCTCAGGAGATGCTCTCTTATGTGCTGCTACATGTTTGCAACACAAAGAAAGTTAAACTAGCAGAAACATACCATCGAGAAAAAGGGTTAGAAATGTGAAATTCCTAGGTGATGCACTTTCGTTGAACACCAGTGTTTATGTGTGTGTGTGTGTGTGTGTGTGTGTGTGTGTGTGTGTGTGTGTGTGCACGCGCACACCGGCACCTTCATAGCCAGGAGCAGCAGTGTGTAGCACACGCTTCTTGATTAGACCGGGGTTCGAGCCTGTGAGCCACCAAATACGGAGGATGCAGAAAGGTCAGGGAATGACCACCGCATATCCCCGGAGCAATATGGCCTTAGTTGCTAATGCTCCTAAAAACCAAATAACAATAATACACACATGGCCTCCCTAGCTGAGTGGTCAGGAGTCGGAGTCGGAGTAAAATAGCACCCGCTCTTTGAGTAGACCAGGATTCAAGCCCTTGACTTCCAAGTAAAGTTTATCTGCAAACATGCACTGGAACAACATGGCAGATTATGGTGCATTCCCTGAACATGACTTGTTGAGGCCTTCATCCTGCAGTGGATTGATAATGGCTGTAGATTTATTCATTATTTACACACACACACACACACACACACACACACACACACACACACACACACACACACACACACACACACACACACACACACACACACACACACACACACACACGGAATTATACAGAAACAAAAATTTAACTACCAAATCCTGATCTCTTCAGGAAATGCTACAAGGTAATCCAGCAGGTGAAATAAGCATGTAATGTTTTGATAATTCCTTGACTCAGAAAAATCTGACTTGAATGGCTGTAGTCCTTACATTTTCAGCAACCAAACGTTCCTCTTCAAGCAAAGCAACCAAAGCTATAAAAATGAACTAAAAATGTGTAAGTACAAAAATATAAATACATACCAGAAGATAGTGCCTCTAGCTAGAGTATCTAATAATTTTTATTTCAAACTTCATACCATATTAATAAAAGAAGGAAACCAAAGTAGGAATTATAAAATGTGATGAAAAATAATGGATAAAAAGGAGCCAGGCAACAAGGCAAAAGTGTGGGAAATAGCTAAGTCTGGTATACTGAAGGCATAATCACAGGCCATTCATATTAAAAACATATATGAAACTGAAATAGGCTATAAAAGCATTTATGAGAGACTTCCAGATGGCCTGAAAATTGGCAGTTTAGGTTTAAAAATTGATAAATGCAAGGTGCTGCATTTGTATAGTAGTAATTCCAGAATAACTACTAAAAGGGGTGGTATCAAACTCAAGGTAATGGAGAATGAAAAAGACCAGGGGGTAATTGTTAGGTCTGATGTGAAGTTCTGTGAGCAGTACAGACAGGTGCTAGGCCAGCTCATGGGACTTTCAATAACATACACAGGAATTATCAATAACATACACAGGAATTTTGGCAGCAAGAACTAAGAGGTGATTACCTCTTTTTGTTCCTGCGTTATATAATAATGGTTAAGCCACATCTTGAGTACTGTCATAGGTTTAGAGGTCTAATTTTTGGAAGGATGTAGAACTGTTGGAATTAGCACAAGGAAGCAACAAGATGGAATTTGATTTGACAGTCCTTGAGATCTTCCTTGGGTTCTCCAGGCCATCTTCATTCCAAGCAGTCAGCCAAGGGGAACCCTAATATGGATTTACTCTGCAGCTATGTTACACTATCTAATAAATAATTAGGCTGCTTACGGAACACCCCTTTTATGTTTCTTTTATTATCTTCTAGAGGGAGAATATGACAGTGAAAAAATAATGTATTTCAAATAAAACAAAACATATTTCTTGTTAATAAGAAAAACACTTAAATAATAAAGCGGTTTTAAAATTTATAAAAATATTTATACTCCCAACTAAATATTCAAATTATAGTTTATTTAACATAAACTTTTATAAGGGAAATTTTTAAACATAATAATGGTGTTACTATATCTGTCTGTATATTACCAATATCCATTTTTTTTTTAAATTTTGTTCAACTCAACTCAAACACCAATATGCATCACAATATACAGCAGTGTTAAAGACAAAAAGTTGCTGAGAGGGAAATATATTAAAAAAAAAAAAAAAAAAAGAAAAAAAAGAAAAAAAAAAAAAGAAAAAAAAAAAAGAAAAAGAAACCAGGTGGCAGAGAAAAAAATAGAAAAGTGATCATAAAGCGAGGAAAGTTTATCACTGTAGTTCTCTGTTAAATGTGTTTAATTAATTATTCACATTTGGTTGGAAAAATACCTGTGGGTTTTAGTTACAATTCTTGAAGAAATTAACCTGGGCAAAAACAAAAATACTTTCAGTTAAAAGAACTCAGGAGTTTAAACACCTGCGGTCCTTGATTCTACTCTGAAAAGCATTCATGTTAGATATATCAGTTGCAAGTTCAAATAAGGCAGTTAACTCACAGGTCTAAATTTTATGTATGCTATATGTTAATGAAGGCAAGAAACTCAGATGTAATAGTAACAATTGTCATCAAAACAGTAATAGTTTTAATTGAGCCTATGTATGATTTCATTTATTTCTAAAGAATATATATGATTCTTTTTTTGAAGTATTCATAATAAACAGAAAATTTGTTTAAAAGAATATGTATACTCATCTTTGTACATTAACCTCAGTTTAAATTATATTTTTTGCACCTTAAGGTGCAAAACTATATTTGCATGCCAGATATCATAATATGATTTATGAATTTATCAATTCATGTAAATTAGGCTCAGTTCAGAATAATTATACTTACATGATTCACTATGATCGTATGTTTTCTTTTATACTAATTATATTTCTGAATAATGAATATTTCTCTGAGGGCAGCCAACCATACAAGGGGAGTAGGGTAGTCAGGTCTAAAAAACAGCATTGCAGATTCCATATTTATGCATTATGCAATTAAATTATCACTTCTCGTAGTTTCAAAACATATTTATTTCCGTTTTACACATTTCCTACATTGTATGTCATTGTTACTACATATTTCAACAAAAATTATTCATTTTATGATACATTCAATAATAGTTCACAGTATGATACTTAATAGTACAGTAATATATACTCAGTTTTTAAGGTAATTCGATGCTGAAATCATATTGCACTATTTATATCTCATATTAAAAAAATTGACAATCATAACACCCAGAGGCAGCATTTGAATCTGCAATCATTATTTCTTAGGCAAGTAGGTTATCCCCCCCCCCATCATGATCCCAAGGTCAATCTGTCAGGATGGATTAACATTTTGGCTTAATACCGGTGACTATTGTTCTGTGGAGATTACAGGAATCAGATCTAATGAATCATCTAATAAAAATAACAAATTACCACGAATATGTAATCCTGCAGGTGTTGAAAAATTCTTTAGATCGTGACACCATGATTATTGTAACAAATAAAAATATACATTTTTGTTTAAATAATCGTTAGTCATTAGACTGTATTGCAGCTACAGAAATTACTGGTGCTAGATAACTAAAATACGATACATAGGTAATTGGATAACTAAAATATGATACATAGGTAACTAGATAACTAAAATACGATACATAATTTTTTTCATTCAATCAAATTTTTAATATATATTAAAAATTTAATTCATATTAAAAGTTTTATGTATAAATTACAACATTAGGCATTAAATTTTTATATACGAATTGACAGATAACAGATACTGCTATTCCAGGAGTAATGTAGACTGAAATCACAAAGATGGGTTTATTATTGAAATTACGCACTATTCCACAAATGTAGCCAATTTTATCTGTCACGGCTGTCATGTGTTGTGCAAAGTACAAAACATGACAGCTGTGACAGATAAAACTATACTGATAATATTTGAATATTCGTGTTGTACCAATAATAGTTGAATATTCATATAGCTATACCACCTCTGGACACATATCTATAATGGATAACGATTCTGTACTTATTATACTAAATTCATCAATTATAATCACATGTACATGTCGCAGTTCTATATTGTTGGGAGGGGTTTGTTAGCAAGTTGCCAGTTATTCAACCCATTGGATCATTTACTTTTATATGTACAGCTGGTATATAGCTATACCACCACTACGAACTTCGGTCTTTTGTATTGGGTCACACAATAAAATTACAATAACGGTACACAATAAACATTATCTATCCAAGATTTACTGAAAACTAATTTTGCTCTGTTGTAGGATGGAGTCAGTTTCGATGTCTCTGGCATGACTATGTAAACTTTGTACAGTGATGTTATTGAGAAGCCTATGTTATGAATG
Organism: Mastigoproctus giganteus; assembly: GCF_048544385.1. Taxonomy (NCBI): domain Eukaryota; kingdom Metazoa; phylum Arthropoda; class Arachnida; order Uropygi; family Thelyphonidae; genus Mastigoproctus; species Mastigoproctus giganteus. The sequence goes on along the minus strand of NC_143576.1, from coordinate 126,877,562 downwards.
AAATCTTATAATTCACTTTGTAGAAACATTAGATTATTTGTTTTTAAACAATCTAATACTGAGTGTTCTACTGTACTCATTTCCTTCCATGGTAGAAAGTGATATCATTATGAGGACTACTTATATATGAACTCTTCAATGAGGTCACATAAGTTAACGCTACATATACAAATTGCTGTTGGTGACCTTTCTCGTAATTGCGTACCACTTCATCAAAAGCTCCCTCTAGAGAGTTAAGTTTTTGATTTATAATCAATTTTGAATCATATGATTTTTATTGATTTTGAATGATTTTTATTTTTTAAAAACTGCACCATATTTTTTTTATTGAGAAATTTCATCCATATTCATTTGACTATTTCCTCTTCTTCGTACTCGATATCCTCTAACGTACCAATTGCACCATATAGCATTCCATCTACAATGTCTATATTTGTGATAATCATATACTTTTAACAACAAAAGTACATATGTAAGATTTGTTGTTTTGGCCATTGTCATTTTATGAATTTTATTTCTCATACTCCTCAACTGTTCTTCAGAATTATATCCTTGGTGGTGGTAGTAGTAGTAGTAGTAGAAGTGAGACATGTGATGCAAGAAAGCATGTGTATGAGCTTATGCAGCATCAGCCAAAAAAAAAAAAAAAAAAAATCGCACCATTCCCTTCAAAAGCCTGTCCAGTTCCTCCTTAAATTTCTTCAACCTATCAACTTTTACAATGACAGATGGAAGTTTGTTCCAGCAATCAACCACCTGCTGGCTAAAGGCAAATTTCCGCACATCTATTCTACATCTGCCTTTTCTTAATTTGAATTTATGCCTCCTTAGGTTAGTGATGTGAACAAGTGGAAGGATCCCATCAGAATTCAGAGTGCTCAACCCATTCAAGGCTTTATACACCTCAATCAGATCACCGCATAGGTGCCTAGTCTACAACCACTGCAATTTGCAGAACTTAAGCCTCTCTTGGTAAGAGGATCCCTTCATTCCACTCACCTTCTCTGTACACGCTCAAGTAAATCTACATCCTTCCTAAAATGAGGCCTCCAGATCTGTATGCAGTACTCAAGGCATGGCCTGACCATTTCCTTATACAGAGGGATAATCACCTCCTTTTCCCTGCTAGCAAAATTCCTATATCATTGACAAAACCCCATGACCTGCCCTGGCAGCCTGTCTGCATTGCTCAGAAAACTTCATATCTGCCTGAACAATTACTCCCAGGTCTTTTTCATTTTCTACCACTTTAAGTGTAGTACCACACAGTTGGTACGTTTCTCTGGGGTTATTGTACTGCATATTCTACCAATATGCAGTACTTTGCATTTGTCAAGGTTAAACTTCAGTTGCCACTTCTTAGCCCAGCTGCCCAAATTTTCTAGATCCTGTTGCAGTAGCACACTGCCATTACTGTCATTAACAACCCTGCCAACCTTTGTATCATCTGCAAACTTCGACATTAAGCCTGATATACCTTCATCAATATCATTGATAAATATACAAAACAACAGTGGACCCAACACCGAACCCTGTGGGACTCCACTAATAACATTAGTCCACGAAGAGCAGCACCCATTGATTACCACCCTCTTGTCTTCTCCCACTTAACCATCCTTTTATACATTGTAGCAACTTACCCTTAATACCATTCTGCTCCAATTTGTACAATAGTCTTTCATGCGCAACAGTGTCAAAATCTTTCCTGAAATGATATCAAAATTATTTTTTGCATCCAGTTCCTTTGTAACCACATAATAATATCCTATCAAATTTGTCAGACAAGACATTCCCTTAACAAACACATGCTGTGTCTGAATTATTGCTGCAGTCTTGTCTAGATGATCCTGCAATGCATCTTTAACCAGTGACTCCATTATTTTACCCGGAACAGAAGTTAAACTAATTGGTCTGTAATTACTCGGGTCACCCTTCGATCCCCCTTTGTGTATTGGGGATACATTTGCACATCTCCAGTCCGTGGGAACCTCCCCTGAGTCCAATGATGCTCTCATAATTAAGGCTAAGGGTTTGCTTAGTTGCTTTGCCATCTCCTTTAATATAACTGGATAGATCCCATCCACCCCAGGTGCTTTTCTTATGTTTAACTTCAACAATTTCTCCTCCACTTTGCTCTCAGTTATTACAAAATCATTAAGTATCCTGCTACAATTTGATAACCTTCTGGCATTTTCAAACCTTAATAATTCCTCATGTGTGAATGTAGATGCAAAATACTCATTCAGTTTGTTTGCTATCTGAGCAGGATCATCAACAGTCGAACCATCGATGTCAAGTGGACCGATCAGATTCATCCCCTTCCTTTTAGAGTTTATATAAGTAAAGAAATCCTTGCTGTTTTTCTTAGCATCTTTTGCCAAGGATTTCTCGTAATCAGCCTTCGCCTGCCTAACCTCCTTTGTGACCTGATTACAGACTAGCTTATATCTGCCATAGGCGTCTGAGTAATTTGATAATTTATATGCATCCCATGCATTTTTCTTCTCTGTTACGAGTCTCATTAGTTCATTTGATAACCATTTAGGCCAATACCACGAACAATAGTTCTTAATAGGTATGAAACTTTTAGTAGCTTCCACGATTAATTCAATCAGTTTATCCCACTGTACAGAATTTAAAAACTTTCTGAGACCACTGTACTCACCTTTATGGAATCAAAAACCGTTTCCTTTACCCCTGATGGTAATTATATCTTTAAATAAATCCCACATCAGTACACTGTGATCACTGCTACCTAGTGGTTCCTTTATCTGCAAATTCTTAATACACGAATAAGCACTGCTGATAACCAGATCAAGAGTTTTACTCTCTCTGGTTGCCTCTTGAACATGCTGCTGCAGAAAACAATCATCCAATAAATCAAAAAAAGTCTGACTAGTGTGTGAGTGACCAACCCACAAGTTCCAGTCAATATCTGGGAAGTTAAAAATCCCCCATTATAAGACATTCCGATTTACTAGCCCACTCTATTTCTCTGTACAACTGTTCATTGTACTCATTTGAGTCATTAGGCCTATAACACACTCCTACTCTTATTTTTGCTTATGTCACACCAAACTGACTCAACAGTACACTGTTTATCCATTTCAACTGGGTGCACTTCTTTTGATTTTATCTTTTTCTTAATTAACAGCATAACACCTCCTCCCTTTCTATCCTGTCTATCCTTTCTGTACACATTGTACTCCCCAAATTCAGTTCTGCATTCCTTATACCTGCTATCCCAACAATATCCGCCTTTGATGTCTTGACCAACACTTCAAATTCATCAAATTTATTTACTATACTTCTAGCACTGGTATACATGCAAGCATACATGCTCCTATTCCTATTCTGAGTTACCTGAAAACATCCCATATACCCAAATTATTTCAGGATGACTGCCATCCATCCCCAAAACCCCCAACACCCCACACTCCAGGTCGCTACTTATTCTAATAGAAGTTGTGGAAGAATCACCTTCACCTCTGCCTACGGCTACTGTTAAACTATTAGTCCTTGTACCCTCCCAAGCTATCAGTTTTCCAACTCACCTAATACTGCCTCGATAGCATCAGCAAATATTCTTGCACCCTTTCTATTTAAATGTATCCCATCCCTGTAGAAGCAGTCTTTCCTGGTAACAAGTACAGACCAGGCTGAAAAAATTCTATCCCTTGAGCCTTGCACAATATTTCCAGGGCCGAATTGCTCGACAAGGCTCTCATCATATACTCACTCCTATCATGTCTGGGCAGAATTGCAGACACTTTCAAATTCAACCCTAATTCTCGCCTTTTGTTCAACAGTGACCTGTAGTTGTTAAGTAATTCTGCTGGTCTCCTACTCTTAATATCATTAGTGCCAACGTGTACAACTATATCACCTTTTGTGCCCTTAAAAGATGATATCCGCTCTACAACATCATCAACCTTTGCTCCTGGCAGACATACCCTGGTTCTGTTCCACCTATCCTTGTTACAAAGCATGTTACCCGTTTCCCTGACAATAGTGTCACCAACAACTGGTACAACATCCTGGGCAATAACTTCATGCATGCCTTCCTGAGATAAAACAATTATTATAGTCATTAACATTGTTATTATTTAGAAATAACTGAATGCTATGAGGACATAAAATATAATCATCTTCTTCAAGAACACGTCCAGTCCGTAGCCGAGTGGGCAGGAGCGGGAGTGCAGTAGCACACGCTCTTTGAGTAGACCGGGGTTCAAGCCCCTGACTGCTGAATACGGTCGATCTGCCAACCCGCACTGGACCAGCGTGGCAGATTATGGTCCATTTCCCTCAGCATGAATTGTTGAGGAGGCTTCCACCCTGCAGTGCAAATCTTGATTTGATAATTTTAAGTCCTTCTGAATTAATGCTTCTCCATTACCTATTTTCATAAGTAATGCTGAGAATATACTATCAGACTGTCATATAACTTGCACAATTTGGTGAAACTATCATGAGTGCCATAATATCAGACTGACCAATGAATTCTTTAAAGGTTTATATATAGCTGAATCATGCACAGCATGTAAGTGGTGTAAATCTCCGTACCTCCAAATAAGAGTTCACGAATTCCTGTTATCTGCTTTAGACACATATCTATAATTGATAATGATTCTGTACTTATCATTCTAAATTCATCAAATATAATCACGTGTATATGTCAAAAGGCAGTTCTATATTGTTGGGAGGGGTTCATTAGCAAGTTGCCAGTTATTCAACCCATTGGATGTTACAGGATCTTCATTTATTAGAGCTGCCACTCCATACGTGGTAAAGTCATTACTTCTTTGGTCATAATTTTTCTAGTATAAAAATTTATAAAACATACATAGTTTATGTTCACTATTGTTTTCATGTATGCTTTCAACAGGAAAATTTTTTCCATAATAATGGAACTTGAAATATGTCTCTAATATTATAATACTTTTATACCATTACAACATATAAACCAAGTACTGTATCTCTCATCTGGTTACTGTATTACAGATATTACAAACTGAATTCATTCTACCACCCCAATGACATGAATGTTGCGTTATTCCACCTATTTTTTCATAACACTTTTTTTCTAAAGCAAAAATTGAACTAACCCCACTAAAGACATTTTACACGTCAATAACAAAGTACTCCAAATACATAGGCTAGGTGCATAACCTTCAAAACACAGGAATTTTCAAAAATTTCAGGTTTACAAAGGATGTTGGATTTATGTGAATCTATCATATATTAAAAAGATAAGCACCTTCTTGTTTTGCTATGCATAACAACTAGCTGTATAATCTTGATAAATTATAAGTATTTTACTGATTTTTTTTTTAAGGGAAAAACTTTAAAACGGACAATAACTGGTAAACATTGCTCCTAAACAAGTACAGTAAACCCCCACTATTTGTGGTATCATCTGTATTCGTGGTTTCGCAGTCACTGATTTAATATAAAATGAAACCTAAAAAAATGTTAATTTTAAAGCGCCGTGAACATTTTCTGCCATAAAAAAACATGGGCATGGCTAAAATTATCTTTCCCGGTCAAAACAGCGTTCAGTGGGTGGGGGAAGAGGGGTGACAAAATCGCTGGTGTGGATGTTTCTCACTAATCCTTGTTCAGTATGTGTTATGCGCTTGTCATGGAAGGTTTCGTCATTTGCTTTTAATTTATATGCTTACAAAAGTGATAAATGTACCATTTTGCAGTGTAAAACAGACTTTTTCGAGTGTGGTAACGGAAGAAAGTGACTTTATTGTGCACAAGTTCTTTCTAACCCATACAAAAATATGGCTACGAATAACAAGAGAAATGTGAAAAGATCAAAGAAAGTGATGACATTAGCGAATAAAATAGAGTTATTAGACAAAATTTCTAATGGTTAAAGTGTCTCCTCAGTGGCAAAACATTATAAAATCAATGAGTCAACGGTACGGTAATCAAAAAATCGGAAGAAAAAATCCGCCGTAGTGTCCGTGAAAACGCGCTAATTGCTTCAAAAATTTGCTCTGTAACTCGTGATGTTAAATTAGAAAAAAATGGAAAAAGCTTTAAATCTGTGGATAGAAGACCAAACTCAAAATAAAATTCCGTTAAGTTCACTCATCATTCGCGAAAAGGCAAAACTCCTTTATCAACACTTTAGTGAAACTGGTGATAGCACTGGCGGGATAAGTTTTTTTGCTAGCAAAGGCGCTGGTTTGAAAGATTTGTTTGAAATTTCTAATAAATATTACATTTAATATTAAATTGTTTCTTATTTTCATTTCGATGCCATATGCTTGCATTTCACTATGTACACTCTATGTACATAGTCATATTATGAAGGTACATACATAGACAAAGTTTTAGACTAGTTTTTCTTATATATTTCATACTTTGGAATGGAACCCTTTTATTACTATGGGAGCCATAACTCAATATTCGCGTTTTCAGTAATCGTGGCATTTCTCAGGAACGTAACCCCCATGAATAGCGGGGGTTTACTGTGTGTATATATATATAAAATCACCATATGGCTAATACTAATAAAGTAAGGGAATTTTGCTGGTATAGCCAAGCTAGAGGGATTTACAAAAATTAAGTGAAAATAATAACATATAAAATAAGTAAAAGTGGTTTAACACAGGAATAAAATAAAAACATAACAAGCTCAATTAAACTGAAGATAAAAAAGGTTGCAAAAGTTAAAGCCTTGATGCGAGTGAATTTAAAATACTTTTATACACACCTTGTCACGAATTCAGATATCAAGAAGATCAAAGAAGGTGGCTAGCTTGATAGAGTTGCTAATCAATGAAGAATCAAATTTGTGTATTCTGGGGAGTTTAGACTGAAGAGATAGAATGGTTCTAGTAATCTTCGGTAGAATTCAACACTAAAGAAAGTCCCAGATGTTAAAGAGAGTCACTTTGGCCAGTGATCACTGTTACAAAATATTGAATCATTTTGTACTGCCAGTGAACAGTAACAGGCACTATTTCAATCTGTTGGTATAATTGTTGTTTACTGGTTGACATGAGATAAATGACAGTTGCAGCTTGGCATTCATAGTGAGCGGACACATTTCTATAGTACGGGGAGAGCATAGTGATTAGAGAGGACTAAAGGATTAGATTAGGATTGAGATATTAGATAAGTGCATTTAAATAATTTATTTAATATATTGTTCAGTTTATTTTGATGTTTTTTTTTTCTGCAATAGTTTGTAAATTTAATTTTTATAATATAAAAAAAAAATTTTTTTACTTTCTGTGATATTTAGTAAATTTAACAATGGTATGAAAAGATTCACCTTGAACACTTCATCAGAAGGTATCATGATTTTATTGCTTGCATAACCTGTGGAATGTATTCCAAGGTCGACCTAGTGCATAATCATAGCTCACCTTGTAATTCTTTTCTTTGAAACCACTGTACGGAGTGTATCGATCCAAAGTTAAAATTTGGTACATAGCTATCAATAGCCAAGTGGTCAGGAGCGGGAGTGCAGTAGGCTTGAACCCCAGCCTACTCAAGGAGTGCTATACACTCCTTGAGTAGGCTGGGGTTCAAGCCCCTGACTGATACAGTCAATCTCCAACCTGCACTGGACCAGTGTGGCAGATTATGGTCCATTTCCCTCAACACGAATTGTTGAGGAGTCATCCATCCTGCAATGGGTTGATAATTGCCTCAGTTTACTTTTTACTTTACATTGCTAGAAGTTGACTCACTGAAAAGATGGGTACTTGCCCTTGAGAATAATATAACTGGGAGTTGTGACTCAAGCCTATTAACCTACCAAGTGATTCACTCTCGATTTCAGGGCGCCTCCGTAGCCAGGTGGGCAGGAGCAGCAGTGCGTAGAACATGCTTCTTGATTAGACCCGGGTTCGAGCCCGTGACCACAAAATACGGAGGATATGGAAAGGTCAGGGAATGACCACCACATATCCCCAGAGCAATATGGCCTTAGTTGCTAATGCTCCTAAAAACCAAACAACAACAACAACTCGATTTCAGCTCAGAGCAAAATAACCAAGTGCAAACTGCTCTGGATAAGAAGGACTTAGTTCTATTAGGAGACTTCATTGTCACTGAAATGGGAAATATTTTTTGTAATAAGGATAGCTGGACTAGAACCATGGTATGTCTGCAAGGAGCAACAATTAATGATGTCACCAACAGATTGTCAGATTTTAAGAGGGATAAAGAGAATATTATTATTCATATAGGGACTGAATGATATTAAGCACACACACAATCTGATAATTTGTTAGACAAATATAGGACCAAGCTGAAGAAATGCTGCGAGTTAGGTCAGAATGTTTCTGTCTGAAATTCTGCACAGAGGGAATTATATGCTGAAAGCCTTGTATGCACACGCATTTTGAAGGACTTTGCAAGGCTTTGGGGGAAATTTTTATCAGCTTTGCCTGCACTCGTAGGTAGAAGGAATCTGTTTTGCAGAGACAGGATACATTTAAACAAAGGTGATGCAAAGGTATTTGCCAGTATTATTGGGGATACCTTAAATGTTCAGGGAAACTGCTAGATTTGGGAGACAAAGATAATATAAATACACATTTATCTGACAATACTGGTAAAAGTAACATTTACATATTTACATACCTCAAGAATTCTTGTTTGTTACTGCAACAGATTATATTAGCAAGATATTCTGAGGGCAGAAACGTTTCAAAATGAGCTGGTAGCTAAAGCCAGGGAAGTGAGCTTAAATAAATTTAAGGGGTGTGTCAGGGTAACTATACAAGAACACTAAATCTTAATTGTCTATATATTAATGTCAGAAGTGTTATCAATAAAATGAGTGAATTCGAATTGCTGGTTACGACAAGTAATAGGGCTAACAGAAATGTGGTGCCACCTGGAAATAAGGGATGATGAGTTTCAGTGCAGTATGTACAATGTATTTAGAAAGGATAGGGCAGATAGAAGAGATGCTGGGGTTATGCTTCTTATCAAAAGAAGCCAGAGCATGATGAAAGTTTTCCAAGATTCAGACATTTCATATGCTAGTATAGAATCTGTATGGTGTGAGATAGTTGGAAGCAAAGGTATAATGAGAGTGGGAGTAATCTACAGGCCAGGTGATTGGGAAGATTATGATGAGAGCCTCTACATGCAAATGGAATGGGAAGATACTTGTGAATGTAATGTTATTGGTGATTTTAATTTGCCTCTAATTGACAGAAGCAAATTGGAAGGAAACTCGACATGGGGACAAAATTTTTAAATCAACTAGATGATTGTTATTTGCATTAACATGTCAGGGAAAGTACTAAGGAAAAGAATATTCTAGACCTGATCATCTCACCCATGAACTATATGACATAATTGGGCTGACAGTACAGGAACCAGTAGCAGGAAGTGATCATGGAGTTCTACGGTGGATGAGGAAGAGAGAGGTAGCAGTAGTTAAGGGCAAAGAAAGGGCTATAATTTCAGGAAATTAAATTACGAAGGCTTAAGGTGCTACACTATCTCTATTAATTGAGTAGTTATCTTACAGAGAGCGAATACAATTGGATTATGGTATACCTTTAAAACTTTAATCACAGAAGCCTTGAATGCATATATCCCATTAAAAAAATTACTTCACGAGGTGGATTCCAAGTTGGATGAATAATGAAATTGCCATATTACTTGGCAATTTCATTAATATAGGGCATTCAGAAAAAGAGGGCATGGAAAAGTTACAGAGCAATAAAAAGTACTGAATCCTATAACAGCTACAAAGTGAACTGTAATAGTGCCACAGAAAAGTTTAGGCTGGAAAAGGCAGATTATGAGAAATCACTGGCAAAAAGAAGGGAGAAGGAATTCTTCACATATATAAATGCAAAGAAGAGGAAAACCAGATCGGACCCTTATGTAATGAGCATGGGATAGTATTAGACACCCGAGCTGATGTTGCAGATGAACTCAACAGTTAGTTTGCATCGATATTTACAGGAAAAAAAATTCTTAACGTCAATGAGAAATTATGGGAGTGATGTTGAAAAATATGAAATTAATGATACTGAAACTTCATGATTATTTAATGAAAAAATTTGAGCCTACAGGCCAGTAAGGCTCCTGTGTTGATGGTATATACCCTATAATCTTAAGAGAGAGAGGTGGCGTGAGTGCAATGAACCACTGAAGCTAATTATGAGAGCATCACTGGATTCAGGAGAGATTCCATTGGATTGGAAAAGTGCCAATGTATCTCCAATACATAAGGGCAATTCTACGAGTGTAGTGGGTAATTACTGACCGGTCATTCTAACTTCAGTAGTAGGGAAAGTCATGGAGACAATGATCAAGGGTGGAATTCAGGGTCATTTAGATAGATAGATATGGAATTTTGAAGGATACTCAGCATGGTTTTGTAAAGGGAAAATCATGTTTAACTAATCTGGTTAGCTATTTTGACCGAGTCACTCAAGAGCCTTACTTCGGGAATAATTTCAACATTGTTTATTTGGATTTCAGCAAAGCATTCGACTCAGTCCCACATCAGAACAGGTCGGAATTAAAGGGAAATTCCTTAGATGGATAGCTGGATGGCTTCAGGGCAGGAGGCAGAAGGTTGTGATAAATGGTTATTCCTCAGATTGGGTTGATGTAAGAAGTGGGGTTCCTCAAGGATCACTATTAGGCCCACTGTTGTTTTTGATTTTGATAAATGACATTGATGAAGGTATAGAGGGCATGATGTATAAATTTCAAGATGATGTAGTAGTAATGGCATGTGATGCAAGAAAGCAAGTGTATGAGCTTATGCAGCATCAGCCAAAAAAAAAAAAAAATCATATCATTCCCTCCAAATGCATGTCCAGTTCCTCTTTAAATTTATTCAACCTATCACCTTCCATAACGACAGATGGAAGTTTGTTCCAGCAATTAACCACTCCCTGGCTAAAGGCAAATTTCCGCACATCTGTTCTACATCTGTCCTTTCTTAATTTGAATTTATGCCCCCTTAGGTTCGTAATCTGAACAAGTGGAAAGATTCCATAAGAATTCAGCTTACTCAAACCATTAAAGGCCTTATACACCTGAATCAGATCACCGCGCAGGTGCCTAGTCTCCAGCCACTGCAATTTGCAGAACTTAAGCCTCTCTTGGTAAGAGGATCCCTTCATTCCACTCACCAATCTTGTTGCCCTTCTCTGTACACGCTCAAGTAAATCTACATCCTTCCTAAAATGAAGCCTCCAGGCCTGTATGCAGTACTCAAGGCATGGCCTGACCATTGCCTTATACAGAGGGACAATCACCTCCTTCTCACTGTTAGCAAAATTCCTATATATCATTGACAAAACCACATGACCTGCCCTGGCAGCCTGTCTGCATTGCTCAGAAAACTTCATATCTGACTGCACAATTACTCCCAGGTCTTTTTCATTTTCTACCACCTTAAGTATAGTATCACACAGTTGGTACGTTTCTCTGAAATTACTTCTACAAATATGCAGTACTTTGCATTTGTCAAGGTTAAACTTCAGTTGCCACTTCTTAGCCCATCTGCCCAAATTATTTAGATCCTGTTGCAGTAGCACACTGCCATTACTGCCATTAACAACCCTGCCAACCTTTGTATCATCTGCAAACTTTGACATTAAGCTTGATATACCTTCATCATTATCATTGATAAATATACAAAACAACAGTGGACCCAACACCGAACCCTGTGGGACTCCACTAATAATATTAGTCCACGAAGAGCAGCACCCATTGATTACCACCCTCTGTCTTCTCCCACTTAACCATCCTTTTATCCATTGTAGCAACTTACCCTTAATACGATTCTGCTCCAATTTGTACAATAGTCTTCCATGTGCAACAGTGTAAAAAGCTTTCCTGAAATCCAAAGATATGATATCAAAATTATTTTTTGCATCCAGTTTCTTTGTAACCACATCATAATATCCTATCAAATTTGTCAGACAAGACTTTCCCTTAACAAACTCATGCTGTGTTGTCTGAATTATTGCTGCAGTCTTGTCTAGATGATCCAGCAATGCATCTTTAACCAGTGACTCCAATATTTTACCCGGAACAGAAGTTAACCTAATTGGTCTGTAATTACTCGGGTCACCTTCGATCCCCCTTTGTGTATTGGTTATACATTTGCACATCTCCAGTCCGTGGGAACCTCCCCTGAGTCCAATGATGCTCTCATAATTAAGGCTAAGGGTTTGCTTAGTTGCTTTGCCATCTCCTTTAATATAACTGGATATAACCCATCCACCCCAGGTGCCTTTCTTATGTTTAACTTCAACAATTTCTCCTCCACTTTGCTCTCAGTTATTACAAAATCATTAAGTATCCTGCTACAATTTGATAACCTTCTGGCATTTTCAAACCTTAATAATTCCTCATGTGTGAATGTAGATGCAAAATACTCATTCAGTTTGTTTGCTATCTGAGCAGGATCATCAACAGTCGAACCATCAATGTCAAGTGGACCAATCAGATTCATCCCCTTCCTTTTAGAGCTTATATAAATAAAGAAATCCTTGCTGTTTTTCTTAGCATCTTTTCCCAAGGATTTCTCGTAATCTGCTTTCGCCTGCCTAACCTCTTTTGTGACCTGATTACAGACTAGCTTATATCTGCCATAGGCTTCTGAGTCGCTTGATAATTTATATGCATCCCATGCATTTTTCTTCTCTGTTACGAGTCTCATTAGTTCATTAGATAACCATTTTGGCCTAAACCTTGATCAATATTTCTTAATAGGTATGAAACTTTTAGTAGCTTCCACGATTAATTCCTTGAATGCTTCCCACTTAGAATTTACTGTTGGTAACATCGTCAGCTGATCCCACTGTACAGAATTTAAAAACTGTCGGAGACCACTGTACCTTTACGGAAGCAAAAACCCTTTCCTTTACCCCTGATGGTAATTAAATTTTAAGTAAATCCCACATCAATACACTGTGATCACTGCCACTTAGTGGTTCCTTTATCTGCAAATTCTTAATACACGAATGATCACTGCTGATAACCAGATCAACAGTATTTACTCTCTCTGGATGCCTCTCGAACATGCTGCTGCAGAAAACAATCATCCAATAAATCCACAAAAGTCTGACTAGTGTGTGAGTGACCAACCCACAAGTTCCAGTCAATATCTGGGAAGTTAAAATCCCCCATTATAAGACATTCCGATTTACTAGCCCACTCTATTTCTCCGTACAACTGTTCATTGTACTCATTCAAGTCATTAGGCCTATAACACACTCCTGATCTTATTTTTGCTTTCGCAGTGCTTATGTCACACCAAACTGACTCAACAATGCACTGTTCATCTATATCAGCTGGATGCACTTCTTTTGATTTTATGTTTTTCTTAATTAACATAACACCTCCTCCCTTTCTATCTTGTCTATCCTTTCTGTACACATTGTATTCCCCAAATTCCAGTTCAGCATTCCTTATATCTGTGTGACACCACGTCTCTACTATCCCAACAATATCTGCCTTTGATGTCTTGACCAACACTTCAAATTCATCAAATTTATTTTCTATACTTCTAGCATTGGTATACATGCAAGCATACATGCTCCTATTCTATTCCTAGTTACCCAACACATCCCATATATCCACCTATTTCAGGATGACTGCCATCCATCCCCGAAACCCCCAACACCCCTCGCTCCAGGTCTCTACTTATTCTAATAGAAGTTGTGCAAGAATCACCTTCACCTCTGCCTACGGCTACTGTTAATCTATTAATCCTTGTATCCCCCCAAGCTATCAGTTTTCCGACCCACCTAACACTGCCTCGATAGCATCAGCAAATATTCTTGCACCCTTTATATTTAAGTGTATCCCATCCCTGTAGAATGTATAGACTGGTAGAGTAGTTAATGATCACAACCAAGCAATGCTTCTTCAGAGTGACCTAGACAGACTTCAGGGATGGTCAAGAAAAATGGTAGCTATGCTTTAATCCAGCAAAGTGTAAGGTATTACACCTGGGGAACAGTAACCCCAAAATAACTTATACACTTGGTGGAGTTGAACTAAAGCCGGTAATGGAAGAAATGGACTTGGGAGTTATGATACGATCAGACATGAAATTCTCCAGCATTGTAGACAGGTTGCAAGGAAAGCCCATGGTGTACTATCGATGATTTATTGAACATTTGCTAGTAGAGGTAGGGACAGCATAATCCCATTTTATATTATTAGACCACACTTGGAATACTATGTTCAAGTGTGGAGACCGCACCTAAGAAAAGACATTGAGCTTCTTGAAAGTGTCAAGAGACGGATAACTCGACTGGTGAGATCGGCAAAAGGATGTCATTATGAGGAAAGACTTTGAATATGTGGGTTACACAAATTGGAAACTAGGCACCTTAGAGGCGACTTGATTGAGGCATTTAAGGTGCTGACAGGCAATAGTAAAATGAATGAGGATGAAATTTTCACAGTTATAAATGATTCTAGAACTAGGGGCCATAAATTCAAGTTACAGGGAGAGATGTTTACACTGGATTGCAGGAAGTTTTATTTTAGCCAGCAAATTAAAAATTACTGGAATAAGTTGCCTATATGGGTGGTAGAGGCTGACAGTTTGGGGAAATTCAAAGGTCAGCTGGTTACCTACGGAAGGAGGGAAATGCCTAAGTTGTTTATTTCCTTTTTTCTTCTTATTATTATTATTTTTTTTTTTCCTGGTACAGCATAAGTGTTAGGCTTCCTTGTGGCATATGGCCATTACTAATACTAAATGCCAAGCTTTGACAAATGATGTCCAAACTTGGCATTAAACCATCTGATGAGAAAATATTCAGCCGACGTAATAGGCTGAAGGGTTGGATTTTGAGATGACACACCAGATCAGTGATGCATACAGGTAGTGTAGGTAGGACATAGACAAAAAATCTTTCTGTATAGTTTTGAATTATGAATGAGAGCAAGGTTGCACGTCGTAAAACAAAACACTGTTAGAATGGTAGACCAAAGCCTTGTTCAATGGAGTGAGAAGAGAATTTAGAATCCAGGTGTACTCCTAAGAATTTAACCTGGTTTACAGAGGGAATTAATTCAGATTGAATTTAACTAGTAGGAAAGAGGAGATTGTCAAAGGAGCAAATGGCAGATACTTTGTCTTTGAGGGATTGATATGCCAACCAACAAGTTCAATATAATCCAGGAACTCATCAATTAGTCATTGAGTCCTACATGATGAATTGAAAAGGCTGACATTGCTGGAAAGGGCTGGAAAAAAGTCAGGAAAACGTTATCAGAATAAGTAACTGAAATTTGGGTGACATGAAAGAAAAGGAAAGAGTATGGCCAAGAAGAATAAATCCAGGAGAGTTCTTCCTTGGAGCAGGCCTAAGCTAAAGTTATGAATAGAGGTTTTGGATTTGTTAGAGAAGATATGAGTGCAATCATAAAGTAACTGTTGAACCACTTTAAGCAGGGATGCTGAGATGCACTAATACTTCTGGAAGTGTTACTTCAACACTGAGTTGAAGGCAGTGGTGATATCAAAAAAGAAGCAGTCAGATTCGCCTTTTTCCTCCACATCGCATAAACTGTGAAAAGAGCTGAAGAAGACACATTTCAGTTGAACATGCTGAGATGCCACAGTGAATCGATGCTGGTCTAGAAGCGAAAATTTGCCTATAAAATAGTTTCAAGAGAATTTTGCCTAAAAGCTTTTGTAAAGTTGTTTGGCTCCTATGGTTTGCGTGCTTGGGGACAGAATTAACTCTAACATTTCCAGTCTGAAAGTACATAAGCTTTCAGATAAGCCTACATAAGTGAGTGAGAGAGACTGATGGTAAAGATAGTAAATCAGTAACTTTTTCTTCCTAGGCAGCTTGATATCCCCTACTGCTGCTTGAAAATTAGTAACTTTTTCATTCTAGACATCTAGGCTGAAAAAGTTACTAATTTTCAAGCAGAAGTAGGGGATATCAAGATGCCTAGGAAGAAAAAGTTAATAATTTTCAGGCAGCAGTATGGGATATCAAGATGTCTAGGAAGAAAAAGTTAACAAATTTGAGGCAGCAATTAGGGATATCAAAATGCCTAGGGAGAAAAAGTTATACTGAGGTAGCATTTTGGGATACCTCCAGTCCTATTGTAGAGATGTTTTAAAGGAAGTTGATTAGCCACTTTAAGGCAGAAGGTGAAACTGAGATTTCAGACAAGCATGTCACATGACGAGTACTTGAACATGGACATGGCATCAGTGGATGAGACTGGACCAAATCTAGTAACATAATCTGCCCAGGCTTGTAGCCGGTAATCTTGAGAAATAGGTGTGAATTTCTTAATCAACTGGTGCTATTTTCCTTCTTCTTGCAAAATTTGCTCATACTCTGCCAGTTCCTAAAACGGGTGACAAATCTCTCTCCCATCCAATCATCATTCCACTGCACTTACTTCTACTCTTTCTAAAGTAATGGAGAAATCAATTAACCACCAACTGTTAAACTATCTAGAAATCTTCCATCTGATCAATAAATGCCATTATGGATTCTGGCTTATGTTACTCATCTATGAACAATTCAATGGAAAAGTTTTGTGAAACTTTTCCATTGAATTAATAAACCATCAATATCACTGCAATATACAAGAGGACCTTCTTATGAAAAATACTGTATAAACTCCCTTTCATGATTTCTGTACCAAGAAAATGATGTACCTGGAGCAAGTAAGTTCTTCGCTTGAAGTCTGGATCCCAGAAATTCAGCAACATACTTTGGAAAACATAAGTTCCTTACTAAATCGCCCAGTTCGACTTGTTGTTGTTGTTGTTGTTGTTGTTGTTATTTGGTTTTTAGGAGCATTAGCAACTAAGGCCATATTGCTCCAGAGATATGCAGTGGTCATTCCCTGACCTTCCCGCATCCTCCGTATTTGGTGGTGACGGGCTCGAACCCCGGTCTAATCAAGAAGCATGCGCTACGCACTGCTGCTTCTGCCCACCTGGCTACGGAGGCGCCAGTTCGACTTGCATGAATTGCTGTGGCATTAAAATATTTTCTGGTTGATAACGTTCCTCTTCACTAACCTCTTTAGTTTCTGCTTTGGTGGAAAAAGATGTGGACTCAAAAGTTTCTGGTGGAGGTTTTACAGCAGGTCCATGTGGAACCGGTCTTATGGCTGATGATAGATCTGGATATTTGATGTCCTTTTTATTTTTTGAATTATAACCTTTAATGTTACTTTTGTGTATGTGATGTTAACATCACATACACAAAAGTAACATTTGGCCTGGCTTACTGGCTCGCACCACACCATAGGAATAGCAAACGGCAAATTCCTCGATTCCATTTTCTAAGATGTTAGACACATGTATGACATATGTTATGCGATGCCCACGATTTATCCTGATCGCCTAGTTTTATGTCAAAGTATGTATAATACGATTTTTTACAAAATCGGTAATATTTTGCCTCTGCTTTACAGGAACAAAACAACCACATATGTGACAAAATATGTCAGGACTGTTTATACACTTTCTGGTTGCCATACTAAAAGAAAACTAACACATAATGAAAGCTCACAACGGTTTTTACAGGAGTACTGTGACCACATAAGGGATGTACCACTTATATAGGCTCTATGATTGAGTGGACTGTACAAACAAATGAGTGCATGCTCAACCAAGTTTAACAAGTAACTACACACAGGAGTCTCCCAGACTCTACTTGGGAAATAAAATTCAGGGAATCACAGATGGGGCAGAAGAGCGGGGTGGGGGCCGTCTAACTTCCTGGGTGAAGGTCGGCTACCTTGCAGTGTGTGTGTAGTTACCGGTTAAACATGCACAATCTGTTGTATTTGAGGCAAATATTTGATACTGATTGCGAATATAGGGGTATAAAACTTGTAAATCATTCCAGAAATTATAGTTATGTACACATTTGCATATAATACCTAGGTAATATTTTGTTAATGAATTGTGAAAAATCTTTATGTGATAGAAACAAACAGACTTCGGTTTAGTAATCAGTAAACATGCATAAATAACTGCCACATACTTTTACTCAAACCCCAGATACACTGTAAACCAGTGTTATGAGAGAATCTCTGGATCCAGAGTGAGGTCCCTAAAGACTGCAGCTATATGAATATATTACCAAATGCACAAAGGGAATCAAAGAATGAAGAGAGTAACCACAGACTTCTAAGTTCGACTTATGTTCCAGGAAAAATAACAGAGTCACTGTTTAAAGGAGTAATGTGGAAAAGAAGTAATACCGAAATGCAATTATATGGATATCACATCTTGTATTTGATAAGGGGCAATCCTGTGAGACCAATTTGATTGAATACTAGTAACAGAGGAACTGGATACAAAAAATAATTTTGACATCACATACTTTAATTTCAGAAAAGCTTTTGATTATGTTCCACGTAAAATACTGTTCTACAAATTGGAGCAATATGGCATTAGGAGCAAGTTTCTGCGATGGACAAAGGGATGGTTCAGCGGGAGAAGACAGAGAGCGATTAGCAATGGACATTGTTTTTTCTTGGAATAATGTTATTGCAGTGTATTAGTGGAATTTCCCAAGGTTCAGTGCTGGGTCCAGTGTTGTTTTCTACATTTATTAATGATAATGATGAAGGCATATCAGGTTTACTCTCTAAGTTTGCAGATGATAAAAAGGCAAGGTGGTTAATGACAGTAATCAGGATATGATGCTACAACAACAACATCTGGAAAATATTAGAAAGATGGGCTAAGAAGCAGAAACTAAAGTTTAACTTTGACAAATGCAAGGTACTGCATATATATAGCAGTAACTCCAGAATAACAGCACCTGTGGGGTACCACACTCAGGGCAGTGGAGAACAAAAAAAAAACTTGGTGGTAATTGTAGTCAGTGAAGAAGCATACAAGCTGCTAATACAGCTCATATGGTTTTGGCAATGATATACAGGAATTTTTCCAGTAAGGATAAGGAAGTAATTATTCTACTGTATAAAGCAATGTGGTAAGACTATGTATATCTTAGTGCACTTGCATCATTTATACACAGCCAATTATAGATTAGCAAATTTCCAATAGCGGCATCGCTTAAGTTACATCTCATATTGTGAATATCACATCAAGCTTTCGCAGCTTGAGGCATAAGCCCTTAATGCATTAGAGCAATGTGGTTATTATTGTTATTGTTATTTGGTTTTTTTTAGGAGCATTAGCAACTAAGGCCATATTGCTCCGAGGGGATATGCGGTGGTCATTCCCTGACCTTTCCACATCCTCCGTGTTTGGTGGTCATGGGCTCGAAAGCAACGTGGTAAGGTGGCATATGTACTGTATACAAGTCTGGAAGCCTCACTGTAGGAAGGATGTAGATTTCTTGGAACTAGTGCAGAAAAGAGTAAAAAAAAAAAAAAAAAAAAAAAAAAGGGGAGGAATAAAAGGATACTCTAACCAAGAAAGACCAGTTCCGCAAATTGCAGTGTCTGGAAACATAGAATTCAAGCAGATTTGAGTGAAATATTGAAGGCTTTAAATGTATGGAATTGGGAGTAAGCTAAATGTTCAAGCCAACCATATTCTTGCTCAGACAACACATAATGGGAACAAATTTAAATTGCGGGATAGTTGTGCAAAAATTTGCTTTCAAAAAGAGAGTAACTGATTATTGGAATAAATTTTCATCAGATGGTGGAAGCAGGCAATTTGAATAAGTTATGGAGGAATTAGACAAATTATTAGAAATAATGAATAGGTGATGAGGGAAGTTTCTATTTTTTGGTTTTGTTTTCTTTATTTTTTATCGTATTTCACTTATTTTTTTTTATTTGGCTGAGACTGTGTATAAGCTTGCTTCCTTGTATAATGTGCCATTACTAAAGTAATAACAATACTAAACAGGTAAGAAGGAATAGCTCAGTAACATGTTAATCTGGAGCAGGTTCAGTGGGTCCCTCATATGACCTCAACGATACTCTATTATTTGTAAATATGGTGAACACTGCTGAAACTCTCAATATTTTTCAACGAAAATGTTTTCTTTGATTTTGTAATGAAAATTCCGGAAATTTGTTAGTAATCATACAAAAAATAAAATCCAGGACAAAGTTAAGCCTAGTCTCAGTAATTATATGCATGTTCTGAAAAACATGAATTTAAAATTAGCACGCACCTCTCAACATCCAGTCATTGAAGTATGTGCTCAACACTTTATGACAATGCATCCAATCATTATGTTCTTTCGCTTCGCATCATGGAAGAGTCTGGCTTGTGTCTAGTTGTTGAAGCGCGCAGGTTTTTTCAACTGATGTATCGCTTGCTGATAGTCAAAATAATAATGGAGATCATATTCAAATAAAAAAGGATAACAAACATGTCTAAAGCACTGCAGAGGTGTTTTATTTTCAAAAATTAATTTAAAATATTTGTTTTTATAAAATGGAGTTTTCACAGTTCTGTTCAGAAAAGTTTGAAAATAAAGGTGGCTTCATAAAAGTGAATAATTCTGAATTATTTCTTGCCACTTTTTAAAGTTATAAATGGGGTAACTTTTTACACCAATAAGCACCCATGCCATCTGTTGGAATGGGTGCAGAGAAGAGCAGTAAGGTTACTTAGAAGAACAAAATGTTACACTTAACAAGAAATGCTTCACTTCTGTAAATTGTAGTACCTACAAACTGAGCACACCTGAAAGATCTGACTGAGGTGTTTCTAAGGCTTTGATTGGATTGGGTAAGCTAAATGCTGATGGCCCTTTACCTCCTTTTAGATAAACATTTGAAGGGACATAAATTTAAACTAAGGAACGATGTTGCAGGAGAGATGTGTAGAAATTTGCCTTCAGCCAGTGTATAGTTGCTTGTTAGAACAAACTTCCATTAGTATTGCAGAAGTGGGTAAGGTAGTTTGAATAAATTTAAGGAAGAATTATAAAAATTTATAGAGGTATTGGGCAGGTGACATGGGAAGGTTTTACAATTTGTTTGAATACTATAATGATAGGGATGGTGAATTGACATCAGTATATACACTTTGTATAGAAAATGGTGATTTGGGTCAAGCTAATCAAGGGAAATGGTCCTGGCCAAAGCATACGCATGAACATCATATGTTAATTTAGTCTGAATCAGTGAATGGTATAAACAAAGTAAAGTGTGCCAGTCAGCATCCTATTTCATGGAGCTCAAGGAACAGAAGATGCTGATGCATTTCAAGCATTTCAACCATAACTGATGAATATGCACAAGAAAGGTAAACTTTCTCTCCAATATAATTTGAAGAATTTAACTTCAGCTTTAAATAAAATAGAGGTTCCATCTAACTTGAGTTCTGGATCAAGATAAAGGTTTCACTTGTGACAGAAGGCAGTCTTTTGTGATGAAAACCCTGAATCCATTCGATAACTGTTTGAAGATAATAAAGCACTCAAAACCTATGTTAGTAGTATTCTGTTTATTTCCAAATTGGAAATATGTACATAACAAAGTCAAATGTTTCATGGTATTTTCTTACCATTTCTTCAGTTGATAGCTGTCTTTTCAATATCATCATCAAAAAAGATCACTTTGATCACAAGGATTTCTCAAATATTGCAAAAACAGCTGTCACTGAATAAGTGGTAAGAAAATATCAAAAAACATATAACAGCATTATATAGATATTCCTAATTTGGAAATAAACATAATAATACCAACATAAGTTTTAAGTGCTTGATTATTTTCAAACAACACAGTTTACCTATGCATCATGGTTTCCCACTTAAAATGGGAAACTGTTTTAAACTTGGAGTGATCTGCTATGGAGTTAATTCTAATAGCTGACCTATTATGTAGTTTATTCTAATAGCTGACCTATTACAGAGTTTATTCTAATAGCAAAGAGTGTTGTGCTTAAAATAGAACCTTGGGGAACCCAAAATTTCGTCTTGATGGAAAACGCAAGAAAGAGATCTGCTCTGTATTTGAAAAGTCTGGTCTAAACAAAAAAAAAAAAGTTGCTTATAAAAATGGAAGTCCCCCACCCCCACCAAGACTAAAGTCACAAAACTGTTCTAAAATATTAAATATCCAAACAATATCATATGCTTTAGTGATATATATATATATATATATATATATATATATATATATATATATAACAAAAAAAAAAAAAAAAAAAAACACGATACTAAGTATTGTTCCAAGTACCACAACAATCAAATACTGACCATATGTCAATGTTTAATTGTTGTGGTACAAGCTGTGGGCTGGTGACTACTTAGAATCTGTATGTCCTTTCCTGGCTTTGGAAAGACTAAGACAAACAAAGTTTGTCAGGAGTCCAGGAATTCACTTTCAATAAATATTCAGTTGAACAAAAAAAAGCAAATGATCTACAGCTGCTATCAGGAGATGTTTGCTTCAAAGATGCTTGAATGTCTCAAGCATCTAATGCTAAATTTATTCTCAACTTTCCCTTACTTTCTTTGATAGTCAGAAAAATAGGAGGCCAAGACATTCTTAATGAGAAATGTACAAAAGTTTCCTCCAGCATCATTAAACCTCCATTCAACTGGAGGATTGGTGACAGGTTTCCTTTGTACCTTATTTTTCTGATTTTATCCCAGACAACTTTTGAACTACCTAACAAGGTTTTCGATCTGCAAAACATATCCAAGATTTCCTCTAGCATCTAATGCAGCTCGAGCATGAGGATGTCTAAATGGTATGATTTTCAGTAGTGGGATAGCATCAGAAATGGCCCTACATTCTGTTTGGCGTTATCTTAACTGCCATGAATCAGAGATCCACAATGGTTTAGGGAAAGACAGAAATCATGCATATGTTTCTGGAAGAGAACACGTCACTATGTGGATTATTCTTTTTGAAGATGTATTAATGCTTGTTTGTTTGTTATTTGGTTTTTAGGAGCATTAGCAACTAAGGCCATATTGCTCCGGGAATATGCGGTGGTCATTCCCTTGACCTTTCCGCATCCTCCGTATTTGGTGGTGACGGGCTCGAACCCCAGTCTAATCAAGAAGCGTGTACTACGCACTGCTGCTCCTTCGCACCTGGCTACGGAGGCGCTCTGTATTAATGCATCACTGAGTGAAACCTGCTGACTTTGAGTGGATCAAACTGCACCAGCTGTTTGTAGGCCTTCCAGTCAGCTTGCTCTATCTTTTACCTCAGCGTTCCAATGGGATAACAAAGCTTTGCATTGATCAAAGTGGAAATCATTGGGTGGTGATCACGTCCAAAAAGATTTTCTTCTCCTTCCCATATAAATAACGAGAGAAGGGAAGGAGAACAGACAACTCAATAGCAGCAAAAGCATGTGAATTATGGTGGATGGAAGTATGTGTTGGTCTTGGTTCCTACATTACGATCCAGTGTTAAGAGTTCCTAACATTCAGATATTGGCCACATCCATTAATACTGGCACTAACCCAACAATGTATTGTGACCATTAATTTAAGGTCTAATCACATAGTCTGGCTCTTTTTTGTATTTTTTTATCTAAGAAACTTAAATTTCTAGTAAAGCTATAACTAATTTAAAATCAATGAATGTAATGGTATAGAGTAATACATATACGGTAAACTTGATAACACATACACACAAACTTGATTGTGTAATATATAAAGTCAGACCTCTATATAATGAAATCAATTGTTCCATTGAAAAAATTTGCTAAACAGAAATTTTGTTATAAAGAAATATGACCTTTTCAACATTCAGTAGAAGATGGGAAATAATTGGGAATGAATAAATTTTCTAACATTTTAAAACAATTTATTAATAGTGTTAAGCAATGACTACTTACATGATGCGCACAATATATTAGTACATTTTTAAGAATTATTTCGTAAAATATTTGGTTTTTTGCTGTACACTGGATTCTACTGTACACCGTTCATAAAACTGTTCTCGTTTGTTTAACCACTCAAATATATTTTCTGTTGCATTTTCTTCCCACTGAAGGCCTCAACACAAAGTTTCAAATGCAGCCAACTTTCCTGTTTGGAAGATTTAATATTACTATTGCCCTCATTCCCTTTGTTGCCCCAGTTCATCATCGATATTGTCACTAGTTCTTTAAATACACTCCAAAATGTCACTCGGATATTCAGTTACTATGACATTATTAAAAACTGCTAAAAAGTCATCAAGAACAATTTCTCCACTGATCAAACCTCCATTTGGAGGTATTCCCAAGATTGCTCAATGTTTTATTGTAGTTTATCCCTCTAATGGCTGTTAATTGGTGTTTGAGCAAAACCTGCTTTTTCAAAACAATTCTTAATCATTGTTCCTGTCACACCTTGACTCCACACTTTTGCTAACTCTGATATAAACATCTGAAAATCTATAACAGAATCTATAGGTTGGTTGGTTTCTATTCTCAGTATAATTTTGTTCAGTATGTGCCTTCGGTAGTGTATTTTCAAATTCTTGATAATTGGTTGCAGTTCAGAAGAAGTATTCGGAGGGCAGAAAACAAGTTTCACACTTGTAAGTTTCGCAATTAGCATTAGCAGAGGCATCTGATGCAAGAAAGCAAACTTATGCAGCATCAGCCAAAAAAAAAAATAAATAAATAAATAAAAAAATAACCACTTCCACTTCACCCCACTGTTCGTTCGAAATACCTGTCCAGCTGAGCCTTAAACTTATTTAGGCTATCAACTTCCACGACAAGGGATGGAAGTCTGTTCGACCAACCAACAACCTGGTGGCTGGTTGGTTGGTCTATCCTACATCCGTCTTACCTCGATTTGAATTTATGCCCTCTCAGGTGATTATTCTGAGCAAGAGGAAGAATCCCATCAGCATTGAGCATGCTCAAACCATTCAAGGCTTTATACACCTCTATCAGATCACCTCGCACGTACCTAGGTCTCCAGACACTGTAATTTGCAAAACTTAAGACTTTCTTCATAAGAGCAACCCTTTGTTCCATTCACTAAACTTGTTGCTCTTCTCTGTACTCATTGCAACAGCTCTACATCCTTCTTGAAATGAGGCCTCCAGACCTGTACTCTAGGTGTGGCCTGACCATTGCCTTATACAAGGGAATAATCACCTCCTTATCCCTGCTAGAAAAATTCCTATATATCATCGACAATACACCATGAGCTACTCTTGCAGCCCGTCTACACTGCTCAGAAAACTTCATATCTGCCTGCACAACCACCCAAGGTCCCTTTCATTCTCTACCACTGTCAGTGTAGTACCACAGAGTTGATACGTTGCTCTGGGGTTGCTGTTTCCCCATATGTAGTACTTTACATTTGTCAATGTTAAACTTCATTTGCCACCTCTCAGCCCATCTGCTCAACCTTTCCAGATCCTGTTGCAGTAGCATAGTGTCAGTAGTGTCCTTGACAACCGTGCCAACCTTCGTACCATCTGCAAACTTGGACATTAAGCTTGATATACCATCATCAATATCATTTATAAATATAGAAAACAATAATGGACCCAATACTGAACTCTGAGGGACTCCATTAATAACATTACTCCATGATGAGCAGTGTCCATTGATTACCACTCTCTGTCTTCTCCCCCTCAACCACCCCTTTATCCATAGCAGCAATTTGCCTCCAATGCCACACTGCTCCAATTTGTGCAGCAGTCTTCCATGTGCAACAGTATCAAAAGCCTTTCTAAGATCCGAGTATATAATATCAAAGTTATTCCCTGCATCCAGTTCATTTGTGACTGCATCATAGTATCCAATCAACTTGGTCAGGCAAGACTTCCCCTTAACAAAACCATGCTGTGTCTGAGCTATAATTGAAGTCTTGTCTAGATGATCCTGCAGTGCTTCTTTAACCAGTGCCTCCATTAATTTTCCGGGAACAGAAGTTAAACTAACAGGTCTATAATTACTTGTGTCGCCCTTTGATCCTCCTTTGTGAATTGGAGTCACATTTCCACATCTCCAGTCCATGGGTACTTCCCCTGAGTCCAAGGAAGCTCTCATAATTATGGCTAAGGGTTTGCTTACTTCCTTTGCTACCTCCTTTAATATAACTGGATAGATCCCATCCACCCCAGGTGACTTTCTTGTATTTATCTTCAACAATTTCTCCTCCACTTTACTCTCAGTTATTACAAGATTCTCTAGTTTACTGCCAGAGTTGAATACACCTCTGGCATTCCCCTCGCTGAATAACTCCTCATGTGTGAATGTCGATGCAAAATATTCATTTAGTTTGTTAGCTACCTGAGCAGGGTCATCAACAGTTGACCCATCGATATCAAGTGGACCAATCTGATTCATCCCCTTCCTTCTAGAGTTTACATAAGTAAAGAACTCTTTGCTGTTTTTCTTTGCATCCCTTGCCAAAGATTTCTCGTAATCTGCCTTCGCCTGCCTAACCTCCTTTGTAAACTTGGTTACAGATCAACTTGTATCTATCATAGGCTTCTGTGTCATGTGTTAATTTGTATGTATCCCATGCATTTTTGTTCTCTGCCACATGTCTCATTAGTTCATCTGACATCCACTTAGGCCTAAACCTTGAACAATATTTCTTAGTTGGTATGTAAAGCCTAGTAGCTTCCAAGATAAGTTCTTTGAATGCTTCCCATTTTGAATTTGCTGTTGGTAACATCATCAGTTGGTCCCACTGTATAGAATTTAAATACTGTCTCAGTCCATCGTAGTCGCCTTTACGAAAGCAATAACCCTTCCCTTTACCGCTAATGGTAGTTACTTCTTTGAGTAAATCCCACTTCGGCACACTGTGATCACTTCCACTAGTGGTTCATTTACCTGCAGATTCTTAATGCATGAAGAATCACTACTGATAATCAAATCAAGAGTATTACTCCCTCTAGTTGCCTCCCGAACATGCTGATGTAGAAAACAATCATCCAATAAATCCACAAAAGCCTTGCTAGTGTGTGAGTGACCAGCCCCCAAATTCCAGTCAATATCTGGGAAATTAAAATCCCCCATTATAAGACTCTCTGGTTTACTGGCCCACTGTATTTCCCTGTACAGTTTCTTATTATACTCATCAGAGTCATTAGGCCTATAGCACACTCCTACTCTCAATTTTGATCTCCCAATGCTTATGTCACACCAAACTGACTCGACACTGCACTGTCCAGCAATGTCAACTGGCTTCACTTCCTTGGATTTCATGTATTTCTTAACTAATAGCATAACCCCTCCTCCCTTCCTATCCTGTCCTGTCTATCCTTTCTGTAGACATTGTACTCCCCAAATTCCAGTTCTGCATTCCTTATATCTGTGTGGCACCATGTCTCTGAAATCCCAACAATATCTGCCTTTGATGTTTTGAGCAATACCTCAAATTCATCAAATTTATTTACTAAACTCCTAGGATTGGTGTACACGCAAGTATACATGCACCTGTTCTTTTTTCTTAGCTACCCTAACACAACCCATGTGTTTACTTGTACCCCAATGATTCCCAGCAGTCTCTGAAATATCCTGCATCTCATTTCCAGGCTGCGGCTCATTCCAATAGAAGTGCAAGAATCACTTTCACCTCTGCCAATGGCTACTTAATCTATTAGTCCTTGTATCCCCCCAACCTAGCAGTTTTTCGACCCACCTAACACTGCCTCGATAGCATCAGCAAACATTCTTGCATCCTTTCTATTTAAGTGTATCCGATCCCTGTAGAAGCAGTCTCTCCTGTTAACAAGTACAGACCAGGCTGAAAAAAATTCTACCCCTTGAGCCTTGTATAATCTTTCCAGGGCCGAATCGATCGACAGGGCTCTCATCATATACTCCCTCCTATCGTGTCTGGGCACAAATTGCAGACACTTTCAAATTCAACCCTAGTTCACGGCTTTTTTCAACAGTGACCTGTACTTGTTAAGTAATTCGCCGGTCTCCTACTCTTAATATCATTAGTGCCAATGTGTACAACTATATCACCTTTTTTGCCCTTATAAGATGATATCCGCTCTACAATGTCATCAACCTTTGCCCCTGGCAGACATACCCTGGTCCTGTTCGACATATTCTTTTTACAAAGCATGTTTCCCGTTTCCCTGACAATTGAGTCACCAACAACTACTAGTTCCTTTGGGACCAGAGCATTCTGCCTTGGGAGCTGCCGTTGTGTCGCGTGATGACCAAGTGCAAGCTCTGGCATTGGTGTAGGCAGCTGAGAGTTTGATGGGCCCTCACTTTTAATCCTTTGAGGGCATCCATCCTGTCCTTCAAGCTCTAAAATTACCGAGTGAAGGTGGGTAGGGCAGTTGTTGACAATCAATTTGATTTTTCTGTGTTCTTTCTTCATCTTTCTGTCTAAATTTAAAATCCACTTTTCAATTTTTTTTCAAAACTGTTTCTTTCCAATAGGTATAGTCTTCTTCTTTTTCGAGTAAGCCATGGCGTTCTTTAAATTTGTGCAGCCAACCAGAACTGGCTTGGAATGTTTTAAGCACCAGAAAAGATGTGTACTCCATAGCCTTTTCTTTTATTAATGGATCTAATATCAGCATGTTTTGGTCTCGAATCAGCTGCATGCATCCACTTAAAAACTTCTTCATCTAAATCTTCATAGAGGAGTAATTTCACATGCTTCCAAAAGGTTTCCGTTTCCTCAAACAGTGTGAAATCTGAAACACAGTATATTAGAATGGTTAACACACTACTGGCAGGAATAACAAATTTTAAATCAATTTCTTTCTTTTTTTTTTTTTTTCTTTCTTTTCTTTAATGCCTCGATCTACACTATTAAGAACTTCCACACTACACACACAAGGCTGTTGTTGGTTTAGGGATTTTTTGGCACATCAGCAACTATGGCCATAGTGCGCCACACACTCAAGGATTTCTTCTTGGACATTGTAGGTTACTTTCACAGCAGCTAAAACAAAACCAATTTAAGGATCACTTGTACCTACCATGTAAACAGAGACAGGTGAAATTTAGTAAAAGTGTGAATGACTGAATTTCCAGGATAAAGGAAAATCAAAAGTGGTGTGGGATATTAAAATAGATGCAAAGTTTTGGGAGAAGCCCTTGCCCAGCAGTGGGTAACAGTTGACCAGTGCGACTTCTTGGTAATTGTAAGTTTCTTGGTACAGTAATGTATAGGTGTTACTTCTTCTTTTTACCCACTACTGGGCAAGGGCTTCTCCCAAAAATTTGTATCTATTTTAATATCCCACACCATTGTTGGCCATTTTTTTCCTGCAGGATTTTATGGGCACCACTAAATTGTAAAATGTTTTAGCTCTTAATTCATGGAATTAATCCCTTTAGCTCTTAAAAGCAATAGGGAATAATTCTTAATCTGTTTAGTTTGTAATTCGTGCTTTCTACAGCATTAGCTGTATCGCCTGAAGGCCAGAAGTGCAAACAATGCATACTCGGGTCTCTCGAAATCAGTTCGTTATAGTTTCCGTATAACGAAATTTTTTTCGTTATACGGAAACTATTTTCAATGTAATGACCAAATCAGAAAAAAATCGCTACATGGAAGATTGTTAAAGAGAGGTCCGACTGTGTGTGTGTGTGTGTGTGTGTGTATATATATATAACAATAAAGATTATATGAAAAGGGGAAAAACTAGTAGGATGAAAACAAAAAACATTATTTATGAACAAGGGCCAATGACCATAACTGCATAATATGTATAATAAGTAATAGCTACAGAGAAAAGAAAAGAAAGATAGAATACAAAAAAATATAGAAACCATATAGAAATAAGTAAATACTTATATGAAAAAATTATATTCAAATATATTGCTGTTTGTTGTTTGTTATTTGGTTTTTAGGAGCATTAGCAACTAAGGCCATATTGCTCCGGGATATGCGGTGGTCATTCCCTGACCTTCCCGCATCCTCCGTATCTGGTGGTGACTGGCTCGAACCTTGGTCTAATCAAGAAGCGTGTGCTTCACACTGCTGCTCTTTCACACTGGCTACGGAGGCACCCAAATATATTGCACAAACCTGGCATCTTATGAAGTGTAAACCCCCAGAATTGTATGACAGGACAACAATACAGTGTCCTCTGTTTCTAACATAAAGGTTCATAAATATGTTAGAAACATAAAATATTTTTCTAACATATTTTGTCATAGCAAAATGAAATTAATAAATAGCATTAAGGCGGGGGGGGGGGGACTAAATGAAATTTGAGAAATCCAAAGTAAAATCACTTGTGAATATAAGGGAGGATATATAAAAAGTCGCACGAAATTTAAGGTTGAAACAACAGAGAAACAAACCCAATATATATATATATATATATACAGATGAAAAAAATAAATTAAAACAAAGAACTATAAATGTAGGATAAAGCCAAGAGCAGCAAGCAGCCAATGACAGGAATAATGGTAAGAAGCACATGGAAGTAAAAATGTTAATTAGCATGAGGGAAAAAATCATACATACACTGGTGTTCAAAGAAAGTGCATCAGCCCTTAAAATTGTAATTATCATCCGAATAACGTAAGTATATGGCAATATTTCTTACAGATTACATCAGATAAGATTGACACGCATAGGTGATGTCAGCTGTTACTATCAGCTATTTAAGAATGCTCTGCAAAAGTAGCAGTCATTCCTTGCTTGTGTCAGGATGGCAAGTTACTTGCATTTCACGTCACGAAGAAAGAGTGCTATTCTTACTTTACACGAGGAAGGATGTTCTTCCCGTCATACTGCTTATACAGTGTCTAGTAATCAGTCGACAGAGAGTAGATTTCTTTCCAAACTCAAGAATACTGGTTGCGCTGATAGGAAAAAAGGAACTGGACGCAAGCGGGTCTCTACGCCAAAACAGGACGACGTTTTGAAGTGCTTATGCCTTAAAAACTGTAAAGCTTCTTCGTCTGAGCTGAAAAGAGAATGGGAAGAACATACAGGAGTGGTAGCAAGTGCAGTAACAGTCAGAAGACACCTCTTCAAAAATGAACTTGTAGCCCGTTGTCCTAAGAAAAAGCCCCTCACACAAAAAATGAAAAAGGCCTGATTAATTTGATGTAAGGAGCAATTCAGATTGAATTTCTTCTCATTCTTGAAAATAACCGACTTCAACTCCCCTGAGGAGTGGAAGTCGGTTATTTTCAAGAATAAGAAGAAATTCAATCTGCATGACTCTAATGGAAGACAAATGATTCGCTGTAGCCGTGGTGAAGAATACCATCCAGACTGTATGGTGTCTACAGTGAAATTCCATACCAGCCAAATGATATGGGGATGCATTTTGTATCGTGGAGTAGTTCCGTAAATGTCAATAAGAATTGCTATTATATGTAAAGATCTTAATTTTGCGATTAATAACATTAGAAAATTCTGTCTAAACTGATTGAAAATTTATTTCCACTGTCTTACCTACATTATCATTTTCATAAGTCACTTAATATTATCAACTTTAAAAAACTGTTTTCTAATCAGTTTTGTCTTAATCAAATTATTCATTAGCTTACACCTTATGATTGTCTGGTATATTTGCTACTTATCTCCTTGAATAATATTATTCAAGGAGATAAGTAGCATATTATTCAAGGAGAATAAATAATATTATTCTTCTTGAATAATATTATTCAAGGAGTTTAATATGTTAATATGTACAAAATTTATTTTGTGCATGAATTTATTATGTGTGTGAATTATTTTTTGCTTTCATTTTAGTATATTTATTACATTTATTTCATTCAAAATTTATAATTTTTTTATTTTTTCCATGCACATTTTTGATCTCTCAAGGTTGCTACTATTTACAACCTTAATTAGTTTATACTTCCTATTATATGTAGCTTTTGGTTCGGTCACATCATATTAAGTAAATTTTCTTCGGTCTATATAACTATTCAGTCTATATTTTATTTAGTTTTAATTATCCATTTCACTGACTTATTTATTCATTCTATTACCATGCTCTACATACAACTGCTTGCTACTTTAGGCTTTATCCGACATCTATAATTCTTAGTTTTTTTGCTGTATACACTGGTGTTCAAAGAAAGTGCATCACCTAGGAATTTCACGTTTCAAATCCTTTTTCGCAATGGTATATTACATTAATGACTAGCATCAAAAATGGAAATATAAACAAAAGATATTTATTAATAGTTAAGGCAAAGCTTTGACAGGTGCTCTCAAAATATTTCGAAATCAGCATTTGCAACCTATATTCAACGGTTTTGGTAAACGCAACAGTTATGGCTGAAATGTTATCAGAAGACCTCAATTTGCTTCAGTTTATCATTTTAAATGGAAAACAAAATGAAAATTTCACAAGGTGCGAACTAATATTTAGTTGGACCGCCTCTGGCCCTGATGACAGCAGCACACCGTCAAGGCATTGACAAGATCAATTTCTGAAGATAATCAACTGATAGTAGCATTAGCAAAGGCACATGATGCAAGAAAGCAAGCTTATATAGCATCAGCCAAAAAAAATCCCCTTATTTTACCCATCCACTCGCTCCAAATGTTTGTCAATTTCTGCCTTGAATCTATTTAAGCTATCAACTTCTATAACGACAGATGGAAGTTTGTTCCAGCAATCAACCACCCGCTGGCTAAAGTCAAATTTCCACTCATCTATCCTACAATCGCCTTTCCTCAATTTGAATTTATGCCCGCTCAGTCGATTATTCTAAACAACAGGAAGAATCCCATCCGCATTAGCATTAGTAGAGGCATTTGATGCAAGAAAGCAAGCTTATGCAGCATCAGCCAAAAAAAATATATAAAGTAAAATAAATAAATAAAAAATAACCACTTCTACTTCACCCCTCTGTTCGTTCGAAATACCTGTCCAGCTGAGCCTTAAACTTATTTAGGCTATCAACTTCCACGACAAGGGATGGAAGTCTGTTCCACCAACCAACCACACGCTGGCCAAAGGCAAATTTCCGCACATCTATCCTACAACTGTCTTTCCTCAATTTGAATTTATGCCCTCTCAGGTGATTATTCTGAGCAAGAGGAAGAATCCCATCAGCATTGAGCATGCTCAAACCATTCAAGGCTTTGTACACCTCTATCAGATCTCCTCGCTGGTGCCTAGTCTCCAGACACTGTAATTCGCAAAACTTAAGCCTTTCTTCGTAAGAGCACCCCTTTGTTCCATTCACTAATTTTGTTGCCCTTCTCTGTACTCGTTCCAGCAGCTCTACATCCTTCTTGAAATGAGGGCTTCAGGCCTGTATACAGTACTCTAGGTGTGGTCTGACCATTGCCTTATACAAGGGAATAATCACCTCCTTATCCCTGCTAGAAAAATTCCTATATATCATTGACAATACACCATGAGCTACTCTTGCAGCCCGTCTGCACTGCTCAGAGAACTTCATATCTGCCTGCACAACCACCCCCAGGTCTCTTTCATTCTCTACCACTGTTAGTGTAGTACCACAGAGTTTATACGTTGCTCTGGGGTTGCTGTTGCCCCATATGTAGTACTTTACATTTGTCAATGTTAAACTTCATTTGCCACCTCTCAGCCCATCTGCTCAACCTTTCCAGATCCTGTTGCAGCAGCATAGTGTCAGTAGTGTCCTTGACAACCTGCCAACCTTCGTATCGTCTGCAAACTTGGACATTAAGCTTGATATACCATCATCAATATCATTTATAAATACAGAAAAACAATAAAGGACCCAATACTGAACCCTAAGGGACTCCACTAATAACATTAGTCCATGATGAGCAGTGTCCATTAATTACCACTCTCTGTCTTCTCCACCTCAACCACCCCTTTATCCATAGCAGCAATTTACCTACAATGCCACACTGCTCCAATTTGTGCAGCAGTCTTCCATGTGCAACAGTATCAAAAGCCTTTCTAAGATCCAAGTATATAATATCAAAGTTATTCCCTGCATCCAGTTCTTTTGTAACTGCATCATACTATCCAATCAAATTGGTCAGGCAAGACTTCCCCTTAACAAAACCATGCTGTGTCTGAGCTATAACTGAAGTCTTGTCTAGATGATCCTGCAGTGCTTCTTTAACCAGTGCCTCCATTAATTTTCCAGGAACAGAAGTTAAACTCACAGGTCTCTAATTACTTGTGTCAGCCCTTGATCCTCCCTTGTGAATTGGGGGCACATTTGCACATCTCCAGTCCATGGGTACCTCCCCTGAGTCCAAGGAAGCTCTCATAATAATGGCTAAGGGTTTGCTTACTTCCTTTGCTGCTTCCTTTAATATAACTGGATAGATCCCATCCACCCCAGGTGCCTTTCTTGTGTTTATCTTCAACAATTTCTCCTCCACTTTACTCTTAGTTATTACAAGATTCTTTAGCTTACTGCTAGAGTTGAATACACACCTCTGGCATTCCCCTCGCTGAATAACTCCTCATGTCTGAATGTCGATGCAAAATATTCATTTAGTTTGTTAGCTACCTGAGCAGGGTCATCAACAGTTGACCCATCGATATCAAGTGGACCAATCTGATTCATCCCCTTCCTTCTAGAGTTTACATAAGTAAAGAACTCTTTGCTGTTTTTCTTTGCATCGCTTGCCAAGGATCTCTCGTAATCTGCCTTCGCCTGCCTAACCTCCTTTGTGACTTGGTTACAGATCAACTTGTATCTATCATAGGCTTCTGTGTCACGTGTTAATTTGTATGTATCCCATGCATTTTTCTTCTCTGCCATATGCCTCATTAGTTCATCTGACATCCATTTAGGCCTAAACCTTGAAAAATATTTCTTAGTTGGTATGTAAAGCCTCGTAGATTGCAAGATAAGTTCTTTGAATGCTTCCCATTTCGAATTTGCTGTTGGTAACATCATCAGTTGATCCCACTGTATAGAATTTAAATACTGTCTCAGTCCATTGTAGTCGCCTTTACGAAAGCAATACCCCTTCCCTTTACCCCTAATGGTAGTTACCTCTTTGAGTAACTCCCACTTCAGAACACTGTGATCACTGCCATCTAGTGGTTCATTTATCTGCAGATTCTTAATGCATGAAGAATCACTACTGATAATCAAATCAAGAGTATTACTCCCTCTAGTTGCCTACCAAACATGCTGATGTAGAAAACAATCATCCAATAAATCCACAAAAGCCTTGCTAGTGTGTGAGTGACCAGCCCCCAAATTCCAGTCAATATCTGGGAAATTAAAATCCCCCATTATAAGACTGTCTGATTTACTGGCCCACTCTATTTCTCTGTACAGTTTCTTATTATACTCATCAGAGACATTAGGCCTATAGCACACTCCTACTCTCAATTTTGATCTCCCAATGCTTATGTCACACCAAACTGACTCGACACTGCACTGTCCAACGATGTCGACTGGCTTCACTTCCTTGGATTTTATGTGTTTCTTAACTAATAGCATAACCCCTCCTCCCTTCCTATCCTGTCCTGTCTATCCTTTCTGTAGACATTGCAGTCCCCAAATTCCAGTTCTGCATTCCTTATATCTGTGTGACACCACGTCTCTGAAATCCCAACAATATCTGCCTTTGATGTTTTGAGCAACAGCTCAAATTCATCAAATTTATTTACTAAACTCCTAGCATTGGTGTGCATGCAAGTATGCATGCACCTGCTCTTCCTCTTAGCCACCCGAACACAACCCATGTGTTCACTTGTACCCCCATGATTCCCAGCAGTCTCTGAAATATCCTACATCTTATTTTCCAGGCTGCTGCTCATTCCTATAGAAGGAGTGCAAGAATCACTTTCTCCTCTGCCAGTGGCTACTGTTAATCTATTAGTCCTTGTATCCCCCCCAATCTAGCAGTTTTCCGACCCACCTAACACTGCCTCGATAGCATTAGCAAACATTCTTGCACCCTTTCTATTTAAGTGTATCCCATCCCTGTAGAAGCAGTCTCTCCTGTTAACAAGTCCAGACCAGGCTGAAAAAAATTCTACCCCTTGAGCCCTACACAATCTTTCCAGGGCCGAATTGATCGACAGGGCTCTCATCATATACTCCCTCCTATCATGTCTGGGCAGAATTGCAGACACTTTCAAATTCAACCCTAATTCACGGCTTTTTTTATTCAGTGACCTGTACTTGTTAAGTAATTCCGCCGGTCTCCTACTCTTAATATCATTAGTATGCATTGAGCATGCTCAAACCATTCAAGGCTTTATACACCTCAATCAGATCACCTCGCAGGTACCTAAGTCTCCAGACACTGTAATTTGCAAAACTTAGGACTTTCTTCATAAGAGCAACCCTTTGTTCCATTCACTAAACTTTTTGCTCTTTTCTGTACTATTCCAACAGATCTACATCCTTCTTAAAATGAGGCCTCCAGACCTGTATGCAGTACTCAAGGTGTAGCCTGACAATTGCCTTATACAAGGGGATAATCACCTCCTTATCCCTGCTAGAAAAATTCCTGTATATCTTTGACAAGGCACCATGAGCTACGCTTCAGACTGTCTGCACTGTCCAGAAAACTTCATATCTGCCTGCACAATTACCCCCAGTTCCTTTTCATTCTCTACCACTGTCAATGTGGTACCACAGAGTTGATACGTTACTCTGGGATTACTGCTTCCCATATGTATTACTTTACATTTGTCAATGATAAGCTTCATTTGCCACCTCTCAGCCCATCTGCTCAACTTTTCTAGATCTTGTTGCAGCAGTGTACTGTCATTAGTGTCATTAACAACACTGCTAACCCTCGTAACATCTGCAAACTTCTGAATTAAGCTTGATATACCATCATCAATATCATTTATAAAAATAGAAAACAATGGACCCAACACTGAACCCTGAGAGACTCCACTAATAAGTCCAGGAGGTGTCCATTGATCACCACTCTGTCTTCTCCCACTCAACCATCCCTTTATCCGTAGCAGAAATTTGCCTCCAATGCCACACTGCTTCAATTTGTGCAGCAGTCTTCCATGTGCATACTTCGTGGTTCCTAACACGAATTATGCCTTTCTGAAGTTCTCGAAAGGTCTTTGGTTTCTTTCTGGCAACTGAAGATTCCACACGATACCAACAGTTCTCTATAGGATTGAGGTCCAAGCTGTTTCCCGTTTCCCCTTAGACTCTGAGTAAAAATATTGTTAGAATGGACATTTTTAGAAATATTTGATGGCAAAGTAAAGCTGACCACATTAACAAAGAAACCCATATTAAAAAAGTTGACCACATTAAATTACATGCCGGCTTTCTATATATACCCTTATATTCACATATAATATTACTTTGAATTTTTAAAAAAAAAATTTTTTTCTCCCCTTAATGCTATTTATTAATTTTATTTTGCCACATACTTTGTTAGACACATAGGACACTATATTGTTGTCTTGTCATGCAATTCTGGTGGTTTACACTTGATAAATATGACAGGAATGTGCGATACATGACAATTCTTGGACTCAAGGGAGGTACCTACAGACTGCAGATGTGCAAATTTGTCCCCCAATTCACAAAGGAGGATCAAAGGCTGACACAAGTAACTATAGACCTGTGAGTTTAACTTCTGTTCCAGGAAAATTAATGGAGGCACTGATTAAAGAAGCACTGCAGGATCATCTAGACAAGACTTCAGTTATAGCTCGGACACAGCATGGTTTTGTTAAGGGAAAGTCTTACCTGACCAATTTGATTGGATACTATGATGCAATCACAAATGAACTGGATGCAGGGAATAACTTTGATATTATATATTTGGATCTTAGAAAGGCTTTTGATACTGTTGCACACGGAAGACTGCTGCACAAATTGGAGCAGTGTGGCATTGGAGGCAAATTGCTGCTACGGATAAAGGGGTGGTTGAGGGGGAGAAGACAGAGAGTGGTAATCAATGGACACTGCACATCGTGGACTAATGTTATTAGCGGAGTCCCTCTGGGTTCAGTGTTGGGTCCATTATTGTTTTCTTTGTTTATAAATGATATTGATGATGGTATATCAAGCTTAATGTCCATTTTGCAGACTATACACAGGTTGGCAGGGTTGTTAAGGACACTACTGACGCTATGCTGCTGCAACAGGATCTGGAAAGTTTGAGATGGGCTGAGAGGTGGCAAATGAAGTTTAACATTGACAAATGTAAAGTACTATATATGGGAAAAAGTAACCCCAGAGCAACGTATAAACTCTGTGGTACTAAACTGACAGTGGTAGTGAATGAAAAGGACCTGGGGGTATTTGTGCAGGCAGATATGAAGTTCTCTGAGCAGTGCAGACGGGCTGCAAGAGTAGCTCATGGTGTCTTGTCAGTGATATACAGGAATTTTTCTAGCAGGGATAAGGTGGTGATTATTCCCTTGTATAAGGCAATGGTCAGGCCACACCTTGAGTACTGTATACTGGTCTGGAGGCCTCTTTTCAAGGAGGATGTAGAGCTGCTGGAACGAGTACAGAGAAGGGCAACAAGATTAGTGAATGGAACAAAAGGTTGCTCTTACAAAGAAAGGTTTAAGTTTTGCAAATTATAGTGTCTGGCGACTAGGCACCGGCGAGGTGATCTGATAGAAGTGTATAAACCCTCGAATGGTTTGAGCATGCTCAATGCCGATGGGATTCTTCCGCTTGCTCAGAATAATCACCCGAGAGGGCATAAATTCAAATTGAGGAAAGACAGATGTAGGATAGATGTGCGGAAATTTGCCTTTAGCCAGCGGGTAGTTGGTTGGTGGAACAGACTTCCATCCTTTGTTGTGGAAGTTAATAGCCTAAATAAATTTAAGGACAGGTATTTCGAACGAACGGAGGGATGAAATGGAAGTGTTTTTTTTTTGTTTTTTTTCTTGACTGATGTTGCATAAGCTTGCTTTCTTGCATCATATGCCTCTACTGATGCTAATCTAATATAATTTTTTCATATAAGTACTTATTTATTTCTATAGGTTTCTATATTTTTTTTTTCTATTCTACCTTTCTTTTCTCTGCAGGTATATTTCATGTTTCTAACACTTTTTCGCGATGGTATATTATATTAATGAATACCATCATATAGAAATATAAACAAAAGATATTAATTAATAGTTAAGGAAAAGCTAACTAATATTTGACAGGTACTCTCTAAATATTTCAAAATGAGCATTTCCAACCTTTATACAACAGCTTTGGTAAACACAACAATTATGGCTAAAATGTTATCAGAGGCCCTCAAACAAAATGAAAATTTCACCAGGTGCAAACTTATATTTAGTTGAACTGCCTCTGGCCCTGATGACAGCAGCACACCATCGAAGCACTGACAAGATCAATTTCCGAAGATAATCAACTGATAGTTCGTGGTTCCAAACACGAATTATGGTTTCCTGAAGTTCACGATGGGTCTTTGATTTCTTTCTGGAAACTGCAGATTCCACACGGCGACAACAGTTCTCCATAGAATATAGGTCTGGGCTGTTTCTTGGTCAGCTAAGAGTAGTAATCGACCTTTCTTCAAACCATTTTTTCTCCTGTAAAAAATATAAACACATTATTGTCGAACCTCTAATGCAGAAATGAAGATAAAGTAACTACAGAAGTGCCTACTTACACTTTTCGCCCAATGACGAGGAGCAGAGTCATCCTGAAAGATGCAGTTACTTTGCAGTTTGAAATGGTCTTTAATGGTTGGCAGCAATTTGCCTTCCAATATAGCCATGTATCCATCGGCATTTACTGAACCTTTTATAAACTGCAGGTGACCAACTCTGCAATACTAAATGCACCCCCAACATCATTTGGCTGATAGGGAATTTCACTGTAGACACTATAGTCTGGATGGTATTCTTCACCACGTCTATGGCAAATCGTTTGTTTCCCATCAGAGCCATGCAGGTTGAATTTCTTCTTATCCGAGACAATAACTAACTTCCACTGCTCGGAGGTCCATTTGACTTGCTCCTTACACCAAATTAATTGGGCCTTTTTCATTTTTTGTGTGAGGAGGGGCTTCTTCTTAAGATGATGAGCTACAATTCCATTTTTGAAGAGGCATCTTCTGACTGTTACTGCACTTGCTGCCACCCCTGTATGTTCTTCCCATTCTCTTTTCAGCTCAGACAAAAAAGCTTTATGGTTTTTAAGGCACAAACACTTCAAAATGCCATCCTGTTTGGCATAGAGACTCATTTGCATCCAGTTCCTTTTTTCCTATCAGCAGAACCAGTATTTTTGAGGCTGGAAAGAAATCTACTCACTTTCAACTGATTACAAGACATTCTATAAGCAATATGAAAGAACATCCTTTCTCACGTAAAGCAACAATAGCCTCTTTCTTCATGGCGTCAACTGCATGTAACTCTGCATCCTAACACAAGCAAGGAATGACTGCAACTCTTACAGAATGCACTTATATAGCTGAAAGTAACAGCTAATGCAATATTACGTCATCACCTATGCATGTAAATCTTATCTGATGCAATCTGTAAGAAATATTCCCAAATACTTACGTGATTCGGACTACAATTACAATTTTAAGGGATGATGCACTTTCTTTGAACACTAGTGTGTGTGTGTGTGTGTGTGTGTGTGTAATTTTAATATATATATATATATATATATATTAAAATTGCTAGCGTTATACGTTTGTTTGTTATTGTTTGTTATTTCGTTTTTAGGAGCATTAGCAACTAAGGCCATATTGCTCTGGGAATATGCGGTGGTCATTCCCTGACCTTTCCGCATCCTCCGTATTTGGTGGTGACGGGCTCGAACCCGGGTCTAATCAAGAAGCGTGTGCTACGCACTGCTGCTCCTTCCCACCTGGCTACGGAGGCGCCTAGCGTGATACGCACAATGTACATAACCTATGAACAGAGTATGTATTACTACTGCAGTTAGATGTCTATTAGTTTAGTGTAGTATTCTAAATCAAATTTAAATGGAAATCATGCCTCAGACTAGAGGAGCAAAGCAACAGGTTGACTGACTGATTTATTGATTTATGAGTTCTTGGCGCAAGAGCTACCGTAGCTAAAATGCACCTTGAAGGTTTTATATGGCAGTTCTCTTCATGCTTATGTTTTGCTGGAAATACTTTCGAAGGATCAAGAAATGTGTATAGCTTAATACAGGGATAACATTTGATTTCATAATTGGTTATAGAAGAATTGGTTATTTCCTTGAGGAACTGAAAAACATCTGTTATATTTTTTCTGTCTTCCAATATAATTTTGAGAGTGAGGGAGTGATGCTTGGTTATTAGATCTTAAAGTAATTTCGTCGCTCTGCTACAAATATGTTGTTGTTGTTATTTGGTTTTTAGGAGCATTGGCAACTAAGGCCATATTGCTCTGGGGTTATGCGGCGATCATTCCCTGACCTTTCCGCATCCTCCATATTCGGTGGCTCACCGGCTTGAGCCCTAGTCTAATCAAGAAGCATGTGCTATGCACTGCTGCTCCTGCCGACCTGGCTACGGAGGCGCCTGCTACAAATACTGGACAAGTAAGTAGTACATGTTCCACTGTTTGTTGTGTATGGCAGGTAGGACATAGAGGGGGATCCTCTCCTTGAAAGAGATAGCAGTGGCTGAAATGAGTGTCCTACTCGTAACCTTGCAAGAATCACTTCGTCATATCTGTTTTGTTGTATGCTGGATTTCCATGGTTGGAGCAGTTTTTTAATTTGATGCAGTTTATTATTGGTTAAGACTTGCCACTGCTGTCGTCAGTGATGTATCCCACTGTGATGAATAACTTGTTTGTAGTCAAAGAAAGGGATATATTCTGATACAGAAATGATGCTGCTGGCTTCTTCAGCAGCTCTGTCTGCTTGTTCATTACCATATATTCAGACATGACTTGAGATCCAGCAAAATCTAATATTATGACCTTGTTCTAAGAGTTTTGATACTCGGTATTCAATTTGTTGTTATAATGGATATCTTTTGGAATTGATATTTTGTATTGCCATCATGGAGCTAAGGGAATCAGTGAAAATAATGCTATCTCTGGAACTTGTATGTTCAATTTGGTTTAGCACTAGCATAATGGCTTGCAGTTCTGCAGTATAAATACTGCAGTCTTTTGGGAGTTTTTGGGAGAATGTGGTGTCTGAAAATTAGACTGCCACTCCCACATGATATTCAGTTTTTGAGCCATCTGTATATAAAAAGCAGTAATCTGAAAATTGTGACTTGTAAGTAGCATGCAGCTGTCGATAGTTTATATGAG
Source organism: Mastigoproctus giganteus (assembly GCF_048544385.1). NCBI lineage: Eukaryota > Metazoa > Arthropoda > Arachnida > Uropygi > Thelyphonidae > Mastigoproctus > Mastigoproctus giganteus. The sequence continues at coordinate 126,835,541 of NC_143576.1, read as the reverse complement.
GAAGTGTTTGCTTGCTCCAAAAGTGAAACAAAAAGTCGCATGTAGGCAGTTTGATTATCCATGGTGGTGTGCAGACTGTTCTTCAGCGAAGTGATATTATCCAGGTTAAGATCTCTGCTGAGGAGAAGGATTTTTAATCTCATGTTCGCAGGTTTATTGATTCTTTGTTGTTGTTGATACTGTTGCTCCCGTTCTGATGTAAAAAGAATTTTCTGTAGGGGGTGTCCTGGTAGGGATTTTATTTTAGCTGCATAAAAAAAAGTAATTGATTATGTCTTCTGATTTGTAAAGGAGGTTCTTGGGCCTCAGCATAGAGGCTCTTCACAGGTGAAGTTCGGAAAGCCTCAAGGGGTATCTGGAAAGCACAGTGATGTACTGGATCGAGCCATCTCAGGGTGCTAGGTCTTGCTGAGCCATAGACTGGGGCACCATAGTCTAACTTAGATCGGATGAGTAATTGATATAATCATAGTAGAACTGTTCTATCTGCTCCCCATGATATAGCGGATAGCACCTTTAAGATGTTCATTTTCTTCAGACCTTGAAATCTTATATGTCAAATATGCTCCAAAAATGTTAATTTCTTGTCAAAGACAAGTCCCAAGAAACGGACACTATTTTCGACTGGAATGATCTGTTCTTTCAGCCCGAGATCTGGATCAGGATGGATATTCCTTTTCCTGAAAAAGTGAATACATACAGTCTTTTGTACAGAAATTCTGTATCCATTTGTTTCTGTCCATTTTATAACTTTGTTTATGGCTATTTGTAATTGCCATTCTATTGTCCTCATATGTTGTGCTTGGTAAGAAATGCTGAAATCATCAGCATGAACAGTTGTGAAGATGTTGTTTGGCATTTGTTCTATTATTGTGCTGAAGTGGAATGAAAAAAGTGTGGCACTTAGTACGGATCCCTAAGGACTCCTCCTTCCTGGACAAACTTTTTGGAAAGTGTATTGTTAATTTGCACTTGGAAAGTTCTATTCTTAAGAAAATTGGATATGTGTAGGGGTAGGTGCCCTCTAAGGCCATGTTGATATATCTTCTAAGAATGCTATAGTGCCATGTGGTGTCGTATGCTTTCTCGATATGAAAATTAAACATGACTTGATGTTGTTTTCCGAGAAAAGCATTTCTTACCTGGTTTTCCAATTGTACAAGTACATCTAATGTGGAGCAATTTTTCCGAAAACCATATTGTGCTGGATTGAGAAGATTATTATTTTCTAAGTACCAAGTTAATCTATTATTGACTATTTTTCTCAAAGATCTTGCCTAAGCAGCTAGTCAAAGCTATAAGGCGATAATTCTGTGGATCTGATATATATTTTCTCTATTTTGGGAAAGCTAGTATTATTGCATGATGCCATTTGTCTGGAAAAGTATTTTCAAGATATACCTTTTTGAATAAATCTCACAGGGCTAATTGAGATTGTTCATCTAATTGTTGTATCATTGCATGATGTATTTCATCGGAGTCAACTACACTGTGTTTCGTCTGAAACAGAGTTTGTTTTAGTTCTGCTACTGTGAGCAGCAAGTTGTATTGTTCACTATTTTTGGTGGAAAAGTTTAGATTTGTTTTTTTGGCCTCATTCTTGTGAGTTTTGAAAGTAGTCGGGTATGCAAAATTTACAGATGTATTGGCAAAATTTTCACCAAGCACATTGACAATATCGAAGGGATTTGAAACTAACTGCTCTATCCAATTCAGTAATGGGGTGGGGTTTATTTGGGAACTGTTTGTCATCTTTCTGGTCTTATTCCAGATAAGTCTCGCTGATGTGGAACTGGTTACAGTGGATGCGAATTTCATCCAAGTAGCTTTTTTTGTTCATTTTGTGTACTTTTACTGACCTTAGCTCTGGCTCTCTTGAATTGGATTAGATTACCTATCGTTGGATTTTTGGAAAGAGGCTCCAGGCTCTATTCCTTTGTTTTTTAGCTTCCTGACACCACTGTTCCACCATGGTACGAGCTTCGGGTATTGTCTTCTTGGCTGCTTGGAGAATGATATTTGTGACATAAGCCACTGTTGCTTGTATTGATTCTTGTTTAATAATATTGCAAACTAATTTCGTTAGTACCCTGAAAGTTTCCCAGTCCGCATCATATATTTTCCATTTAGGATGTCTGCTGGCTCGTCAGCTTTATTCGTGATTTTCAAGAATATGAGGTAGTGATTGCTACCCAATGGATTCTCATACATTGTCCATTGAATACAGTGTGGGGGAACAGTTTGATAAGTCTATTGCAGAGCTGCTTTTTGATGGCAGGTGAAAATATGTATGTGTACCATCATTTAGAATCATGAGGTCGTTCTCAACTATTATTTTCTCGATTTGTTTACCCTTCTGGTCAATTTTGGGATTGCCCCATAGTGTGTGTGATGCCCATTTAGGTAACCTAAACTGAAGAACGGAGAGGATAGTTGGGCAATCAGTTCTTCAAAATCTTTTAAGTAGAGTGACTAGGAGGTAGATATATCGAAGTTATGGTAATATCGAAGCCTATTGCTAGATGGACTGTAACTGCTTCTAAGGGGGTGTTCAATGGTATTACTTGAGATGGCACATGACTATTGACTAATATTGCAACTACTCCTCCTCCTCCTTGCTTTGGTCCATCCAATATGTGGTTCTTTCTGAATATGGTATAGTTTTTAATGGTACTGTTGTCCTGTAATTTCAAATAAGTTTCTTGTAGGCAGATGCTTAAAGGATGATACTGAGTAATGAGGTCTATAATATCATTGATGTTTGCACGGAAACCTCGACAGTTCCACTGGATAATTATATCTGTCATTTCGGTTTAGATGGTCCCTCGGATTGGTTCCTTGGGACTGTTTTCGCTTTTTCTGCCTTGAGTTTGTCTTTCTTTGGAAAATAGAAAGTCTTCCTGTATCCATTTCTTCTTCTGAAATATTTCAAGGATGGGGTCCTCTCTGGTATTTCCTGCCTCAATATTCATTTGTTCTGTATTCTGTTTCTGTATTACTTTTCTTCTTACATTTTTGCATTATCTGAGGGAAAAGATACAGGTGTATTAACCATTTTTTTCTTGTTGTTTTTGTGGTGGAGAAGATTTGTAAAATTCAGGCCCATTCTGAAATTGATTCTCTTGGGGGAATTGAGACATCTGTTTGTGTTTCACAGCATTTTGAAGTCTCATTTCTGGGCTCTTTTTGGTTGTGGTGACTTGAGCTTAAGGTTTATTTTCTAGATTTATTGTAATTGCTTTTTTTGCTTCCTGATATGTAACTCCATTTTCTGCTTTGTACTTTTGTATTATTTTTTTCTTTCTTCCAGATTTCACATTCGCTTGTTTATGCCGTATGTTCCCCTTTACAGTTTGTACAATTATAATTTCCAGCTGTGCAAGTAGAGGTGAGATGTTCTTGGGATCCACAGTTTGCACACATTGTTTTTCCTTTGCATACAGTCTGTGAGTGTCCAAACTTCTGGCAGTTGAGACAGCGGAGAGGATTCAGGATATACGGTCTAATATTGCAATAAGATATCCTGCTTTTGCTGATCTGGGCGGATTCTGTGTGTTGAAAGTGAGTATCAGGATTCTGGTGTGGGTGACAATCCCTGCTTTTTTAATTGTAATTCTTTTGACATTTATTACTCCTTGTTCCTGGAGTTCACTTTCAATTTCGTCTTCAGGTATGTTTAGGAGGTCCCATTCCGTTATTACACCTTTTCACATATTTAAGGTATTGTGAGGGGATACCGTTACTGGTATCCCTGTGAACATTGTCATTTTCAACAGTCTTTCAACAGCCCACTCTAAACAAAAATGTTTAGAGTGGGCTGTTTCTACTAAAATATCACCTGAAATATCTCTTAACATTTTTTGGTGGACCGGCATAACTCTCAAGATTCTTTTGTATGAGAAAGGGTGACAATTGGTCTACCGATTTCTCATTATTTGAATGTATTATTATATATGCTGGGGCATTTAAGGTGTTTATGTCAGTTTTCATTCTCTTTGTGGAGACAGGGTCATTTCTGCGACCTTTTCTAGTCATTTTGATCTGTAACAAGTTGATCTGTAACCAAGTTACAAAGGAGGTTAGGCAGGCGAAGGCAGATTACGAGAGATCCTTGGCAAGGGATGCGAAGAAAAACAGCAAAGAGTTCTTTACTTATGTAAACTCTAGAAGGAAGGGGATGAATCAGATTGGTCCACTTGAGATCGATGGGTCAACTGTTGATGACCCTGCTCGGGTAGCTAACAAACTAAATGAATATTTTGCATCGACATTCACACATGAGGAGTTATTCAGCGAGGGGAATGCCAGAGGTGTATTCAACTCTAGCAGTAAGCTAGAGAATCTTGTAATAACTGAGAGCAAAGTGGAGGAGAAATTGTTGAAGATAAACACAAGAAAGGCACCTGGGGTGGATGGGATCTATCCAGTTATATTAAAGGAGGCAGCAAAGGAGGTAAGCAAACCCTTAGCCATAATTATGAGAGCTTCCTTGGACTCAGGGGAGGTACCCATTGACTGGAGATGTGCAAATGTGACCCCAATTCACAAAGGGGGATCAAAGGCTGACACAAGTAATTATAGACCTGTGAGTTTAACTTCTGTTCCCGGAAAATTAATGGAGGCACTGGTGAAAGAAGCACTGCAGGATCATCTAGACAAGACTTCAGTTATAGCTAGGACACAGCATGGTTTTGTTAAGGGGAAGTCTTGCCTGACCAATTTGATTGGATACTATGATGCAGTCACAAAAGAACTGGATGCAGGGAATAACTTTGATATTATATACTTGGATCTTAGAAAGGCTTTTGATACTGTTGCACATGGAAGACTGCTGCACAAATTGGAGCAGTGTGGCATTGGAGGCAAGTTGCTGCTATGGATAAAGGGGTGGTTGAGGGGGAGAAGACAGAGAGTGGTAATCAATGGACACTGCTCATCGTGGACTAATGTTATTAGTGGAGTCCCTCAGGGTTCAGTTTTGGGGCCTTTATTGTTTTCTGTATTTATAAATGATATTGATGATGGTATATCAGGCTTAATGTCCAAGTTTGCAGACGATACAAAGGTTGGCAGGGTTGTCAAGGACACTACTGACACTATGCTGCTGCAACAGGATTTGGAAAGGTTGAGCAGATGGGCTTCGAGGTGGCAAATGAAGTTTAACATTGACAAATGTAAAGTACTACATATGGGAAACAGCAACCCCAGAGCAACGTATCAACTCTGTGGTACTACACTGACAGTGGTAGAGAATGAAAGGGACCTGGGGGTGGTGGTGCAGGCAGATATGAAGTTCTCTGAGCAGTGCAGACGAGCTGCAAGAGTAGCTCATGGTGTATTGTCAATGATATATAGAAATTTTTCTAGCAGGGATAAGGAGGTGATTATTCCCTTGTATAAGGCAATGGTCAGGCCACACCTAGAGTACTGTATACAGGCCTGGAGGCCTCATTTCAGGAAGGATGTAGAGCTGCTGGAACGAGTACAGAGAAGGGCAACTAGATTGGTGAATGGGACAAAGGGGTTCTCTTACGAAGAAAGGCTTAAGTTTTGCAAATTACAGTGTCTGGAAACTAGGCACCAGCGGGGTGATCTGATAGAGGTGTACAAAGCCTTGAATGGTTTGAGCATGCTCAATGCTGATGGGATTCTTCCTCTAGCTCAGAAAAATCACCTGAGAGGGCATAAATTCAAATTGAGGAAAGACAGATGTAGGATAGATGTGCGGAAATTTGCCTTTAGCCAGCGGGTGGTTGGTGGGTGGAACAGACTTCCATCCCTTGTCGTGGAAGTTGATAGCCTAAATAAGTTTAAGGCTCAGCTGGACAGGTATTTCGAACGAACAGAGGGGTGAAGTGGAAGTGGTTATTTTTATTTATTTATGTTACTTTTTTTTTTTTTTTTTTTTTTTTTGGCTGATGCTGCATAAGCTTGCTTTCTTGCATCAAATGCCTCTACTAATGCTAATGCTAATGCTAATGCTAATTTTAGATGTATCTCCAAGAGAAATAGATTCTTCATGTCTTGGATCGATTACATTTGGATCCATCAACCCAGTGGGTTTCTGGGTATTGGAGTCTGTTCGCTCCATTTAACCCTGGAAGGGAGAACTTTTCCCCTCCAGGTTACTGGCCCTGCCATGTAGAGGCAGGAGCAGCGCCACCCTGTGAGTAAGCACTAGGAGGTTAGTAATTAAGATATATACAAGAAAAGAAAAGGAAAAGAGAAGGTTGCTTTCCTTCTTAATCTAATCAAGTTTCTTTCTTTACCTATAGATGTGTATTTAATTATGTGTTTATAAAACTTTAAATAAGGAAATGTTTTCTACATTAAGAAAGAGCACTAATTCAGAGCAAAGTCACTTCATTGTAGAATCGCTTGTCACCTGGGGCCCAAAGCAACAGGTACAAAGTGGTGGGAGTGTGGGGTTTTGGGGAAAACTGAAAGGGACAGGTCTCCTATGCATCACAGCCTTACAAAACGTGCTACTTGTTTGATATTTTCTGGGCGATCTGGAACACAACACGATCCAAGCAATGGGGGTCTTTGTGCATGTGTGTTCAGTGCAAAGTGTGAGGAAATTAGGGGCAAACTCAGCATTCTGATGAGTGCTTAGGAGAACTACAAGAATAGGGTGGATTCCCTCAAAATAATTAAAATGCAGGGTCCAACAAGTTCCCAGATGTTGAATTCAGACCAAAGAGCTTATACTCGTGCATAAGGCAATGCCGTGGCAATCCCAAAGGCAGAATGTGCAAGAGGTAATTATTGTTGGTGACTATTTTCAGAGAAATGGGAAATATATGGGACAGGTTGGGACATATATTTGTTGGAAATATATGGGACAGAAATATATGGCGCAAAAGGGACAGGTTGAAATAGGAACAAAAGTAGATGACACTGTAGGGCATATATCTTTTAAGGGCACAAAAGGTGATGTTGTACAGGTCAACAATGATATTAAGAGTAGGAGATCTGAGGACTTACTTAAAAAGTAGAGGCAAAATTCTGGAAAAAGTTGTGAGTTAGGGTTAAATTGAAAAGAGTCTGCTAATCTGCACAAAAAATGATAGGAAGAAGTATATGCTGAGAGCCTGGTCAATCAATTCAGCCCAGGAGAGACTGAGCAAGTCTCATAGGGTAGAATTTTTCACAGCATGGTCAGCATGGTCTGTGCTTGTGATCAGGAGGGACTATTTGTAACTGATAGGATACACTTAAATTGATGGGGGCACAAGAATATTTGCTGATGCTATGAAGGTAACATTAGGTTGTGGGGACAGAAAACTGCTAGCTTCACAGACTAATAAAATAACTATGGCCACAGGCAGACATTAAAGTGGTTCTTGCACTGCTTCTATTGGATCATGCAGCAGCCTGGAAAGTAAGGTGTCATGAATTTCAAACCCTGCTGGAGGTCCTCATGAAACAAGTTAATACATAAACTGTGTTAAGGTAACTAAGAGTACCATGAATATTTGAAGGTATATTAATGCTAGGTGCATTGTAAGCAAATTAAATGAATTTGAACTGATTAAGTCATCAAATGCATAGGGATGTTGGAGACATGGTGGCAGTCAGACATAAGAGGTGCAGAATTTGTATATGGGGACAGGCAAACAGAGGAGTGTTATACTCTTAATTAAAACACATATTAAATCTAAGACGGCACATCCAGTTGACAGAGATGGCCAGTGCAAAGGTTAACCAGTTTTGTTTGACAAAACTGACTAACCTGGAAAATGAAAATAGGAGTCAATTATAAGCTTAATTATTGTGATGAGTATAACAAAATAGCATGGGCCAGTAAAACAAATGTATTATGAGGGGGGGGGGGGGATTTTAACTTTTAAGATATTGACTGGAACTGGTGGGTTGTTCACTTGCACAAAAGCAAGACTTTTGTCAATTTATCGAATGAAAGTTTTCTATGACAGTTGGCTGGACAAGCAACACTCTTGATCTGATTATCAGCAGCGATCCTTCATGAATTAAGAATCTGCAGGTAAAAGACCCACTGGGTGGCAATGATCACAGTGTACTGATGTGGAATTTACTTAATGGCATAACTACTGTTAAGGGTACAGTGAAGGGCTTTTGCTTAAAGGTGACACCAGTTTTTAAACTTTAAAAATTGTAAGCAGTGGGATAAACCGACGATATAATCCAACAGCAAATTCTAAATGGGACTAAGTCAGTGATGTAATTATAGAAGCTACTAGGCTTTTCCTACAAACTGAAAAATACTGTGTATAGCTTAGAACTAAATGGATGTCATATGAACTAATGACACTTGTGACAGAGAAGAAAATACATGGAGTGCACATAAATTATAAAGTAATACAGAAGCTTATGGTAGATATAAACTAGTCTGCAATCAAGTCACAAGAGAAGTTAGGCAAGCAAATGCAGATTACAATAAATCTCTCGAAAATAATGGAAAGTAAAACAAACAAAGATTTCTTTATTTACATTAAGTAGAAGGTAGGGATACAATCACATTAGTCCAGTTGATATCGATGGTTATCTGTTGATGATTCTGCTCAGATTGCTGACTAACTAAATACGCATTTTGTATCTAAATTCACATATCAGGAACTCCCAAGGGCAGGAAATGCCAGAAGAGTATCAAACTCTAACAGTGAGCAAAATGATTTTTTTTGATAAATTAATGTGCTTGACACATTAAGCCAATGTACCACCTACACAAGCGACTGCCTGGCTTCAAGTCTTCCACCTGCCCACCATCTCAAAGAATCATCTAAACAACAATGACTTAACATCCTAAGTACTTCAGATTAAGTTATCCCACTAAGCAAACCAAAAAAACAGGAATGAAGTGACATGGTCGCAACCCATTTTTTTAAAGCATGAATAATTCACATAAAGGGAGGGCTCTGTAAGGGGGGGGGGGGGGTAGATTGATTTCTATTGCATGCCTGGAAGCCTATTATATCAAATATTTGCCTTTTGTGACACTGTTCACAATAAAACATTAATGAAAAACATTTTGTTCTGTTAATTTTGTCGAGCGGCATATTTAAATGTACAGCATCCCTATAAAAGCAGTTTCTCCAAGCACAGACCATTCTGAGAAAAATTCTACTTCACGAGCCTTGCTTAATATCAACTTTTATTTAACAATAATATCAACTTTTGTGCCCTTAAAAGATGATAGTTGCTTTACCACATTCTTATCAGCTTTTGCCAAAAGACGACATGCCCTAATCCATTTTTGTTCTCCCCACAAGCCATATTTCCTGTTACCCTGACAATAGAAACACCAACAACATCTACCACCTCCAGCACAATTGCACTCTGCCATGGAGGATCTTGTTGTAGCCTTGTGTTGCCTCAGTGTGGCTTGTAGCATTGTGCTGGGTGGCTGAGTGTTTGAAGGTTCCTCTTTTTACTTTCTTTGAGGTCATTAACCCTTTTCCTGAAACTTTCATACAAGCCCATCAGAATTAATTAGGACTTTGTATCTAAGATCCTCACACTCTCTACAACAAACACACATAAAGACATCTCCCTTGACTGTATTATTTCCCACTATTAACAGATTAGACAGATTAACACAACAAATGTAGCTATGATTCACAAAAAAAAAAAAAATCTCTCCTGAGTCAAAGCATTCCTGTTAATTTCATTTCGCTGCTCTTGTTTTTTTCAGGTTTGCAATCTGAGCAAGAGGAAGAATCCCATCAGCATTGAGCCTGCTCAACCCATTAAAGGCCTTATACAACTCAATCAGATCATCTCGCAGGTGCCTAGCCTCCAGATGCTGCAATTTGCAGAACTTAATAATTTCTTGGTAAGAGGACCCCTTCATTCCCTTTGCTAACCTTGCTGCCCTTCTCTGTGCTTGTTCAAGCAACTCTACATCCTTCCTAAAATGAGGCCTCCAGACCTGTACACAGCAGCCAAGGCGTGGCCTGACCATAGCCTTATTAGCATTAGCATTAGCATTAGTAGAGGCATTTGATGCAAGAAAGCAAGCTTATGCAGCATCAGCCAAAAAAAAAAAAAAAAAAAAAAAAAGTAACATAAATAAATAAAAATAACCACTTCCACTTCACCCCTCTGTTCGTTCGAAATACCTGTCCAGCTGAGCCTTAAACTTATTTAGGCTATCAACTTCCACGACAAGGGATGGAAGTCTGTTCCACCCACCAACCACCCGCTGGCTAAAGGCAAATTTCCGCACATCTATCCTACATCTGTCTTTCCTCAATTTGAATTTATGCCCTCTCAGGTGATTTTTCTGAGCTAGAGGAAGAATCCCATCAGCATTGAGCATGCTCAAACCATTCAAGGCTTTGTACACCTCTATCAGATCACCCCGCTGGTGCCTAGTTTCCAGACACTGTAATTTGCAAAACTTAAGCCTTTCTTCGTAAGAGAACCCCTTTGTCCCATTCACCAATCTAGTTGCCCTTCTCTGTACTCGTTCCAGCAGCTCTACATCCTTCCTGAAATGAGGCCTCCAGGCCTGTATACAGTACTCTAGGTGTGGCCTGACCATTGCCTTATACAAGGGAATAATCACCTCCTTATCCCTGCTAGAAAAATTTCTATATATCATTGACAATACACCATGAGCTACTCTTGCAGCTCGTCTGCACTGCTCAGAGAACTTCATATCTGCCTGCACCACCACCCCCAGGTCCCTTTCATTCTCTACCACTGTCAGTGTAGTACCACAGAGTTGATACGTTGCTCTGGGGTTGCTGTTTCCCATATGTAGTACTTTACATTTGTCAATGTTAAACTTCATTTGCCACCTCGAAGCCCATCTGCTCAACCTTTCCAAATCCTGTTGCAGCAGCATAGTGTCAGTAGTGTCCTTGACAACCCTGCCAACCTTTGTATCGTCTGCAAACTTGGACATTAAGCCTGATATACCATCATCAATATCATTTATAAATACAGAAAACAATAAAGGCCCCAATACTGAACCCTGAGGGACTCCACTAATAACATTAGTCCACGATGAGCAGTGTCCATTGATTACCACTCTCTGTCTTCTCCCCCTCAACCACCCCTTTATCCATAGCAGCAACTTGCCTCCAATGCCACACTGCTCCAATTTGTGCAGCAGTCTTCCATGTGCAACAGTATCAAAAGCCTTTCTAAGATCCAAGTATATAATATCAAAGTTATTCCCTGCATCCAGTTCTTTTGTGACTGCATCATAGTATCCAATCAAATTGGTCAGGCAAGACTTCCCCTTAACAAAACCATGCTGTGTCCTAGCTATAACTGAAGTCTTGTCTAGATGATCCTGCAGTGCTTCTTTCACCAGTGCCTCCATTAATTTTCCGGGAACAGAAGTTAAACTCACAGGTCTATAATTACTTGTGTCAGCCTTTGATCCCCCTTTGTGAATTGGGGTCACATTTGCACATCTCCAGTCAATGGGTACCTCCCCTGAGTCCAAGGAAGCTCTCATAATTATGGCTAAGGGTTTGCTTACCTCCTTTGCTGCCTCCTTTAATATAACTGGATAGATCCCATCTATTATACAAAGAGATAATCACATCCTTATCCCTACTAGTAAGATTCCTGTATATCATTGACAAGACTCCATGACCTGCTCTGGCAGCCTGTCTGCACTACTCAGAAAACTTTATATCTGATTGCACCTGCACAATTACCCCCCCCAGGTCCTTTTCATTCTCTACCACCCTTAATCTAGTACTACCCAGTTGGTACATTTCTCTTGAGGTTACTGCTATCCATATGCACTTCTTTGCATTTGTCAATGTTAAACTTGAGTTGCCACTTCTCAGCCCATCTGCTCTAGATACTGTTGCAGTAGCACACTGTCATTACTCTCATCATCAACTCTGCCAACCTTTGTATCATCTGCACACTTGGACATTAAGCCTGATATACCTTCATCAATATCATTGATAAATATACAAAACAACAATGGGCCCAACACTGAACCCTGAGGACTCCACTAATAACATTAGTCCACAAAAAGGAGTATCCATTGATTACCACTCTGTCTTCTCCCACTCAATCAACCTTTTATCCATTGTGGCAACTTGCCTTTAATGCCGTACTGTTCCAATTTGTAGAGTAGTCTTCCATGTGCAACAGTATTAAAAGCTTTCCTAAAATCCAAGTATATGATATCAAAATTATTTTTTGCATCCAGTTCCTTTGTGACTATATCACAGTATCCAATGAAATTGGTCAGACAAGCCGTCCCCCTTAACAAACCCATGCTGTGTCTGAATTATTGCTGCAGTCTTGTAGTAATAATCATCTAACAGGTATGAGCATAACAATACCTGCTATTACCAGATTTTTCTATGTCTTACATGCTACCTATTGCATAACAATAATACTAAATTATATTACTGTCTTTCTAATTTCTTACCTAAAAACAAAAACATATGCCAAATTACATGATTACAAACTGCAAACTTATTTACTACGGTGCACTTACACTACAAGTTACTAATTACATGATACCATATTCGTGAAATCATTAATGATGAAGGCTCTACGAATACTAAGTTGTACCTGTGTAAATGTGAATAGGACTAATAAAACAACTATTTATAAAACACAAATTGTATGTTAATTAAGTAAAAAAATTTACCCAATTTATAAAGTTCTAAATTCTCCAACTACATTGTTCATGGGCTCAAAACCGGTTTGAGCCATAATTTAGAGGATTAGACAAATTATTAGATGGCACAGAAGAATGAAATGTAGAGGGGTAGTGTCCTTTTATTCTTCTCTCTTTTTTTGGGGGGGGGGGTTATGCCATGCTTGGCAGATTTCCTTGATTTGTTTTGCCATTTCTAATACTTTTCTTGTCTGCTTCCCTGATCTACATAATGTGTTTATGACACTATTTTCCATGACTCTTGCTTAAAACAAAATTATCAGGAACCTACCTGTATGATTGCAGCATGATAATTTATATCAGAATTAAAAAAAAAATTGCAAAATAAAAACACTCATCGTTACTCTTTTTTTAGCTCTAGTAAACAACATCCTGTGGTGTATCTATTTATATATCGTTCACTTCAATACATTCAATATGCATTTCTTTGATTTTGACTTCTGTAAGCCCAAATTAGACAGGAAGGCTCAAATGGTGCAACATAATCTCTGATGTGCAGAACTATTTTTGTACTACTTTCAAGTACAAACATTATAAACAATTAGATAGAAACACAAAGAGAAGATGTTGCAGTGTGCTGGGAATATAATGACTATTCATACATTAACAGATATGCGCTTTGAAGATCTATTGTGAATACTTGAAGAGCCTAGACAATTAAAAAAGTTAACCAACAAGAGGACTTGTGAAGATGTTAAACAGTTAAATGCAATATACTAAGAAATCTTTAATATGTACCCAGAATCCCAATCATAATCTCCAACAGGTTTGAAAGCAACAAATTTTAACACATGAATAACCATTCATAATACTGGCAATAAAACTTAACTAATTCCAAAAGAATTTTGCAGAAAAATTATTAATACGAAACTGAACTGTAATATATGTACAAAGTTTAGCAGCAAACACATAAGACAAAAAAAAAAAAAAAAAAAACTAAGAATTCAAAAATACATTAATCTTAAGAATAGATTACTCAAAAGGGAATTTGAAAATTTTGACTTCAAATCAAGATTGAGAAATAAATTTTCATGACTCATTGTCACATATTCAAGTTTTGCACACTCCCAAGTTATAACAATTATAAAGCTTTTCTTCTTTCTTTTCAACACTAATTTTGTTTAAATTTTTCTTGGAGAGTTAATTCAATAAATAAATTTTTACCTTCTGAAGATATCAGAAAAATATAATATATCTTTTACATGACAATCTTCCTGTTCAATAAGCAATCTTAAATGATACTTGCCTTCTTTCAAAAAATGGCTCTCAAAAGGTAGTCTACCTGTAGAATCTGCCAGGGTAAAAACAGCATCTGATACAGCTAGACTGAAAACAAATTTATAGTTTAAATAAAATTGAAACTTTCTTTAATAAATATTCAAAAATTATGCCAACGTTAAATATGAAATTAAACATTGAAAAAATATTAATCCCACTGATATGTATATGAAATTATTTTTTAGTATAAATCAGAGTTGTGATGCTCAATCCACTGTACGCTGATCTCAATATTTGTAAAAGAAATTATATCTTCAGTTGCACTCTAATTTTCCTTTGTTGCTATCAGTTATATTTATTCTCATCATTGAGTAATTTACAACAAAAACATAAATATATGCTTAAATAGTTGGGATTAGGTTGAGAGAATTCAGAAAATATACACCAGACTTTTTAATCAGACACACAAAAAGAAAAAAAAAAAGCGAATAGAGCACAACTGTTGGACCAACTCATGTAGTGTGTCTTCTTGTTGTAAGGCTTTCATGCTTCATGAAAGCCTGAAATATGCAGTCATGCTTTTGCTCAAGCAGAATGCTATTTATTATTGCACTCTTTGTTGTATACAGCTATCAGTAATGGTATTCGGAGATTTTTTTTTTTTTTTTAAGAAAAGCACAAACATGAAAAGTATTAGAATAAATAGTACTTAAGTACCATGCAAGGATTGAAGGCTGAGAAGACAAAAGATACTTGTTGACATTAGACTTAAATTTCTATAGATTATAATTTTTAGGAAATACATGTGAATAAAGATTGTTCCAGAGAACAAAAGTAGAGTGAATAAATAAGGGCGAAAAAAAACAGTGGTTCTGTGAGTTTGGAGTTGGACAGTGAATAGATGCAGAATATGTTTCAACTGGCTTGGAAGACAATAGTGGAATTACAGATGCCAATTCAGAAGAAGAGTGCCTATGGAAGTATCTAAAGAAATGGCATGCAGAAAACCGAACATCTATGACAGGAGTGGCCAATTTAATTTGTGATGCGAACTACTTTTTTCCTTCAAAATTTGCCGCAATCTACCATCTCAAAAATTTCATTCACAAGGTGCACAAATCAAAGGATGACTGTATATTTAAAATTTGTCGTGATCGACCAAAATTAAATCCGTGATCGACTCATTGGCCACCCCTGATCTATGACAGAGAGAGAGAGAGAGAGAGAGAGAGAGAGAGAGAGAGAGAGAGAGACTTTGTTAAAGAAGAGTCATTAATTAACATAACTACCATAATTTTAATGGAATCTACTACAAGTTTGAGAGATGTTTCAGGGGGCCACTAGCCTAAATCACCAAAGGTGTCAAGACTAATACTCAGGATTTCTAAGAGGTACAAACTAAAGGTTATAATGATTTATGCACCACCATCGAGCCATGATGATGAAGAGGTTGAAGAAATGTACACCGAAATTGAGAGTCTTCTAGATGACTTTTCTAGATGAGCAGAAAATCCACTACACTATTATTATGGGGGACTTCAATGCTAAGGTTGGAAAAAGACAAAACAGCGCAGAAAGGGGAACTATAGGAGATTTTGGAATTGGTGAAAGAAATGAAAGAGGCAAAAGACTTGTGGAATTTGCAGAATCTCAAGGATCATCAATAATGAACATTTTTTTCAAGAAAAGGGTGAACAGAAAGTGGATATGGAAGAGTCCAAATGGATTAACAACTAATGAAATCGACTTCATCCTCACTAAGAGAAGATATACTGTGAATGATGTTACCGTCCTGAATAAGGTAAATTTTTGGAAGTGATCACAGAATGGTAAGATGTACACTTGATATAGATGTAGGAAAGGAAAAAACTAACTTGAGTAAATAATACAAAGATCTTTGAGATACCAGAAGAGGAGAAAAAGCAGTATGTACCGGAACTTAAGAACAAGTTTGAGCTTCTCCAGACTGCTCAGGACCAAGATATCGATGAGGAATATTACAACTTTCTGAAAGTGATAAAGCCCAAGAAACCTATAGGGAAAAAGAAATCAAAATAAGAAAAAATTAGTCAAGAAACACTTATGATGAACCAAAGGCGAAAAATGAAGAGCAAGATAAACAATGACAAGGAGAAAATTGAGTATACTGAGTTATGCAAAGCCATTAGAAAGAGACTCATAGAGGACTTAAGAAGATTTAACACAAGAAAAGTAGAACAAGCATTAAGGGAAAACAAAGAATTCAAATCAGCAGCCATGAGCAGTAATACAGAAAGACAAATGATACTGAACCTGAAGAATAGAGATGGTGTACTTATAAATAGCAGAGAAGGCATAATTCAAATAGCAGAAGACTACTATAGATTTTTTTTTTTTTTTTTTTTATGTAGTTGTTGGCGCATAGGCTTCTGTGGCCATAATGCACCTCCCAAGGTTTTTGCAGTACTTTGATCCAAGCCCGAGGCGGGAATCGAACCCGCGACCTTTGGGTTGCCAGGCAGGCAACCCAAAGGTCGCAGGTTCGATAGAGAACTTGTATAATTCTCTACTACTATAGAGAATTATACAAGGAGCAAGGGAATGATGTCAGCAGTGGGGAAGATGGATTGCAAATTAGCAACACATACGACATACCCAATATTCTTCCTGATGAGGTAGAACATACATTGAAGAAAATGAAGAATCAGAAAGCCCTGGGGGAAGATGAAGTTACTGTAGAGTTGTTAAAGTTACATAACTAGTTTACATAGGTGCATGTAATGTCAGTTTCCTAGTTAGTTCCTAACTAGGAAACTGAATTAAACGGAATTTTGGACATTAAATTTAATCACCATGGAAAATTACCTTACAGTTAGGTAAGTTGGAATGGGAAACGTCAATTTCAAAGAAAAGGAGTCAAAAGTTTCTGAATTGAGTTGGGAGGATGATAGTGGCAACAGATGAATTTGGTAGATGATGGACACAGAGAATTAAGCCAGAGGAAATTCCAAATTGGAAATCTCTAATAAGGAATATCAGAATAGACATAAACAAAAGTACCACCATCGAAGTGAAAAAAATCAGAGTGAATAATTAGGACAAATAAGATGGATAGTAGTTGAGGCAGTCGAGAATTGGGATTCTGTCAGAAAAAAGTAAGCAGTACTTGGTAGACTGTAGGAGACAACACATATTTGAAATGAATGAGGAAGTTTTGAGAGGCTCCATTGCAAATAAGTTTATTCTATCAATGCATTCAGTAGAGGGGAGAGGGCATGTATAAATTAATGAAATATGGCATAGATACACACAGCAAGAAAATATACACCCCTTGAATTAATATGAAATTATGAACTCCTTGAATTAATGTGGCCTCAACAATGCCACCCAAATACACATTACTCGGACTTCCACCAGGAAAAATGTTTTGCATTAGTAGAAGCATACGATACAAGAAAGCAAGCTTATGCAGCATCAGCAAAAAAAAAAAAAAAAAAAAAAACACCCTCCCATTTCACCCCTCCATTCGTTCCAATTGCCTGTCTAGCTCAGCCTTAAATTTATTTAGGCTATTAGATTCCACAACAAAAGATGGAAGCCTGTTCCACCAATCAGCTACCCACTGGCTAAAGGCAAACTTCCCCACATCTATTCTACAACTATCTTTCTTCAATTTGAAACTGTGCTCTCTCTCAGGTTCTTAGTCTGAGCAAGAGGAAGAATCCCATCAGCATTCAGCTTGCTCAATCCATTCAAGGCCTTATACACCTCAATGAGATTACCTTGCAGGTGCCTACTCTCCAGGTGCAGCAATTTGCAGAACTTAAGCCTTTTTTGGTAAGAGCACCCCTTTGTTCCCCCTCACCAATCTTGTTGCCCTTCTTTGAACTCGTTCTAGCAACTCCACATCCTTCCTAAAATGGGGCCTCCAGACCTGTAGACAATACTCTAGGTGCAGCCTGACTATTGCCTTTTATAACGGGATAATCACCTCCCTGTCCCTGCTAGCAAATCAGTCACTAGATGGCAGAGTAGTTGCAGCAAGATTAACTACTAGCTGATCTGGATGACTCCTAGACAATTACCAGAGATTCATTCCACTTGACTACTTAAGGTCCATCCTGCAAAAACTGTTTCAGAGCTGTACCCTAGAAATATAAGGAATATTGGGTCTTGCAGTGATGTCTATCAAAGCCTCAAAAGCCATCATTCATATTGTATAACAGAAAACAAGTGGTTGCTAGAGCTTTAGAAATGATTTCACCACTTCAAATTCCAATAAAAACCTGATGGTAATGCTGTGCATGAGAGTCATCTACCACCTAATATTTCCTGGTAATAAAAAGGGGTTTAGGTGTGGTGTCCACACCACAGATCAGCATTCTGATGTGTGGTGTGGACACCACACCTAAACCCCTGCTTATGTTGGTTTGCACCCAGGAGTGAACCAACAAGAACAGGGGCTTTACACACGAGTGGTTGCCTCCAGTACACTAGGCGATGTTTGTTATTTGTTATTTGGTTATTAGGAGCACTAGCAACTAAGGCCATATTGCTCCGGGATATGTGGTGGTCATTCCCTGACATTTACGCATCTTCCGTATTTGGTGGTGACGGGCTCGAACCCCGGTTAGTTAGTTAGTTAGTTATTTGGTTTTTAGGAGCATTGGCAACTAAGGCCATATTGCTCCGGGATATGCGGTGGTCATTCCCTGACCTTTACACATCCTCTGTATTTGGTGGTGACAGGCTCGAACCCCGGTCTAATCAAGAAGCATGTGCTATGCACTGCTGCTCCTTCCCACCTGGCTACAGAGGCGCCTCGAACCCCGGTCTAATCAAGAAGCGTGTGCTACGCACTGCTCCTCCTTTCCACCTGGCTACGGAGGTGCCGGTACACTAGGGGAACAGTTTATAATGGTGCAAGTGGAGAATTTACTTGCAGAAGAATCACCAAAATTTGGTCAACTTAATGCACGAGCCTGAACTGAAATTAATTCCTTCAAAGTGGTTTGGACTACCAGGAAGTAAACCGTATTCTGCCATACATAGAAAAATGTCTGTGCAGAGCTTTGGGGATTGTTATGGAAGCATATGATAGAATTGTCTAAGCCGAGGATGCAGAGATATTGCAATATTGCACTGAAATCATTGATAAAGGTTATGATGGTGGTGGTGTGGGAACCTGTTAGGTGATTAGTGTGTTGGTAAGAGTTTGTTTGTTTGTTTGTTTGTTATTTGGTTTTTAGGAGCATTAGCAACTATATTGCTCCAGGATATGCGGTGGGTATTCCCTGACCTTTCCTCATCCTCCATATTTGGAGGTGATGGGCTCGAACCCCGGTCTAATCAAGAAGCGTGTGCTACGCATTGCTGCTACTTCCCACCAGGCTACGGAGGCACCTGTGTTGGTAGGAGAAGAGTACATGATCAGAGATAATTCTCTCTTTGAAAATGTAGACCTGAATGGTCTATACTGTCCTATTTTCAGTTGACATAGGTCAGATAAGTGGGCTTCCTTGAACTGGATCCATTTTTAACAGTTTTATAACAGTGGTTTGGCAGAAATGGATTTTTATATCAGACTAATCAGGATAAGAGGTCATTGCCCAGCAATACAATGCTGGGCCTGACCTGATTTATTTCCATAACTATCCCCAACCAGTTTTGGCTCTTTTAGGTAAAGAAAAAATCTACTTTATACTTGGCCTACATGCTTGTACACAGACTGAAAATTTAACTAATAGTATTGACCGTATAGTGCAAGGAAGCCACAGACTTTTGCAGCACCAGCAAAAACAAAAGAAATAAATAAAAAAAAAAAAAAAAAAAGTAGATAAGAAAATACAAATTATATGCTTCCTTCCTCACACACTGATAACTATACAGCGGACCTTTGAATTTATTCAAACTTTCAGCCTCAACTACCTGAGAGGAAAACTTGTTTCAGCAATCAACAATGCATTGGCTAAAAGAAAACTTCCTACAATCCAATTTGTTCTTATTGCTTAATAACAGGAGAGATTGTTTCTACAGGGATGGGATACACTAAAATAGAAAGGGTGCCAGAATATTTGCTGATGCAATTTAGGCAATGTTAGGAGGGTCAGAAAACTGTTAGCTTAGTGGGGGATTCACAGATGAACAGATTACCAGTAGCTGCAGGCATCAGTGAAAGCGATTCGTGCGCTGCTTCGAATGAAATGAGCAGCAGCCTTAGAAAGCAAGGTGCTGGGAATTCCCATGACTGATGGGAGTTATCATGGAACAAGTAAATACATGGGCTGTGTTAGGATAACTAAGAGTAAGAATAGGCGCATGTATACTTGCATGTACACCAATGCTAGCAGCTTAGTAAATAAATTTAATGAATTTGAGGTGCTGGTCAAGATATCAAAGGCAGATACTGTTAGGATATCAGAGATGTGTCACACACATATAAGGAATGCAGATTTGGAAATTTTGGGAGTACAATGTGTAGAAAATATAGACAGCGAGGAGGGGTAATGATGTTAGTTAAGAAACACACAAAATCTAAGGAAGTGTATCCAACTGACATGGGTGGACAGTGAAATGTTGAGTCAGTTTGTGTGACATAATCACTGGGAAAGCAAAATTGAGAGTAGGAGTATGCTATATGCCTAATCACTCAATTGAGCACAATGAACAACTATACAGAGAAACAGTGGGCTAGAAAATCAGATTGTTTTATAATGGGGGAGTTTCACTTCCCAGATATTGACTGTAACTTGTGGGTTGGTCACTCACACGTTAGAAAGGCTTTTGCAGATTTATTGGATGATTGTTTTCTGCGGCAGCATGTTCAAGAGGCAACTAGGGAGAGAGTAATACTCTTGATTTAATTATGAGTAGTAATTCTTCATGCATTAAGAACCTGCAGATAAAGGAACCACTAGGTGGCAGTGACCACAGTGTGCTAATGTGGAATTACCTTAAAGATGTTTTACCTTAAATGGAAATTGTTTTTGCTTTCCTAAAAAAAATTAAAAACTGTCTGAGACTAGTGGTCTCAGACAGTTTTGAAATTCCATACAATGGGATCAACTAATGATGTTACCAACAGCAAATTCTAAATAAGAAGCATTTAAGGAAGTAATCTTGGAAGCTACGAGGATTTTTGTCCAAACTAAGAAATACCATTCAAGGTTTAGGCCTAAATAGATGGTAGATGAACTAATGAAACTTGTGGCAGAGAAGAAAAATGCATGGGATGCATAAAAATTATCATGTGACACAGAAGGCTTTGGTAGATATAAGCTAGTCTGTTAAAGTGACAAAGAAGGATAGGCAAGCGAAGGCAGATTATGAGAAATGGCAAAGGATGCAAAGAAAAACAGCAAAAACATCTTTACTTAAGTAAACTCTAGAACAGTGCTTCTCAAACTTTTTTGGATCACCGCCCTCCCTAAAACAAAGGCCCTCGCCAGCTCTTTTTTTTTAGCCCACCAATATAAAGTGAAGCTAAATAACTGAAATGGATATTTGTCTGTTTGCCTCCAAAAACGTAAATGCAGCCCTGCATGTATGTGTGTGAATTATAAAGAAAACTATTTACTGCACTTTATTCCTTCTTCGTAAAAAATTACAACTACATAAAAATGAAGTCAGTTATAGTCACTTAAATTAAGTCATAAAAATTAAAGTTAATTACATAAATAAGTCATGATATTAATGGAAATCGTTAATTATATTTTAATATTTAATGTGATGGATGAGCTTGGTGGAGATTTATTAGCTTATCAATATTAGGTTTAATATCTGAAGTTTTCTGAAGTCGTAAATTGCCACGTTTAACAACATCCAGACAATTTCTTTGTTTTGTCAGCAATTGAGATACAGCACTGAAACCGGTTTCGACTAGATATGTTGTAAAAGAAATAAGTAATTTTTTTACAATTCCCCACAATGCAGGATAATGGTCAGGGATTTTCTTTTGTAACCAAAATTCCTGATATGTATTTTGAAATTATTGCTTCAGTTCAACTTCATTTTGTAACTCAATCAATTCTTCTTCTACAAAACGTTCACCATTGTCATTATTTAAAAAAGGATTTATAACCCAATCTGGAATTTTCAAATTAAGGAGATCTTCGAACCTTTCCTGCATATCTCTGTGCAACATTTCTAGATGATTACAAAAGGTTAGTAGAGTTTCATCGGCTATTTTTTTCTTTTTTCTCTATTTCCAACAGATTTGGAGATAGTTACAATTCGTGTCATCCTACGTTGCGCATAAAAAGCTTTAATTTTGAAATAAATGCTGAAATTTGAGTTTTTTCCTTAATAATAGTTACATCTTGTCCTTGTAAATGTAAGTTCATTGAGTTGAGTTGAATCTAGTAAATAAATCTGCAAGATAAACAATATCAGTTTTCATTTTCTTGAGGTCATTACTAAGGTCGTTGTTCCTATCTTCAAAAAACTTGACAACAGTATCAAAGAGTTCATAAAATCTGTTGAGACAGTTGCCTTTTGACAGCCACCAAACCTCGGAATGAAACTCAAAATCTTCACTGTTTTGATCACAAATCTTTCGAAATATACGATCATTCAAAGAATGTGCTTTAATTTTGTTTATAGCAGTAATAACAGTTTGTAGAGAATTGTACAGTTGATCACCAAGTTTTTTCGCAATTAAATGCTGACGGTGAATGACACAATGAACACTAATAATATTTGGCACAGCATTTTTTAAATAAGCCATAAAACCCTTGTAACGGCCAATCACTGATGGTGCTCCATCCACCCCCTGTCACTCCCTTTCATGCCTAACGCCCCCATGGATAATTCAAATGCCCCCAGGGGGCGATATCGCCCACTTTGAGAAGCACTGCTCTAGAAGGAAGGGATGTATCAGATTGGTCCACTTGATATCGATGGTTCGATTGTTGATGACCCTGCTCAGTTAGCTGACAAACTGAATGAGTATTTTGTATATACAGGAAACCCTTGATTAATGCGGTTTTGAACAATGCGGTTTTAATTAGTGCGAAAAATTTTTTTGATACTATCCCCTTAATATATGCGTTATCAAATTTGATTAGTGCGCTGTTTTTTTCTTGCGGTGCTTGGCAACTCACAACGGCGCCTAAAGCGGCAAATACGTGACACGCACTCACCAGGGTCTTCTAACTTAAATGAATGGGAATCGACTCCAAAATGCTCGACAGCAGCACCCCATACCACTCTGAAATTGAAATTTGCTCTGGTAACTCATATTCTTTTATTATTTTATTATTAATATTAAACTTCTTTAATATTATGATATTAAAGAAGCAGTTGAGAACATACACAAATTGTGGGAAGAAATGACGAACAGCTGCATGAGAGCTGTCTGGCAGAATCTTTTGCCTGAATGCGCAAATGATTTTTGCTGTTTCATTAATCCTGTCAACAAAGTTATTGATGAAATTACTACAATTGGAAAAGACCTCGGCTTTGAGGAAGTAGATTCAGAAAACGTTAGAGAATTATTGGAATCGCATTCAAAAGACTTGAACTATTTAATACACTTTAAAAAGCAAAAGAACTCATACTAGAGATTGATCCAGATGCAGAGAGAAGCATGAACGTTCGGTGAGGGTTAGATAAGCAAATTGATTGTTATCGCAAAATCATGGAGGAAAGGAAGAAAGCCACCACTGTTCAATTGAAGTTAGATAAGTTTTTTTTGCAAAAAATAAAATTTAAATCATACTATCTTTTTTTAAATTTATTCCTTAATAATTTAAGAACTATGCAGTGCATTATAGGTACGTATTGAGTAAGAAAAAATATATTTTTACAATTTCATAATTTTCAAGGATTCATTATAATTATTCCCATTGTTTCTTAAGTTTGATTAGTGCGGTTTTAATATGTGCGGTATATTTCAAGGATTCATTAACCGCACTAATCAAGGGTTTCCTGTACATTCACACATGAGGAAGTGGAGGCCAGAAGCTTATCAAACGTTAGCAGGGAGCTAAATGATTTTCTAATAGCTGAGAGCAAAGTGGAAGAAAAATTGTTGAATTTAACATAAAAAAGACACCTAGAGTGGATGGGATCTATCCAGTTATAATAAAGGAGGCAGCAAACCCTTAACCATAATTATGAAAGCCTCCTTGGATTTGGGAGGTCCCCATGGACTGGAGGGTAGCAAATGTGTTCCGATTTCACAAAAGGGATCAAAGGGTGACACGAGTAATTACAGACCTGTTAAATTAACTTCTGTTTCAGGGGAAATAATAGTCACTGGTTAAAGAAGCGCTGCAGGATCATCTAGACAAGATTGCATTTAAAGTTCAGACTCAGCATAGATTTCTTAAGGGAAAGTCTTGCCTGACCATTTTGATTGGATACTATGATATGGTCACAAAGGAACTAGATGTAAAAAATTATTTTGATATCATAAACTTGGATTTTAAGAAAGCTTTTGATATTGTTGCACGTGGAAGCCTACTGTACAAATTGGAGCAGTATGGCATTTAAGGGCAAGTTGCTGTAATGGATAAAAGGATGGTTGATTTGGAGAAGACAGAGTGGTAATGAATGGACACTTCTATTTGTGGACTAATGTTATTAGTGGAGTCCCCCAGGGTTCAGTCTTGAGCACAGTGTTGTTTTCTAAATTTATCAATGATATCCGTGAAGGTATATTAGGGTTAAAGTCTAAGTTTGCAGATGACATGAAGGTTGGCAGAATGCAGGATGGAAGCCTCCTTAACAATTCTTGTTGACGGAAATGAACCATAATTTGCCAAGCTGGTATTCAAGCCAGGGGCTTGAATCTCGGTCAACTAAAAGAGCGTGTAGTACTGAACTCCCGCTCCTGACCACTTGGCCATGGCTGAAACAGGATCTAGAAAAGTTGGGCAGATGGAATGAGAGGTGGTGACTGAAGTTTAACACTGACAAATGTAAAGTACTGAATATGGTTAGCAGCAACCCCAGAGTAAGGTACCAACTGTGTGGTTCTACACTCAGGGTAGTAAAGAATGAAAAGGACTTCGGACAATTGTGCAGTCAGATATGAAATCTTTTGAGCAGTGCAGACAGGCTGCAAGAGTAGAGCTTGTTGGCTTGTCAATAATATACAGAAATTTTGTTAGCAAGGATAAGGAGGTGTTGTCCCCTTGTATAAGGCAATAGTTAAGCAACACCTTGAGTACAGCATACAGGTCTGGAGGTCTCATTTTAGGAAGGATGTAGAGCTTCTGGAACAAGTACAGAGAAGGGCAAAGAGATTGGTCAGGGGAACAACGGGTTGCTCTTACCAAGAAAGACTTGAGTTATACAAATTGCAGCAACTGGATTCAAAAAATGTACCTATGATTCACAAAAGAAAAAACAGACAATTCTCCTCTCCTGAGCCAAAGCATTCCTGATACTTTTATTTTGCTGCTCTTGTTTTCTGCAGTATTCTAGATTAGCTTTAATTAAAAATTTCTACATTTGCAGAGGCATATCATGCAAGCTTAAAGGGGGCTTAGAGGGGAACAGGCATTCTGTGTGTTATCAGACACAGTCTAAAACACTGATGGATTCAATATCTTTCTATTTCAAAAGATTTAGGAGACGTCCAGTTGGCCTGCCTCACTAAAATCCACTCATTCACACCTTCTCGATGTTGTTTGTTTGTTGTTTGGTTTTTAGGAGCATTAGCAACTAAGGCCATATTGCTCCGGAATATGCGGTGGTCATTCCTTGACCTTTCCGCATCCTCCATATTTGGTGGTGACGGGCTCGAACCCCGGTCTAATCAAGAAGCGTGTGGTATGCACTGCTGCTCCTTCCCACCTGGCTACGGAGACGCCGCACCTTCTCGATGTTAAGCCCTGTTACATCACTTAGGTGGCAATGAACGCGTAGAGTGGTTCTCTTCAAGATGCCTGGTCAGCGTGAAGAGGTGGAACAAATTTTGGGAATCAGACTGTTAGATAAGAAGAGGAACACATGGATTAGGCAGCAAACTCAAGTAAAGGAGATTCTTATCAAAACTAAAGAACTAAAATAGTCTTGGGCAGGACACATAGCTTGAAGACATGATGACAGATGGACTAAGAAAATAACAAAATGGTACCCAAGAGGAGCTAGAAGAAAACCTGGAAGCCAATGACAGAGATGGACAGATGAAATTCATGAGTTTGTGGGTAGTAAATGGATTGCTATTGCACAAAACAGAAGGAACAGGAAAGTCGTTGAAGACACCTTCATCCTGCAGTGGATTGAAAATGGCTGATGATGATGATGATCATACAAGAACAAAAGCTTATACAGCTTCAGTCAAAAAAAAATCCCAATTCACACAAACATTTGCTCTAAAAGTTTGTCCAGTTCTTCCTTCAATTTATTAAAGTTAAAGAATTATTTAAGAAGAAAGCAGAATTTATTAATATTAAAGAATTTATGTCCCCTATGGTGAATAATCTGAGCAAGAGGAAGAATCCCATCAGCATTGAGCCTGCTCAAGCCATTCAAGGCCTTATACATCTCGATCAGATCACTTGACAGGTGCCTAGTCTCCAGACACTACAACTTGCTCAACTTATGCCTTTCTTGCAAACAGCTCCCCTTTTTCTTCTCACCAGTCTTGTTAACAGTCTTTGTAATCATTCTAACAACTCTACATCCTTTCTAAAATCAGACCTCCAGACCTGTACGCAGTACTCAAGATGTGTGACCTGACCTGACCATTGCCCTATACAAAGGGATAATCACCTACTTGTCTCTGCTAGAAAAATTCCTTATATGTCATCGACAAGACTTAATAATCTGCAATTGCAGCACATCTGCATTGCTCAGAGAACTACAAATATAACTGCACAATTACCACCAGGTCTTTTTCATTCTCCATTTCACTGAGTGTAGTACCACACAGTTGGTATGTTTTTCTTGGGTTACTGCTACCCATATGCAGTACTTTGCATTTGTCAATGTTAAACTTCAGTTCCCACTTCTCAGCCCATCTGCCTAATTTTTCTAGATCCTGTTGCAGTAGCATACTGCCTTTACTGCCATTAACAACCCTGCAAACCTTTGTATCATCTGCAACCTTGGGCATTAAGCTTGATATAAATTCATTAATATATCATTGATACATAAAGAAAACAACATCCAGCACCAAACCTTGTGGGACTCCACTAATATCATTAGTGCACGTAGAGCAGTGTCCATTGATTACCACTCTCTGTCATCTCCCACTCAACCATCCCTTTATCCATTGTAGCAACTTGCCCTTAATGCCATACTGTTCCAATTTGTACAGCAGTCTTCCATGTGCAACTGTATCAAACGTTTTCCTGAAATCCAAGTATATAATATCAAAATTAATATTTGCATCCAGTTCCTTTGTGACCACATCGTAGAATCCAATCAGATTGGTTAGACAAGTCGTGCCCTTAACAAACCCATGTCGTGTCTGAATTATTACTGCAGTCTTGTTTAGATGATCCTGCAATGCTCTTTTAACCAGTCACTCTACTATTTTCCCCGGAACAGAAGTTAAACTTACAGGTCTATAATTATTTGTGTCAATCTTTCAACCCCCTTTGTGAATTGGGGATACATTTGCTCATCTTCAGTTTGTGGGAACTCCCCTAAGTCCAAAGATGTCTTTATAATCATGGCTAAGGTTTTTCTTATTTCCTTTACTGCTTCCTTGAATATAACTGGATAGATTCCATCCACCCCAGGTGCCTTTTCTTATAACTTCAACAATTTCTTCTGCACTTTGCTTTCCATTATTACAAAATCATTTATCTACCTATTAGACTACTATATTTCTGGCATTATCGTCCCTTAATAACTCCTCCTGCGTGAATGTAGATGCAAAATACTCATTCTGTTTGTCAGCTACCTCAGCATCAAAACAACCATCGATATCAAGTGAACCAATCTGATTCATCCCCTTCCTTCTAGAGTTTATATAAGTAAAGAAGTCTGTGTTGTTTTTCTTTGCATCCAAAGATTTGTGATCAGCCTTTGCATTCCAAACCTCCTTTGTGACTTGATTACAGACTAGCTAATATCTACCATAAGCTTCTGTGTCGCCTGATAATTTATATGCATCCCATGCATTTTTCTACTCTGCCAGGAGCCTCATTAGTTGATCTGACATCCATTTAGGTCTAAATCTTGAACAGTATTTCTTTGTTTGGACAAAAAGCCTAGTAGCTTCCAAGGTTACTTCCTTGAATGCTTCCCATTTAGAATTTGCTGTTGGTAATGTCATCAGTTGATCCCATTGTATAGAATTTAAAAAGTATCTGAGACCACTGTAGTGAACTTTACGAAAGCAAAAACCCTTCCCTTTACATGTGATGGTAGTTACATCTCTAAGTAACCCTACATCAGTACACTGTGATCACTGTCACCTAGTTGCTTCTTTATCTGCAAATTCTTAATGCAAGAATAATCACTACTGATAATCAGATCGAGTATTACTCCCTCTGGTTGCCCCCAAACATGTTGCTGTAGAAAACAATAATCTAATAAATCCACAAATGTCTTGTTAGTGTGCAAGTGACCAACCCACAAGTTCCAGTCAATATTTGGAAAGTTAAAATCTTCCATTACAAGATATACTGCTTTACTAGTCCACTCTTATTTCTCTGCACAATTGTTCATTGTACTCGTCAGAGTCATTGGGTCTATAACATATTCCCTACTCGCATTTTCCAATTCTCAGTGCTTATGTGACACCATACTAACTCAACATTGCAGTTCCACCAATGTTAACTGGATGTGCTCCCTTAGATTTTATGTGTTTCTTAACTAAAAACATAACTCCCTCTCCTCTCTTCCCATCCTGTCTATTATTATTGTACACATTGTACTCGCAAAATTCCAATTCTGCACTGCCTATATCTGTGTGACACTATGTGTCTGATATCCCAACAATATCTGCCTTTGATGTCTTGAGCAGCACTTCAAATTCATCAAATTTAATTATTATACTTCTAGCATTGGTGTACATGTAAGTATAGATGCACCTGTTCTTACTCTTTAGTTATCCTAACACAGTCCATGTATTTAATTGTTCAATGATGACTGCCAGCAGCTTTCTAGGCTGCTGCTCATTCTAATAGAAGCAGTGCAAGAATCACTTTCGACTCCACCTGCGGGTACTGTTAATCTTTTAGTCTGTGAATTTGGTCAGAGAAACAACAGAACATAATACTACAGAACAAACAACTCCCCACACACTTTTTAAATCTCTGGCCTGCACAGAGTTCTGTGCCATACAAACAGAGTACACAACACAGATGGGGGAAACCCCCTGGTGTCATCAGACAACTAACACACTTTACACTTGGCCAACACCTAAAATGGTACGAAAACAAAAATACCCAATCTTGACTAATTTCATGCTGCAAACACAAAAATCACATTAAAATTTGTCGACTGACTCTTGTTTTTGAATTACAGTTGGGGTCTCATAATAGCGAGTTACTCTACATTATCAACATGGCAACACCACAATTTCGGTACCAGAATGCTCTTTTAATGGAATCAGCAACTATCGATTTGCTCTGCATCACGTGATAAGTTGTTGTCGCCTCAAAAGCATCTTCAACTCTGTTGCAGTAATCCTCGAATACAGCTAGGTATTGGGTGATTCATTCTCAATTAATGGTTGTTCTCTGTGAGATTGCTACTATTTGCGCAGTATTTGTGTCATGAAAGATTAGTATACCCCATAATTGTGTAAATAGTCTAGATGACTTCTGTTACGTATGTGGAGAAGTCACGTTAATTTGAAGAAACTGTCCCTTAACTCGAGTTGTAACAAAAAAGGCCTACTTGTACTTTTGGTGTAAAGTAAGCAACCAGCACAAAACTGGGCTCCACACATATGCTGAATTACCTGTTCATCAAACTCAACGCATGGGTGAATCGAAAGGGAGATTTTATTCCTTTTGCAGTGCACATGATAGGGAGGAAGCCAACAAATCAAGTCACAGATTCTGTATGCTGCCTCCTATTAGAAAAGGGATGACAATAAAGAAAAATGGCCAGTGACGTACACAAAAATAGCTGTGCCTCATGGTGAAATACTACTTATTCCTTAATCACCCGACCAGCTTTCTATACACTCTAAAGAAGACTCATAATGACCTCATCAGTGATCTCGAACTGCCGAAGTATAAGGCAGAGCTTTTATTCTCGAGGCTACAACAGTGGAATCTTCCAGATCATTCTGTGAAAGTAACAACATTTTGTACTCGAAATAAAGACTACGATAAATTCTATCAAACAGAATGCAAACTCACTGTTGGTAAGGATGTTGATGGTCTAATGGAAACAATGAACATGAGGCAGGTTCCCAAAGAATGGCAACAATCTACAGAAGCTTCTAAGGTTAGTCTTAAGGCTGTGTTATTACACAATGGAAACATGCTGCCTTCAATACCTTGCATATGCCATCCACAAAAAAGAAACATATGCAAACAATAAGAACATACTCTTAGGTGTATACAATCAGAAGTATGAGTGGCAGATATGTGGTGAATTAAAGATAATTGCCATTTTATTAGTATTACAAAAGGGTTGCTCTAGGTATTGATGAGTTCTCTGCCATTGGGATAGTTGTGCCAAGGATATGCACTATGAGAAGAGGAGTTGGCCTCAGCAAAAATCATTAACACCTGAAAACAGGAAGATAGCATTTGAACCTCAGGTAGATCCAAATAAAGTTTTCTTCCACCACTCCACATCAAACTGGGACTCATGGAAAATTTCATGAAGCTTCAAAAGTGGATGGTCCTGCATTTACATACTTGCAAGACAAATTCCCAAAACTTATTACAGAGAAGATTAAAGCAGAGGTATTCATTGGTCCGTAAATAAGGTACCTTTTCAAAGATGAACAGTTCAAACGTGTCCTTAGTGATAGCGAGAAATCAGTGTGGAACGTCTTTCAAAATGTTTTGACAATTTTTCTAGGAAATGTTAAAGCCGGGAACTACAGACAGCTTGTGGAAGATCTCATTACTTCTTACGAAAAACAGATGTGGCTGCAACATGTCACTGAAGATGCATTTCTTGCACTCACACCTGGATTTCTTCCTGCCAAACTGCCATGCCGTCAGCGAGAACATGGTGAGCTGTTCCATCAAGACACTGAAGTGATGGAACAAAGATACAAAAGCAAAGGTAGTGCCATCATGTTAGCTGATTACTGATGGATGGTTAGAAGGGATGCTCCCAAAGCTGAATACAAGTGAAAGGAGAGAAGGGCCCTGTTCGATACAGGTATGTTCATAGCTACATCTTCATCATCATCAGCCATTTTCAATCAACTGCAGGATGAAGGCCTCTCCAGCAACCTTCCAGTTTCTTCTGTTTTGTGCAATGGCCATCCATTTACTACCCACAAACTCATGAATTTCATCTATCCATCTCTGCCGTTGTCTTCCAGGTTTTCATCTAGCTCCTCTTGGGTACCATTCTGTTATTTTCTCAGTCCATCTGTCATCATGTCTTCGAGCTATGTGTCCTGCCCAAGACCATTTTAGTACTTTAGTTTTAATAAGAATGTCCTTTATTTGAGTTTGCTGCCTAATCCTTGTGTTTTTCTTCTTATCTAACAGTCTGATTCCCAATATAATTTGTTCCATTCTTCGCTGTGTAGTTCTCAGCTGCTCTTCCATTCTTTTGGTGAGTGCCCAAGTTTCACTCCCATAAGTCCCTCAGTGGAGTCCCTCAGGGTTCAGTATTGGGTCCATTATTGTTTTCTGTATTTATAAATGATATTGATGATGGTATATCAAGCTTAATGTCCAAGTTTACAGATGATACGAAGGTTGGCAGGGTTGTCAAGGACACTACTGACACTATGCTACTGCAACAGGATCTAGAAAGGTTGAGCAGATGGGCTGAGAGGTGGCAAATGAAGTTTAACATTGACAAATGTAAAGTATTACATATGGGAAACAGCAACCCTAGAGCAACGTATCAAATCTGTGGTACTACACTGACAGTGGTAGAGAATGAAAGGGACCTGGGGGTGGTTGTGCAGGCAGATATGATGTTTTCTGAGCAGTAAAGACGGGCTGCAACAGTAGCTCATGGTGTATTGTCAATGATATATAGGAATTTTTCTAGCAGGGATAAGGAGGTGATTATTCCCTTGTATAAGGCAATGGTCAGACCACACCTAGAGTACTATATACAGGTCTGGAGGCCTCATTTCAAGAAGGATGTAGATATGCTGGAACGAGTACAGAGAAGGGCAACAAGATTAGTGAATGGAACAAGGGGGTGCTCTTACGAAGAAAGGCTTAAGTTTTGCAAATTACAGTGTCTGGAGACTAGGTACCGGCGAGGTGATCTGATAAAGGTGTATAAAGCCTTGAATAGTTTGAGCACGCTCAATGCTGATGGGATTCTTCCTCTTGCTCAGAATAATCACCTGAGGGGGCTTAAATTCAAAGTGAGAAAGGACAGATGTAGGATAGACGTGAGGAAATTTGCCTTTAGCCAGCAGGTGGTTGGTTGGTGGAATAGACTTCCATCCCTTGTCATGGAAGTTGATAACCTAAATAAGTTTAAGGCTCAGCTGGACAGGTATTTCGAACGAACAGAGGGGTGAAGTGGAAGTGGTTATTTTTTATTTATTTATTTTTTTTTTTGGCTGATGCTGCATAAGCTTGCTTTCTTGCATCAAATGCCTCTACTAATGCTAATGCTAAAGTCATGGTGGGGAGTATACACTGGTTCATTATTTTACGTTTCAGACAATCTGGGATATTGCTCCTCAGTATGTGACTATATTTCCTGAATGCCATCCATCCAAAATTTATTCTTCTCGAGTTCCAGCCATTTATCATTATAACAGCTAATGACTTGTCCCAGATAAGTATATGACTCCACCTGTTCAACTACTGCTCCTTCAATCATTGTGTTCCTTTCTGTGGCATACTTGTTCATCATTACTTTTGTTTTAGCCATATTCATCTCTAGTCCAAAATCCTTACCTATGGTGCATAACTGATTAAGATTTTCCTCTAATTCTTTGGGATCGTGGCTTATGACCACAATGTCATCTGCAAATTGTAAATTGTTTAGGTACACTCCATTCACATTGACTCCTTTCTGCGACCAGTCTAATCTTCTGAAAGCTTCCTCGAGGGCAGCAGTAAACAACTTCGGAGATATTGTGTCTCCTTGTCGAACTGCTTTCTTGATTTTAAATTTATTACTGTCTTTGTCTAGTCTAATAAAGGAGGTAGCATTCTCATATATTTTCTTCCAAATCATAATGTATGGGTCATCTATGCCTTGTCTTTCCAGTATCCGAAACACTGCCTTATGCTTTTCATAATCCCCAAATATCAGGCATAATGGTGTTTTATTTTTATTTGCTTTCTCCATTAGCTGTGATATTACGTGAAGGTTATTCATAGTTGAGAATCCTGTCCTAAAGCCAGCTATCTCTTTCAGTTGAATCTCATCAAGTATTCTTTCTAATCTGTTAGTAATGACCCTTGTGAACAATTTGTAGATGTGGGATAACAAGCTAATTGGTCTATAATTTCCAATTTCTGATTTATCTCCTTTCTTATGCAGCAAAACTATGATTGCATTATTCCACTGCTTAGGCGTCACACCTTTTCTAATGCACTTTGTGAATAGCCTTGCCAGTTTTTGTGTTATGTCTCTTCCTCCCAATTTTAACAACTCTACAGTAACTTCATCATCCCCCAGGGCTTTCTGATTCTTCATTTTCTTCAATGTATGTTCTACCTCATCAGGAAGAATATCGGGTATGCTGTATGTGTTACTAATTTGTGATCCATCTTCTCCACTGCTGGCATCATTCCCTTGCTCCTTGTATAATTCTCTACAGTAGTCTTCTGCTATTTGAATTATGCCTTCTCTACTATTTATAAGTACACCATCACTATTCTTCAGTTTCAGTATCATTTGTCTTTCTGTATTACTGCTCATGGCTGCTGATTTAAGTCCTTTGTTTTCCCTTAATGCTTGTTCTACTTTTCTTGTGTTAAATCTTCTTAAGTCCTCTATGAGTCTCCTTCTAATAGCTTTGCATAACTCAGTCTACTCAATTTTCTCCTTGTCAGTGTTTATCTTGCTCTTCATATGTTGTCTTCGGTTCTTCGTTACAAGTGTTTCTTGACTAATTGCCATATAAATATAAAAAACTACTTTTGTCTACATTTTAAGCACTATTTCCATGTTTAGCACCTCAAAATCTATAAAATAAACTTACTTTCATGCCCGCAATAAGATATGACCCAAAATTTGTTGTTCTCTATTATTGCTCTAAAGGCATTACACAATTCTAATGTATTCACCCTCCTGCTGCAATTTACATAATTAATAGAATGCCTGTATCGCCTCAAACTGTCATAGTCCCCTTTCGGAAATTAAAACTTATGCCTTTACTTTTAACAATTGAAACGTCTTTCTTCATCTTTCAACTAACAACTGCGTGATCAGTACCTGCCAATGGTTCCTCTACCATAAGCACTACGATGTCATTCAATTAGTGAGTATGGATAGGGAGTTCTAAAACATGCTTACCACTAATATTTTTTCTAACATGCTGGTAAAAATAATAATCATCTAGTTTATTTTAAAATTTTGTTCACCATGGCAAGTTACCCAAAATAACCACTTGTCGTCCATTTCTTCTACATGCAGAGACTCATAATACTCTTCACAATCCTCTGGTCGATAGATTACTCTCACGCTGATTATACCTCTGCTTTCAACTACCTCACACCATACAGATTGTAGTAGCACTAATAACAGTAATGGCAAATGATACAAGAAAGCAAAACTTACAAAGCATCGCAAAAAATAAAAAAAAATAAAAAAACGCTTCACGCATTCATACCCTTCAAGAATTTGTCTGGACCTCCATGGAATTTATTCAATCCATCCACTTACACAACAAAACATGGGAGCCTGTTTCGACAATCAACCACCCACTGGCTGAAGGAAAGCTTCTACACATCTATCCTGCAACCATCCTTCCTCAACTTGAATTTAAGTGCCCTCATGTGTGTAGTCTCAGCAAGAGGAAGCATACCATTAACATTCAGCTTACTCAATTCATTCAAGGCTTGAACACTTCAATCAGATCTCGAGACGCTGCAATTTGAAGAACCGAGCCACTCTAGGTAAGATCACACATTTGTTCCCTTAACCAATCTGTTTACCTTCCTAAAGTGAGGCCTCCACACCTGTACACAGTACTCAATATGCGGTCTAATGATGATCTTACCCAAAGTAATAATCACTTCCTTATCTTGCTATCAAAGTTTCTGTACATCATTGAAAAAAACCCATGAGCTGCCTGGCAGCATGTCTGACTGCACAATTATCCACAGGTCTTTTTCATTCTCCACTACCCTGAGTGTAGTACCGCACAGTCGATACGTTACTCTGGGGTTACTACTTCTCATATGCAGTACTTTATATTTGTCAATGTTAAACTTCAAATGCTACCTCTCAGCGAATCTGCCGAACTTTTCTCAATCTTTTGAAGTAGCGTATTATCATTAGTGTCATTAACAACCCTGCCAATCTTCGTATCGTCTGCAAACTTGGACGTTAAGCCTGATATACCATCATCAATATCATTAATAATTACAGAAAACAACAATGGACCCAACGATGACCCAGGGGGGAATCCACTAATAATATTAGTCACGAAGAGCAGTGTCCACTGATTACCACTCTCTGTCTTCTCCGCATTCAACCATCCCTTTATCCATAGCAGCAATTTTCCTCCAATGCCACACTGCTCCAATTTGTGCAGCAGTCTTCCATGTGCAACAGTATCCAAACCACATGCATTTCTAAGATCCAAATATATGATATCAAAATTATTCTTTGCATCCAGTTCCTTTGTGACTACATCACAGTATCCAATGAAATTGGTCAGACAAGACTTCATCTTAACAAACCTTCATGCTGAGTCTCGGCTAGAACTCAAGTCTTGTCTAGATGATCCTACAGTGCTTCTTTAACCAGTGCCTGTATTAATTTCCCTGGAACAGAAGTTAAATGAACAGGTCCATAATTACTTGTGTCACCCTCTGATCCTCCTTTGTGAATTGGGTTCACATTTGCACATCTCCAATCCATGGGTACCTCCCCTGAGTCCAAGGAAGATCTCATAATTATGGCTAAGAGTTTGCTTACTTCCTTTGCTGCCTCCTTTAATATAACTGGATAGATCCCGTCACCCCACGTGTCTTTCGTTTGTTTATCTTCAACAATTTCTCTCTGGCATTCCCCTCTCTTAATAACTCCTCATGTGTGAATGTTGATGCAAAATAATCATTTAGTTTGTTAGCTATCTGAGCAGGATCATCAAGAATTGAACCATCGATATCAAGTGGACCAATCTGATTCATCCCCTTCCTTCTA
Source organism: Mastigoproctus giganteus (assembly GCF_048544385.1). Classification (NCBI taxonomy): domain Eukaryota; kingdom Metazoa; phylum Arthropoda; class Arachnida; order Uropygi; family Thelyphonidae; genus Mastigoproctus; species Mastigoproctus giganteus. The sequence continues at coordinate 126,799,288 of NC_143576.1, read as the reverse complement.
GAGTTTACATAAGAAAAGATCTCTTTGCTGTTTTTCTTTGCATCCTTTGCCAAAGATTTCTCTAAATTTGGCTATGCCTGCCTAACCTCCTTTGTGACTTGGTTAGAGACCAGCTTATATCTATCATAGGCTTCCATGTCACCTGTTAATTTATATGTATCCCATGCATTTTTCTTCTCTGCCACGTCTCATTAGTTCATCTGACATCCATTTAGGCCTAATTGGATGTCAGATGATTTCTTAGGCTTTGTATTTCAATATTTCTTAGGCTTTATAAGCTCGATTTTTTGAATCACTAATAATAAATACACACATAATTGCAGGAGTTGGCTTCATATTCATAACATGAATATGAAAGTGCCCGAAAATGGCACTGCAATGAACCAATGCAATATATGTAGTACCTGTGAGAAAAGCAAGCTCATACAGCAACAGCCAAAAAAAAACCGAAAAAAAAAAAAAACATTTCAACCATCTGTTCACTCCAAATGTTTGTCTAGTTCAGCCTTAAATTTATTTAAGCTATCAACTTCCACAACAACAGATGGAAGTTAGTTACAGCAATCAACTACCTGTTGGTTAAAGACAAACTTCCTCACATCGATTCTACAACTGTCTTTCCTCAATTTGAATCTATGCCACCCCGGATTCTTAATATGACCAAGCAGAAGTATTAAGCCTGCTCAAAGCATTCAAGGCATTATATACCTCAATCAGATCACTCCGCAGGCACCTAGTCTCCAGATGCTGCAATTTGCAGAAAGTCTTTCTTTGTAAGTGCACCCCTTTGTTCCTCTCACAGATCTTGTTGCCCTTCTCTGTTCTCGTTCCAGCAACACTACATGCTTCCTAAAATGAGGCCTCCGGACCTGTATCCAGTACTCAAGGTGTGGCCTGACGTTTGCACTATACAAAGGTATAATCACCTCCTTATCATTCTCCACTACCCTGACAATATTACTGACAAAATTTCATGACCTGCTCTGGCAGCCAGACTGCATTGCCCAAAGAACTTCATATCCGATTGCACAATTACCCCCAGGTCTTTTTCATTCTCCCTGAGTGTAGTACCACACGGTTGGTATGTTTCTCTTGGGTTACTGCTACCCAAATGCAGTACTTTGCATTTGTCAATTTTAAACTCAGTTGCCACTTCTCAGCCCATCTGCCTAACTTTTCTAGATCCTGTTGCAGTTGCATACTATCTTTAATGTTATTAACAAACCTTCCAACCTTTGTACCATCTGCAAACTTGGACATTAACACTGACATATCTTCATCAATATCATTAATAAATACACAAAACAATGGGCCCAGCACTAAAGCCTGGGGAACTCCACTAATAACATTAGTCCAAGTAAAGCAGTGTCCATTTATTACCACTCTCTCTGCTGTCTCCCACTCACCATCCCTTTATCCATTGCAGCAACTTGCCCTTAATGCCATACTACTCCAATTTGTACAGCAGTCTTCTATATAATATCGGTGTTTAAATACACCATAGATAACTCTTAATAAACTACAAAGTAGTTGTGGTAGGCATCATTTGCTCTTTCTCATATTGTGCTCTGCCTTCACGACGAGTTGCCATGATATTGCACTACTTCGAATAAGTAACTCTTCACTAATAGAGAAGGCTATTGTTACTTATTCTCAGTTGAGTACCACCACCCAGACAGCACTGTTTCACGGCTATTGGCCGATCATCAGTGGGTGGGTAGGTACCCTGGTAATGCAACCATGACGACCCAGTTGTGAAGTTAATCACACAATATGAGAGATGCCAAGAGGTGTAGATGTCAATATTTAAAATAAATAAATGCACAAGGCATAATACTTTAAGAGTTTTGGTATCTATATAATATCGGTGTTTAAATACACCATAGATAGCCTTCTCTATTAGTGAAGAGTTACTTATTCGAAGTAGTGCAATATCATGGCAACTCGTCGTGAAGGCAGAGCACAATATGAGAAAGAGCAAATGATGCCTACCACAACTACTTTGTAGTTTATTAAGAGTTATCTATGGTGTATTTAAACACCGATATTATATAGATACCAAAACTCTTAAAGTATTATGCCTTGTGCATTTATTTATTTTAAATATTGACATCTACACCTCTTGGCATCTCTCATATTGTGTGATTAACTTCACAACTGGGTCGTCATGGTTGCATTACCAGGGTACCTACCCACCCACTGATGATCGGCCAATAGCCGTGAAACAGTGCTGTCTGGGTGGTGGTACTCAACTGAGAATAAGTAACAATAGCCTTCTCTATTAGTGAAGAGTTACTTATTCGAAGTAGTGCAATATCATGGCAACTCGTCGTGAAGGCAGAGCACAATATGAGAAAGAGCAAATGATGCCTACCACAACTACTTTGTAGTTTATTAAGAGTTATCTATGGTGTATTTAAACACCGATATTATATAGATACCAAAACTCTTAAAGTATTATGCCTTGTGCATTTATTTATTTTAAATATTGACATCTACACCTCTTGGCATCTCTCATATTGTGTGATTAACTTCACAACTGGGTCGTCATGGTTGCATTACCAGGGTACCTACCCACCCACTGATGATCGGCCAATAGCCGTGAAACAGTGCTGTCTGGGTGGTGGTACTCAACTGAGAATAAGTAACAATAGCCTTCTCTATTAGTGAAGAGTTACTTATTCGAAGTAGTGCAATATCATGGCAACTCGTCGTGAAGGCAGAGCACAATATGAGAAAGAGCAAATGATGCCTACCACAACTACTTTGTAGTTTATTAAGAGTTATCTATGGTGTATTTAAACACCGATATTATATAGATACCAAAACTCTTAAAGTATTATGCCTTGTGCATTTATTTATTTTAAATATTGACATCTACACCTCTTGGCATCTCTCATATTGTGTGATTAACTTCACAACTGGGTCGTCATGGTTGCATTACCAGGGTACCTACCCACCCACTGATGATCGGCCAATAGCCGTGAAACAGTGCTGTCTGGGTGGTGGTACTCAACTGAGAATAAGTAACAATAGCCTTCTCTATTAGTGAAGAGTTACTTATTCGAAGTAGTGCAATATCATGGCAACTCGTCGTGAAGGCAGAGCACAATATGAGAAAGAGCAAATGATGCCTACCACAACTACTTTGTAGTTTATTAAGAGTTATCTATGGTGTATTTAAACACCGATATTATATAGATACCAAAACTCTTAAAGTATTATGCCTTGTGCATTTATTTATTTTAAATATTGACATCTACACCTCTTGGCATCTCTCATATTGTGTGATTAACTTCACAACTGGGTCGTCATGGTTGCATTACCAGGGTACCTACCCACCCACTGATGATCGGCCAATAGCCGTGAAACAGTGCTGTCTGGGTGGTGGTACTCAACTGAGAATAAGTAACAATAGCCTTCTCTATTAGTGAAGAGTTACTTATTCGAAGTAGTGCAATATCATGGCAACTCGTCGTGAAGGCAGAGCACAATATGAGAAAGAGCAAATGATGTACCACAACTACTTTGTAGTTTATTAAGAGTTATCTATGGTGTATTTAAACACCGATATTATATAGATACCAAAACTCTTAAAGTATTATGCCTTGTGCATTTATTTATTTTAAATATTGACATCTACACCTCTTGGCATCTCTCATATTGTGTGATTAACTTCACAACTGGGTCGTCATGGTTGCATTACCAGGGTACCTACCCACCCACTGATGATCGGCCAATAGCCGTGAAACAGTGCTGTCTGGGTGGTGGTACTCAACTGAGAATAAGTAACAATAGCCTTCTCTATTAGTGAAGAGTTACTTATTCGAAGTAGTGCAATATCATGGCAACTCGTCGTGAAGGCAGAGCACAATATGAGAAAGAGCAAATGATGCCTACCACAACTACTTTGTAGTTTATTAAGAGTTATCTATGGTGTATTTAAACACCGATTTTATATAGATACCAAAACTCTTAAAGTATTATGCCTTGTGCATTTATTTATTTTAAAAAAAAAAGCAGTCTTCTATGTACAACAAAATCAAAAGCTTTCCTGAAATTCAAGTATATGGATTTCGGGATTTCTATAATCCAAGTTTGAACCATTACTGCAGTCTTGTCTAGGTGATACAGTATCACCTCTTTAACCAGTGACACTATTATTGTCCCCAGAACAGAAGTTAAACTAACACGTCTATAATGATTTGCGTCACCCTTTGAACCCCCATTGTGAATTGGGGATACATTTACACATCTCCAGTCCATGGGGACCTCCCCTAAATCTAAGAATGCTCTCATAATTATTGTTACGGTTTGCTTACTTCCGTTGCTGCCTCTTTCAAATATAACTGGATAGAATCTGGGGCAGATGGATAGAATCCATCTGCCCCAGGTGCCTTTTTTATGATTAACTTCAACAATTTCTCCTTCACTTTGCTCTCAGTTATTACTAAATCGCTTAGCTCCCTGTTAGTGTTTGATGAACCTCTGTTATTCCCCTCCTTGAATAACTCCTCATGTGTGAATGTAGATAAAAAATACTCATTCAGGTTTTCAGCTACTTGAACAGGATCATCAATAGTTAAACCATCTATATTAAGTGGACCAATCTGATACATCCCCTTCCTTCTAGAGTTTACATAAGTAAAGAACTCTTTGCTGTTTTCCTTCACATCCTTTGCCAAAGATTTCTCGTAATCTGCCTTTGCCTGCCTAACCTCCTTTGTGACTCAATTACAGAATAGCTTATATCTGCTGTAGGCTTCTGTGTCACCTGATAATTTATATGCATCCTATGCACTTTTCTTCTTTGCCTCATTAATTCATTTCACAGTCATTTAGGCCTGAATTGAACAGTATTTCTTAGCTGGTTTAAAAAGCCTAGTAGCCTCCAATATTAAGTGTCTCAAGGCCACCATTTACAATTCGCCATTGGTAACATCACGAGTTGATCCCACTGCATAAATATAAAAACTGTCTGAGACCACTGTAGTCACCTTTACGAAAACAAAAACTCTTTCCTTTTCCCTTGATGGTAGTTACATCTTTAAGTAAATCACACATCAGTACATTGTGATCACTGTCACCTAGTGGTTCCTTTATCTCTAAATTCTTAATGCCTGAATAATCACTGCCAATAATCAGATCAAGAGTATTATTCCCTGTGGTTGCCTCTCGAACATGTTTCTGTAGAAAACAATCCTCCAATAAATCCACAACAGTCTTGCCAGCATGTGAGTGACCAACCCACAAGTTCCAGTTAATATCTGGAAAGTTAAAATCCCCCGTTACAAGATATTCTGATTTACTGGCCCACTCTATTTCTCTGCACAACTGTTCGTTGTACTCATCAGAGTCATTAGGCCAATAACACACTCCTATTCTCATTTTCCCTTTCCCAGTGTTAATGTCACACCAAACAGACTCAACATTGCACTGTCCACCCGTGTCAACTGTATGCACTTCCTTAGATTTTGTGTTACTTAACTAACAGCATAATCCCTCCAGCCTTCTACCCTGTCTATCCTTTCTATACACATTGTACTCCCCAAATTCCAATTCTACACTGCTTATACACTGAGTGATCACTGAATTATGACCATTCCTATGTAAACTGAATGCAATCCGTTGACCACAAGAGTGCACCATTAGTCGACTTATGTAGCATAGATAAGGTGTCAATGGTTTAGTAGGTAGTAAAATTCCGAGCATGATGGGTAAAAGGAACGATTTATCAGACTTTGATAAAGGACAGATTGTGGGAGCTTGACGAGCTGGTGCCTCGATTTCCCAAATGGCTGAACTAGTGGGGTGTTCGAGAGCCGCTGTTATTAAAGTGCACCAGGACAAGCATCAAAATGGTCAAATAATGAGCCGGCGGCAACACTGCAAATGTCAGCAAAAGGTTAATGTTAGAGATGAGCGCCGGGTCTACCGACTCGCACAAGCGAACAGGTTGGTTGGTTGATTGATTGGGGATTTATTTGGCACTTCAGCATCTGTGGCTATAGTGCACTAGGCGAACAGGTGTAGCACTGTTGAAGAGTTCACTACCCAATACAACAGGGCCCACCCCAGAACAATATATGGCATGACCATGCGTCGCACGCTCACACATACGGACCATTCCAGGAGATAACACCTGTGGCAACCTCTTATAACCAAGGTTCATCGACATAAAAGACTCGCCCGGTGCAAAAAGTATGCAAGTTGAACATTAGAAGGTGTGCCGCATTTCAGTTGGATGAGTCACATTATTTACTCCACACCACGGATGGTCGTGTACAGATTTGGCGTCAACAACATGAGACTCTACGTCCATCATGCATGGTATCAAAAGTACAGGCCAGTGGAGGCAGTTGTATGGTGTGGAGCATGTTTCACTGGCAGGAACTTGGACCCCTGGGGCATGTGGAACAACGTATCACTGGTCTCTGCTATCGTCAACTGCTTTCTGACTGTGTACACCTCGCTATGTTAAACTTTTTCCCGAATGGTGTCTTTTGAGATGACAACGTGCTGAGCCATCAGGCACTTGATGTACAGGAATAGTTTGAGGAAGACAGTTGTGACTTCCAGCATATCAAGTGACCTCCGAACTCCCCAAATATCAATCCCATAGAGCACTTGTGGGACACTATGGAGAGGCATATCAGGTGACTGGATACACCAATCGGCACCATACCTGCATTTCGGGCCGCATTACACATAGCTTGGTTAGCCATACCTCCAAACACTTCCAACATCTTGTTGAATCAATGCCACATCGTATAACTGCTGTACTGAGGGCAAAAGGAGAATCTACGAAGTTTGGTTGGTGGTCATAATTCAGTGATTACTCAGTGTATCTGTGTGACACAATGTCTCTGATAGCTCAACAATATCTGCCTTTTATGCCTTGATCAGCACCACAAATTCATCAAATTTATTTACTATACTTCTAGCATTGATTTACATGCAAGTATGCAAGTATACACTTGTTCATACTCTTAGTTACCCTAACACAGCCCATCTATTTAGTTATTCCATGATGACTCCCAGCAGCAACTGAAATCTCCAGCAACTTGCTCTCTAGGCTGTTGCACATTACAATCGACACAGTGTAAGAATCACTTTCACCTCTGCCTATGGCTACTGTCTGTGAATCCCCCCAAGCTAACAGTTTTCCGACCCACCTAACACTGCCTGGATAGCATCTGTAAATATTCTTGCACCCTTTCTATTTAAGTGTATCCCATCCCTGTAGAAGCAGTCTCTCCCGTCAGCAAGCACAGACCACAGAGGGAAAGTGCTAAGAATACAGGTATAAGCATAACAAGACTGTGAATATCACAATCTCAAGGCAATAAGAGGCATTGCCAAACAGGAAGAGAGCAAACTGCAAGGATATCTATGATTATTTCCCTGAATGCTTCCCATTTAGGATTTGCTGTTGCTAACATCATCAGTTAACATCCCACTGCATAGAATTTTAAAACTGTCTGAGTCTACTGTAGTCAACCTTACAAAATAAAGCCTTTTCCTTGACAGCAATTATGTCTTTAAGTAAATTTTACATCAGTACACTATGATCGGCGCCTCCTTAGCCAGGTGGGAAGGAGCAGCAGTTCATAGCACACGCTTCTTGATTAGACCGGGGTTCGAGCCCGTCACCACCAAATACGGAAGGTGCGGAAAGGTTAGGGAATGACCACCGCATTTCCCGGAGCAATATGGCCTTAGTTGCTAATGCTCCTAAAAACCAAAAAACAAAAAAAAAAAAAAAACACTATGATCACTGCTACCCAGTGGGTCTTTTACTTGCATAAGCTGCCTTTCTTGCATCATTTTCCACTATTAATATTAATGCTAATATTGCTAACATGTTTTTCATACTTCATATGATTAGAAATATTCTTTCCACTGTGTGCTATATTAACTAATATTGCTAACATGTTTTTCATACTTCATATGATTAGAAATATTCTTTCCACTGTGTGCTATATTAGTCATTAATGGTAAAAACTATGAAATTAATGGTAAAAACTATGAAATGTAAACTTTTTCTGAATGTGAGTGAAATACCATGATAATATTTCTGAATGTGAGTGAAATACCATGATAATATTTCTGAATGTGAGTGAAATACCATGCTAATATTGCTAACATGTTTTTCATACTTCATATGATTAGAAATATTCTTTCCACTGTGTGCTATATTAGTCATTAATGGTAAAAACTATGAAATGTAAACTTTTTCTGAATGTGAGTGAAATACCATGATATTTCTCTTTCATACTTAATGGTTCTTACTTCTGTCCCTAAGCACTATTATTTTCATTTGAAGTAAATAATGTAATACTGTGACCTTGCTATTCACAAGCACAAATATATGATCAGTCAAAGCTAAGGTGTATATATATGATCAGCTAAAATTAAGAGTCAAAGCTAAATCATCACTATTACAAGCTGGATTAAGGATGAACATCCATCTTAGAACTTCCTAATGGCAGCGTTGAAGCCATTCCTCATAATTAAAAAACAACACACTTGCTCCTCAATGCTGACATAAATCAGAAAATATATTTGAAAAATGTAATAAAAATGTTACTAAGTTCTCAAACAAAAAAAATATATATGTGAAATAAGCTTTCAATTAATATTATTATTAAATTGTAGAAGCTGGCAGGTATTCAAGAGTTATGAAACAAACTGGTAATAATGGTTGCATTACACACATATATATTATGGAATATCCAATTCATGTAAGTAGGTGGCTTGGCAGCAATCCATGTCCAGGATTAATCGGATTATGTGATTGTAAGATAATCTGATTATGTGATTGTAAGATAATCTGATTATGTGATTGTAAGATAATCTGACAGTGTAGAATAGCACATATACTAATTGAGAAAATTTTTAAATTATGTTAAGTTCATTAGATTTGTTTCTGCTAATTATACTGGCTGTAGCATTTGTGCAGAAATGTAATTACAAAAGTACAAGGGCAGGTTAATAAGTTACGCACTATAAGCTGTAACATCTTGATTATCTGAGATATTATAACCATACTTCACATACATAGAATACAATTCTCATCTTCGTGAAAATATCACTCAATGGAAGAACTACCACACTTGCTGCATTTTCTTCAGTGTTCTTTCTAGGCAGTGAATGAACTTTAGTAAAAATGAGGCTGACATTTACACCAATGTTTAATGTCAGAAACGAGTTTCGTATCACTTCCAAACACTTTCCATGCCTTCCAAACACAGTTTCCCATGCCAACCAAACAAAAAATAAAATTTGATTGATGAGGCAAGGTCAGGGCTATACGGTGGGTGAAGCATTATGCTCCACCTCAGCTGGATGTTCTTTGAGAGTGTCATATGTGCTTTGTGCAGCCTTGTGCTATCCTGATGAAACTTGATATCCTGCCAATTCTCTTCAGGTATTTTTGGTTTTCAGAGCAAGCTTGATTACGCTTTTACAGGGACAAGCAATATCTTTCTTTGTTGATCGTTGTTCCACTTTCCAAGAAATCAATAAAAGAAGAAAAAGAAGAAGATTTTTATTTATTTAATATTTTTTTTGTTAGTTGTTGGCGCATCAGCTTCTGTGGCCATAATGCACCTAGTAGGGTTCTTGCATTTTACTGTGATCCAAGCCCGAGGAGGGATTCGAACCCGCGACCTTTCGGTTGCTAGGCAGGCACTTTACCCACCTGGCTAGCCCGGTCGGCAAGAAGAAGAAGAAGAAGAAGGTGCCGGCAAGTTTTGTCAATCATTTGTAAAGTTTTGGCTTTTTGTTTACAGGTGATGTTGGGTGTGCTCTTTTTTTGTGGATTGTATTTTGATTTTGGTGTAACAATGGAAGAGCCACATTTCGTCACATGTGCAAAATGAAAGCACTCAGCACTGCCAGCATCAAACCTTTCCAGAAGATCTTGATGATCTCTTTCCTTGTAGCCATCATTTCTTGTGTGAGCAGCTTAGGTATCCAACGAGAACAGACTTTTTGGGACCCAGTCTGTTGAAGAAGGTCAAAACACTTCCCTTTGCCACTTTCACAGCATCCATCACTAGTCTTGTGGTTATGCACCTGTCAGTTGTTTTCATTGTTTGCGACGGACACTGATTTTCCGGCTCTTGGTTTGTCCTTGATATCGAAATCACCTTCCTGAAAACATTCAACAGATCCAACTCACTTATCACTCCTTTTGAGGAGTTCAATGTGTTATGTGGTGTGACTTTGATTGGGATTCCGTTTATACGCAACATTTTTAATAACAATTCAGAATGCCTTGCTTGAGTCGTCTCGATTAAAAGATCTCCTGATTGGAACCTTTTCACCATTTTCGGTGTACCCTGCATTCTCAAGACATCTCTGGAAGAAAAAAGGAGAGAGTTTGCTCACCGGCTGAGTCAATAACGAATGCATCATCAGAAAAGCTGGTGGTTCTGATTTATTAGTCCTTTTTCATTCTTTTCGGAATGAATGAGATCGTCTTCCATTCTACAGGTCTCAGTATGTTGAGAGCCTGTTGGCTCTAGAGGTGTACATGCATCACAGTCGATTGTAGCTCCTTTTAGCCCTAGGAGTGAGAGCTTTTCCTCACAGGTTTCTGGCCCTGCCACGTGGAGGCAGGAGCGGTGCCACCTAGTGGTCAAGTGAGTGGAGAAGTTAAGTTTGTTAGTGTAAAAATTAATAAATATACTAGAAAAATAAATGTAATTTTCCTTTCTGGATTCTTACTCAAGATCTGTTAATTACAGAACCACTTCCAAAGAAAAGAGGATGAGAAAAGCAATGGAAAGAAAGCAGAACGAAATCACTTAGAAAAGATCACTATATATTACTTAGGAAAAATCGCTTGGATATTATTGCTTGGCACTCGGGGCCTGAAGGTGAGTTTCTGCTCATCCTTACTCAGTTTGAATTTAAGCCTCCCTTCTGTGTACAGTCTGAGCAAGAGAAAGGATTCCATCTGCAATGAGCTTACTCAATCCGTTGAAAGCCTTAAACACCTCGATCAGATTTAACAGGTACTAGTCTAAAGGTGTTGCAGTTTGCAGAACTGACATCTTTCCTGTTAAGAGCACCCCCTTTTGATCACCTCACTAACCTCACTGCTCTTCTCTGCACCTGTTCCAGGAAGATACTCATCCTTCCTAAAATGAGGCCTGCAGACCTATATGCAATACTCAAGAAGGAGCCTGGCCATTGCCTTATATAATGGGATAATCATCTGACCATTGCCTCATATAATGGCATAAGTTATAGAGTGGCACAATGAATACAACTTTCCATCATATATAGCCTTCATCGACAATAAAAAAGCATTCAACTCAGTCACAAAACGAGAAATAATTAATGCCATAATCAACAAAGGTGTAGAAAGAGCTTATGTCAATATTTTCCAATCAATATATGAAAAGGCAACTGCATCAATATGGGTCAACAATGATAAAGTTCAGATCAACATAGAAAAAGGCACCCAACAAGGAGACAAATCTCCCCAAAACTATTTTCTGCCTGTTTAGAAGAAATTTTTTCCAGCTAAATTGGGATAAATCTGCTCATCTACCTTGGCTCAAAATAAATGGAGATTACATGAATCACTTACAATTTGCAGATGATATTCTCTTTGCCAATGATTTGGAAGAATTGTAACAAAACACTGAAGAACTGCAGCATGAAAGCAAGAAATCGGGTTTCAAGATGAATATCAAGTAAACTCGAGTTATGTTCAACGAATTTACCAGACCAAAGGAAATCAGGGCTGTTCGGAAAAAAACTAGAAGTAGAAATCTATGTTTACCTTTGACAATAAATTTCAACAGATGGAAACATCATGATAAAAACTGAACAGTGCATAAAATTGGGATGGCAAACATTTGGAAAGCTTAATATAGCCTTCAAGACAAACTTGCTACTCTGTCTCACACAAAAAGTTTTTGATCAATGTACTGTCCCTGTCCTAACATGGACACGGTTGTGAAACATGAAAATTGAATGCCAAAGCTTTACAAACACTGAGGGTCACAGAGAGAAGTATGGAGTGCCGAATTTTTAAAATAAACAAGAGGATTCACAAACAAACTAAGCTCTGTGACATCACTGAAAGAACAAAGTTCTTAAAATGAAAATGGGCAAGTCACATATCAAGAACTGACGACAGTTGGACTAAACAAATTTTGAAATGGACACAGACTGGCCCTAAACATCCAAGAAAAAAACTAAATGAGGTGGATTGATGAAATTTTGAAATGTGCTAGTATACATAGCAACAGAAGGCACAAGACCACAGTTGCTGTAAACTTGTTGAGGAGGCCTTCATCCTGCAGTGGATCGACAACGGCTGAAGATGACTATGAATCCCACTTATTTGATGGCAGTATAACCTAGATTATTACAAACTATGCTATTTTAGATTACGTTACCGCCTAAGCGATAAGGTTTCTTTAAGTAATTGCTTTACATTTAATGTATTATTTCATTTACTTAGAATCCATGTAGATAAAAAGTAAATGAATATGTGTTTATCATTTTTTCACTTAATTCAGCAGGTATTTGTCATACTGTTAACTTGTTAGTTTTCTCTCATATCATACTTGTAAGTACCATGTGATATATGGCGCCTCCGTAGCCAGGTGGGCAGGAGCAGCAGTGCATAGCACATGCTTCTTGATTAGACTAAGGTTCGAGCCTGTGACAACCAAATACGGAGGATGCGGAAAGGTTAGGGAATGACCACGGTATATCGCCGGAGCAATATGGTCTTAGTTGCTAATGCTACTAAAAACCAAAAAACAAACAAACCATGTGATATGAGAGACCTAAAATAGAAAGCAATAACAGCATTTCTATAACTGGAGTGGAGAATTCCTATTTTGAAGTGCAGTATTGTTTTTTGTGATTTATGGTAAAGAAAAAAAAGGCAATAAACTACAGTTATATGTAAATATGAATGTGTTTCACTGGCCACAAAGGCAACATTTTCATTATCATTATTTTTTTAATTACTTTGCAACAAACGTAGCCTGACAGAATAATGTTTTCACCGTAACAAGTAAAAATTTATAAGGCAACCACATATCAGTATTTCTTACAAAATGTTTATTATTATTTTATTTTAATTTTTTTTTCTAGGCAGCAAAACAACAGCTGAATTTTACTTTTTTCTTACAAGACATATTCAGTGACAAACTCGTATATCCCTTTCATTTAGTTTTAATCAGAAGTGTTATGATGTTGTTTGCAAAGATCAAATTTCAAGGTTGACAAGAATTCATTAATTGGGGAAATATATTGATGCTTGTAGTGTTTGTTAATTGAATGCATGACTTAGAAAGTTCTCCAAGTTTGTAGAGACTAATATTATTTCTTCGGCATAGAATAACTCTGCATGAAAGAAAAGTTTGAACTATGAATCCTTACTTAATAAGGATGAATAAAAGTTGAAAATGTAAATAATGCTCGATTCTAACATGCTATTTGCTGGAGAGAGAAAATTACTGATGTTTTACAAGGATGTTAAACTTTTCTAACTCCACTGTTTACAGATGCATAATGCATATGTAAAATTTGCATGAGATCAAATACACTAGCAAATAATGATTTACTGATTCTTTAAGAAACAGCAAATAATTTTTTTTTTTTTTTTTAAGTTATTTCATTAGCAGCCAGACAAACCTTTTGTGAATGTAAAGATAATTGACCTGAACCAGTGTATCCTGGAACATTGAGGAAACCAAAAGTCTACCTGTTATATATATCCTTATGCTGAAGTTTTCTTTATTCCGCCGGCATAGTTTAACATATAAGGTTAACTTGGGAAACAATCTTAGTTTGTTGCTCTGTAAAAGTACATTCAGCCTATAAAGCAGAGCATAATAGCTAACATGGTATCAATGTTATTTAACAGCTAACATTATTATTTCATAACTATCATAAAAGCAAGATTATTTGATAGTTACCGTGGAAGTCATTCAAGGTATTACCATTAATTTGGTCTGGGATTAGTTAAGCCTGGTCTGGACTGGTCTATTACTACTTTCTGTATCATATTCGAACTGGGAAGTATTTTAAATCAAAGTTGGCTAAGGTAAAGAAAACCAACACGAGAACGGCAGCAAACTACGGGATACCTATCAGACAAACCGGTTTGCCGCTACCACAGTTTCTCACTGCTTTCTTGATAAACAGACAGTGTACGTTATTGGTAGTGATAGTAGAAGTCAAGAATGATAACTTCTCATTATTAAAAGCAGATTATTGGAGTTCATGAGTGTTTTCACTATTAAAAAAACGATATTACTGATTTCTTTGTATGTTTTTAAGGTTTTAGGTTTCCTTATCTAATCTTTAAAGTTAGGTTAGGAAAGAAGAACAAAAGGTTGCCCGTTTTGGCAAAATTCAGAACAGAGTGCACACTCCAGACTAATGGCATTTTCTAATTGTGTGGGTCGTTTTTAGTGTGGGGTTTTTAATTTTGGCTAGTGAAAAAAGGTTAGGTTAGTTTACACCACTAATTCAGGATGGATTCAAGCAGGCTAGTGAAAAAAAGTTAGGTTCAGTTATGCTAGAGTGTGAACTCTGTTCTGAAGTTATACAGAAGTTTCTTTATTTTTCATTACATTTCACAACCTGACCTTAGATGTTAGGTTAGGAAATTACATGAAATATAATTTCCTAACCTAACATCTAACTAACATCTTTATATACAGTAGAGCGTCAGTTATCCAGAATAACTGATGTCAGACCTCTTCGGGATAGCCAAATTTTCCGGATAATTGAACTGGAAAATTTTCCGGATAATTTTTCCGGTAAGATTAAATAAATTTAATTTTACCTTATGATTAAATTAAATAAAAAAATATAAAAACCAATCTCAGAAAACATAAACATCCAACCAGGCATTTTTATGATTTTTATACAGAACAGGAAAATTAGAAAGATTTTTAAATGCTCTCTGTGTATTCAAATTACCGATAACGAGCACAGACAATCTGTCCTTCCCAGCGACATTTGCACACATAGCAATTGTGATTTGCTCTTTTCTCATCTTAAAACTTGGTGAAGGCACTGCTCTTTTAGTGGCTAGGTTTTTTCTTGGTAATGCTTTCCATTATAAGCCCATGTCATCAACTTTATAAACATTTTCTTTCTCATAATTTGCTGTAACTGAAGAAAATTTACTTTTTCAAAGGACACCACTGCCGATTCGTCTGCAGAAAGTTTCTTGCCTTGAATATCTAGTTCACATATACAGTGTCTCGGTTTAAAGCATTTCAGCCAACCTGTGCTTGCCTTAAAATCTTCATTACCTATTAATTTTCGATTAAAATCCAATGCTTTTTCACACAACATTGGGATAGCTACTGGTTCACCTAAACTTTCCTCTGAAGAAAACAAAAAAAATAAAGTGAGTGCACTCTCTAAAGCGGCAATTTCGGGTTTCGACGACATCATTTTCCTGCTAGAACCACCTTCACTATCCATAACCTACACAAATTCTGTTATAGCACTGGAATTTTTTTTGATGTTGCAAATTGTCGAAGTCCCCACATTAAACTCTTTGAGAGATTTCCTAAATTTTCACCATTTCTAACTATATTAATTAATTTACACTTTTTGTTGCAATGTTAAAACTACACATTTTCTTTTTGTTCACCTTTTGCCGTTAAAAATTGAGAAAAATAATAAATTGCACAGTTTCGGGCCGATGTTATTTTTACTGAATCTGCGGCTAAACTAATCTGAAATTCACTTATGGTTTCCGAGAAAACCCAGTAGTCTCTGTGATATTTTTCTAAAGAACATTTCTGAAGGTTACACAGAATTCTAGAGGTCACAACCATAAAACAATAAAAACAATTTGTAGTTTTCGGTTTATTGGGTTTTTGTTTGTACAATCTATTATAAACAGATAGTAAACTCGATCTTTCGCTTATTATTATCAAAATTCAATTTGCAAACGTGACCACTATAACCAGAGTTTACTGTACTATCGTTAATAAAAAAAAAAAGAAGAATAAAGATCAGACTTTCAAATTATTTTGGATAACCAATGTTCTACTGTATATGCGTATCATAACATCATTCAATCACGAAATGATGTTATCATCTGTTGTGTTCGTGCACCAATTAGTACATTATCTGTCATGCATAAGTGTCAATTAATATATCGTTCTCAACTTCTACTGCCGCAACCGATAACACGCACTGTCTGTTTACCAAGAATGCAGGGAGAAACTGCGGTAGCAGCAAACCAGTTTGGTCCAGTAAGATTCTCATAGTTTGCCATGGTTTTCATGTTGGCTTTCATTAGCTTCACCTCAAACTCAAGTCTCATGGGTGCGTGCATAAAAACAAATTTGAATATTACTTGGCAGAAGGAGCAGGTTCATTGGTCATTAACATGAAATCACACATTCTACGTTGTTAGTAAAATATTGGTTAATGAAATATAATATTAATTAATATCAATATTTTACTAGAGCAGTAGTCCCCAACCAGAGGTTTGCAAACCCCTGAGGGTTTGCAAAAGTGCTCCAGGGGTTCTAAAAATTCTATAATGGTGTCTGCTTAAATTTGCATTGTAAACTGCAAAATATAACTAATATAAGCAATAAAGTAAAATAAAATTAAATAAAAAGTAGAGTTGCCAAAGAAATAAACCACATCTCCCACAATCCCTTATAATTAGTTTGCTATCTTACATTATATCATGTTAAATAAATGTTTCCCATAATAATTTTTTTTTTTTAGAACCTATAGTACTTAGTATCGTGCATGGGTTGAAGGTTCAAAAGATAAAAGAAGATACTTGTTGACATTAGACTTGAACTTCTGTTGATTATAATTTTCAGGAAATACATAAAAAGGGTTGTTCCAGAAAACAGAAATTGAATGAATAAATGAGGAAGAAGAAAAGTTGGTTCTGTGAATTTGAAATTGGACAGTAAAAGGATGTTGACTGGTTCCGGCTAGTGTTTGGATTGCTTTGAAAGAGAGAGTGGGATTTATAGAAGCCAATTCAGAAGAACAGTGCCCGTGGAAGTATCTTTAGAAAGGTCTATGAGACAGAGAGTGCAGAGACTCTGTTAGAGATGAGAACTGTTGTGCGGTAGCACAGTAGTATCATCACCATCCTTCCCACAGCAGGTTCGAATTCCGTCGATGATGCGAGGAATTTTAATGGGCTTTTTCACTCCATGGATGAGTTAGTCAATCTCAGACACAATAAATATATGGGTTGATGTAATCATTTACGGGTGATCCTAATATCATAATTTGGTTTTTTTTTTTTTTTTTTTTTTTGTTTTTTTAGTTAGAGATGAGATATTATCTCGTGAGAGATGAGTGGGTTGGAAAACTGCTAGATTGGGGGAATACAAGGATCAATAAATTAACAGTAGCCACTGGCAGAGGGGAAAGTGATTCTTGCACAGCTTCTATTGGAATGAGCCGCAGCCTGGAAAATAAGATGCAGAATAGTTCAGAGACTGCTGGGAATCATTGAGGTACAAATAAACACATAGGTTGTGTTAGGGTAGCTAAGAAAAAGAACAGATGCATGTGTGTACACCAATGCTAGGAGTTTAGTAAATAAATTTAATGAATTTGAGGTATTGCTCAAAACATCAAAGGCAGATATTGTGGGATTTCAGAGACGTGGTGTCACACAGATATAAGGAATGCAGAACTGGAATTTGGGGAGTACAATGTCTACAGAAAGGATAGACAGGACAGGATAGGAAGGGAGGAGGGGTTATGCTATTAGTTAAGAAATACATAAAATCCAAGGAAGTGAAGCCAGTCGACACTGCTGGACAGTGCAGTGTCGAGTCAGTTTCGTGTGACATAAGCATTGGGAGATCAAAATTGAGAGTAGGAGTGTGCTATAGGCCTAATGTCTCTGATGAGTATAATAAGAAACTGTACAGAGAAATAGAGTGGGCCAGTAAATCAGAGAGTCTTATAATGGGGGATTTTAATTTCCCAAATACTGACTGGAATTTGGGGGCTGGTCACTCACACACTAGCAAGGCTTTTGTGGATTTATTGGATGATTGTTTTCTACATCAGCATGTTCGGGAGGCAACTAGAGGGAGTAATACTCTTGATTTGATTATCAGTAGTGATTCTTCATGCATTAAGAATCTGCAGGTAAATGAACCACTAGGTGGCAGTGATCACAGTGTGCTGAAGTGGGATTTACTCAAAGAGGTAACTACCATTAGGGGTAAAGGGAAGGGTTATTGCTTTCGTAAAGGCGACTACGATGGGCTGAGATAGTATTTAAATTCTATACAGTGAGACCAACTGATGATGTTACCAACAGCAAATTCAAAATGGGAAGCATTCAAAGAACTTATCTTGGAAGCGACTACACTTTACATACCAACTAAGAAATACTGTTCAAGGTTTAGTCCTAAGTGGATGTCAGATGAACTAATGAGACATATGGCAGAGAAGAAAAATGCATGGGATACATACAAATTAACATGTGACACAGAAGCTTTCGATAGATACAATTTGATCTGTAACCAAGTTACAAAGGAGGTTAGGCAGGCGAAGGCAGATTACGAGAAATCTTTGGCAAGGGATGCAAAGAAAAACAGCAAAGATTTCTTTACTTATGTAAGCTCTAGAAGGAAGGGGATGAATCAGATTGGTCCACTTGATATCGATGGGTCAACTATTGGTGACCCTGCTCAGGTAGCTAACAAACTAAATGAATATTTTGCATTGACATTCAGACATGAGGAGTTATTCAGCGAGGGGAATGCCAGAGGTGTATTC
Organism: Mastigoproctus giganteus; assembly: GCF_048544385.1. NCBI lineage: Eukaryota > Metazoa > Arthropoda > Arachnida > Uropygi > Thelyphonidae > Mastigoproctus > Mastigoproctus giganteus. The sequence goes on along the minus strand of NC_143576.1, from coordinate 126,780,499 downwards.
AACTCTAGCAGTAAGCTAAAGAATCTTGTAATAACTGAGAGTAAAGTGGAGGAGAAATTGTTGAAGATAAATACAAGAAAGTCACCTGGGGTGGATGGGATCTATCCAGTTATATTAAAGGAGGCCGCAAAGGAAGTAAGCCAAACCCTTAGCCATAATTATGAGAGCTTCCTTGGACTCAGGGGAAGTACCCATGGACCTGGAGATGTGCAAATGTGACCCCAATTCACAAAGGAGGATCAAAGGGCGACACAAGTAATTATAGACCTGTTAGTTTAACTTCTGTTCCCGGAAAATTAATGGAGGCACTGGTTAAAGAAGCACTGCAGGATCATCTAGACAAGACTTCAGTTATAGCTCAGACACAGCATGGTTTTGTTAAGGGGAAGTCTTCCCTGATCAATCTGATTGGATACTATGATGCAGTCACAAAAGAACTGGATGCAGGGAATAAGTTTGATATTATATACTCGGATCTTAGAAAGGCTTTTGATACTGTTGCACATGGAAGACTGCTGCACAAATTGGAGCAGTGTGACATTGGAGGCAAATTGCTGCTATGGATAAAGGGGTGGTTGAGGGGGAGAAGACAGAGAGTGGTAATCAATGTACACTGCTCATCGTGGAGTAATGTTATTAGTGGAGTCCCTCAGGGTTCAGTATTGGGTCCATTATTGTTTTCTGTATTTATAAATGATACTGATGATGGTATATCAAGCTTAATGTCCAAGTTTGCAGACGATACGAAGGTTGGCAGGGTTGTCAAGGACACTACCGACACTATGCTACTGCAACAGGATCTGGAAAGGTTGAGCAGACGGGCTAACAGGTGGCAAATGAAGTTTAACATTGACAAATGTAAAGTACTACGTAGGGGAAACAGCAACCGCAGATCAACGTATCTACTCTGTGGCACTACACTGACAGTAGTAGAGAATGAAAGGGACCTGGGGGTGGTTGTGCAGACAGATATGAAGTTTTCTGAGTAGTGCAGATGGGCTGCAAGAGTAGCTCATGGTGTATTGTCGATGATTTATAGGAATTTTTCTAGCAGGGATAAGGATGTGATTATTCCCTTGTATAAGGCAATGGTCAGGCCACACCTAGAGTACTGTATACAGGTCTGGAGGCCTCATTTCAAGAAGGATGTAGAGATGCTGGAACGAGTACAGAGAAAGGCAACAAGATTAGTGAATGGAACAAAGGGGTGCGAAGAAAGGCTTAAGTTTTGCAAATTACAGTGTCTGGAGACTAGGCACCAACGAGGTGATCTGATAGAGGTGTATAAAGCCTTGAATGGTTTGAGCATGCTCAATGCTGATGGGATTTTTCCTCTTGCTCAGAATAATCACCTGAGAGGGCATAAATTCGAATTGAGGAAGGACAGATGTAGGATAGACGTGAGGAAATTTGCCTTTAGCCAGCAGGTGGTTGGTTGGTGGAACAGACTTCCATGCCTTGTCGTGGAAGTTGAAAGCCTAAATAAGTTTAAGGCTCAGCTGGACAGGTATTTCGAACGTACAGAGGGGTGAAGTGGAAGTGATTATTTTTTATTTATTTTTTTTTTTTTTTATTTTTTTTGGCTGATGCTGCATAAGCTTGCTTTCTTGCATCAAATGCTTCTACTAATGCTAATGCTAATTACTTAACCTAACTGTCCTCTTTTGAATGGAATCTAGAAGGCTGAGAGAGGTTTTGGGGGCAACGTCCCAGATGTGGGAATATTCCGTGATAGGTCAGATTTGGGATTTATACTGAGTCAACAACATTTTTGAAGAAAAAGTAATGACAAGAGAAAACCAAGTTTTTTAGATGCACAGGAAGCAATATTTGTAATGTGCTTTATTCCGAGAGAGAGAGAGAGAGAGAGAGAGAGAGAGAGAGAGAGAGAGAGAGAGAGAGAGAGAGATTAGAAGTCAGGGTAATCTCCAAGATTTTGCCTAGAACTCAGAGTGTCATCGAAGAAAATCATAGGAGCAAAAGAATCCTTTTTTGCGAGATATAAGACAGGACTGAGTTTTAGAAGAATTGAAACTAATTTATCTTTGCCACACTGGAAAATTACATGGAGATCATCATTTAAGGAAATGGTAGTGGATATTTGAGAATTTGAAGCTGTTCGAGCAGAGAAAGGTTTCCCAAACTGGAAGGTGGAATGCAATGTGCTGTCATGAGCAAAACGATGGAAACGATTTCCAGTCAAAGGAAAAAGACCATTAATATACAAAAGGAAAAGAGTAGGAGAAAATTGAATCTTGGGCAACACCAGAATTAGTGGAGAAGTTAGAAAACAGAGCCATCTATCCTTAACCAGTGAGCAGTCAGAGATAAAATTTGATAACCAATTAAAAAAAAAAAAAAAAATTGGCAAAATATGAGATGGAAGCTTATTTAGAAGACCTTTATGCCAAACATGATAAAAAGCCTTTGAAATGTCAAGAGCAACTGCTTGTGTTTCATCAAACTTTTCCATTAAATTTGTCCCTAGATGGGTAACATAAGCCAGAATATCACCAGTGGATCGACACTGACGGAACTCATACTGGCGATCATTGATCGGATGGAATGTTTCTAGATAGTTTAAGAGTTGGTGGTTAATTGATTTCTCCATTACTTTAGAAAAAATAGTAGAAGTAATTGCAATTGGACGATAACTGGATGGGAAGGATTTGTAACCCTTTTTTAGGAACTGTCTGCACATATGAGTAAATTTCAACCATCAGGACCTGAGTGAGAGAAGACAGAGAGTGGTAATCAATGGACACTGCTTGTTGTGGACTAATGTTATTAGTGGAGCCCCTCAGGGTGCAGTATTGGGTCCATTGTTATTTTCTGAATTCATTAATGATAATGATATATCAAGCTTAATGTCCAAGTTTGCAAACAATACGAAGGTTGGCAGGGTTGTTAAGGACTAATGACAGTACGCTGCTGCAACAGAATCTAGAAAAGTTGAGCAGATGGGCTGAGAGGTGGCAAATGAAGTTTATTATTGACAAGTGTAAAGTACTACATATGGGAAGCAGCAACCCCAGAGTGATGTATCAACTCTATGGTAGAGAACAAAAAGGACCTGGAAGTAATTGTGCAGGCAGATATGAAGTTTTCTGAGCAGTGCAGACGATCTGCAAGAGTAGCTCATAGTGTCTTGTCAATGATATACAAGAATTTTTCTAGCAGGGATAAGGAGGTGATTATCCCCTTAAAAAAGGCAATGGTCAGGCCACACCTTGAGTACTGCATACAGGTCTGGAGGCCTCATTTTAAGAAGGATGTATAGCTGTTGGAACGAGTACAGAGAAGGGCAACGAGATTAGTGAATGGAACAAATGGTTGCTCTTACGAAGAAAGGCTTAAATTTTGCGAATTACAGTGTCTGGGGGACTAGGCACATGCGAGGTGATCTGACTGAGATTTATGAAGCCTTAAATGGTTTAAGCATGCTCAATGCTGATGGAATTCTTCCCCTTGCTCAGAATAATCACTTGAGAGGGCATAAATTCAAATTGAGGAAAGATAGATGTGCGGAAGTTTGCCTTTAGCCAGTGTGTGGTTGGTTGGTGGAACAGTCTTCCATCCATTGTTGTGTAAGTTGATAGCCTAAATAAATTTAGAACGAACGGAAGGATGAAATGAGAGCGTGGTTTTTTTTTTTGGCTGATGCTGCATAAGCTTGCTTTCTTGCATCATATGCCTCTACTAATGCTAATGCCTCTTTCAGAGCCATCACCAGCTGGTGAACATTTTCTGGTGGGTGTGGATGTGCCTCTAAGAGTCTCCCCAGAGCGTCCCATATGCATTTAATGGGATTTAGATCGGTGGAACGGGCAGGCTAATCCATATGAACAATGTCTTCACTTTCCAAAAGCACATCAACAACTACAGTGCGATGGGGTGTGGCGTTATCATCCATAAACACGAACCCGGGCCAATGGCACCTCGGAACAGATGCACATGGGGAAGGTTTACCTCAATACAGTAGCGTGCATCAGTTACAGTACTGCCTCCCAGTATCTGGAGTTGTGTATGTCCATCCAAGATAACACCTCCCGAGATGAGAACACCTCAACCGCCATATCGATCCCTTTTGGTGATGTCTGCGGGATGATACTGTGTGCCAACCTCTTGCCAGATTAGCTGACGTCCAAAATCGCTGCTGAGACTGAATCTACTCTCATCAGTAAAGTGTACCTTAAGTAAAGATTTTGTGGTTGTAACCTTTAGAAATAGTGTTGGTCCTTAAGTTTTGCACACCACTTTTAGTACTGGAAATATTTTACAATAAAAATTCAGAAATATTATACGATTTTAGAGAATATAGGCTTAGTTGTTCACGATAAAAAATGTTATGTTGAAAGGGGTTCGCGAGTCAAAAAAGTTTGGGAACCACTGTACTAGAATATCAAATTTATTTTACTTTCCTAGGATTAAAACATTTAAAAAATTCATATAATAAAATGATGACCTTGGATTAATACTGCTTGTTGATGACCTCAATCCATTAGGAGAAGAGGACAGGTTCTCTTTTCCTCTGATGGCAGTAGTATTTACTGGAGCAGATGGTCTCACAACTGATGCTGAGCTGCGACCACCAATGTTCCGTTTATTCTTGGCCCTGTACCTTTAAAAGACAGTATTCACTAAGTAACTTATTTTCAATAATCTGAAAATCAAATCAGAGTTCAACTTGTTACATAATGCAAAAACAGCTATTAAAAAATAAAAGTACATCTGGCTGGATAATATTAACAAGAGTATTAACTGTCCCAAGATTCTATTAACACAGATGCTAATTCTGAAAGGTTAGTTAAATATATGTGAGGTTTGACTATCAAGTAATGTGTAATCACTTTGGGGGCATATGAAAAGGGTACTAGGAAAGTTTTGCAATACAGCTTTGTTTATTTAATTTTTTCAAAGTAATTTCCTCTACATTCAATACACCTCTCCATCCTCCGAAACCAATCTTTGGTCCATTCTTCGACTTTAGTAACTTTCACTAGGGAGTAAAACACACTCGTTGTCCTAAGCCCGTAGAAGGTCCTCATCACTGGAAAACCGCCTCCCTTTTAGCTTCATTTTCACATGCGGGAACAGTGCAAAGTCGCAGAGAGCAAGGTCTGAACTGTAGGGAGGGTGCTCGAGAAGTTTCAGTCCTGTCGTGGTCAAATATTCGGTGCAGGCTTTGGCGCGGTTAGCTGGAGCATTTTCGTGATGGAGGTACCAGGTGTCCATTCTTGACTTTGGCCGCAGGTTCTTCATAGATCCAATGACTTTAGGCAAGCATTGTTCAGTATACCACTTAGCTGTGACTGTCTTCTCCGTGTCCAAAACGACACGTTCCACAATTCCACTCGATTTGAAAAATACAGCTATCATTTTCTTCTTTACAGATCGGGATTTTCTGACAATTACGGGTGTGTCGTCATCATCAAAGACCCAAACTTTGTTTTGAGCCTTGGTCGGCAGATCGTAATAGTACAGCCAAGTCTCGTCACCTGTCACGATGTTGTTCACATACCGAGATTGTCCCTTATCAAACTTTTTTAACATCTCCCGGCACCAAGTCACACGTCGTGTCATCTGCTCTTCAGTCAGTTGATGCGGCACCCAGAGAGAACAAAGTTTCTTCACGTGCAAATGATCTTGCAGAATCGAACGAATTGCTGGTGCATTTAGGCCCAAAGTATCCTCTATCTGTTGGTAGGTCACTCGCCTGTTTTCGTCAAGCATTTTCCTCACAGCAGTAACGTTTTCCTCCGTAACTGACGTTCGTGGCCTTCCCGGCCTCTCAGAATCCTCCAGAGTGAAATTTCCCCTTTGGAATTCTCTATACGACCTGAATATCGTTGTACGATGTGGACAATCATCATCTAGCTCAAGAGTCATTTCTTCTAAGCACTGGTCTATGGTTAAACCACGCACGAAATTATACCGCAAAACTGTCCTTATCTCATTTCGTGACCACGATGCCATCGCAAGCACTTTACACTCTCACTACTAATGAATAACTGAGCCCATCGACTTGGCGCGGCGGCTACTATGCACGTATGAACATGTCTCAACATGCAGCAACAAGCAGCTTCCTGATTCATTGTTGCGTCATATTGCAAAACTTTCCTAGTACCCTTTGTACTTTTAAACTCTTTTTCAAAAATTTTGCAATACAAAATCTTTGTTGCCATTGCTCAAAACATTTTTGGAACTCTTTTTCTGGAAAATAACCTCAGTCTATGCCACTTTTTACTTAATATCCTCAACAGTGGAAAATATTCATACTCTGAAGGGTTGAATTTTGATTTTTAAAAATGTCCAAAAGTCATTCAGAAGCAAGACTCAGGGGAATCTTGCAAGTGCTCAAGTTGGGTGATACAACTTTTGATCAAAAACTTTCATTGAAAGAACACTATGAGCTGGAATATGCTGCCGTGGTGATGCAACCAATCACTGGGACATTGATTACTCCTTTTTTGCTTTACAGAAACTCTCAAATGCACCTACATAATAATGCTACAAGAATACAAGATATATAATAACAAGATATATCTCGAATTTCTACATAATAATGCTACAAGAATACAAGATATATAATATATATATAATTCTACAATAATGATGCCATTGATTTCTTTGATTATTCTTGGCCCTGAACCTTTATAAAGATTTTGCTGATTCAAGGTCATCATATTTCATCACTAGCTACTATTTTACTCGCTAAATATTGAGGAAAACAGTAGTTCAGAGAATTTGTTTAGATTCCTTTGAAATATCAGATAAAACATTAAGCCTGATGTTTCTGTTCATCACTCAAAATATATGGAACAATCTTTGCAGAAATTTTCTCATGTGCAATATTTTTTTTTTTTTTTTTTTTTCAGGAGCCTGTTTCTTTAATTCTTCTGTCATCATTCTCACAGCTAATCATCTATCAGCAAATCAAATCTCTATCTTTTTCAACATTTCATTAGTCCTATGGGTGATTGGATTACCACTTTGTGCCAATCTTTTCTGCCCTTGCTGATTCTTCCATAAGCTTCTTTCTCATTTCATGTCTCATTTACAGAATTGTTTAAATTCACTAAATTTGATATTACGTAAAATCTCATTAATACAAACTCGGTTTATACAAAGTACTTGTTTATATGAAGCAGAAGCACATACCATTCCCCTGCAAAAAGATAGGCTTTTCTATGTAAATATATTTGTTTATTATAAAATTCGGTTAATATGTATTACAAAGTTCTTTTTCACCCCATGAAAAATAAATTTTGTTATTTTGTATGTTTAATACAAATCTTGGCAGAGTGATCCGATTATTGCCCCCGGCCACCTGGTTCCCTACTTCCCAAAGGATGGCACTAACTTGTTAGAAATTAGTTTTGTGTAAACAAAAGCAGTTTATGGTAGCTACAACAAATGCACTCTGAAAAACATCTTTCTGAAGGATTAACAAAAGAATAAAAAGTTTTTCTAAGTTTTATATGCACTCCCTCGCCACGGGAATTAGGTCAGTTGTAATTGTTACCCCAGTTCAAAGAGTTTTTTGCTATCATATAAAGCAGTCTATTTTTTGTGCCATTTTATCTGAGCTGGCGTCTTAAAATTAAATCTTATCTAGCAGTGTTATGGCAACAAAACGTAGATGGACAGAATTAAGCCTGGAAATTAAACTAAAAATTATACAAGAGGCTGATAGGATGGAAAGAAGCAAAACAGACACTGCAAAGGACAACATCCCTTTACCTACTTTATCTAAAATACTGAAAAACCGAAAAAGACTTGAAGTGCATGACACTGGAGCAGCGATGAAAAACAGGAAACAAATTCATGGTGCAAAACACGAAGAGCTTGAAACAAAACTTTTTGAGTGGTACCAACAAATGCGTGCATCTAATCTGCCCATATCAGGTCCGATTTCGCAAGAAAAGGCATATCTGGCTCAGCAACATGGGGTTAGTGATTTCAGATGTAGCAGTGGCTGGCTCCAAAGATTTAAAGACAGGAATAACTTGGTTTCACAAAATGTTTGCGGTGAGTCTGAATTAGTCGACAAAGAAAAGGCTACAGACTGGTTGTGTTCTGCACGGTCCATCCTTGAAAAATGAGGCAAAGGATATTTTTAATCTTGACGAGACCGGTTTATTTTATAGCCTTTTCTTTGCTGCCAAACAAAACATTTGCTGTTCGAGGAGAGTCTTGTCATGGTGGAAAATTAAGTAAACAAAGACTCGCTGTTCTGTTATGCTGCAATTCAGATTGCAGTACAAAACTATGCCCACTTGTGATTGGTAAGTTTTCCAAGCCAAGATATTTTAAAGCAGTTAACCAACTTCCCTGTGATTATGAGGCCAATAGAAGTGCTTGGCTTACAGTCAAAATTTTTCAGTCTTGGTTATCAAAATTGGACAGAAGAATGGCTTCAGAAAAAAGGAACATTTTGATGATTCTAGACCGCTGTATAGCACATTCTGCCGAGACACTAAAGTTGACAAATGTGGGGCTATTGTTTTTACCCCCTAATACCACCAGTTTAATGCAACCACTGGATTAAGGCATTATTTATAACCTCAAGAGAGCATAAAGGGCCTGCCTGATAAGGTACTTGATCTGCAAAATAGGAAGAGGGAACAATTTGCAGCCAAATTAGAATGTCTTGGATACTATCCGTAATCTTGTTATTGCTTGAGAAAGTATTACATCAAGTGTAAATAATCAACTACTTACTAAAGAGTGGCTTTGGAGAGAACATCATCGAAAAACATAGTCCAGAAGACGAATGTGATAGCAACAGTGAGGAATGGAGGAATTTGAAGGAGCATATGGATTTTGTTGGCGAATTTGAAGAGTTTGTAAAAGTGGATGATGAAGTTGCTACCAGTGTAATGCCAACACTAGAAGAGCTGCTGGGTACCAAACAAAACGATGATGTTTTTGTTATCAGCGACAGCAAAAGCGAAGAAGCACACACACTGCCAACTAAAAAAGATGCCCAAAGTGTATTGAACATAATAGAGAATGTGTTGGCCTGCAGTAACGTTGATGAAGAAACAACTATTGCATTTGACAATGTCTGTGATGTAGTTAAAAATGCATATAGGACAAAAACTGTGCAAACAACATTGGATTCTTTCTTTAAATTAGATTAATTTATTAAAAATTTAATGGTTTGTATGTCTCCTTTTATATTCAGATTGTAATTTTTTTTTACTGTGATACTAAAATATATATATCAAAATATATACGGTGGAATCTTGTTAATACAAAGTTCAAGGGACCTAAATTTTCACATTTTGTAATAACGAGGTCGCCCCAAAAGTGTCAATATTTTACCGTGTTTTTTTTTTTTTTTTTGGTACATACTGTATATCTAAGAATAATAGTATCAAAAATAAATTAATAAAATAACATAATAAAACAAAAGCCTAGTCTGACAATTCAGTAATAGGAATAACATATTTTTTAAAGATTTTATTTTATTTGTAAGACAAACTAAGAGTAAGAGAAAAAAAATATTAATGGAAATTAAAATATTGTACAGTATATATTTTGATATATACAATATTTTAGTATCACAGTAAAAAGAATTACAATCTTAATATAAAAGGAGACATACAAACCATTAACTTTTTAATAAATTAATCTAATTTAACAAAAGAATCCAATGTTGTTTGCACAGTTTTTGTCCTATATGCATTTTTAACTACAGCACAGACGTTATCAAATGCAATAGTTGTTCCTTTATCCATGTTACTGCATGCCAACACATTCTCTATTATGTTCAATACACTTTGGGCATCTTTTTTAGATGGCAGTGTGTGTGTGCAATTCTTCACTTTCGCTGTCACTGGTAACAAAAACATCATCGTTTTGTTTGGAATCCAGCAGCTCTTTTGGTGTTGGCGTTGCAGTGGTAGCAACTTCATCATCCACTTTCACAAACTCTTCACATTTGCCAACAAAATCCATATGCTCCTTCAAATTCCTCCATTCCTCACTGTCGCTATCACACATTCATCTGCTGGATCATGTTTTTCGATGATGTTCTCTCAAAAGTCACTCTTTCCGAAGCAGTTGATTATTACACTTGATGTAATACTTTCCCAAGCAATAACAAGATTACGGATAGCATCCAAGACATTCTAATTTGGTTGCAAATTGTTCCGTCCTCCTGGTTTGTGGATCAAGTACCATATTAGGCAGGCTCTACATGTTCTCTTGAGGTTAAAAATAATGCCTTAATCCAGTTGTTGCATTAAACTGGTGATATTAGGGGATAAAAACAATAGCCGTATATTTGTCAACTTAAGTGTCTCGGCAGAATGTGCTGTACAACGGTCTAGAATCATCAAAATGTTCCTTTTTTCTGAAGCCATTCATTCTTCTGTCCAATTTTGATAATCAAGACTGAAAAATTTTGACTGTAAGCCAAGCACTTCTATTGGCCTCATAATCACAGGGAAGTTGGTTAACTGCTTTAAAACATCTTGGCTTGGAAAACTTACCAATCACAAGTGGGCGTAGTTTTGTACTGCAATATGAATTGCAGCATAACAAAACAGTAATTCTTTGTTTACTTAATTTTCGACAATGACAAGACAGCAAATGCTTTGTTTGAACAGCAAATGCTTTGTTTGACTATAAATTATAAAATAAACCTGTCTTGTCAAGATTAAAAATATCCTTTGCCTCATATTTTTCAAGGATGGACCATACAGAACACAACCAGTCTATAGCCTTTTCTTTGTCGACTAATCCAGACTCACCGCAAACATTTCGCGAAACCAAGTTATACCTGTCTTTAAATCTTTGGAGCCAGCCACTGCTGCATTTGAAATCGCTAATCCATGTAACTGAGCTAGATAATTTGCCTTTTTTTGAAAAATCAGACCTGATATTGGCAAATTAGATGCACGCATTTGTTGGTACCACTGAAAGTTTTGTTTCAAGCTCTTCGTGTTTTGCACCACGAATTCGTTTCCTGTTTTTCATCACTGCTCCAGTGGCATGCACTTCAAGTCTTTTTCGGTTTTTCAGTAATGTAGATAAAGTAGGTAAAGGGATGTTGTATTCCTTGTAATGTCTGTTTTGCTTCTTTCCATTCTATCAGCCTCTTGTATAATTTTTAGTTTAATTTCCAGGCTTAATTCTTTCCATCTATGTTTTGTCGCTATAACACTGCTAGATAAGATTTGATATAAACAAATTTTAAATTAATTTAAAGACACAAAGTTGTGAAAAAGACATCAGCTCAGATAAAATGGCACAAGAAATAAATTGCTGTATACGATAGCAAAAAACTCTTTGAACTGGGGTAACAATTGCAACTGACCTTATTCCCCGTGGAGAGTGAGGGAGTGCATGTAAACAACTTAGAAAAACTTTTTATTCATTTGTTAATTTAACAACTCATCCTTCAGAAAGATGTTTTTCAGAGTGATGTTGTGGCTACCATAAACTGCTTTTGTTTACACAAAACTAATTTCTAACAAGTCAGTGCCATCCTTCAGGAAGTAGGGAGCTGGGGTCAATAATTGGATCCCTCTGCCAAGATTTGTATTAAACATACAAAATTACAATATTTATTTCTCACAGGGTGAAAAAGTAGTTTGTAATACATATTAACCGAATTTTGTAATAAACAAATATATTTACATAGAAAAGCCTATCCTTTCGCAGGGGAATGGTATGTGCTTCAAATAAACGAGTACTTTGTACAAACGGAGTTTGTACTAACGAGATTTTACTGTACTGTACAGTACAGTACAGTACAGTACAGTACAGTACTCTACAGTACAATATTTTCATTTCCGTTAATATTGCTTTTCTCTTAGTTTATCTTACAAATAAAATAAAATCTTTAAAAACTATGTTATTCCTATTACTGTATTGTTAGACAAGGCTTTTGTGTTTATTTTATTTTATTAATTTATTTTTGATATTATTATTACTTATTATTATTCTTAGATATACAGTATGAACCAAAAAAAGACAGTAAAATTTTGACACTTCTGGGGGATCGCGTTATACAAACCTCGTTATTACAAAATGTGAAAATTTAGGTCCCTTGAACTTTGTATTAACCAGATTCCATTGTAATTGTATTTGTCAAAATAATGGCATCGTTTTTAGACTACACTAATAATAGGCCCTTTATTCAACACGGCCGCTGGAACAAAACCGATCAGGCAACCTTGAAGTACTGCTGCTGATGCAAGCGCATTTGTCAATATATCCCAGTTTTGGATTACTCTTCCTCCTCCAATTACACAAACAAACAAGATAATTGTGCTGAGCATCACTACATTTAGTGATGCCCAGCACAATTATCTGAATAAATGCATTTTCAATATCCCCAAAAGTACAGCTTCTACAACCCATTAAAAAGTTAGCATGGAGGGCAGATACTGTATTTCCTCATGTATAAGACGCACCTTAATTTTGGGGGCCGAAATTTGAAAAAAAAAAAAATGTATTACATTGTATTGAACTCAAGTTATTGAACTCAAGTTTTATTCATCATAAAATTCATACAACTCATCACTGTCAAAACTCCCATCCATTAGCTTGTCCTCATCTGTGTCTGATGACGAATCACTTTCTTCATATATTGCCTCGTCCTCAGTTCCATCTATGGCATTTGAAATGCCACACTTCTTAAATGACTTGACAATGATCTCAATCTTGATATTATCCCAGGATCTTTTCACCCAGGTACAAACTTCTCCTATAGTTGGTTTCTTCACTCTTCCTGCTGGTATCAAATTGTTCCCAGAAGACTTCATCCATTGATTCCATTCGTCTCTCATGACAGCTTTGAAGTTTGTTAATGATGACATCAAGAGGTTGGACCTGGGATGTCAAGCCTCCAGGTATGACAGCAAGATTTGTTTTTTGCTCTGCAGCAATCTTCTTTGTATTTTTTGTTATGCGTGCCCTGAACTGAACAAGCACCAATAGGACAGGTTTGCATAAGAGACCACCTGGTCTCCTGCTCCAAACTTTCTCAAACCAGATCTTCATCCCATCCTGATCCATCCAACCCTTGTCATGAACGTGGACAATCACTCCTCAAGGAATGTCTTCTTTTGGCATTGTTTTGCGTTTGAATATCAGCATAGGAGGCAGCTTGGTTCCATCGGCACAACAAGCTAGAACAACTGTATAATGACACTTTTCATGTCCGCTTGTCTTCACAGTTACAGTTTTCACCCCTTTCTTATCAACAGTTCTGTTACTTGGAACATCAAATTGAAGAGGGACTTTGTCCATATTTGCAATCTGTCCCAACTCAAACTGATGTGTCTTCCGACATTCTGACAAATCGATGAAATTCAAGGACCTTCTGCTCATAGCTTTCAGGCATCTTTTGGGCAAGTCTGGTGCGTGTACGCATGCTTAGTCCATTCCATTTCATGAACCTAAAGCACCAATTGTGTCCTCCTTTGAAATCAGTATATTCTTTTTCATCAGCAATTCTTCTTGCCTCATGCTGAACCATCTTTGTGAACACAGGAATTCCAATTGCCCTTTGCTCCTCAATCCATATCTTAAATTCCCTCTCTAAATAAGGCCATTTTGCTGACTGCCTCTAATGGCCTTCTTCTGCCGTGGCGTTTTCAGTAGGGTTTCTTCTTCCAGTAGCCAGTCTCGGATTGTTTTCTCAGTTGGAGGAGGACCAAACTTATGTTCAGAAGCACGATTTCCATTCACTTTTGTAAAGATCCAGTGATCCAGTTTTGCAAACTGGATTACTTTTAACTTAAATTCAGCACTGTATGAAAATCTTTTGTGGGCCATTTCTGGGCAGAATGTGGCAAAACCGGAACAAGGGCAAAAGAATGAGCGCAAAGACAAGCGCGAAAAAGCGGGATATGCAAGTAAAAAAAAACCTACAACCACTGTATAAGACGCACCCAGTTTTTAGACCCCAAATTTTTCGAAAAGAGGTGTATCTTATACATGGGAAAATATGGTATGTTGGTTGTAAATGTCCATCAAAACAACTTGAATTTAAAAATTAAAAAGTGACATCAATGGAAATTTTAGTTTTCCTTCATTACTGGTTTTACTTTCAATCTATATCATTAATTTTTTTGCTATTGAAGAAGTTTGCCATTAAAAAAAAAAAAATCTCTGTTTTAGGCTTTATTAAGCCTATTCTTATAATTATTAAGTGCCATGAAACGAGAATTAAAAACTGGCGACATCCCTTGCGCCAATCGTTGAGTGTGCTGCCTTTATGTTTGTTGTTGTTGTTTGGTTTTTAGGAGCATTAGCAACTAAGGCCATATTGCTCCGGGAATATGTGATGGTCATTTCCTGACCTTTCCGAATCCTCCGTATTTGGTGGTGACAGGCTCGAATCCCGGTCTAATCAAGAAGCGTGTGTTAGCACTGCTGCTCCTTCCCACCTGGCTACGGAGGCGCCCCTTTATGTTTGAAGAGTATCCTAATTGCTAACACTTGCTTCATATACTGTTGTTTATGCATGTGGCTAGCATGAAATCATCGAAGCATGCTGGATTTTTGATTTTTGTTTCTTTAAAGTTTTGCTTGCCAACCGTGAAGATAATGGCCAAATGCAGACATTAAAAAACATATCTAAATCACATCCAAGGAGGTTTTATTTTAAAAAATAATTAATCAAAATATATATTTTCAATATAAAAAATGGATTTTTCACTGTTGTATTCAGAAATGATTGAAAATAAAGTTGGCATTAAAAGTGAACAATTTTAAATCATTTCTTGTTGATTTTTAAAGTTATAAATGGGTTTATTTTTCCGAGTACGTGTAGATTGAAAATAAATTTATGTGCATGTTAGAAGGTTAAAATTCCACAGTTGCACATATATAAAAGGTGTTTGCTATATGACAGTACCTCAATTCATCAAGAAAAGTTGCTTAAAAGATGATATCCATAAGCATGCTTCTGATTTGGCAAAAGAGTTGCACAACCTGCTTGACATTTGAAATTGTTGTACTTTCTCTGCAACCTCAACTACTTCATACTGTCATTCCAAAATGAACAGAACACCCTCCCTCTATATATGCAGCAGCAGTCTAGTCTAATCACTACTTAAATATAATTTGCTGCATTCCCTACATACGGCATATGAAAATGCATCACCGTTGCATACAGTGAAACACTTGTAAAAAGTAAAGCTTAGATGGGCCAATAGGCTATAGACAGGCAATCATCAACTCCTTCTGCTTCCCCTCTGTTCCTTTTTAAGCAATTTTATTTCTAGCCATACTTATATGTCTATAATGGGATATATACAATTTAGTCAATATACTTTTAGGGTGCTTAAATGATGTTCAAAGACATAGGTAATGACTGAAAACTTACAATTAAATAATATTACCACAAAAAAACCTCATTCTACAGTGCAATTTAAAAACAACTACTACTGAATTTTGTAAATTTTAATGTGCAGTATGCCCTCAAATTATCCATGGGAAAAGTTAACTATGTTGCAGATTAACTGGGCCATGAGAATCTTGATTAACTGTGATTCTTATGGTCTGCAGAAGTCCAAGTCAGTCTAAGTTGGATGAAAGAAGGCAATATGTGGGATATGTAACAGGTGTTATTTGTTTATATTTTATGATGTTCCTAAAGATAGGACCTTTTCACTTCTCAGAAACCTAATCCCTCCACCTTTACTTTCCCTATAATAATTCAGCCTAGTCATATTTCAGTAATTCTTCAGTTTTTTTTGAATTTGAATCCTATTAAAACAGAAAAGGATTGTTCTTCCTATTGAATAAAAATTTCAGCTCATCAATAATCATGAAAGGTGCCAGTGGCAATTTTACTGAGTCTCTGCTCAACAATATGGAACAACAAGGATATACAACAATAAAGCTGATTTCTTATGCAAGCTGGGGTAGGGGGGGGGGTGTAGTATGCACCACTAGCTGAATACCACCATACTAAATAAATTTTTATAAAGGAATTGTACATACATTAAGATATTAACTTTTCAAATATTCAGATAAATAAAAATAAGCAATTTGTCAATTATCTGATTATGGTACTGAAAACTATAATTTACGATGTTAACTAAGCAAAAAAAAAAAAAAAAAAAAACTTTCACAATTACAGTAGACTCTCGATTTTCCGGGATAGGTGGTAAAAAACAAATCCCAGATAATAGATTTCCCGATTAATCCAAAAAATACAAAAGTCCCCGACATACATAAGAACGTTCCAGGACTTTTACTTCGTCGAGTTTCACGTAACTCGGGAATGATTAATAACATATTGCAACTATATTATTATTGACAAATCTGAATTCCACGCGATACTTGTTAACGTTTGGCTCATTTTCATACATCCTTATTAGTTTCATTTTCTGATCCAAATCGATAGCTTTCCTTTTGTTGGTAGATTTACTAGTACCGCTGTCACTTATTCTCTTAGTCGGCACCATGAAAACGGCCAAAATGAAATTTTCTGAAAAGAACTTCACAGGGTTAAACAATTTGCACCTTCCGGGTTACTGGGCTTTTCTGTTCGTGTATCTAATTATAAATGGGTAGTAAACTCGATCTTATTGCATTTGCGATAATACCGATAGCTGGAATTGTGTTGGTTTTTACGTTATCATAGTGAAATGTGTTCCCCTTCACTGAAATCTTGTCATAAAAAAAAAAACCATAATTTCTAAGAATCTTCTCTTCTTTCCTATTTTTTTGCTTGTTATTCCGTATTTCACTGGTTCAATTTGTGCGTGCCGTGATCGTCATTATTGATTGCTTATTTTATTTATTTATTTATTTTTTTTTTTTGTTTTAAATTTTACAATCCTAAAAAAAAAAAAAAAATTGAGTGAAAAAAAATTTATGTAAATCCGTAGTTGCATAAGTCGGGGACTTATGGAATCGAAAAACGTTCAGCAACCTACGTAAAAAATATGGTGATAGATAAAAAAAAACGAAAAAACTTACCACACACTACTCGCGTGTCCAAAACGATGCTTCCCTTTATTTTTTGCGATGTCGATTTTAAGTCTAATAGCTTTCCTATATTTTTTTTACGATGTTGATTTTAAATCTAATAGCTTCCCTTTATTTTTTTACGATGTTGCGTATGGTCACCAATATTATAATGGTTCCTTAGAGATTTAACAGATGCACCTTTTGCAAACTTTTGAATAATTCCGAGTTTTTGTTTAACTGAAAACGCAACTCTTGTGTTTACCCATCATTTTTGTGATTTCTAAACAAAAAAAATTTACTATAAAAAAAATTCTGACATAAATAATGAAACAAAATTTCCTTTTGCGCTGCAATGGAACACAACAAAATCGATGTGACGCACTAAAACAAACTAAACATTTTTGTCTCTTTTTTTTTGAGCGGCGGATGTGTAAAAACAGCGGGGATTGTAAGACAATAGGTGCACTAATCCCCCAATGACGACTTATAATACCACTTGTCGCATATTTACGACTTGCAAAATATCTGTTTATACCTATTCTAGTTATTACTTGAATTTTTTGATTTCTGGTTGATTTTTTTTTAATTTGGAGTCTTGAAGTATCCCGATTAATCCGCTTCCTGGTTAATCCGATCCCAGTTAATTGAGAGGCTGCTGTATGACAAAACCTGATTTCACAAGCTCAAAAAGACTAGCAACCCATCTCCTATTTCTCCATAATGGACAGAAGCCCTTTTATAAAACTTATCAGGGTGGCTTGCTGCCATAAAAGTGTTATAAGTAACAAGGCTGGCAACACTGCTAGCCTGTAAAAGTCTTAATTGATAAGGTCACATCTCGTGTGAGGTGAAATTTGGTGAATCAGTTGTGCGGTAGTCATACTTGTGTTCCATTTTGTGTGTGCATTTCATAGTTGTTCTTTGAAACCTATTTTATATCGGTGACAATCAATGATATTTTGTACATTTTAAGACAAAGATATATGAAACTGTTTTATGGTTACAACCTGTTGTGTAAATACAATGAAATCAAATACCAGTATTCAAAAATTTGGGGAACCGTTACTTTAAGACACTTACCTTAATCAGCCATATGAAGATCTATTAGAAATGGTTTCAAAATGTGATTTGAATGGTGGAAATTAATTACAAACTGAACTAGAAATAATTAAAAAATGAAATCCCCAACAAAAGGTTGTGTACTTCACGATTTTTTGGATTGTCCATTAAAAATAACAAAACAAGGGCAGGAAAGATACATTTAAAAGCACACTTGTGAGTTTTCGGCCAAACTATCTTCTGCAAGTACATGAACAGAGTGAAATGGAAGTAGAATAACTTATCAGGGAAGTCATAATCACCTGAGTTGAGTCCTAATTTTAAATTTCTCATGTGGAAATGAGATACCCATGTGTTAGAAATATCTGCTGGTAATCTAGCATTTATCAATGTTGTGAGGCTGAAAAACGTAATGGCCAAGGCGTCATATAATTATTAGCAGAATGAGGTTGAAGGATAACACTAGATTCATTTATCTGAGTATAATGAATAAGGTTCACATGTCCACTAAGTTCTAATTGTGAGAATTCAGAAGTGAAACTATTACCACTACTACAGTTATCAGTAAATAAATACCACTGCTATAGTTTTACCTATGGAACCTCCATATCAGAATTTCAGAACACAAAATTTACAAAGCATTTTGATTAGGTGATGAAGACAGTAGTAGTGGTGACATGTGATGCAAGAAAGCAAGCGTATGAGCTTATGCAGCATCAGCCAAGAAAAAAAAAAAAAAATTACAAAACAATCTATCTAAATATTTGTCCAGTTCCTCCTTAAATTTATTTAACCTATCAACTTCCATAACAAGAGATGTAAGTTTGTTCCAGCAATTAACCACCCGCTAGCTAAAGGCAAATGTCCGCACATCTATTCTACATCTGTCCTTCCTCAATTTCAATTTATGCCCCCTTAGGTTCGTAATCTGAACAAGTGGAAGAATCCCATCAGAATTCAGCATGCTCAACCCATTCAAGGCTTTACACACCTCAATCAGATCACCTCGCAGGTGCCTAGTCTCCAGCTGCTGAATTTGCTGAACTTAAGCCTCTCCTGGTAAGAGGATCCCTTTATTCCCCTCACTAATCTTGTTGCCCTTCTCTGCACACACTTCATGCAAATCTACATCCTTCCTAAAATGAGGCCTCCAGACCTGCACGCAGTACTCAAGGCGTGGCCTGACCATTGCCTTATACAGAGGGACAATCACCTCCTTTTCCCTACTACCAAAATTCCTGTATATCATTGACAACATCCCATGACCTGCCCTGGCAGCCTGTCTGCATTGCTCAGAAAACTTCATATCTGACTGCAAAATTACTCCAGGTCTTTTTAATTTTCTACCTCCTTAAGTGTAGTACCACACAGTTGTTACATTTCTCTGGGGTTACGTCTACCCATATGCAGTACTTTGCATTTGTCAAGGTTAAACTTCAGTTGCCACTTCTTAGCCCATCTGCCCAAATTATCTAGATCCTGTTGCAGTAGCACACTGCCATTACTGTCATTAACAACCCTGCCAACCTTTGTATCATCTGCAAACTTCAGCACTAAGCTTGATATACCTTCATCAATATCATTGATAAATATACAAAACAACAGTGGACCCAACACCGAACCCTGTGGGACTCCACAAATAACATTAGTCCACGAAGAGCAGCACCCATTAATTACCACCCTCTGTCTTCTCCCACTCAACCATCCTTTTATCCATTGTAGCAATTTACCCTTAATACCATTCTGCTCTAATTTGTACAATAGTCTTCCATGCACAACAGTGTCAAAAGCTTTCCTGAAATACAAATATATGATATCAAAATAATTTTTTGCATCCAATTCCTTTGTAACATCGTAATATCCTATCAAATTTGTCAGACAAGACCTTCCCTTAACAAACCTGTGCTGTGTCTGAATTATTGCTGCAGTCTTGTCTAGATGATCCTGCAATGCATCTTTAACCAGTGACTCCATTAGTTTACCTGGAACAGAAGTTAAACTAACTGGTTTGTAATTACTCAAGTCACCCTTCGATCGCCCTTTGTGAATTGGGGATACATTTGCACATCTCCAGTCCGTGGGGACCTCCCCCGAGTCCAAGGATGCTCTCATAATTATGGCTAAGGGTTTGCTTACTTCCTTTGCCGCCTCCTTTAATATAACTGGATAGATCCCATCCACCCGAGATGCCTTTGTTATGTTTAACTTCAACAATTTCTCCTCCACTTTGCTCTCAGTTATTACAAAATCATTAAGCACCCTGCTACAATTTGATAACCTTCTGCCATTTTCAAACCTTAATAACTCGTCATGTGTGAATGTAGATGCAAAATACTCATTCAATTTTGGCAAACACATTGCTTTTTCGGAGTCTGTAATTTTTAAAGAGAGTTAACCTTAAACTTCCTTCTGCTAATCAATTAAAAATTCACAAAGCTCTGGACATTAAAATATTTCAGTTTCTCATTTCTTTTCTAAATGCTGTATTACCAGAGACATTTCTAATGCATAAGATATGAGCACCTAATATTTCCACTTGAGAATTTACAACAAGAACATACACTGGCACAATGAACACATGACTTCTCTAATAAAGTTCATATCATCATTCTAATCCTTCTGATGTGCTCTATTGAGAAATCAGCACAAATGGCTGAGCTATTTCTGATGAATTGTAAACCTGTTTCCATTTTCAATGGGTTTATGCTTCATATTTTATTATTTCTGACAAATGATCCAAAAGCTGATATGCACTTGCCTACCGGGCTACGGAGGCGTCTACCTTGAAAATGAAGCCATTCCCAAGCTCAAGTATATCTCAAACACTCAATAATGCAAGTAGTCTCATTACTTTTCAAACAACACCCATATGTATATATGGTGAAAAACTGTTCAAGAGACTTTTTGCAAAATAAGATCACCACATCAACTGATTATATATATTTGATTGAACAAAATCTTTTTCTTTAGAGGCGACGTAGCCCAGTGGTCAGGAGCGAGAGTGCATAGCACGCATTCCTTGAGTAGACCGGGGTTCAAGCCCGTGACTACTAAATACGATAAATATTTTTATTGAAGATTTATTGTCAACTCTACTCTTGGTTGTCGTGCTGAAGTATAAACAGAAAAATTTATTTATTTATTTAATTAAATAAATGGTTGGGAGCATAAAGTCAGGAACATAAAGTAACAAAATTGATAAGTTTTCCACCTCTCGAATATATTACCCAAGGGCTTCTAAACTATTCAACAATACTGAGAATTTTTATCAGAAAAATATATACAACTCTATCAATAAAAGTAGTATTTAATTCAAAGTTGTGTACTTGAAAGGATGAAAATGAAATCGGAGCAACTTCATAAACAATAAGAAATTCATTTAACTGTTGAATGTATACAGTCTAATCCAGGTATCATAATATATAGTAAATAATAAAATTTCGCTTCCAAAAAACATTAATTATATCAATCCCAACACACTGCAAACAAAAGAAAATTTCCTCTACCAGGCAGATGTCAACATGTCCATCAGAGATGAGATGATATCAGATGAGAACTGCAAGAAATGTATTTATTCTTTATATTAGCTAAATAGGTATCTGCAAAATTTAGTTAATGATACTGAGGACTATAATCTGAATAAACCAGGGCCATCATGACTTTATAATTTTGTATATAATGAAATATTTGCGCAAGATTCAGATTCTCAGTATGAATATCAGTTTTGCTATGATACAATGATATGCCATTTGACTCTTTAATTCAGAGTTTAAGGTCATCTTTTCGGCTATGAATGTTTGAATTGTATACAGAGGAACCTGTGTTTTGTCACAGAGAGGCATTTTTGACTTGAATGATTTATTTTTGCATTTCCACATGCACTTTTAAAGATATATGAGGAAAGAGATGCAAAAGAATCGCTTAATATAGCTTACCTAAAAAAAATTGTTAAGTGTCCGTTTTGTAGTTTTTTTACTGAAATGGATGGTAATAGGATGGCATTTGCTTGTCAGAATCCTATTTGTCAGAGGAAAATATGTTACCATTGTAAAGCCAAATGGGAACGTGAAAACGTGGAGTTGAAGATGAAAGTAGTGTTATGCACTAAAATTCATGAATAAACAACACTTGCAGTCTTGATAAATATTTTTATATTTGAAAAATATTTATAATATAGAAATAAATTCTAAATATTTTTATAGTTCTCCAATCCTATGAACAAAGTTCTAAGGAGGATAGGTTCCTCCCAATCTTCTAAGAACCTCTCCATCTGACATTGTTTTCTAGTAACAATATTTTCAAGATGAGATTGCCAATTTCATCCATTGGTCCTGATAACATCTCATACCTTTGTTTAAAAGAATCTTCAGGCTAAGGGAAAGAAAGCCAACAAGAGAACCATGGGAAACTTTGCTTAACTTACAAGGCAAACTCATTTCCCACTGTGACATTCTCAGTAAATAGATGTTATGATAGTGGCAGCAGAAGTCGATAACGATGTATTGATTAATTTTTTTCTCATTATTAAAAGAAAATTATTGGAGTTCATGATTGTGCTGAAATTTACTTAGGGTACACCTTCCAAACTGCCTCAGTCTTAGGGTGTTTATCCCCCCCTTCCCACTGTTTTTTCCACGGTAGGAAATGAACTTCTACTGTCACTACTGATAACATGCACCGACTGTAGAAGTCGTTTTCCTATTTTAAAACAGCGGGAAGGGAGGAATAAACACCTGAAGCAATCTGGAGGGCTTACCCATAAGTAAATTTCAGCCGCAAAGGCATTACACTCATGAACTCCAATAATCTGCTTTTAATAATGAGAAAAAACTAATCAATATATAGCGCTATCAACTTCTATTCCCACTACCGATAACAAGCACCATCTGTTTACCGAGAATGCAGGGAAAACTACGGTAGCTGGAAATGAGTTTGCCCAGTAAGTTTTCCTGAAGTTTCCCATGGTTCTCGTGTTGGCTTTATTTACCTTTGCCAAGCTTCATTTTATATTAAACCTGTACACCTACTTCTTTAACTCGTTAGTTTGAGATTTTATTCTACGGTTGCAGAAAGCTTACAAGATGGTTCTGACCTTAGACCGGTTGTGACCGCACAATTCTAAAGGTTTTGAGAGGAGGGGGGATTGTTTACTCCAAAATTAAACACTCGGAAGCCCTCTCTATAAAATTATATAATTCTTCCACTATACATGGCTGCTAGAATCTACTTCATCCTACCTATCTAGCAAAAGCTCAGTGTAACCTTCAAACATAAATCCTCTTGCACACTTGTTATCAACTTCTACTGCCACTACTGATAACACACACCATCTGTTTACTGAGAATGCAGGAGAAACTGCGGTAGCAGGAAATGAGTTTGCACAGTAAGTTTTCCCAAAGTTTCCCATGTTGGCTTTCTTTACCTTTGCCAAGCTTCAATTTATATTAAACCTGTACACCTACTTCTCTAACTCTTTAGTTTGAGGTTTTATTCTGCAGTTGTAGAAAGCTTACAAGATGGTTCTGACCTTAGACCTGTTGTGGGTGCACAATTCTAAAGGTTTTGAGGGGGGGGGATTTTTTTACTCCCAAATTTAACACTCAGAGGCCCGCTATATAAAATTATATAATTCCATCCACTATACATGGCTGCTAGAATCTACTTCATCCTACCTATCTAGCAAAACCTCGGTGTAACCTTCAAATCCTCTTGCACACTTGTTTTTTTATGTAAAAACAAGTTTAGTGGCACCTAACAATGGAATGTAACAGAAAAGTGAGACTGATGTGCATTGTGGTCAAATATTTGACCACAACAACACACACTGCAATCATACTCCATTATAATACACAACAATACACATTGCAATCGGTGCCTCCATATCCAGGTGGGAAAGAGCAGCAGTGCATAGCACACGCTTCTTGATTAGACCGGGGATCCAAAAATGGACTTGCAAAATGCTGAATACATATAAATTGCTTCAAGATCACAAAGCATAATGAACCTTGCTTGCTCCTCCATTCAACATCAGTGGCTGTGACGTCCATAAAACATTTACATAGTTATTCTCAAACTCAAAACCGATTGGAATCTCTTAATTTTGAAAATGCATCTGCATATCTATGTTAAAAGTCTTTTAAATGGTCCTTTACAGTGGCAGTGGTATAAAATTAACAGCTTATTTGCCAATGATACTAGCTCTGCAGGAATATGATACCAAGCAAAATAAAGACTATGCATCTAACAATAGCAGAGTTCATTAATTTTCCACCTTTGCTACTGTGGCTTTCTGTGTTAACTCCCAATGACCCATTTACCAGGAGCAAGGAATCTCCCATAAAGAAAATGCTGGTTCTACACCCCAAGACACATTGCACTTTTTTTTTTTATAATCTCTTAAGATATTCCACTTTTCTGATGTTACCAAAGATGTAAACATATAATAATTGGACAAAGAAACTGAGGTGCATACCAGTTGGATCAGTAATGATACCGCTTTGCTTGTCACTGAACTAGGATACACAGTGCTAAATATGCAACTGGAATATCCATCAGGATAATAAACAAGCATTAAAAAACAAGTGTGTGTGTGTGTGTGTGTGTGTGTGTGTGTGTGTGTGTGTGTGTGTGTGTGTGTGTGTGTGTGTGCGTGCGTGCGTGCGTGCGTGCGGGTGCATGTGTGTGTGCGTGCATGTTTATTGGTGCATTAGCTGCTATGGCTATATTGCGCCTAAAAAAACAAGTATTTTAAACTTTAAACAGCAAGAGAATGAATACAGATAAACTTTAGATAATCAACAGAAAACAATTTTAGAAGTAAGATAAAGAAGGAAGGAAGACATAATAACTTTAAAACTAGGCTGGGAGAAAGTTTAATTGGCCAGGAAGCATTTTCCAGTAAGCAAAATTGTTGGCAAAATTTAAGCTGGAAAGTTGGGTAATGAAATTTTTCCTTGCATATGGCCCAGATGAAGGTTCAAAATAAAAAAGATGAAATAAAAGAATTTTTAATATCGAAAGAGCAGCAGAAACTAATGGCAAATAAACAATAGTATTGGTTGGAGATTTAAATAGACGGGTAAAAATAACAATTATATCTACATGGATATTTTAGGAAAATTTGGTGAGAAAGATAAATCTAGTAATAATAGTAAATGCTACTAGAAATTTCTATTTTCTACAGTATTTCAGAATAAAAATAGCCGCAAATTTATGTAGAGATGTATGACAGAAACAATAAAAACATAACTAACTAAATCATTAGAGAAAAAGATCTTAAACTAATTAAAAATAAAAGTTGGATATTAATGATTTGGGAGTGAAAGTTGTTACTTCCAGTCCCAAATCTTCAATATCCACCTTTTATTTTTGTACTGAGCAATGATAAATGGTAATTAATGCTGAAAACAAGATTCAGCACCAACACTCTAGGCAGAAGGCAAACAAAAATTAAAAAACTATCAGATTTATCAACATGGTAAAATACAGAAACCCTCTTTCAAAATTAAATGGCATTCCTGATGCAAATAATGAATTCAGATGAATTCTGAATTCATTAGTTCTCTCAAAAATTTAAGAGAACTTTAGTGGAAGCTGCAAAAGAGGTATGGAGAGAGTACGTCTTTTTATTTAAAGAAAGAAATGCAAAGTGAACCCAAGAAATTAAAAAGGCAGTTAGACAAAAGAAAATATACTACAAGAAATTTTTGGTGAGTAATGAGTTATTAAACTCCTTATCAGAATATACAGAAAATTGGAAGAGAGTTAAGATATCCACAAAAGAGGTTAAAGGAAAATCTTGGAAAATTTTTGAAAAAAAAAGATACAGAAATCAAATATCAATTAACAGAAAACTGTTTTAATGTTTATTTAAAAATCTTAGAACAGGGAGGAAAAACGACAGCTCCATTAAAAAAAATTTTAGGAGTAGGGAGTAAATAATTTGTTGATTTGCTAAATAAATTTGCTGAAGCCATCTCTAAATAAGAGGGAAAATTTTTTAATTTATTTTCAATTTTTAAAATGAGGAATTTTTGGTTAGTATCTCCATAAATGAGGGAAAAGCCAAGAAATGATCAGGTATGGAATAGTAGATTTTGAAGAAAGCACCTGAAATGCTAAAAGCTGAAGAGAAAGTAGTATCACAGTGATTATATCATATTATCAAGGTGTTGTTTTCTCAAAGACAGTTCCAGAAAGTTAACTCAAGGCTTAATGCACCAATAATTAAAAATGGAAATAAAACTGAGTGTGAAAATTAAAAGAGGAATTTCATTCATTACCATCCTAGTTATAAGCTAAGTATCTTAGAGTAGTTTGTTAGAAGAACTATTGATGGGGGGAAAAAAAAAAATTAAAGTTTTATGCTAGCCAACCACTACCCTCTGACATGCCACATATTACACTGAAAATGCATGACGTGCCACCTAGGTATGGATCCAGAAACTACAGAAATTAATATCTCCACTTAATGATTCATAACTGGTGCCACCAAATGTTTCTGCTAACTAAACAAATGGATTTTATGCTAAGCACTTGTAATAAAAAAAATTAAAACAATTTAATGTTCATAAAATAGATTTAATACAGATTAACAAAGAAATATTCATCCTTACTGAATTAATGTTGTGAGGATAGCACAGCACTATGCTAAATGAATGCTAAAAGGTAAATACTCTAATGCTAGGAGCACAGTAAGTAAATGTGATGAATTTGAAAGTATTGGTTAAGTCATCAAAAACAGACAGGACATTAGACACATCATATCACTATGATATAGGAACACTAAACTTGAATATGGTAAGTACAATGTGTACTCATCATATAACTCAGTTGGATGTGATCATCATGTGAAGTCACAAGTAATGAGGTATCAGGATCAAGCCCATTAAGTTGCCACAAAATATGGACAGCCCATAACAAAATATGTTGCTGAAAATCCATCTGCCCTTAATAATTCAATATGTATGTAGTAGTAGCATGTGATGCAAGAAAGCAAGTGTATGAGCTTATGCAGCATCAGCCAAAAAAATATATATATATATATCACACCATTCCCTCCAAATGCCTGTCCAGTTCTTCCTTAAATTTATTTAACCTATCAACTTCCACAATAACAGATGGAAGTTTGTTCCAGCAATCAACCACCCGCTGGCTAAAGGCAAATTTCCGCACATCTATTCTACATCTGTCTTTTCTTTTCTTAATTTGAATTTATGTCCCCTTAGGTTCGTAATCTGAACAAGTGGAAGGATCCCATCAGAATTCAGCATGTTCAATCCATTCAAGGCCTTATACACCTCAATCAGATCACCGTGCAGGTGCCTAGTCTCCAGCCACTACAATTTGCAGAACTTAAGCCTCTCTTAGTAAGAGGATCCCTTCATTCCCCTCACCAATCTTGTTGCCATTCTCTGTACACGCTCAAGCAAATCGACATCCTCCCTAAAATGAGGCCTCGAGACCTGTACACAGTACTCAACCCTTATACAGAAGGACAATCACCTCCTTTTCCCTGCTAGCAAAATTCCTGTATATCGTTGACAAAACCCCATGACCTGCCCTGGCAGCCTGTCTGCATTGCTCAGAAAACTTCATATCTGACTGCACAATTACCCCCAGGTCTTTTTCATTTTCTACCACCTTAAGTGTAGTACCACACAGTTGGTACGTTTCTCTGGCTAACCATATGCAGTACTTTGCATTTGTCAAGGATAAACTTCATTTTGCTTGTCAAGGATAAACTTCATTTACCACTTCTTAGCCCATCTGCCCAAATTATCTAGATCCTGTTGCAGTAGCACACTGCCATTACTGTTATTAACAACCCTGCCAACCTTTGTATCACCTGCAAACTTCGATACTAAGCCTGGTATACCTTCATCAATATCATTGATAAATATACAAAACAACAGAGGATCCAACACCGAACCCTGTGGGACTCCACTAATAACATTAGTCCACGAAGAGCAACACCCATTAATTACCACCCTCTGTCTTCTCCCACTCAACCATCCTTTTATCCATTGTAGCAACTTACCCTTAATACCATTCTGCTCCAATTTGTACAATAGTCTTCCATGCACAACAGTGTCAAAAGCTTTCCTGAAATCCAAATATATGATATCAAAATAATTTTTTGCATCCAGTTCCTTTGTAACCACATTGTAATATCCTATCAAATTTGTCAGACAAGACCTTCCCTTAACAAACCTATGCTGTGTCTGAATTATTCAGACAGTCTTGTCTAGATGATCCTGCAATGCATCTTTAACCAGTGACTCCATTATTTTACCTGGAACAGAAGTTAAACTAACAGGTCTGTAATTACCTGTGTCTCCCTTTGATCCTCCTTTGTGAATTGGGGTCACATTTGCACATCTCCAGTCTATGGGTACCTCCCCTAAGTCCATGGAAGTTCTCATAATTATGGCTACGGGTTTGCTTACTTCCTTTGCTGCCTCCTTCAATATAACTGGATAGATCCCATCCACCCCAGATGCCTTTGTTATGTTTAACTTCAACAATTTCTCCTCCACTTTACTCAGTTATTACAAGATTATCTAGCTTACTGCCAGAGTTTAATTCACCTCTGGCATTCCCCTCGCTGAATAACTCCTCATGTGTGAATGTCGATGCAAATATTCATTCAGTTTGTTAGCTACCTGAGCAGGATCATCAACAGTTGAACTATTGATATCAAGTGGTACAATCTGATTCATCCCCTTCCTTCTAGAGTTTACATAAGTAAAGAACTCTTTGCTGTTTTTCTTTGCATCCTTTACCAAAGATCTCTCTTAATCTACCTTTGACTGCCTAATCTCCTTTGTAACTTGGTTACAGACCAACTTATATCTATCATAGGCATCTGTGTCACATGTTAATTTATATGTATCCCATGCATTTTTCTTCTCTGTCACAAGTCTAATTAGTTCATCTGACATCCATTTAGACCTAAATCTTGAATAATATTTCTTAGTTGGTATGAAAAGCCTAGTAGCTTCCAAGATTAATTCTTTGAATGCTTCCCATTCTAAATTTGCTGTTGGTAACATCGTCAGTTGCTTCCACCATATAGAAATTTAAATACTGTCTCAGACCACTGTAGTCACCTTTACAAAAGCAAAAAACCATTCCCTTTACCCTTGATGGTAGCCTTTCTATATCCTTCTTAAAATGAGGCCTACTGATGCAAAGAACTAAAGAACTTAATAATATTATCCATTTTTTATATTCTCCAATAAAATAACATTTACATAAAAACCAATTTACAGTACAATGCTATTGCAGAAGCTGCCAACAAGTAATTTGCACTTCATCAATAAGAACAATATCATGTGTTTTCTCTGAAGGTTTTGATGTGTTTCATAAAATGCAAGTAGTGTAATTACAACAAATTTATGGCTTTGCAATGTTAAAAATGTTTCAGGGTAAAGTTTAACGTTAAAAGAAAGAATAGGCAAATACAATAAACTGAATCCCATCATAAATACTGTACTGAGATTTTGTCTGCCAAACTCAAATACAAAAAATAGGTATGGCCTTCAGGACACTTAGCTTGAAGATCATAAAAAGTTTCCTGAGACCAGAAAAAAAATTAAAAAGCATGACGGACTTAATGAATTACATTACAAATTTTTGTTGATTGTTCTGAAAGAAGCATATCTATAGCTGGGACCTTGATCTAAGAAAGGCTTTAAATTTTGCTAAAGACTTAAATAAAAATGAATTTAAAGCTTCCAATAGATGGCTGCAGATATTTTTAAAATGAAATAACTGTTTTTGGTTGTAACAGTGGTGCAAAGTCAATCTGTCAACTGTTGACAAATGGTAAACATAATTAGACAGCATCTATGTTGGGTATCAATCTAAAGATATTTATAATTTAGATGAAAGATGTCTACATTTTAAATCTGTTCCTGAGAAACTGTTTAAGGTAAAGAGAGAGAGAGGGAAATCAAGTGGTATGAAACAAAGTAAAGAAAGAACCATTATATATGTTGTCTAACCAATAATTTTTAGTGAAAAGTAACATTATTAGCTATATGAAAATATGGCAAACCCAAGAGTTTTCAAAAAGTTTCAGAAACATTGACATTTTATGAACATAATACGGCACAGATGCCAACCAAGATATTTAAAAATCATATTACACAGTTTGATGATAAAATGAGGAAACAAGGCAGGAATGCTACTCTTTGTGGATAATGCTTCAATAATCAAAATTTAAATATCACATGGAGCAGGTAAAAATTATCAACTTTTCACTTTATTTTACAAGTGTGATTCATCCTTTGGATCAAAGAATAATACAAGATGAAATTAAATTTTGTAAGGAAATGATTTTTTAAAAATGAGGGTTTTTTTTTTTTTTTTTTTTGGTTTTTTTTAAATAAGTACAAAAAACAGCCGGTAACATGCCTTATAATTACAGATATGAAAACAATATATCCAACAAAAATATAATAAATAAATATAAAACATTATGATCAATTACTAAATTAACAATAAAATTAAATAAAGATAACATTAATTTTTTGTCAAAACATACAGTTTATAATGGTTTTATAACGTAAAATTAATACTTCATAAAATCAAGATATGATAAAAGCACTCTTCTTAAATTCTTTCTTAAATATTGAATCTTTCAAGAAGAAATCAATAACTAGTTCATAAAGCGTTCTAGATACTTGTTTAAAGTAATAATTGTACAAATGATTATACAAATAATTGATGGTCAAAGAGGATGTGGGGTGGGAAGCACTTAAAACCAATAATATGTAATATGATCTCATATGTAATCTGAGTCCACTATTAATTTATTTATGAGTCTGCCAAATAATTTCTACATTTTAAGTCATCAATTTAAATTGGATGTACCATTCAAAATAGCTTTTTTTGAGTTACACACAAGTTTCAGTTTGTAGGTTAAGAATCTGATAAATGATTTCTGAACCCTATCATTTTAATGTAACACTTGCTGAAGGGAACCACACCTTGAGAAAATGAATAACAGTCATCTAGTAAATTTTAACTAAAAATTTAGCATGAAGGAAGTGTCATAATCCTATTAATCAGAACTAACCTTTTAGAAGCTTTATTCACAATTGTTGTTATACAGGTCCCATGAGAACAATTACTAGTAATATGAATGCTCAGACTAACTGAATCATTGACCCTTTTTATTATATTATCATCTATTTTATAAAGATGATTATAATTTTCTATATGGCTTAATGATTGCCATATTCTTGGCAATCATCAAGATCATTATTTTTCAAATTTTTTTTTGAAAAATAATTTTTACTATAAACAAAGAGAGCGTGTTTAATGCAAATTTTACTGTTGTCTGTAGAAGCTGCGTT
Organism: Mastigoproctus giganteus; assembly: GCF_048544385.1. Classification (NCBI taxonomy): domain Eukaryota; kingdom Metazoa; phylum Arthropoda; class Arachnida; order Uropygi; family Thelyphonidae; genus Mastigoproctus; species Mastigoproctus giganteus. Next base: position 126,749,129 of record NC_143576.1, on the reverse strand, counting down.
GGGCCCATACATATTGTATTGGGTTAAGACCTGAAATACTCACTGAGGGGAGCACTACTCCCTCTTCTTAAGCTTTGCTAACTACAGCTGTGGCCACTAAGTCCTTTAAGAATTTCTCAAATCGAAACAGCATTTGAACAGACCCCTCCAAAGGAGTGATAAAGTAAAGAGAATTAATACATAGAATGAGCTTTGAATCATTTTATCCCATTCTTTTGTGATATTAACTTTTAAACAGACAGATACAGAGATATTCTACACTAATTTTATTAATTTAAATTTCATGCACATTTCACATCTGTCATCTTAAGATTTAGACCATTAATGGAATACCCAGCCTCTCACCAATATGGTAATAACAATCTTGGGGGGATAGTATTAGGATTAATATTAGTATTAAAATTACAAAATAATGCATGGCAGAAAAGCATATGCAGCATCTACAAATAATAAAAAAATATTAAAAATAGGAAATATATTAATAATGAAATAAAATAAAAATTAGATAAAATTTCTCCCTACTTTTATTAGCATTAGTAGAGGCATATGATGCAAGAAAGCAAGCATATACAGCATCAGTCCTAAAAAAAAAAAAAAAACCACTTCCTATTTCACCCATCCATTCACTCCAAAAGTTTGTCCAGTTCTTCCTTGAATTTATTTAAGCTATCAGCTTCCACAAAAGATGGAAGTTTGTTCCAGCAATTTGCAGAAATTTGCCTTTAGCCTGCTGGCTAAAGACAAATTTCTGCAAATCTGTTCTATAACTCTTTCCTCAATTTGACTTTATACCTCCTCAGATTCATAATCTGAGCAAGAGGAAGAATCCCATCAGCATTGAGCCTGCTCAACCATTCAAGGCCTTATACACCTCAATCAGATCACATCACAGGTGCCTAGTCTCCAGACGCTGCAATTTGAAGAACTTAAGTCTTTCTTGGTAAGGGCACCCCTTTGTTCCCCTCATCAATCTTGTTTCCCTTTTCTGTACTCATTCTAGCAACTTTACATCCTTCCTAAAATGAGGCTTCTATACCTGTATGCAGTACTCAAGGTGAGGCTGACCATGAGCTACTGTGCAGCCTGCCTCCACTGCTCTGAAATCTTCTTATTTGACTGCTGTACAATTACTCCCAGGTCTCGTTCATTCTCCACTACCCTGAGTGTAGTACTGCACAGTTGGTACGGTACTCTAGGGTTACTGCTGCCCATATACAGTACTTTGCATTTGTCAATGTTAAACTTTTTTTAATATTTTATCTTCTCTTTATCTCTCTTTAAATCTACGCAGTTCTATCTCTACAAAGTTGCAACCCAATAAAGTAGTTGATTACTCTTTGACTAAAGATAAAGTTTCTTGCATCCCAATTACAATTATCTTTCTACATTCTTACATAAAGGCCAAGACAGAGCTCAAGCCATAACCTTTATATCTCTTCCTGAACATGACTAGAATTATTGCCCACATTTGTACCTTTTCAAGCAAGTGAATAATTTTTCTGAAATCAGGACTTCAGACCTGTATAACAAATTCAAGATATGGTTCTGACCACATATTGAAGTGTAAAAACTGGATAATTACCTGTTTACCTCTAGTAGCAAAATTACTGTATATTTTAGCAGTACACCATGTGCTGCCCTTGCAACCATATTATACTACTGAGAACACTTCATATCAGACTATGTCACAACTCCAAGATACTTTTCATCTTCAACACTGTTGTAGATGAAAAGGATTGCTATTTTGCCAATGATAATTTAAATTGGGATAAATGTAACCCAGGTGCAGACACTTGCACTTAATTGTCATTAAAGCTTAATTACAATTTTCAGACAAGTTGTATAATATCTTAAGTCTTGTAGAAACATTCTTACTGTTAACAATCAAGTCCACCTTATTATTATAAAAAAATCATAAAAATAATCTTAATATCATAAATAGATCCACAACTTTCCTAATATGAAGCTTCCAGACCTGTATGCATTAAAGGTAAAAGGTAAACTGCAGCCATTATCAACCCACTGCAGGATGGAAGCCTCTTCAATGATTCATATTGAGGGAAATGGACCATAATTTTGAATGTTCCACTGGGATAATCACCCCTTATCACAGTGCAAATTCTTGTACAGTAAACTTTCAGAATAATGGCACCTTTGTAAATTCAAGGTGTAATTATATTGATTTTTCTGTTATCTAGAAAGTTTTATTTTTAATATATTTAATGCAGAAAAAATATGAAATAGAGAGATGAAGGATGCAATTTATTAATTGCATATAAAAAACAAACATGTTGACAATCCAATGTTATATTCTGCCATTAATACACTCCTGCTTATGCCCCGTTCGATTTTCTTTATTATATCAAGTTTAGTCTGTGCATGTAGCACAGTGGTATTGTCACCGTCCTATCCCAACTGGGTGGAAAAGGCCAGGTTTGAATCCCAATGACACAAGGAACTTTTATGGACTTTTTTTTCATTCCATGGCTGAGTTAGAAAGTCTCAGGCACAGATAGCAAGGTTTTTCCCACAGAAACTGGGGTTTTTCGCACAGAAAAGCCGGCAAATGACCAGAGAACACACAATACACATGACTATATGAATTAACTTTCCGGGTGACCCTAATATAATAGTTTGGATTAGATCAAGTTTGTCACTAAGCTTTAATGTTGTTCTTCTTTTCTTCTCTGTATGAGATTTATTAACTTTAGCAGCCATGGTGATGGGCTTTTAATTTAAAATAAATGTAAAACAGCAGTATAATCCATGACATCAGTACAGAATTCACTTTCAAAATGGCAAACGCAAACAAATGCAGTAATCACGTGACTTGCCGTTTCCTTTTTTCGGAACTGCAAGACATCTGTGCTGTCTGTAAACATCCGATTTCAATGTGCCATTAGCTTGAATGTTCCATTATTTTGGGTGCCGTTATTTCGACAGTCTACTCTATAGTACTGACCAAACCACAAGCCACCCTAGCAGCCCATCTGCACTGTTCACAGAATTCCATGTGTGTATGACTGTAAAATTATCCCCAAGTCTCTTTCATTTTCACAGATCTTGTTACAGTAACATATCCTGATTATTGTCATTAACCACCTTTCATATGAGCCACATGTACATTAACCTGATATCTTCATGTCTAAGTTTGCAAATGATATGAAGGTTGGCAGAGGTGGTTAATGACAGTAATCACAGAATGCCATTGCAATACAATCAAGAAAAATTAAGCAGATGGGCTGTAAAGTGGCAAATAAAGTTTAACACTAATAAAAACAAGGTACTGTATATGGGTAGCAGTAATCCAGAATAACATACCAACTGTGTGGTACCACACTGAGGGTAGTGGAGAATGAAAAAGATCTGGGGATAATTGTGCAGTCAGATATGAAGTTCTCTGAACAGTGTAAAGGCTGCTAAGACAGTTCATGGGGTTTTGTCAATAATATGCACGACTTTTGCCATAAGGAAGTGATTATCCCATTGTATAAGGCAATGATAAGGCCACATCTTAACTTATGCAGAAAAGTCTGGAACTTTATTTTAGGAAGGATAATGAACTTCCAGAAGAGGCAAAAATAAGGGAAATATGCCATCCCTTCTCTTGGTCACACACACACACACTTAAACTGAGGAAATATTGTTGCAAAACAAATGTACAGAAATTTGTCTTCAACTGATGAGTAGTTGATTGTTGGAACAAGCTTCCATCTGGTAGTGTGGAAGTGGGTAATTTGAATAAATTCAAGGAAGAGAGAAATTATTAGAGAGGATGGACAGGTGACATAGGAATGTTTTTTTTTTTTATTTTTGGCTGATGCTATTTAAGCTTGCTTTTTTTTGCATTGTTTACTACTACTAATGCTAAATTTTTGGCATGAAACTTATGATAATACCATCATCTATGTCATTAATGAAAATTAAGACCAATAAGAACCCTAGCAGAAAGTTCAAGGAGCCATTCAAAGCATTGTTATTTGTAATCACTATGCTATCAGTTAATCATTCCTTTATCTGCTGTGGTATTACTAACTGCCACCAACCACAATGCCACACTGCACCTTATGCACAAATCATTCTATGGGACTGTGCCACAGCTTTTTTCTAAAATCTAAGTCAATTATACTAAATATGTTTCCTGCACTCCTTTGTGACTATCTCATAATACCATACCAAACTGGTCAGACAAGATCTTCCCTTAAAAAAACAAGTTATGGCTCTCTTATATCATCTTATCAAGGTGACCTTTTACTGCATCCTTAGATTCTATATCTTTTCTATCAGAGAAGTCAGACTTACAGGTCTATAGTTATCTGATTCACTGCTGAATGTCTCTCCCAAACTGCTATTAGATATTTGCACATTTCCAACCTTTTGTAAATTCTGAGTTTCCATTATTAGGATGCCTCCATTATTATATATAGGGCTGTGACTATCTTAGACACTTCTTTCAGTATAACTGGTTAAGAATCATCAGCTGCTTTTGCTTTCTTCACTTCCGAATTTAAGAACTTCTCTTCTTCCACAGCTTTTCACTTATTGCAAATACATTTAACAATTTTCATGGGTGAGTTTACAGAATGTGTATAGTCTCCCTATAGCCAGTTTTCATGTTTCTTATGGAATTTTAAAGTTTTGTAAAAATTAACTCTGTAAATAAATTGTGCTTTTAAATATTAATTTACTCTTATTTTGACATGATTGCTCAGCATAAGAGTAAAAATTGCCATCAAAAATAAGACCAGCATTTTTTTTTTGAAGCAATAATATCCTTTTCATCTATATATGACATCCCACATATTATAATATCCTGTATTGGTTGGTCCCAGTCAATTTCTCATTAACCTAATGATGCTATTTTATGAACAATCGATATAATGACCGTTTTCTCATTCCCCCCCGGGAGGGGTCGTCATGTAGAGCTCTGACTGTATCATTTAATTTGACTTCAATTCCTGTATCTCAATTCCAAATAATTTCTTTAATTTTGGTTTTTTTTTAATGCCAAAATTAAGCAAAAACAGCCTCTAATTTTCAGTTATTTTCATGTTACCATTTATTAAAATTATGTATACTATTAGTCTGAAACATATATAAGAGATGGCAGTACATACTGAAAAAAATTTGAAGACAATTTGGACTTTATAAACAGACACATTATTTCAAAGTTGATTCATCAAATGCATGCAGTATATTTTTATATTGAACCACACAGCAAAATAGTACATAGTACAACATAAAATGTGTAAAGAAATGCAACATTTCTTCACACGATTAACAAGATTAGGTGTAAAGAAATGCAGTATTTTTTTTTTTTTTTTTTTAAACTGAATGATACGAAAATTTTAAATGATATGAACATCTGAAATTCACAAAATACAAGATGCGGTAAGGTTCAGGTCCGGGGCTTGAAATTGAATTTATATATATATATATATAGTATGCATGAATAGGTTTTGGTTTTTTTTGGGAGCATTAGCAACTAAGGCCATATTGCTCCGGGGATATGCGGTGGTCATTGCCTGACCTTTCCACATCTCCGTATTTTGTGGTCACGGGCTCGAACCCCGGTCTAATTAAGAAGCGTGTGCTACGCACTGCTGCTCCTGCCCACCTGGCTACGGAGGCGCCTGCATGAATAGGAAATGCATACTATATATATATATATAGTATGCATATATATATACAGGGTGTTTCAGTTAAACGTTTCAGAACTTCTAAGAGGGGTAGGGTACATCCTGACAACTCGAAATCATATAGCAATGTGGGGTCGGAAATGCTTTCCTGAAGCGGTGTTGTACACAGAAGCACCATAAAAAGAAAAGAGACCGTAAGTGAGAAATCGTTTTAATAATACATGAAAAGAAGCAAAAGGTACATGGATTAAAGTAAGTGTTCGAAGTTTCTTCAACCTCGTATTGCTTTCGCACAGTGGTACCTTGGAAAATGTGCTGCAAATCCCCTTTTTCCTGCTGAAGTGTTGTTTTCCGATGAGGCATCCTTCACAAGGGAAGGAATTTTCAACACGCATAACGACCATATCTGGGCGGTCGAGAACCCGCATGCAATACGACGTCATGCAGCACAGATTCGATTTTCGGTCAATGTATGGGCCGGTATTATGGGAGATCACCTCATCGGACCTTACCTGTTACCGTGTCGTCTAACCGGACCTATCTACTTGATCTTTCTGCAGCAAGTATTGCCACAACTTTTGAGAGATGAACAGATTTCTGCATCGACGCAACAGACAATGTGGTTCCAACACGATGGAGCCCCTGCCCATTATAGCGGAGATGTTCGTAACTACCTGGATGTCACATTTGGTCAACAATGGATCGGACGTGGTGGTCCCGTGCGTTGGCCTGCTCGGTCACCCGACCTATCATGTCTTGATTTTTATTTCTGGGGTCATATGAAATCGCTAGTTTATGACACCCCTGTTGACAATGCTGAGGAGCTGGTTGCAAGAATCGCAGTAGCTGCCGAAGAAATTCGAAATTCGCCTGGAGTATTCCAGAATGTTCGGATGTCCATGCGTCGGAGATGTGAGGCATGCATTGTAGCCCGTGGAAGAAACTTCGAACACTTACTTTAATCCATGTACCTTTTGCTTCTTTTCATGTATTATTAAAACGATTTCTCACTTACGGTCTCTTTTCTTTTTATGGTGCTTCTGTGTACAACACCGCTTCAGGAAAGCATTTCCGACCCCACATTGCTATATGATTTCGAGCTGTCAGGATGTACCCTACCCCTCTTAGAAGTTCTGAAACGTTTAACTGAAACACCCTGTATATGCATACTATATATACTACTATGCATACTACAGGAACTGCACCTGAATGCACAATGCTGCAACAACAGGATACAAAAGTATACTGATGAAATTAGAAAGAATTAATAGAAAATACAAAAAGATGGAGAAGTATTTAACACAAGATGCCAAGCCTAATATAAGAAAAGTAAGTAGGAGAAAAGAATGAGAAATAAAAAGAAAAAGAATGTTAAGAACGTAAAAAAAAAAAAAAAAAAATTTTAATTATATTGAATTAAAAGGCTGAATTAAAAACTCAATCAAATGTAGATAAGCTGAAGGGGAAAGAAGTAATTTATTATTAATCAATGTAAAATAATAGTGAGTGTCAAATTGAGAGTGGTAGGATGGTAAATAGGAAAAAGAAAAAAAAATATTTGATGCAAACTAAATAAAACTGGTACATAGCTCAGGCTGCTGCTGTTGTTGTTGTTGTTGTTTTTGGTTTTTAGGAGCATTAGCACCTAAGGCCATATTGCTCCGGGGATATGCAGTGGTCATGGGCTTGAACCCCGGTCTAATCAAGAAGCGTGTGCTATGCACTGCTGCTCCTGCCCACCTGGCTACGGAGGCACCCATAGATCAAGCATTTTGTCGGGGGGGGGGGGGACTACTTGATCATGTACCAAATCACCGCGTTTCTATGCAAACTTATGTTAATGGACGAAAGATTAAAAGTATTACAAATAAAAGGGGGGGGGAGATAAAACCTCCAAAAACATAAGTAAGGTAGCCCCAACACAATGTGTAATTAAAATATTAAATTAAACAAATTAGAGTGTAAATGAATTAACGCAGTATGTAAACAAAATAAATTAAAGAATGCCTTGATTTCATGTACATGGCTTAAGAGTATAAAATGTAATGTAAATTCCGAATTGAAAAAAAAAAAAAAAAAAAAAAAAAAAAGGTTTTGAAAACGAAAAAAGTGAATTTGGATATGATAAAAGTATTAAATGTAACAGACATTGGTATAGAAATGGGAAATAATGCAGGGTAAGGGAAAGAAAAAAGTGATAAAGATAAAGGGAGCGAAAATAGTAAGAATGAGAAAAGTAAGCATGTCCGTATCGCACTTGTATTACACTAATAGTTCAACGGGCGAAAGAAAGAAGAACAGAAAGTAGAAAGAGATGAAAATAAATGAGAAAAGAGTTTAAAGGATACTAGGCAAGCTAGGAGTGTAAATACCCAACCTCTTAGAGAGGGCCATGGCTGTGACAGAGTTAGTAGAAGTGGAAATTAATACCACTAGCCTGTGCTATATTTTAAAAGGCCAAAAATGCAAAAATGCAATGCTGGAAAAAAAAGCCAAAAAATAAATAAAAATATAAGTTAAAATAATGAATAAGAGAAAACAATTAAATACCTTTTAAGTTATGTAACATCAAAGTGGGCAAAAATGTATTACTAAGAAAGAAAATATTTCATCAAGATAGGTAAGTATAAATGGAATATAAACAGAAGAGCTGTGGAGTTGCTCAGTAGAAAGCTAAGTAAAAAGGACACAGGTGCCCTCTATAGCTATTAAAATAAGTTGAGATATCGAAAAGAAATAAAAATGAATGTGAATCTAATATTATGTATATTAAGGCTGACTGGAGAAAAATTCTGAGAGATATGTGAGAGAGAAATGTTAAATTGCAATTTTACAATTTTTTTTTTTTTAGGTTCTTAACATTCTTTTTCTCTTACTTACTTTTCTTCTGTCAGGCTTGGCACCTTGTGTTAAATACTTCTCCATTTTTTTGTATTTTCTATTAATTCTTTCTAATTTCATCAATATATATATATATATATATATATATATATATATATATATATATATATATATCCAAGTATGAAAAAGCAAATATTAAATGTTATAATAAATATAAATATTATAATAAGTAGTCACATAACCAATTAATGCCATCTAGGACGATTAAACATTACATCGGTCTATATAAATATGAATATGAGTTAAGTTGATAGCGGTAAGAGTTTGGGATTAATTAACAAAATTTTATTACTACTATTTGGCCTAACTTACTACAAAATTTTATTCTCATCACTACCTTTTGGCTCTAACTTACTATTATTTTACATTTGTATTTGGACATAGTTATGCTGGACGATGACTACAGAAACGGATAGCTCATTAATTATGGTTGATGCATTGAAAGGGTTAGCCCTCGAAAAGGTCCCTTTCAATGTATCTTATTGCCATAATTAGCATTTTAATATTTTTATATATGTTTATAATTTATTGCTTATGTCATGGCATAGATTGATTTTTTCCAGGTCAAGTTGGGTACCCGCCATGGTTTATGGTTTACCTGATAATATAGTATATTTTACTTGTAAAAACTCTTACCGCTATCAACTTAACTCATATGCATATATATATATATATATATATATATATGACACTACCAATGTGTATGACAAACAGGAATGTCATTCCAGTGTCTATTCTGAACCCTGCTTAAAGTCCAAATTCTGTCAAATTTCAGAGGTTTGACTGTACCATATTTATAGAATTTAGAAATAACTAGTTCAAATTACATACAGAAAAAGGGGAATTATTTTTATGCATTAGGAATTATAAGAACATATAGGTTGATGCAAGTGCATCAGATTTAACCATGGCTACCTACCAAAGTAGTTAAATTGGCATAGTTTTAATTATATCTCATATTTGTGAACCTTCGCAATGAGTTGCCATGATATTGTACTACCTTGAATAAGTAATGCTTCACCAGTGGAGAAGACTGATGTTACTTATTCTCGGCAGATACCACCACTCAGACGGCACTGTTTTTAAAATGGTATAAGATAAATTACTCCTCACTATTAAATCCCTCAAATAGGCAATGCTTCCTCATTAGGGAAGACTGTTGTTACCTATTCTCGGTAACTCAATGGCACCATTCCAAGGCTTGTTGGCCTCTCCTTTAGGTACCCAGATGGCACTGTTTCGACGCTTATTGGCCTCTTTTTGGTGGGTAGGCACATATCCTGGTATTGTAATAGTGACAACCCAGTTATGAATTGTAACTCCACAATATGAGAGATGCCTGATGGTGTACAATAGTACAGACTAATAGCATTTAAGGGCAAAAGCCTCAAGCTACAATGTAGTATGACTAATGTATAGGTAGGGCAAGTGCATCAGATTTATTCATAGCCACCTACCAAAGTTTTAATTATATCTCATCTTGTGAATACCTTCACGAGTTGTCATGATATCATGACAACTTGTGAAGGTATGTGTACTACCTTGAATAAGTAATGCTTCACCAGTGAAGAAGACTGATGGTACTTATTCTTGGTGGATACCACCACCACCACCCAGACGGTACCTGTTTCGAGGCTTATTGGCTTCTCTTTGGTGGGCAGGCAGGTACCCTGGTGACAATCCAGTTATGAAGTATAACTCTACAATATGAAAGGTGCCTAATGGTGTACAATAGTATAGACTAATAGCATATAAGGGCAAAAGTCTCAAGCTATATGGTAGTATTACTAATGTATAGGTTAGTGCAAGGGTATCAGATTTATTAGTTGCCATTTATGAATTCGTAAATACTCATAGCCATCTACAAAGCAGTTAAATTGGAATCATTTTGATTAAAATGATGCCAATTTAACTACTTTGGCAGGAGGCTATGAATAAATCTCATGCACTTGAACTAACCTATATGTTAGTCATATTACAACATAGCTTGAAGCTTTTTTCCCTTAAATGCTATTAGTCTATACTTATTGTACACCATCAGGCATCTCTCATATTGTGCAGTTGTACTTCATAACTGGGTTGTCACTAGTGCAACAGCAGGGTACCCGCTCACCCACCGAAGACTGGCCAATAAGCCTCGAAATGGTGCCATCTAGGTGGTGGTATCCACCGAGAATAAGTTGTTGTTGTTATTTGGTTTTTAGGAGTGTTGGCAACTAAGGCCATATTGCTCCGGGATATGTGGTGGTCATTCCCTGACCTTTCCGCATCCTCCATATTTGGTGGTGACGGGCTCGAACCCCGGTCTAATCAAGAAGTGTGTCCTACGCACTGCTGCTTCCCACCTGACTACGAAGGCGCCTCCAAGAATAAGTAACATCAGTCTTCTCTACTGGTGAGGCATTACTTATTCGAGGCGGTACAATATCATGGAAAGTCGTCGTGAAGGTATTCACAATATTACATATATTATTAAAACTATGCCAATTTAACTACTTTTAGCATTAGAAGAGGCATATGATGCAAGAAAGAAGGCTTATATTGCATCAGCCAAAAAAAAACCTTTCCCATTTCACCCATCTGGTCACTCCAAATGTCTGTCTAGTTCAGCTTTAAATTTATTTAAGTCTGTTCCAGAAATCAAATACCCACTGGCTAAAGGCAAACTTCTTCACATCTATTCTACAACTGTCTTTCCTCAATTTGAACCTATGCCCCCTCAGGTTCTTAAATAAAAGTTCTGTTTATACTCCGGCACGACAACCAAGTCAGTAGAGTTTACAATAAATCGTCATTACAAATATTTATCGTATTTAGTAGTCACGGGCTTGAACCCCGGTCCACTCAAGGAACGCGTGCTATGCACTCTCGGTCCTGACCACTCGGCTACGTCAGGCCTAATCTGAGCAAGAGGAAATATCCCATCAGCATTGAGCCTGCTTTAACCCTTCAAGGCCTTATATACCTCAATAAGATTACCCAGCAGGTGCTTAGTCTCCAGATGCTCCAACTTGCAGATCTTAATCCTCTCTTGGTAAGAGGATCCCTTCATTCCCCTCAGGAATCTTGTTGCCCTTCTCTGTACTCATTCTAGTAACTCTACATCCTTATTAAAACGAGGCCTCCAGACCTTTACGCAACACTCAAGGTGTGGTCTGACCATTGCCTTATACAAGGAGATAATCACCTCCTTGTCTCTGCTAGCAAAATTCCTATTTATCATTGACAAAACTCCATGACCTGCTCTGGCAGCTCATCTGTACTGCTCAGAGAACTTCATACCCGACTGCATAATTATCCCCAGGTCTTTTTCATTCTCCACCTCCACAAGTGTAGCACCTCACAGGCAGTATGTTTTTCTTGGATTACTGCTACCCATATGCTGTTCTTTGCATTTGTCAATGTTAAACTTTAGTTGGTACCTCTCAGCCCATCTGCCTAACTTTTCTAGATCCTGTTGCAGTAGCATACTGTCTTTACTGTCATTACCAACCCTGTCGTCAACCTTTGTATCATCTGCAAAACTTAGACATTAAGCCTGATATACCTTCATCGATATCATTGATAAATACACAAAACAACAATGGGCCCAGAACTGAACCTTGGGGGACTCCACTAATAACTTCAGTCCATGTAGAGCAGTGTCCATTTATTACCACTCTCTGCCATTTCCCGCTCAACCATCCCTTCATCCATTGCAGCAACTTGCCCTTATTGCCATACAGCTCCAATAGATATATGATATCGGTAGATACCATATATCTTTGGTAGATAGCTATGAATAAATCTGATGCACTTACACTAATGTATACGTCAGTCATACTACCACGTAGCTTGCGGCTTTTGCCTTTAAATGCTATTAGAATTATAAGAATTATTTTTATCATTAAATCTTGATTTAGCATTTAGCATTAGCATTTGTAGAGGCATATGATGCAAGAAAGCAAGCTTATTCAGCATCAACCAAAAAAAAAAACACAGACCACTCCCATTTCACCCCTCCGTTCGCTCGAAATACCTGTCCAGTTCAGCCTTAAATTTGTTTAGGCTATCAACTTCAACAACAAGTGATGGAAGTCGGTACCACCAACCAACCACCCGCTGGCCAAAGGCAAATTTCCGCACATCTATCCGACATCCATCCTTCCTCAATTTGAATTTATGCCCTCTGAGCTGATTATTCTGAGCAAGATGAAGAATCCCATTGGCATTGAGCATGCTCAAACCATTCAAAACCTTATACACCTCTATCAGATCACCTCGCCGGTGCCTAGTCTCCAGACTCTGTAATTAGCAAAACTTAAGCCTTTCTTCGTAAGAGCAACCCTTTGTTCCATTCACTAATCTTGTTGCCCTTCTCTGTACCTGTTCCAGCAGCTCTATATCCTTCTTGAAATGAGGCCTCCAGACCTGTATACAGTACTCAAGATGTGGCCTAACCATTGCCTTATACAAGGGAATAATCAACTCCTTATCCCTGCTAGAAAAATTCCTGTATATGATTGACAAGACACCATGAGCTACTCTTGCAGCTCGTCTGCACTGCTCAGAGAACTTCATATCTGCCTGCACAATTACCCCGAGGTCCTTTTCATTCTCCACCACTGTCAGTGTAGTACCGCAGAGTTGATACGTTTCTCTGGGGTTACTGTTTCCCATATGTAGTACTTCACATTTGTTCCTCTCAGTTATTACAAAATCATCCAGCTCACTGCCAATGTTTACTTTACCTACATCATTCTCCTTCCTGAATAACTCCTCATGCGTGAATGTAGATGCAAAATATGTTAAATTTCACATGTAGATGCAAAAAATGTTAAATTTCATTTGCCACCTCTCAGCCCATCTGTTCAACCTTTCCAGATCCTGTTGCAGCAGCATAGCATCAGTGGTGTCCTTAAAAACCCTGCCAACCTTTGTATCATCTGCAAACTTGGACATTAAACTTGATATCCCATCATCAATATCATTCATAAACACCAAAAACAACAACGGACCCAACACTGAACCCTGAGGGACTCCACTAATAACATTAGTCCAAGTTGAGCAGTGTCCATTGATTACCACTCTCTGTCTTCTGCCACTCAACCATCCCCTTATCCATAGCAGCAATTTGCCTCCAATGACACACTGCTCCAATTTGTACAGCAGTCTTCACTGTGCAACAGTATCAAAAGCCTTTCTAAGATCCAAATATATAATATCAAAGTTATTCCCTGCATCCAGTTCTTTTGTGACTACATCATAGTATCCAATCAAATTGGTCAGGCAAGACCTGCCCTTAACAAAACCATGCTGCGTCTGAGGTATAACTGAATTCTTGTCTAGATGATCCTGCAGTGCTTCTTTAACCAGTGCCTCCATTAATTTACCTGGAACAGAAGTTAAACTAACAGGTCTATAATTACTTGTGTCAGCCTTTGATCCTCCTCCTTTGTGAATTGGGGTTACATTTGCACATCTGCAGTCTATGGGTACCTCCCCTGAGTCCAAAGTAGCTCTCATAATTATGGCTAGGGGTTTGCTTACTTCCTTTGCTGCCTTCTTTAATATAACTGGATAGATCCCATCCAGCCCAGGTGCCTTTTCTTTGTTTATTCTCAACAATCTCTCCTCCACTTTCCTCTCAGTTATTACAAAATCATCCAGCTCACTGCCAATGTTTACTTTACCTACATCATTCTCCTTCCTGAATAACTCCTCATGCGTGAATGTAGATGCAAAATACTCGTTTAGATTCTTAGCCACCTGAGCAGGATCCTCAACTGTTGAACCATCAATATCCAGTGGACCAATCTGATTCATCCCTTTCCTTCTTGAGTTTAAATAGGTAAAGAACTCTTTTCTGTTTTTCTTTGCATCCTTTGCTAAGGATTTTTCGTAGTCTGCCTTTGCCTGCCTAATCTCCTTTGTGACTTGGTTACAGACCAACTTATATCTATCATAGGCTTCCATGTCACCCATTAATTTTGTATCCCATGCATTTTTCTTCTCTGCCACATGTTTCATTAGTTCATCTCACAACCATTTAGGCCTAAACCTTGAACAATATTTCTTAGTTGGTATGTAAAGCCTGGTAGCCTCCAAGTTTAGTTCCTTGAATGCTTCCCATTTTGAGTTTGCTGTTGGTAACATCATCAGTTGGTCCCACTGTATAGAATTTAAATACTGTCTCAGACCATCATAGTCGCCTTTACGAAAACAACAACCCTTCCCTTTACCTCTGATGGTAGTTACCTCCTTGAGTAAATCCCACTTCAACACACTGTGATCGCTGCCACCTAGTGGTTCATTTATCTGCAGATTCTTAATGAATGAAGAATCACTACTGATAATGAGATCAAGAGTATTGCTCCCTCTTGTTGCCTCACGAACATGCTGATGTAGAAAACAATCATCCAATAAATCCACAAAAGCCTTGCTAGTGTGCGAGTGACCAACCTACAAATTCCAGTCAATATCTGGAAAATTAAAATCCCCCATTATAAGACTCTCTGATTTACTGGCCCATTCTATTTCCCTGTACAATATCTTATTATACTCATCAGAGTCATTAGGCCTATAGCACACTCCTACTCTCAATTTTGATTTCCCTATGCTTATGTCACACCAAACTGACTCGACACTGCCCTGTCCATCGATGTCGACTGGCTTCACTTCCTTGGACTTTGTGTGTTTCTTAACTAATAGCATAATCCCTCCTCCCCTCCTGTCCTGTCTATCCTTTCTATACACATTGTATTCCCCAAATTCCATTTCCGCATTCCTTATATCTGTGTGACACCACGTCTCTGATATCCCAACGATATCTGCCTTTGATGTTTTGAGCAATACCTCAAATTCATAAAATTTATTTACAAAACTCCTAGCATTGGTTTACACGCAGGTATACATGCACCTGTTTCTATTCTTGGCTACCCTAACACAACCCATGTGTTTACTTGTACCGCAATGACTCCCAGCAGTCTCTGAAATATCCTGCATCTTGTTTTTCAGGCTTCTGCTCATTTCAATAGAAGCAGTGCAAGAATCACTTCCACCTCTGCCAGTGGCTACTGTTAATCTATTAGTCCTTATACCCCCCCCCAACTAGCAGTTTTCCGACCCACCTAACTTTGCCTCGACAGTATCAGCAAAAATTCTTGCACCCTTTCTATTTAAGTGTATCCCATCCCTGTAGATGCAATCTCTCCTGTTAACAAGTACAGTCCAGGCTGAAAAAAATTCTACCCCTTGAGCCTTGCACAATCCCTCCAGGGCCGAATTGATCGACAAGGCTCTCATCATATACTCCCTCCTATCGTGTCTGGGCAGAATTGCAGCCACTTTCAAATTCAACCACTGTTGAAAAAAAAACCATAATTCACGGTTTTTTTTTCAACAGTGACCTGTACTTGCTAAGTAATTCCGCTGGTCTCCTACTCTTAATATCATTAGTGCCAACGTGTGCAACTATATCACCTTTTGTGCCCTTAAAAGATGATATCTGCTCTACAACGTCATCAACCTTTGCCCCTGGCAGACATACCCTGGTCCTATTCCACCTATCCTTTTTTTTTTAAAGGATAGGTGAAAGGAAAGGATATTTTAAAGAAATAAGAACAAAAAAAAAATGACAAGTAGTCTATAATCATAAAGGAAAATCAAAGTGTTTCCCCACCAACTCTCCAAGAATAATTCTAGTGTCAAATTTCAGTTATTTGGTGTCTGATTTTCTGCTGAGACCACAAAGCTATTAGGCATGGTTCATTGCCTTAGTTGTCTCAGCTTGTACCCTATGATTGGTTTGCCTATGTTAGATGAATAGCTGTAGTTGCCAGGAGAAAAGAGCATAGTGTATTCTGTTTAGTATTCCATGTCAAGAGGCACTGGGGGTCTTCCCAAATTCCACATTCATGTACTGTCATATATTCATGTACTTCAAATTAAAACGGAACTGCTGGAAAAAAACTGGACTATTTGGCATCATGTTTTGCTTTTTTGAGATAACAGGACACCTCCTTCAAAAACAGGATCAATGGCATTCATAAGGGAGGGCATTCCTTTTCTGCATGTGTGGATAGCATGCTGCACATGATGCATTTTTGAAGCTAGATGAGCAGCCAGCATGCTTTCTCAATTTGTCACATAATCAAATGTTTAATGAAACATGCCATTATATTTTAAGTATGATATCCCAACTATTATAAATTCTACTTAATAACACTGACAAGGTGTTGTTACAGTAAATGTTGTTGTTCGTAACTCATGTTTTTGTTAAAATCCTTATGTAAGCCTTAAATTTTGGGACCTTGTACAGCAATTTGCTGTCCCACTTACCTCTTTTATTGTTATGAATAATCCACTTTATATTTTCTCAATGTAAAAATTTCATTCTTAAATTCCATTTCTGTTCAGGTTCTGACATTTCAAGTTGTGAATCATTGTCCTTTCTTCCCTACAGCTATGTCCAAGAATTCAAAGTCACAGTTCTGCTAATCAACTGTTGGTCCAATAACACAGTTCTTAAAGTATCATTAGCCCTACACCAAGTATCAAATCTGGAGGGTCAGAGACTTGCTTAGTTTAGGAAGGCTGTGGTTCCCTTTCAGATATCACAAACAAATTACAGAACAAAAACACAAACTGCAAAACAACAATATACTGTATGATATTTAAAAAATAGTGGTATGTATCCCTGATCTCAAAAGAGAGTTAAAAATAAATAAATAAATAGTATTTGAGTTTTTTCACCAGATAAGAAATATCTTATCTGGTATTTACTAAACAAAATCTTCTCATCAGAGTAAAGTTGAATCTCTTTTACTGTTAAAACTATTAAGAGTGTGTGTGGTAAGTAAAGTTTAAAAAAAGTTACAAATCGTAGAAAACTGTCAATTCCAAGAAATGAAAACATAAAAGTTGATTTTTTACTGTATTTCCTTTAATGCACGAAAAATAATCAAGACTAAAAAAAAATCCTTAAAAGGAATTAAATTATTTATTCACTTGTAAAGAATGCACATACTACTAACTATAAGTGTCTAGATGTTAAAGTGAAATATAACATTCTGGAAAAAAAAAAAATACATGCAAATGTAATTGGAATCTGTGAGAGAAAAAAAAAAAAAAAAAAAATATATATATATATATATATATATATATATTTTTTTTTTTTTTTGAAATTAAGATAACCGAGAATAGGCTAGCTTAAAGACCAGTAATGTATTAACTATAATATCTATAGGTAAAAAACACCGGCACGGATAATGTTTAATTAGCCATCATGGCGTGAAACAATGACATTAATGATGAACAAAGACGAATTAAACCACAATAGAATGATAATACAAAAGAATAATAATATATATATACAGGGTGTCTCCAAAATATTGGTACAAACGTTGAGGGGAGGTAGGTAACATCTAAAGGAATGTGAATCACATAGGAACCCATAACCGGAAACGTCACGGGAAAATAGTAGCAGAGGCACAAGAAGCAGAAATGACACAAGACATTAATTAGTGGCAAACATTTATTTGACATAATATTAACAATGGAGTACGAGATGGATGCATTTCATGATGTTACAACAGATGCTCGAAGGTTCCACCACGAGACGCGATGCACACATGACACTGATGCAGCATGGATTGGCGGACATGGTCGAACACACCTGGAATTTCTTTGACAGCAGCAGCGGCAGCTGAGTCTTGCCACGAGATCCATTTCTGTCTCCACAGGCGATTCATTCATGATAGATTTGAGGGCCCCCACAGAAAGAAACAAGGCTCAATAAATCAGCCATTTTAGAGCTGTACCCTCGAAATGTAAGGAATATTGGATCTCGCGATGACGTTCATCATAACCTCAAAAAGTCATCAATCAAACTGCATGACATAGGGAAAGGTTGACAGGAAGTTAACTCTAGAGACTAAACATGGGTTCCACCACTTCAAGCCTCCAAGAAGCAAAGTGGTGGTATTTCACCGGTTGATGAGAGTCATCTACCACCTAGTACTGCCTGGTAACGTAGAGGGGCAGCGTTCCTCCATGTGGTGTGGGCGCCACACCTCGACCCCTGCTTACGTTGTTTCACACCTGGGTGGTCACCTACCAAGTACTTCTGCATGGAGGTTATACCCAGGATTACTAACAGTCCCACCATCATGAAGGTGCAAGCAGAGGATTTGGCTGTTACAGACCGTCCGGACTTCGCCGAAATTGGGCCCACTTGACTTGTCACCCGACTCCCGGGTAGCAAGTACAGCTTGTCTGGCATATCTGAGAGAATGTCTGTGACAACCTCAAGTTTTGTCATGTACTGTCAGTTATTTATTTGTTTCTTCTCTTACACAGTCAAGGCTGAATATGTCTACTCTGAATACACTATGGATTATAGCTGGATTTATTTTACTCTCCTTCATTAGTGGCTTCTGCTTCTCATAACAAAATACTTGGACCATTTTATCTTTATTACCAGCTTTTAGTAAACCATTCATATTTCTTAACCTTACTTTCTTACTTTCTAATTTAAATTAAAAAACTCTATTACAACATTTTCAATCATTATTCTATTGTATTATCCATTTTTTCTTACAAATATCCATCAACAAGATTTCGTTTGTGTATTTATAACTGGTTTGCCACTTTATATCACTATTATGACCATGTTACACAAGCATCCAAATTTCCACATGTAATAACTTATGTATTAGAATGTAACCACTGTATTTCCAAGCAGAAATCTAAATGAGCATTCAAACTATCCCAAAGGATGGCATTCCTTTTTGATGTATATGGACAGAATAGTGCATATGAAATTCTGGCTGCATATGCTGATAGAATTTAAAACTAGATTGCTGATTTTGGATCTAGATGAGCAATGAACATACCTTGTCAACTGGGTAGTAGTGTTCTGTTGAATCAAATAGTTACTATGCTTGATGCTGAGAAAATAAACCATTAAATTTATATAATTCGGCACAGGAGAGATTGTGCATGGCTCGTGGGTATAATTTTTTCAGTGTGGTCTGAGCTTGTTAACAGGAGAGACTGCTTCTACGGGGATGGGATACACTAAAATAGAAAGGGTGCATGAATATTTGCTGAGACAGGTTAGGTGGGTTGGAAAACTGCTATCTTGGGGATAGACAGACTAACAGATTAACAGTAACCACTGGCAGAGGTGAAAGTGATTTTTGCACTGCTTCTATTGGAGTGAGCAGCAGCCTGGAAAACACGGTGCTGTGGATTTCAAGGACTGCAGGGAGTTATCATGGAACAAGTAAATACATGGGCTGTGTTAGGATAACTAAGAGTAAGAACAGGTGCATGTATACTTGCATATACACCAATGCTAGGAGTTTAGTAAATAAATTTGATGAATTTGAAGCACTGGTCAAAACATCAAAAGCAGATATTGTTGGGATATCAGTGTGTTATCACACAGATATAAGGAACGCAGAACTGGAATTTGCAGAGTACAATGCGTACCGAAAGAATAGACAGGATAGGAAGGGAGGAGGAAGGGTTATGCTTAGTTAAGAAACACAAAATCTAAGTAAGTGCATCCAATTGATATTGGTGGACAGTGCAGTATTGAGTCAGTTTGGTGTGACATAAGCATTGGGAAAGCAAAACAGAGTAGGAGCAAGTAGGTCTATTGACTCTGATGAGTACAATGAACAACTGCTCAGGGAGTGGGCAAGAAAATCAGATTGTATTATAATGGGGGATTTTAACTTCCCAGATATTGACTGGAACTGGTGGATTGGTCCCTTGCACACTAGCAAGGCTTTTTTGGATTTAATTGATTGTTTTCTAGAGCAGCAAGTTTGAGAGGCAACAAACTTCTCGAACCTGCTGGGAGTAATACTCTTGATCTAATTATCACCAGTGATTCTTCATACAATAACAATCTGCAGATAAAGGAACAAGTAAGTGGCAGTTATCACAGTGTGCTGATGTGGGATTTATTCAAAGATGTAACTGCCATCAGGAGTAAAGGGAAGGGTTTTTGCTTTCATAAAGGTGACTACAGTGGTCTCAGACAGTTTTTAAATTCTATACAAGGGACCAACTGATGATCATGCCAACAGCAAATTCTAAATGGGAAGCAATAAGAGAATAAATCTTGAAAGCTACTAAACTTTTCACACCAACTAAGAAATATTCTTCAAGGTTTACACCTAAATGGATCAGATGAACTAATGATACTTGTGGCAGAGAATAAAAATGCATGGGATGGATATACACTATCATGTGACACAGAAGCCTATAGTAGATATAAGCTGGTCTGTAATCAAGTCACAAAGAAGGTGAGACAGGCGAAGGCACATTATGAGAAATCCTTGGCAAAAGATGCACAGAAAAACAGTATAGAATTCTTTACTTACGTAAAGTCTACAAGGAAGGAAGGGGATGAATCAGAATGGCTGTTTGATACCGATGGTTCGACTGTGCAAGAAAGCCTGAGGCTTATGCTGCACCAGCCAAAAAAAAAGAGAAAGAAATTCTGAGTTACCCTGAGAGAGAGAGAGAGAGAGAGAGAGAGAGAGAGAGAGAGAGGGGGGGGGGGGGGAATCACCAAGAAAGAGAAGAATGATGATTACAATTGCATTAAATGAAATCAAGGAACAGGCCAATGGAAAAGATGCAAAATTGCAGTCTGAAATAAGAAAAAGTAATATCTTATTTCAGACTGCAATTAAAATATGTAATGTCTGTTAACAGAAATTACATATTTTAAATTTATTAAAACTGTAGTTGTTTGGTATGAAATATTAAGTATTACAAATAAAGTAAGTAGAGCCATGGTAAGTAGTACAATTGAGATGAAACTACAATTGTATTGATAGAAGTGCGCTTAGTCAACTAAACGAATTTAGAACATCAGGATTTAAATTGGGTAGGGTCAGTATAACCAATAGTGCGAGTTTCTAGAAAAAAGTGCATAACAGAAAGAATAGACAGGATAGGAAGGGAGGAGGGGAGAAGTTTACCTATGAAACTTCATCAGATGAACTGGTTATTGATCAACCAAAAGACTGGAAACTGAAATATTTAATATAATGATCGATGTAGCTATCCTAAGCTTACAAGAAAGATTTGATGAGATGAATGAAATATCCTTGACTTCTTATCTTATTCGAAAATCAGAAAGCTTCATGAATTTATTAGAAAGTGCAATAGAAATGAATTGCAGGAATTCTCACTGGCGAAGGTGGGAGAGGAGACATCGATGCCAAAGAGTTGTGTAAAGAAATCCAATCTTTGCAGCATGTTTTAAGATGTAAAGAAAAAAAAAAAAAAATTGGTTACTTAGAATTATTAGATTTACTCAAGAAAAAAAAAAACTTAGTTGAATTATATCCCACCAAGGTCACCATTTCTCTTCAGATATTATTAGCATATTAATAGTATTCG
This sequence comes from Mastigoproctus giganteus, assembly GCF_048544385.1. Taxonomy (NCBI): domain Eukaryota; kingdom Metazoa; phylum Arthropoda; class Arachnida; order Uropygi; family Thelyphonidae; genus Mastigoproctus; species Mastigoproctus giganteus. The sequence continues at coordinate 126,727,182 of NC_143576.1, read as the reverse complement.
GCATATAGTACAAGGAAACCACAGGCTTTTACTGCACTGAAAAAAAAAAAAAAAAAACCAATTAGATAAGAAAACACAAATTATATGCTTCCCTTCTGACATAGCAAAGTATCCAACAGACCTTTAAGTTTATTCAAACTGTCAGCCTCAACTACCTGCGAGGGCAACTAGTCCCAGCTGTCAACTATTCGCTGGCTAAAAGAAAATTTCCTACAATATAATCTAAACCTCAACCACTGGAATTTGAATTTATGACTCCTATTACTGGAATTGTTTAGAACAGTGAGAATTCCACCTTCATTCACTTTATTAATCACTCTCAGAGCCTTGTAAACCTCAATCGGCTCACCTCTGAGGTATCTGTAGCCCACATAATCAGGGTCTTTCCTCATATGGTCATTCTTCCGGTCTCACCATTCAAGTTTGCCCATCTTTATTCCTTTTAAGAACTCAATGTCTTTTTTCAGAAGTCGTCTCCATACTTGAACACAATATTCCAAACATGGTCTTACAATTGCCATATACAGTGGGATTATGATCTCCCTATCTCTACAGGATAGCGTTCGATAAATCATCGATAGGCCACCATGAACTTACCTGGCTGTCTGTTTACACTGTTTGAAAAATCTCATATCGTAATTCCCAGATCACTTTCCTCCACTGTTTTTAATTCAACCCCATCAAGTGTGTAATTTCTTTGGGGATTGCTATTCCCAAGTTGCATTTAGCATCATTAAAACAGCCACCGTTTAAAACTATGTAGAAATTTTTCCCGAAATCTAGAATTCCACCTTAATTTGATGCTAGGAGTTTAGTAAAAAATAGTACCATGACGAACGCATCGGATATCAGATTCAGCTTTGATGAGCACGTCTAGCATTAGCAGAGGCATTTGATGCAAGAAAGCAAGCTTATGCAGCATCAGCCAAAAAAAAAAAAAAAAAAAACACTTCCACTTCACCCCTCTGTTCGTTCAAAATACCTGTCCAGCTGAGCCTTAAACTTATTTAGGCTATCAACTTCCACGATAAGGGATGGAAGTCTGTTCCACCAACCAACCACTTGCTGGCTAAAGGCAAATTTCCGCACGTCTATCCTACATCTGTCTTTCCTCAATTTGAATTTATGCCCTCTCAGGTGATTATTCTGAGCGAGAGGAAGAATCCCATCAGCATTGAGCATGCTCAAACCATTCAATGCTTTATCTGTCTACAGTTGATCTGTTTTTTCCAAAAGTTATACTGATGATCTAGAGGAGATTCTGTGACTCAAGGAACCAAATGAGTATTGTGTGAACCATCCTTTTTGAAACTTTTACATTACCAATTACAGTTGCATCTGGAGAGAGGAGTTTTCCAAGACTCAAAATGATTAAATCATATTCACGACCAACAATTGGCCAAGAAATAATTAAAAGATTGGCCATTATGTCAATAGAACAAGATATACTTAAAAATAAAACATCAGAAGTTATAGACAAATTTATATCAAGCTCTTTCTCTTTCTTTTCTCTTTGTTAGTTGATGGCACATCGGCTTCTGTGGCCATAATTGACCTCCCAAAGTTTTTTGCATTTACTCTGATCCAAGCCCAAGGCGGGATTTGAACCTGCGACCTTTGGGTTGCCAGGCAGGCACTTTACCCACCTGGCTAGCCCGGTCGGCCTATATCAAGCCAACATCGTAAGGTAATGATGGGAAAACTTTTAAGTTTATATAAATAATGTACTAGTCATTAAAGTTTAAATAAATAATTTTTGAATGTTCCCATATTTTTCAGTTTTACGAATTCCACCTTTAATTTTTGCAAGGGGGCCCCAAATGAATATTTCGCCTGAAGCAGACAGAAGGCTAGGTATAGCAGTGGATTTTTCTTGTAGTTGCTAGAAGATTGGACACAGTGAGCTATGTGGAAGTGCATAGTGAATTTGTGGGAGGTTGTTTGGGGAGGATGAGCAGCAATATTTTTTCCTGGCAGCTTTAATACGCAAGATGAGTTTAAGATTGACCTGTAGTGTTTCACAAGTGATGGAGTTGGAATTTTTCGCCTTTGCTTGACTAGGTCTTCCACTGGTGTGGGACACAGTGGTTTGAGAGTACTGAGGTAAAAATGTGTAATAGTCGTAAGATCCTACAAGCTCTACAAGGGTAAATTGCAGGATCTCACCAGGTCCAGTAGTAGAGGTTGCTGGTAGTGAGTTTATGGCAGTAATTACCTATTGTCTCGATATTAGTATGGTTGTCAACAGATCAAAGTTTATTTCAGATTTCGATCGCAGGGGGAGATCTCGATTTACAGTGGTGTTAAACCTGGTGACGTAGTTAAGCCAGCTTTGGGGATCAATTTGTAGGGGGAACCTGATGGGGTATTCATATATGGATCTTTCCCGGTGTGTATGGTCCTGTCAAGGAACGATTAAATCCCTTTGGAATTCTGGCGGTTAAACTCGGCTCGAACTCTCGAGTAGAGTAGGCAGTTCTGTCCATATCGTTCTGAGAATGCTTCCACAATATATGCAGATGTTGCTTAAGGTCAATGCGCTTCTTTACATTGTAGGACCACAATGCTTTGGATTGAGGAGAGATTATGCCCTTTCTTGTGGTTGCATAGTTGTCATAGAGACAGTCCAGTTGATAAGCAGTGTGACAGCTAGCTTGAATTCACATGACTCGAGTATTGACCAAGGGATGAGCGAGGTTGCCTCAATACATCTCGGTATGTCCAGGAATGTTGGGTAGACATGGGACATGGTTTTGGTTGGCCGATTGAGATGGCAATTATTCGGTGGTTGAAATAGTGCGTTGTGAGATCCAGCAATAATTTTTGCCCGGGTTGAAGAATTATCACAATGGGTATGCTGACCCCCATAGCTGGTTGGTATGGGTAGTGGTAGCAGAAGAGCTGTGGGCCTCATTGCCGTGGGTGTATATGCTACCTACAGGTTTTGAACTAGCACATGCAATTATGGGGTTGTCTGAATTGCTTACTTTTTGTGTAATGTCGTAATGCACTGGTGGTTGGGAGAAGAATGGATGACAGCCAATTTGTTGAATCAACATGTGATCAGTGACTCCACTTAGCTTGCTGAGATGTACACTGTGTGGGCTTATAAGACTATTAGTGCTGGCTGGTTGCTTCTTTTGAGGACTGAGCTGGCCTGGTTCGCAGGGTGCTTTTATGAGATTCTATATTGTCATGATCTTCTGTTTGTGTGGAGGCATCTGGAGCCCATAATTCATTCACCGTAAGGTTCGTAATGTCGGCTGACTCGCCAGACATTTCTTCACTTTGAGTGTTTGGTGTCAAGTTGAATTGTGTGATAGGTGAGTTAAGAAGGCAGTGCAAAGGAAGTAAGCAAACTCTTAGCCATGATTATGAGAGCATCCTTGAACTCAGGGGAGGTACCCATGAACTGGAGATGTGCAAATGTGACCCCAATTCACATAGGAGGATCAAAGGGTAGCTTAACTTCTGTTCCGGGGAACTTAATGGAGGCTCTGGTTAAAGAAGCACTGCAGGATCATCTAGACAAGACTGCAGTTATAGTTCAGACACAGCATGGGTTTGTTATGGAGAAGTCTTCTCTGACCAATTTGATTGGATACTATGATGTGGTCACAAAGGGACTGGATGCAAAAAAATTCTTTTGATATTTACTTGAATATTTACTTTGATAATTACTTGAATTTTAGGAAGTTTTCAATACTGTTGCAGATGCAAGGCTACTGTACAAATTAGAGTAGTATGCCACTAAGAGCAAATTGCAGCTACGGATAAAGGGGTGGTTGAGTGGGAGAAGACAGAGAGTGGTAATCAATGGAAACTGCTCTTTGTGGATTAATGTTATTAGTGCAGTTCCCAGGGTTCAGTGTTGGGTCCATTGTCGCTTTCTATATTTATGAATGATATTGATGAAGGTATATCAAGCTTAATGTCCAAGTTTGTAGACAATACGAAAGTTAGCAGTGTTGTTAGACATTAATGACAGTGCACATGCAACAGGATCTAGAGAAATTGAGCTGACAGGCTGTGAGGTAGCAAATGAAGTTTAACATTACAAATGTAAAGTACTGTATGTGAGTAGCATAAACCAAGAGTAACATATAAACTGTCTGGAACTACACTCAGTGTAGTGAGAGTGAAAAAGACCTGAGGTTAACCCCTGAGGAAATTGTGCAGCCAGATTTGAAGTTTTCTGAAGACAGTCTGCAAGAGTAGCTCATGGTGTCTTGTCAATGATATACAGGAATTTTTCTAGCAGGGATAAGGAAGTGATCATCTCCTTGTGTAAGGTCACACCTTGAGTACTGTATACAGGTCGGGAGACCTCATTATAGAAAGGATGTAGAGCTGCTGGAAGGAGTACACAGAAGGACAATAATATTAGTGATTGGAACAAAGAATTGCTCTTGTGAAGAAAGGCTTAAATTCTGCAAATTGCAGCGGCTGGAGAATAGTTACCTGCGAGGTAATCTGATTGAAGTGTATAACGCATTGAATGGTTTGAGCAAACTCAATGCTGATGAGATTCTTTCTCGTGCCCAGATTAATCCTCTGGGGGTACATAAATGTTCTTGTTTATACTCCATCATGACCACCAGGTCAGTCGAGTTTACATTAAATCAATCAATATAAAATGTTAGAAGTATTTAGTAGTCACGGGATTTAACCCCGGTCCACTCAAAGAAAGTCTGCTACTGCACTCGTGGTCCTGACCACTAGGCTACGTCTGGCCTAAATTCAAACTGAGGAAAGATAGTTGTAAAATAGATGAAGGGGAATTTGCCTTTAGCCAGCAGGTGGTTGATCGTTGGAACAAACTTCCATTTGTTGTTGTAGAAGTTGATCACTGGAACAAACTTCCATTTGTTGCTGTAGAAGTTGATCACTTATATAAATTCAAGGCAGAACTAGACAAACATTTGGAGGGAATGGATTGGGTGAAATAAGAAGGGTTTTTTTTTTGGCGGATGCTGTACAAGCTTGCTTCCTTGCATCATATGCCTCTATTAATCTTAATGCTAATGCTAACCTGAAATTCTTGGTATTTGCTTTTCTGTATACAGCTAAAACTCATTAAAACACGATGCAAGAATGGCTCCCATTTTTGTCAGTTGAAATATGTTTTTAGTCACTGAAGATCAATGATTTGGACTCCTTGTGAACATGTTGTGATATTTTCATTTCAACGTGAATCCGCAATACGCATTACTCTTTGATTTTCGTAAGAACAATAATAAACAATTTGTAACTCTTGTTGACTTGTATCATGGTGGCACTTGGTGGTTTGCAAATTCAACTTAAATTCCTTGAAAGAGAAAAGGTAGATTCCGTTTCAATTTTACACTTAGCATTAGCATTAGTAGAGGCATATGATGCAAGAAAGCAAGCTTATTCAGCATCAGCCAAAAAAAAAAAAAAAAAAAAAAAAACAACCACTACTCCCATTTCACCCCTCCGTTCGTTCGAAATACCTGTCCAGCTGAGCCTTAAATTTGTTTAGGCTATCAACTTCAACAACAAGCGATGGGAGTCTATTCCACAAACCAACTGCCCACTGGCTAAAGGCAAATTTCCGCACATCTATCCGACATCTGTCCTTCCTCAATTTGAATTTATGCCCTCTCAGGTGATTATTCTGAGCAAGAGGAAGAATCCCATCAGCATTGAGCATGCTCAAGCCATTCAAAGCCTTATACACCTCTATCCGATCACCTCGTCGATGCCTAGTCTCCAGGCTCTGTAATTTGCAAAACTTAAGCCTTTCTTCGTAAGAGCAACCCTTTGTTCCATTCACTAATCTTGTTGCCCTTCTCTGTACTCGTTCCAGCAGCTCTACATCCTTCTTGAAATGAGGCCTCCAGACCTGTATACAGTACTCAAGGTGTGGCCTGACCAATGCCTTATACAAGGGAATAATCACATCCCTGTCCCTGCTAGAAAAATTCCTGTATATCATTGACAAGACACCATGAGCTACTCTTGCAGCTCGTCTGCACTGCTCAGAGAACTTCATATCTGCCTGCACAACCACCTCCAGGTCCCATTCATTCTCCACCACTGTCAGTGTAGTACCGCAGAGTCGATACGTTGATCTGGGGTTACTGTTTCCCATATGTAGTACTTTACATTTGTCAATGTTAAACTTCATTTGCTACCTCTCAGCCCATCTGCTCAACCTTTCCAGATCCTGTTGCAGCAGCATAGTATCAGTAGTGTCCTTAACAACCCTGCCAACCTTGGTATCGTCTGCAAACTTGCACATTAAGCCTGATACACCATCATCAATATCATTTATAAATACAGAAAACAACAATGGACCCAACACTGAACCCTGAGGAACTCCACTAATAACATTAGTCCACGTTGAGCAGTGTCCATTGATTACCACTCTCTGTCTTCTGCCACTCAACCATCCCTTTATCCATAGCAGCAATTTGCCCCCAATGCCACACTTCTCCAATTTGTGCAGCAGTCTTCCATGTGCAACAGTATCAAAAGCCTTTCTAAGATCCAAATATATAATATCAATTAAAATGCATTATTGAAATTGTTAAAAAGAAATAAGGAGATGCAATGAAACAGTCAACCATTGATGTAGTTTATCTAAAATATGAAAGACTTGAAAGTAACGACTAAAATGTGCAAAACTTTGTTTGCTAATATCTACTTAGTAGTTGAAAGAACATGGAGTGCATTGTATTTTCCTTTTCCTCCTGAATTTTCCACCATTTGTTAATTTCAAAACACGACAGTAATAGTCAATATAAGCACGTGGAAAAACAGTTTTTGTGAGTACTGATTTGGTTTTGTGACAAAAGGTGTGTGTTTATGTACATTTATCATGAATATTGGTTTTTTAAATATTTTATTGTACAATGCATCAATAAAAGATTGAAACAGCGCAATTGCATATTATTTCCATTATTATTCTTTGCATGATTTTTCTTAAACATAGTACAGGAACTCCCCGACTTACATAAGGGTTGTGTTCCTTGGAACACTACGTAAGTCATATATTACGTGTCGGAATTTCCCCCATGCTTATGCAGCACTCAATTGTGCTTGCTGAATTGATTGAATCAAAAAAGAAATCTTTGATGAACATGTAAATAACATGTAAATAGAATTATTTATTGTATTTATTCAATTTTTTATCTCATGCACAGGAAAAATTACAAAGCGTGCAATTTAAAAAAATTTCAAAATAATAAAATTACAAAAACAGAGAGGAGACAAGCATAACGTCATAAGTTTTACCTCTCGAGCATTGGACCTATCTTTTAATGTTATTGCCAGAATCGACGTTTTCAGCTGATAAGTACGCCGCTGCGGAGGTTGAGGGCTGTGCAGATTTAGAAGGGGTTGGCCGCTCAACCTTACGAAAGAACATATTAATGGATAACTGGACGGTGGCTTTTTTCTTTTCATCGTAGATTTCTTTCTAGCAAGCAAGCATATCATTCATCCCTCTGTTAACATTTAAGACTCGTTCGCTGTCAGGATCCATCTTCTCAGACTTTGCCTTTGCCATCTCTCTGGTGATGAAGCATCTCAGCTCCTCATTTGGTTCATCTTGAGCTTCGTCAGCATTTTCTCCTTTTGCTATCGCTGCCAGCAAGTCAATAAGTTCTTCATTAGATAATTCCTTCTCTTCTTCCTCTATTAACTCCACCACATCTTTGGCATCAACCTCCAACTGCAGTAGCCCTGCAACCTATTCATATGATTTGTCTTTTTCAAATCCTTCGAAGCCTTTTATGTGCCCTGGGCATATTTTCTTCCATGCACCATTTAAACAACTTTTAGTAATTTTCACCCAGGCCTTATTAATGTTTAAGATGGCGTGGTAAATATTGTAAGATTTCCAAAAGTCTCTTAACGTAAAATTTTTCTCATCGTCTACTGCAGACAATGCCCGAGCAAATACTGTGCGTCATAGCACGCTTTTAAATTCGTAATAACACCCTGATCCTTAGGTTGGATGAGTGAAGCCATGTTTGGCGATAGAATTAGGACTCTCACGTTCGAAATGAAATCAATGCGTAGGATGTCCAGGAGCATTATCTAATAGAAGCAAAATATTGAAAGGAGCATCGTTGTCTTTACAATATTTTTCAACCTCAGGAATGAAACAGCATTTAAACCAATCCTCAAAGAGACATTGTTATTTATGCTCTCTGGTTCGATTGGAAATGCATGGGTAGGGTGGCTTTATTGATCGCCTTAAATGCACGAGGATTTTCAGAATTGTACACAAGCAGTAGTTTTAATTTGTAATTGCCTGCTGCATTAGCCTAAGAAAGAGCATGGACCTATCTTTTGATGCCTTGAAACCTGACATTGTATTTTCCCCTTTGGCAATGTATGTTCGATCCATTTTTTGACAATACAGAGCAGTCTCATCAATGTTAAAAATTTGCTGCATTGAATAGCCGCCTCGATCAATAATTTTTTCCAATGCATCACAAAATTTCTCTGCAGCTGCAGAATCGGCACTAGCAACGTCACTGCATACTTGAATGTTGTGGAAACCAGCACGATGCTTGAACCTATTAAACCACCCGATGCTTGCCACAAACTTTGGTTCGCCATACTTATCCTTAATATCTTTATAAATACTTATTGCTTTTGCTTGAATGGTCATTAGACTTAGGGGCACTTTCTTCTGAATCTGATTTTCTATCCATATTATTAACAGCTGTTCCATCTTCGATATAGCACCTGAATGCTGTTTTGTAATCACAGTTGATCTTAAGTGCATTGATCCTTTGACATGTTCTTTTATACAAGCACTGTCCTTTAAAACAGTATTCACTGTTGGAGCAGCGAGACTTAATTCCCTTGCAATAGATGACAAACTTTATCCTGCTTCGTACTTCTTAATCATTTTCATCTTCATTTCTAAATCAATTTTGTTTCGTTTTCTAGCACTGCCGGTACTTGCACTTTCCATCGGTCGCTTTCCCTTCATCATTGTAATCGTAAATAGGAATGAAGACAAGTTTCTGAAAATTTAATTTTTATATGATTAAAGATTTCAGTGAGGGGGGAACATATTTTACCATAATAGGGTAAAAACGCACACAATTGCATTTATTGATATCATTATGGCAAATGCAATAAGATCGAGTTTACTTGGAGGTTATACCTGAGTATAACCTCCATGCACAAGTACATGGTGGGTGACCACCCAGGTGTGAACCAACGTAAGCAGGGGTCGAGGTGTGGGGCCCACACCACATGGAGGAACACTGCCCTTCTATGTTACCAGGCAGTACTAGGTGGTAGATGACTCTCATCAACCGGTGAAATACCACCACTTTGCTTCTTGGAGGCTTGAAGTGGTGGAACCCATGTTTAGTCTCTCGGGCTAAGTTCTGGTCAACCCTTCCCTATCTCTTCCATCATGCAGTATGATTGATGACTTTTGAGGATATGATGAATATCGTGGCGAAATCCAATATTCCTTACATTTCGAGGGTACAGCTCTAAAATGGTGTTTGCAGGCTGGCCGCTAGTTAGTACAGAGGACCGAACCTATTGGTAACTCTCTAGGAGGCTTCAGGATCAGCTAGTGTATAATCTTGCTACCTCTACTCTGCCAGATAGTGACTGGAGGGAGTCCGAGTAGAGTGTATGCGGGGAGAATTGTCGAGGCCACGTTATGTCAAGAATCTGGGTATATTCTTACGTGCACGCCATATCCAAAAATTTCAGTACTTCATACAGCATTTCCTGTCCACTTTTTCTTACTATTGAATACACAATGAATTGTCAAACTAATAGAGCAAGCTTATCTGCAAAAAGATCTAAACCTCCCAAGCACTTCCTAATTCATTTCACAAATATACATGGTCTCGACTGTAATCTCAACGATGTCCATTTCCACTTGCAGTCTGCCAAACCCCATGTACTTTTTCTGACAGAATCTCAGTTATCGGTTGATTCAACTACTGCTCATCTCAGATTTCCAAATTATTCTCTGTATGATTCCTTTCGCCTCAAAGGTGGTACTTCTGCATATGTCCATTCTGATATTCCCTGTAGGAGACTTGGCAATTTGGAATCTCCTCTCTTTGATCTTCTCTGACTTAAAATCTCTCTCTTCCTCATTGTGTCAAATTCATCTGTTGTCTCTACCGTTCTCCCAACTCCACTAATCACTTGGAGCTCTTTGACTTCCTCTCTTTGCAACTTGACTTTCTCCAGTCCAACTTTCCTAACAGTGAGGTAATTTTCCTTGGAGATTTTAATTTTCACAACTCCAGGTGGCTTCCGTTTTCTAGTCACACCGACCCAGCAGGTCGAGATGCTGAGGCTTTTGCAATTACTACTGACCGAACACAGATTGTTCATTTACCTACAAGAATACCGGACAATCCTAATCATACAGCCAATACGCTTGATCTTTTTCTCACAAACAACCCACCTAAGTACACGGTCAAAGTGAGAGGTCCTTTAGGCACTTCAGATCACAACTTGGTGATTGTCTCTTCTCCAATGGAACCTTTATCTCATGGGTATTCCCAACCTCGTGTTGTTTGGCATTACAAGAATGCAAAATGGGATGACCTACGAGATTTCTTTTCTTCTTTTCCTTGGTCAGATTACAGTTTCAAAACTTCTGATGTCAACATATCGTAATTGGCTTGTTTCTAATTCTTCAGTTTCATTTTCTGCCTACACCAAAGCTCGCAACAATTGTAAAGCAGTTATTAATCAGTCCAAACTAGAGTTTGAACAGGCTAAGAGCAGAAAACTTGCTTCTTGCTCTAATGGTAGCCGAGCATTCTGGTCTCTTGCCAAAGCTATTGGCCACAACTTTTGTCCATCTCTGCTCCCACGTCTGTCCAAACCAGATGGTTCTGTTGTCACTTCAGCCAAAAGATAAAGCTGACCTGCTAGCATCCCATTTTTCTTCCAGTTCATATATTAATGATCTGGGTAAAACACCTCTTACCATTCCCAACACGTTCCATTCAATGCCTCCTGTGGTCTTCCGTCAAAAGGATGTCAGAAGGATTTTGTCGAATCTTGATGCTAAGAAAGCTGATGGTATTTTTCATCATGGATGGAAAAATACCATCAGGTCCTGATGGTATTTTTCCCCTTGTTCTCAAAACCTGTGCTCCTGAACTTACTCCTATTCTTTGCCGCCTTTTTTCACTTTCTTATTCCAAAGGTGTTTTTCCTTCTGCTTGGAAATTTGCTCATGTCCAGCCAGTTCCTAAAAAGGGTGACAAATCCCTGTCATCCAATTGTCCTCCCATTGCAATTACTTCTACTCTTTCTAAAGTTATGGAGAAATCAATTAACCGCCAACTGTTAAACTACCTAGAAACCTTCCGTCTGATCAACGATCGCCAGTATAGATTCCGTTAGTGTCGATCCACTGGTGATATTCTGGCTTATGTTACCCATTTATGGACTAATTCAATGGAAAGGTTCGGTGAAACACCAGTAGTTGCTGTTGACATCTCAAAGGCTTTTGATCGTGTTTGGCATAAAGGTCTTCTAAACAAGCTTCCATCTTATGGTTTGCCAACTGTTTTTAGTAATTGGCTATCCAGTTTTCTCTCTGATCGCTCACTGAGGGTGATGGTAGATGGCTCTCTGTCTTCTAACTTCTCCACTAATGCCGGTGTCCCCCAAGATTCAGTTCTTTCCCCCACTCTTTTCCTCTTGTATATTAATGACTTTCTTCCATTGACTGGAAATCCTATCCATAGTTTTGCCGATGATAGCACACTGCATTCCACTTTCCATTTTGAGAAACCTTGTCCTGCTCAATCAGCTTCAACTTCTCGAAAATCTGTTACCAATTCCTTAAATGCCGATCTTCAGGTAATTCTCCAGTGGGGCAAAGACAACTTAGTTGATTTCAACCCCTTCTAAAACTCAGTCTTGTCTTATATCTCGCAAAAAGGATTCTTCTGCTCCTATGCTTATCTTTAGTGACACTCAGATTTTTAGGCAAAATGATATATCTCTTTTGGGATTACCCTGACTTCTAATCTCTGTTGGCCCAAGCACATTACAAATATTGCTTCCTCTGCATCTAAAAAACTTGGTTTTCTCTTTCACTCTCGGCATTACTTTTCTTCCAAACAGCTGCTCACTCTGTATAAATCGCAAATCTGCCCTGCCATGGAATATTGTTTCCACATCTGGGGTGGTGCCCACAAAACCTCTCTCAGGCTTCTTGATTCCATTCAGAAGAGGGCAGTTAGGTTAATTAATGATTCATCTCTAACAGAGTCTCTCCACTCGCTTTCTCATAGACGTACTGTTTCTTCTGCATGCCTCTTCTACAGATACTTCCACAGGCACTGTTCTTCTGAATTGGCTTCTATAATTCCTGCTCTCTCTTTCAAAACAGTCCAAACACGTCTGCCACCAGCCAACATCCATTTACTGTCCAACTTAAAACCCACAGAACCAACTTTTCATCTTCCTCATTTATTCATTCAACTGCCGTTTTCTGGAACAATCTTCCTTCATCCATATTTCCTGAAAATTACAATCTACAGAAGTTCAAGTCCAATGTCAACAAATATCTTCTTTCGTCTTCTCAATCTCCAACCCAAGCACGGTACTAAGTACTATAGGTTCTAATACCTCTCGTGTTTGGGGTTCACATAAAAAAAAAAAAAAAACCACTACCCGTTTATAATTAGATGCACTAACAGAAAAGCCCAATTAACCGGAAAGTGCAAATTGTTTTTATTGTTTTATGGTCATGACCTCCAGAAACATGCTTTAGAAAAATATCACAAAGCCATTCAAAACTGGTTCTTATAACAGAACATATGATAATGATTAAAGTGTAGTGTATTTTAATGAGTTGAATTGGAAACTAATACAATTTACACTATAAAATAAACCTTTTAGAGAGTTATATAAAGAAAATTTTAAATTCCGAGGTTGTGGAATGAATTACCAAAAAACAATATGTTATTTGGGTTCACGTTACAATATTTTCACGATACGATGATGTCTCTGGAATGGATTAATATCGTAAAGTGGGGTACACTGTATTGTATAATTACAAGCATAGTTTGAAATGTGATATTTATGAATGTTTAACATTCATTTTTTCAATTCTGTTGATAATTGAAAAAAAAACTCGTAAACCCAGGGAACTCAAAGCGAGAACTACTTGTATATTACTATATCTCAGTATGTCTAAATTATTATGTCCCAGCACTTTTCAGTAAGGTAAAACTGATTGAATAAGTGAACAACAGTCTTTTCCACCGATGAAGCGTTGGTTATTCAAGGTAGTATTCAGAATATGATATATGATAAAAATGATGCCATTTTCACCATTTTGGTAATTGACTTACATATAACAATGATGATATTGCACTACTATTAAGTCAAGTGAATCCCCCATAAGTTGAGGCCATCGCCCTTCCAAATTCTTTCAGTCTACTGGAGAGACTGGCTATAGTTCTGAAACTGCAAAATATCATAAGTTTCAAATGATAAAAGTATACGTTAAAATGTACAGGAATCCATAGTGATAAAAACCAATATATGAAAAGAAAAAAAAGGAAAAAAAATAGTGTGGATAAAATAATACAATGATTAAAAAAAATATCAGAAAGATCTATTAAGGAAATGAGGATGCCAAACAAAGAAATTCACCACCCACAACAACACAGGGAACTCTGCTAACATCAAACTATCAGTGTAGAATGAGTTCTAATTAGAGAAATATCACAAAGGTAATCCAATGGTAAAAAATTAAAAATAAAAAGAATTAATTATCAGCCATTTCATAATTTCTGAACTATCATAGAAAGCTGTGGTATTTCATAATTTCAAAACTATAGTCAGTCTGCTCAGTGGTTACTAAATTTCATTCTATTAGGTTTTATTGGCTATCACTTTATACATTTTAATTTTCAATCTTATATTTTGACATTTCAGAGTAACTATATTCCACCCTACATTAATGTTGCAGTTATTAGGCTATTAATTGTCTGAATGTTTTCTGTCATATTTGAACTGAATTTTTTAAATTTGATGTTAAAATTTAATTAATTTTAATCTGCCATTGTTGTTATTATATTGTTTTCTTTCATTTGTGGACATAATATAGGAGCAATGATAGTGGTGTTGAACATTACTGATCTCTGATAATACATGGACAAAATTGCAAAGTTAAACAGAGAAATATCCCTTCTCATAATGGATTTATTATTATACATTTATTTTTTCCATAAACTTCTATTTCATTAAATCGCTGCTTTCTACGACAATTTTTTTTTTAAATAATTATTTTACCAATATTTGCAGAAGGAGATGCAACACATAACTGCCCTTGTATAGCTAGCTGTGCAACACAGCACTAAATGCTGCCTATCAAACAGCAACCATCACAGACAACTGTTGTGTGTGTTTGTTTTTAATTTTAATGTAAATAAAATTGGTTTACATTCATTTCAGAAGAATATCTGCTATTGTTGCCATAAAATGATGTTTTGAGACTAAACTGATGATGGGAAGCAACTTACCCATTGAGGAAAAAATAGTTGATTTTGCCAAATTTTAAATTCAAAACAGTAATACTTAGAACATTTTAATATCAAGTTAAAAAATTATCTCTAATATGACATATAAGGTCGAGACGACAATAAGTAAGAAAATAAGTAAGATGGACCCCTGGTGTGTTTTAATTGAAACACCCTGTACATAATATTTAATCTTTCAAAGAATATATAGACAAACACACAATTGATTAAATTTAACAAGCATTATAAAAAAATAATTATATAAACATTATTTAAAATTTGACTTACTTTTCTAATTCTTCATGAGAATGTGCAAATGTGCAATTAGCACCACGGGGACAACTTCCTCTCTGTGTAAGGTCTCGACACATACTAGTTTTGTATTTTGCATTAAGATTTTGTCGATCTTCCTGCAGTTTGCGGCTGCCAAAATTATGAATAAATTCCACTAGTCCTTTCACAACTAATCTTGCAGCTTCCAAAGCATTCTTTAAATCTTCCCATGATGGTGGTGGAGCATCTTAGGTCAAAAAAAGTGTTCAGAGACAATCAAAATATGAACACTGTAATAATGCAATTCTTTATATGGAGATATGTACATCACTCACTAATTTTAATAATACAGTACCTTAGACTCTTATTTAACTTATGTCTGTATGTGGCATTACTGTTATTGCTGTTGTATAATTAGTCATTTATATGCATATTCAGTTTGATATTAAATATAATTTTTAGATTAATGCATATATTAAGGGAATTATGTCAGATTAGATGAATTATTTGATAGCATTACAGGTTGATTAAGCCTATATGGTGCTTACTAAAGATATGTGTGTCTAAAGGTGCAATTTAATAGTAACATTTGTCTACATTTGATCTAATACTAAAAACTAAACTAATGTTCATACTAATATTATCACTATCAACCCATTCATCCACAAGAACATTCCTCTGCTACTCATCAGAGGCTTTGAGTACAAAATGATCAAACACAAAGAATGGCTCGTACATACCTGTTTCTGTTGAACCAATTAGATTATATTTTAGTGCTTTGTAAATTGGGTTTTTTCTTTTTTAAACTAATATTAGCATCCAAATATCAATGCTGTTTAAATTTATTGTTAAAGGAGATAATAAAAGCAAACCAAGATTGGAACCTAAAGTCCTACAGATATGCATAAGATAAAACAAATATTTATATTTATTAAAGTTAAGACCGATCAATCCAACACTTGCAGTAGTAGGCAAGAAAAAAGGTTGTTCTTAATTGCCAATGAGTATATATTACATGCGAAAGCACTGCATCATCTTATAATAAGTCACAGTTACTGACAAATTGAAATTAAAATACCATTAAAGACAATAAAAAAAAAATAAAAAATAATGCTATCCACTGATCATTAGCATTAGTAGAAGCATATGATGCAAGAAAGCAAGTTTATACAGCATCAGCCAAAAAAAAAAAAAAAAAAAAAAAACCTTCTCATTTCACTCATTCAGTCTGTCCAGATGTTTGTGCCTTGAATTTACTTCTGCCTTCAATTTATTTTAAGCTACCAACTTCGACAACAATAGATGTAAGTTTGTTCCAGTAATGAATTGCATGCAGGCTAAAGGCAAACTTCCACACATCTATTCTACAACTGTCTTTCCTCAATTTAAATTTATGCCGCCTCAGGCAATTAATCTGGGCAAGAGGAAGAATCCCATCAGCATATAGCTTGCTCAAACTATTCAAGGTCTTATACACTTCAATCAGATCACGTCGCACGTGCCCAGTCTCCAGACACTGTAATTTGCCGTTCTTCATAAGAGCAACCCATTGTTCCATTCACTAATCTTGTTGCCCTTCTCAGTACTCGTTTCAGCAGCTTTACATCTTTCCTAAAATGAGGTCTCCAGGCTTGTGTACAGTACTCAGGTGTGGCTAGACCATTGCCTTACAAAAGGGGATGATCACCTCCTTATCCCTGCTAAAAAAATTCCTATATATATCATTGACAAGATACGTTAAGCTACTAGCAGACTGTCTGCACTGGTCAGAAAATTTCCTATCTGATTGTACAATTACCCTTTTCATTCTCTACCACCCTCAGTGTAGTACAACACAGTTGATACGTTACTCTGGAGTTACTGCTACCCATATGCAGTACTTTACATTTGTCAATGTTAAACTTAAGTTGCCACCTCACAGCCCATCTGCTCAACTTTTCTAAATCGCGTTGCAGTAGTGAATTGTCATTAGTGTCATTAACAAACCTGCCAACTTTTGAATCATCTGCAAACTTAGACATTAAGCTTGATATGCCTTCATCCATATCATTAATAAATACAGAAAACAACAATGAACCCAACAATGAAACCTGAGGGACTCCACTAATAACATTAGTGCACAAACAGCAATGTCCATTGATTACCGCTCTCTGTCTTATCCCACACAACCTTCCCTTTATCCATAGCAGCAATTTGCCCTTAATGCCATACTGCTCCAATTTGTGCAGCAGTCGTCCATGTGCAACAGTATCAAAATCTTCCCTAAGATCCAAGTATATGATATAAAAATTATTTTTTGCACCCAGTTCCTTTGTGACCACATCCAATTGGTCAGACAAGACTTTCCCTTAACAAACCCATGCTGTGACCGAACTATAACTGAGGTCTTGTCTAGATGATCCGTCGGTGCTTCTTTAATTGGTGCTCCATTAATTTCTCCTGAACAGAAGTTAAACTAACAGGTCTGTAATTACTTCTGTCATCTGTTGATCCTCCTTTGTGATTTCGGGTCACATTTGCATATCTCCAATCCATGGGGACTTCCCCCGAGTCCAAGGAAACTCTCATAATTATGGCTAAGGCTTTGCTTACTTCCTTTTCTGCCACCTGTTATATAACTGGATAGATTACATCCATCCCAGGTGCCTTCCTTATGTTTTACTTCAACAATTTTTTCTCCAATTTGCTCTTGGTTATTACAAAATTATTTAGCTCACTGCCAGAGTTTTATTAAACTCTGGCAGTTTAATAAAGGGAAGGTTGTGTGGGATAAGACAGAGAGCGGTAATCAATGGATATCCCCCTCCCTGAATAACTCGTCATGTGTGAATGTAGATGCAAAATACTCATTCAGTTTGTTAGATACCTGAGCAGGATCATTAACAGTTTAACCATCGATATCAAGTGGACCAATCTGATTCATCCCATTCCTTCTAGAGTTTATATAAATAAAGAACTCTGTGCTGTTTTTCTTTGCATCCTTAGCTAAAGAGTTCTCGTAATCTGACTTTGCCTGCCTAACCTCCTTTGTGACTTAATTACAGACCAGCCTATATCTATCATAGGCTTCCATGACATTTGTTAATTTATATGTATCCCATGCATTTTTCTTCTCTGCCACATGTCACATTAGTTCATCTGACATACATTTGGGCCTAAACTTTGAACACTATTTCTTAGTTGGTATGTTGGTTTCTTAGTTACTTCCTTGAATGCTTCCCACTTAGAATTTGCTGTTGGTAACATCATCAATTGGTACCACTGTATAGAATTTAAAAAATCTCTGAGACCACTGTCTCAGAGATTTTTTAAATTCTCTGTAAATCCCGCATCAGCACAATGTGATAACTGCCACTTAGTGGTTCCTTTATCTGCAGATTCTTAATGCATGACGAATCTCTGGTGATAATCAGATCTAAAGTATTGCTCCCTCTGGTTGCCTCTCGAAGTTGCTGCTCTAAAAAACAATCATCAATTAAATCCACAAAAGCCTTGCGAGTGACCAACCCACAAGTTCCAGTCAATATCTAGGAAGTTAAAATCCCCTATTATAAGACAATCTGATTTGCTGGCTGGCCCACTATTTCTGTGTACAGTTGTTCATTATACTCATCAGAGTCATTAGGCCTATAACACACTCCTACTCTTTAATTTTACTTTCCCAGTACTAATGTCACACCAGGACTGACTCAACATTGTGCCATCTACCCACGTCAACTGGATGCACTTCATTAGATTTTATGTTTCTTAACAAATAGCATGACCCCTGCCCCCTTCCTATCCTGTATATCCCTTCTGTACACATTGTACTCACCAAATTCCAATTATGCATTCCTTATATCTGTGCAACACCACATCTGTGATAACCCAGCAATATTTGCCTTTGATGTTTTGACCAGCACCTCAAATTCGTCAAATTTATTTACTAAACTCCTTGCACTGAGCAAAGAGTAATATAACATTTCTACATCATAACAGCTAACAAATGCCCAACAAGATAACCTATAACACATATATATACATCCTTGTAACCAAATGAATTTCAACTTACAATGAACAGAGAAAGCACTTATTATTGTGTTGAATGTGGATATTTATTACAGCCAATTTGTAAATCTAGCATATCGGAAGTTTTTATAATATAGCATATTAGAAATTTTGAATTTTTTTTTTTTTTTTTTTTTTTTTTAATGAAAACCCCAAATATGAGAGATATTAGAACCTAAAGTGCTTATTACCATGCATGGGCTGAAGGTTGAGAAGATGAAAGAAGGAACTTTTTCACATTAGACTTCTGTAGATTATAATTTTCAGGATATACATATGAAGGAAAGTTGTTCACAAAAACAGTAATTGAATGAATAAATGAGGAAGTAGAGATGCTGGTTCTGTGATTTGAAGTTGGACAGTAAAAGGTTGGTGACTGGTTGTGATATGTGTTTGATTGCTTTGGAAGAGAGAGGAAGAATTATAAAAGTCAATTGAGAAGAATAGTCCCCATGGAAGTAGCTAAAAAGGGGCATGAAGCAAAAACAGAACATCTGTGAGACAGAAAGCAGAGAAACTTTGTTAGAGATGGGTCATTAATGTCGTACTGCTCGATCTTTGAAACTAGTGACATATCAGAATGCACGTGTGGTGGCTCAATAAACAAACACATCTCTTTCAAACAGTTGGCTTCTTCTTGCAATAAATGCTCTCTTTTGAATGGAATCTATTGGTTACAATACTCCATGGTAGGACAGATTTGCAATTTGTACAGAGTGAACAGCTGTTTGAAATAATAATGTCAAGAGCAAAAGGTGTTGCTAATGCAGAGCCGACTCAGGATATCTACACTACCCTGACATTAATAAATAAGCTTTACTTAAAGGAAAACTAATAATGTGTGTGCTGAAACTTTTAGCTTTTATGACAGCCTCTAGTCTTCATGGAACACCCACTTTTTTTGCACCAATTTTTTTATAAATGTCTCCGAGATATTTTCAGCAATTCATAATTCAAAGTGGCAACCAGTTTGGCTCAATTTTTTGGGCAGTCTCTTCTCACATATATCTGATGATTCAATTCAATTAACTTCTCTATAGGACTGAGGTCAGGATTCTGAGCTAGCCAGTCCAACTTTTCAATGCTCATGTCCTCAAACAAGTCCAACAACGCAAGGTGTACAACATAGAGCAATTTCCTATTAATAAGTAATGTATTTTTGTCCAGGATATCTATATAGACCTTGGGATTAATGCTTTTATCCAAATCAACCAACGGTCTCAAGCAAAACAATGAAATATAGCCTCAGATCATCAACAACCTTCATTACAGATTCCCAGAGAAAGGTGGCTTTCTCTGGGCATCTGCCACACCCAGGCATGACCGTCATATTGGTTGACCAAATACCATGACTTTTCATTCCAAAGCATAGCTTTCCATTAGGCTATGGTCCAAGAATGATGGTCCTTACACTAAGCAAGATGGCATTCGGAACTGGCTGGGGGAGTTAGTGACCTAGGGCCAACTGTGGTAACCCATATCATGTAGTGTACTGCACACTAAACGTAGAGGTCTTGACCGTGAAGCCACGCATTTCCATGCTCTGAGCTTAGTGCTAAAAATATAGTGTTAATATCAGTGCACCACGATGAATCCAAAACCAGATGACTCCGTTTAGTATGAGTGAACCATTGATATCGTCTAGCCCTCTATGGCAGGTAACTTTTTGTTGCCATTTTTCTGTCGCATGTATTGCAATCAAAACTACAGTATGGTCCTTGATGTTGTCACAGACATTCTTTCAGATATGCCAGACAAGCTGTACTTACTATCTGGGAGTCTAAAACACTGATGGAACTGATATTCGGGTGACACTCAAGTCAAGTGGACCCATTTTCGGCGAAGTCCGAACGTTCTGTGACAGTTAGTAATCCTGGGGTATAACCTACAAGCACACTGTGGGTGACCACCCAGGTGTGAATCAATGTAAGCAGGGGTCGAGGTATGGCGCCCACATCATATAGAGGAATGCCACCCCTCTGTGCTACCAGGCAATACTAGGTGGTAGATGGCTCTCATCAACAGGAGCAATACCGCCACTTTGCTTACTGGACGCTTGAAGTGGTGGAACCCATATTTAGTCTGCAGAGCTACGTTTCAGTCAACCCTATCCCATCTCTTCCACATCGGGTAGTACGAATGATGACTTTTGAGGTTATAAAGGACATCATGGCGAGATCCAATCTTCCTTACATTCGAGGGTACAGCTCTAAAACAGTGTTCGCAGGCCAGCCGCTAGTTAGTACACTGGACCGAACCTATTGGTAACTCTTCAGGAGGCTTCTGGATCAGCTAGTGTATAATCTTGCTACCTCTACTCTGTCAGACAGTGACTGGAGGGAGTCCAAGTAGTGTGTATGTGGGGGGCATTCTCGAGGCCATGTTATGTCAAGGATCTGGGTATATATTCTTACCACATGTACACCCATACCTGAAAATTTCATTATTTCATACAACTTGTCCCTCCCACTTTTTCTTACTATTGAATACACCATGAATTATCAAACTAATAGAGTAAGCTTATCTGCGAAAAGATCTAAACCTCCCAAACACTTCCTAGTTCATTTCACAAATATACATAGTCTCAATTCTAATATCAATAACGTACATTTCCACTTGCAGTCTGCTAAACCTCATGTACTTTTTCTGACAAAATCTCAGTTATTGGTTGATTCACCTACTGTTCATCTCAGTTGCCCAAACTATTCACTATATCATTCCTTTCGTCTTAAAGGTGGTACATGAGCAAATGTTTGTTCCGATATTCCTTGTCAGAGACTTGGTAATTTGGAATCTCCTCTTTTCAATCTTCTCTGGCTTAAAATCTCTCTACCTCCTTGTGTCAAATCCATCTGTTATTTCAACGTGCTCCCAACCCCACTAATCACTCGGAGCTCTTCGGCTTCCTCTCTTTACAACTTGATTTTCTCCAGTCCAACTTTCCTAACAGTGAGATAATTTTCCTTGGTGATTTTAATGTTCACGACTAGAGATGGCTTCCATTTTCTAGTCATACCGCCCAGCTGGTTGAGATGCTGAGGCTTTTGCAATTACTAATGATCTTGCACAGATTGTTCATTTACCTACAAGAATATCAGACAATCCTAGCCATACAGCCAACAAGTTTGACCTTTTTCTCACAAACAACCCTTCTAAGTACACGGTCGAAGTGAGAGGTCCTTTAGGCACTTCACATCACAACTTGGTGATTGTCTCTTCTCCAATGGAACCTTTATCTCATGGCTATTCCCAACCTCGTGTTGTTTGGCATTACAAGATTACAAAATGGGATAAAACTGCGAGATTTCTTTTCTTCTTTTCCTTGGTCGGATTACTGTTTCAAAACTTCTGATGTCAACGTTTGCTCAGATCGTGTCAGAGAAATTATTCTTGCAGGAATGGAATCCCTTATCCCACACTCCACTTTAAAATCTCTCCTTAATCTAAACCTTGGTTTTCCAATAAATGTGCTAAGGCCGTTCAGGAGAAGAATATTGCATATCGTAATTGGCTTGTTTCCAATTCTTCGGTTTCATTTTCGGCCTACACCAGAGCTCGCAACAATTGTAAAGCAGTTATTATTCAGTCCAAACTAGATTTTGAACTGGATAAGAGTAGAAAACTTGCTTCTTGCCCTAATGGTAGCCGAGCATTCGGGTCTCTTGCCAAAGCTATTGGTCGCAACTTTTGCCCATCTCTGCTCTCACCTCTGTCCAAACCAGATGGTTCTGTTGTCACTTCAGCCAAGGATAAAGCTGACCTGCTAGCATCCCATTTTTCTTCCAGCTCATGTATTAATGATCTTGATAAAACACCTCCCACCATTCCCAACACGCTCCATTCAATGCCTCCTGTGGTCTTCCGTCAAAAGGATATCAGAAGGATTTTGATGAATCTTGATGCTAAGAAAGCTCCAGATCCTGATTGTATTTCTCCACTTGTTTTCAAAACCTTTGCTCCCAAATTTATTCCTGTTCTTTGCGGCCTTTTTCACTTTCTTATTCCAAAGGGGTGTTTTTCCTTCTGCATGGAAATTTGCTCATATCCAGCCAGTTCCCAAAAAGGGTGACAAATCCCTCCCATCCAATTATCATCCCATTGCAATTACAACATTGCAATCGCCAACTCTTAAACCACCAAGAAACTTTCCATCTGATTAACGATTGCCAGTATGGATTATGTTACCCATTCATGGACAAATTCAATGGAAAAGTTCAGTGAAACACAAGCAGTTGCTCTAGACATCTCAAAGGCTTTCTAAACAAGCTTCCATCTTATGGTTTACCAACTGTTTTTTGAAATTGGTTATCCAGTTTTCTCTCTGATCGCTCACTGAGGGTGATGGTAGATGGGTCTCTGTCATCTAAGTTCTCCACTAATGCTGTTGTTCTCCAAGGTTCAGTTTTTCCCCCACTCTTTTCCTCTTGTATATTAATGACCTTCTTCCATTGACTGGAAATCCTTTCCATAGTTTTGCCGATGATAGCACATTGCATTCCACTTTCCATTTTGAGAAACCTTGCCCTGCTCAATCAGCTTCAACTTCTCGAACATCCGCTACCAATTCCTTAAATGCTGATCTCCAGGTAATTCTCCAGTAGGATTCTGGACAACTTAGTTAATTTCAATCCTTCTAAAACTCAGTCTTGTCTTATATCTCCCAAAAAAGATTCTTCTGCTCCTATGCTTATCTTTGGTGACACTCCAATTTCTAGGCAAGTTGATATCTCTTGGCACAAGCACATTACAAATATTGTTTCCTCTGCATCTAAAAAACTTGGTTTTCTCTTTCGCTCTCGGCATTACTTTTCTTCCAAACAGCTGTTCACTCTGTACAAATCGCAACTCCGCCCTTCCATGGAATATTGTTCCCACATCTGGGACGGTGCTCCCAAAAACTCTCTCAGACTTCTAGATTCCATTCAGAAGAGGGAAGTTAGGTTAATTAATGACTCATCTCTAACAGAGTCTCTCCACTCCCTGTCTCATAGACATACTGTTTGTGCTGCATGCCTTTTCTACAGATATTTCCATGGGCACAGTTCTTCTGAATTCGCTTCTATAATTCCCACTCTCTCTTTCAAAACAGTCCGAACATGTGCCGCCACCAGACAATATCCATTTACTGTCCAACTTCACACTCACAGAACCATCCTTTTATCTTCCTCATTCAACTGCTGTTTTCTGGAACAACCTTCCTTCATGTCTTTCCTGAAAATTACAGTCTGAAGAAGTTCAAGTCTAATGTCAACAAATATCTTCTCTCGTCTTCTCAACCTCCAACCCAAGCACGGTACTAAGTACTATAGGTTCTAATACCTCTCGTGTTTGGGGATTTCATAAAAAAAAGTATCCCCAAGTAGAGTTAAACTGTGTATGTAGAAATGTCACAAAGTCAAGGTTGCCACACAATAGGCATGATTAAATCCCTTAATCATTAGTGTAAATTCAATAGTGGCCTCCTCTCTAGTGCCAGCTGACTGAAATCTGCAATGAAATTTGCTCACTTAGCCTAGGTGCTTGTTGTGTTCATAATCTTTGAAAATTGTCAATCGCTAAGCGAAAATCATACCTGTGCCAAGTGTGCAAAACACCTGCTGAAAGTCGCCATAGCAAATCATCTTGAAAATAACTCCTATTGTGAGCTTAACTGAAAAGTCAGTTGAAAGCAGGAAATCCTACGTTCACTACAAACCAGAAGAATGCCATGTGTGCCGGAAAAAAGCACATGCAGCAAGAGTCAAAAGCCTGCATTGCTCACTGTGCATAGTTTCAGCTGCTCACTTAGCCTGGGGATTGTTGTGTTCATAATCTTTCAAAATTGTCAATCGCTAAACAAAAATCATACCTGTCCCAAGTGTGCAAAACACCTGTAAATAAGAAAGTACAGTAAACCTTCGATTTAACGGACCCGGATATAACGGTTTTCAGATTTAACAGACCGGACAAATAATAATACAGTAATGTACATATTAATCTCAATCATATTATTTTTTTTAGGTTATACAAAACTTCAGTGTTGTTATTAATTACAAATTAATAATAATTACCTATTTCCATTATTGTTTTGATAATTACCTACTTTTATTTTTATAACCAAATTCAGGAAATTGTAGTCATGAAATTGGTTTTATTCTTTCTGAAAAGGTGTTCAAATAGCTGTTTTCCCACATTACAAATAATAGATAAGAGCATGCAGTGACTTGCGAGCTGAACGTGACTCGGGACACTAAACTGCAGGTCTACCGACTCGTTTTTTTTTCTGTTTCAGTCTGCCTGAACCTATTGTGCAGTCAAGTCAGGCTGTATACAGTGTTTCTGTGATTTCTGAATTGTGACTTTATTTATTAAATAATTTTGCAATTCTTACAATTTAAAATGGCATCAAGTGATAGAGGAGTTAAAAGGAAGCATGTTAACTTTGACACAGCATGGTTTTGTTAAGGGGAAGTCTTGCCTGACCAACTTGATTGGATACTATGATGCAGTCACAAAAGAACTGGATGCAGGGAATAACTTTGATATTATATACTTGGATCTTAGAAAGGCTTTTGATACTGTTGCACATGGAAGACTGCTACACAAATTGGAGCAGTGTGACATTGGAGGCAAATTGCTGCTATGGATAAAGGGGTGGTTGAGGGGGAGAAGACAGAGAGTGGTAATCAATGGACACTGCTCATCGTGGACTGATGTTATTAGTGGAGTCCCTCAGGGCTCAGTGTTGGGTCCATTATTGTTTTCTGTATTTATAAATGATATTGATGATGGTATATCGGGCTTAATGTCCAAGTTTGCAGACGATACAAAGGTTGGCAGGGTTGTCAAGGACACTACTGACACTATGCTGCTGCTGCAACAGGATCTGGAAAGGTTGAGCAGATGGGCTGAGAGGTGGCAAATGAAGTTTAACATTGACAAATGTAAAGTACTACACATGGGAAACAGCAACCCCAGAGCAACGTATCAACTCTGTGGTACTACACTGACTGTGGTAGAGAATGAAAGGGACTTGGAGGTGGTTGTGCAGGCAGATATGAAGTTCTCTGAGCAGTGCAGACGGGCTGCAAGAGTAGCTCATGGAGTATTGTCAATGATATACAGGAATTTTTCCAGCAGGGATAAGGAGGTGATTATTCCATTGTATAAGGCGATGGTCAGGCCACACCTAGAATACTGTATACAGGTCTGGAGGCCTCATTTCAAGAAGGATGTAGAGCTGCTGGAACGAGTACAGAGAAGGGCAACAAGATTAGTGAATGGAACAAAGGGGTGCTCTTACGAAGAAAGGCTTAAGTTTTGCAAATTACAGTGTCTGGAGACTAGGCACCAGCGAGGTGATCTGATAGAGGTGTATAAAGCCTTGAATGGTTTAAGCATGCTCAATGCTGATGGGATTCTTCCTCTAGCTCAGAAAAATCACCTGAGAGGGCATAAATTCAAATTGAGGAAAGACAGATGTAGGATAGACGTGCGGAAATTTGCCTTTAGCCAGCGGGTGGTTGGTTGGTGGAACAGACTTCCATCCCTTGTGGTGGAGGTTGATAGCCTAAATAAGTTTAAGGCTCAGCTGGACAGGTATTTTGAACGAACAGAGGGGTGAAGTGGAAGTGGGTTTTTTTTTTTTTTTTTTGGCTGATGCTGCATAAGCTTGCTTTCTTGCATCAAATGCCTCTACTAATGCTAATGCTAACTTAAATGTGGCACAGAAATTATTGCTAATTGAGAAATTAGAACAAGGCATCTCAATAGCATGTTTGTGAAATTTATGGCATAAAAAAAACTGTTTCTGATATCCATAAATCAAAGGCCAAATTGCAACATAATTTTATATTGTACAGTACTGTACTTTTTTATTAAAGCTTTTTTTTTTTTTTACATCAAGAACAATAAAAAATGTCCCCCCCCCACCACCAGGTTACAATCGATTTAATGGACTTTCGGCACTAATGGACACCCCTTCTCCTCTATTAGTGATATCATTATGATAGTACAAAAACCCTCGATATTGTTATATCGAGGGTTTACTGTACTATCAAATAAAAGGATGAAATCCAAAGGAAAGGCAACCCAACCTAATAACCCTACTAATATAGATAAAGCGAAGCCACTGTCAATAACCAATGATGGGAATAGTTTTGTCAGTCCTACTGTCTTACATAGCTCAGAAATGAAAATGCAACTTGATGTGAGGTGCCAATCATCGTCAAAGATTCTGTGTGTAGTGACATACTATTAGGTCGAAAAACAGACAGACTGAGGCCAGAGAAAACACCCAGAGATTATGAGATGACAAAATAGCTGGCGTCAACCTGCTGGGTCTACACTAATTTCTGGAATGAATTTTGATATCCAGATAGACTCCTGTAAACGGAAGTTATGATGCTAATGTCAATGGATAATGTTACAGCCTCCATTAAGCCAGTTACCTTCCAAGTGCAACTCTACAGAGATCAATACAGACAGCGGCATAACAGTGATAGTATTGTATGTGCCAGCCAATATTACAATGAAACCCTGGCTGATGCTAGTTCTAATAGTGGAAATACTAATGTAAATTTAAATGAATATAACCAAATAAACAACAAAACAAGTCTAGTTGTCCCAAGTGAAATATCAAACTCGGCTGTATTAGCTTGCCTAGGGATTGATGAAAAATCTGTGTACCAACAAGCAGATAAATCTACGTTCCACTGCCTAGACGACCAAAAACTAGATCTCATCGTGAACAAAATAAGGCATCTAATAATCAACACTCTAGATATTCAACTAATGTCTCTGATCAAAGCCAAATTATTAAAACTCTGAAGATTACAACAAAAGGGGCACGATGGTGAAAACAAACAGGGTCAATTCACACGCATAATATCCACCACGCGTGAGGTCACAAAATGGTCATGATACTAAAGGCACCCGAGACCATCAACACATAAGGAGTAATGTTCAACCATTTCCAGAAGCTAGTATGCCATCGATCGCATAATTCCTTTGCTAGAAATTGAAACTTGGAATTGGCAACAAATTGATCTATCAGTACTTCATGAGAATAAGCTTAGCACTATCAATTCATGTCGCATAACAGAAAAGTTAATCTCACACCTGCATCGAGTAACTGATGTGTGAATAATATCATTTTTCCAACATTAAATAATCCTAATGCAGTAGGTCCTATGGCCAGATATCGCAACATAAACCAACCAAATCGGTTTCAGAGAGACCACTTAACTCATATGAGAAAATGCACCAACAGATCCACAACAAATAATCCAGTGGCAAATTGCTTTAATGAAGATGTTACTGAGTGGCCGTATCATGAAGCTAATACTTCCTGTACCAGTCTGCCAAATTGCCTCTCAATCCAGAAGGCTATTCACCATCTCAATAGCTTTAGGCCAGATAGACTGAATAGCAAATCATATGAGAACAAGACCGACACCTCCAAAGGAAAATTTGCTGAAAGACTTCCCATCCCTTCCTACTCATCTAGTCATAAAGAGTACAGCCAATACAACTCTGTCTCGGAAGCAGGTATACAATACCCTACTAATAACAACTGCTGCAGATTGTCAAGTGCATCAATCTTCTCTCGAATAAAACCCATGATCACAAGACCCATCCAACACTCTAAAGCCATTTTTGTTTCCCCGAGTCGACCTTTAGACCACATTGTGTCTGAATGCCTACAACCCATAAATAAAACCATAAGACACCCTACTGAAGAGGGCAGCCACATATGCATCCTTCCTCCAAAACTGAGTGTGATGAAAAAGATATTAATAATGTTGTAGCCACCTCCTTCTGGCCAGTGGGAGCTCTCATCAGGCCATTTTATCACAACGGCCATCTGAGATTTAATCCACCTCGCTATGTATTTCCCACTACGTATTTCCCAGTAAGCCAACCACAAACTCACAAGTGTGACACCAAAGGAAGGAAACTAGGCCATCGCAGAATATATGCACCCATCAGTTGCACAGGATAATGAACCTCTACCACATTGCCAGTCAGATGTCAACCAAATTCCTAGAATAGTCACTACCTCACATATGATACAAAGCAAGACTATACCTGGTAGAAGACATACTAGGGTACAGATAAAACCATTATCCATGGGGAAAATTTTTATCAAAATGTTAGGAGCATACAGAACAAGCTGGACACACTAGAACAAATGCTCCTGTCGAGGTCTGCTGATATCACTGTCTTAATACCTGGCTCCAGTCACATCAAGTCTCCAGTCGTTGGAGACACTACTGGATACAAGGCCTACTTCAAATCTAGAATTATAATGAGGGGTGGAATAGCCCTGTTTGTGTGTGAAAGGAGTTCAAATCATCACAGTTGCCTACTCAGATTCAGAGCTTTATAAGGCATTATTTGTCACTTTATAAGTCCCCACTGTACTCTTAGATATAGCAGTCATTTACATTCCACCCGCCTCTAGTCTAGAAATGATAAATAATGTAGTACAGTGGCTCCTCAACGAAATAAATGTCAGCCACCCATATAGTATGTGTAGATTTCAACCTTCCACAACAGCTCAATAACCTGCTGGACACCATGTTAAATAAGCTGCGGCCATGCTCCATCTCTCCTATCAACGACCAACCTACAACAGGTGAAAATAGGTTTGACCTAATTCTGTCTTCTTGTAAATGTATAATGCATGTACCTTCCAAAACATTTTTCCGTCCGATAATAGCCCAATTGCAATGCTCATAATGCTACTGTATATCAACTTCAATGCCAAGGACAAAATTAAGAACAATATTTAATAAGGAAAAATGTAGAGCAATCAACCGCTAGATTAAAGACACACTTAACAAGGAAAAGCTACCTCGTTGCAGACATAAAATTGACACAAATCAGGACTTGACAAATAAGCATGAATGGACTACATCAGCAGATTCTCTAGCATACATCATTAGATGCAAGTCAGGGAGTTTCAGTGGGATCTATTGGTTGACAGTGAGTTGGAGTCTGTTCTTATCGCTAAAGTGCTAATACAGAGTATTAATTCCTTCAGGGCAACTAAGACAGCTGGAGCTGATCAAGTCCCCGACTTCATGGTAAAGTGTCTCAGCCTTTATCTAACTGAACCACTCCAAGCAATTTAAAGCTTTATCCTTGCTCACTGAGTTTTCCCTGAAAACTGGAATAAGTATGCTGTAATTCCAATGCCGAAAATTACAAAGCCTAACCTCATGGAGCACTATAGGCCTATATCTACTGCATCTACCCTTTTAAAAGTACTGGAAAAAGCTCTACTGACAAAGTTGTCAAATCAGATACTGGCCAGGCAGCCTCAACAAATTCATTATTCAATAAATACAAGATCAACAATTACAAACCTCCTCACAGTTCAGGAAGCAATACTAAATGCTTTCCAAGCCAGAAAGGAAGTTGCAATAATATATGCTGCTATAAAAGCAGCCTTCAATAATCTGGACGTACATGCCCTACTACATCTGCTCCAAACATGCCTTCCAAATAAAAGGAAACTTGCTGAAGTTCCTACAGGCCTTACTTACTTGTCGGTCCATTTATTTCCATTCCATTCCAGTCCATTCCATGTGGACAATCAGATTTTCCAAAGCCGACTCCATGCAGGAGTTCCACAAGGTGGAGTCTTATCCGGACTCCTCTTTACCGCCATGTTGATCCCGTTCTGCAAGGGTAGGAATGATGTATGCACTTATGCAGATGATATTAAGAACCTAACAACCACCCAACCGTCCATGACCAATAGCGCATTGTGTGACCAGATTAATCATAAGCTTCGGAAGTTATTCGTGTATTAGATAAATCTGGCTTGGCCCTAAAACCACAGAACACTGTAATGATGGTGTACTCTCTCAAAAAATTGCCTATGCTCATAAAACCAAAACTAAATGACATACCTATCCCAGTTGTTGAGAGGCATAGAGATCTGGGAGTAATATTTGATACTTAATTTATGTTCAACTCGCATACTGACTTGATTGTAAAGAAAATGAACTACATATGTTGTGCAACCAAACATTACCTCTTGCACATGAAACAAACTAAAACTGCACGATATTTAAGAACAGTGTATTCGGCCATATTGTATGCCGTTGAATTGTGGGCATCGGTTACCCCTACACCACACATTAGGAGAATACATGCGAGTGAATTCTAGCTGCTGAAGTGGGCAAACCATAAACACCATCTCCCTCAACAGTTAAAGACCACACAGCTTGCTGAATAGCTTAAACTACAGAATTTACCAGACATCATTGACTGGAAACGATTAATAACTACAATCAAGATGATGACTGGCATGATATCATCACCATGCATCTGGCAGCTTTTTAAGTGGCACATCCCACCAACTGCCTTAACAGGCATGAAATCCCTGAGAATGAAGACCAACAGACTGAGGATGGCTGACAGATTTATAGCAGCCAGGGAGCTGGAGTCAATTCAGTGCTTAACACAAACTGTAATTGATCTACAAAGGCTCATAGAAGATCTGAACTAAAGGAAATAAACTGTGGTGTGATTCGCTGAGGCTACTGTTGCCTAGCAATTTTGTACATTTCTGTCAAGAACTGTGTGTATGCAATTGTGCGTACTTATTTGAACAGGTGTATATCTCGCACAAGTCGCTTCAGTGGATGTGATGATAAGATGAACTTTTGAACTACAACTGACAGGACTCTTTTTCATTTTATACTATAGCATTTCTTGTATTATTTAGCAATTCTTTTATTTTTCATTTTATGGTAATCCCCTGGCATTTTCTGCCACGAAGGGAATTTTTCACTTATCAATGTACACCTATATATTTGGTATTGACATATCCCAATCGATTCACTGAGGGCTTCTGTGACAATATAGACCCACATTCTGAACAGATAATTCTTTGTAAGACTCTCCTGTCACATTCTGTCAGTTTTGGTGATTTTCCGGGTAATTTCGTGAAAGTTTAGCACCAGTCTGCATCCATTTGCAATTCACATCACCAGTCATTGACCTAAAGGTCTTCAGTGCCAGTGAATTGTCATATACAGAGCAATTGCTTATGTGGCACCCTATGATTATTCTGTGTGGGAAGTCTTAACTCTATCAACTGCAGCATCTTGCATTCACTATTGTACTACTGTCTCCTTGAAGGCCTATAAATATATTTATAGTTGTGCTTGACATATGGTGCTGGGGTAGGATATGACCGATTATCAACAAAGGACTGTACAGATATTAATGGGAGAGCAGTATATACAGGGTGATTCGCTACCAGTGCAACAAACTTGCAGGAGTTTGTTGCACTGGTAGGGGGCACAAAGACGAATCGGAATCACATAGCATTGCAGGGTCCGAAATGCCTTTGTCATGCGGTAGAGGACGTTGAATGAGAGGTCGCGTGAACAGCGATCCCGCTGGAAGTCAGCATTTGCGAACCGGTTCCCAAGGCAGTAGGATGGACGAGTATTCAAACGTTGAACTGGCCGACATGCACCTCACGTATGGAGCTGCGGACTGTAAAGGGCGCACAGCTCTGTGCTTGTACCAGGAGTGTTACCCGCACAGGCATGCTCCACATCATATGATTTTCGCAAGTGTGCACAGAAGGTTACGTGAGACTGGTTGTTTCACGAGAGGTACCATGAATCGAGAGCGAACGACGAGGACGCCAGAGAATGAGGAGAATGTCCTACATCTTGCAGAAGGCAATCCGAGTATGAGTACTCGAGCGATAGGCCAACGATTGGGTATTTCCCAATCCACTATATGATGGATACTGTCAACAAACCAAAGGAGTTCATAACATCTGCAACGAGTCCAATCATTGGAGCCTGCAGATTATCCACTCCAGAGGACTTTTGCTACTTGGTTTCTTCAACAGAAACGGTTCGCAAATGCTGACTTCCAGTGGGATTGCTGTTCACACGACCTCCCGTTCAACGTCCTCTACCGCATGATGAAGGCATTTCGGACCCTGCAATGCTATGTGATTCTGATTCGTCTTTGTGCCCCCTACACCTTCTTCAAGTTTGTCGCAGTAGTTAATCATCCTATATATGCTTTCTCTCCAATTTCCAATAATCTTGAACTCTATAATATTAAGAACAGTCACCAAATCTTTCCTGATTAGGTAAGTAAGTCGTTTGAAATAACACATATTAGTATTCACTGATTAATAAATCTAAACATCTGCAGATAACCAATGGAGTCCACATAGCCAGTGAACGAGGAATGGCAAACTGGGAATTAACGGTCCATATGATCTTTAATGGCTATCACTGGTGGAATTCACAACTATCCAAAATATACTGTTTTTAGTTATATATATGAATACTGCTTTTTTTTTTCTTTTCTTTTTTTTTTTTTTTTTTTTTTCAATACATCATTAGAAACTTCATTTATATACACTGGTGTTCAAAGAAAGTGCATCACCCCTTAAAACAGTGATTGTTGTCCGAATAACGTAAGAATATGGCAATATTTCTTAGAGATTGCATCAGATAAGGTTAACACGCATAGGTCATAATGTAATATTGCATCAGCTCTTACTTTCAGCTATATAAGCATGCTCTGAAAGAGTTGAAGTCATTCCTTGCATGTGTCAGGATGGTGAGCTGCGTGCAGTTTATGCCAAGAAGAAAGTGCTATTGTCGCTTTACGTGAGGAAGGATGTTCTTCCCCGTCATACTGCTTATAGAGTGTCTTATAATCAGTCGACAGTGAGTAGATTTCTTTCCAAACTCAAGAATACTGGTTGTGCTGATAGGAAAAAAGGAACCGGACACAAACGAGTCTCTACGCCAAAACAGGACCACATTTTGAAGAACTTATGCCTTAAAAACCGTAAAGCTTCTTTGTCTGAGATGAAAAGAGAATGGGAAGAACATACAGGAGTGGTAGCAAGTGCAGTAACAGTCAGAAGACACCTCTTAAAAAATGGACTTGTAGCCCATCATCCTAAGAAGAAGCCCCTCCTCGCACAAAAAATTAAAAAGGTCCGATTAATTTGATGTAAGCAGCAAGTAAAATGTGGACCGCCAAGCAGTGGAAGTCAGTTATTTTTTCGGATGAGAAGAAATTCAATCTGCATGGATCTGATGGGAGACAAACAATTCGCCGTAGACGTGGTGAAGAATACCATCCAGACTGTATGGTGTCTACAGCGAAATTCCCTACCAGCCAAATGATATGGGAGTGCATTTCGTATTCGCGAGGAGGAGGTCACCTGCAGTTTATAAAAGGTTCCGTAAATGCCAATGGATACCTGGCTGTATTGGAAGGCAAACTGCTGCCAACCATTAGAGACCATTTCAACCTGCCAAATAACAGCATATTTCAGGATGACTCTGCTCCTTGCCATCGGGCGAAAAGTGTAAGTAGGCACGGCACTTCTGTAGTTACTTTAGTTTCATTTCTGCATTAGAGGTTCAACAGTAATGTGTTTACATTTGTTACAGGTAAAAAAAAATGGTTGGAAGAAGGGTCCATTACAACTCAGTTGGCTAGGAAACAGCCCAGACCTGAATCCTATAGAGAACTGTTGGAATTGTGTGGAATCTGCAGTTGCCAGAAAGAAACCAAAGACCCTTCATGAAGCCATAATTCATGTTTGGAACCACGAATTATCAGTTGATTATCTTCAGAAATTGATCTTGTCAATGCCTTGATGGTGTGCTGCTGTCATCAGGACTAGAGGAGGTTCAACTAAATATTAGTTTGCACCTGGTGAACGTTTCATTTTGTTTTTCATTTAAATATATAAAAATAAACTGAAGCAAACTGAGGGCTTCTGACATTTCAGACATAATTGTTGTGTTTATCAAAACTGTTCTATAAAGGTTGCAAATGCTCATTTTGGAATATTTTGAGGGCACCTGTCAAATATTACTTAGCTTTGCCTTAACTATTAATAAATATTTTTTCTTTATATTTCTATTTGTGTCATTAATGTAACATACCATTGCGAAAAAGGGTTAGAAATGTGAAATTCCTAGGTGATGCACTTTCTTTGAACACCAGTGTACATATACAATTTTCTTAAAAAAAAAACAGGAAGCAACTCTTCAAAGGAAAGTTTCTCTCCCAAAATTTGGGTCCATTTTCCTAATGTTTGCAAGAAAAAATGCACATTGATCAACTAAAAGGCAGGGTCTACGGATACACAATACCACATCCTTCTCTACTCCTGACTTTTATGAAGCTCAAGAAATGTTATGAAATCTAGAAATGTTAGGCAGATGGGCTGAGAAGTGGAAACTGCAGTTTAACATTGACAAATGCAAAGTACTGCATATGGGTAGAAGTAATCCCAGAGAAATGTACCAACTTGTGGTACACTTAGGGTGGTAGAAAATGAAAAAGACCTGGGAGTAATTATGCAGTCAGATTTGAAGTTTTCTGGGCAATGCACACAGCAGGTCATGGGATATTGTCAATGATATACAGGTATTTTGCTAGAAAGAAAAAGAAGGTGATTATCCCGTTGTATAAGGCAATGGTCAGGCCACGCCTTAAGTACTGCATAATATCGGTGTAAATACACCATAGTTAACCCATATATTTGAGCTACGATTGTAGCGTAGAAGGCATCGTTTTAATTGTATCTCATAATGTGGTTGCCATCACAACAAGATAGCTACTATTGAATTACTTCAAATAAATAACGCTTCTCTAGTAGAGAAGGCTACTGTTATTTATTTTCAGCGGTACCACCACCCAGACGATCGTTTCGAAGCTGTTTGGCTTCGTCATCAGTGGGCGGGCAGGTACCCAGGTAATACAACAAGCCATCTCAGTTGCGAAGTTATATCCACATTATGAGAGATGCCACTAGGCATAGTGCATTTAATTTTCCAAATACATTACCACCACACCCTTTTGGCATCTCTCATAATGTGGATATAACTTCGCAACTGAGATGGCTTGTTGTATTACCTGGGTACCTGCCCACCCACTGATGACGAAGCCAAACAGCTTCGAAACGATCGTCTGGGTGGTGGTACCGCTGAAAATAAATAACAGTAGCCTTCTCTACTAGAGAAGCGTTATTTATTTGAAGTAATTCAATAGTAGCTATCTTGTTGTGAAGGCAACCACATTATGAGATACAATTAAAACGATGCCTTCTACGCTACAATCGTAGCTCAAATATATGGGTTAACTATGGTGTATTTACACCGATATTATATAGTTAATTATCAAAACCCATTAAGGATTATGCCTAGTGCATTTAATTTTCCAAATACTTAAGTACTGTGTACAGGTCTGGAGGCATCATTTTAGGAAGGATGTAGAGTTCCTTGAGCAAATACAGAGAAGGGCAACAAGATTGGTGAGGGGAACGAAGGCATCCTCTTGCCAAGAAAGGCTGAAGTTCTGCAAATTGCAGCAGCTGGAGAAAAGGAACCTGCTGTGAGGTGATCTGATTGAGGTGTATAACGCCTTGAATGGGTCAAGCACACTCAGTTCTGAAGGGGTTCTGCTGCTGGCTCAGATTATGAGCCTGAGGGGGCATAAATTCAAATTTAGGAAAGACAGTTGTAGAATAGATGTGCAGAAATTTGCCTTTAGCCAGCAGGTAGTTGACTGTTGGAAGAAACTTCCATCTGCCGTTGTGGAAGTTGATAGCTTAAATAAATTCAATGAGGAACTGGACAAGCTTTTAGAGGAAATGTATGTGTGATTTTTTTTTTTTTTTTTTTGGCTGATGCTACTTATGCTCCTACATTTGCTTTCTTGCATCACATGCCTCCATTACTATTACTACTACTAAAATCATCTTTTTCACATACGGAATGTCTTTGCCTTTTCGGGACGTGTGCGTCTACTGCTATGACATTCTTTAGTCTCCGGATCATACTTGTACACCC
This sequence comes from Mastigoproctus giganteus, assembly GCF_048544385.1. NCBI lineage: Eukaryota > Metazoa > Arthropoda > Arachnida > Uropygi > Thelyphonidae > Mastigoproctus > Mastigoproctus giganteus. The sequence continues at coordinate 126,690,485 of NC_143576.1, read as the reverse complement.
AGCATTCATCATTTGTGACCAACCGATCAGAAAAGTTCTGAACATCTGCATTACACAAATCCAACAGTTGGTGAGAACACTGCATTCGGCATTGTTTCTGCAAAGGCATCAGCAATTGTGGAACCCATCATAAAGAGACTTTAGACATGTGCAGATGGTTATGTAAAATACTGTGTGCAGACCCATAACTAATTCCCACTGCATTTGTGATGAAATGAATTGTCACATATCTGTCACTCAGCATCAGCTGCTCAACCTTTGCAACTATCTCACTGTCTGTGGATGTTGATGGCCTTCCTTCTCTTAGCTCATCAAAGACACTTGTACAACTGCACTGGAACTCCCTTTTTCACTTTTTTACAGTGTCATCGGATGGACAATTCTGCCCATGCACAGCTTTCATTTCTTCTTCAATTTCGTTCAATTTCCTGAGCTTTTTTGCCCTGCAAATGCAGGACTTTGATCACTGCTCGATACTCCACTTTGTCAACCGTTGCATCGTTCCTCAGATTCCGGGCTCCACCTCTGGTGTATGATCACCTATGGAAATAAAATTTCACATATTAGTTATTGAATATGTAGACAACTTATAGTAAAAACGGGATCTTCCTACTGATGTTTTATCTAGGTCAGGATACAGACATTTTCATATCCCCTTGTATGTTCATGCAGGGCCACAAAAAAAAAAAAAAATCCATACAGAATTGGCCACAAAATAATTATCCACAGTTCTCAAGTCTGTGAGAATGTCTGTGCAGTGAAGTTTTGCATTTTCATTACAAAATGATTCATTGTTTTATTAATGCAGTGAACTGGTTAGTGCCACTGCACCAGGTTTTGTTCATTGTGAACTGCCAAAGTAGATAATTGGCATCATTTTAATTGTATCTCATATTGTGAATACCTTCACAATGAGTTTCCATGGTATTGCACTACCTAGAATAAGTAATTCTTCACCAATGGAGAAGATTTTTTTTTTTTTTTTTTGATTTGGTAATTGTTGGCGCATCGGCTTCTGTGGCCATATTGCACCTCCCAAGGTTTTTGCAGTACTTTGATCCAAGCCCGAGGCGGGAATCGAACCCGCGACCTTTGGGTTGCCGGGCAGGTACTTTACCCACTCGGCTAGCCCGGTCGGCAATGGAGAAGACTAATGTTACTTATTCTCGCTGGATACCACTACCCAAATGGCACCGATTCAAGTCTTGTTGGCCTCTTCTCGGTGGACAGGTAGGAACCTGCTGAGAATAAGTAACATTATTCTTCTCCATTGGTGAAGTGTCACTTATTCGAGGTAGTGCAATACCATGGAAACTTGTTGGGAAAGTACTCACAATATGAGATACAATTAGAATGGTACCAATACCACTACCCATTTCACTAAACAAAACATGTAGTGCCACACAGTTGGCAAGTTTCTCTGGGATTACTTCTACCCATATGCAGTACTTTGAATTTGTCAATGTTAAATTTCAGTTGCCACTTCTCAGCCCATCTGCCCAACTTTTCTAGATCCTGTTGCAGTAGCACACTGCCATTACTGTTATTAACAACTCTGCTAACCTTTGTATCACGGCAAACTTAAACATTAAGCCTGATATACTTTCATCAATATCACTGAAAAATAATATTAATAATACAGTAAACCCCCGCTATTCGCGGTACCTGTATTCGCGGTTTCGCTGTCCCTGATTTAATATAAAATGAAACCTTAAAAATGTGAATTTTAAAACGACGTGAACATTTTCCCGCTATAAAAAACATGGGCGTGGCTAAAATTATCTTTCCCGGTCAAAACAGCGCTCAGTGGGTGGGGGGGGAGAGGGGTGACAAAATGGCGAGCGTGGATGTTTCTCGCTAATCTTGGTTCAGTATGTGTTATGCGCTTGTCATAGAAGGTGTCGCCGTTTGCTTTTAATTTATATGCTTATAAATTGAATAAATTTGTCAATTTATAAATTGATAAATTGATTTTGTAAGCATATCAATTTATAAATTGATATGCTTACAAAAGTGATAAATCTACCGTTTTGCGGCGTAAAACAGACTTTTTCGAGTTAACGGAAGAAAGTGACTTTATTGTGGACAAGTTGTTTCTAACCCGTACAAAAATATGGTTACGAATAACAAGGGAAATGTGAAAAGATCAAAGAAGATGATGACATTAGCGAATAAAATTGAGTTATTTGATAAAATTTCTAATGGTGAAAGTGTCTCCTCAGTGGCAAAACATTATAAAATCAATGAGTCAACGGTACGATCAAACAAGAAATCGGAAGAAAAAATCCGCCGTAGTGTCCGTGAAAAGGCGCTAATTGCTTCAAAATTTTGCTCTGTAACTCGTGATGTTAAATTAGAAAAATTAGAAAAGGCTTTAAATCTGTGGATAGAAGACCGAACTCAAAATAAAATTCCGTAAAGTTCATTTTACGGAATTTTATTTTGAAAAGGCATTTTGAAAATTCATGAAAAGGCAAAATTCCTTTATCAACACTTTAGTGAAACAGGTGATAGAACTGGCGGGATAAGTTTTTTAGCTAGCAAAGGCTCTGGTTTGAAAGATTTGTTTGAAATTTCTAATAAATATTACATTTCATATTAAATTGTTTCTTATTTTCATTTCGATCATATGCTTGCATTTCATTATGTACTGTCTATGTACATAGTCATATTATGAAGGTACATATAATACATACATAGATAAAACTTTAAACTAGTTTTTCTTATATATTTCCTACTTTGGAACGGAACCCCTTTATTACTATGGGAGCCATAACTCAGTATTCGCGTTTTTGGTATTCGTGGCATTTCTCAGGAACGAAACCTCCGCGAATAGCAGGGGTTTACTGTATTAATATTGCTATTGATAAATTTTAGGACAAAAAAAAAAAAAAGGGGTTATCCTGACAGAGTACCTACCTTGTGGTTCCACACTTACCGGAGAATGCTACAGATATTGTTTGAAAAAGTTACACGATGCTTTAAAGGTGAAAATGTGTGGAATGTTAACCAAACGTTTCCGTCTTCTGTCAGACAATGCACCGACTCAGCTGTTGCTATCAACAAATTTCCCAGTGTGGCTTCGAACTACTGCAGCACCCGCCCTATTCTCCTGACCTAGTACCGTCAGGCCTATTCTTGTTTTGAGAAAAGAAGAAACCACTGCATGGACACCACTTTGATTCGTCTCAGGAAGTCATCAATGAAGTGAAATCGTGGTTTCAGGCAAAAAAGTGCGGAATTCTATGATCAAGGCATTAAACAACTGATCCATATATGGGAGAAATGTGTTACTATACATAGAGAGTACACAGAAAAGGATGAAAGTTCCTGTGAAGTTTCACCTTTCTAGGGCTATTATTTCTAGGTAAGGATACGAACCTTTTGATACCCCTTCATATATGCATTATTTTAATTTTTATATGTATAATTAGATTTATTTATTATTATTACTATAATAATATTTATATATTATCATTATTATAAGGGTGCATTATTTCAAAATTGTGCAAAATAAGACCACATAAATCACGACTGCACTGTATGCATATTGACATAAATACACACCTATTAAAAAGCATGTTATAATTAAATGAAAATTAAAAATTCAAAGAGAAATTGAAAATGTATACTTTTTAAAATAATATTATTTGTTCAATTAATTGAAAAAGGTGTTTGTCAAGGAAGGGCAAAACATTCATTACTATGGCTATGGCCATAGTAATGACAGATAAACGGTTCAGCCTAATAAACAAGCAACTGCCCAAAGCGGGTGCAGTGTTATGGCTAGGTTGTTTGTTTGTTTGGTTTTAGGAGCATTAGCAACTAAGGCCATATTGCTCCGGGATATGCGGTGGTCATTCCCTGACCTTTCCGCATCCTCCATATTTGGTGGTGACGGGCTCGAACCCCGGACTAATCAAGAAGCATGTGCTATGCACTGCTGCTCCTTCCCACCTGGCTACGGAGGCGCCTAATATATATATATGGCTAGGTGAAGAATTAGCATTAGTAGAAGCATATGATGCAAGAAAGCAAGCTTACGCAGCATCAGCCAAAAAAAAAAAAACCCACTATCATTTCACCCCTCCGTTCATTCGAAATACCTGTCCAGCTCGCCTTAAATTTAATTAGGCTATCAACTTCCACAACAAGGGATGGAAGTCTGTTCCATCAACCAACTACCCGCTGGCTAAAGGCAAATTTCCGCACATTAATCCTACATCTGTCTTTCCTCAATTTGAATTTATGCCCTCTCAGGTGATTATTCTGAGCAAGCGGAAGAATCCCATCGGCATTGAGCACGCTCAAACCATTCAAGGGTTTATACACTTCTATCAGATCACCTCGCCGGTGCCTAGTCGCCAGACACTGTAATTTGCAAAACTTAAGCCTTTTTTTGTAAGAGCAACCCTTTGTTCCATTCACTAATCTTGTTGCCCTTCTCTGTACTTGTTCCAGCAGCTCTACATCATTCTTGAAATGAGGCTTCCAGACCTGTATACAGTACTCAAGGTGTGGCCTACATCTGTCTTTCCTCAATTTGAATTTATGCCCTCTCAGGTGATTATTCTGAGCAAGCGGAAGAGTCCCATCGGCATTGAGCATGCTCAAACCATTCGAGGGTTTATACACTTCTATCAGATCACCTCGCCGGTGCCTAGTCGCCAGACACTGTAATTTGCAAAACTTAAGCCTTTCTTTGTAAGAGCAACCCTTTGTTCCATTCACTAATCTTGTTGCCCTTCTCTGTACTCGTTCCAGCAGCTCTACATCATTCTTGAAATGAGGCTTCCAGACCTGTATACAGTACTCAAGGTGTGGCCTGACCATTGCCTTATACAAGGGAATAATTACCTCCTTATCCCTCTAGAAAAATTCCTGTATATCAATGACAAGACACCAAGAGCTACTCTTGCAGCCCATCTACACTGCTCAGAGAACTTCATATCTGCCTGCACAATTACCCCCAAGTCCTTTTCATTCTCTACCACTGTCAGTGTAGTTCCACAGAGTTGATACATTGCTCTGGGGTTACTGTTTCCCATATGCAGTAGTTTACATTTGTCAATGTTAAACTTCATTTGCCACCTCTCAGCCCATCTGCACACCTGTTGCTGCTGCTGCAACAGGATCTTTCCAGATGCAAACTGTTCCTGCAAACTTGGACATTAAGCTTGATATACCATCATCAATATCATTTATAAATACAGAAAACAACAATGGACCCAAAACTGAACCCTGAGGGACTCCACTAATAACATTAGTCCACGATGAGCAGTGTCCATTGATTACCACTCTCTGTCTTCTCCCCCTTAACCATCCCTTTATCCTTAGCAGCAATTTGCCTCCAATGCCACACTGCTCCAATTTGTGCAGCAGTCTTCCATGTGCAACAGTATCAAAAGCCTTTCTAAGATCCAAGTATAACATCAAAGTTATTCTCTGCATCCAGTTCTTTTGTGACTGCATCATAGTATCCAATTAAATTGGTCAGGCAAGACTTTCTCTTAACAAAACCATGCTATGTCCGAGCTATAACTGAAGTCTTCTATAGATGATCCTGTAGTGCTTCTTCAAGCAGTGCCTCCATTAATTTTCTTGGAACAGAAGTTAAACTCACAGGTCTATAATTACTTGTGTCAGCCTTTGATCCTCCTTTATGAATTGGGGTCACATTTGCACATCTCCAGTCTATGGGTACCTCCCCTGAGTCCAAAGAAGCTCTCCTAATTATGGCTAAGGGTTTGCTTACTTACTTCCTTTGCTGCCTCCTTTATTATAACTGGATAGATCCCATCCACCCCGGGTGCCTTTTTTATGTTTATCCTCAACAATATCTCCTCCACTTTCCTCTCAGTTATTACAAAATTATCTAAATCACTGCCAGAGTTTACTTAGCCTCTGGCATTCCCCTTCCTGAATAACTCCTCATGTGTGAATGTAGATGCAAAATACTCTTTTAGTTTGTTAGGCACCTGAGCAGGATCCTCAACTGTTGAACCATCAATATCCAGTGGACCAATCTGATTCATCCCTTTCCTTCTAGAGTACATAGGTAAAGATGTCTTTTCTGTTTTTCTTTGCATCCTTTGCCAAGGATTTTCCCTAATCTGCCTTTGCTTTCCTAATCTCCTTTGTGACTTGGTTACAGACCATCTTATATCTATCATAGGCCTCCATGTCACCCGTTAATTTATATGTATCCCATGCATTTTTCTTCTCTGCCATATGTTTCATAAGTTCATCTGACATCCATTTAGGCCTAAACCTTGAACAATATTTCTTAGTTGGTATTTAAAGCCTAGTAGCTTCCAAGGTAAGTTCTTTGCATGCTTCCCATTTTGAATTTGCTGTTGGTAACATCATCAGTTGGTCCCACTGTATCGAATTTAAATACTGTCTAAGACCATCTTAGTTGTCTTCACAAAAGCAAAAGGCGCCTCCGTAGCCAGGTGGGAAGGAGAAGCAGTATGTAACACACGTTTCTTGATTAGACTGGGGTTCGAGCCTTCACCACCAAATACGGAGGATGCAAAAATGTCAGAGAATGACCAACTCATATATTCTCGGAGCAATATGGCCTTAGTTGCTAATGCTCCTAAAAACCAAATAACAACAACAACAGCGAAAGCAAAACCCCTTCCCTTTACCCCTGATGGTAGTTACCTCTTTGAGTAAGTCCCACTTCAGCACACTGTGATCACTGCCACCTAGTGGTTCCTTTATATGCAGATTCTTAATGCATGAAGAATCACTACTGATAATCAGATCAAGAGCATTACTCCCTCTAGTTGCCTCCCGAACATGCTGATGTAGAAAACAATCATCCAATAAATCCACAAAACATTGCTAGTGTATGAGTGACCAACCCTCAAATTCCAGTCAATATCTGGAAATTAAAATCCCCCATTATAAGATTCTCTGATTTAATGGCCCACTCTATTTCCCTGTACAGTTTCTTATTATAATCATCAGAGTCATTAGGCCTGTAGCACACTCCTACTCTCAATTTTGATCTCCCAATGCTTATGTCACACGAAACTGACTCGACACTGCACTGTCCAGCGATGTCAACTGGCTTCAGTTCCTTGGATTTTATGTGTTTCTTAACTAATAGCATAAACCCTCCTCCCTTCCTATCCTTTCTGTACACATTGTACTCCCCAAATTCCAGTTCTGCATTCCTTATATCTGTGTGACACCAAGTCTCTGAGATTCCAACAATATCTGCATTTGATGTTTTGAGGAATACCTCAAATTCATCAAATTTATTTACCAAACTCCTAGCATTGCTGTATACGCAAGTATACATGCACCTGTTCCTATTTTTAGGTACCCTAACACAACCCATGTGTTTACTTGTACCGCAATGACTCCCAGCAGTCTCTGAAATATCCTGCATCTTGTTTTCCAGGCTGCTGCTCGTTCCAATAGAAGCAGTGCAAGACTCACTTTCGCCAGTGGCTACTGTTAATCTATTAGTCCTTGTATCCCCCCACCAAGCTAGCAGTTTTCCGACCCACCTAACACTGCCTCGATAGCATCAGCAAATATTCAGGCAGTTTATTAGTCTGGGTTATGACTTCCAGTTAAATTCAGTTTAACCCAAGAATAATACACTAAACTGATAGATACCTAAATGAAATAATAATTATTTCACTATCAAGTTACATCATATGCATTGTGCTATAAAGTTTACAATATATGTATTGCGCTATACTGTTAGGTTTACAGAGATTGAAATTAGTTATAGCCTTACTAGAATAAAGTTTATTAGTTAAAACAAAAAAATATATGTCAACCTACATGATTAGAACCTATGAACTACTTGTTTGTTTCTTTGTTATTGGATTTTAGGAGCATTAGCAACTAAGGCCATATTGCTCCGGGATATGCGGTGGTCATTCCCTGACCTTTCCGCATCCTCTGTATTTGGTAGTGACGGACTCGAACCACAGTCTAATCAAGAAGTATGTGCTACGCACTGCTGCTCCTTCCCACCTGGCTATGGAGGAGCCCTGAACTACTTTTCTTCTTCTTCTTGTTTACCACAATTAAAAACCGACTATTCCACTACTACATACTGCACTACTAGTTACAAGCTACTATATTAGTGCCAAATCACGAATACAAAGCTCTATAAATACTAATCTTGTACATTATATATACTACATGATAAAATTAAGTTATTAAAACATGTATGTATTTTCATAAATTATAGTTTATAAGCCTCTTTGAATACTGATTACACTGCTACAAAACTGCACTGAAACCTCCAAGCATTGTCCAAATCAATACTAAAACAATGGTGGAAAAATTCAAACTTTCCTATCAATACAACATAATGGCAGCAAATGTCGACTGTAATTTTTTAAGCAATCAAGAGCCAAGTAGAGAACTAATAAATGAGAGAATTACAAGTAATTACTACACTACTATTCAATCAAAAATTATAAAAAACAATTTTTAAATCAATTAAATTCCACTTTACAACTATTGAAAAACATCTAGTACATACAGCCTCTCTGGCATTTATACTAATATATAAAAAGGAAAGTTTCATTTTAATGGGATACTACCTGGGCTTGGATCTATTCCAGCTAACAATTCCAAATGAGACCTCAAAACAGACAAATTTCCAGGATCACCTGTACGCTGTAGTGCAATCACCAGCTCTTGAACACTCTGAGAGAAGGACTGGGGAGTCTGCAGCTTTTGGAAGGAAGAAAAAATCATATATATATATATATATTATACATCCTGTAATAATGATAAGATTTTATTTATAAAAAAAAATTAATACAGAGTGGGTTTTAAACTAGTCTTCGTGCATTTTCAGTGGCAAATTATCTGCAATTACAAGGTTAATTCATCAATGAAATTACTAGTATGTGGGTTATCTTATAAGTTGTGTTAAAAGGTAAAAAGAGCAAGTGTGCCTCATTTGTGTTTTTTAACTTTAAATTTGTAAAATAATAAGAAGTTTACCTCAATATAATACGTAGAACACTTCCGTATGATACTCTCCAGCAAATAAAATGAAAAAATCGAAACTCTTACATTACAGCAAAAAATAATTAAAAATCAATTGAACACAAATGTTCGCCAGCCATTTCTAATCTCCAATTCGTGGGCTTTTATGCACATGTGTGAAGACAAATAATTCCTATTTAAGTTACATGCTCACCCCTATTCAGTAATTTTCATTCCTGGGATCAAGACATATGGTCGAAAAGCGTTGTCAGCTTCATGAAGAAAAATCGTTTTGCAATTTTTTTGTTAAATTTCTTTTAATTAATTTATTTAATTTTTAATTGTGTTAGATTGATTTTAATTGTGTTCATTTGATTTTTAATTGTGTGTTACTGTAATGTAAGATTTTTGAGGCATATTCATTATCGAGGACTTAGTGTCAGACAACACTACCTACAAAATTGCATTTTTGTTTTGAGACAACTTTAGTTTAACTTTATACAAATAGCAATGCATATCATGTCATAGAAAAGTATTTCTCTAGTAGTTTAAAAGTTAGCTTGGGCTATAAGCGCATTTCCAGTAAACCAAGAAAATATCAGACTTTTTCTTGGTTAATTACAAAAACGTTTACTACAAAATGATTTTTTTGTTAATACTGTCTGACACTAAACCCTCATTATATAGGATTAACTAAAAAGATTTCAACCTTTTCTTTAAAACACATCAAATTTATTAAGTATCAGCTTGCTTTTTTACTTTTAATAACTACAAAATTCAAATTTATTCTGAACCTCTTATTTCCCTAAATAATTTCAATTTTATTTTGAAATTATTTGGATTACATCACATTAACATTACTCGTATAGCAGATTGTACACCAGGCTGCTTTTAGAGAATTCTCAGAAATTCAAGAGCCTTTTCGACAAATGGCCAACGAGGACTGCATAAATATAAAACATTTGATAATTGAATTTAAACTGGCTTTTCATTAGTGTAGCTACATGTGTATTATCTATATACAGAGTACAGAGTATAGAGTATTTTTGGGTCTAACGGCATCAGGGATTTACCCCATCTCCGCGTATGTTCTTTTTATTGAGGACAATATGCTGTCAAGGCCAGAGGTTTAAAAGTGTGTGGGTCATGTGTTGTGTAATATGTTGTGCCCCTTGTTCCTCTGGCTTGTTAGCCACCAGGCCCCAGATGGAAGCTGTCGTTTACGTACTCCGCCACGTGGAGGCCAGCCAGGTGTTCCCTTAAAGTTTGCTCTGGCAGGTCTACCACCTATTTTCCTGAGATTTCAGTGGCTAGGACCTAAAAAAAAAAAAAAAATAAATAAATAAATAAAAAATAAAATAAATAAAAATTATTTTTTTCTTTTGGGCACAGATGGTATATTATACACTGCTTAGAGGGGCTATAAGGGGTAAGTGCTGGAGGTGATAAGATTTTCTAATAGGTCGGGCATGAATTTTGGTGTTTTAAAATTGTATATGTGGGGCAGGCGCTGTGTAATGGGAAAGAGATGGGAGGGGAGGTGGAAGACTAGGTGGTTGGAAATTGGAAGTAAGGGGCCTATAGGGAAGACGACCCCTGTTGAAAGAGTGGGGCATTCCCATGCCCCACCATATCTCTATACACTCAGATCACTACTTAACGAAATCAATCGTTCACTTGAAAAAATTCATTAAACAGAAATTTCATTATATAGGTGACCGAATTAACGCTGATAATTCATTCCAGAAAAACAGAGCAATAAGTGAATCTGCACTAAGCGAGCACGGCATTCCCATAAGGTAACATATGTATTTGTGAGTTGCGGTCAGTGCCATAGGACATTTCCTAATCAATAATAAATGGTAGTGAAAAGATGCACAGATGTCGGTCAAAATATTTAATATTCAAATATTTGTACATATAAATTTTCTGTATTACATATGTATATAATTATGTTTAATTACTACCAAAATTAAACTTAAAATTCCAATTAAAATCATGAATTTAATTGATGAAGTTAATCATGAAAAATGAGTCAATTTTGGGTTGTACTTTGGCCCTCTTCCCAGTAAACTAAAAGGGATTTTAATTTTAAACAATAAAGTCAACCGATCCTTTGCCACTTTGAAACCTGGCATGTTTTTTTTTCTTCTTTCAATATGAAACTTCTTTTAGGGATTTGTTTCCAAAAAAGTTCTGCTTCATCTATGTTAAAAACTTGTTGAGAAGTATAACACATAATATCCACTCTTCAATAACTTTAACAATTTCTTTTTTGAAAGTTTCGGCTCCTTGATCTGCACTTGGGGCTTCTCCCTGGATTTTAAATCTATTCAACCAACCCTTCCTAGCTTTAAATGGTTCCGTATATATATATATTTTTTTAGGTGAGTTTTCTTCAGATCATTATACAGGCTAATCTGTCTATCTCTCTCTCTCTCTCTCTCTCTCTCTTTTTTTTTTTTTTTTAATAATATTTAATGACTGAATTCTGCATTGGATATTATTATCTTCAATAAAAATAGTTAAAGTCTCTCTCTCTCCATTTCAATCCTAATAGCCGGCCTAGCCCTAATTGCTTGCAGTGGAACAGCTGTCTTTCCTGCTGTTAAAATTAATTCTTTATTTTTTATAATTGGTATTACAGTTAAACTTGCCAGTCCTAAATTACGGCACACATCCACTTGTCGTTGACTGGAATCGATTCGCTTCAAAACGTCTAATTTAATTTTCAAATTCAGTCATTTTCTTAGATTTATAGTCTTCGTACTGGGTCCAGACATTGTCACTTTTTCATTATTAACTCTTCGAAAATGTAACTGCGTTGGTTGTATTAATTATGATACAATGTTTGAGTAAACTGTCCGTTATGCACAATGTCTAATACTGTACTGAGTGATGACTAGACTTCGGATAAATGCATATAAGCCGACTGGGCTAGCCAGGTGGGTAAAGTGCTTGCCTGGCAACACAAAGGTCGCGGGTTCGATTCCCGCCTTGGGCTTGGATCAAAGTACTGCAAAAACCTTGGGAGGTGAATTATGGCCACAGAAGCCTATGCGGGATCATTTTTTAAAATGTTGATCTCTGAACTATGTAACAAGTCACTGTACTGCCATTAAATTAGCGTGCGAGAAAATTTCACCGTGCGGGGGAAATGTTTTAATGCTGTTTTGCTATTCATTTTGAAGCTATCGACTCCATCAAATGAAACGATTTCATTAAATATGCCAAAAATGCAATCTGTAAAAGAGCGTTATAGTCAGATATGGGTTATAATATAAGAACAGTGTTATAGCGAATTATAGCTATAACGAGGGCCTGCCGTACAGAAATATGACCTTTTTAACAATGAAAAATACTGTAATTCAACATTCAGAAAAATAATAAAAGATGGCAAATAAATCAGAAATAAGTGGGAATGAATAAAATTTCTAGCATTTTAAAACAATTAATTTATTAATACAAGCACTCCCCGGCTTACATAATACTTGACTTACGGAAATTGGACCTTGCATAAGTTTTTGCCAGCTGGTGCAAAAATCGTGGAAACATATTTTGCATCCCGTAGGAATAAATGGAAGTATCGTGAAAATAACATAATGTGAACCCAATAACATATTCTTTTTTTTTTTTTTTTTTTGGTAATTTGTTCCAATACCTTAAAAGTTGAAATTTTCAGTATATAACTAAGCTATTTATCTCTCTAAACGGTCATTTTTATAATTGCACTATACTTCCTTTGTTATCATATGTTCAGTTATAAGAATCAATTTTGAATGCCTTTGTGATATTTTTCTAAAACACATTTCTGGAGATCACTACCATAAAACAATAAAAACAATTTGCACTTTGCAGTTTATTGGGCTTTTCTGTCAGCGCAATCTATTATAAATGAGCAGTAAACTCGATCTTATTGCATTTGCGTATTAAATTCTCAGAATCTTCTCTTCATTCCCATTTACTTGTTGTTGTTATTTGGTTTTTAGGAGCATTAGCAACTAAGGCCATATTGCTCCGGGGATATGCGGTGGTCATTCCCTGACCTTTCCGCATCCCCCATATTTGGTGGTCACGAGCTTGAACTCCGGTCTAATCAAGAAGGGTGTGCTACACACTGCTGCTCCTGCCCACCTGGCTACGGAGGCACCCGTTCCCATTTACTTATTACAATGGTGAAGGGAAAGGGACCAATGGAAAGTGCAAGTGCTGGCAATGCTAGGAAATGAAACAAAATTGATTTAAAAATGAAAATGATTAATTAAGAAGTACGAAGCAGAACAAAGTTTGTCATCTATTGCACAGAATTAGGTCTTGCTGCTTCAACAGTGAATACTATTTTAAGGGACAATGCACGTATAAAAGAACATGTAAAAAGATCAACATGTTTAAGATCAACAGTGATCACAAAACAGCGTTCAGGTGCTATATCGAAGATGGAAAAGCTATTAATAATATGGATGGAAAATCAGATTCAGAAGCAAGTGCCTCGAGTCAAATTCGAGGTCATTCAAGCAAAAGCAAGAAGTATTTATGAAGATATTAAGGATAAGTATGGCGAATCCCAAGCCAAATTCATGGCAAGCAATGGGTGGTTTAATAGGTCCAAGCATTGCGCTCAGAATCAGCACTGAAGTCGCCAGTGCCGATTCTGCAGCTGCAGAGAAATTTTGTGATGTGTTGGAAAAACCCCCTTTTAAATTTCCACAGCCCTCAACTTCCACAGTAGCATGCTTATCAGTTGGAGAGTTAATTCTGGCAACGATACTCAAAAGGTAAAACTTGCTGATGTTATACCTGTCCCCTCTCTCTTTTTGTAATTTTATAATTTTGAAATTTCAGTAATTTTGTACACTGTTGTAATTTTTCCTGCACATGAGATAAAAAAAATTGAATAAATAATTCTATTTACATGTTCGTCAAACATTTCTTTTTTGCTTCAATCAAATTCAGCATGCACAGTTGCAAGTACTGCATAAGCATTTAGGGAAATTCGACACGTAGAGCTCCGCAGAACGCAACCCTTATGTAAGTCGGGGAGTGGCTGCACATACATGTTAAGAAATAAATACTTACATGATGCGCACAATATATTAGTACACTTTTAAGAATTATTTTGTAAAATATTTGGTTATTTTTTGTTATACACTGGATTTTACTGTACATTGTTCACAAAAATGTTTGCATTTGTTTAAACACTCAATTATGTTTTCTGGCATACTTTCACTAGTCACAATTTCACAATTTATCCACTGATCAAACCTCTCGCTTAGATTTCTTCCCAAGATTGCTCAATGTCTTGTAGTAGTTCCTTCCTCTCATTGGTGTTAATTGCCATTTTAGCAAATCCTGCTTGTGCGAAACAATTCATAAATGTTGTTTCCATCGCATCTTGACTCCACACTTTCGCCAACTCTGATAAGCACATCCTATAACAGAATCTATAGGTTGGTTGGTTTCTATTCTCAGTACAATTTTCAGAATGCACCTTTGGTAGTATATTTTCAAATTCTTGATAATGGTCTATTGGCTGCAGTTTAGATGAGGTATTCAGATGGAAAAAAAAACAAGCTTCACACTTGAAAGTTTCAAAATTACCGAGTGAAAGTTGGTGGGGCAGTTGTCGACAATCAACATAATTTTTCTGTTTTCTGCTGTCATCTTTTTATCGAAACTTAACATTCACTGTTCAAAAATTTCACTAGTCATCCAAGATTTTTTGTTGTAGTCCAACCCTAGCGATTTTACTCCTTTGAAACTTGGGGTTGTTTACTTTTGCCTATTACCAAAAGCTTCAGTTTTTTATTACTAGCCATATTTGCACCAACCAAGACTGTAATTCTCTCCTTACCATTTTTACCACCTTTAAAAGTCAGTGTATTGCTCAGCAAACATTTAAAAAATAAACCTGTTTCATCAATGTTGAATATATCTTTGGGCTTGTAGTCCTCCATAATTTTTTTTAAAACTGTTTCTTTCCAACTGGTACAGTCTACTTCGATTACAATTCCACTTTCACCAGAAATAACTTTTTCGAGAAAGCCACGGCGCTTTTTAAATTTTTCCAGCCAACCAGAACTGGCTTGGAATGTTTTATGCTGCAGAAAAGATGAATACGACATAGCCTTTTCTTTTATTAATGGCCCTGATATCAGCATGTTTTGGTCTCGAATCAACTTCACCCACTTAAAATCAGCTGAATAACAAAGCAGTATGTTTTGTGTGGCCCAAAAATTTTTTATTTCACCTCTTTCCCCAAATTGGGGAAAAGTGGTGAAATAAAAGGAATTCTTGTTTGGTACTAGTTGTATGTTATTCAAATTTTTGACTTCCAGCTTTATGCCACAAGTTAACAACTGAGATGACTTGTTGAATTACACCCATGACGCTGCCACGGCTATTGAAAACAACACAGTGCTACTCGTATTGGATTGCATGGGATTCCTTGTTGTTGTTGTTGTTGTTGTTGTTTGGGGTTTAATGGCACAAGAGCAACTTCGGCTATATTGCGCCTGTTGAAGTTTTGTTATTTCCTGTTATATTGTTACTGATTTAACATATTAGATATGATTAGGTAAGTTTATTAAGCTGAGGTATGAAAGGAGTTCACTGACGTTTGATTTTTCTCCCATAATGAGTGCAAGGCTTAATGGCTCATTTGAATGCGATTTGAAAGCCGATTGGTGGGCAATTTGGTATCGTGGACATTCTATGATGATGTGCTTCACTGTTAATGTGGTCAGACACTGAGGGCATTGTGGAGAATCGTCTTTCATTAGGAGGTAAGAGTGTGTTAAATGTGTGTGTCCGATGCGAAGCCGGGCGAGGATAACCTCTTCATGTCTGTTTGACGGAAAACTTGATTTCCAGGATTTCTGCTGTTGTTTGATTTGGTATAATTTATTGTTTGTTTGAGATTTCCAGGTCTGCGTCCATATATTTTCAGAGGCTTTTTGATTGATGTTTTTAAAGCCGTCGAGCGGTATTTTATGCAAGTGAGAATTTTTGTTAGACGGATGTTTTGCAGCATCATCCGCACGTTCATTGCCGAGTATTCCAGAATATCCAGGAATCCAAGTGAATCTGACTCTTTGTTTGTTTTTCCTAAGGTGTGATAACGAGGAAAGAATTTTTCTTACATACGGATGAGATGGATGATCTTCTGTCTGTAAAGCATATATTGCACTTAATGAGTCTGTGAAAATGATACTTTTTACGAGGGAAGTTTTGGCAATGTGATCTAGGAAGAGACTTATTGCAAACAATTCAGCACTAAACATACTGCACTCTATTGGAAGAGCGCATTATAGCCTTAGTTGCTAATGCGCCAATAAAATCCAAACCAAACCTCTACTGGAAGAGACTGTGAGATTATGTTGTTTGGCAATACAACAGCAGCAGCACCAACGTGTGTGGCCGTCTTGGATCCATCAGTATACAGATGAGAATAGTCAGAGAATTGCGTTACATAAGAGGAATGAAGCTGTTTTATATGTTGACTTGGGATATTGCTCTGTTTCCATTTTATGAGGACCATGTCACAGTCAACTGAACTGATTTTCCACGGTGGAAGGGCTGTGGGGATATCTTGGTAGATTTTATCCATACTTAAGTTCAATTGTGAGAGTATTTCTTTTAGTCGGATGCTTGCAGGTTTGAATATATTAGGTTTGTTTGTATATAAATTTTCCCATTTCGGTTTAAACAGATATTGCCATGTTGGATGTCCAGGAAGGCTTTGAACTTTCGCAGCATAGTTCATAAGAAGAACTTGTCTACGAAGACTGAGTGGGAGTTCATGGATCTCTGTGCATAGACTATACACAGGTGAGGTACGGAAGGCTCCTGAAACAACACGTAATGCATTTTGATGAATTGGATCTAACCACTTTAACACACTTTTCCTAGCTGAGGAGTAAATGGGAGAACCATAATCTAATTTAGATCTTTTCATTGCACGATAAACATGCAAAAGTGAATAACGATCAGCTCCCCATGTCATGGCTGATACAGCTCGTAGAATGTTTAATTTCTTTAAGCACATTGTACGTAGATAATTTATGTGTTCTAGGAAATTTAATTTTTGATCCATGATTAGTCCTAGTAGCCGGATACTCTGTTTGAGTGGAATTTGTTGATTGCTTATCCTTAGTTCTGGATCAGGAGGCATCTTTCGTTTTCTGCAGAAGTGTATTGCCACAGTCTTTTGTACTGAGATTCGGTATCCATTATAGATGGACCAGGACTCTATTTTGTTAATAGCACATTGGAGCTGTCTCTCGATTGTCTGCATATTCTGTGAGTGACAAGATATTGTGAGGTCGTCGGCATATAGGTAGGTTTCAACTGTTGCTGGAATAACTTCTGTTACAGGGTTTATTTTGATAGCGAAAAGGGTTGCACTGAGGACTGAGCCTTGGGGGATCCCCTGTTCTTGATTGTATATTAGAGACAGAATATGATGGTAGTGGACTTGAAAAGTTCTTTTAGTCATGAAATTCTGAAGGAACTTCGGTAGGTGGCCTCGAAGACCTAATTTATGCAATTCATGAAGGATACCATATCTCCACGTAGTATCGAATGCCTTTTCAATATCAAAGCATATCATTACAAGGTGTTCGTTTCGGAGAAAGGCATTGTGAATATTTGATTCAGCTTTTGTCATTATGTCTATTGTTGATCTATTTTTCCGAAAACCATATTGACTAGGACTAAGGAGGTTATGGAAGTCAAGAAACCATGTTAACCGATCATTCACCATTTTTTCTAAAATTTTACCTAGACAGCTAGTGAGCGCGATGGAACGATAATTATATGGATTTGAATGGTCCTTCACAGGTTTTGGAAAGGCCAGTACAAACGAATGTCGCCAAGAGTCTGGATATGTATCCTCAAAGTATATCCTATTATATAGCAGTAACAGCATGCATAGAGAATTTTTAGGGAGGTGTTTAATCATTTGATAGTGGATTCCATCCGGACCTGCTGCACTTTCTTTAGATTTGGCTAGGGCTTTATGCAATTCATTTATAGTGAAGGACTGATTGTATGAAATCTCATGAGCTGCATGGAAATTAATTTTGTATTTTTCGATTTGAGCTTTATATGTTTGAAAGATTGGTCTGTATGACGTTGTTGCTGACAATTCCTCAAATGTTTCTTCTAGTAGATTTGCAATTTTTTCTGGTTCAGTTATGTCATGACCTTTCCAGCTTATGATCGGTTTAGGGACGGTTGTATATTTGCCTGAAATTTGTCAATATTCCATATTATTCTGCTGTCCGTATTTCTATTAATTTTGCTTGCAAAAGATATCCAGGATTCTTTCTGAGATTTCCGGCTTATATAGCATGCTTTTGCTCTAGCTTTCTTATATTTAATGAGATTAGTGGTGGTGGGATACTTTCTGAATTGATTCCAAGCCTTATTTTTTTCTTTCTTTGCTTCCAAGCATTCTTCATTCCACCACTGCTTGTAATGTTTATGAGACTGGTTTGCTGTCTTTGGTATTGCAATGTTTGCTGCAGAAATTATTTGATTTGAGAGATGAGTAACAGCATTATTGATATCAATAATGTCTTATGATTTATAAGACATTATTTTCATAAAACATTGTCTTATGAAAGTCATAAGACAAGTATGTCTTATGATTTTCTCATCTAAAGAAGCAGCATATTGGTATTTTTCCCAGTTTGCTTTGCAAAATTTCCATTTTATACCTCTTATAGGTTGCTGTACATCATTTGCTAGTAGGTGACAAACAACTGGGTAATGATCACTGCTATAGGGATCATCGGAAACAGACCAGTCAAGGAGAGGAAATAGAGCTGGGGAACAGATGGTGAGATCAATTGCAGAGGTAGTCCCTGTTGGTAAGTGGACATGGATGTGAGTACCTGTGTTTAAGAGTGTTAGGTTCTTATTATTTATAAGTTTTTCAATCATCTGTCCTCTTTTGTCTGTATGAAGTGATCCCCAGATGATATGATGCCCGTTAAGGTCCCCCATCAAACAAAAAGGAGATGGTAATTGTTCAATTAAATCTTCAAATTCTTGCAGTGTATATATACGCATGATTAGGTGGAAGGTAGAGAGAAATCATAGTCAAGGTAATTCCAGTCACGATGCGTACCGCGACTGCTTCAAGGGGTGTTTGTAGCTGAATATGCTTGGATGGAACATTACAGTCAACAAGAATGGCGACTCCTCCATGACCTGTATTGGTTTTTCGATCTTGCCTATATAGATTGTAGTTCTTTATTGAAATACTTATGTGAGGAGTTAGGTTTGTTTCTTGCAAACAGACACTTGCAGGAGCATATACGGAAATTAGATCTTTGATATCGCTTAGATTACTTCGAATGCCACGACAATTCCATTGTAGAAGTGTACGCATTATTTAGGTTTAGTACTTGATTCAGATGACTTATGATGAGCTGCTTGTTTTAATCGATCTGTTTTGATTTTTTCTTTTCTGGGGAAGCTTGGTCAGCCACCACTGTCCATGTCATCATTTGCGTAAAGTTCCAGAACTGGTTCATCTTCTTTCTCCTTTTCATCAATTTCCATAGTGTCAGTATTTTTTTGTGTTTTTTCAACAGGTTTGGTGGAATTTGTACTGCTTGTTGGTGTTGGATCTTCAGCATCTGGTGAAATTACAATGGGTGTATTAATTGCCTGGTCAACTTTTTGTTTTGTTTGTAAAAGAAGATTACGTGCCCAATCTGCTATTGAGATGTTAGGCGGGACTGTGATGTCAGTCTGTATTGCAATTACCATTGTTTTGCTGCTGTTGCTGCTGCTGCATATGATCTCACTGCTAGAAATAGTGGTATCTGCTTTTTGGCTTCTTGATATGTTATCTTATGTTCAGTTTTATATTTCTGAACTTGCTTTTCTCTTTTCCATATATTACAGTCTCTGGAATAGGCAGGGTGGTCTCCTTTGCAGTTTGGGCAGCGAGGAGACTGTGTATTGCATTCTTTACAGGTATGTTCTTTTGAGCCACAAGCGCAACAAATAGCTTGTCCTCTGCATACTGTTTGGGAATGGCCATATTTTTGACACTTGAAGCATCTTATTGGATTGGGGATGTATGGCTTTACCTGGCAATTCAGATACCCGGCTTTGACTGATGATGGTAGAGTTGGAGTACTGAAAGTAAGTATGATGGTGCGAGTTGGAATGAGGTTTCCATCCTTTTTAATAAGGATTCTTTTGGCATGTATGACATTCTGGTTTTGTAGCTCTTGTACGATTTCTTCTTCAGAGCTGGTCTGAAGAAGGTGGAGGTCCCATTCCACGATAACCCCTTTAGATGAATTTAAAGTGGCATATGGAGTGACTTTTATGGGAATCCCTCCAAAAGTTTTGGTTTCAAGAAGAAGCTCAGAATGTCGATGATTTGTCGTTTCTATCAGAAGGTCGTCTGATTTCAAGCGGCGAACCATTTGCGGCGAACCAGCTATATGTTCTAAACACCTTTGTATAACAAAGGGAGAAAGTGTACTAACTGGTTGGTCTGAACAATTAGAAAGAGTGGCGAGATGGCTTGGGTCACATCTTTCTTTTGTCTTTTGGCAGTAGATGGAATAGGATCATCTTGCTGCCGATTATGATCAGTTTGATCCATAATTCCAGGAGAAGTCTGGTTTGTCAAGTCCATTGTTGCTCCTTTTAGCCCTGAAAGGATTATTTTTCCTTTCAGGTTTCCGGCCCCACCACGGGGAGGCAGGAGCAGTGCCACCTAGTGACTAAGCAGCTGGCGGATTAGTTTGTTAGTGAGAAAATGGATAAATATCCTAAAAAAGAAAGGTGATTTTCCTTCCTGGGTTCTACTTAAAATCTGCTAAGTGAAGAACCACTTACAATGAACTGAGAATAAGAGAGTGGCTAGAAATGAAATAGAACAAAATCACTTGGAATGATCACCTTAGAATTCGCTTAAGAAAAATCGCTTGGTCCCTATCGCTTGGCACTTGGGGCCATGGGATTCCTTCTTGTGCAGTGTTGAAGCCTGTCTCCTGTCACATGGCACTCATTTCAAAATCATTTATGATACAGTCTGTCCTCGTATAGCACGATAGTTGTGTTCCTAGAAACCCTCGTGCAATGCAAAATCGTGCAATATAAACAACAGGCCCTATGGGAAAAGTGGGGTTAGGTGCCGACCACCCAAGATTGAACACACATTTGGAACCAAAACATTACCAAACACAATAAATAATCGGGTAATTTTAATCGTTATAAAATACTTACGTATTTTATAACGATTAAAATACGTAATAAAAAATATAATATATTTTTTTATTATAATATAATGAATAATAAATATTTTTTTATTATTTATTATATTATAATAAAGTATTTTTAGTATTTTTAATACTAAAAAAGTATTTTTTACGAATAAAATACGTATTTTATTCGTAAAAAATTTATTATATTAAATAAAATAGTCGTAATAAAATACTTATGTATTTTATAATATGTAAGTATAAGTTATAATACGTAAGTCGTAATAAAATGCTTACGTATTTAATTACGACTATTACGTAATAAAATATTGCTAACGCTTTTGCTTCTATCGTAAGCAAACTTGTTTTTTGTTCGATTTTCTATCCAAACAGATGATAGCCGTTCCATCTCTTCCAATTCTTGTGTCTTAATGTAATGGATTTTAATTACACTTTTAGTTGTTCCCGCTATGAAAGTTGTTTTTATTTTCTCCACATTCTTTGTAATTCTCGGCGTTGCCTCATTTAGGTCTGTAGCACGTGCAATATCACATGGTCTTTCATTTCGCTCAAAGCGTTTCACAATTTCATATTTTTTTCTCTATCGACAGAGGCGGACTGGTCATAAGCCTTACCCGGGAAATCCCGGTGGGCTAGAGGCCGGTGTGATTTCAGGATGCTTCCTTTTCACACCTTTTAAGTATTTTACTAATTTTTAGGGAATAAAGCGCAATTACAAAACGAGGAGGCACACTTAAACATAAACAAAGCTGCAGGTGTATAGCAACGATTTTGATTTTTTTTGATTTGGTAGTTGTTGGCGCATCGGCTTCTGTGGCCATATTGCACCTCCTAAGGTTTTTGCAGTACTTTGATCCAAGCCCGAGGCGGGAATCGAACCCGCATATAGCAACTGAACAAACAACACCGTAAAGGCCGAGATACACTATTAACACCCCATATTTAACTAAAGCACATTTCTGGGGGTTACTACCATAAAACAATAAAAACAATTTCCAGTTTCGTTTCTGCTAGTGGAATCTGTTATAAACTGGTAGTAAACTCCATCTAATTGCATTTGCGATTATATCGATAGCTGGAATTGTGTTGGTTTTTATGTTATTATGGTGAAATGTGTTTCCCCTTCACTGATATAAAACACAAATACTTCAGAATCTTCTTCATTCCTATCGTGTTGCGTTCGGTTGGGGTGATTCCGCGTTCGACTGCCATTTCTTGTAAACAAAAAGGCGAATCGTGCATAAGCGAATTCGGTTTGTGTTATATAAGATAATGTTCCCCTATTTATAAATCATGTATGATTGAATTCGTGTAATGTAAACACATGTTATACGAGGACCGACTGTATTTTGTTTGATCCTGCTTCAGTTTTATTGCAATACTAATAAAATTCATTAGTATTTATTGAATTTCTGAGTGCTCTTCAATTCATAGCTAAATTTTCATCAACAAACATTTTATTGTTCTGGATTTATTGATAACCATATACAATATAACTAACATTATTAGATACTTAGTAAAATAAAATAAAAACATTTCTAAGTAAAGTAAGCTTTTTCATACTGATTACACTTCATAAATTTATTATTTAACCCCAGGGGTTCAACATCTGGCGAGTATGGGCTTGAGCTGGATATCATCATTCTTCTTTTTCTTGGTGATTCCCTTCTACTTTTTTCACGCTCTCTCTCTCTTCTCAAGGGGGTAATGAGGGTTTTTTTTTTTTGGGTTGGTGCAGCATAAGCCTCAGGCTTCCTTGCACCATATGGCTAATAATAATAATTATATGCAAAATGGAAAAGCAAAAATGAAATCACTAATCTGTTTAATGCTCTAACTCAAAACCTGTTGCTCCTACTTCAAACTGAGTAAACACTTTTTTGCTTATATTTTAGTGAACCATTCCCTCAATAAATATCAGTGTCAATTTGATTTCATGGACTCCCCATACATAACAGACAAGACACCAAGCTTGTTTACACTGCATGGAAAATTTCATCTCAGTGAATCACAATCCCTAAGTCTTTTTCTTACCTAACTACTTTTAACTCAATTTCTCTTAACTTATAAGTAACTCATGAATTTCTGTTCCATAGGCACATTTAAAAGCATTTGTTTAAATGTTCAATTGCCATTTTTCAGAGTTTTTCAGTACAATAGTGCAAATAACCAGTTCTGAAGCAAAGTAGTGGGTTCTGGTCATTAACCACCCTTTCTATGTTTAAATCACCAGCAAACATTGACAACTTACACTCCATCATCATCAATGTCCTTAAAGATAATAAGAAACAGAAGTAACCCCAGTGCTAATTGCTGAGAAACTGCAATAGCCCCCCCCCCCCCCCAATGACCAGTTATTAGTTATAACCACTTCAGTTTATATAACATGGCTGCAGTTTATATAATAGATTTCATGAGGAACCTTGTCAAATGATTTACTGAAGTCAAGGTAAATAATGTCAAAGTAGTTTTTTCTATCCAACTGTTTTATAACTTTGTCATAATAATTAATTAGGGTGATAAATTTCCCTTACACCCCATCATCAAAATCATTAAGGAAAATAAGAAACAGAATTCCAATACTGATTCCTAATAGACTACAATGCCCCCCACCCCATGTCCAGTTATGACCACTTCAGTTTATATAATTAAGGTTCCTGTTTATACAATACATGAGGAACTTTCAGAATTTAAAACAAATACACCAACCGATTAACTATAGTGGTTTAATACTGAATGTACCAAACGATACTACACTGTAAAATAATATGTGCAAAAAAACTGATTTACAAAATAAAATTTGCGATAAAAATTTTAAAATATACAATAAAGTATGAATAAAAATTTTAAAATATACAATAAAGTATGAATAAAATATTTAAAATACAATAAAATTAAAAGTGATAAAACACTGACTGAAGCTTTCAGGGGCTTCCACCTCCTTTCTCAACAACAATGATGTTTAAGCAACACATCCTTAAGTAACAGGCTCACAGCACACGTGGTTGACCAGGCGCATGCTCAATATTTCTTCCATGTGAACCAGAACCGGAAGCGTCTCGGGAGCGTGGAAATATAAAACGCTCGTCTTTTGCCAGGACCACGGCTTCGGGCAGGGGGTGAAATCGAACACCCCTGTCCCTATTCATACTATTGTTTTCGGACGAGCCTATCCACAAACTCTCCAGCCACTTACAGTCCCAGAACCTATGCGCCCGGTCAAGGATGACAGCATTCACAGGGGAGACATATTATTTTACAGTGTAGTATCATTTGGTACATTCAGTATTAAACCACTATAGTTAAACGGATGGTGTATTTGTTTTAAATTTTGGATATGTACTCTCCCAACCTTAGAGGCCTTTTTGAAAACATGAGGAACTTTGTCAAAAAATTTAATGAAGTCAAGGCAAATAATGTTCAAGTTGTTTTTTTCATCCAACTGTTTTATGACATTGTCATAATAATTAATTAGGGTGATCAAGCAAGCCTTCCCCTTCACAAATCAGTGCTGTTATTCATTAAGGATAATATTCCTATCAAGGTCCTATATTGTATCCTTAGCCAGAGATACTTAGCATGCTGAGGCTTAATGTCGAAGTTTGCAGATAATACAAAGGTTCGCAAGGTTGTTAATGACAGTATGCTACTGCAACAAGATCTAGAAAAGTTAAGCAGATGAGCTGAGAAGTGGCAACTGAAGTTTAACATTGACAGATGCAAAGTAGTGCATATGGGTAGCAGTAATCCCCAGAGAAACTACCAACTAACTGTGTGGAACCACACTCAGGGTAGTATAGAATGAAAAAGATATGGGGATAATTGTGCAGTCAGTTATGAAGTTTTCCGAGCATTGCAGACAAGCTGAAAGAGTAGGTTATGGGATCTTGTCAATGATATACAGGAATTTTGTTAGCAGGGATAAGGAGGTGATTATCCACTCTTATAAGGCAGTAGTCAGGATACACCTTGATTACTGCATACAGGTCTGGTGGCCTCATTTTAGGAAGGATGTAGAGTTGCTAGAATGAGTACAGAGAGGCACAAAACGACTGGTGAGGGAAACAAGGGTGTATTCTTATGAAGAAAGGCTAAAGTTCTGCAAATTGCAGCATCTGAAGACTAGGTACCTATGAGGTGATCTGATTGGGGTGTATAAGACCTTGAATGGTTTCAACAGGCTCAATGCTGATGAGATTTTTCCTCTTCCTCAGATTACGCACCTCAGGGGGCATAAACTCAAATTGATGAAAGACAGCTGTAGAACAGATGTGTAGAAATTTTCCTTTAGCCAGCAGGTAGTTGATTGCAGGAACAAACTTCCATCTGTCATTGTGGAAGTTGATAACTTAAATAAATTCAAGGAAGAAGTGGACAAACTTTTAAAACAAATGGATGGGTGAAATGGGAAGTTTTTTTGTTTTTTTTTTGGCTGATGCTTCCTAATACAAAAATATGCAACATCAGATTTTTAATCAAATTGGAGGGAAAAACCACCTTATTCTTAAAACTTTTTTGTCAAATGTGGCAGGGAAGAGAGCAGGGGGGAAAAAAACATTTCTGCCCTTTCCAATCCAGGTTGACTCAATCCCAGGTCAAAAAGTTTGTCAGAAAAGCCAGCAATGAAAGTGTTAACAACCCTTTTAAATCAAGCTCACTAGTGTGTAGTTCCCCGTTAGAACTTTATGAACTGGAGGGAAATTAGTACTTTTCCAGTCTAGGACAGATCATATCATTAAAGAATCTAATGATTGTCTAATGATAATCTCATTAACATCTCCAAACGGGATGGTGCAATCCACTCTTGGAGCCTTACCATTACACAACATCAGCAGTTTTTCCCATAGACTTTTCCCAAATTGATATATCACTTAATTATATGGTCCAAATGGTCTTTCAACTGTATAGATTACTGGAAAGTACCAATTCAACTCATCTGCCACTTCTACTGGGCTCTATATGACTTACTCAATTTGATCAAGTAGTGTTCAACTGATTCTCTCCTCAATTTTTATATTCACATATTCATAAGAATATAAATATTTATTTTCATATGAATATAAATTTTATATATACAGCAGACTCTCGATTTACCGGGATCGGATTAACTAGGAAACTTCAAGATTCCAAATTTAAAAAAAACCAGAAATCATAAAATTCAAGTAATAAATAGAATAGTTATAAAAAGATGTTTTGTAAGTCGTAAATAAGTGACAAGAAGGGGCATTATAGTAGTAGTAGTAGTGGCACATGATGCAAGAAAGCAAGTGTAGGAGCTTATGCAGCATCAGCCAAAAAAAAAAAAATCACACCATTCCCTCCAAATGCCTGTCCAGTTCCTCCTTAAATTTATTTAACCTATCAACCTCCACAACGACAGATGGAAGTTTGTTCCAGCAATTAACCACCCGCTGGCTAAAGGCAAATTTCCGCACATCTATTCTACATCTGTCCTTTCTTAATTTGAACTCATGTCCCCGTAGGTTGGTAATCTGAACAAGTGGAAGGATCCCATCAGAATTCAGCGTGGTCAACCCATTCAAGGCCTTATAGACCTCAATCAGATCACCGCGCAGGTGCCTAGTCTCCAGCCACGGCAATTTGCAGAACTTAAGCCTCTCTTGGTAAGAAAATCCCTTCATTCCCCTCACCAATCGTGTTGCTCTTCTCTGTACACGCTCAAGCAAATCTACATCCTTCCTAAAATGAGGCCTCCAGACCTCCAGACCTCTCAAGGCGTGGCCTGACCATTGCCTTATACAGAGGGACAATCACCTCCTTTTCCCTGCTAGCAAAATTCCTATATATCATTGACAAAACCCCATTACCCGCCCTAGCAGCCTGTCTGCACTGCTCAGAAAACTTCATATCTGACTGCACAATTACTCCCAGGTCTTTTTCATTTTCTACCACCTTAAGTGTAGTACCACACAGTTGGTACGTTTCTCTGGGGTTACTTCTACCCATATGCAGCTTTGCATTTGTCAAGGTTGAACTTCAGTTGCCACTTCTTAGCCCATCTGCCCAAATTATCTAGATCCTGTTGCAGTAGCACACTGCCATTACTGTCATTAACAACCCTGCCAACCTTTGTGTCATCTGCAAACTTCGACATTAAGCCTGATATACCTTCATCAATATCATTGATAAATACACAAAACAACAGTGGACCCAACACCGAACCCTGTGGGACTCCACTAATAACATTAGTCCACGAAGAGCAGCACCCATTGATTACCACCCTCTGTCTTCTCCCACTTAACCATCCTTTTATCCATTGTAGCAACTTACCCTTAATACCATTCTGCTCCAATTTGTACAGTAGTCTTCCATGCGCAACAGTGTCAAAAGCTTTCCTGAAATCCAAGTATATGATATCAAAATTATTTTTTGCATCCAGTTCCTTTGTGACCACATCATAATAACCAATCAAATTTGTCAGACAAGACTTTCCCTTAACAAACCCATGCTGTGTTGGAATTATTGCTGCAGTCTTGTCTAGATGATCCTGCAATGCATCTTTAACCAGCGACTCCATTATTTTACCCGGAACAGAAGTTAAACTAACTGGTCTGTAATTACTCGTGTCACCCTTTGATCCACCTTTGTGAATTGGGGACACATTTGCACATCTCCAGTCCGTGGGAACCTCTCCTGAGTCCAAGGATGGTCTCATAATTATGGCTAAGGGTTTGCTTAGTAGCTTTGCCGACTCCTTTAAAATAACTGGATAGATCCCATCCACCCCAGGTGCCTTTCTTATGTTTAACTTCAACAATTTCTCCTCCACTTTGCTCTCAGTTATTACAAAATCATTAAGCACACTGCTACAATTTGATAACCTTCTTCCATTTTCAAATTGTAATAATTCCTCACGTGTGAATGTAGATGCAAAATACTCATTCAGTTTGTTTGCTATCTCAGCAGGATCATCAACAGTCGAACCATCGATGTCAAGTGGACCAATCATATTCATCCCCTTCCTTTTAGAGTTTATATAAGTAAAGAAATCCTTGTTGTTTTTCTTAGCATCTTTTGCCAAAGATTTCTCGTAATCCGCCTTCGCCTGCCGAACCTCATTTGTGACCTGATTACAGACTAGCTTATATCTGCCACAGGTTTCTGCGTCACCTGATAATTTATATGCATCCCATGCATTTTTCTTCTCTGTCACGAGTCTCATTAGTTCATTTCATAACCATTTAGGCCTAAACCTCGAACGATATTTCTTAATCGGTATATAAAGTCTAGTAGCTTCCACGATTAATTCTTTGAATGCTTCCCACTTAGAATTTACTGTTTGTAACATCGTCAGTTGATCCCACTGTACAGAATTTAAAAACTGTCTGAGACCACTGTACTCCCCTTTACGGAAGCAAAAACCCTTTCCTTTACCCCTGATGGTAGTTACCTCTTTGAGTAAATCCCACTTCAGCACACTGTGATCACTGCCACCTAGTGGTTCCTTTATCTGCAAATTCTTAATACACGAATGATCACTGCTGATAACCAGATCAAGAGTGTTACTTTCTCTGGTTGCCTCTCGAACATGCTGCTGCAGAAAACAATCATCCAATAAATCCACAAAAGTCTGACTAGTGTGTGAGTGACCAACCCACAAGTTCCAGTCAATATCTGGGAAGTTAAAATCCCCCCATTATAAGACATTCTGATTTACTGGCCCACTCTATTTCTCTGTTCAATTGTTCATTGTACTCATTCAAGTCATTAGGCCTATAACAAACTCCTACTCTTATTTT
Organism: Mastigoproctus giganteus; assembly: GCF_048544385.1. Classification (NCBI taxonomy): domain Eukaryota; kingdom Metazoa; phylum Arthropoda; class Arachnida; order Uropygi; family Thelyphonidae; genus Mastigoproctus; species Mastigoproctus giganteus. Next base: position 126,661,495 of record NC_143576.1, on the reverse strand, counting down.
TCCTTTCGCAGTGCTTATCTCACACCAAACTGACTCAACAGAGCACTGTTCATCTATATTAACTGGGTGCACTTCCTTTGATTTTATGTTTTTCTTAATTAACAGCATAACACCCCCTCCCTTTCTGTCCTGTCTATCCTTTCTGTACACATTGTACTCCCCAAATTCCAGTTCTGCATTCCTTATATCTTTGTGACACCACGTCTCTGCTATCCCAACAATATCCGCCTTTGATGTCTTGACCAACACTTCAAATTCATCAAATTTATTTACTATACTTCTAGCATTGGTATACATGCAAACATACATGCTCTTATGCCTATTCCTTGTTACCCTAACACATCCCATATACCCAACTATTCCATGATGACTGCCATCCGTCCCTGAAACCCCCAACACCCCTCGCTCCAGGTCGCTTTTTATTCTAATAGAAGTTGTGCAAGAATCACCTTCACCTCTGCCTGCGGTTACTGTTAAACTATTAGTCTTTGTATCCCCCCAAACTAGCAGTTTTCCGACCCACCTAACACTGCCTTGATAGCATCAGCAAATATTCTTGCACCCTTTCTATTTAAGTGTATCCCATCCCTATAGAAGCAATCTCTCCTGTTAACAAGTACAGTCCAGGATGAAAAAAATTCTACCCATTGAGCCTTGCACAATCTTTCCAGGGCCGAATTGATAGACAAGGCTCTCATCATGTACTCCCTCCTATCGTGTCTGGGCAGAATTGCAGACAGTTTCAAATTCAACCCTATTTCACGGCTTTTTTTCAACAGTGACCTGTACTTGTTGAGTAATTCCGCCGGTCTCCTACTCTTAATATCATTAGTGCCAACGTGTACAACTATATCACCTTTTGTGCCCTTGAAAGATGATATCCGCTCTACAACGTCATCAACCTTTGCCCCTGGCAGACATACCCTGGTCCTGTTCCACCTATCCTTTTTACAAAGGATGTTCCCCGTTTCCCTGACAATAGAGTCACCAACAACTACTAGTTCCTGTGGGACCAGTGCATTCTGCCTTAGGGGTTGCCGCTGTGTTGCGTGATGACCAAGTGCAAGCTCTGGCGTTGATGTGGGCAGCTGAGAGCCCGATGGGCCCCTCAATTTAGATCTTTCGAGGGCATCCACCCTGTCCTTCAAACTCTCATATAGGCCCATAACAACGCTGAGTTGTCGCCTGATTTCCTTACATCGCGCACACACAAAGACATCCCCCATGGCAATATCATGTTCCATTCCAGAGAGTTCGGCAAACATTTCACAAGTTGCACATTTTTTTAGGCTGTGATGCGTTGGAGAATTGCCCCCCTCAGTTCTCCCCCGAGTCACAGCACTCCTGCCACTTTGTGCCCGTTGCTTTGCTGCTCTAGTCTGGGGCATGGTAGTTTAAATTAATAAAATCAATAAATTAAATGTCAATAGGATTTGAATAGAAACTATTAAATAGCAATAGTGAAGCGTATTACTATATAATTATGCGTTAGAGCTACCTAGCTACCTCAATTAAAAAATTTGTATTCCCTACCACTATATCCAAAAACAATGGCTACAAAAATGGAACGAAATAACGGTTTTACCTATCATAAGTAAAATCCACAAAAACTCTTTATCTAAATTAATAATAAAAAATAACCAGCGTAACTATAACTATATGACTACGTATTAAGTACAATATAAAATAACAATCATGTAAATAAAAGGCAAACACTTATCGTTTTTGCGGAGCCTGTAACTGACAGCTGTAACTTTTAAAGAGATTCAGCGCCCTCTCCAATGCACCGCAAAAGGACAAATTTTGTTTCGTTAAGCATGTCAGGGATGTCGGAATTATTTTTTTATTTTTTTTTTGTTTAGAAATTGCGAAAATGACGGGCAAACGCAATAGTTGTGCTTTCATTTAAACGAAAACTTGAAATTATTCAAAAGTTTGAAAATGGTGCATCTGTTAATTCTCTAAAGAACCATTATAATGTTGACGACCAAATCATACGTGACACAGTAAAAAATAAAGGGAAGCATTGTATTGGACACGCGAGTAGTGCGTGTAAGTTCTTTATCTATCACCATATTTTTTATGTAGGTTGCTGAACATTTTTCGATACAGCAAGTCCCCGACTTACGTAGCTTAGGACTTACATTACGTTATTTCTAATTTTTTTATATGACTGAAGATTTCGAGTGAAGGAGATACACATTTCACCATAAGGTAAAAATTCACAGAATTCCAGCTATCGGTATTATCGCAATAAGATTGAGTTTACTACCCGTTTATAACAGAAAAGCCCAATAACCCGGAAAGTGCAAATTGTTTTTATTGTTTTCTGGCAGTGACCTCCAGAAATGTGCTTTAGTAAAATGTGAGCTGGTGTGGAGCTATAATAGTGAGTTTTCGCCTTAACCCTGTGAAGTTCACATCTGGTGAGTATGGGCGTGGCACACCTCAGCTGGATATCATCATTTTTCTCTTTCTTGGTGATTCCCTTCTACTTCTCTCTCTCTCTCTCTCTGGGTAACTCAGGACTTTTTTTTTTTTTTTTTTTAGCTAGTGCAGCATAAGCCTCAGGCTTCATTGCACCATGTAGCTAATAATAATAATAGTAGTTCTTTTCAGAAAATTTCATGTTGACCAATACCATGGTGTCGACGAAGAGAATAAATGACAACGTACTAGTAAGTCTATCAAGAAAAGGAAAGCGATCGAGTTGGATTATAAAATTAAAATAATAAGGAAAATTAAATAATAATGAAAATGGCCAAACATTAACACGTATCGTGCGGAATTCCTTTTAACACGTATCGCGCAGAATTCCTTTTAACACGTATCGCGCAGAATTCCTTTTAACACGTATCGCACAGAATTCCTTTTAACACGTATCGCACGGAATTTGTCAGTGGCAATGGTGAACACAATAAAAGACAGAATACGAGAAGGGGTCGACACCCATGAAGGTCAACTATAATAATAACCAAGGCTACGAAATACATACCAGTTTTTACAGTACTGTACAGTAACATGTTTTTTTCTTCATTTTATGTTTTCTTTTCTTATATGCCACTCCAGCTACTTCACCGATGTCCCCAGATAGTGTTTTAATTGAACTTATTAAAATTATATAACTCTTTTTCTTCACTCTTCTGAGGATATTATGTAGTTTTTGTAATTTTGGCATATCAGGGATATAGCAGCAATATTTTATTAGTCATTCCCGAGTTACACAAATCTCAACTTACGATATAAGAAGTCCTGGAACATATCTCTTACTATGTCGGGGATTTACTATATTTTTGGATTAACCAGGAAATTGATAATCCGCGAATATTTTTTTAGCTTTAGCAAAATGTGAGCTTGTGTGGAGCGATAATAGTGAGTTTTCGCCTTAACCCTGTGAAGTTCACATCTGGTGAGTATGGGCGTGGCACACCTCAGCTGGATATCATCATTTTTCTCTTTCTTGGTGATTCCCTTCTACTTTTCTCTCTCTCTGGGTAACTCAGGAATTTTTTTTTTTTTTTTTTTTTTGCTAGTGCAGCATAAGCCTCAGGCTTCATTGCACCATGTAGCTAATAATAATAATAATAGTTCTTTTCAGAAAATTTCATGTTGACCAATACCATGGTGCCGACGAAGAGAATAAATGACAACGTACTAGTAAGTCTATCAAGAAAAGGAAAGCGATCGAGTTGGATTATAAAATTAAAATAATAAGGAAAATTAAATAATAGTGAAAATGGCCAAACATTAACACGTATCGCGCGGAATTCCTTTTAACACGTATCGCGCGGAATTTGTCAGTGGCAATGGTGAACACAATAAAAGACAGAATACGAGAAGCAGTTGGTACCCATGAAGGTCAACTATAATAATAACCAAGGCTACAAAATACATACCAGTTTTTACGGTACTGTACAGTAACCTGTTTTTTTCTTCATTTTATGTTTTCTTTTCTTATATGCCACTCCATCTACTTCACCGATGTACCCAGATAGTGTTTTTAATTGAATTTATTAAAATTATATAACTATTTTTCTTCACTCTTCTGAGGATATTATGTAGTTTTTGTAATTTTGGCATATCAGGGATATAGCAGCAATATTTTATTAGTCATTCCCGAGTTACACAAATCTCAACTTACGATATAAGAAGTCCTGGAACATATCTCTTACTATGTCGGGGATTTACTATATTTTTGGATTAACCAGGAAATTGATTATCCGCGAATATTTTTTTACCATCTATCCCAGAAAATCGAGAGTCTACTGTATATGTGATAAATAATCATGTGAATGTACATTCATATGAAAAGAACTCTTTGTTTCCTTAATCAGCTCTCTTTTTTTTGCCAGTCATTTCTTGCTTTGCACTGTTGCCTGACTTACCCCATCATGGGTTTTGTTCCACATGCATTCATAATACTCATATAAATCAGTATCTGAGGAAGTATCACATATAACTCTATCGTAAAAATCAGTATCTCATGAACAGTCTAACTATTTGTAGAAAATTCTACACATCACTTATCAATGACTGATATTTTCTGTACTGTTATCAGTTATCCCTGACTGATATTTTCTGTTCATGTTAACTGTATTCATGTACGGTTAACACTGCTGTGAAAAAATTCTGCTGGAGAAAAAATATTTCATTCATTATTAAGAAAGTAATATGGAAATTATTTATAAGAAATGGAGAAAGGATAGACAGAAGAGGACCAGAGGGGCAGGGGATAACATTGTACAGCAGCTATCATTTTTTAACAGCATAAAAAAGATGATACAGTTATATATGTTGGCACCAATTATATTTAACATAAGGGAGCTAAGAATTTACTTAACAAGGATAAGGCAATGTTGAGAAAAAGCATTCATGAATTAGGAGTGAAATTGAGTGTCTGCGGTTCTGCCCAGACACAATAGGAAGGCCAAGGCCAATTTGTTTGATTAGAACCTAATCAAACAAATTGGCCTTGGAAAGACTGTGCAAGGTTCATGGAGTAGAACTGTTCACAGCATGGTGTGTGCATGTTAACAGGAGTCAGTTTTCGCAGGGATGGGATACACTTAAATACAAGGGCTGTTCAATAAAGAATGATTTTTTTTTCACAACATACCTTTATTAATCGTTGTTTGTTATTTGGTTTTTAGGAGCATTAGTAACTAAGGCCATATTGCTCCGGGGATATGCGGTAGTCATTCCCTGACCTTTCCACATCCTCTGTATTTGGTGGGCACAGGCTCGAACCCGGGTCTAATCAAGAAGCGTGTGCTACGCACTGCTGCTCCTGCCCACTTGGCTACGGAGGTGCCACCTTTATTAATCACCCCTATTTTGATGGTCCTTTTCAAAGTAGTCCAGATTTTCTGAAGTGCATTTACTCCAACATTTGCTGTTGCTCAGGTGTGAGTAGTCTTGGAACCTAGTGTGCATAAACATGTCATATGCAAATGGTCATGGAGAATACTGTTCATGCTTCCTACTGATATTCTCAACATCTCTGTCAGTTGTCTTACTGTTATATGATAATGTTCTCTCATGATTATGGAAGCAGTTTTTATGTTTTCTATGGTGACAACAGTGGTTGGAGCTCCAGAAACTTCAATATTTGATAAAATCAAGTCCATCTTTAAACATTCAAAACCACCCGCAAGCTGTACCATCTGGAAGCATAGATACACCATAAGCCTTTTTTAACATTTCACACACTTCAACTGATGTTATCTTGAGACAGAAACAAAATGTGAGACTGCCATACTGTTCCTTGCATGTCACATCCATTGTTATGCACGCAAAACTGAACAGGCATAAACTTGACTAATTGCCAAAGTCACATCGTGCACACAAGTCAACTGCATAGTTGCTATGTGATGCAGTTTGGTTTGGTCTTGAATTCTCCAGCTTGGCAAGAAATAGTAAGCTGTACAGTTGTTTGTAAAAAATTATGATCATTCTTTATTGAACAGTCCTCAAAGAAGGTGGTGCAAGAATATTTGCTGATGCTATCAATGTTAGATAGGCTGGAAAATTGCTAGCTTGTGGGCAATCACAGGCAAATAGAGCAACTGCAGCCAGAGATGAAAATGATTCTTTTGGTACTTTTATTGGGACATGCAGCAGCCCAAAAAGCAAGGTGTTGGGGATAACAAGGCCTGATGAGATTTCTCATGGGACAAGCAAAACGGGGCTGTGAAAGGGTTATAAGACTGGAAGCAGATGCATGTATACTTGCATGTACACTGTTTGTTTCTTATTTGGTTTTTAGGAGCATTAACAACTAAGGTCATATTGCTCCGGGGATATGCGGTGGTCATTCTGTGACGTTTCCGCATCCTACATATTTGGTGGTCACCAGCTCGAACCCTGGTCTAATCAAGAAGTATGTGCTACTCACTGCTGCTCTTGCCCACCTGGCTACGGAGGCACCACAGGTACACTAATGCTAGGAGTACAGTAAATAAATTTGATGAATTTGAAGTATTGGTTGAGTTAACAAATATAGACACAATGCAGACATATGACATGCAGAATTTCAATATAGTGAGTGCAACATGTACAAGGACAGGCAGAACAGAAAAGGTGACAGTAGTAATGCCAATGATTAAGAAGCTACAGAAGCATACATACCTAGAGAAATGTCATGTCAGTATGGTGTGAAAAGCACTAAAACAAACTAAAATGAGAGTAGGAGTGTGTTATAAGGATTAATGGTGAGAAAAACAAACAACTGTACAGAAATATAGAGATGGCCAATAAGTCAGAATGCCTTATAAATAGGAATTTTAACTTTCCGGATAGTGACTGGAACTTGTAGGCTGGTCAGCACATAGAACCACTTTTGTAGATTTATTGGATGATTGTTTTCTACACCAGCATGTTAGAGAGACAACAAGAAAAAGTAATACTCTTGATCCGATTATCAGCAATGACTCTTCACACATTAAAAATCTGCAAATAAAAGAACCACTAGGTGGCATGATCATAAAATTTGATGTGGGATTTACGCAAAGATGACTATTTTAAGGGAAAAGATACTACTTTCATAAAGGTGACTACAGTAGTCTCAGATAGTTTTTAAATTCTATTCAGTTGGATCAACTGATGATGATGTCAGCAACAGCAAATTCTAAATCTGAAGTGTTCACGGAAGTAATTGTGGCAACTACTATGCTTTTATACCAAAGAGATACTGTTCAATGCTTAGACCAAAATGGCCATCAGATAAACTAATCAGACTTGTGGCAGAGAAGAAAAAGAGAGAACACAAATAACTTATCAAGTGATACAAAAGCCGACAGTAGATATGAACTAGTCTTTTTTTTTTTTTTTTTTTTTATGAAAACCACAAACACAACAGGCATTAGAACCTACAGTACTTAGTACCATGCTTGCTTGGCTTGGAGGTTGAGAAGGCGGGAGAAGATATCTGTTGACATTAGACTTCAACTTCTTAGGACTGCAATTTTCAGAAAAGACATATCAAGGAAGATTGTTCCAGAAAATGGCAGTTAAATGAATAAATGAGTAAGATGAAAAGTTCGTTCTGTGAGTTTGGAGTTGGACAGTAAATGGATGTTGGCTGGTGGCAGAACATATTCGGACTGTTTTGAAAGAGAGAAAGCAGGAATTATAGAAGCCAATTCAGAAGAACAGGGCCCAGGGAAGTATCTAGAGAAAAGGTATGCAGCAGAAACAGTATGTCTATGAGACAGCAAGTGGAGAGACTCTGTTATAGATGAGTCATTAATCTAACTGATCTCTTCTGAATAGAATCTGGAAGCCTGAGAGAGGTTTTGGGGGGCACGCCCCAGATGTGGGAACAATATTCCAGGGTAGAGCGGATTTGCGATTTGTAACCATTTACAAAAAACAGTTGGCAAACCATAAGATGAAAGCTTGTTTAGGAGACCCTTATGCCAAACACGATCGAAAGCCTTTGAGATGTCAAGTGCAACTGTTTGTGTTTCACCGAATTTTTCCATTGAATTTGTCCATAAATACACCAGAATATCACCAGTGGATCAACACTACGGAATCCATACTGGCGATCGTTGATCAAACAGAAGAAGGTTTCTATGTAGTTTAAGAGTTGGCGGTTAATTGATTTCTCCATTACCGATCGCCGTGTTTGGGTTTGGGAATATTAGAAAGAGTAGAAGTAATTGCAATGGGACAATAATTGGATGGAGGGATTTGTCACCCTTTTTAGGAAGTGGCTGGATATGAGCAAATTTCCAAGCAGAAGAAAAAAGACCTTTGGAATAACAAAGTGAAAAAAGGCAGCAAAGAACAGAAGTAACTTCAGGAGCACAGTTTTTGAGAACAAGTGAAGAAATACCATCAGGACCTGGAGCTTTCTTAGCATCAAGATTCGTCAAAATCCTTCTGACATCCTTTTGATGGAAGACCACAGGAGGCATTGATGGAGCATGTTGGGAATGGTGAGAGGTGTTTTATCAAGATCATTAATACATGAGTTGGAAGAAAAATGGGATGCTAGCAGGTCAGCTTTATCCTTGGTCGAAGTGACAACAGAACCATTTGGTTTTGACAGAGGTGGGAGCAGAGATGGGCAAAAGTTGCGGCCAATAACTTTGGCAAGAGACCAGAATGCTCAGCTACCATTAGGGCAAGAAGCAAGTTTATACTCTTAGCCAGTTCAAAATCTGGTTTTGACTGATTAATAACTGCTTTACAATTATTGCAAGCTTTGGTATTGCCAGAAAATGAAACTGAAGAATTGGAAACAAGCCAATTACAATATGCAACATTCTTCTTCTGAATGGCCTTAGCACAGTTATTGGAAAACCAAGGTTTAGATAAAGGATGAGATTCTAAAGTGGAGTGTGGGATAAAGGATTCCATTCCTACAAGAATAATTTCACTGACATGATCAGAGCAAATGCTGACATCAGAAGGTAAATGAACAATCTGTGCAAGGTCATTAGTTATTGTAAAAGCCTCAACATCTCGACCAGCTGGGTCAGTGTAACTAGAAAACAGAAGCCAGCTGGAGTTGTGAACATTAAAATCACCAAGGAAAATTACCTCACTGTTAGGAAAGTTCGACTGGAGAAAGTGAAGTTTAAAACAGAGGAAGTTGAAGAGCTCCAAGTGATTAGTGGATTTGGGAGAACGATAGAGGCAACAGATGAATTTGACGCAACGAAGTAGAGATATTTTAAGCCAGAGGAGATTCCAAATTACCAAGTCTCTGACAGGGAATATTGGAACGGACATATGCACAAGTACCACCTTTGAGGCTAAAGGAATCATACAAAGAATAATTTTGGCAACTGAGATGAGCAGTAGTTGAATCAACCGATAGCTGAGATTCTGTCAGAAAAAGGAAATGGGGTTTGGCAGACTGCAAGTGGAAATGGACATCGTTCAGGTTAGAATTAAGACCGCAAATATTTGTGAAATGAATCTAGGAAGTGTTTGGGAAGTTTAGATCTCTTCGCAGATAAGCTTACTCTATTAGTTTGACAATTCATGGTGTATTCAATAGTAAGAAAAAGCAGATGGCGGGGGGACATGCTGTATGAATTAATGAAATTTTTGGATATGGTGTACACATGGAAAGAATATACCCAGATCCTTGACATAACATGGCCTCGACATGCCCCAAGCATACACACTACTTGGACTCCATCCAGTCGCTATCTGGCAGAGTAGAGGTAGCAGATTATACACTAACTGATCTGGAAGCCTCCTAAAGAGTTACCAATAGGTTTGGTCCAGTGTACTAACTAGTGGCTGGCCTGCGAACACCATTTTAGAGCTGTACTCTTGAAATGTAAGGAAGACTGGATCTTGCCATGATGTCCATCATAACCTCAAACGTAATCAGTCATACTGCATGATGGAAGAGATGGGGAAGGGTTGACCGGAACATAGCTCTGGAGACTAATTATGGGTTCCACCTAGAATAAGCAAAGTGGTGGTATTGCACTGGTTGATGAGAGTCATCTACCACCAAGTATTGCCTGGTAACACAGAGGGGCGGCATTCCACCATGTTGTGTTGGTGCCACACCTCGACCCCTGCTTACATTGGTTCACACCTGGGTGGTCACCCACAGTGTGCTTGTGCATGGGGGTTATACACAGGATTACTAACAGTCCCACTATCGTGAAGGTGCAAGCAGGGGATTTGGCTGTCAGAGACTGTCTGGACTGCACCGAAACTGGGTCCACTTGACATGAGTATCATCCGAATATCAGTTCCATCACTGTTTTAGACTTCCAGGTAGCAAGTACAGCTTGTCTGACACATCTGAGAGAATGTCTGTGACAACCTCAAGGACCATATGTCTGCAATCAAGTCAAAAAAAGGGTCGGCTAGGCAAATTAAAGCAGACTACGAAAAGTCTCTGGAAAATAACACAAGAAAAGCAGCAAAGACTCCTTTACTTATGTAAAGAATAGAAGGAAAGAGATGAATCACACTGATCCACTAGATTTGAATGATTTAACTGTTGCTGATACTGCTCAGGTTGCCAACAAACTGAATAGATATTTTGCATCTACATTCACAGATGAGGAATTTTTTAAGGATGGGGATGGCAGAAGTGTATAAAATTCTAACAGGGAACAAAATGATTTTGTGAAAATCAAGAGTAAAGTGAAAGAGAAATTGAAGTTATAGGTACAAACGGCATTTGGGATAGATAGGATCTATTTAATTATATTAAGGGTGGGAGCAAAAGGGGTTAGCAAACCTTTAACCATAATAATGAGAGCATCCTTGGATTCAGGGAAGGTTCCTAAGGACTGGAGATGTGTGAGTGTATCCCCCAACAGACAAAGTAGAATCAAAAAAAGGTGATATATGCAATCACAGACCAGACCTGTTAAATTTGATTTCTGTTCCGGGAAACGCTACAGTCACTAGTTAATGAAGTAATTCTGGATCATCAAGACAGAAATGCAGTCACAGCTTTGATTTCTTGAGGAGTGATCTTGTCTAACCAATCTGATTGGATATTGATGCAGTAACAAAGGAACTGGACATAAAAATAATTTTTACATCATGTACTTACATTTCAGAAAATCTTTGACACTGTTGTACATAAAAGACAGCTATACAAATTGGAACAGTGTAGCATTATTAGGGGCAAGTTATTGCTATGGATAAAGGGATGATTGAGTGTATGAATTAAAAAAAAAAGCAGTTATGAAGAGCCAATGCTCTTCACGTTCTTCTATTCTTAGTGGAGTTCCTCAGGGTTCATTACTGGCCCCATTGCTGTTTTCTATATTTATTAATGATATTGATAAAAGCATATCAGGCATAATATCTAAGATGATAAGAAGATTCGTAGTGGGGTTAATAACAGCTCAGTTATTACTGTAACTGAGTGGAGTAGAAGCTACTGTACCAAGATCTAGATAAATTAGGCAGATGGGCTGAGAAGTGGTAATTTATGTTTAATATTGACAAATCCAAGGTATTTCATGTGATTAGTAGTAATCCCACAATAACTCATCAACTGTGTGGTACTATATTCAGTGCTGTGAAGAATGAAAAGGATCTGAGGTTAATCATGCAGTCTGATATGAAGTTCTCTTATCAGTGATGACAGGCTGCAAGGATAGCTTATCTGATTGAAGGTTTTTTTCAATGATATAGAGGAATTTTGCTAGCAGGGATAAGAGGTGATCATCAATTTGTATAAGGCAATGGTTAGACCACATACTGGATACTGTACACAGGTCTGGAGGTCTCATTTTAGGAAGAGTGTATCTGTTTGAATGGGTGCAGAAAAGAGAAACACAATTAGTGAGAAAACAAAATAGTGCTCTTACGAGGAAAGGCATCCATTCTGAAAATTGCAGTGTCTGGAGACAAGGCACCTACAAGGAGATCTCTAAGTGTTTAAAGCTTTTAAGATATTGGGTAAACTCAATGCTGATGGCATCCTCCCCTTGTGCCAACTACACATGAGGGAGGATTAATTCAAATTGAGACCAGGCTCCTTGCAGGTGCCTGGTCTCCAGACACTGCAATTTTCAGAATGGATGCCTTTCCTCGTAAGAGCACTATTTTGTTCCCTCACTAATTGTGTTGCTCCTTTCTGCACTCATTCAAACAGATACACTCTTCCTAAAATGAGACCTCCAGACCTGTGATAATTTGAATATATTCAAGGAAGAACTGTCAGGAGAGCTGGACATGTGGTATGAGAAGTTGTCTCTTTTTTACTGATGCTGTGTAAGCTTACTTTCTTGCATCAGTTACCTTTAGTAATACAGTGGATTCCGGTTATTTGGGCCACCGGTTAATCGGGGCAGCCGTTTATTTGGGGCAAATCTTAAAAAACAGAACCCAATCAAGAAAATAGCCAGGGTTTACTTCGCTTAATTCGGACAAAATTCCGTTTAATCGGAGCAGGAGACCACAGCACTGAAGATTACCCTACGATTGTCTCCGACCGTACACGTAGTTCGGTCGGATTTCTGGAGGTTACATCTATAAAACAATAAAAACAATTAGCAGTCACCTGTTTATTGGGCTTTTGTGTTAGTGAAATCTATCATAAACTCAATCTTATTGAATTTGCGCTAATACCGACAGCTGTAATTCTGTGGGTTATTATGGTAAAATGTGTTTACACGTCTATGGAATCTTCAATCATAAAAAAAATAATTTTCAGAATCTGCTCTTCATTCCTATTTTTAAAGCTTCGTAATTTGTTATTCCGTTCTACTTACGCATATCATGTTACTTGCAATTTGTGTGCCGTGTTCTTTGTTACTGATTGCTTATCTTTTTACTGTTTTAAATTTTAACTCCCACCCACAAATGACAGTGAACAGAAATGTCAACTAGTTTAGTTAGTATGTACATATTACAGTACGTATTAATTATTCCGATTATGACGTATATTCTTCCGATTTTCACATATCATTTAATTTTTTAATTGGTAAGGTAATAAAGGGTAAATTTCTGCTTAATATATCTTTGCTTTTATAGACTGTGGATAATATTCCTCCTATTCTTGCTAATTAGAATCGCTGTTTAATAGAATTAAAATTCAATTCACAAACGTGATCACAATGACCAGCGCTTACTGCACATCGCATAGTGAAAGGTACTTTACTATGGTGACTCCATCGTAACGTGATTTGATTGTACAGTGACCCAATTGTAAAGGGGGGGGGGTACATTGTATTTTTAACTATTTACGTAAAACTTCAGATAATTGGGGCAGCCCCTTAATCGGGCCAAAATACACTAGTTCCAGTGTGTCCCAAATAACCGGAATGGACTGTATTAATTTTTTACTAAAACTAATTTCTCCAGCCACTTGGTCACTGTTGAAAAAAAGCCGTGAATTAGGGTTGAATTTGAAAGTGTCTGCAATTCTGCCCAGACACGATAGAAGGGAGTATATGATGAGAGCCCTGTCGATCAATTCGGCCCTGGAAAGATTGTGCAAGGTGCAAGGGGTAGAATTTTTTTCAGCCTGGTCTGTACTTGTTAACAGGAGCGACTGCTTCTACAGGGATGGGATACACTTAAATAGAAAGGGTGCAAGAATGTTTGCTGATGCTATTGAGGTAGTGTTAGGTGGGTCGGATAATTGGGGCAGTCGATTAATCGGGCCAAAATGCACTAGTCCTGATGTGTCCCAAATAACTGGAATCCACTGTACTACTAAGTCATCATTGTTATCGCATATTCAGGCTTAATGTTGTGTATATCAATACTGTAAAATAATGCCTATTTAATTAAAGAAGTAACTCTGTAGTGAAATAGATTTTGGATATTTATTAAGATTCTTCTTAGTAAGATAAATATACTTACCTGAGATAACATTGTAATGCTACTTTATTTATTTTGTAATTGTACTTCTCATAAAAACACATGCATCATATGCAACTACTATACTAACAAATGCTCAAAGTGCACAATTAAGGTCAGTTATCAGGAGTTTGTAGTTCTCTTTGTAGTTCTCAGAACACAACTGATGGTAGTCACTTTTCCAACTGAGCCTCTGTCCCATGTCCATTCTCAGCCTCAATTTTTCTAGCATTATAGGAGTGTAAAATGGAATGATCTGCACGATTTTAATTCCTGCTTTCCTGGGTTGGCTCGTTATTTTAAATCATCTGATCCTAATATTTGTTCCAATCATTTCAATAAAAATTATTCTCGTAGGAATGAAATCTCTTCTTTCTCATTACTCAATGATGAAGAGGAGATTTATCCCCATCCTCATTAATCCCTATATAAATATCTTCTAATTACAGCATGTTACAATAAATGCATTAAGGCTGCTTAAGCTAAGAATATAATATACTGCAAACGGCTTCTATCCAAATCCCAAACTTCATTTTCTGACAACAGTAAAGCTTCCAATAAATTATTAATAAATTTAAAGTCAATTGTGAAAAGTTAAATGCAGAAAACTTCCTCTTCTTGTCCAAATTGTAGTTGAGCCTTCTGTCTCTTGTTAAAGTTATTGGCCATAGCCTCTATCAATTCATACTTTTACCTCTGTTACATCCTCATAAAGCTGACAAATTAGCATCTTACATTTCTCTACTATTGATTTTGGAAAATCACTTCTATAATAACAAAATGGATGGAAAAGAGAGCTGAATGACCTAGCTGAGCTATTATGGTATGAGACAAGATCACTATTGTGTGATCTTGTCTCATACCATAACTCTATCTCTTCCATCGTGCAGTCTGATTGATTACTTTTGAGGTTATGATGAACATCGTGGCGAGATCCAATATTCCTTACATTTCAAGGGTACAGCTCTAAAACGGTGTTCGCAGGACGACCGCCAGTTAGTACCTGGACTGAACCTATTGGTAACTCTCTAGGAGGCTTCCGGATCAGCTACTGTATAATCTTGCTACCTCTATTCTGCCAGATAGTGACTGGAGGGAGTCCAAGTAGTGTGTATGTGGGAAGCATTGTCGTGGCTATGTTATGTCAAGGATCGAGGTATATTCTTACCATGTGTATGCCATATCCAAAAATTTCATTACTTCATACAGCATATCCCATCCACATTTTCTTACTATTGAATTCACCATGAATTGTCAAACTAATAGAGCAAGCTTATCTGCAAAAAGATCTAAACCTCCCAAGCACTTCCTAATTCATTTCACAAATACACGTGGTCTCAATTCTAATCTTAACGATGTCCATTTCCACTTGCCGTCAGCCAAACCCCATGTACTTTTTCTGACAGAATCTCAGTTATCGGTTGATTCAACTACTACTCACCTCAGATGCCCAAATTATTTGCTGTTTGATTCCTTTCACCTCAAAAGCGGTACTTGTGCATATGTCCATTCTGATATTCCTTGTCAGAGACTTGGCAATTTGAAATCTACTCTCTTTGATCTTCTCTGGCTTAAAATCTCTCTACCTCATTGTGTAAAATTAATCTGTTGTCACTACCATTCTCCCAACTCCACTAATCACATGGAGCTTTTTGACTTCCTCTCTTTGCAACTTGACTTCCTCAAGTCCAACTTTCCTAACAGTGAGGTAATTTTCCTTGGTGTTTTTAATGTTCACAACTAGAGCTGGCTTCCATTTTCTAGTCATACCGACCCAGCTGGTTGAGATGCTGAGGCTTTTGCAATTACTAATGACCTTGCACAGATTGTTCATTTACCTACAAGGATACCGGACAATCATAATCATACACGGTCGAAGTGAGAGGTCCTTCAAGCACTTCAGATCACAACTTGGTGATTGTCTCTTCTCCAACGGAGCCTTTATCTCATGGCTATTCCCAACCTTGTGTTGTTTGGCATTACAAGAATGCCAAATGGGATGACCTGCGAGATTTCTTTTCTTCTTTTCCTTGGTTGGATTACTGTTTCAAAACTTCTGATGTCAACGTTTGCTCAGGTCGTGTCAGCGAAATTATTCTTACAGGAATGGAATGCTTTATCCCACACTCCACTTCAAAATCTCATCCTTTATTTAAACCTTGGTTTTCCAATAAATGTGCTAAGGCTGTTCAAGAGAAGAATGTTGCATATCGTAATTGGCTTGTTTCTAATTCTTCAGTTTCATTTTCTGCCTACACCAAAGCTCACAACAATTGTAAAGCAGTTATTAATCGGTTCAAACTAGAGTTTGAACAGGCTAAGAGTATAAAACTTGTTTCTTGCCCTAACGGTAGCTGAGCATTCTGGTCCCTTGCCAAAGCTACTGGCTGCAACTTTTGCCCATCTCTACTCCCACCTCTGTCCAAACCAGATGGTTCTGTTGTCACTTCAGCCAAGGATAAAGTTGACCTTCTAGCATCCCATTCTTCTTCCAACTCATATATTAATGATCGTGGTAAAACACCTCCCATCATTCCCAACACGCTCCCCATTCAATGCCTCCTGTGGTCTTCCGTCAAAAGGATGTCAGAAGGATTTTGACGGATCTTTATGCTAAGAAAGCTCCAGGTCCTGATAGTATTTATCCACTTGTTCTCAAAACCTGTGCTCCTATTCATTGCCACCTTTTTTCACTTTCTTATTCCAAAGGTGTTTTTCCTTCTGCTTGGAAATTTGACCATATCTAGCCAGTTACTAAAAAGGGTGACAAATCCCTCCATCCAATTATCATCCCATTGCAATTACTTGTTGTTGTTGTTATTTGGTTTTTAGGAGCATTAGCAACTAAGACCATATTGCTCATGGGATATGCGGTGGTCATTCCCTGACCTTTCCGCATCCTCCGTATTTGGTGGGCACAGGCTCGAACCTCGGTCTAATCAAGAAGTGTGTACTATGCACCGCTGCTCCTGCCCAACTGGCTACGGAGGCACCTTGCAATTACTTCTAGTCTTTCTAAAGTAATGGAGAAATCAATTAATTAACAGCCAACACTTAAACTACCTAGAAACCTTCCGTCTTATCAATGATTATCCATCCACTGGTGATGTTCTGGCTTATGTTACCCATTTATGGACTAATTCAATGGAAAGGTTCAGTGAAACACAAGTAGTTGCTCTTGACATCTCAAAGGCTTTCGATCCTGTTTGGCATAAAGAGCTTCTGAATAGGATTCCATCTTATGGTTTGCCAACTGTTTTTTGTAATTGGTTATCCAGTTTTCTCTCTGATCGCAGACCGAGGGTAATGGTAGATGGCTCTCTGTCTTCTAACTTCTCCACTAATGCAGGTGTCCCCCAAGGTTCAGTTCTTTCTCCCACTCTTTTCCTCTTGTATATTAATGACCTTCTTACATTGACTGGAAATCCTATCCATAGTTTTGCCGATGATAGCACATCGCATTCCACTTTCTATTTTGAGAAACCTTGCCCTTTTCAATCAGCTTCAACTTCTTGAAAATCTGCTACCAATTCCTTAAATGCCGATCTTCAGGTAATTCCCCAGTGGGGCAAAGACGACTTAGTTGATTTCAACCCTTCTAAAATTCAGTCTTGTCTTATGTCTCGCAAAAAGGATTCTTCTGCTCCTATGCTTATCTTTAGTGACACTCAGATTTCTAGACAAAATGATATATGGGGATTACCCTGACTTCTAATCTCTCTTGGCACAAGCACATTACAAATATTGCTTCCTCTGCATCTAAAAAAACTTGGTTTTCTCTTTCGCTCTCGGCATTACTTTTCTTCCAAACAGCTGTTCACTCTGTATAAATTGCAAATCCGCCCTGCCATGGAATATTGTTCTCACATCTGGGGTTGTGCCCCCAAAACCTCTCTCAGGCTTCTTGATTCCATTCAGAGGAGGGCAGTTATTAATGATCCATCTCTAACAGAGTCTCTCCACTCGCTGTCTCATAGACGTACTGTTTCTGCTGCATGCCTCTTCTACAGATCCATGGGCACAGTTCTTCTGAATTGGCTTCTATAATTCCCACACTCTCTTTGAAAACAGTCCAAACATGTGCCGCCACCAGCCAACATCCATTTATTGTCCAACTTCAAACTCACAGAACCAACTTTTCATCTTCCTCGTTTATTCATTCAACCACCGTTTTCTGGAACAACCTTCCTTCATATGTATTTTCCTGAAAATCACAGTCTACAGAAGTTCAAGTCCAATGTCAACAAATATCTTCTTTCGTCTCCTGAACCTCCAACCCCAAGCATGGTACTAAGTACTATTGGTTCTAATACCTCTCATGTTTGGGGTTACATATAAAAAAAATAATAAAATAAAATAAGCAGATATGTAAAAAAAAAAACACTGATGGGGTAAGACCTACAAAAACTAACTGAAAAATCATTGCCAAAAGAATTAAGAACAGGGAAAAGGAGTTCTAGTCACGAATACAAAGAAGCAGAAAGTAAATTCAACAGGTTCCTTGCAAGATCAAAATGGTGATTAAAATTGACAATCCTGTTGCAGTGGCAGCTGACTTGAACAGGTATTTTGCAACTACATTTAATATTGAAACCACGTTAGTGCCAAGGGATAACAGCAAAGCTGAGTTGAACTGTCGCAAAATAATTGACAATGTCAGAGAAGTGCCTATCCTATCTGAAAAGCCACTGGGGTTGAAATTAAACAGCATAAATAATACATTTTCGATGTAATGTCTAAGTTTGCAGTTGATACATAGGTTGGCAGTGTGGTTAATGACAGTAATTAGGGTGAGCTACCACAATAAGATCTAGGAAAATTAGGTTGATGGCAGTTGAAGTTTAATATTGACAAATGCAAGGTGTTGCACATGGTAGCAGTAATAAACCCTACACATTCATTCATTCATTCTCTCTCTCTCTCTCTCTCTCTCTCTCTGAGCATTATTTCTTTTTCTAAACAGCTACTGATTCTGTGCAAATTATAAATATTCCCTAATATGAATACTGTTCCAATATCTAGGGTAGTAATCCAAAACTTTCTCTTTAACTTTTAGACTCTATACAAAAGAGAATATTCAAGCTGATAAATGATTTGTCACTAACATATTCAATGCACTCCCTATCTGACAAAAGTTCAGTTTCTGCTTCATGCCTTTGCTATTGACATTGCAAAGGACCCTATTCTTCTGAAGAAGCATCTATAATTCACCTTTTTCTTCTTGTAAATCAAAATCTGCAGAAATTCAATTCCAATCTCAGTAAGTACCTTCTGTCTTCTCAATCTTCAACTCAAATCACAGTAATAAACTACAGATTTAATACCTTCATTTTTGGTATCACCATTAACAAAATAATAATAATGATAAAAAGCTCTGAGATGTCTAGGACAACAGCTTGAGTTTCTTCAACAATGATCGAATTTGCACAAAGTTGAGTGGCACAAAAATGACATCACATGTATATCTTTTCTTATAGTTTTCTTTTTCTTATTATTAAGTGGAAAGTCTACTATAGATACGAATTGAAGTAATTTTAATCTAGCAGAATTAAAGAATGAAATGGCTTAACCTAAATCGCTTTCGGGAAAAGAAAATGGTTGTTTCAATACAAGGCCGTTATATAAAAAAGGAACTATTTTAAATTGCCAATTCTGAAAATCATTTAAATTAAAATTTTATTATTAGTAGTAGTAGCACTGGCAAATGATAAAAGGAAGCAAGCTTATACAGCATCGGCCAAAAAAGGAAGCCAAAACACTTCGATTAGGTTCCCTTACAAGTATCTAGTTTCCAAGCACTGCAATTTGCCAAACCACAGGCTTTCATGATAAGAATACCCCCTTTGTGTTCCTGGCCAATGTAACTGTTCTTCTCTGCAACCCAGTTCAAGGGATCCACAATCTTTCTAAAATTGAGGCTCTCAGATACGCTGCAATATGCCAAAGCAAAATCTTTTCTGATAAGTGTACCGCTTTGTGTTCTTGACTAATCTTGTTACTGTTTCTGCACCAGTTCCAAGAGATCAACTTCTTTCTTAAAATGAGGCTCTAAAGTTATAGTCCCTAACTATTACCTTATACAATAGGATAATCATTTCATTGTCCCTGCTGCCAAAGTTCCTATATATCACTGAAAGAACTCCATGAGATGTTCTAACATCCTCTCTACACTACTCAGAGCAGTTCATGTTGGGCTGTACAGTAACCCTAAGTCTTTTTTGTTCTCCACCACCTTGAGTGAGATACCATATAATTTGAATGTTATTCTGGGATTCCTGTTGCCCATATGCAATACCTTGCATTTACCAATTTTAGACCTCAACTGGCACTTCTCAGCCCATGTGCCTAATTTCTGCTTGGTGCATTAAAATGGCTTGACTGCTGTCAACAACCACACTCTCAACCTTTGTATCATCTACAAACTTAGAAAATAAGCTTGGTATATGGTTTAATTAATATCATTAATAAACATTATAAACAGCAAGAGTGCCAGCACTTGAACCCTGAATAACTCCATTAATATCAATAGTCCAATAAGAGTAAAGTCCATTTATAGGATCAAGGCTCAAGGGGTAGAATTTTTTTCAGTCTGGTCTGTACTTGTTAACAGGAGAGACTGCTTCTAATACACTTAAATAGAAAGGGTGCAAGAATGTTTGCTGATGCTATTGAGGCAGTGTTAGGTGGGTCGGAAAACTGCTAGATTAGGGGGATACAAAGACTAATAGATTAACAGTAGCCACTGGCAGAGATGAAAGTGATTCTTGCACTGCTTCAATTGGAATGAGCCGCAGCCTGGAAAATAAGATGCAGGACATTTCAGAGATTGCTGGGAATCATTGGGGTACAAGTAAACACATGGGTTGTGTTAGGGTAGCTAAGAAAAAAGAACAGGTGCATGTATACTTGCGTGTACACCAATGCTCGGAGTTTAGTAAATAAATTTGATGAATTTGAGGTGAATTTGAGGTATTGCTCAAAACATCAAAGGCAGATATTGTGGGGATTTCAGAGACGTGGTGTCACAGAGATATAAGGAATGCAGAACTGGAATTTGGGGAGTACAATGTCTACAGCAGGGATAGACAGGATCGGAAGGGAGGAGGGGTTATGCTATTAGTTAAGAAATACATAAAATCCAAGGAAGTGAAGCCAGTCGACATTGCTGGACAGAGCAGTGTACAGTCGGTTTGGTGTGACATAAGCATTGGGAGATCAAAATTGACAGTAGGAGTGTGCTACAGGCCTAATGACTCTGTTGAGTATAATAAGAAATTGTACAGGGAAATAGGGTAGGCCAGTAAATCGGAGAGTCTTATAATGGGGGATTTTAATTTCCCAGATATTGACTGGAATTTGGAGGCTGGTCACTCACACACTAGCAAGGCTTTTGGGGATTTATTGGATGATTTTCTGCATCAGCATGTTTGGGAGGCAACTAGAGGGAGTAATACTCTTTATTTGATTATCAGTAGTGATTCTTCATGCATTAAGAATCTGCAGGTAAATGAACCACTAGGTGGCAGTGATCACAGTGTGCTGAAGTGGGATTTACTCAAAGAGGTAACTACCATTAGGGGTAAAGGGAAGGGTTATTGCTTTCGTAAAGGCAACTACAATGGACTGAGACAGTATTTAAATTCTATACAGTGGGACCAACTGATGATGTTACCAACAGCAAATTCAAAATGGGAAGCATTCAAAGAACTTATCTTGGAAACTACTGGGCTTTACATACCAACAAAGAAATATTGTTCAAGGTTTCGGCCTAAGTGGATGCCAGATGAACTAATGAGACATATGGCAGAGAAGAAAAATGCATGGGATACATACAAATTAACACGTGACACAGAAGTCTATGATAGATAAAAGTTGATCTGTAACCAATTTACAAAGGAGGTTAGGCAGGCGAAGGCAGATTACGAGAAATCTTTGGCAAGGGATGCAAAGAAAAACAGCAAAGAGTTCTTTACTTATGTAAACTCTAGAAGAAAGGGGATGAGTCAGATTGGTCCACTTGATATCGATGGGTCAACTGTTGAGGATCCTGCTCAGGTAGCTAACAAAAAATAAATGAATATTTTGCATCGACATTCACACATGAGGAGTTATTCAGCGAGGGGAATGCCAAAGGTGTATTCAACTCTGGCAGTAAGCTAGAGAATCTTGTAATAACTGAGAGTAAAGTGGAGGAGAAATTGTTGAAGATAAATACAAGAAAGGCACCTGGGGTGGATGGGATCTATCCAATTATATTAAAGGAGGCAGCAAGGGAAGTAAGCAAACCCTTAGCCATAATTATGAGGGGTTTCTTGGACTCAGGGGAAGTACCCATGGACTGGAGATGTGCAAATGTGACCGCAATTCACAAAGGAGGATCAAAGGGCGACACAAGTAATTATAGACCTGTTAGTTTAACTTCTGTTCCAGGAAAATTAATGGAGGCACTGGTTAAAGAAGCACTGCAGGATCATCTAGACAAGACTTCAGTTATAGCTCGGACACAGCATGGTTTTGTTAAGGGGAATCTTGCCTGACCAATTTGATTGGATACTATGATGCAGTCACAAAAGGGATGCAGAGAATAACTTTGATATTATATACTTGGATCTTAGAAAGGCTTTTGATACTGTTGCACATGGAAGATTGCTGCACAAACTGGAGCAGTGTGGCATTGGAGGCAACTTGCTGCTATGGTTAAAGGGGTGGTTTGGTTTGGTTTGGATTTTATTGGCGCATTAGCAACTAAGGCTATAATGCGCCAAGACCACGTAATATATAAAAATTTAACCTCTCAGTGACCTAATTAGTTAGGCCACCATGGCCAGATATATAATAAAAAATATATCAATAAAAGAAACAACGATAACATATAAATTTTAGATACGAGTAAAAACCTTTATTGATTTAAAAAAACTAAAGACAGCATACACATTGTCATTGTCGGATAAAATCTGACTGAGTGTATACGGCTCAGTCAGATGATTAAAAGCGGTAAAACGGATATTACTAAAATCTGGACAGTCAATTAAAATGTATCTGATTGTTAAAATTGTGCCACAGGACTCACACATAGGAGGGTCAACAGCCCTCAGCAAAAACGAATGAGTCAGATGACTATGTCCTATGCGGGTCCGGGCAAGAACAACTTCCTCCTTACGATTCCTGCGCAGACTAGACTGCCACGGTTCAATTACAGGCTTTATACGATATAGTTTATTCCCAGTCTGTCTATTCCACAAATCCTGCCACTGGAAATGTATCTTTTGGTGTGTTTTTTGCCTGTAGTCTGTATAGGGGACTGACAGGCACTGATTATTATTGGGAATTGCTGATTTGGCTGCGGTGTCAGCCAAATCATTTCCCCTAATCCCAATGTGGCTGGGAATCCAGCAGAAACGGATATCATATTCACGTTCACGGAGGAAGTGAATCTTCTGCTGAATGCTAGACAGAACTGGATGAGAATTACATCTCACTGTTATTAAAGCCTGTAACACGCTGAGAGAATCAGAATATAAAATGAACCATTGGTATTAGCATTCACTAATATGATCCAAGGCTAACTCTATAGCGTGCAGCTCTGCAGTAAAAATGCTGCATTCAAAGGGAATCTGCTCCGATGTAGTGCTGTCTGTAAAGACAGCAGCAGATCCCACATATGATTCCGACTTTGAGCCGTCTGTGTAAACTGGCACGAAGTCAGAATGTTCAGCTCGGTGTGCTGAATAAAGCTGCAGGTAGACAGACGATGGAGTGTCCGACTTACCCCAATTTCTAAGGGTCAAGTCACATGCCGGGACATGAGCATGTCAGGGTGGAAGGGGTTGCTTTGGTGTTTGGGCAACCTTGTCTACCTTGATATTAAGTTCTTTGAGTAGCTCTTGGAGACAAATACCAAAAGGTCAGTTGGCAGTCTTACGGGTGTTGTACAAATTTTCCCATTGTGGCTCAAAAACGGATGGCCACGTAGGATGGTCTGGCAGGGATTTCAGTTTTAAAGCGTAGTTTAGAGACAACTGCTTACGTCGAAGCGATAACAGCGGTTCGTTTCCTTCGACGTATAAGCTCTGGACTGGAGTTGTTCGATATGCTCCAATAGCGGTATGGAGAGCCAGATGATGGATAGGATCCAGCCAACGAAGTACACTGTCTCTGGCCGAATTGTATACCAGGGACCGGTAATCTAGTCTGGATCGTAAAAGTGCACGGTAGATGCGTAGTAGTAGTAGATGTGTAGTTTCCTCTACATCTTGGTTTTTTTGATTTGGTAGTTGTTGGCGCATCGGCTTCTGTGGCCATATTGCACCTCCCAAGGTTTTTGCAGTACTTTGATCCAAGCCCGAGGCAGGAATCGAACCCGCGACCTTTGGGTTGCCGGGCAGGTACTTTACCCACTCGGCTAGCCCGGTTGGCCCTACCTCTTGGGGTGCGATCCGCACCCCAAGATGTAGAGGAAAGAGAGCGCAGAATATTCAGCCCTCTTGTGCACTTCGTGCGGAGTTGACGGATGTGATCCAGAAAGGTCAACTTTTTATCAAATACGAGTCCCAAAAATTTTGTGTTCGCCGCTACAGGAATAGCATTTTGTCCGAGCCTTAGTTCAGGTTCAGGATGATGATTACGCTTACAACAAAAGTGTACGCAAACGGTCTTCTCCGGCGAGAACCTGAAGCCATTAGCAAGTGCCCAGGAATTAAGGCGATCAATGGCTTTTTGCAGTTGTCTTTCAATAACCCTTATTTTGCATGACCGATAAAATATGCTAAAGTCATCAACATAGAGGGCACTGTTTACGGTTGGAGGAAGTTGTTCTGTGATGGAATTTACTCTGATAGTGAAAAGTGTGACACTTCAAACTGATCCCTGTGGTACTCCCTCCTCTTGGCTAAAGGAACGAGAGAGTGAGGATCCCACACGAACTTGGAAAGATCGATCGGCTAAAAACGTTTTTAATAAAAATGGGGAGTTGCCCCCTAAGACCAAGGCTATGCAGATCTTTTAAGATGCTAAATCTCCAAGTTGTGTCATATGCTTTCTCCATGTCAAAGAACACTGACACCAAGTGTTCGCGTTTTAGGAAAGCATCCCGGATGGATGTTTCCAGTCTAATAAGATGGTCCAAAGTGGACCGGTTCCTTCGGAAGCCGCACTGGATGTTGGAGAGAAGGTCATTTGATTCTAAATACCAGATTAAACGAGAATTAACCATTCATTTTGCACAAACAGCTAGTCAGAGCAATAGGACAATAGTTTCTAGTGACTTTTGGATCCTTTCCTGGCTTAGCAAAGGCAAGAACGGTTGACTAGCACCAGGAATCCGGAAACTGCCCTTCTATAAAAATTCTGTTATATAGAAGGAGCAGATAATCCATAGATTTTGTTGAAAGATGCTTAATCATTTCATAATGGATGCCATCTGGACCAACAGCACTTGCTTTGGAAAGAGTGAGGGCTCTTTTCAGTTCCTGTATAGCAAATGCCTCGATATAAAGGGGTGGTTGAGGGGGAGAAGACAGAGAGTGGTAATCAATGTAAACTGCTCATCATGGACTAATGTTATTAGTGGAGTCCCTCAGGGTTCGGTGTTGGGTCCATTATTGTTTTCTGTATTTATAAATGATATTGATGATGGTATATCAAGCTTAATGTCCAAGTTGGCAGACGATACGAAGGTTGGCAGGGTTGTTAAGGACACTACTGATGCTATGCTGCTGCAACAGGATCTGGAAAGGTTGAGCAGATGGGCTGAGAGGTGGCAAATGAAGTTTAACATTGACAAATTTAAAGTACTACATATGGGAAACAGCAACCCCAGAGCAACGTATCAACTCTGTGGTACTACACTGACAGTGGTAGAAAATGAAAGGGACCTAGGGGTGGTTGTGCAGGCAGATATGAAGTTTTCTGAGCAGTGCAGACGGGCTGCAAGAGTAGCTCATGGTGTATTGTTGATGATATATAGGAATTTTTCTAGCAGGGATAAGGATGTGATTATTCCCTTGTATAAGGCAATGGTCAGGCCACACCTAGAGTACTGTATACAGGTCTGGAAACCTCATTTCAAGAAGGATGTAAAGATGCTGGAACGAGTACAGAGAAGGGCAACAAGATTGGTGAATGGAACAAAGGGGTGCTCTTATGAAGAAAGGCTTAAGTTTTGCAATTTACAGTGTCTGGAGACTAGGCACCAGCGAGGTTGTTGTTGTTGTTTGGTTTTTAGGAGCATTAGCAACTAAGGCCATATTGCTCCGGGATATGCGGTGGTCATTCCCTGACCTTTCCGCATCCTCCGTATTTGGTGGTGACGGGCTCGAACCCCGGTCTAATCAAGAAGCGTGTGCTATGCACTGCTGCTCCTTCCCACCTGGCTACGGAGGCGCCACCAGCGAGGTGATCTGATAGAGGTGTATAAAGCCTTGAATGGTTTGAGCATGCTCAATGCTGATGGGATTCTTCCTCTTGCTCAGAATAATCACCTGAGAGGGCATAAATTGAAATTGAGGAAAGACAGATGTAGGATAGACGTGAGGAAATTTGCCTTTAGCCAGAGGGTGGTTGGTTGGTGGAACAGACTTCCATCCCTTGTCGTGGAGGTTGATAGCCTAAATAAGTTTAAGGCTCAGCTGGACAGGTATTTCGAACGAACAGAGGGGTGAAGTGGAAGTGGTTATTTTTTATTTATTTATTTATTTATTTTATTTTTTTTTTGGCTAATGCTGCATAAGCTTGCTTTCTTGCATCAAATGCCTCTACTAATGCTAATGCTATAGCTACCCTGTCATCTGCCACTGAACCATCCTCTTATCCATAGCAGTAACTTGTCCCTAATTCCACACTGCTCCACTTTGTACAGCAGTATTTCGTGTGGAACAGTGCCAAACGTTTTGATAAAATCTATATATATGACGTAAAATTATTATTTGCATCCAGTTCCTTTACTGCTGGGTAATAGTAGCTAAAGAGATCGGTCAGACAGGCTCCCACCTTAACAAACCCATGATGTTAACTCCGTATAATTTTATTCCTGTTAAGATCATCCTGAATTATTTCTTTAACCACTAACCATTATTTTCCCTGGTGCAGAAGTCAGTCTTACTGGTGTATAAGTACTCACATCATCCTTTGAGCCTCCTCTGTGAATAAAAGACACATTTGAACACATCCAATCTTTAGGAACCTACCATTAATCCAAGGATGCTCTCAAAATTATGATGAAGGGTTTACTTACCTCTTTCGCTGCTTCTTTTAAAATAACTGGATAGATACCATCGGTCCCAGATGCCTTCTTTACTTTTAACTTCTGCAATTTATCTTCCACTTTCTTCTCAGTTAACAAAATTATTTAGCTCCATTTAATCCTTAAAAGCTTCTTCAAGTGTGAATGTAGAGACAAAATACTTATTTAGTTTCAGCAACCTGAACAGGATCATTCATTGTTATGCCCTTCATATCTAGTGGGCCAATATTGTTCATCCCTTTCCATCTAGTGTTAGCATAAGTAAAGAATTCTTTGCTACTTTTCTTTGTATTTCTAGTTAAAAACTTCTCAAATTTCCCTTAGCATGCCTCACTCCATCAGTGACCTGATTAGAGATTAATTTGTACTTACTGTAGGCTTCCAAGTCACCTGCTAATTTATAATCATCCCAAACATTTTTCTAGTGACATCCATTTAGGTCTAAACCTTAAATAGTATATCTTTGTTCACATAAGAAGCTTAGTAGCTTCTATGATTACTTCTACAATTCTTATATAAATAGGAGATTCTATTTATATCCTCAAGCAGAACTCAGATCAATATACATTGTTATCAAAAAAGGTGTCCGTGATTTCCCTTTTAAATATCTTTGGGAATATTTGATTGATTGCTGTAATCGTAGCAGCAAACAGTGTGGTAAATCACTAAGTTTTATTTGATGCCTCAACAATGACCTTGGCTGCGCCATGAGTATGCACAGAACGATTCCTACATGAAATGCTTCAGTCAATGTCAGTAGGATGGCTGTGCAACAGAAAGCACAGTGTGTGTGTGTGTGTTGGTATGCTGAATTTCAATACCAACGTATGTCGGTATTGACGTTGCACTGTTATGACATATTTAAATTCAGCATACCACAACATACACTGCACTTTTTGTTGCACGGCCGTCTTACTGACATGGAATGAGGCAGTGCATGTAGGAGTCATTCTGTACACACCCACGGCACAGCCAAGGTCATTGTTGAGGTGTTAAATAAAACTTACTGAGTTACCACACTGTTTGCTGCTACAATCACAGCAATCGATCAAATATTTCCAAAGATAATTAAAAGGGAAATCACTGACACCTTTTTCGATGACCCTGTATTATAATCCAATTACAATCCAGTGTCTGCAATTCTTCCATTATCTGGAGATTCTTAATGCTTGAAGAGTTAATGCTGATAATCAGATCAAGAGCCCTTTGTGTTGTTTCTCCTATATGCTGCTGTAGAAAGCAGTCATCCAATAAATCTATAAAATTTCTACTACTGTAAGAATGACCATTCTACAAGTTCCAGTGAATACCTGGAAACTTAAAATCCCCAACTGTAAGATAATTCTGATTGTCAGTGGCCCACATTATTTGTTTCTATAGTTGCTTGTTATACATATGACAGTCATCTGGCTTATAACATGCTACTACTCTCATTTTTGTATTCGGTGCATACTATTAACATTAGTTGAGGCATATGATGCAAGAAAGAAAGCTTATACAGCATCAGACAAAAAAAAAAAAAAAAAACTTCCCATTTCATCCATCCAGTCACTTCAAATGTTTGTCTAGTTCAGCTTTAAATTTATTTAAGCTATCAACTTCCTCAACAACAGATGGAAGTCTGTTCCAGCAATCAACTACTGGCAGGCTAAAGGCAAATTTCCACATATCTATTCTACAAGTGTCTTTCTTCAGTTTGAATTTATGCCCCCTTCAGGTTCTTAATCTGAGCAAGCTAAAGTATCCCATTTGGTTTTTAGGAGCATTCAAGACCTTATTATTATTATTATTATTATTAGCCATACGGTGCAAGGAAGCCTGAGGCTTATGTGCTGCACCGGCCAAAAAAAAAAAAAAAAAAAAAAATTCCTTATTACCCTCACAGAGAGAGAGAGAGAGAGAGAGAGAGAGAGAGAGAGAGAGAGAGAGAGAGAGAGAGAGAGAGAGAGAGGGAAGAATGATGATATCCAGCTCAGGACCCTGGGTGTGCCAAGCCCATTCTCACCAGATGTGAGCCCCTGGGTGCTCATACATCTCAATTGTCGAGTTGCTAGAATGAGTACAAAGAAGGGCAACAAGATTGGTGAGAGGAACAAAGCAGTGCTCTTACCAAGATAGGCTTAAGTTCTGCAAATTTCAGGGGCTGTAGACTAGGCACCAGCAAGGTGATCTAACTGAGTTGTATAAGGCCTTGAATGATTTGAGAAGGCACAATGCTGATGGGATCCTTCCTCTTGCTCAGATTACAAACCTGAGGGGGCATAAATTCAAATTGAGGAAAGACGGTCGTAGAATAGATGGGCAGAAATTTTCCTTTAGCCAGCATGTAGGTAGTTGATTGCTGGATCAGACTTCTGTCTCTGGTTGTGGAAGTTGATAGCTTAAATAAATTTAAGGTTGAGCTAGACAAGCATTTGGAGAGAATAGACAAGTAAAATGGGAGAGTTTTTTTTTTTTCCCCGGGTGATGCTGCAGAGGGTGCTCGGGTCGCAGAAGAGAACAGTCGGTGGATTTTTGGCTGCTGTTTTTTAGCTTAAATATTTTTAAATTTTTACCGTATTCTTCATTAATTAACACATAGTACATTATGTTTTACTGAGATATTAAGGTTTGGAAGTGTTCGTTAGCTTCTTATTTTGAATTTAACCAGTGATTTTTGAAAGTTAAGACTCCTGGTATTGGCACCAATATTGTTGAACTAGCCGCCATATTGTAGTCAATAAGAAATAGTTTAATGTATTATATACATCTCGAACTGATAGCGTAAGGTATAAAGTAAAACTTGATAGTGTAATACAAAGCACTGAATTAGGAATCTGTTAGCTTATTACAGTTTTATCAATTAATCAAAAATAATATTAATCTTATTAAAGTTCATTGTTAATTAAATTGTATTTAAACAGATATCATGACCCAGACTAGAGCTGCGAAGCAAAGATTACAGACTAGCAAGAGTGCTGTGACTAGGGAGAGAAACGAAGGGGGTGATTCTCCAACGCATTACAGTCTCAAAAAATGTGCGAAATGTGAAATGTTTGCCAACCTTTCTAAAACAGGACATGATCTAGCCAAGGAGGATGCCTTTGTGTGTGTGCTAGGTGTCTAGAATGCAAGAAATTAGGTGCCAACTCTGCGTTCTGATGGGCGTCTATGAGAGCTTGAGATGTAGGGTAAATGCCCTGAAGAAATTAATGAGGGGCCCATCAATTTGATGAATTGATGAATTTGAGGTATCACTCATCATTTGATGAATTTGAGGTATTACTCAAAACATCAAAGGCAGATATTGTTGGGATATCAGAGACGTGGTGTCACACAGATATAAGGAATGCAGAACTGGAATTTGGGGAGTACAACGTCTACAGAAAGGATAGACAGGAGAGGAAGGGAGGAGGGGTTATGCTATTAGTTAAAAAACACATAAAATCCAAGGAAGTGAAGCCAGTTGACATCGCTGGACAGTGCCGTGTTGAGTCAGTTTGGTGTGACATAAGCATAGGTAAATCAAAATTGAGAGTAGGAGTGTGCTATAGGCCTAATGACTCTGATGAGTATAATAAGATACTGTACAGGGAAATAGAATGGGCCAGTAAATCAGAGAGTCTTATAATGGGGGATTTTAATTTCCCAGATATTGACTGGAATTTGTGGGTTGGTCACTCACACACTAGCAAGGCTTTTGTGGATTTATTGGATGATTGTTTTCTACACCAGCATGTTCGGGAGGCAACTAGAGGGAGTAATACTCTTGATCTGATTATCAGTAGTGATTCTTCATGCATTAGGAATCTGCAGATAAATGAACCACTGGGTGGCAGTGATCACAGTGTGCTGAAGTGGGATTTACTCAAGGAGGTAACTACCATCAGAGGTAAAGGGAAGGGTTTTTGCTTTCGTAAAGGCGACTATGATGGTCTGAGACAGTATTTAAATTCTATACAGTGGGACCAACTGATGATGTTACCAACAGCAAATTCCAAATGGGAAGCATTCAAGGAACTAATCTTGGAAGCTACCAGGCTTTACATACCAACCAAGAAATATTGTTCAAGGTTCAGGCTTAAATGGTTGTCAGATGAACTAATGAGACATAAGGCAGAGAAGAAAAATGCATGGGATACATACAAATTAATGGGTGACGTGGAAGCCTATGATAGATATAAGTTGGTCTGTAACCAAGTCACAAAGGAGATTAGGCAGGCAAAGGCAGATTATGAGAAATCCTTGGCAAAGGATGCAAAGAAAAACAGAAAAGAGTTCTTTACCTATTTAAACTCAAGAAGGAAAGGGATGAATCAGATTGGTCCACTGGATGTTGATGGTTCAACAGTTGAGGATCCAGCTCAGGTGGCTAACAATCTAAACGAGTATTTTGCATCTACATTCACACATGAGGAGTTATTCAGGAAGGGGAATGTCGTAGGTGAAGTAAACATTGGCAGTGAGCTAGATGATTTTCTAATAACTGAGAGGAAAGTGGAGGAGAAATTGTTGAGGATAAACATAAAAAAGGCACCCGGGGTGGATGGGATCTATCCAGTTATATTAAAGGAGGCAGCAAAGGAAGTAAACAAACCCCTAGCCATAATTATGAGAGCTTCTTTGGACTCAGGGGAGGTACCCATGGACTGGAGATGTGCAAATGTAACCCCAATTCACAAAGGAGGATCAAAGGCTGACACAAGTAATTATAGACCTGTTAGTTTAACTTCGGTTCCAGGAAAATTAATGGAGGCACTGGTTAGAGAAGCACTGCAGGATCATCTGGACAAGAATTCAGTTATAGCTCAGACACAGCATGGGTTTGTTAAGGGCAGGTCTTGTCTGACCAATTTGATTGGATACTATGATGTAGTCACAAAAGAACTGGATGCAGGGAATAACTTTGATATTATATATTTGGATCTTAGAAAGGCTTTTGATACTGTTGCACATGGAAGACTGCTGCACAAATTGGAGAAGTGTGGCATTCGAGGCAAATTGCTGCTATGGATAAAGGGATGGTTGAGTGGCAGAAGACAGAGAGTGGTAATCAATGGACACTGCTCAACGTGGACTAATGTTATTAGTGGAGTTCCTCAGGGTTCAGTGTTGGGTCCATTGTTGTTTTCTGTATTTATAAATGATATTGATGATGGTGTATCAGGCTTAATGTCCAAGTTTGCAGACGATACAAAGGTTGGCAGGGTTGTTAAGGACACTACTGATACTATGCTGCTGCAACAGGATCTGGAAAGGTTGAGCAGATGGGCTGAGAGGTGGCAAATGAAGTTTAACATTGACAAATGTAAAGTACTACATATGGGAAACAGTAACCCCAGATCAACGTATCAACTCTGTGGTACTATGCTGACAGTGGTAGAGAATGAAAAGGACCTGGGGGTAATTGTGCAGGCAGATATGAAGTTCTCTGAGCAGTGCAGACGAGATGCAAGAGTAGCTCATGGTGTCTTGTCAATGATATACAGGAATTTTTCTAGCAGGGACAGGGATGTGATTATTCCCTTGTATAAGGCATTGGTCAGGCCACACCTTGAGTACTGTATACAGGTCTGGAGGCCTCATTTCAAGAAGGATGTAGAGCTGCTGGAACGAGTACAGAGAAGGGCAACAAGATTAGTGAATGGAACAAAGGGTTGCTCTTACGAAGAAAGGCTTAAGTTTTGCAAATTACAGAGCCTGGAGACTAGGCATCGCCGAGGTGATCTGATAGAGGTGTACAAGGCTTTGAATGGCTTGAGCATGCTCAATGCCGATGGGATTCTTCCTCTTGCTCAGAATAATCACCTGAGAGGGCATAAATTCAAATTGAGGAAGGACGGATGTCGGATAGATGTGCGGAAATTCGCCTTTAGCCAGCGGGCAGTTGGTTTGTGGAATAGACTTCCATCGCTTGTTGTTGAAGTTGATAGCCTAAACAAATTTAAGGCTCAGCTGGACAGGTATTTCGAACGAATTGAGGGGTGAAATGGGAGTAGTGGTTGTTTTTTTTTTTTTTTTTGGCTGATGCTGAATAAGCTTGCTTTCTTGCATCAAATGCCTCTACTAATGCTAATCAAGCTCTCTGCTGCCCATCTCAACAACAGAGCTCACTCCTGTGCATCAGACAAAAGAGGCAATCTCCAAGGCAGAATGCACTGGTCCCAAAGGAACTAGTTATTGTTGGTGACTCCATTGTCGGGGAGACAGGGAATATACTATGCAACAAGGATAGGTGGAACAGGACCAGAGTATGTCTGCCAGGGGCAAAAGTTAATGACATTGTATAGCAGATATCATCTTTTCAGGGCACAAAAGGTGATATTGTTGTACACGTTGGAACTAATAACATTAAGAGTAAGAGATCTGCAGATTTACTTAAAAAATACAGGTCAATGTTGAAAAAAAAGTCGCGAATTAAGGTTGAATGTGAAAGTGTCTGCATGTAATTCTTCCCAGACACGATAGGTGGGAGTATATGATGAGAGCCTTGTCGATCAATTCGGCCCTGGAGAGAGAGAATGTGCAAGGCTGACGGAGTAGAATTTTTTCAGCCTGGCCTGTGCTTGTTGACAGGAGAGACTGCTTCTACAGGGATGGGATACACTTAAATAGAAAAGGTGCAAGAATATTTGTTGATGCTATCGAGGCAGTGTTAGGTGGGTCGGAAAACTGCTAGCTTGGGGGGAATAAACAGACTAAAAGGTTAACAGGGGCTGCAGGCAGAGGAAAAGTGATTCTTGCACTGCTTCTATTAAATGAGCAGCAGCCTGGAAAGCAAGGTAATAGAGATTTCCAGGACTGCTGGGAGTCATAGTGGAACAAGTAAATACATGGGCTGTGTTAGGGTAACTAAGAGTAGGAACAGGTGCATGTATACTTGCATGTACACCAATGCTAGGAGTATAGTTAATAATTTTGATGAGCTTGAAGTGCTAGTCAAGACATCAAAGGCAGATATTGTTGGGATATCAAAGACGTGGTGTCACACAGATATAAGTAGTGCAGAATTGGAATTTGGGGAATACAATGTGTACAGACAGGATAGACAGAACAGGAAGGGAGGAGGGGTTATGCTGTTAGTTAATAAACACATAAAATCTAAGGAAGTGCATCCAATGGATGTTGGTGGACAATGCAGTGTTGAGTCTGTTTGGTGTGAAATAAGCACTGGGAAAGGAAAAATGAGAGGTCTGTGTTATAGGCCTAATGAATCTGATGAGTATAATGAGCAATTGTGCAGAGAAATAGAGTGGGCCAATAAATCAGAATGTCTTATAATGGGGGATTTTAACTTTCCAGATATTGACTGGAACGTGGGTTGGTCACTTGCACACCAGCAAGCCTTTTGTGGATTTACTGGATGACTGTTTTCTACAGCAACATGTTCGAGAGGCAACGAGAAGGTGTAATACTCTTGATCTGATTATCAGCAGTGATTATTTATGCATTAAGAATTTGCAGATAAAGGAATTACTGGGTGACAGTGATCACAATGTACTGATGTGGGAATTATTTAAAGATGTAACTACCAGAAAGGCTAAAAGGAAGGTTTTTTGCTTTCATAAAGGTGACTACAGAGGTCTCAGACAATTTTTAAATTCTGTACAGTGGGATCAACTGATGATGTTACCAATGTTGAATTCTAAATGGGAAACCTTCAGGTACTTAATTTTGGAGGCTACTAGACTTTTCATTCCAACTAAGAAATACTGTTTAGGCCTAAATGGATGTCAGTTGAATTAATGAAGCTCGTGGCAGAGAAGAATGTATGGGATGCATATATAGTATCAGGTGACACAGAAGCTTATGGCAGTTATAAACTAGTCTGTAATCAAGTTACAAAGGAGGTTAGGCAGGCAGGGCCACGTTTATCACTAGGCAATATAGGCACGTGCCTAGGGCCCACTGAAAAGAGGGGCCCACACAGAGGTATTTGTAATTACTGCATGAAATAAATAAATCCACTGGCTTCGACTTCTAAATTTAATTAAAAAATATATACCAATAATAATACTTATTGCAATGGCAACGTCATATTTGGGCGGTATCTTTTGTCGATACTTTGGTAGCAGGGGAAAACGTACGTGACAGCTCAGCTGTGCACTGTGCATAAGTATACATTGTTTTTCATGAACCACTAGTACATGATGCATGAGTGGAGGCTGGAGGCAGGGGAAAACGTTTGTCTACGCATAGCTTGACGTATACAGTTGCAGTCGAACCGCTATCGGTAAATAAACACACATCAAAGGACCCGAACATTAATGATAAGAAGATTTACTTCCAACACGTGAGAGTTCCTCATACAAATTTTTTGTTACTTGTATGAAAATAATATTTTTTTTTCTTTATAATTATGAATGATAAGATGTACTTACATTTTGCTTTTTGATAATAACTATGTTTTACATTGTAAAATTGTTTAATTTTCTATTTAAACAAAGATATAATGGTATACATAAATGAAACATTTTTCTCTCTACAGTATATTAAATATTACTTATTTTTATATTGCTTTTTTTCTATTTTTCTGTTTAAACCAGAATTTATGTTATGTTACATTTGATTTTTTGATTGTATTTACTTAATTTGAAAAAAATTAACATTTTCAATAAATAAATCGTAATACATTATTTTATTTCGTATTTATTAAATTATTGTTATTGTATTGTTAAAATATAAATTTGTAACTTTCTTTGAATATAATTATAATTTTAAATACTATTTATAGATACCTTTAATAATGTCTTACAAACATCCCAGTGGATTTAAAAAAAGGAAAAGAAAAAAAAAGAAGAGAGCTTGAACAAAAGAAACAGAAATCAATACTATCCTCTTTTTGATAAAATCCAAAAAAAAATAATGCTGATGAGTCAAAGGTCAATGATTGTAATATTTTTGTAAATGTCAATGTCAGCAATACTGGCTCTCTTTCAAACACAGATATTTCTAATACAGAAAATCAAATTATTGATTGTAAAGAACTTACAGACAGTATTTCAGTTTTTCCAAGAGACATAGCTTTATGGCCTGAGATAATAACTTCGGAAATGCAAAGCTATTATGTTAAATATAAACCAGAGGCAGTATTTGGATCATTAGAATCTTCAAGAATAAAATATAAGATGGATCACGAATAATACACAGGTCGTTAAATTCAAATGCATTTAATAGAGTTAATAAGAATGTAGAACAATTTCCACGCAAATGGCTGGTACTCAAACCAATAAAATGGCATATTGTTACATTTGTAAACTATTTTCATGTAAAAAAGCTAAACTTTCAAGAGGAACAAATGATTGGAAAAACATTTTAAAAAATATTATCAGAACAAGTTCATCGATAAGTGTATTTATTTGTAGAAGTAGAAGTCAAGGTCATATCAGCTCTAATCAAAGCACAAGAAACTGAACAACTATATTGGCATGAAATTTTGAAATGTGTTATTGCCACTATTAAGTATTTAGCATCTTATACCTTGGCTTTTCGTGGAAAGCATGAAACATTTAATAAGGAACACAGTAGAAATTATATCGGCGCATTAGAATATTTGGCTGAATTTGATCCTTTTCTACGAAATCGTTTAAATAATTATGCGAACTTAGGGAAAAGGAAAGTGTGCACTATTTATCATCCACTATCTGCGATGAATTTATTACTCTGATTAGAGATCAAATAAGAAACAAAATAGTGGAAGAATTAAAAGAAGCAAAATTCTATTCAATAATAGTAGATTCTACATCTGACACAGCACATGTAGATCAATTAACTATCATAGTTTGATATGTTTTACATGGTAAAGTAAATGAACGATTTCTTACCTTTATACCGATTACATCATGTACGGCAAAAAGTTTAGAACATGTAATTATGGAATATTTTCCATAATTACAGGTGCAACATTGAAACTTCAAAACTGCTGAGGGCAGAGCTACGACAACACGGCAAATATGTCCGGCTGCTATAATGGACTTCAAAATCTTATTAAACAACACAGCCCTTCTGCGGAATTTGCTCCTTGTGCAAGTCACTCATTAAACTTGGCTGGCAATGCAGCAGCGGAAAGTTTTATGAAAGTAACACTTTTTATTAATAAAATTCAAGAACTCATGTTTTTTTCTCCGCATCTGGTCATCGATGGAACATATTAGAAAATTGTATGACAAAGAAACATTTAACTATAAA
The DNA here is from genome assembly GCF_048544385.1 of Mastigoproctus giganteus. NCBI lineage: Eukaryota > Metazoa > Arthropoda > Arachnida > Uropygi > Thelyphonidae > Mastigoproctus > Mastigoproctus giganteus. The sequence goes on along the minus strand of NC_143576.1, from coordinate 126,624,279 downwards.
ACCTTTGCCAAATACAAGATGGTCTGCACGAGCAGATGCAGTAAGCCTTAAAAGACAATTATGTTAACATTAAAACAGCATTAAACAAACTATCCATAAATGAAACTGAAGAGCCAGTTATTCAAGTAGAAGCGGCTACATTATTTAATAAACTGGATGAATTGGAATTTGTTTTATTAATATGTATTTGGGAAAAAAGTTTAAATAGAATAAATGCTGTTAGCAAATCGTTGCAATCATCCACAGGTTCAATATCTACAGTGGTATCACTGTAGCATATAGCATATTATATGACAGCATAAGCAACTTTATTAAAAATATGTGTAACAATTTCAAGGAGTTTGAAAATGAAGCTGGAAATATTATTCCAATTAAATATAAAAAAAAAATGCCAAATTACAAAAAAATATTTTTCGATGATAACAATGAGAACAATGTACAATTAGAAGGAGGCGAAGCTTTTAGAGTGAACATATTTTTAACCATTTGTGATAGAATAGTTACTGATTTGTGTAGAAGAGGTGATATATTTAAAGTTATAAACAATAAATTTAAATTTATATAGATTATAGCGAAGAAGCATTCATACATTGTAAAACTTCTATTGTGGGAATTTATAGAAAAGATGTAAATGTTGATGAATTGAAAGTGGAAATGGAACAGATTGATACATTAAGTAAGGCTGAGAATGTAGTCACTGCTTCTGAAAAATTGAATTTTATAATCAAAAACAAAATTATATCCACATTTCCTAACATTGGAATAATTTTAAGATTGTTTTTAACATTACCAGTGAGCAATGCCGAAGGAGACTGATCATTTTTCGTACTGACACGTAAAAAATTATTTACCAGTACTCTTTCGGAACAAAAGATTAATGCACTGGCAATACTGTACATAGAAAAGGATATTCTAAAAACTCTTTGTTATGAGGATATTATTAATAAGTTTAGAGATGTCAAAATTAGAAAACAAAAATTTTAAATTTCTTAAAATAATTTAATATTGATATTCTATTTTCATTTTATATTTTTCGGTTATCTCAAACTAATAATAAAAATTAACACAACTTCCAAAATTGTGATATTTTTCACAAATATCACCCTCATTCATGTTTATATAATGAGGGCCCTTGTATGCCTAGGGCCCGAAAAGCTCTAGACACGGTCCTGCATGCAGGCGAAGTTAGATTACGAGAAATCTTTGGCAAAGGATGCAAAGAAAAACACCAAAGAGTTCTTTACTTAAGTCAACTCTAGAAGGAAAGGGATGAATCAGATTGGACCACTTAACATAGATGGGTTGACTATTGATGATCATGCTCAGGTAGCGGATAAACTGAATGAGTATTTTGCATCTAAGTTCACACACAAGGAGTCATTCAATGCGGGGGAGTGCCAGAAGTTTATCAAATGCTAACAGGGAGCTAAGTGATTTTGAACTAACTGAGAGCAAAGTGGAAGAGAAATTGTTGAAGTTAAACATAAGGAAGGCACCTGGGGTGGACGGGATCTATCCAGTTATATTAAAGGAGGCAGCAAGGGAAGTAAGCAAACCTTAGCCATAATTATGAGAGCTTCCCTGGACTCAGGGGAGGTCCCCATGGATTGGAGGTGTGCAGAGGTATCACCAATTCACAAAGGGGGTTCAACAGGTAACACAAGTTATGTTATGTAATTTGGTTTTTAGGCGCATTAGCAATTAAGGCCATATTGCTCCGGGGAATATGCGGTGGTCATTCCCTGACCTTTCCGTATCCTCCGTATTTGGTGGTGACGGACTAGGACCCCCCGGTCTAATCAAGAAGCATTTGCTACGCACTGCTGCTCCTTCCCACCTGGCTAATAACTATGGACCTGTTTAATTTGTGTTCCGGGGAAAATAATGGAATCACTGGTTAAAGAAGCATTGCAGGATCATCTAGACAAGACGGCAGTAATAGTTAAGACATAGCATGGATATGTTAAAGGGAGGTCTTGTCTGACCAATTTGATTGAATACTATGATATAGTCACAAAGGAACTGAATGCCAAAAATAATTTTGATAACATATACTTGGATTTCAGGAAAGCTTTTGATACTGTTGCACATGCAAGAATGCTGTACAAATTGTGGAGGTATGACATTAAGGGTAAGTTGCTACAATGGATAAAGGGATGGTGAGTGGGAGACGACAGAGAATAGTAAACAAGGGACACTGCTCTTACAAATGTTATTAGTGGAGTTCCCCAGGGTTCGGTGTTGGGCCCATTGTTGTTTTGTATATTTATCAATAATATTGATGAAGGTATACCAGGCGTAATGTCCAAGTTTGCAGATGATACAAAGGTTGGCAGAGTTGTTAACAACAGTAAAGACAATAAGCTACTCTAACTGGATCTAGATAAGTGGGAAAAATCGGGTGAGAAGTGGCAACTGAAGTTTAACATTGACAAATACAAAGTACTGCATATGGGTAGTAATCACTCAGGAGAAACATACCAATTGTGTGGTAATACACTCAGGGAAGTGGAAAAGACCTGGGGTAATTGTGCAGTCATATATGAAGTTTGCTGAGCAGTGCAGACAGGCTGCCAGACTAGGTCATGGAGTCTTGTCAATAATATATAGGAATTTTGCTAGCAGGGACAGGGAGGTGATTATCCTGTTATATAAGGCAATGGTCAGGCCACATCTAGAGTACTGTGTACAGGTCTGGAGGCCACATTTTAGGAAGGATGTACAGTTGCTAGAACAAGTACAAAGAAGGGCAACAAGATTGATGAGGGGAACAAAGGGGTACTCTTAATAAGAAAGGCTTAATTTCTGCAAATTGCAGTGCCTGGGGAGTAGGCAACTGCAAGGTGATCTGATTGAGGTGTATAAGGCCTTGAATGGGTTGAGCAAGCTGAATGCTGATGGGATTCTTCCTCTTGCTCACACTAAGAACCTGAGGGGACACAGTTTCAAACTGAGGAAAGATAGTTGTAGAACAGAGGTGCGGAAATTTGCCTTTAGTCAGTGGGTAGTTGATTGCTGGAACAGGCTTACATCTTTTGTTGTGGAAGCTAATAGCTTAAATAAATTTAACGCTGAGCTGGACAGGCATTTGGAAAGAATGGAGGAATGAAATGGGAGGGGTTTTTTTTTTTTTTTTTTTTTTCCCGGCTGATGCTGCATAAGCTTGCTTTCTTGCATCGTATGCCTCTACTAATGCTAATAAGCATACGATGCTTTCTTGCATCGTATGCCTCTGCTAAAGCTAATCAAATCAACTCACAGGTGCTTAGTTTCCAAATGCTACAACTTCTTCTCACCAATCTTGTTGCCCTTCTCTGTACTTGTTCTAGCAACTCTACATCGTTCCTAAAATGAGCCCTCCAGACCTGTACACAGTACTCAAAGTGTGGTCTGACCATTGCCTTATACAAAAGGATAATCTCCTTGTCTCTGCTAGCAAATTTCCTATATATCATTAACAAAATTTCATGACCTGATCTGGCAGTCAGAGAACTTCATATTTGGCTTCACAATTACCCCCAGGTCTTTTTAATTCTCCACCTTCCTGAGTGTAGTGCCACACAGTACTTTGCATTTGTCAATGTAAAACTTGAGTTGCCACTTTTCAGTCATTTGCCTAACTTTTCTAGATACTATTGCAGTAGCATACTGTCTTTACTATCATTAACAACCCTGCCAACCTTTGTATCATCTGCAAACTTGGACATTAAGTCTGATGTACCTTCATCGATAAATACACAAAACAGCAATGGGCCCAGCACCGAACCCTGGGGGGCCAAAGAAAAAAACATTAGTCCAAGTACAGCGGGGTCCATTTATTACCACTCTCTGCCATCTCCCACTCAACCATCCCTTTATCCAATTGCAGAACTTGCCCTTAATGCCATACCGATTCAATCTGTACTGCAGTCTTCCTATGTGCAACAGTATCAAAAGATTTCCTGAAATGCAAGTATATGATATCAAAATTATTTTTTGCATCGAGTTCCCTAGTGACCACATTATACTATCCAATCAAATTGGTCAGACAAGACTTCCCCGTAACAAACCCATGCTGTGTCCGAACTATTACTGCAGTCTTGTCTAGGTGAGCCTGCTTCACTTCTTTAACCAGTGACTCCATTATTTTTCCCAGAACAGAAGTTAAACTAACAGGTCTATAATTATTTTTGTCACCCTTTGAATTCCCTTTGTGAATTGGGGATACATTTGCACATCTCCAGTCCATAGGTCTCCCCTGAATCTTAGGATGCTCTCATAATTATGGCTAAGGGTTTGCTTACTTCCTGCACTGCCTCCTTCAATATAACTGGATAGATTCCATCTGCCCCAGGTGCCTTTTTAATGTTTAACTTCAACAATTTCTCTTCCACTTTGCTCTCTCTCTCTCATTACAAAATCATTTAGCTTCGTGTTACAGTTTAGTAAACTTCTGTCTCCTCTCCTTCCTTACAGAATTCCTCATATATGAATGTAGATGCAAGACATTCATTCAGTTTGTGAGCTATCCGAGCAGGATAATCAATAATCGAACCACAACATCAATGGGAACAATCTGATTCATCCTCTTCCTTCTAGAGTTTGCATAAGTAAAGAAGTCTTTTTTGTTTTTCTTTGCATCCTTTGCCAAGGATTTCTCGTAATCAGCCTTCACTTGCCTATCCTCCTTTGTGACTTGATTACAGACTAGCTTATATCTGTCATAGGCTTTCTGTGTCACCTGATAATTCATATGTATCCCAAGCAATTTTCTTCTCTGCCACGAGCCTCATTAGTTCTTCTGACAATCATTTAGGTATAAACGGATGTCCATGTTTTGTGCCCTTTCTATACACATTGCATTCACTATATTTAAATTCTTCATTTATGTCTCCAACTTCCCTACAATCTCTGTGTTTGATGACTTAAGCAGTATTTAAAATTCTGATTTTTTTTTTTAAACTATATTCCTAGCATTATTGCACATGCAAGTGTACAATTAATGCTAGGAGTATAGTTAAAAAAAATGCACCTGTTTTCTTCTTCTGGTAACACTAATGCAGCCCATGTATTTGCTTGTCCCATGCGAGATTACAAGACACCCAGCCGGCCTGTAATCTCCAACATTGCTTTTCAGGCTGCTGTGTGTATTAATAAAAGCAGGGCAAGGATCACTTTCACCTGTGTCTGCAGCTGCTGGTAATCAATTAGTCTATGATTATCTCCTAGCTAGCAGTTTTCTGACCCACCTAACAATGATGCAAAAGCAACAACAAATATTCTCGCAATCTTTCTATTTAACTGTACCCATCCGAGTAAAAAACAGTCATGCGCACAAATCATGCTAAGAAAAATTCCACCCCACATGCCTTGCACAGACTGTCGAGGGCAATGCTGATTGAAAAGGCTCTTGTCATGTATTTCCTTCTATCGTGTCTGGGAAGAATTGCGAACAATTTCAAATTTAATCCCAACTCAACTTTTTCTCGATATTGTCCTATATGTGTGCAAGTATAACCTCAGATCAACTCTTAATTTCATGAGTATCAAATTGTACAACAATATCATCTTTTGCGACTTAAGTTAGCTGATATGAGAGATGATAGCTGCTCAACAACATCAACTTTTGCCCCTGGCAGAAAAACCTTGGTCCTATTCTACCTATTCTTTTTACACAATACATTCCATGTTTCCCTGACAATAGTCACTGCAAATTGCTGCCTCCTGTGGGAACAGAGATCTCTGCTGCTGAGGATATTATGTTATGTGTTGCTCAAGCATGGACTCTAGCATTGAGCTGGGCAGCTGAGTACTTGATGGATCCCTCTCTTTTATTCCTTCAAGAGAATCACCTCCCATTCTTCAAGCCTTCATATAAGCTGATCAGAATGCTGAGTGTGTTTAACCTCCTCATGCTCTTTACAAGAAAACACATACAAAGGCACCCTTTTTGCCTGTACCTTGTTTGGCTAAAGGTATGCATAGAGTCTACAAGCAGAGCACATTATAAAATGCTGATTCAAAAAGAGAACTGTCACTTGCAAGTTATCTCTCTCATACCAAAGCATTTATGATGCTTTGAGTATTTTGTTTTACTGCCTGTCTGTAATGGTTTGTAATGTAGTGTACATTTTTTCATAACTAACTGCACTTGTAATAAAAATCAACAGATTACAATAAAAAATTAAATTGGAAAATGGACTTTTTTAATAGTTCAATAGCTGTTTCGACTACAACTGAATTCAGTAATCCTATAATAATTCAGCAATAATCCAATTTATTAAACATAATTTTATTTGTATATAGCTAAATGCATATACATCTTTGTTCACTTGTTATTCAAACTAAATAGTGGCCAAGGTAATTCTAACTGGAATTTGAATGACATTTTAAAATAACTGAAGCAATTACAGACCTGGAAATGTGCCTTCTGTGCCAGATAAGATATCGATTCATTAGTTAAGTGTGTAACACATGATCATCAGTACAGAAATCCTATGCTGTGATTCCCTTATAAGGGAATGGCAACACATGAATTATTATTATTATTATTATTATTATTATAGTATTAGCATTAGTTAAGGCATATGATATAAGAAAGCAAGCTTATAGAGCATGAGCTAAATAATAAAAAATTTTAAAAATTTAAAAAATAGTAAAAATAAAAAAAAAAAAAAAAACTCTTCCCATTTCACCCATCCAGTCACTCCAAATGTTTGTCTAGTTCAGCCTTAAATTTATTTAAGCTATCAATTTCCACAACAACAAATGAAAGTCTGTTTCAGCAAACAATTACCAGCCGGCTAAAGGCACTCTTCCACACATCTATTCTACTACTGTCTTCCCCATCAGTTTCTTAATTTGAGCAAGCGGAAGTGTACCATTAGCATTGAGCCTGCTCAACCCATTCAAGGCCTTGTACACCTCAATCATATCATCTCGCAGGTGGCTAATCTCCATATGATGCAACTTACAGAATTAATGCCTCTCCTGGTAAGAGAACCCCTTTGTTCCCTTCTCTGTACTCATTCTAGCAACTCTACATCCTTCCGAAAATGAGGCCTCCAGACTTGTACGCAGTACTCAATGTTTGTTTGTTTGTTTTGTTGGTTTTTAGGAGCATTAGCAACTAAGGCCATATTACTCCGGGATATGCGGTGGTCATTCCTTGACCTTTCCACATCCTCCGTATTTGGTGGTGACGGGCTCGAACTCCGGTCTAATCAAGAAGCGTGTGCTGCGCACTGCTGCTCCTTCCCACCTGGCTACGGAGGCGCCTCGCAGTACTCAAGGTGTGGTCTGATCATTGCCTTATACAACGGTATAATAACCTCCTTGTCTCTGCTAGCAAAATTCCTATATATCATTGACAAAATTTCGTGACCTACTCTTTCAGCAACTCTGCACTGCTCAGAGAACTTCATATACGACTGCACAATTACCTCCAGGACTTTTTCATCCTCCACCTCCTGAGTGTAGTATCACACAGTTAGTATGTTTCTCTTGGGTTACTGCTACCCATATGCAGTACTTTGTATTTGTCAATATTAAACTTCAGTTGCCACTTCTCAGCCCAACTACCTAACTTTTATATCTTTACTATCATTAGCAACCCTGCCAACCTTTGTATCATCTGCAAACTTGGACATTAACTCTGATACATCTTCATCGATATCATTAATAAATAGACAAAACAACAATGGGCCCAGCACCAAATGCCGGGGGACCCCACTAATAACATTAGTCCAAGTAAAGCAGTGTCCATTTATTACCACTCTCTGCTGTCTCGCACTCAACCATCCCTTTATCCATTGCAGCAACTTGACCTAAATGAATTAATTTGTACAGCAGTCTTCCATGTGCAACAGTATCAAAAGCTTTCCTGAAATCCAAGTATATGATATCAAAATTATTTTTGACATCCAGTTCCTTTGTGACCACATTGTAGTATCCAATCAAATTGGTCAGACAAGACTTCTCCTTAAAAAACCCATGCTGTGTCTGTACTATTAATGGAGGCTTGTCTAGGTGATCCTGCATCACTTCTATAACCTGTGACTCCATTATTTCCCCCAGAACAGAAGTTAAAACTAATAGGTCTATAACTATTTGCGTCATCCTTTGAATCCCCCCCCTTGTGAATTGGGGATGCACATGCACATCTCCAGTCCATGGGGACCTCCCCTGAATCTAAGGATGCTCTTATAATTATGGCAAAGGGTTTGCATACTTCTTTCGATGCCTCCTTCAATATAACTGGATAGATTCCATTTGCCCCAGGTGCCTTCTTTTTGTTTAACTTCAACAATTTCTCATCCACTTTGCACTCTGTTATTACAAAATAATTTAGCTTCCTATTAGACTTTAGTAAACTTCTATCATCCCTCCCTTACAGAATTCCTCATGTGTTAATGTAGATACAAAACATTCATTCTGTTTGTCAGCTATGTGAGCAGGATCATCAACAGTCGAACCACCAACATCAAGTGGACCAATCTGATTCATCCCCTTCCTCCTAGAGTTTACATAAATAAAGAAGTCTTTGTTGTTTTTCTTTGCATCCTTTAGCAAGGATTTCTCATAATCAGCCTTCACTTGCATAACTTTCTTCTTCTGTATCACCTGCTAATTTAAATGCATCCCACACATTTTTCTTCTAGGCCACAAGCTTCATTAGTTCATCTGACATCCATTTAGGCCTAAATCTTGAACAGTATTTCTTAGTTGGTATGAAAAGCCTAATAGCTTCCAGGATTAATTCCTTGAAGGCTTCCTATTTAGAATTCACTGTTTTTAGTATCATCAGTTGATCCTATTGTATAGAATTTAAAAACTGCCTGAGACCACCGTAGTCACCTTTACGAAAACAAAAACCCTTTCCTTTACCCTTGATGGTAGTCACATCTTTAAGTAAATCCCAGATCAGTAGACTGATTACTTTATCCTTTATCTGCAAATTCCTAATGCATGAGTCATCACTTCTGATAATCAGATCAAGAACATTGCCCCTCACACACATGTTGCTGTAGAAAACAATCCTCCAATAAATTCACAAAAGTCTTGCTAGTGTGCGAGTGACCAATCCACAAGTTCCAGTCAATATCTGGAAAGTTAAAATCCCCCATTACAAGACATTCTGATTTATTGGCCCACTATTTCATTGTACTCATCAGAGTCATTAGGCCTATAACACACTACTACTCTCATTTTCCCTTTCCCAGTGTTTGTCACACCAAACTGACTCAACATCGGATTGTCCACCCATGTCAATTGGATTCCTTAGATTGTACATGTTTCTTAACTAATAGCATAATCTCTCCTCCCTTCCTAACATGTCTATCCTTTCTGTACATATTGTACTCCCCAAATTCCAAATCTGCACTGCTTATATCTGTGTGACACCATGTCTCTGATATCCCAACAATATCTGCCTTTGATGCCTTGATTAGCACTTGAAATTCATCAATTATATTTACTATACTTCTAGCATTGGTGTACATTCAAGTATACATGCACCTGTTCTTACTCTTAGTTACCCTAACACAGTCCATGTATTTACTTATTTCATGATGACTCCCAGCAGCTCTTGAAATCCCTAGCAACTTGCACACCCTTATTTTACTTAAAAGGACTAACATGCACCCCAGAATAAAAAATTAAATATATAAGTTTAATATATTTTTTTATTTAAAATTTCTTTTATATGGAATGCATTATATCTAAAATTACATTTATAAAATCACATATAATTTTAAAAGATCACAAATAAAAAAACACAAAACAAAATTAAATTGAATTCAAGTACAAAATGCATGTACTTGAACATGCATGATCAAATAAAGCTGCACGAACAAACAAAGCCGCATATTGAAGTATTAAAAAAATATTTATTTATAATTTTTATTTTCAATTATGTTTCGAAAAACTAAAGTTTTCATAATTAATAAATATTCATTTATTGTGGATTATCTCACACATCCCATGGATCATCTCGCCCACCCCACTTTGGCGAGACCACTGCTCTAGGCTGCTGCTCTTTACAATAGAAGCAGTGCAAGAATCGCTTTCGTCTCTGCCTGCGGCTACTATTAATCTTTTAGTCCCTCCAAGCTAGTACTTTTCTGAACCAATTAACACTGCCTCAATAGCATCAGCAAATATTCTTGCACCCTTTCTATTTAAGTGTATTCCATCCCTGTGGAAGCAGTGTCTCCTGTTAGCAAGCACAGACCACGATGAAAAAAAAATTCTAATCCATAAGTCTTGCATAATCTCTCCAGGAATTGAATGACAAGGTTCTCAAGATATACTCCCTCCTCTCAGTTCTGGGCAGAATTGCAAGACACTTTCAAATTCAACCCTAGCTCGCGACTTTTTTTCAACTTTGACCTGTACTTGTCAATTAAATCTGCAGATCTCTTACTCTTACAGTCATTAGTGCCAATATGTACAACAAATCACCTTTTGTACTTTTGCTCCTGGCAGACATACCCTGATCCTGTTCCACCTATCCTTTTTGCATAATATATTCTCCATCTCCCTCACAATAGAGTCACCAACAATAACTAGTTCCTGTGGGACAAGTGCATTCTGACTTGGAGATTGCCGCTGTGTTGACTAATGCACAAGAGTGAGCTCTGGCATTGAGTTGGGCAGCTGAGAGCTTGATGGCCCTCTTATTAATTTACTCGAGGTTATCTACCCTACACCTCAAACTCTCATAGACACCCATCGCTGAGTTGGCACCTAATTTCCAAACAGTCTCTGCACCTAGCACACACAAAGACATCCTCTTTGACTAGATCATGCCCTGTTCTAGACAGGTCTGCAAAATTTCACATTTTGCACATTTTTTTAGACTGTGATGCATTGGAGAATCATCCCCTTCAGTTCTCCTCTGAGCCACAGCACTCTGGGTAATCTGTGAGTTTTGCTTTGCTGCTCTAGTCTATGTCATGATTCCGTTTAAGTACAATTTAATTCACAATGAAATTTATTAAGATTAATAAATTTTACTGAGTAATTGATAATACCATACAATACTAAGCTAACAGATTTCTAATACAGTGCTACGTGTTTTGCTATCTAGTTTTATATTAAACCTTACGCTATCTAGTTCAGGATATATGTTGTATCGTACAACAACGGCACAAGTTACAGACACTAAGTATTAACTTTCAAAATCGCTATCTAAATTCAAAATAAACCAAGGAGATTGATTAGGACTATAAGCTACTTATAGAAAATAATTTAATATAACAATAAAATGGCTATATATAAAAAAGCAAATATAATTAAAAACTTAAGAGTTCGCCAGAGCTGCAAAATCTTATCCAACACGTGAATACCCTTACTGATACTAAATATCATAAATAGAATTATAAAGCTACTTCTAGAAAATAAATTAATATGCCAATTTAAGTCAACAAAACGGCAAACATTTAAGAAAAACTTCTCTATTAGTTAAGCCATAAAAACTTAGCCCGCAAGGAGCTACTCATTCAGATGACTTCAACCATTGTTTTTTATGGCACTAATATCTTCTCAAATATCCACACGGTTCCTTAAATGACAATAAAGGAAATAATAGTTTAAGATTCATGACATTTGATGGAACATGAAAACTGAGAAGCAATACAATTGGGTATATATCATTATTGCCTAACACTACAAAAATATTTATATGGTCAAATATTTCAAGCTGCTATGACTGTATCAAAAATAAACAAAAACTATTTTAAATTTTTAACAATGGTTCCAATACAGCACTGATAAATTATCAATCAAGCAATTTATCAAATCTCTTAAATACTGCACATCAAAAAACTCACTTTATCAATAATTGACTGCATATGTGATTTATGTGCTGTATCTCCATACAGAAGTGAAGACCACTGTTCAGGAGCTATTCTCAGACCAGCCTCTGTAGCAATTTGAACTATTTGGGCGTCATGCTCTCGACGCAATGCTTCATAAGTACGAAATTCTTCTTTAAGCTGCATCAAGGATGAATCACCTTCTCTTTTAGAAACCTAAAATTTTTTAAAAAGATTTTTAATTAATTTGCCATGATGTATTCATTCATGTACAAAATGTTAATAAATGATTAAAAAGAAAAGCAAATGATTCATTTGCTTTTCAATACATAGAAACAGAAGTGGATTTACTGTGATGCTAATGAAGCGTAACCTTCACGGCCCCTCACTTGCCAAGGTCCATTTCAAGGCCCTGGGAGGGGGCCTTAACAATGTGTTCACATGGTCATATGTTTGGGTAAAATTTGCAAGAGTACAACATTTTAACCACAATTGGTTAAGATCACTGTCTCTTTCCACTCCGGCTTCCCCTCCATCAAACTTCAATCTGTAACTTTATTCAACAAAGTGAAACAAGTTCTGGCTGATTGTTCATTCTGCCAATGAACAATATCTTTGGTCAGTCGGATGACAACGCAAATGTTATGAAAAGCGAAGACAAAGGGCTGCGAGTGCTCCTTGAAAACATTAATAAGTACACAGATGTGCCGTGCTCAGCTCATTCCTCCAATATTGTCGGAGAAATGGCTGCCTCCACAATACCTGAAGTTGTTGTCTACTTCTGTATTTTGCAACAGTTATATGTTTTCTTTTCAGGTTCGTCTCGTAGATGGAGTATTTTAAACACACGTGCCAACTTGGATTTTTCGTTACAGATATAAGTGTAAGAAGATGGTCTGCCCATTATAAAACTGTTTAAACCTTGCAACTTGGGTATGACGACTTTTTAAGCACTCGAAAATATATTTTTGAAGACTCAGAAGAGAAACCTGAACACAAACGAGATGCAAAATGTTTATTCAAAAAGATGATAAAGCTGGATTTTAACTGCAATTTGGAAAGACATTTTAGAATTTTACAATAAAACAAGTGAGAAATTACAAACTCCTGATTTGGACGTATACGAAAGGTACCTTCTTTTGTCAACTTTAAATTTATTTATTAAAGAAAGACAAAATTCAGATAAAAAATTAATGGAATATGAAACAAAAGTGAAAAAGATGAGCAATAAAATCATAGCAAATTGTAATAAAAGCAAATTGTAACAAAAAAAATTTCAGATCACACAAAAAGCAGTAATTCATTAAAAGGAAGAGATAAATTTCAAATAGAAGTAAGGCAGGGAAGTGAACCAAATTAACACATCGGGGAAAAATTTTAATTTCTTGCTGATTTTACATGAAATACTGACATCAACAAAGATAACATAAAACTCATACTAGAACAATACAATGCGGACATCAACAAAGATAACATAAAACTCATACTACAACAATACAATGAGGACATCAACAACAAATTGGGTAATGAGTGTCGTCAATTCAAAGAGTATTTAAGATCAGTCACTGCACAATAAAACTTCAAATGTCCTGAAATCTTGCAGCTCATATATGAAAGAAACTTGATAGAGACTCCCAAATTTGACAATCCTAAAAATTTACATAACATTACCAATAACGAGTTATGAAGCTGAAAGAAACTTTTCTAAACTATCAATGATCAAACCACGCTAAAGGAAAGACTGAATTATCGTTCTATTCTCTCTAGAGAAATTGATATAAAATCGTTATCATATGAATCATTGTCATCGTGGACTAATGTTATTAGTGGAGTCCCTCAGGGTTCGGTGTTGGGTCCATTATTGTTTTCTGTATTTATAAATGATATTGATGATGGTATATCAAGCTTAATGTCCAAGTTTGCAGACGATACAACGACTGGCAGGGTTGTCAAGGACACTACTGACACTATGCTGCCTGCAACAGGATCTGGACAGGTTGAGCAGATGGGCTGAGAGGCGGCAAATGAAGTTTAACATTGACAAATGTAAAGTACTACATATGGGAAACAGCAACCCCAGAGCAACGTATCAACTCTGTGGTACTACACTGACAGTGGTAGAGAATGAAAGGGACCTGGGGGTGGTTGTGCAGGCAGATATGAAGTTCTCTGAGCAGTGCAGACAGGCTGCAAGAGTAGCTCATGGTGTATTGTCAATGATATGTGGGAATTTTTCTAGCAGGGATAAGGAGGTGATTATTCCCTGGTATAAGGCGATGGTCAGGCCACACCTTGAGTACTGTATACATGTCTGGAGGCCTCATTTCAAGAAGAATGTAGAGCTGCTGGAACGAGTACAGAGAAGGCAACAAGATTAGTGAATGGAACAAAGGGGTACTCTTACAAAGAAAGGATTAAGTTTTGCAAATTACAGTGTCTGGAGACTAGGCACCAGCGACGTGATCTGATAGAGGTGTATAAAGCCTTGAATGGTTTGAGAATGCTCAATGCTGATGGGATTCTTCCTCTTGCTCAGAATAATCACCTGAGAGGGCATAAATTCAAATTGAGGAAGGACAGATGTCGGATAGATGTGCGGAAATTTGCCTTTAGCCAGCGGGCAGTTGGTTTGTGGAATAGACTTCCATCACTTGTTGAAGTTGATAGCCTAAACAAATTTAAGGCTCAGCTGGACAGGTATTTCGAACAAACGGAGGGGTGAAATGGGAGTAGTGGTTGTGCTTTTTTTTTTTTTTTTGGCTAATGCTGAATAAGCTTGCTTTCTTGCATCATATGCCTCTACTAATGCTAATGCTAAATTGCAGTGCTTGAAACTAGACACTTGCAAGAAGACTGATTGAAGTGTTTAAGGTTTTCAATGAACTGAGTAAACTAATGATGATGGTAATATAATTATTTCTTGGACAAGACACACACACGAGGACAATATCTTAAAACTAAAAAGGTTGGTTGGCGGATAGATTTGCAAAAATTTTCTTTTAGCAAGAGAGTAATTAATCATTGCAGAAAACTAAAACTAAATCTGGTGTTGTGGAAGTGGGTACAGTAGACTTTCAAAAAAATGGCACCTTCGGGGATTCAAGGTGCCGCTATTTTGATTTTTCAGTTATCTAGAAAGTTTTTTTTTTAATGTATTTAATGCAGAAATGATGAGGCCAAATAAGAAATAGAGAAATTAAGAATGCAATTTTATTAGGTGCACATAAAAGAACATAAACATGTTAACGATTCAATGTTTTATTCTGCCATTAATACACTCCTGCTTATGCCCCATTCTATTTTCTTTATTATATCAAGTTTAGTCTGCGAGGGTAGCACAGTGGTATCATCACCATCCTCTCAACACTGGGTGAAAAAAGACCCAGGTGTGAATCCCGTCGATGACACGAGGAACTTTAATGAACTTTTTTCACTCCGTGGAGGAGTTAGTCAGTCTCAGGCGTAGATAACAAGGTTTTCCCCCCCAGAAACTGGGGTTTTTCGTCCAGCAAAACAGGCAAATCAAGCAGAGAACACATGCAATTTACAGAACAATACACGTGGGTATATGAGTTAACATTCCAGGTGATCCTAATGTAGGCTGAGAGGTGGCAAATGAAGTTTAACATTGACAAATGTAAAGTACTACATATGGGAAACAGTAACCCCCAGAGCAACATATCAACTCTGTGGTACTACACTGACTGGTAGAGAATGAAAAGGATCTGGTGGTAATTGTGCAGGCAGATATGAAGTTTTCTGAGCAGTGCAGACAGGCTGCAAGAGTAGCTCATGGTGTCTTGTCAATGATATACAGGAATTTTTCTAGCAGGGATAAGGAGGTGATTACTCCCTTGTATAGGGCAACGGTCAGGCAATAAGCTTGCTTTCTTGTATCATATGCCTCTACTAATGCTAATTGCATATGTAATAGTTTGATTATATCCAATTTGTCACTAAGCTTTAATGTTGTTCTTCTTTTCTTCTCTGTATGAGGTTTATTAACTTTAGGAGCCATAGTGAGGGGTTTTTAATTTAAAATGAATGTAAAACAGCAGTATAATCCATGATATCAGTGCAGAATTCACTTTGAAAATGGCGAGCGTAAACAAATACAGTAATCACGTGACTTGCCGTTTTCTTTCTTTGGCACTGCAAAACATCTGCGCTGTGCTTATATATCCGATCTCAATGTGCCAGTATTTCGAATGTGCTGTTAATTCAACAGTCCACTGTAATTTGAATAAATTTAAGGAAGGATTACACATATTATTAGAGGGGATAGACAGATGAGGCAGACAGTGGTTTTTTCCCTTTCCCTAATGTATAAAGCTTGTTGCCTCCTTGTATCATTTGGGCTATAACTTTTAATTAGTTAAAAGTTATAGCCCATCAAAAATTATTTTAGTTCTTGATGAGGAAGACTTCAAGTATATGCCCTAGCCAGTTCAATTGCACTGAATATCTGTAGAGAATTGTGCAATGAAAGGTGCATTCATTGCACAATCCTCTCCCCATATGGGAATCTAGAACAGTTTTGTTACAAGCTGACTCAATGTCATTTTGAGTCTTTTAGCCAGGTGGAGGTGGCCCCACTATGGGAACTGTTATATGCTTCTAGCTTTCTAAAATAATCAAACACTTCACCTTAAACTTTCTTGACCTTTTTCTATTAAATTAGCTATTAGATTACTCAGGGGATGGCACTATTTCTATCCTTTTTCTTTTATTTTCTCTTCACGTTTACAGTTATTTTTTCGCCCTACCTTTTCTCTATACCTTTACCATACTCATAAATAAATGTCCATTATGTTTATCTTTCATTCTAAACCAATTCATTTTAGACATAGGTGGTCTTGAAAATAACTTGTTATACTGAATTTTTCATCAAAACTGTTTTGTTCAAAGGAAACTGGCAAATTAATACAACTATACACTTTGAATCTTCTAACTTCCAACCTTACACAAAATCGTCATAAAGCCAAGGTAAGAGTGATCAATTAAAATTTTGATCTTGGGGTACTCATGTTTATGTTTGGGGTACTTGCATTATATCTTAAAAAAAAAAAAAAAAAAAAAAATTTAAAAACAAACATTTTATTTCAATATTTTGTTGATTTTTACAAGTTCACGAAATGCAAAATTAGTCAAATTTTAATAAAATTAACCGAATTATACAGCCTGTGCTTTAATTCGTTTAATTCGGAAAAATTTATTGCAAGAGTTATAAACACTAAAGGAAACTTTTATAAAAATTAACATCAAATGTTTAACATAATTGCTTACAATACATATTCAATAAATCTGATTTATTTTATCAAAAATAAAATATTTACCTAGCAATACTTTTCATTTGAGTGAATTTTCTTTAACAGTTTTTCATTTCCTCTCTGTTGCATGTGCGTCGGGAAATGGTGGTTTATATAACTAGAGATTTCATTATGATTATTTCAATACATGTGAAGTTTAAAATTAATTGTTGTTATAAGAATTTAATCAATACTGTTCTTCTGGTTATTAACAATAAAAAAATTTTATAAATATTATATAGCCTTTTTTTTGCAGAATGTCTTTTTTTACAATGACATAAAAAAAGAAGTCAAGTAGAATGTAAAAGGTTACAAAGTAAGCATAATATAAATATTCTATAACCCTCTTTGTAAATAGGATAGAATGTCATTTTTTGAGTCTTTTAAGAGTGCATTTCAACAACAACTTTATCGTCAGTTAATTCTTTCTTCCTAAATAATCATCTAAACAGGGTGTTTTATGATTTCTGCTTTTTTCAAATACCCCATTTCAAATTTTAAAAAAGGGGTATCTTGAAAATATAATTCCAAAAAAGAGGTACATCTGGCAACCCTACTCTAGGTGCCAATGTGTTTTGTCTAGTGGTTGGTTTGGGTGAATATTAATGCTTATGATCATTGGTTTTCAACTTTTATTCTTTTCACATTTCTCCCACAGGAAAATGTGAAAAATTTTGGTCCAATGGTCCAATGTCTGCTTTCTTTGATATGAACAGTTTTTTTAATTTCTTTTATTAAAAAAAAAAAAAAAAAAAAGGAACTACCAGCACCCAAAATCATCATCACACATCAAATTTTTTTTTGTGTGAAATAGTGCCAGTACACAGAGAAAGAGAGGGGGCATCATAATCATTTAAAAATGGATAAAATATAGTGGGAGTATGATATCCAGTTTTTGAGAAAATTGGATTATGTGGTCGGTGGTCGTTGGTCGTTTGAGAAAACGACCACATAATCATATTTGCAATATGAACTACAAAGTGCCAGTCATAAATTTCCATTATGTTTATCTTTCATTCTAAACCAATACATTTTAGGATGCCTTGAAAATAACTTGTTATACTGAATTTTTCATAAAAACTGTTTTGTTCAAAGGAAACTGGCAAATTAATAACAATAAGAACAAGTCAGTAGAAACCCAGAATTTTTTTCATTAAAGTGATATTTGTTGTAACAGGATATTACTGCATAAGGTATAAACTTCCCCATGTTATTAAATTATATTTTTCAGAAAATGCTACAAAGCAACCAAGGTTAAACAATATATATGTAACACTTTTTCCTATATTCTCCTATACATTTATGCATAGTTAATTACAAGAGGGAGAACATATATAAGGGATGCTCCCAAAATGCCTTTAAATTTTTTCATGCTTGTGTGATATTGCATATCAAATGTAATGGTATCAAGTGAAAATTTAAATGTTACTGCCAATATCTTGCATTCAACACTACACAGTAGGGCTGTAACAGTCCTCAAAAATGGAGAGCAACACTGATATGTGACTTGTGAATGCAAAGATCACTGTAGCCAGTGAGATTCACTACTTGAAATACATTAATGGGGAGACAACAGTCGCAGGCCAAGTTAACATATCAGCAATGCCAGAAAATGATGAGAGAATGGATAAACTTACTCATGACAGGTAACACATTAAGACCCATAAAATGTAGGTGAGAGCAGGAATCTGCTCAAATGCATTCAAAACAATTCTGGATAATTCTGCACACAGGAATGTGAAGGCTTGAGCCAATCTTTTGGAGGGGTATAAAACTATGGATGGTGATTTTCTTGGCAGCAATGTCAATGAATATGAGACCTTGGGGAACCACTATGAACTAGAGTCAAAGTGGCAGTCTATGGAGTGACAACACAAGCAATCACTGGTAAAGAAATTCACTGAGAAAAAAGTGTTCACTTTTTCACTTAGCCCACAAGTGTGGTGGGCTAACCTTGTGAATTTCCTGGAATTGGGGGGTGGTCAAGAAGAATACACAAATTGCAAGAGTGAGTTTGGAAAAGAAAAAATTTCTCCTCCAGCAGAACCATATGAGACCTCCCATATCAACATCCTGACAAAGGGGATCATTGTGGAAACCAGGTGGATTGTTTTGCCATTTCACTTGTACATTTCTCATCCTGCACCAAACTTTCAACTATTTCTCCTATGAAGGCTGCTGTTTTGCCATTTCACTTGTGCATTTCTCATCCTGCACCACACTTTCAACTGTTTCTCCTATGAAGGCTGCTCTTCATGGGGCACACTTATAGAAACTTTTAAAAAACAGGGTGGGGGGTTACAGGCTCAGGTTCACAAAGTAGCAATGAATACATGTAAAAATAAATTTAAGTACTTATTACTATGTGAAATATGTAACAGATTTTAAACTGTCACACCTGTAGGAGTATATAAAGAAAAATTTTGGAGGCACTGGATACAAAATAACACTTGAATTTCCCAATCAGTTCACTCTCACAACACTGGCAAAACTTTATATTAAATGGAGAAATCAGACATGTTACAAGGGGTTTCACAAAATCAGGACCACCACATATGGTGGCCAGGGGTTGTGCAGCGCACACAGGCAACTAATCGGAGGAGCATCATCTGGAGATCAACAGTTTATAAATTTTAAAAATTACAATAAATTAAAAGTAAAAATTTAAAAACAAGAAAATGTATTCTCTTTTTTGTTTGCTAAAAAGTACTATAAACAATACTAAAAATTTACCAGGCCATTAGATTATTATTATGAGCTGGTAAATTTGTTTATTGTCAAAATTTTGATGTTTTCATAATAAAATAAAAAATTAATTTATTATGAGCTGGTAAATTTCTTTATTGTCAAAATTTTGATGTTTTCACAATAAAATAAAAAATGTATAATTCAATTAATTCACTACTTCCATTATAACTTAATTAATTCACTACTGCATTACAATTTAATTAATTTACTATTGCATTATAATTTAATTAATTCACTGTTTCATTACAAAAATGCAATGGTGAATAATTAATAACCATGTGCCGCATGCACTGGCTGAACCTGCTGCTGTTTTGCATTTTGCTGTGTCTAGACATATGCGGTGTGGCTTTAATAGCCACACCTCATATATTTAACCATAATTATACATAATGCATAATTATCAGAGCATCCTTGGACTCGGGAGGTCCCCACAGACTGGGGATGTGAAAATGTATCCCCAATTCACAAAGGGGGATCAAGGGGGTGACACGAGTAATTATAGACCTGTTAGTTTAACTTCTGTTTTGGGGAAAAATAATGCAGACACTGGTTAAAGAAGCATTGAAGAATCATCTAGACAAGACTATAGTAATAATCAGACACAGCATGGGTTTGTTAAAGGGAAGTCTTTTTTGACCAATTTGATTGGATACTGTGATGTAGTCACAAAGGAACTGGATGAAAAAACTAATTTTGACATTATTATTATTATTATTATTACTAGCCATATAGTGCAAGGAAGCCTGAGGCTTATGCTGCACCAGCTAAAATAAAATAAATTTCAGAGTTACCCTGAGAGAGAGAGAGAGAGAGAGAGAGAGAGAGAGAGAGAGAGAGAGAGAGAGAGAGAGAGAGAGAGAAGTAGAAGGAAATCGCCAAGAAAGAGAAGAATGGAGATCATATACTTGGATTTTAGGAAAGCTTTTAAATACTGTTGCACATTGAAAACTACTATACAATTTGGAGCAGTATAGCATTAAGAGCAAGTTGCTACAATGGATAAAAGGGTGGTTGAGTGAGAGAAGAGAGAGAGAGAGAGAGAGAGAGAGAGAGAGAGAGTGGTAATCAATGGACACTGCTCTTCATGGACTAATGTTATTAGTGGAGTCCCCCAAGGTTCGGTGTTGGGCCCATTTTTGTTTTGTATATTTATCAATGATACTGATGAAGGTATATCAGGCTTTATGTTGAAGTTTGTAGATTATACAAAGGTTGGCAGGGTTGTTAATGATAGTAATGACAGTATGCTACTGCAACAGGATTAGAAAATTTGGGCAGTGGGCTGAGAAGTGGCAACTGAAGTTTAACAGTTGCATATGGGTAGCAGTAACCCCCCAAAGAGAAACTACACTCAGGCTTGGAGAATGAAAAAGACCTTGGGATAATTGTGCAGTCAGATATAAAATTATGTGAGCAGTGCAAACAGGCTGCAGGCTGCCAGAGCAGGTCATGGGGTTTTGTCAATGATATAAAGAAATTTTGCTGATGGGATTCTTCCTCTTGCTCAGTTTATGAACCTGAGGGAGCATAAATTCAAATTAAGGAAAGACAGTTGTAGAACAGTTGTGCAAAAATTTGCCTTTAGCCAGTGGGTAATCAATCGCTGGAAAAAACTTCCATCTGTTGATAGTTTAAATAAATTCAAGAAAGAACTGGACAAACTTCTAGAGTAAATAGATGTGTAAAATGGATTTTTTTTAATTTTTTTTTATTTGGCTGATGTTGTATAGGCTTGCTTTCTTCCGTGATATGCCTCTGCAAATGCTAATGTAGAAATTTTTAATTAAATTTATACTAGAATCATGTAGAAAACAAGAGCAGTGAAATGAAAGTAGTAGGAATGCTCTGGCTCAGGAGAGAATTTTTTTTTTTTGTGAATCATAGCTATATTTGTTGTGTTAATTCTGGCTTTTTTTACAAGATTATCCATAGTAGGAAATAATACGGTCAATGGAGATGACTTTATGTGTGTTTGTTGTAGAGAGTCCAAGGATCTTAGATACAAAGTCCTAATTAGTTCTAATGAGCTTGTATGAGGGTTTCAGGAAAAGGGTTGATGACCTCAAAGAAAGTAAAAAGCACTCAGCCACCCAGCACAATGCTGCAGACCGCACTGAGCCAACACAAGGCCATAACAAAATCCTCCATGGCAGCGTGCACTGGCAGAAGTGACAGATGTTGTTGGTGTCTCTGTTGTCAGGGAAACAGGAAATTACGCCTTGTAAAAAAAAAAAAAACGGGGGAATCAGGGCACGTCATCCTTGGGCAAAAGCTGATATGCTTTTGCCCACTGATATGATTTTGTCAGCTATCATGCTGATGATAGCTGACAAAAGTTAATATTATTGTAAATATTTAAAATTTAACAGAACAAAATGTTTTTCATGAATATTTTATTGTGAACAGTGTCACAGAAGGCAAATATTTGATATAATAGGCATCCTGGCATGCAAATTCCAAGTATCCAATAGAAATTGATCTACCACTTTACAGAGCCGCACAGTATGTAAATTATTCATGCCTTTAAAAACCTGGGTTGTGACCAAGTCACTTCATTCCTGTTTTTTGGCTTGCTCAGTGGGATAGCCTAATCTGCAGTATTCAGGATGTTAAGTCATAGTTGTTTAGATGATTCTTTGAGATGATGGGCAGGTGGAAGACTTGAAGCCAGGCAGAGGTGGCACATTGGCTTAATGTGTCAAGCACATTAATTTATCATAAAATCATTTTGCTCACTGTTAGAGTTTGATACTCTTCTGGCATTCCCTACCCTGAGGAATTCCTCATATGTGAATGTAGATGCAAAATGCATATTCAGTTGGTCAGCAACCTGAGCAGGATCATCAACAGATAACCATCGATATCAATTGGACCAATGTGATTCTATTCCTACCTTATACTTAATGAAAATAAAGAAGTCTTTGCTTGTTTTACTTTCCATTATTTTCCAGAGATTTCTTGTAATCTACCTTTGTTTGCCTAACCTCTCTTATTACTTGATTGCAGACTAGTTTATATCCACCACAGGATTCTGTATTACTTTGTAATTTATGTGCATCCCATGTATTTTTCTTCTCTGTCACAAGTGTCATTAGTTTATCTGATATCCATTTAGTTCTAAGCCATAAACAGTATTTTTCAGTTTGTATGAAAATCCTAGTAGCTTATATGATTACATCTCTGAATGAATTATTCCCATTTAGAATTTGCTGTTGGTTATATCATCAGTTTATCCCAAAGCATAAAATTTAAAAGCTGTGAGTCACCACTGAAGAGAATTTAAAAACTGTTGTCACTTTTAAGCAAAAGTCCTTCACTGTACCCTTGACAGTAGTTAAGCCTTTAAATAAATTCCACATCAGTACACTGTGATCATTGTCACTCAGTGGATCTTTTACCTGCAGATCCTTGGTGTATGGAGGATCGCTGCTGATAATCAGATCAAGAGTGTTGCTTCCTCTTGTTGCCTCTACAGCCTACTGCTGCTGAAAACTTTCATTCAATAAACTGACAAAAGTCTTGCTGGTGTGTGAGTGAACAACCAACCAGTTCCAGTAAATATCATAAAAGTTAAAATCCCCCTTATAATACATTATGATTTACTGGCCCATTCTATTTCACTACATAACTGTTATACTCATCATAATAATTAAGCCTATAATAGACTGCTATTCCCATTTTCATTTTCCAGTTTAGTCAGTTTTAATCAAGTCAAGACAATCATGAGCGCATCCTTGGACTCACAGGAGGTCCCCACAGACTGGAGATGTCCAAATGTATCCCCAATTCACAAAGGTGGATCAAGGGGTGACACGAGTTATTACAGACCTGTTAGTTTAACTTCTGTTTCAGGGAAAATAATGCAGTCACTGGTTAAAGACACATTGCAGGATCATCTAGATAAGACTGCAGTAATAATTCAGACACAGCATGGGTTTGTTAAGGGGGGTCTTGTCTGACCAATTTGATTGGATACTATGATGTCGTCACAAAGGAATTGGATGCAAAAAATAATTTTGATATCATATACTTGGATTTCAGGAAAGCTTTTTATACTGTCGCACATGGCAGACTGCTGTACGAATTGGAGCAGTATGGCATTAATGGCAAGTTGTGCTACAAAAAAAAAGAAAGGGTGGTTGAGTGGGAGATGACAGATTGTTTGTTTGTTTGGTTTTTATTGGCGCATTAGCATCTAAGGCTATAATGTGCCAAACTCAGATGATGTGTAAAAAATTTAAATTTTCACTGATCTAATTAATTAGGTCACCATGTCAGTATAAAAAATAACAAAGGTATAAAATGTAGAAAAAATAAATCACTAAAGAAATAACAATAACATGTAAATATTAAATACAAGTAAAAACCTTTATTGATTTAAAATAACTAAAAATAGCAGACACATTGTCATTGTCAGATAAAATCTGACTGAGTGTATACGGCTCAGCCAGATGATTAAAAGCGGTAAAACGGATATTGCTAAAATCTGGACAGTCAATTAAAATGTGTCTAATTGATAAAATTGTGCCACAAGACTCACACATAGGAGGGTCATCAGTCCTCAGCAAAAAAGAATGTTTCAAATGACTATGTCCTATGCGGGTCCGGGCAAGAACAACTTCCTCCTTACGATTCCTGTGCAGACTAGACTGCCACGGTTCAATTACAGGCTTTATTTGATATAATTTATTCACAGTCTGTCTATTCCATGAATCCTGCCATTGGGAATGTATTTTCTCGTGTATTATTTGCCTGTAGTCTGTATAGGGGGGACTGACAGGCAGCAATTATTATTGAGAATTGCTGATTTGGCTGCGGTGTCAGCCAAATCGTTTCCCATAATCCCAATGTGGCTGGGAATCCAGCAGAAGAGGATATCATATTCACGTTCATGGAGAAAGTGAATCTTCTGCTGAATGCTAGACAGAACTGGATGAGAATTATATCTTACAGTTATTAAAGCCTGTAACACGCTGAGAGAGTCGGAATATAAAATGAACCGTTGGTATTGGCATTTACTGATGTGATCCAAAGCTAACTCAATAGCATGCAGCTCTGCAGTAAATATGCTGCATTCAGAGGGAATCTGCTCCGATGTAGTGCTGTCTGTAAAGACAGCAGCAGATCTCATATATGACTCCGACTTCGAACCGTCTGGGTAAACTGGCACGAAGTCAGAATGTTCAGCTCAGTGTGCTGAATAAAGCTGCAGGTAGACTGATGATGGAGTGTCCGACTTTACCCAATTTATAAGGGATAAGTCACAGGCCGGGAAATGAGCATGCCAGGGTGGAAAGGGTTGCTTTGGTGTTTGGGCAACCTTGTCTACCTTGATGTTAAGTTCATTGAGTAGCTCTTGGAGACGAATACCAAAAGGACGATTGGCAGTCTTACGGGTATTGTACAAATTTTCCCATCATGGCTCAAAAACGAACGGCCACGTTGGATGGTCTGGCAGGGATTTCAGTTTTAAAGTGTACTTTAAAGACAACTGCTTACGTCGAAGCGATAACGGTGGTTCGTTTGCTTCGACGTATAAACTCTGGACAGGAGATGTTCGAAATGCTCCAGTAGCGATACGTAGAGCCTGATGATGGACAGGGTCCAGCCATCGAAGGGCACTGTCTCTGGCTGAAGAATATACTTGGGACCCCATAATCTAATTTGGATCGCACAAGTGCATAGTAAAGCCGTAGAAGGGTGCATCGGTCTGCACCCCAAGATAAAGAGGAAAGCGAGCGGAGCATATTAAGGCCTCTTGTGCACTTTGTGCGGAGTTGACGAATATGATCCAAAAAAGGTCAGTTTTTTATCGAATATGAGTCCCAAGAATTTTGTGTTCGCTGCTACTGGAATAGCATTTTGTCCGAGCCTTAATTCAGGTTCAGGATGAAGATTACGCTTGCGACAAAAGTGTACGCAAACGGGCTTCTCCGGCGAGAACCTGATTTTTTTTTTTTTTTTTTTTTTTTTTGATTTGGTAGTTGTTGGCGCATCGGCTTCTGTGGCCATATTGCACCTCCCAAGGTTTTTGCAGTACTTTGATCCAAGCCCGAGGCGGGAATCGAACCCGCGACCTTTGGGTTGCCGGGCAGGTACTTTACTCACTGTGAGAACCTGAAGCCATTACCAAGTGCCCAGGAATTCAGACTATCAATGGCTTTCTGCAGTTGTCTTTCAATAATCCTCATGTTGCACAACTGACAAAAAATGCTAAAGTCATCAACATAGAGGGCACTGTTTACAGTTGGAGGAAGTTATTCTGTGATGGAATTTATTTTGATGGCAAAAAGCGTGACACTTAATACTGATCCTTGTGGTACTCCCTCCTGTTGGCTAAAGGGGCAAGAGAGTGAGGATCCCACACGAACTTGGAATGATCGATTGGCTAAAAAGTTTTGAATAAAAAAGGGGAGATGCCCTCTAAGGCCTAGGCTATGTAAATCTTCTCCAAGTTGTGTCATACGCTTTTTCCATGTCAAAGAACACCGACACCAAGTGTTCGCGTTTTAGGAAAGCATGCTGGATGGATGCTTCCAATCTAATAAGATGGTCCAAAGTGGACTGGTTCCTTCGGAAGCCGCACTGGATGTTGGAGAGAAGGCCATTTGATTCGAGATACCATATTAAACGAGAATTAACCATTCTCTCCAGGATTTTGCACAGACAGCTAGTCAGAGCAATAGGTGGTGACTTTTGGATCCTTTCCTGGCTTAGGAAAGGCAATAACGATTGCCTTTCGCCAGGAGTCCAGAAACTGCCCTTCAGTAAAGATTCTGTTATACAGAAGGAGCAGACAATCCATAGATTTTGGTGAAAGATGTTTAATCATTTCATAATGGATGCCATCTGGTCCAACGGCACTTGCTTTGGAAAGAGCGAGGGCTCTTTTCAGTCCTGAATAGTGAAATCCCCGTTGTAGGGATATATGCTCTTAGATTTAAAGTTAAGTGCCTGTTTTTCGATTTTATATTTCAGGACCAGGAACTCTGGGGAATACAAAGATGTTGCAGAGATGTTAGAGAATGTTTCCCCAAGAGAATTGGCTATTGCAGTTGGATCTGCAATAGCACATCCATTATAATCTAGGATTGAAGAAGGGTGGGATGTATATTTTCCCCTCATTTTCCGGATTTTATCCCAGACTACCTTAGAGTTGGTAGACTGGTTAATAGCTGATGTAAAACGGATCCACGATTCCTTTTGACTCTGACGGCGGATATATTGTGCTTTGGCTCGTGCACGTTTAAAGGCTATAAGGTTGGTCGTGGTAGGATATCGGCGGAATATCCCCCACGCTTTGTTTTGAGCCTTTTTTGCTGCTGTGCATTGTGAATTCCACCAAGATTTGAGAAATGGTGGAAACCGGGCAGATGTTTTTGGAACAGCATTCGCAGCTGCTGGGACAATATTTTCTGTGATGTACTTAACTGCACCATTGATAGGCTCTTGACTGACTGTGCTAAGATCAAAATTTGCCTGATGTTGGAAGGCAGTCCAGTCAGCCTGATCAATCTTCCACCGTGGTAACCTGAAGGGAAGACATGGTCTCCCACTGTGTAACGAGGTTATCACAGGGAAGTGATCACTTCCGTATGGATTCTCCTCCACTTCCCAAGTGAGTGAAGGGAGTAGAGAAGGGGAGCAGATAGAGAGATCAATGGCAGAAAAAGTACGGGTAGGCATGTGGAAGAAGGTATTTGTTCCAGTATTTAGAAGGGAAAGGTCATTGTCATTTAGCATATGCTCTATGACTCTTCCCCTTCCATTGATATTAGCACTACCCCACAGGGTGTTATGTCCATTAAAATCCCCGAGAAGTAAGAAAGGGGGAGGCAACTGCGTTAGATCATCAAGGTCTTCCTGAGAGATGTCAGTCCCAGGTGGCAAATAGATAGAGCAGACGGTTAATAAAAATCCCACCGTAAGGCAAATTGCAACAGCTTCTATGCTAGTTGTAATTAGCAAGGGCTGCACTGGGGTCTGGTTACCCACAAGGATAGCCACTCCCCCATGTACAGAGCCATCCGCAATTCTATCCTTTCGAAAAAATGTGATGTTGTGCATGGTGGGATCATCATTTGCCTTTAGATATGTCTCCTGCAAGCAAAAGCAAACTGGCTCGTGCTTTTGCAGGAGGGCCTTGATGTCATCAGTATTTCGCCGGAATCCACAACAATTCCATTGTAGGAATTTAGCCATTATTTTGGCTTGGTGGGTCCATCAGGCGGCTTCCGAGGTGCTGAGGGCTTACTTTTATCAGTCTTGGATTTATCTTTTTTGGGGAAGAATGGACGCTGTCCCGTGTCCATTTCTTCCTCCGCAAAGAGTTCCAAGACTGAATCTTCGGGTACCTCCTTCTGCTCGACATCCATCTTTTCTTGGGTACTAGGGGGGGACTTCTCCTTTCTTATTCTTTTCTTTCATAATTACCTTTGTTACTTGTGGAGCATTAGGAGGTACCGATATAGGAATGGCAGCTGATTGGTCCTTCTGTGCAGGTTTTTGAGAACTTAAGAGATAACGTGCGATGGGAGTGAAAGACTCCTTTGGAGGAATGGTCATGTCCATCTGAGTTCCGACGGAACATCTCCCTGCTACCTTCTGGGCGTAGGTAGGTCTGTTGATATTCAGGGGTTTTCACCGATTTCCTTGCCTCCTGGTATGATATGTTTAGCTCTGCCTTCAGCCGTTGAATGTCTTTTCCTTCTTTCCACCTCTGGCATGCTCGTGAGTAGGCCGTGTGTTCTCCCTCACAGTTAATACAGGTGGGTTTTGCGGCTGAACATGCTGTTGTTTCATGGTCCTTTGCACTGCATCGAGTGCATGCAAGGACTCCACGGCAGGCCATTTGAGAATGTCCATACTTCTGGCATTTAAAACACCGTAAAGGGTTCAAAACGTATGGACGCACTGAACAGTTGATGTATCCAGCTTTAATCTCGTCAGGAGGTTTAGGAGAGTTAAAAGTCAGGATAACGCTCCTGGTTTTAACAATTTTTCCATCCCTTCGCGCAGTGATTCTCTTGACGGCAATGACTCCCTGTGGTTTTAATTCGGAGCAGATTTCCTCCTCGGTTACGTCGAGAAGGTACCACTCCGAAATGACACCTCTCGATGAATTGAGTGTTCTGTGTGGTGTCACTGTTATAGGGATTCCTCCGATTGATGTTGTTCGGAGTAGATGTTCAGATTGCCTGTCATTTTTAGTTTCAATTAAAAGGTCTCCAGAACGGAGCCTCTTAACTGATTTGGGTGACCCTGCTAACCCATCTAACCCTTTCTGTATGAAGAAGGGCGACATTTTGTCATTCGGTAAATACACCATTGACAAGGAGATGACAGAGAGTGGTAATCACTGGACACTGCTCTTCATGGACTAATGTTATTAGCGGAGTCCCCCAGGGTTTGGTGTTGGGTCCAAGTTTTCAGATGGTACAAAAAGTTGACAGGGGTGTTAACGATAGCAATGACAGTATGCTACTGCAACAGAATCTAGAAAAGCTGGTCAGATGGAAAAGCTGGTGACATTGACAATCTAGTTATGAAGCATAACTCCACAATATGAGATATGGCTGACGGTGGTGTGCGTTGTTTAATCTAAAAGATATTTCTTGGCTAAATGCTGGAGTTATACTTCATAACTGGGTTGTCATTACTGCAACAACAGGGTACCTTCTCACCCACCAATGAGAAGCCAATAAGCCCCAAAAAAGGCACCTCCATAGCCAGGTGGGAAGCAGCAGCAGTGCACAGCACATGCTTCTTGATTAGACCGGGGTTCGAGCCCATCACCACCAAATTCGGAGGATGCGGAAAAGTCAGGGAATGACCACCGCATATCCCGGAGCAATATGGCCTTAGTTGCTAATGCCCCTAAAAACCAAACAAACAAACAAGCCCCAAAAACTGTGCTGTCTACGTGTTGGTATCTGCTGAGAATAAGTAACATTAGCCTTCTCCATAGGTGAACCGTTACTTATTTGAGATAGGGCAATACCATGGCAACTCGTAAAGGTATTCGCAATATGAGATATAATTAAAACGGTGTATTAAAACTACCTTGGTAGAAGAAATGATGTGTGCATTACCCATGCATAAGTAAACTCATTCATTTTTGATGGTGTTCAGCAGCAGCTGAGGTAACTAACAAATGAGTAGGAATGTTTAAACAGCCAACTGAAGAAACATAGCAAAAACTCATGGAAACCTATGACAGATATAAGTTGGTCTGTAACCAAGTCACAAAGGAGATTAGGCAGGCAAAGGCAGACTACGAAAAATCCTTGGCAAAGGATGCAAAGAAAAACAGAAAAGAGTTCTTTACATACTTGAACTTGAGAAGGAAAGAGATGAATCAGATTGGTCCACTGGATATTGATGGTTCAACAGTTGAGGATCCTGCTCAGGTGGCTAATAATCTAAACGAGTGTTTTGCATCTACATTCACGCATGAGGAGTTATTCAGGAAGGAGAATGATGTAGGTAAAGTAAACATTGGCAATGAGCTGGATGATTTTGTAATAACTGAGAGGAAAGTGGAGGAGAGATTGTTGAGGATAAACATAAAAAAAGGCACCTGGGGTGGATGGGATCTATCCAGTTATATTAAAGGAGGCAGCAAAGGAAGTATGCAAACCCCTAGCCATAATTATGAGAGCTTCTTTGGACTCAGGGGAGGTACCCATAGACTGGAGATGTGCAAATGTAACCCCAATTCACAAAGGAGGATCAAAGGCTGACACAAGTAATTATAGACCTGTTAGTTTAACTTCTGTTCCAGGTAAATTAATGGAGGCACTGGTTAAAGAAGCACTGCAGGATCATCTAGACAAGAATTCCGTTATAGCTCAGACGCAGCATGGTTTTGTTAAGGGCAGGTCTTGCCTGACCAATTTGATTGGATACTATGATGTAGTCACAAAAGAACTGGATGCAGGGAATAACTTTGATATTATATATTTGGATCTTAGAAAGGCTTTTGATACTGTTGCACATGGAAGACTGCTGCACAAATTGGAGCAGTGTGGCATTGGAGGCAAATTGCTGCTATGGATAAGGGGATGGTTGAGTGGCAGAAGACAGAGAGTGGTAATCAATGGACACTGCTCAACGTGGACTAATGTTATTAGTGGAGTTCCTCAAGGTTCAGTGTTGGGTCCATTGTTGTTTTCGGTGTTTATGAATGATATTGATGATGGGATATCAAGTTTAATGTCCAAGTTTGCAGATGATACAAAGGTTGGCAGGGTCGTTAAGGACACTACTGACGCTATGCTGCTGCAACAGGATCTGGAAAGGTTGAACAGATGGGCTGAGAGGTGGCAAATGAAGTTTAACATTGACAAATGTAAAGTACTACATATGGGAAACAGTAACCCCAGAGCAACGTATCAACTCTGCGGTACTACACTGACAGTGGTGGAGAATGAAAAGGACCTGGGGGTAATTGTGCAGGCAGATATGAAGTTCTCTGAGCAGTGCAGACGAGCTGCAAGAGTAGCTCATGGTGTCTTGTCAATGATATACAGGAATTTTTCTAGCAGGGATAAGGAGGTGATTATTCCCTTGTATAAGGCAATGGTTAGGCCACATCTTGAGTACTGTATACAGGTCTGGAGGCCTCATTTCAAGAAGGATGTAGAGCTGCTGGAACGGGTACAGAGAAGGGCAACAAGATTAGTAAATGGAACAAAGGGTTGCTCTTACGAAGAAAGGCTTAAGTTTTGCAAATTGCAGAGTCTGGAGACTAGGCACCGGCGAGGTGATCTGATAGAGGTGTATAAGGCTTTGAATGGTTTGAGCATGCTCAATGCCAATGGGATTCTTCATCTTGCTCAGAATAATCACCTCAGAGGGCATAAATTCAAATTGAGGAAGGACGGATGTCGGATAGATGTGCGGAAATTTGCCTTTGGCCAGCGGGTGGTTGGTTGGTGGAACCGACTTCCATAACTTGTTGTTGAAGTTGATAGCCTAAACAAATTTAAAGCTCAACTGGACAGGTATTTCGAACGAACGGAGGGGTGAAATGGGAGTGGGTTTTTTTTTTTTTTTTTGGCTGATGCTGAATAAGCTTGCTTTCTTGCATCATATGCCTCTACTAATGCTAAATGCTAATGCTAATGTTAACTCTATGGCAAATCAAAGAGTTCATTTTGGTAATGTATAGTTCGCAAGTGGACTGCATAAAATTTAAAAATTAACACTATTTCATAATAGCAAATAAGAGTATGCGAGTATGCAAACAAGTGATTGAGTGACATGTGCAAGTAACAGATGATAAACTGACTGATGCGTGAGAATAAGAAACAATAGACTTATTGGTACATGGGCAAAACAGGCTATAATGTCAGAGGTTTAAATAATTGAATAAAAAAATGATTCCAATCAATCATCACCTAATGGAAGCCAGTATGGTTTCAGTAGTTTACAGATATTTCATAATCACTTTCTCTACAGTCACCAAAATTATTATCACAGGTAATATTAATGACAGTGATAGAGCTAACATAAAATAAAAAAACATTAAAATTTTATTTAAAACATCTGCACTTTAAAAATTATACTATACAAATCAATATTTCATTTTAAATTATCTACTACCATACTGTCTTTATTTTTGGTTATAATTTACAATTGATAGTAACTGAGGAAAACATTACCTTAAAACAGGAGGCTCTATATAAAAGCTGTACAACATGGCCAATACTGGTTTTTGAAGCTTGGGGGAAATGTGGAGCTAACCTCTGAACAACAAACATCACTAAAACTTTTCGGGATAAAGCAGAACCATCTTCAAGTGCCAACAGCACTAACTTTAGTACTTCTTCTTGCATAGCTAAAGTGAGATTTTAAATATTATGAACATCTTTTTATAATTATTATACTGTTTATAATAGGTTGCTTGTGTTTTCATTACTGTGTGTCTTGTAATTTTTCTTATAACATGAACCACTGCTGTTTTAACAAATGTATACACAATGTACTGCCTGCTGTTATAGCAGCTTTTGAAATAACTACTGGAAAAAAATATAAAACTGTTGTTTATAGAATTTATTCAATTTAAAAATTGAATTCAAAACAAAATTTTGTGTATTATTCAAAATAGCTGGGAACTGACTAAAGTACCTCATCTATTGCAACCCACAGCATTCGATGAAATAAAAAATACATGAAATATTAGATGTTGCTACTCTGCCCAGTGATCAGTATTAGGACCTCATCTGAGGCATACCACAAGCTCTAACAATGGTCTAATGAGTTCAGGCATGGCTCCAAAAGATTATTCCAAAAATTTCATGAAAGTGGATTTTAGTATTCCCTTTTTCCTTTAGAGAAAATAATGTCATAATCCTTCAATTTCTTATTGCCAAAATAATTAATATTTTTAGTTCTTACTGTTTTAAGTACATCAATTTAGCGCCACTCCTGATTTAGTACTAACGTCAGTGGCGAACAAATGGTAACGCTAAATCGAGGTTCGATTTAGCATCACCATTTGTTCACCACTGACATTGGTACTATTTAAAGATTACTCAGATAAGGTTAATAATAATAACGAGAAATAAAATTTTGTTCATTAAAATAATTGGCTAGTATACTGAAAAAACATGAGTTATGAATTACAGGATTTTACAGTGTAAATAGAAATATTTAAAATCAATTTTTTTCAAAATACTTATCCAGTTTTGTCTGAATTCTCTTTTTCATCAATTTCACTTAGAGAAATGTCCAGAGCTACAGGACATTTCTCTAAGTGAAATTGATCCTTCTTAAAATGAGGTCTCATTTAAGAAGGATGCACAATGGCTTAAGCATGTACAGAGAAGGGCAACAAGACTGGTGAGGGGAACGAAGGGGTCCTCTTACCAAGAAAAGCTTAAGTTCTGCAAATTGTAGCAGCTGGAGACTAGGCCCCCTGTGTTGTGATCTGATTGACGTTATAAGGCGGTTGAGCACGCTAAATTCTGATGGGATTCTTCCACTTGCTCAGATTACAAACCTGAGGGGGCATAAATTCAAATTGAGGAAAGACAGTTGTAGAATAGATGTGCAGAAATTTGCCTTTAGCCAACAGGTGGTTAATTGCTGGAACAAACTTCCATCAGTCATTGTGGAAGTTGATAGCTTAAATAAATTCTCAAGGAGAAACTGGACAAACGTTTAGAAGAAATGGATGTGTGAAATTGGCTTTTTTTTTTTTTTTTTTTGGCTGACTGATGCTACATATGCTTGCTTTTTTGCATCACATGCCTCCATTATAATTACTACATCCTCTATCTCTTCATCGATGTCAATTATGAAAATCGGAAAGAACAGTGGTCTAAAAACTGATCCTTGGGGGACCCTATTTTTGATATCACACCAATCTGAAGAATATCCATTAATCATAACCCTCTGATTTCTGCCCTGCAGTCACCCTATAATTCACATGTAATTCCAACACATTCCAACTTATACAGTAACCAATCATAAGGGACTGAGCCAAATGCCTCATATAATCAAATTAACTATGTTGAAATTGTTCCCTGCATCCAGTTCATGAGCATCTATTTCAAAATATCTTACCAGGTTAGTTACATGGTTTTCCCTTAACAAAACCATGTTGTGTGTCCTCCTTCAGCAAGACATCTGAACATCCCTAGATTGCACTCAATCATTGCCTCCAAGATTTTCCTGACCACCAAAGTCAGTAATCAGTCTGTAGTTACGGAGTTCTCTCCAATCCAAAGGAATTGCTCCGGATTTGAATGATACCCTCATAATTAACCTCGTTGGCTCAATACACTCTCTTGCCACACTCTGGGTAAAAACAGTCATCTGCTTTTACCCAGTAATTTTCAAAATTACTAATTTCATATATTTCAACGTCACTCACACAGGCTCCCCTCAGCATGAAGGGTCTTTTCTCAGTAAAGACCAATGCAAAGTGCCTTTTCAATTCATCTGCTGGGTTATCTAAGACTTTCCCACACCGAGTACACAAAAGTCTGATCTCATTTGTTTTCTTCTTTGTATTTTTCTCCATTCTTTGCACTTTCACTCACTCACTCACTCACTCACTCACTCACACACACACACACACACACACACACACACACACACACACACACACACACACACACACACACACACACACACACACACACACACACACACACAGTGCTTTCTCATACTTAGGCTTGGCCTCGCTAACCTTATCTGTTGTACAATTACAGATCAATTCATGGCTGTCATAGGCTTCAGAACTTTTTCTCACTCTGTAACTTTCCCATGCTACCTTTTTCTGCTTCATTAATCTGGCCAATTGACTCATCAAGGCTCAGCTGGACAGGTATTTCGAACGAACAGAGGGGTGAAGTGAAGGTGGTTTTTTTTTTTTGGCTGATGCTGAATAAGCTTGCTTTCTTGCATCATATGCCTCTACTAATGCTAATGACGGCATCCTTCTCATGCTAAATTTTCTTAATGATATAAATGCATTCGTGACTTCTGTAATTACTGCTTTGAAGGAATTCCATAATTCTAATGTATTCATCCTCCCAATTAATAGATGGCATGCAGTGCCTTAAATTGTCATGGTCCCCTTTTCTGAAATTAAAATCTGTCTCCTAATCTTTAACCACTGCAACAACATCTTTCTTCATCTTCCAACTAACAACTCCATGATCCCTAACTGCCAATGGTTCCTGTACTTTAAGCCCTGTGACATTATCTGATTCATGAGTAATAATGAGGTCTAGAATATTCTTAACCCTAATATTTTTTTAACAAACTGATACAAATAATGATCATCTAGTTAATTTAGAATTTAATTTCCACTTATTCCATCAATAAAGAGAAGATTAAAATCAACAATAATAAGACATTCACAATTGCTTGCCCATTCCATCTGCACATAGAGAATCTTGTCATACTCTTCTCAATCCTCTAGTGCAGGGATTCCCAAACGTTTTAGACATATGAAGTCCCACATCAGAAAGAAAAAACATTCCGAAGCCTTAATAAAAAAAATACACTAAAAACAGAAACAGACAGTCACTAGCACCAGATCAAATTCACTTCAAGCTTTTAGAATAAAAATTTATTAAAAATATCAGTATTTAAAGAAAAATTTTACTTCTACTTACTTGTTCAAAAATTCCTGTTTGAAAAATTTATATCAGTAAAAGTACAGTGTACTTATTTATTAGCAGCTCGGATGGGTTTGCTTTTGTTCACAAAGTAGCTCAATATTTGGAGTTGTGGTTGTTACTTGCAAATGCAATTCACCTTTAATATTTAGCTTGTTTCTAAATTTGGTCTTTGTAGTTGTATACAGTGAAAATGTTTGCTCACAAAGTTATCTCATTGGAAAATGCATCAAAATTTTCAAAGCTCTGTTACTTATTTCAGGGTATTCCACGGCCATTTGAATCCAAAATTGTGTAATTTCTTCCTGCTGAAATTGTTTTCAGGGTCTAATCAGTTTAAATTTTTATAAGCTGTTCTCTCTCTTTCAAAGGCAAATCACTGGCATTTACAGAGTCAACAAGGGGATTTTGGAACCACAGTAATTTTTTTAAATGAGGAGGAAAGTACTCCTCAATCATCATCATCATCAGTCATTTTATTTTCAATCCACTGCAGGATGAAGGCCTCTCCAGCAACTTTCCAGTTCCTTCTGTTTTGTGCAATGGCCATCCATTTACTACCCACAATCTCATGTATTTCATCTCTCCATCTCCATCATTGTCTTCCAGGTTTCCTTCCAGCTCCTCTTGGGTACCATTCTGTTATTCTCTTCGTCCATCTGTCATCATGTTGTCGAGCTATGTGTCCTGCCAAAAGACCATTTTAGTTCTTTAGTTTTGATAAGAATTTCCTTTACTTGAGTTTTCTGCCTAATCCATGTGTTTCTCTTCTTATCTAACAGTCTGATTTCCAAAATAATTCGTTCCATTCTTCACTGTATAGTTTTTAGTTTCTTTTCCATTCTTTTGGAGAGTGCCCAAGTTTCAATTCCATATGTCATGGTGAAAAGTATACATTATTTTACGTTTCAGACATATTGAGATATTGCTCCTTAGTATGTAACTATATTTCCTGAATACTATCCATCCAAAATTTATTCTTCTCTTGACTTCCAGCCATTTATCATTATTACAGCTAATGACTTGTCCCAGATAAGTATATGACTCCACCTTTTCAATTACTGCTCCTTCAATTATTATATCCCTTTCTGTGGTATACTGTTCATCATTACTTTTGTTTTAGCCATATTCATCTTTAGTCCAAAATCCTTACTAACTTTGCATAACTGATTAAAATTTTCATTTAATTCTTTGGAATCGTGGCTTATGACCACAATGTCATCTGCAAATCGTAAATGGTTTAAGTACTCGCCATTCACATTGACTCCTTTCTGCAAAAAGTCTAATCTTCTGAAAGCTTCCTCAGGAACAGCAGTAAACAAGTTCGGAGATATTGTGTCTCCTTGTCAAACTGATTTCTCAATTTTAAATTTGCTACTGTCTTTGTCTAGTCTAATAAAGGAGGTAGCTTTCTCATATATTTTCTTCAAAATCATAATATATGGGATATCTATGCCTTTAGCATTAGTAGAGGCATTTGATGCAAGAAAGCAAGCTTATTCAGCATCAGCCAAAACAAAAAAAAAAACCACTTCCACTTCACCCCTCTGTTCGTTCGAAATACCTGTCCAGCTGAGCCTTAAACTTATTTAGGCTATGAACTTCCACGACAAGAGATGGAAGTCTGTTCCACCAACCAACCACCTGTTGGCTAAAGGCGAATTTCCGCACGTCTATCCTACATCTGTCTTTCCTCAATTTGAATTTATGCCCTCTCAGATGATTATTCTAAGCAAGAGTAAGAATCCCATCAGCACTGAGCATGCTCAAACCATTCAAGACTTTATACACCTCTATCAGATCACCTCGCTAGTGCCTAGTCTCCAGACACTGTAATTTGCAAAACTTAAGCCTTTCTTCGTAAGAGGGCCCCTTTGTTCCATTCACTAATCTTGTTGCCCTTCTCTCTACTCGTTCCAGCAGCTCTACATCCTTCTTGAAATCAGGCCTCCAGACCTGTATACAGTACTCTAGGTGTGGCCTGACCATTGCCTTATACAAGGCAATAATCACCTCCTTATCCCTGCTAGAAAAATTCCTATATATCTTTGACAATACACCATGAGCTATTCTTGCAGCCCATCTGCACTGCTCAGAGAACTTCATATCTGCCTGCACAAACACCACCAGGTCGCTTTCACTCTCTAACACTGTCCATGTAGTACCACAGAGTTCATACGTTGCTCTGGGGTTGCTGTTTCCCATATATAGTACTTTACATTTGTCAACGTTAAACTTCATTTGCCACCTCTCAGCCCATCTGCTCAACCTTTCCAGATCCTGTTGCAGCAGGATAGAGTCAGTAGTGTCCTTGACAACCGTGCCAACCTTCATATCGTCTGCCAACTCGGACATTAAGCTTGATATACCATCATCAATATCATTTATAAATACAGAAAACAATAATGGACCAAACACTGAACCCTGAGGGACTCCACTAATAAGCAGTACTTCTTCCCCTCAACCACCCCTTTATCCATAGCAGCAATTTGCGTCCAATACCACACTGCTCCAATTTGTGCAGCAGTCTTCCATGTGCAACAGTATCAAAAGCCTTTCTAAGATCCAAGTATATAATATCAAAGTTATTCCCTGCATCCAGTTCTTTTGTGACTACATCATAGTATCCAATCAAATTGGCCAGGCAAGACTTCCCCTTAACAAAACCATGCTGTGTCCGAGCTATAACTGAAGTCTTGTCTAAATGATCCTGCAGTGCTTCTTTAACCAGTGCCTCCATTAATTTTCCGGGAACAGAAGTTAAACTCATAGGTCTATAATTACTTGTGTCAGCCTTTGATCCTCCTTTGTGAATTGGAGTCACATTTGCACTTCTCCAGTCTGTGCGTATCTCCCCTGAGTCCAAGGAAGCTCTCATAATTATGGCTAAGGGTTTGCTTACTTCCTTTGCTGCCTCCTTTAATATAACTGGATAGATCCCATCCACCCCAGGTGCCTTTCTTGTGTTTATCTTCAACAATTTCTCCTCCACTTTACTCTCAGTTATTACAAGATTCTCTAGTTTATTGCCAGAGTTGAATACACCTCTGGCATTCCCCTCGCTGAATAACTCCTCATGTGTGAATGTTGATGCAAAATATTCATTTATTTTGTTAGCGACCTGAGCAAGATCCTCAACAGTTGACCCATCGATATCAAGTGGACCAATCTGATTCATCTCCTTCCTTCTAGAGTTTACATAAATAAAGAACTCTTTGCTGTTTTTCTTTGCATCCCTTGCCAAAGATTTCTCTTAATCTGCCTTCGCCTGCCTAACCTCCTTTGTAACATGATTATACATCAACTTGTATCTATCATAGGCTTCTGTGTCATGTGTTAATTTGTATATATCCCATGCATTTTTCTTCTCTGCCATATGTCTCATTAGTTCATCTGACATCCACTTAGGCCTAAACCCTGAACAATATTTCTCAGTTGGCATGTAAAGCCTAGTAGCTTCCAAGATAAGTTCTTTGAATGCTTCCCATTTTGGATTTGCTGTTGGTAACATCATCAGTTGGTCCCACTGTATAGAATTTAAATACTGTCTCAGTCCATCGTAGTCGCCTTTGCAAAAGCAATAACCCTTCCCTTTACCCCTAATGGTAGTTACCTCTTTGAGTAAATCCCACTTCAGCACACTATGATCACGTCCACCTAGTGGTTCCTTTATCTGCAGATTCTTAACACATGAAGAATCACTACTGATAATTAAATCAGGAGTATTACTCCCTCTAGTTGCCTCCCGAACATGCTGATGTAGAAAACAATCATCCAATAAATCCACAAAAGCCTTGCTAGTGTGTGAGTGACAATATCTGCCTTTGATGTTTTGAGCAATACCTCAAACTCATCAAATTTATTTATTAAACTCCTAGCATTGGTGTACATGCAAGTATACATGCATCTGTTTCTATTCTTAGCTACCCTAACACAACCTGTGCGTTTACTTGTACCGCAATGACTCCCAGTAGTCTTTGAAATATCCTGCATCTTGTTTTTCAGGCTTCTGTTCATTCCAATAGAAGCAGTGCAAGAATCTCTTTCACCTCTGCCAGTGGCTACTGTTAATCTATTAGTCTGTCTCCCCCCCAAGCTAGCAGTTTTCCGACCCACCTAACACTGCCTCGATAGCATCAGCAAATATTCTTGCACCCTTTCTATTTAAGTGTATCCCATCCCCGTAGAAGCAATCTCTCCTGTTAACAAGTACAGTCCAGGCTGAAAAAAATTCTACCCCTTGAGCCTTGCACAATCTTTCCAGGGCCGATTTTATCGACAAGGCTCTCATCATATACTCCCTCCTATCGTGTCTGGGCAGAATTGCAGACACTTTCAAATTCAACCCTAATTAATGGCTTTTTTTCAACATCGGTCTTATCTTTCTAGTGCCCGAAACATTGCCTTATGCTGTGTGGAGTCAAATACCTTTTCATAATCCACAAATGCCAGGCATAATGGTGTTTTATATTCATTTGCTTTCAACATTAGCTGTGATATTACATGAAGGTGACCACAGTTGAGAATCCTGTCCTAAAGCCAACTTGCTCTTTCAGTTGATTCTCATCAAGTATTCTTTCTAATCTGTTAGTAATGACCCTTGTGAACAACTTGTTGATGTGGGATAACAAGCTAATTGGTCTATAATTTCCAATTTCTGATTTATCTCCTTTCTTATGCAGCAAAACTATGATTGCATTAGTACACTCCTTAGGCATTACACCTCTTCTATTGCATTTTGTGAAGAGTCTTGCCAGTTTTTGTGCCATGTCTCTTCCTCCCAATTTTAACAACTCTACAGTAGCTTCATCTTCCCCTGGGGATTTCTGATTCTTCATTTTCTTCAATGCATGTTCTACCTCATGAAGGATATTGGGTAAGTCGTATGTATTACTAATTTGCGATCCATCTTCCCCACTGCTGGCATCATTCCCTCGCTCCTTGTATAATTCTCTATAGTAGTCTTCTACTATTTGAATTATGCCTTCTCTGCTATTTATAAGTACACCATTGCTATTCTTCAGTTTAAGTATCATTTGTCTTTCTGTATTACTTGTTCTACTTTTCTTGCGTTAAATCTTCTTATGTCCTCTCTGAGTCTCTTTCAAATGTCTTTGCATAACTCGGTATACTCAAATTTCTCTTGAATACACAATTTTGTCCTCAATTGTGTACAACTCCCCAATAGTTGTACACAAATCAGATATGTGCTGCAAGACTAAAACTTTTGCATCTTCACTTAAGGAAATTTCATTCATAAGTAAAAAACCACCGAGATTTTCCAAGCAATCAAGTCCTTCCCTAAGTATACATTCACCCCAAAGTTTTAGCTTACATTGAAGTGCTTCCATTTTACTCTGAACTTTGAAGTACGTTACCTTGGTCCCTACATTGTAGCATTCACTTCATTTATATAGGCAAATAAGTCAGAAAGATAAGCCACTTTCTGTATCCAGCATTTGTTTCTTAATTTGTAAGCAAGTTCAAAATGGCATTCAGATAAAAAGAAACCTATCTCCTCATGCAGTTTGTAAAACCGAGCAAGCACTTTTCCTCAAGAAATCCATTGGACTTCAGTATGAAGCAGCAAATTTTTATACAAACTTCCCATATCCTCACAGAGTAAACTGAAGATTTTTGCATTGTGCATTCTTGATTTTATAAAATTAACTATTTTCATGACATCACCCATTAACTCTTTTTAAGTCTTCTGGCATTCATTTCAATGCAAGTGCATGACGATGAAGACAGCATTGGATACTCTCGATTTCCGGGTTTTTTTTTTTTTATGCATGCCACTGCGTCTGAAATTTTTCTAATCATAGCTGCAGCCCCCATCAGTGCAAATAATTGAGCAAAGCTGCCTTTGGATCCCATGTTTTTCCATAAACAAATCGATCAGTTTAAATATTTCTTCGCCTGTTGTTTGAGTAGGCAAAAACTTGCAAATTAGTATGTCATCTTCAAACTAGCTTTGTGAATATTGCGAAAAAACAAAAGCAACATCTGTTGACACCTGCAATGCCTGTTGATTCGTCTATCTGAAGTGAAAAGGTTGGACTAGCTATTACTCGTCTTATTAACTCCGTTAAGCAATTTGCTGACATATTCTTGATTCTTCAAGAAACTGAGTTATCAGAAAGGGGCACAGAGTTAATGTTTTTATGAAATTTCTCATCAATTGTGCACTCTACCAAATCTTCTGCAATTGTATGAGCTTCACCTGCCCTTGCAATATGGTAACTAACACGATATGAAGCAATAAGAACACTTTTGTCATCCTGATGGACAAACAAATGAAATGTTGCATTCCTTGCATTTAATTGCAAACACTTTCTTTTGAAATACTCAGAAGTTCAATTTTTTAATTGGGAGTGTTTGGTTTCTAGATGCTGTTTTAACTTTGCTGGATGCAAACTACTGTTACTCAACACAGTTTCACATTCGACACACAACCCACTAGGTCCAATTTCATTACCTGTCCATGTAAAACCATATTCAATAAAACTTTCATCATATTTTCTTTTCCTTCTTGTTTCGGTACTTCTTGCATCATCCTGTGTTGGAGCGCTTGCACACTACAATAACGCCGATGAATTCGTATTAAACCTAGGGAGATTT
Organism: Mastigoproctus giganteus; assembly: GCF_048544385.1. Classification (NCBI taxonomy): domain Eukaryota; kingdom Metazoa; phylum Arthropoda; class Arachnida; order Uropygi; family Thelyphonidae; genus Mastigoproctus; species Mastigoproctus giganteus. Next base: position 126,581,670 of record NC_143576.1, on the reverse strand, counting down.
TTATTCGTATCAGATTTGGCATTAGCATTAGTAGAGGCATACGATGCAAGAAAGCAAGCTTATGCAGCATCAGCCAAAAAAAGCGCCACCCATTTAATCCCTGCATTCGATCCAAATGCCTGTCCAGCTCAGCCTTAAATTTATTTAGGCTATTAGCTTCCACAACAAAAAATGGAAGCCTGTTCCACCAATCAACTACGAGCTGGCTAAAGACAAATTTCCGCACATATATACTACAACTATCTTTCCTCAATTTGAAACTGTGGCCCCCTCAGGTTCTTAGTCTGAGCAAGACGAAAAATCCCATCAGCATTCAGCTTGCTCAACCCATTCAAGGCCTTATACAACTCAATCAGATCACCTCGCAGGTGCCTACTCTCCAGGCGCTGCAATTTGCAAAACTTAAACCTTTCTTGGTAAAAGCACACCTTTGTTCCCCTCACCAATCTTGTTGCCCTTCTTTGTACTCGTTCTAGCAACTCTACATCCTTTCTAAAATGAGGCCTCCAGATCTGTACACAGTACTGTAGGTGTGACCTGACCATTCCCTTGTATAACAGGATTATCATCTCCCTGTTCCTGCTAGCAAAATTCCTATTTATCATTGACAAGACTCCATGACCTGCCATGGCAGCCTGTCTGCACTCCTCAATGAACTACATATTTGGCTGCATAATTACCCCCAGGTCTTTTTCACTTTCCACTTTCCTCAGTGTAGTACCACCCAGCTGGTACGTTTCTCTTTGGTGATTGCTACCCATATGCAGTACTTTCATTTGTTAATGTTAAACTTCAGCTGCCACGTCTCAGCCCATTTTTCCAACTTATCTAGATCCAGTTCGAGTAGCATACTGTCATTACTGTTGTTAACAACCCTGCCAACCTTTGTATCATCTGCAAACTTGGACATTAAACCTGATATACCTTCATCAATCTCATTGATAAATATGCAAAACAACAATGGGCCTAACACCGAACCCTGGGGAACTCTACTAATAACATTTGTCCACGAAGAGCAATGTCCATTGATTATCACTCTCTGTTGTCTCCCATTCAACCATCCCTTTATCTATTGTAGCAGCTTACCATTGATGCCATACCTCTCCAATTTGTACAGCAGTCTTCCATGTGCAACAGTATCAAAAGCTTTCCTGAAATCCAAGTATATGATATCAAAATTATTTTTGGCATTCAGTTCCTTTGTGACCACATCATAGTAACCAATCAAATTTGTCAGACAAGACCTCCCTTTGACAAACCCATGCTGTGTCTTAACTATTACTGCAGTTTGTTATTTGGTTTTTAGGAGCATTAGCAATTAAAGCCATATTGCTCCGGGAATATGCGGGGGTCATTACCCGACTTTTCCGCATCCTCCGAATTTGGTGGTTACTGGCTCGAACCCTGGTCTAATCAAGAAGCATGTGCTACGCACAGCTGCTCCTTCCCACCTGGCTACAGAGGCACTCCTACTATTACCGCAGTCTTGTCTTAACTATTACTGCAGTCTTGTATAGATGATCCTGCAATGCTTCTTTAACCAGTGATTCCATTATTTTCCCTGGAACACAAGTTAAACTAACACGTCTGTAGTTACTTGTGTCACCTTTTGAACCTCCTTTGTGAATTGGTGATACATTTGCACACCTCCAGTCCATGGGGACCTCCCCTGATTCCAAGGAAGATCTCATAATTATGGCTAAGGGTTTGCTTACTTCCTTTGCTGCCTCCTTTAATATAACTGGATAGATCTGTCCACCCCAGGGGCCTTCCTTATGTTTAACTTCAACCATTTCTCCTCCACTTTGCTCTCAGTTATTACAAAATCACTTAGCTCCCTGTTAGCATTTGATAAACTTCTGGCACTCCCCTCATCGAATAACTCCTTGTGTGAATGTAGATGCAAAATACTCATTCAATTTATCAGCTACCTGAGCATGATCATCAATAGTCAACCCATCTATGTTAAGTGGCCCAATATGATTCATTCCTTTCCTTCTAGAGTTTACATAAGTAAAGAACTCCTTGCTGTTTTTCTTTGCATCGTTTGTCAAAGATTTCTCATAATCTGCCTCCGCCTGCCCAACCTTCTTTGTGACTTGATTACAGACTAGTTTATACCTGCCATAGGCTTCTGTGTCGCCTGATACTTTATATGCATCCCATACATTCTTCTTCTCTGCCACTAGCCTCATTAATTCATCTGACATCCATTTAGGCATAAACATTGAACAGTACTTCTTAGTTCGAATGAAAAGCCTAGTAGCCTCCAAATTTAAGTCCCTGAATGCTTTCCATTTAGAATTCACTGTTAGTAACATCATCAGTTTATCCCGCTGTACAGAATTTAAAAACTGTCTGAGACCTCTGTAGTCACCTTTATGAAAGCAAAAAACCTTCCTTTTAGCCTTGATGGTAGTTACATCTTTAAATAATTCCTACATCAGTACACTGTGATCACTGTCGCCCAGTGGTTCCTTTATCTGCAGATTCTTAATGCAGGAAGAATCACTATTGACAATCAACTGAAGAGTATTACTCCCTCTGGTTGCCTCTCGGACATTTTGCTGTAAAAAACAGTCATCCAATAAATCCACAAAAGTCTTCTTAGTGTGCGAGTGACCAACCCACAAGTTCCAGTCAATATCTGGAAAGTTAAAATCTCCCATTATAAGAAATTCTGATTTACTGGCCCACTCTATTTCTCTGCAAAATTGCTCATTATACTCATCAGATTCATTAGGCCTATAACACACACCTACCCTCATTTTTCCTTTCCCAGTGCTTATTTCACACCAAACAGACTCAACACAGCATTGTCTACCAGCATCAATTGGATGCATTTCCTTAGATTTTGTGTGTTTCTTGTTGTTGTTGTTTGTTATTTGGTTTTTAAGGGCATTAGCAACTAAGGCCATATTGCTCTGGGGATATGCGGTGGTCATTCCTGACCTTTCTGCATCCTCCATATTTGGTGGTCACGGGCTCGAACCCCAGTCTAATCCAGAAGTGTGTGTGCTACGCACTGCTGCTCCTGCCCACCTGGCTATGGAGGCGCATATGTGTTTCTTAACTAACAGCATAACCCCTCCTCCCTTCCTATACACATTGTACTCCCCAAATTCCAGCTCTGCACTGCCTATATCTGTGTGACACCACGTCTCTGATATCGCAACAATATCTGCCTTTGATGTCTTGACTAGCACTTCAAGCTCATCAAATTTATTAACTAATTAACTATACTCCTAGCATTGGTGTATGCAAGTATACATGCACCTGTTCCTTCTCTTAGCCACCCTAACACAGCCGATATATTTACTTGTTCCACTATGCTCCCAGCAGTCCTGGAAATCTCCATTACCTTGCTTTCCAGTCTCCTACCCATTCTAATAGAAGCAGTGCAAGAATCACTTTTGCCTCTGCCTCTGCGGCCACTGTTAACCTTTTAGTTTGTGTATCCCCCACCATGCTAGCAGTTTTCCGACCCAACTAACACTGCCTCGATAGCATCAGCAAATATTCTTGCACCTTTTCCATTTAAGTGTATCCCATCCCTGTAGAAGCAGTCTCACCTGTCAACAAGCACAGACCAGGCTGAAAAAAATTCTACCCCCTTGAGCCTTGCACAATCTCTCCAGGGCCGAATTGATTGATAAGGTTCTCTTCGTATACTCCTTCCAATCGTGTCTGGGCAGAATTGTAGACATTTTCACATTCAACCCTAATTCGCGACTTTCTTCCAACATTGACCTGTACTTTTTGAGTAAATCTGCGGATCTCTTACTCTTAATGTCATTAGTTTCAATGTGTACAGCAATATCACCTTTTGTGTTCTGAAAATATGATATCTGCTCTACAACATCATCAACTTTTGCCCCTGGCAGACATACCCTGGTCCTGTTCCACCTATTCTTCTTACATAGTATATTCCCCATCTCCCTGACAATAGAGTCACCAACAATATTGATAATATTGTTGTTGACTCTATTGTTGACAATAACTAGTTCCTTTTGGACCAGCACATTCTAACTTGGAGATTAACTCTGTGTTGCCTGATGTACAGGAGTGAGCTCTGTCGTTGAGCTGAGCAGCTGAGAGCCTGATGGGCCCTTCATATTAATTTCTTCAAGGGAATTTACCTTACACCTCAAGCTCTCATAGATGCTCATCAGAACGCTGAGTTAGCACCTAATTTCTTGACATTCCAGACACCTAGCACACACGAAGGCATCCTCCTTGGCTAGATCATGTCCTGTTTTAGAAAGGTCGGCAAACATTTCACATTTCGCACATTTTTTAAGACTGTAATGCTTTGGAGAATCGCCCCCTTCATTTCTCCTCCGAGCCACAGCACACTCGCTAGTCTGTGATTTTTGCTTCACAGCTCTAGTCTGGGTCATGATTTCCATTTAAATACAATTTAATTAACAATGAAATTTAATAAGATTAATATTATTTTTGATTAATTGATAATACTATAATAAGCTAACAGATTTCTAATACAGTGCTTCGTATTACGCTATCTAGTTTTACTTTATACCTTCGCTATCAGTTCGAGATATATATATCCGTTAAGCTATTTCTTATCGACTACAATATGGTGGCTAGTTCAACAATATTGGCGCCAAAACCGGGAGTCATAACTTCCAAAAATTGCTGGTTAAATTCAAAATAAGAAGCTAATGAATGCTACTAAACCTATTTAATATCTCCGGAAAACACAATGTACTATGTTAAATAACGAAGAATGCGTTAAAAATTAAAAAATACCTATCCCTTTACAGCAGCCAAAAATCCACCATCCTAATTTATTACTGATATTCAGCCACTTATCCATTATAAGGGTGACAACTAATTATTACTTTGTCTAAAAACTTTTCTTATATCTTGGGCACTTCAAAAGTATTTTCATGGACACCAGAGAACATGTGACCAATATATTTATATGAAAATTAGCAATAAATACACTAGTAAGCCTTTATTTTAATATAAAAAAGTATGAAATCCTTGAAAAATGAGGTCCAAGGTCACATGTACCAAGCACATGCATGCTCTTTACATATATAACATGCACATTGACAGTCCAAGGTCACTCAGAAAAGGTCAAATTTAATTTTTACTTTTATGTACAGCATATTCTGATTCGATTTTATAGTTTTAGAAAAAAATATTAACATTCTAAAATTTCCTCATGGAGTCCCAGATAACTATGGCAGAGCCCAAGGGCTCTGTCATACATTAGAGCATAGTTTTTCAAACTATACTCTAATGTATATAGATTACTCCCATTTTCATTATACCCTTACTTCTAACTAACTCGCACCACACAAATTCTATGCCGGAAGGCATAAATTTTGACCCAGCAAAAACTCTTTTCATGTTCAGACTGCTTTTGAGAAGAAATATGACCCCGCCCCCCACCACCCCTTCTGTCTTCGCTATCTTTCGTAAATACATTATACATACCATAGCAGAGCTCATCATCTCCAATTTTTGGGTGGCACCACATTTCTGTTAGCCTTATTATGTTAACATTAGTTGTCCTAACTGTGAGTTCAAATTCACCATTTTACTGACAACACTCCTGTTAAGAGTAAGTATTCTCTGAAACGCCCTTTAATTCAGGCTTGTTTCTCTGACTTTATCTTCCTGCTCATCTGAAACATTCCCATCTTCAGAACACCTTGTCACCTTATCAACATTGGCTTTTGCACCAATAAACAAGAATCTTTGAGAAGTGTGTGCATGTGTGTGTGTGTGCGCGTGCGCGCACATGTGCGTGCATTACTTTGATCAATATCATCAGATACATGTGTCTATATTACCCTTGTCCTCCACTAACTAGCAGTCTTCCTGAACCCTTATTGTATCCTCAATGATACTAGTATACACCCTTCTACTACCTTTGTTCAAATTAATACCATCTCTACAAAATAGATTCCTTCTACCTACAAGTGCAGGCCATGCTCATAAAAATTTTCCCCAGAACCTTGCAAAGTCCCTCAAGTCTTAAGTTAATCCATAGGGCTTTCAGCATATAATCCTTCCTATCATGTCTGGACACATACACATTCTGACCTAATTCGCAGTTTTTTCAGCATGCTCTATATTTATATAACAAATCATCAGGCCATGATTTGTTTAATATCGTTCCCCCACACAAATAATAATAATTTCTTTACTTCCCCTTAAAATTTAACAATCTGTTGGTAACATCATCAATTGTTGTTTGGACAAACACACTCTGGTTCTGGTCCACCTATCTTTATTATAAAAAATGTTACCCATTTCCCAGACAACAGAGTTTCTGTTACCCAATAAAACTAAATCTCCTTCAACAAGAGCAGTACGCACTTGACTATTCTGTTCTGGGACAAAATCGGGGATGCATCACTTGGCAGGTCACGAGATACTTGAGTCCCTGACGAGCTCCCAGTTACATTTTTTCCTAGGGCAAGCACCTGTTTCTTCAGTGACTCAAATTCTTCTAGTATTGCATTAAGTTTTAAGCTGAGGTTGGTCCTTAGATTGAGTGCAAAGACTGGTTGGTTGGTTGGTTAGTTGGGGATTTTTTTGCCGCATCAACATCTATGGCCACAGTGCACCAGGGTGCAAAGAAAAGAATCATCAGTTGAGCTTGGTTTGTCTACTAAGACTGACCTTAGAATACAAGCTACAAGCTATATAAGTAACAAATCATGACACTGGAAATGCCCAGAAGCATTTCCACCTGGGTCATAGTGTGCTTGGATGATGCACTGAAAAGTGGATCTTGTAAAAACCATAACTTAGGTAAAATTTGAACATAAGAAAGATTATAAAATTTTAATTTCAATATATTACTGAATTTAAATTAACAAAGTATTGCAGAAATTAATTTCAAAAAATTACAGAAATTAAATTTACACAAAAATTTTGTTTACCAGACACTTGATTTTAATTCATTTTAGTTAAGCCATTGGAGCCAACTTAAAACTCATCTGATCACTTCAACTGCCTACAACAGACCGGGTGATAAAACCGATCTAATTTAGTCATCAGTCGTCATCGTGTCTAGGAACAGTCCTTTAATGAAAACAACAGTGTATGCATGGAAATAAAAAAACAAATAAAGCAGGAAGTGTAGGAAGCCAGATAAACAAATTCATTTGGAGTAAAAGAGAAATTAGCTGAATTAACATAGTTTTTCTGCCTATTTTTTATTTTTGTGGATCTGAGGGCTAAGTAAGAAATAAAGGAATTGATCAATAATTAGAATCTACAGAAATTAGAGTTTTATGAAAAATAAATGGAAAGAACAGGTGAAAATATCTTGGAGTAACTAATATCCAATCAAAAAAGTAAGTTAAGTGAACTTAAGATGTATAAGCATATATAAAAAATGGAATAAGGAAGATTAGCTAAAGAGATAATGGGGGGAAAAAAATTAACACTATAATGCAGAGGAGCAGGTGAATCAATATCATCATGCTATTGATTCACCTGCTCCTAAGACCTAACAAGAAATTGAACAAAATGGAGGAAAATAATAAATGGAATGCTGATAGTCCAAAAGGATTAATCTGTTCTACCTACCTTCATGACTTTTACAGTCACCAGGTATAACAGATTTGGATGATGATGACTGAAGGTTTTTCATGTCCCCTTTAAGTGAACTAAATGTACAATTGAAACAGAAACACAAATGTTCTCTTTATTAAATTAAACACCTTCAAGCTAGCATGGCGGAATCAATGAACTGTCTTCACTCACTTGGTTCATTAGAGTTCATAATGCAGTTATTAATCTAGAAATAATAGTGCACAAATGAATCTGCCTGAGAAAAGAATGAAATGAAATTTTTAAAAATTCTTCCTGAGAAAGTAAGAAGAGTATTGCTTTATACAATGGAAGTTATTTCATTATAAAAAGCAATGGTTAGGCTATATCTTGAATATTGCATATAGGCTGGGAAATCCCATTTTAAAAAAGATGTGAATCTGCTGGAAAGGTACAAAGAGCAATAATCTGGGTTAAAGCACAAAGGAGTCTTCTTATCAAGATAGATTTTTTTTTTTTTTTTTTTTTTGGTAGTTATTGGCGCATCGGCTTCTGTGGCCATAGTGCACCTACCAAGGTTTTTTGCAGTACTTTGATCCAAGCCCGAGGCGGGATTCGAACCCGCGACCTTTGGGTTGCCAGGCAGGCGCTTTACCCACCCGGCTAGCCCGGTCGGCTATCAAGATAGATGGGTTCTGTAATGTAGTGTTTGGAAGTAAGCCATTTGAGGATGGCTTGATCGATTTAAGGCTTTAAAGAGGTTAAGTAAACTAAATGCTGAGTGCAACTTTACAATTAACTATGTGGCTGACTTATACAACAGGGGGGATAATAATTTAAATTGAGAGGGGATATGGGTATTACCTGTCTGACAAGCAAGTGATTGTTGGAAATAAACTCCTGCCTCTTGTGAAGGTTGGAAATTAATCCCAGTTTAGAAAGGATTTAAACAAATTTGATGGAAGAAACTTTACCACCCCTTAAAAGAGACTTGCCTTGATGTGGGGAGGGAGTTTATGTGCTTCAATGATACAAAGAATGGTAATTTAATTACCAGCTGGGTCTCCCAAGCTGGAAAGGACTGAGTTGAGGAGCCAGATAATGGGTCTCTCCTGATGATTTTTTTTTTTTTTTTTTTTTTTTTTTTTGGTAGTTGTTGGCGCATCGGCTTCTGTGGCCATAATGCACCTCCCAAGGTTTTTGCAGTACTTTGATCCAAGCCCGAGGCGGGATTCAAACCCACGACCTTTGGGTTGCCAGGCAGGCACTTTACCCACCGGCTAGCCCGGTCGGCCTCCTGATGATGGGCAGTAGCATCATCAGTAACTATTGGTGGCAAGGATCAGTTGAGATCTGTTTGGCAGCATTGTATGAATGCAAGCATGGTCACTCTGACCACTGACAGTATTACTGTGGTGTGAAAAGGAACAGGAAGCATCACACTATTTTCCCCAGGACATCATCTAGCCATGACGGACAAAAACACAGTTTTGGCCCTCAGCCCATGGCAACCTTTGAATGGGAAGAGGGTGCTAAGAATCTCCACTGTTCATCACTTAGAATTGGGACCTTGAACGTGAGAAGCCTATATGAAGCAGGAAAACATGATAATTTAACTCAAGAAATGAACAGACTGAAAATATATATATTCTTGGTGTTAGTGAGGTCAGATGGTTAGGCAATGGTAAATGTGCTACAGAAAATGGTATGTTTTATTACACGGGCACTGATGACCAAAATCATAGAAGTGGAGCTGGATTTTTGGAGTATGATGATGATTCAAATATCAACTAAACTTTACAACTTAAATATAATTCAGATACATGCACCAACAGCCAACAAATGTGAAGAGGGGATCGAGGCATTTTATGAACAAACTGAGTTGATGTTACAATTATCCAAGAAAGAAGAACACATTAATTATGGGTGATTATAATGCCAAAGTTGGTGCTGATGAATGTAGAGGGATTGTGGGAAAGTTTGGGCTAGGCAGGAGGAATGATTTGAATTAGTAATAATAAATACCTTTTTCGAGCTGCCCCCATGCAGACTATATACATGGAAATCTCCAAGTTATGGAGAAAACAATATTGTGAGAAATCAAATTGATTGTCATCATCAACCATCACTTTAAAAATTGTGTGAAGCTTGTAAGAACATATCCAAGTGCTGATATAGGTTCTGATCATAATCCATTAATTAGTGAACTGAAAGCGAAGTTAAAACTTATTAAAAAAGGGGGTAAGCAACAGATTGACCTTCAAAAGTTAGAGAACAAAGATATTAAAAAGAAAATCTAAGATGCCTTGGAGAACGAACTGAATTATATCCTCCCAGAGAATATAAATGACAGATGGAGTTAAATTAAAGAGACTGTACTTAAAGTGGCAGATAATCATCTGAAAAGTGAACCTCAAAAAGCAAAACAGAAGTGGATGACGAGTGATATACTGGAACTAATGGAAAAGAGAAGACAGAACAAAAACAACCCAGCAGAATACAAAAAAATAAGAACGGAAATCAGGAAGAAAATAAAAGAAGCAAAGGAAAACTGGATGAGGTGCAAATGTGAAGAAATTGAGAAATTGAAATCCCTACATGACCAATTCAACAATTCAAAAGTCTTGAAGGAGGCACTAGGACTACACTTCAGAACTGGTAATGGAATTCTAAAAAATAAGAATGGATTGATTGCAGTTTCAGTTGAAGAAAGACTTGAATGCTAGCAAGAATATATCAGAGAATTATTTAATGATAACAGAAATGAAAAGTTCGACAGAGTGGAAAATGTGGAAGGAACGAGTATCATGGAGGAAGAAGTGATCTTAGTGATTAATTATGCTAAAACCATAAAGACAAGTGGTCCTGATGAAATTCTGACAGAACTTTTAAAGGTAATTAAAGTGGATGTGTTGGTTGATCTGCTCAAAAAGGTTTATGACACTGGAGAAATGCCCAGAGAATGGCTGAGATCGTCATTTATACCCATTCCCAAATGTGTGAATACAAATAGATGTTCTCAATTTAGAAGAATTAATTTGATGAGCCATGCACTGAAGATACTTCTAAGGATTATACACAATCGAAATACTTAGTGATTCTCCATATGGCTTCAGGCGAAGACTGGGTACTAGGGAAGCTCTGATTGCAGTTCAGTCGAACTCTAGTAGAAAGATTTAGAGATGTGAACCAAGAGGTATACATCTGCTTCTTGGATTATGAGAAAGCCTTTGATCGTGTAAGACATGACAAAATGTTCAAAATTCTAGAAGATTAGAATTGATGGCAAAGACATCAGAATACTTGTGAATTTTTTATTGGGGACAATCAGCAAAAGTATACATAGAAGGAGAAAAGTCAGAAGAGGTAGAAATTAAAAGAGGAGTTCATCAAGGTTGTACTCCATCACCTATACTGTTCAACGTGTATGCTGAAGAAATTTTTAAAGAAGCTACGGAGGGATGTACAGAAGGGATAAAGATTAATGGCAATACTGTGCACATGATCAGATATGCAGATGATGCTATTTTGCTAGCCACTTCTGAGATTGATTTACAATCATTAGTGGATAGAATAAATAGAATAAGAGAAAATTTTGGTCTGAAGTTAAACATCAAGAAAACAAAATTCATGGGATCAGTGGTAAGAAAAATTACAATCAATAATGAAGAAATTGAAAGGGTTAAAAGTTATCATTATCTTGGACGTATGCTGAGTAAGGAATTGAACAAGCACGTGCTGCCTTCCTTAAAATGAAGAATCTTCTATGCCACAGTGATTTTATGCTTCCTTTAAGAACAAGAATACTGAGATGTTAGGACTTTTGTGTCCTCCTTTATGGAGCTGAGACCTGGACACTGAAAAAGAAGACCCAGAATAAGACAAATGCTTTTGAGATGTGGTGCTACAGACAAATGTTAGGAGTATCATGAACTGATGAGATCATGAGAAGAATGAAGAAAAATACCGATATAACTACCACCATTAAGGAGAGGAAACTAAAATATTTAGAACATATGATGAGGAATGACAAATATAAGATGTTGCAAATGATAATCAAGGGCAAGATCAATGGAAAAGGCAGTCAAAGGAAAAAAAGGAAATCTTGGTTGGCAAACCTCAGAGAGTGGTTTGATCAGAGAAAAGAGGGCTTCTTCCTCGTGTACGTCCATTGCGAAGATGACAGCCAACCTCTAAAAAGAGATAACACATTGAAGAAGATGGAAGAAACAGGTAAATAAAGCGAATGCAAGGATATTGCTAATTCCCAAAACTTTTTTTTAGAATAACTGGACTTTTTTTTCCTTCTCTCTCTTTTTTTATTTTATTTTTATTGCTGATGCTACACAGCATACGTTTGCTTCCTAACATCATTTTCTTTGTATCAAGAAAGTGTCTTTGGAGGGAGGGGGCTTCTACCTCATGTACGTCCATTGCAATGACAGCCAACTTCTGAAAAGAGATGGCACATTGAAGAAGATGAGGGAAGAAACAACAGGTAAATAAAGCAAGTGCAAGGATATTGCTAATTCCCAAAACTTTTTTTTAGAATAACTGAACTTTTTTTTCCTTCTCTCTCTTTTTTTATTTTTATTGCTGATAGTACTACATAGCATAAGTTTGCTTCCTAACATTTTATTTATATCAAGGAAGTGTCTTTGGAGGGAGGGGGCAGAAAGGGGAGAAAGAAGACTGTAGAAGATTATGAAACAAACTTTTCAACAAATCATTTAGTTTATAGTAATAATTTATTATGGGGAATGAAAATGTGGTTAAGTCATTTGACATTAAATTTTAAAAAACACTTAAACCATGAAAGAAAAAATATAGAGCAAAATAATTAATGCTGTTAATAGAGTTATGGGTAAGACAAGATGCTGTTTCACACCCCCAGGAGTAACTGTTGCTTTGGTTCATTTTCTTTTTATTCTTTAGACTTCTATATTTATTTTTATTCTTCATTTTGATATAGGGGTGGTGAGGTTCATGGGAGCATATTAGCACCTTGCTTTACCCATAATCCTATAAAGAGCATTAATTATTTTGTTGTATTAATTTCATGGTTTGGGTGTTTTATAAAATTTAATTTAAAATCATTTAGGTTGTTCTGTGTGAACAGTTGTGGTTCATATACATTTTTCATGCTGGAAACTGATGAACTTGTGTTGAGAGTTTCTGGTGGATGAAGTGTAGGCAGATCTAGTCCACTGCATAAGAGGCTTCTAGTAGATGATAGATTACGATATGAAATGTCCTTTTCTTATTTTTAAGATTAGCTTTACAATAACTGACAATTTTTTCTTATTTTAGATAAGCAAAAAATATCAATCATCTCCATGGCTTCTAAGTTCATGCCAGATCATGGGTATAGCACAAGGCAGAGATATTTTTCTTACCTGACTCCATTTCCTCAATTGCACAATACATGGGCTCAAAACAAAATTTGCACACACTTGTACAAAATTTGTCTAATCTTAGTCACCATGTTTCATCCAAAAATACACACAACACATCTTTTAAAAAATTCTGTAATATCTCTGCATTATTTTTTTTATTTATTTTTGACAACAGAGCTGCCACATATGTAGCAGAACATAATTAGATTAGGTAGACAACTGGGATATGTTTCTAGTGAGATCATGAGGCTGAGAGGCTTACTGAGTGTTGTTGATTAATGTCATCTACCATGGATAGCATTCATCAGCTTGAATGTGGTTCCCAAAATCTCAATGGCCCAAGAGCAAGTGTCTGCAATTCTGCCCAGACACGATAGGAGGGAGTATATGATGAGAGCCCTGTCGATCAATTCGGCCCTGGAAAGATTGTGCATTATACTTGCGTGTACACCAATACTAGGAGTTTAGTAAATAAATTTGGTGAATTTGAGTTATTTCTCAAAACATCAAAGGCAAATATTGTTGGGATTTCAGAGACATGGTGTCACACAGATATAAGGAATGCAGAACTGGAATTTGGGGAGTACAATGTCTACAGAAAGGATAGACAGGATAGGAAGGGAGGAGGGGCTATGCTATTAGTTAAGAAACACATAAAATCCAAGGAAGTGAAGCCAGTCGACATCACTGGACAGTGCAGTGTCGAGTCAGTTTGGTGTGACATAAGTACTGGGAGATCAAAATTGAGAGTAGGAGTGTGCTATAGGCCTAATGACTCTGATGACTATAATAAGAAACTGTACAGAGAAATAGAGTGGGCCAGTAAATCAGAGAGTCTTATAATGGGGGATTTTAATTTCCCAGATATTGACTGGAATTTGGGGGCTGGTCACTCACACACTAGCAAGGCTTTTGTGGATTTATTGGATGATTGCTTTCTACATCAGCATGTTCAGGAGGCAACTAGAGGGAGTAATACTCTTGATTTGATTATCAGTAATGATTCTTCATGCATTAAGAATCTGCAGATAAATGAACCACTAGGTAGCAGTGATCACAACGTTCTGAAGTGGGAGTTACTCAAAGAGGTAACTACCATTAGGGGTAAAGGGAAGGGGTATTGCTTTCGTAAAGGTGACTACGATGGAGGGAGACAGTATTTAAATTCTATACAGTGGGATCAACTGATGATGTTACCAACAGCAAATTCAAAATGGGAAGCATTCAAAGAACTTATCTTGCAAGCTACTAGGCTTTACATACCAACTAAGAAATATTGTTCAAGATTTAGGCCTAAATGGATGTCAGATGAACTAATGAGACATATGGCAGAGAAGAAAAATGCATGGGATACATACAAATTAACACGTGACACAGAAGCCTATGATAGATACAAGTTGATCTGTAACCAAGTTACAAAGGAGGTTAGGCAGGCGAAGGCAGATTACGAGAGATCCTTGGCAAGGGATGCGAAGAAAAACAGCAAGGAGTTCTTTACTTATGTAAACTCTAGAAGGAAGGGGATGAATCAGATTGGTCCACTTGATATCGATGGGTCAACTGTTGATGACCCTGCTCAAGTAGCTAACAAACTAAATGAATATTTTGCATCGACATTCACACATGAATAGTTATTCAGCGAGGGGAATGTCAGAGGTGTATTCAACTCTAGCAGTAAGCTAGAGAATCTTGTAATAACTGAGAGTCAAGTGGAGGAGAAATTGTTGAAGATAAACACAAGAAAGGCACCTGGGGTGGATGGAATCTATCCAGTTATATTAAAGGAGGCAGCAAAGGAAGTAAGCAAACCCTTAGCCATAATTATGAGAGCTTCCTTGGACTCAGGGGAGGTACCCATGGACTGGAGATGTGCAAATGTGACCCCAATTCACAAGGGAGGATCAAAGGCTGACACAAGTAATTATAGACCTGTGAGTTTAACTTCTGTTCCCGGAAAATTAATGGAGGCACTGGTTAAAGAAGCACTGCAGGATCATCTAGACAAGACTTCAGTTATAGCTCGGACACAGCATGGTTTTGTTAAGGGGAAGTCTTGCCTGACCAATTTGATTGGATACTATGATGCAGTCACAAAAGAACTGAATGCAGGGAATAACTTTAATATTATATACTTGGATCTTAGAAAGGTTTTTGATACTGTTGCACATGGAAGACTGCTGCACAAATTGGAGCAGTGTGGCATTGGAGGCAAATTGCTGCTATGGATAAAGGGGTGGTTGAGGGGGAGAAGACAGAGAGTGGTAATCAATGGACACTGCTCAACGTGGACTAATGTTATTAGTGGAGTTCCTCAGGGTTCAGTGTTGGGTCCATTGTTGTTTTCTGTATTTATAAATGATATTGATGATGGTGTATCAGGCTTAATGTCCAAGTTTGCAGACGATACCAAGGTTGGCAGGGTTGTTAAGGACACTACTGATACTATGCTGCTGCAACAGGATCTGGAAAGGTTGAGCAGATGGGCTGAGAGGTGGCAAATGAAGTTTAACATTAACAAATGTAAAGTACTACATATGGGAAACAGCAACCCCAGAGCAACGTATCAACTCTGTGGTACTACACTGACAGTGGTAGAGAATGAAAGGGACCTGGGGGAGGTTGTGCAGGCAGATATGAAGTTCTCTGAGCAGTGCAGACGGGCTGCAAGAGTAGCTCATGGTGTATTGTCAATGATATATAGGAATTTTTCTAGCAGGGATAAGGAGGTGATTATTCCCTTGTATAAGGCAATGGTCAGGCCACACCTAGAGTACTGTATACAGGTCTGGATGCCTCATTCCAAGAAGGATGTAGAGCTGCTGGAACGAGTACAGAGAAGGGCAACAAGATTAGTGAATGGAACAAAGGGGTGCTCTTACAAAGAAAGGCTAAAGTTTTGCAAATTACAGTGTCTGGAGACTAGGCACCAGCGAGGTGATCTGATAGAGGTGTACAAAGCCTTGAATGGTTTGAGCATGCTCAATGCTGATGGGATTCTTCCTCTTGCTCAGAATAATCACCTGAGAGGGAATAAGTTCAAATTGAGGAAAGACAGATGTAGGATAGATGTGCGGAAATTTGCCTTTAGCCAGCGGGTGGTTGGTAGGTGGAACAGACTTCCATCCCTTGTCGTGGAAGTTGATAGCCTAAATAAGTTTAAGGCTCAGCCGGACAGGTATTTCGAACGAACAGAGGGGTGAAGTGGAAGTGGTTATTTTTTATTTATTTATTTTACTTTATTTTTTTTTTTGGCTGATGCTGCATAAGCTTGCTTTCTTGCATCAAATGCCTCTACTAATGCTAATGCTAATGCTAAAGAGCTAATGCTCAAGCAATTAATGGAGGCAGCCTGCCAACCTCCTTAATGTGGGCAGTAAGAATTAATTCTAATAAGTCAAAACAGTACCTCTTAGGCCATCATGATGTGGAGATTCAATCAAGCAAGTGAACACCATCCAACTAACAGCTTGCCCTATTAAAATTCATCACAGTGTCTCAATAACCAGAGGACTGAGCTTATCATTCAGTTTAAATATCACAGGCATGAAGTCTTTCAAGCCTCGCAAACTCATCAATGCATTGATATCGCAAACCAGCAATACAGCCAATCAAGAATCTTCTCACCACAGAATATATGTTCTTTTGTTAACCACTTCATTTCTATTTTTACAGCAATCAGACCACAGTTGGTAGTTTCACCCCCACCCTTGTACACACACACACACACACACACACACACACACACACACACACACACACACACACACACACACACACACACACACACACACACACACACATCAGTGAATTATATAAGCAATTTTATTGATTGTTTTGCTTATAATTGTTAAATAATGATTTATTTTATTTTCTTTGGAAAAGAAAATTAAGTAGCTTCCATAACATAAGGTAAGGCTTGTATGTTATATTCCAAATTCTCAAGTCCAATAAATGCACTTTATCCAAGGATGTAGTGCAGTGCCCATATTATATATCTGTAGAACAGAACCAGCATTAGAAACATACCTTTCAATCACCACATCAGATGAACTCACTACTATTATCATCAACTTTTTTTGTTCTTTCTTTTACTACTTCTAGTACTAACCTGGTCCAAGAAACTGACATCCTCTTGCCCGAACGGCAGCCCATAAATTTGCAGATAACTGTTGAGGATTCTGATGTTGTAGTATTAGTTCTGTCACAGATCTCTCTCCCAACGAACGTGCTGCACGCATAGCTCTTGTTCTACCTTCTTCTTCAACTAGTTGGCAATTAATTAATGTAACTAATTTACGCTGCATTGGCCTGCTCAAAGGGCTATTTTGACTATTGCTGCTGCTGCTGCTGCTGCTGCTACAACCTCCATTAGCAGTACCTATAATGGAAAAGGTCATTTTTTATATACTACAAAAAGTGATTAAGCATAACTTTGAATTAGCAGTTTTAGATGTGTTCGTTTTTTTTTTCTTTTGAATGGTAGATGCAGAAATATACTCTAGTTCTATAAATGAATTATAGAGTGAGATACAAACAAAAAAATTGATGAAAATGAATTGAAATTCTTCTAGAAGACTGTAATTTTCAGGAACATACAAAAGTTGTTCAATGGAAAAAATGTTACATGGGTCTAAAGTTCAATCATTGAATGGCTGCTATCTATCTAATGCACATGTTTGGGATGGTTTATAAGAAAGAGATGAAGTTATATGTGTCAGTTCAGAAGAACAATGTCCACAGAAATATCTGTTTAAAAGACATGACGTGGGAATGGAACATCTGTATGAATTAACAGACTGGAGTTATTGATTTGGTTTCTCCCAAACATTTTCTTATTTTCTTAGCCCTTTTGAAATCTCAAACCTAACTGTAACTGTTCTGAACTTTCAAGCCTACCTGTAACTCCTCTGAACTCTATTAACCAAGCTGTAAATCACAATATTTTTCAAAAAAGGGTTTATCTTAGTTTATTAAAATTGAGATAAATTACATTACCCGACAAAATTTTTTTTTTTTCATCATACCTCTGGAACAAAAGTTGGTTATTCTGAACAAAATTAATATTATGAAAATATCCATCTTTTACTTCTGTCACAACTACATCAAAAGATATATGCATTATTTAAATACCTTGTTTTTATACAATATCAGCATACATGGTTGTAATGATTATACACAATATATGTTACTTAGACATGATTCCCACTCAATGATTTCCTTTTATACTCCAGTTTGCTTTTCCGTTTAAGGAACCAACAGTACCAGTGATTTGGTATCATTTTTCCATTGCAGATACGTGCTGGTGGAAGCACCTCTCCTTGTTCATCACTGATATCCGCTAAGTTTTCAAGAAAGAAATCCAGATGGGAATGAAGGAAATGCATTTTCAATGACATTCAGCACCCCATGTTCTTGTAACATTTCAGCAAGTTTGTCACCAGTTGCTCATAGCTCTCTTATTTTCTCTTTCCGAGGAATCCATGTACCACAGCCTTGAAAGATCTCCGTGCAGCCAGTTCATCATCATTCAGGTTTCTTTGAAATTCTTCATCTTTTAAGAGATTTCTTATTTGAGAACCTATGAAAATTCCTTCCTTCAGCTTTGAATGAGATAAATTTGGAAACATTTTCAGTAAATATGTGAATCCTCTGCTTTCTTTTTCTTATCATTTCAATCATATCAATTTGATGCAGTGCTTGCCTTAGTGAAATTCTTAATGAGTCCAAGCTTGATGTGTAAAGGGTGAAGAAAAACCTTTTGTGGATCAACCAATGGAACATACTTTAGATTGCTTTTGCCAGGAATATATATTGATCTCTCTTGTCACAGTGTTGTATGATGTAGTGTTTGGCTGTTGCATGACTATCCCACAAACCACCTTGCAACCCAACAAGCAGTCCAATCACTTTGAGAGCACCACAAATATTCCAACCATAGTCATTGTAACGTATAGTAGCAAGAATCTGGGACATACTAAAGTAAGTTTCTTTCAGGTAAACACCATGAACAAGAGGAATTGATGGTAAAGTATTTCCATTATGAAGCAATACTGCTTTCAAACTTAGCTTTGATGCATCAATGAACACACACCATTCAGAGGTATTGTGATCAATGTTCAGTTCGTGCATACGACCAACGACGTTTTTGCAGACACATATTATTATTATTATTATTATTAGCCATATGGTGGCAAGGAAGCCTGAGACTTATGCTGTACCAGCAAAAAAAATTCCCAAGTTACCCTGAGAGAGAGAGAGAGAGAGAGAGAGAGAGAGAGAGAGAGAGAGAGAGAGAGAGAGAGAGAGAGAGAAGTAGAAAGGAATCACCAAGAAAGAGAAGAATGATGATATCCAGCTCAGGACCCTGGGTTTGCCAAGCTCATACTCACCAGCTGTGAGCCCTGGGGTTAATTCAACCTAACATTGTTTTCCATTGCAAAATATCTTGAAAACTCTTCATTTCACTTACGATTAATGTTTGTACCTTTGGCAAGTAAGTTCCACTGTTGTAGTCTGGATCCGAGTAATTCAGCTTTCTCTTTTAAGGTAAGCCCAAGTCTCTGATCAAGTCGCTTAATTCTTCTTACTCAATGTAGTGTGGGGCCTTTTCTTTTTCTGGCTCGTAGTCCAAATCATGTGAAGTACATGGTTCCACGACAGCTAGTAAAATGATTTCTTCTGTACCTTCATCACTACTTCCAATATCCCAAGATTTTGTTGGCACAGATACTGGCAGTTCTTTACCGTGTGGTACTGGCCTAATTGCTCATGAGATATTTGATGCAGTGCTTGCTCTTTTTGGAAATACCTTTTATTTTTGTCATGCAGAAATAGCAGTCATCGAAATGATTCTTGGGCTTGCGCCACACCATAGGGACGGAAAAAGGTAATGCTCTCAGTTTGCCATATAACCACAGCCTTAAGTTCATTGTACAAGTAATACAACAGATACCTGGAGCCCAATTTTTTTCTTGGTCACTGATCTTGCAGCCAAAGTACAATGGATATGCAAAAAAACTTTTGTGAGATTGTATATTTTCTTCCTCTGAGTTTTTGGGGTTAAGTGTCCACAAACATAGCAGAAGGTCTGCTATGTTTGTGTGTCTGGGTGATTGATGCAAGTTCTGTGCTTTGTCTTCTACATTTTAACAATGTGTTAACCTAAAGACAGTAAAAGCAATTGGCAAATTTGAACAGAAGATGAATTCTTGTAGCATAGTTTATCATACACTATATATTGAACAGTTGAATGGTGTAATAAAATTAATAAAAATACTGACTTGTCTGGAAAAGTGCATCAAAATCAAAATATGCTATATTGCAAGAACAGTAATGACGTACTTAACTTTTAGCCAAATAAACGAAACCAACCAAAATTTAATAAATTTAAAAATTGTATTTCAAACAGTAATGATATCTTTGTACAGAATACAGTTATCTATCTATATCTTAAAACTGAGACGGGATAGGAAATTTTTATGATTGATTTTAAATTCTATACATAAAACTTGACCAGTTTTATGTATAGAATTTAATCATGTTGGGTAGTGTTATCATTTAATAGGGAATTTAAACATTAAATAATTCTGTACAGTCATAATGAAATTACTTAATGATTATGCAACCCAAAGCTAGAGGCCTGTTTTCCAGGGAATTTAAAATTTAAAGAACTGAAATTCCAAAAATTTCTGAATTAAAAATAAATTTAAAAATTTTTGTGGAATTTTAAGCCTGCAGAGGTCACACAATAGTTTGTTGAAAAGAGGGTTGGTCGTCTGGGACCTGACAGATAGCCAACTTTGTTTTTCTATGGAAATTTTTTTTTGATTTTTTTTTTCTAATACTGACTGCAGTATACCAGTATATCACATTTCCTTAACACACTATAATACTTATTATAAGTGATTTTTCAATTTTTAATTAAAAACGGAAATATTTAAAAAATGATGTGGTTTTTACATGATATTTTAAAAAATATGAAAATAAGTTTAGCCTTTAGTATAAGGTTCTTACCCATGGATCTTTGTGACAAGTGATGGGCACATCTAGCTCTGCCCACTGCTTCAAAGTGGGAAGATCCAGTCCTGGAAGAAAAACTGCTTCCTGATTTTAAAACAGCAGCAAAAGGGTTACTTCCTGATTTTAAACCAGTGCCAAAGGGAGGATAGTTGTCAAACTATTTTCTCGCATGCCACTAGTTTTAATCAAATCAGAAAACAAATTTATTCACGGGAATAGACAGTAAAATAGCATTCATTAATGAAAAATTGTGGTGATCAATGTGAAGCAGAAGGTGGAGCTAGACCTGACCATCACTTGTGCAGATCCAGGGATAAGAACCTTGTACTAAAGACTAACTGAAAATAAAAAATTACAGTCATACAATACAAATATGGTCCTAATAGTTGTTCCATTTTTCTGTGCATAAAATACCATTAAGAATGTGAAATTTTAAAATTACATGTGCACACTTTTTTTTATGCTTAGACTTGAATTTCTGTACAGTCATAATGTACAGTCATAATGAAATTACTTAATGATTATGCAACCCAAAGCTAGAGGCCTGTTTTCCAGGGAATTTAAAATTTAAAGAACTGAAATTCCAAAAATTTCTGAATTAAAAATAAATTTAAAAATTTTTGTGGAAGGCAATGAGAAACCACCCCAACTATTTTATTTCTAAATATGGCATACAACTTAAGAGTTATGAGATCTGGCAGTGGGACTATGGCAATGAGCAAATGTGTCAGGCCCCGAAGTTATAAGTAGGGTGTATAGTGGATATGTTGGGAAGAGAAAGAGAAACTTGAGTAATTTGAATATTAAGACAATGATAGGATGGTTAAATCAGAATAGATGAAATAGGAAATGGAATGAGGTAAAATAGATATTATAACGTATGAGACAAAATGGAATGAGAAAGGGAATGTTAGAAGCAATGGGTAAGGGTTATACATTCTGGATGTAATGAGCAGTAAGAATGGAGTAGGAGTAGTTTTCAGTAAGCAGTTGTCTGAAAGAAGTGAAATATATTAGTGATAGATTGATGCTTGTAAGAATGAAGACAGAACCAAAAGGACAAAGAAAGAAAGACAGAAGACAGAACATGGAGAGAATAAAAACAATAAGTAAGGAAGGAAGGGAAAAGCTATTACTGGAAAAGGATGACTGAATAAATAAAGTAAAAATGGTAAATGGTTAAGTTTAAGAGAAAATATAAAGAAAATGCTGAAGAGGAAATTGGATACAAACAAGGGGTAAGAGCTAGGAAACAATGGATAACACAGGACATGATGAGAGAACTGGAGGAAAGAAGTAAATGGAAAAGTGCTAATTACCAAAATACCAAAGATGGCAGGAGGAGGTATAAAAAAATTAAAAATAGGCATAGCTGGGTAACACATGAAGCAAGAGAGAGAGAGAGAGAAGGGTAGTGGGACAGGTTTGTAAGGAATTAAAAGTATCAGAAAAGTTAGGAAAATACTATTTTACCCATTGGCAGTGACAAAAATGATTGTTCTTGCTCTAATTGTCACTTCACTGAAGTGTCACGGTCACTTCAGCCCACACGTTTACATTTGAAAAATCTGCAAAATGCCATCTTTATTTTCAGACTTTTCATTACGCAATTAATTGGTTCCAAGAAATCACCCGTAAAGATAAATCAAAGTGAATTGACTTTTACAGGGTTAAAATAGGGATGCATTCCAACCCAATATATTTACCCATGAAAAATAGCTATCTAAAATTTAGAAAGAAATGCATTTATTTATATTTCTGATTCAATTAGTACACTGATACTGTAATTAATTTAAGTGGATAATGAATCAGCTAATACTGATATATGCCATGGATCGGTGGACGAACGATTTTCAGCTGTTGAAGAAATGATCAAGAAAGAGCTGATGGGTGGCAGATTCAATGTGCTTTAAAAATTCAGCCATTTGCTTTGTTGAAAAGTGTTTAACAGACTCAACAACAGAGGGGTCATCATCATCTTCGTTTAATATCCTTCTCCATTTTGAGAAGATTCACACTGATGAGCTCCCCCTTGTGGAATTGAAGCAACTCATTCACATTGGCCTCATCTACATCTTCAAATCCAACTCTCCTTACAATGGTTTCATGTGTTAAATTAGAAAGTTCAACTTTAGGATCAAAGTGATGAGAGTCAATGACATCAGACTAAATCTCTTTCTAAACTCCCTGCATACAAGGCTGTGAAACTTCTGCCCGTGCATTTCCAACGTTGTCAATCACTTTCTTGATGTCATAGTTCTTCCAAAAGTCATCTACAGAAAGTTGATCTTCGACATTTGTATCCTTAACCATCTGCATAAATGTCCTCCGGAGATAACTTTTGAAAACTACAATGACATCATGATCCATAGGTTCAATAAGGGATGCCATATTTGGTGGCAGGAACATAACATTAATGTTTTTATCAATATAACAATAAGCGTTCAATTCACGGCAGAGTTCACGGTAAAAGTAGAATTCAAAGACAGCTGCTGTATTCCAAGCTATTTTGTCAGACCGACATACAACATGGGTTTTTGGAGTGATAATCCACGAGGGAATGCATTTTATGAACTTCTGATGCATTCCTTCTAACAGCAATGTAAAATGGTCCTTGGAGGCTTTAATCCAGAGCCATCTTCTCTTGCACCGTTCTGCTTGGCAAGCACTTGCAGTTGGGTGGTTAATTGCTGGAACAAACTTCCATCTGTCGTTGTGGAAGTTGATAGGTTAAATAAATTTAAGGAGGAACTGGACAGGCATTTGGAGTGAATGGTGTGATTTTTTTTTTTTTTTTTTTTTGGCTGATGCTGCACTTGCTTTCTTGCATCACATGCCACTACTACTACTACTACCTCAACACTTGTTGGGGCAAATAACAGATCTTCAGCTGCCACTTGGAGTTGTGGTGTAAAGTTCTGAGCAGCAACTGAATCAGCTGCTGCAGCCTCACAAGTTAGCTTAAGATTATGTAACCCATATCACCTCTTAAAATGTTCAAACCACCCACCACTTGCAACAGAGGTTTGCACTTTCGGATCAGGCCCAATAGCATTCAGGTCCTCAAACAAATTTTTCACTTTAGCCTAAATAATACTGGTGGATACCAGGAATAGAACATTGATTATGATGTTCAATCCATTGAGTCAAAATCCTTTCTAAACTTTCCGTAAGCGGTAACCTTACTAGTCAATCTCTCGCACTTTTACAACTGTCTTTAATTTTCTCATCTTGATTCCTTATTATTCTTAATGTCGATTTGGAGATTCTTGTGAATCTGACAATGTCAATGGTACCTTTGTTACATTCATAGCTCTTAATGACATCTAATCTTTCCTCAAGGGTTATAGATTTCCTTTGTTTTTTGCTGCTGGCAACACTTCAGTCACTGTTTTTACATTTTTCCATAGGGTTAGATTTTAAGTTATACTACAATGTAATATGGTGTGCAAATTTAAGAAGACAAATTACCATTTGTAATGCTTTTAATTCTGCAGCTGTAGAGAGAGAGAGCACAAGCAATTACAACACTGTGTGCTTCTAGCACATGTATGGTGGTTGAATCATAGATTACACGTGCACAGTGAATAATTCACAGGTGCAGGTGTATGGTGATTGATTCACAGATGCAAGTGCATGGTGATTGATTCATAGATGCAGGTGCATGGTGATTGATCCATAGATGCAGGTGCATGGTGATTGATCCATAGATGCAGGTGCAGGTTGACTGAGACCAGTTTTTATTTTGATTTTTTTGAAATCGTGTTATAGCGAAAATGCATAAAGTGAGATCACATATATTGATGGATACCTATAGTTTTAATTCTTTTAAATTAAAACTGCCTTTAGACTTGTCGGATCCAAAATGCAAACTGAAACACCCACACCCTTCAATGAACACATGCAACTGGATGCCAGCATTTCAATAACAGAAGATTCACATATGAACTGTGAAGCATGGAAATCAACAGCTTGATTCCAAATGACACTTCAATGTCATGAAGCCAGAGTGTCACCAATAGGAGGAAAGCATGCACCAGTAAAGCCAGCTCACTATCAATAATTGTGCATAACAGGTGCAATGTGATGTGCATATAATTAGGTTTAATTTAATTTCTAAATTTTTCCTAATTATGCAATAATTAACATATATTTTCAGCTGCCAGAATTTTCAGTGGAAAAATAAAAAATAAAATCCCATTTCAAGAACAAGGATTTCCAGCAGTGTGGACAAAGCAGATGAAGTACACAAATTGCTGAAATATTGCCTGGGGCCTTATCAACCATGCATGGTCGACACAGGGTTAATGTATAAATAGTAGTAGTGGCATGTGATGCAAAAATGCAAGTGTATGACCTTATGCAGCATCAGCCAAAAAATCACACCATTCCCTCCAAAAGCCTGTCCAGTTCCGCCTTAAATTTATTTAACCTATCAAGTTCCACAACGACACATGGAAGTTTGTTCCAGCAATTAACCACCCACTGGCTAAAGGCAAATTTCTGCACATCTATTCTACATCTGTCTTTTCTTAATTTGAATTTATGGCCCCTTAGATTCGTAATCTGAACAAGTCGAAGAATCCCATCAGAATTCAGCAGCTAAACCCATTCAAGGTCTTATACACCTCAATCAGATCACCGCACAGGTGCCTAGTCTCCGGCCACTGCAATTTCCACCCCAGGTGATGGGATCTATCCAGATATATTAAAGGAGGCAGCAAAGGAAGTACGCAAACCCTTAGCCATAACTATGCGAGCTTCCTTGGACTCAAGGGAGGTACCCACAGACTGGAGATGTGCAAATGTGACCCCAATTCACAAAGGAGGATCAAAGGCTGACACAAGCAATTATAGACCTGGGAGTTTAACTTCTGTTCCAGGAAAATTAATGGAGGCACTGGTTAAAGAAGCACTGCAGGATCATCTAGACAAGACTTCAGTTATAGCTCGAACACAGCATGGTTTTGTTAAGGGGAAGTCTTGCCTGACCAATTTGAAATTTGATTGGATACTATGATGCAGTCACAAAAGAACTGGATGCAGGGAATAACTTTGATATTATATACTTGGATCTTAGAAGGGCTTTTGATACTGTTGCACATGGAAGATTGCTGCACAAATTGGAGTAGTGTGGCATTGGAGGCAAATTGCTGCTATGGATAAAGGGGTGGTTGAGAGGGAGAAGACAGAGTGGTAATCAATGGACACTGCTCATCATGGACTAATGTTATTAGTGGAGTCCCTCAGGGTTCAGTATTGGGTCCATTATTGTTTTCTGTATTTATAAATGATATTGATGATGGGGGATGTCTTTGCGTGTGCGCGATGCAAGGAAATCAGGCGACAACTCAGCATTGTTATGGGCCTATATTAGAGCTTGAAGGACAGGGTGGATGCCCTCGAAGCATTAAAAGTGAGGGGCCCATCAAGCTCTCAGCTGCCCACAGCAATGCCAGAACTTGCACTTGGTCATCGCGCAACACAGCGGCAGCCCCCAAAGGCAGAATGCGCTGGTCTCAAAGGAACTAGTAGTTGTTGGTGACTCTATTGTCAGGGGAAATGGGAAACATGCTTTGTAAAAAGAATAGGTGGAACAGGAGCAGGGTATGTCTGCCAGGGGCAAAGGTTGATGACATTGTAGAGCGGATATCATCTTTTAAGGGCACAAAAGGTGATATAGTTGTACACGTTGGCACTAATGATATTAAAAGTAGGAGACCGGCAGACAAGTACAGGTCACTGTTGACAAAAAGCCATGAATTAGGGATGAATTTGAAAGTGTCTGCAATTCTGCCCAGACACAATAGGAAGGAGTATATGATGAGAGCCCTGTCGATCAATTTGGCCCTGGAAGGACTGTGCAAGGCTCAAGGGGTAAAATTTTTTTTTCAGCCTGGTCTGTACTTGTTAACAGGAGAGACTGCTTCTACAGGGATGGGATACACTTAAATAGAAAGGGTGCAAGAATGTTTGCTGATGCTATCGAGGCAGTGTTAGGTGGGTCGGAAAACTGCTAGATTGGGGGGATACAAGGAATAATAGATTAACAGTAGCTACTGGCAGAGGTGAAAGTGATTCTTAACAGCTTCTATTGGAATGAGCCGCTATCTGGAAAATAAGATGCAGGATAGTTCAGAGACTGCTGGGAATCATTGGGGTACAAATAAACACATAGGTTGTGTTAGGGTAGCTAAGAAAAAGAACAGGTGCATGTATACTTGCGTGTACACCAATGCTAGGAGTTTAGTAAATAAATTTGATGAATTTGAGGTATTGCTCAAAACATCAAAGGCAGATATTGTGGGGATTTCAGAGACGTGGTATCACACAGATATAAGGAATGCAGAACTGGAATTTGGGGAGTACAATGTCTACAGAGAGGATAGACAGGGTAGGAAGGGAGGAAGGGTTATGCTATTAGTTAAGAAATACATAAAATCCAAGGAAGTGAAGCCAGTTGACATTGCTGGACAGTGCAGTGTCGAGTCAGTTTGGTGTGACATAAGCATTGGAAGATCAAAATTGAGAGTAAGAGTGTGCTATAGGCCTAATGACTCTGATGAGCATAATAAGAAACTGTACGGGGAAATAGAATGGGTAGTAAATCAGAGAGTTTTATAATGGGTGATTTTAATTTCCCAGATATTGTCTGGAATTTGAGGCCTGGTCGCTCACACACTAGCAAGGCTTTTGTGGATTTACTGGATGATTGTTTTCTACATCAGCATGTTCGGGAGGCAATTAGAGGGAGTAATACTCTTGATTTGATTATCAGTAGTGATTCTTTATGCATTAAGATTCTGCAGGTAAATGAACCACTAAGTGGCAGTGACCACAGTGTGCTGAAGTGGGATTTACTCAAAGAGGTAACTACCATTAGGGGTAAAGGGAAGGGTTACTGCTTTCGTAAAGGTGACTACGATGGACTGAGACAGTATTTAAATTCTATACAGTGGGACAGACTGATGATGTTACCAACGGCAAATTCAAAATGAGAAGCATTCAAAGAACTTATCTTGGAAGCTACTAGGCTTTACATACCAACCAAGAAATATTGTTCAAGGTGGATGCCTAAGTGGATGTCAGATGAACTAATGAGACATATGGCAGAGAAGAAAAATGCATGGGATACATACAAATTAACACGTGACACAGAAGCCTACGATAGATACAAGTTGATCTGTAACCAAGTTACAAAGGAGGTTAGGCAGGCGAAAGCAGATTACGAGAAATCTTTGGCAAGGGATGCAAAGAAAAACAGCAAAGCGTTCTTTACTTATGTAAACTCTAGAAGGAAGAGGATGAATCATATTGGTCCACTTGATATCGATGGGTCATCTGTTGATGATCCTGCTCAGGTAGCTATCAAACTGAATGAATATTTTGCATCGACATTCCCACGAGGAGTTATTCAGCGAGGGGAATGCCAGAGGTGTATTCAACTCTGGCAGTAAGCTAGAGAATCTTGTAATAACTGAGAATAAAGTGTAGGAGAAATTGTTGAAGATAAATACAAGAAAGGCACCTGGGGTGGATGGGATCTATCCAGTTATATTAAAGGAAGCAGCAAAGGAAGTAAGCAAACTCTTAGCCATAATTATGAGGGCTTCCTTGGACTCAGGGGAAGTACCCATGGCCTGGAGTTGTGCAAATGTAACCCCAATTCACAAAGGAGGATCAAAGGGCGACACAAATAATTATAGACCTGTTAGTTTAACTTCTGTTCCTGGAAAATTAATGGAGGCACTGGTTAAAGAAGCACTGCAGGTCATCTAGACGAGACTTCAGTCATAGCTCAGACAGAGCATGGTTTTGTTAAGGGGAAGTCTTGCCTGACCAATTTGATTGGATACTATGATGCAGTCACAAAAGAACTGGATGCAGGGAATAACTTTGATATTATATACTTGGATCTTAGAAAGGCTTTTGATACTGTTGCACATGGAAGACTGCTGCACAAATTGGAGCAGTGTGGCATTGGAGGCAAATTGCTACTGTGGATAAAACGGTGGTTGAGGGGGAGAAGACAGAGTGGTAATTAATGGACACTGCTCATCGTGGACTAATGTTATTAATGGAGTCCCTCAGGGTTCAGTATTGGGTCCATTATTGTTTTCTGTATTTATAAACGATATTGATGATGGTATATCAAGCTTAATGTCCAAGTTTGCCGACGATACGAAGGTTGGCAGGATTGTCAAGGACACTACTGACACTATGCTACTGCAACAGGATCTGGAAAAAGTTGAGCAGATGGGCTTCGAGGTGGCAAATGAAGTTTAACATTGACAAATGTAAAGTACTACATATGGGAAACAGCAACCCCAGAGCAACGTATCAACTCTGTGGTACTACACTGACAGTGGTAGAGAATGAAAGGGACCTGGGGGTGGTTGTGCAGGCAGATATGAAGTTTTCTGAGCAGTGCAGACGGGTTGCAAGAGTAGCTCATGGTGTATTGTCGATGATATATAGGAATTTTTCTAGCAGGGATAAGGAGGTGATTATTTCTTTGTAGAAGGCAATGGTCAGACCACACCTAGAGTACTGTATACAGGTCTGGAGGCCTCATTTCAAGAAGGATGTAGAGATGCTCGAACGAGTACAGAGAAGGGCAACAAGATTAGTGAATGGAACAAAGGGGTGCTCTTACGAAGAAAGGCTTAAGTTTTGCATATTACAGTGTCTGGAGACTAGGCACCGGCGAGGTGATCTGATAAAGCCTTGAATGGTTTGAGCATGCTCAATGCTGATGGGATTCTTCTTCTTGCTCAGAATAATCACTTGAGAGGGCATAAATTCAAATTGAGAAAAGACAGATGTAGGATAGACGTGAGGAAATTTGCCTTTAGCCAGTGGGTGGTTGGTTGGTGGAATAAACTTCCATCCCTTGCCGTGGAAGTTGATAGCCTAAATAAGTTTAAGGCTCAGCTGGACAGGTATTTCGAAAGAACAGAGGGGTGAAATGGAAGTGGTTATTTTTGAATTATTTATTTATTTATTTATTATTTATTTTATTTATTTTTTTTTTTTTGGCTGATGCTGCATAAGCTTGCTATCTTGCATCAAATGCCTCTACGAATGCTAATGCTAATATCAAGCTTAATTTCCAAGTTTGCAGACAATACGAATGTTGGCAGGGTTGTCAAGAACACTACTGACACTATGCTGCTGCAACAGGATTTGGAAAGGTTGAGCAGATGGGCTGAGAGGTGGCAAATGAAGTTTAACATTGACAAATGTAAAGTACTACATATGGGAAACAGCAACCCCAGAGCAACGTTTCAACTCTGTGGTACTACACTGACGGCGGTATTTTTTTTTTTTTTTTTTTGTGTAGTTGTTGGCGCATCGGCTTCTGTGGCCATAATGCACCTCCCAAGGTTTTTGCAGTACTTTGATCCAAGCCCGAGACGGAATTCGAACCCGCGACCTTTGGGTTGCCAGGCAGGCACTTCACCCACCCGGCTAGCCCGGTCGGCACTGACAGTGGTAGAGAATGAAAGGGACCTGGGGGAGGTTGTGCAGGCAGATATGAAGTTCTCTGAGCAGTGCAGACGGGCTGCAAGAGTAGCTCATGGTGTATTGTCAATGATATATAGGAATTTTTCTAGCAGGGATAAGGAGGTGATTATTCCCTTGTATAAGGCAATGGTCAGGCCACACCTAGAGTACTGTATACAGGTCTGGACGCCTCATTCCAAGAAGGACGTAGAGCTGCTGGAACGAGTACAGAGAAGGGCAACAAGATTAGTGAATGGAACAAAGGGGTGCTCTTACAAAGAAAGGCTAAAGTTTTGCAAATTACAGTGTCTGGAGACTAGGCACCAGCGAGGTGATCTAATAGAGATGTATGGTTTGAGCATGCTCAATGCTGATGGGATTCTTCCTCTTGCTCAGAATAATCACCTGAGAGGGCATAAATTCAAATTGAGGAAAGACAGATGTAGGATAGACGTGCGGAAATTTGCCTTTAGCCAGTGGGTGGTTGGGTGGAACAGACTTCTGTCCCTAGTCGTTGAAGTTGATAGCCTAAATAAGTTTAAGGCTCAGCTGGACAGGTATTTCGAATGAACGAATGAACAGAGGGGTCAAGTGAGAGTGGTTTTTTTTTTTTTTTTTTTTTTGGCTGATGCTGCATAAGCTTGCTTTCTTGCATCAAATGCCTCTACTAATGCCAATGCTAATTTGCAGAACTTAATCCTCTCTTGGTAAGAGGATCTCTTCATTCCCCTCATCCATCTTGTTGCCCTTCTCTGTACATACTCAAGCAAATCTACATCCTTCTTAAAATGAGGCCTCCACACCTGTACGCAGTACTGAAGGTGTGGCCTGACCATTGCCTTATACAGAGGGGCAATCACTTCCTTTTCCCTGGTAGCAAAATTCCTATATATCATTGACGAAACCCCATGATCTACCCTGGCAGCCTGTCCGCATTGATCAGAAAACTTCATATCTGACTGCACAGTTACTCCCAGGTCTTTTTCATTTTCTACCACCTTAAGTGTAGTACCACACAGTTGGTACATTTCTCTGGGGTTACTTCTACCCATATGCAGTACTTTGCATTTGTCAAGGTTAAACTTCAGTTGCCACTTCTTAGCCCATCTGCCCAAATTTTCTAGATCCTGTTGCAGTAGCACACTGCCATTACTGTCATTAACAACCCTGCCAAATTTTGTATCATCTGCAGACTTCGACACTAAGCCTGACATACCTTCATCAATATCATTGATAAATATACAAAACAACAGTGGACCCAATACAAAAATCCTGTGGGACTTCACTAATAACATTAGTCCACAAAGAGCAGCACCCATTGATTACCACCCTCTGTCTTCTCCCACTCAACCATCCTTTTATCCATTGTAGCAACTTACCCTTAATGCCAATTCTGCTCCAATTTGTACAATAGTCTTCAAGGCGCAACAGTGTCAAAAGCTTTCCTGAAATCCAAATATATGATATCAAAATTATTTTTTGCATTCAGTTCCTTTGTAACCACATCATAATATCCTATCAAATTTGTCAGACAAGACTTTCCCTTAACAAACCCATGCTGTGTCTGAATTATTGCTGCAGTCTTGTCTAGATGATCCTGCAATGCATCTTTAACCAGTGACTCCATTATTTTACCCGGAACAAAAGTTAAACTAACTGGTCTGTAATTACTCGTGTCACCCTTTGATCACCCCTTTGTGAATTGGGGAATACATTGGTTTGCTTAGTTGCTTTGCCGCCTCCTTTAATATAACTGGATAGATACCATCCACCCCAGGTGCCTTTCTTATGTTTAATTTCAACAATTTCTCCTCTACTTTGCTCTCAGTTATTACAAAATCATTAAGCACCCTGCTACAATTTGATAACCTTCTGCCATTTTCAAACCTTAATAACTCATCATGTGTGAATGTAGATGCAAAATACTCATTCAGTTTGTTTGCTATCTGAGCAGGATCATCAACAGTCGAACCATTGATGTCAAGTGGACCAATCAGATTCATCCCCTTCCTTTTAGAGTTTATATAAGTAAAGAAATCCTTGCTATTTTTCTTAACATCCTTTGCCAAAGATTTTCTGTAATCTGCCTTCGTCTGCCTAACCTCCTTTGTGACCTGATTACAGACTAGCTTATATCTGCCATTGGCTTCTGAGTCGCTTGATAATTTATATGCATCCCATGCATTTTTCTTCTCTGTCACGTGTCTCATTAGTTCATTTGATAACCATTTAGGCCTAAACCTTGAACAATATTTCTTAATAAGTATGAAACTTTTAGAAGCTTCCACGATTAATTCCTTGAATGCTTCTCACTTACAAATTACTGTTGGTAACATCGTCAGTTGATCCCACTGTACAGAATTTAAAAACTGTCTGAGACCACTGTACTCACCTTTACGGAAGCAAAAACCCTTTCCTTTACCCCTGATGGTAATTATATCTTTAAGTAAATCGCACATCAGTACACTGTGATCACTGCCACCTAGTGGTTCCTTTATCTGCAAATTCTTAATACACGAATGATCACTGCTGATAACCAGATCAAGAGTATTACTTTCTGTGGTTGGCTCTCGAACATGCTGCTGCTGCAGAAAACAATCATCCAATAAATCCACAAAAGTCTTACTAGTGTGTGAGTGACCAACCCAAAAGTTCCAGTCAATATCTGGGAATTTAAAATCCCCCATTATAAGACATTCCGATTTACTAGCCCACTCTATTTCTCTGTACAATTGTTCATTGTACTCATTCGAGTCATTAGGAATATAACACACTCCTACTCTTATTTTTGCTTTTGCGGTGCTTATGTCACACCAAACTGACTCAACAGTGCACTGTTCATCTATATCAACTGGATGCACTTCTTTTGATTTTATGTTTTTCTGAATTAACAGCATGATACCTCCTCCCTTCCTATCCTGTCTATCCTTTCTGTACACATTGTACTCCCCAAATTCCAATTCTACATTCCTAATATCAGTGTTACACCACCTCTCTGATATCCCAACAATATCAGCCTTTGATGTCTTGACCAACAAATTTATCAAATTTATTTACTACACTTCTAGCATTGGTATACATGCAAGCATACCTGCACCTATTCCTATTCCTAGTTACCCTGATACATCCCATATACCCACCTGTTTCACGACTGCCATCAGTCGCTGAAACCCCCGGCACCACTCACTCCAGGTCACTGCTTATTCTAATAGAAGTTGTGCAAGAATCACCTCAGACTGCGGCTACTTTTAACCTTTTAGTCCGTGAATCCCCCCAAGCTAGCAGTTTCCCAACCCACCTAACACTGCCTCGATAGCATCAGCAAATATTCTTGCACCCTTTCTATTTAAGTGTGTCCCATCCCTGTAGAAGCAGTCTCTCCTGTTAAATGAGTAAGGAATATGAGCATGGAGAAAAATGGATGAGGTTGGATATTACCGAAGGAAGAAATGGGAAGGTACTAAGAAAACCAAAGGAGATAAGGGGTAGATGGATGGATATTAGGATATTATATGGGCCAAACAAGGGGAAGAAAGAGGGCGATTTTGATAATATACAAAAATTGATCGAGAAAGCTTAGAGCCAATCATAATGAAGCAAGAGGCAATCACAGTGTTAAAGGAAAAGACAATTTAAGACTAAAGTAATGATAAATTTATAGAAATGAAAAGCCATGGAGTGAAATGCAAAAGATTTTAGAACTATAAGTTTGGTACTGCATGCAGCAAAGATAATGCTAAGAATATTAAACAGAAGGATGATAAGAAGAATGAATGGAAAACATGGGAGGCCAGATTTGTTTGAGGGGCGTGGAATAAGGGATGCAAAACAAACAATGAGAATGTGAACAGAAAAAGATCATGGAGATGAACAACAACGTATGCATCCATTTTATAAATTTGGAGAAGGCTTTTGATCTGATCCATTTTATAAATTTGGAGAAGGCTTTTGATCTGGTAGAATGGGTTAGATTATTGAGTGAGTGTAAAGAATACAAATGGATTGGAAGAACAGAAGAGTGTTTAGTAGATCTACTGAGGCCAAAAAAGTTATAGTTAGGGAAGGACAATGTGACACTGAAATTAAAAAGATAGGAAGAGGTGAGAGACAGGGATGTCAACTGTCCTTGACTATTTAATATACATGGTCTTTTAAATAAAATACACCAGGGTCTATCTCATTTTTTTTTTCCGGTTTAAGTTATTTGCTGCCTGGACCACTTTTGTTGGATATGAACTGAAATTTTTGAATTTGATATTAAAATTGTACTAAGTATTACTATTTAGATTTACAATTACTAAATTAAAATTTTGTCTAAATCAACTGCTTTTTTTATGAATGGGAAAACTGTTCCCCCATCTTTGGTTTAACCCAGTGGTTTTCAGCTGGGGTGCCACAACATCATTCCAGGGGTGCCACGTAATTTGCGTTTAAATTACTTAAACTTGTTATTATTTTTAAATTTATATGTTTATTTCATTATATAAAGGTGTACAATATCTTTTTAATTTTGTGGTGATCTATAATTGGTGTTTACGTAGTACCTCTATATAAAGAATAAAATTATTATATACTGTATATATATAATTTGTATTATATATATACAGTATATATATATATATATATACATACTGTATATATATATATAATTTGTATTATGTAATGTAATTTTTATAATTATATTATTGTAATGACTATCATATAACATTATATATATATATATATATATATATAGAGAGAGAGAGAGAGAGAGAGAGAGAGAGAATCGGATCTAACAGGCAGAAAATTGAGTAGGGGTGCCGTTATTAAAAAAAGGTTGAAAACCATTGGTTTAACCTTAAAACATCAATTCTGAAATGAATGTAAAAACTGATTTTATTTGAAGAAAAAAATAATAAACACAATAACTGTGTGATGTTTGCTCTTCATTATGTGCATTTTGCTGTGAACAGCTCACTATGAGTGCAATTAAAAAACAGCACTTGTGGTGAATGCAGTTATAAAAACTGCACTCAACTATGAGCAAAATATGTAAAATGTAAACTGATTAAAATTGGTTTAAATCTGTTTAAGTACAGAAATTATGTTTTTAAACTAAACCAAAGAGAAGGAATAACTTTCCCATTCAGAAAAAAAGCAGTTGATTAGGCAAAATTTAAATTTAGAAATCATAAAATCTAAACAGTAACACTAAGTGAAATTTTAACAAAATTCAAAAATTCTGGATTAAATACAACAAAAAGGTTAGGCGCCTGCGTGGCACATGCTTCTTGATTAAACCAGGGTTCAAGCCTGTCACCACCAAATACAGAGGATGCGGAAAGGTCAGGGAATGACCACCGAATATTCATGGAGCAATATGGCCTTAGTTGTTAATGCTCCTAAAACCAAATAACAACAACAAAAAGGGTCCAGAAGAAAAATAGTTTAAACCTAAAAATAAGCAAGACAGACCCAGCTGCCTTTTAATTGAAACGATCTGTATATGTGGAATAAATGGTTAAAGAGACATCTAAAAGAGGAAATATGAATGAGGAAGAATTGTACTGAGTAAAGATAGGTGGGAGAAACATTACTGAGAGTGTAAGATTTGAACATGATATGGTACTGGTGGTAAGAGATTCTAAGAAAGATTACAGAAAGTGGTTAACAGGCTAAAAGAAATTGTAAACAGGTCATGATGAGAATAAATTTTACAAAAAAAAAAGGTTATTGAGAGTGGAAGGAGAAAGGTTTAAGTCAAATACTGAAATAGGAAGAAAGAGAATAGAACAGGAGTGAATATAGGAATATAGAATAGGAGATATATATATATATAAAATAGAACAGGGAGTGAGTATAGGTATTTGGGAAGCCTGATGGTGTCAAATACTGAAATAGGAAGAAAGAGAATAGAACAGGAGTGAATATAGGAATAGAATAGGAGATATATATATATATATATAATAGAACAGGGAGTGAGTAGGTATATATAATAGAACAGGGAGTGAGTAGGTATTTGGGAAACCTGATGGTGGAAGAAGTGAAAAGCAACAGAGAAATAAAAATAAGTATAATAGTAATAGGTAAAAAAAGCTTTTGAGAAGCAAAGAATATTATGTGGGATATCAGAAATTGATTCAAGGAAAAGAATGATACAATGTCTCGAATGGAGTGTTGTACACTATGAAGCAAAGACATGGGCATTAGGAATGGAAGACATTGAAAGACTGGAAAGGTTTAGGAAGTGTGTATGGAGCAGGAAGGTTAGAAAATATGAGATGAGTTGATAAAGTGAGATACCAGGTTTTGAAAAAGTGTACTGGACAAGTTGCAAGGGATTAAGAAGAATGTAATGAAGGGTAAAAAAAACTGAGAGGAAGATGCTGAGAGGGAGATTGAAGTAAACTAATAAAGTAAAATGAACTGAAAGCAGATGGTGGATATTGGAAGATGAAAAGGGGAGCTAAGGATGGGGAGATATAGAGAAGCAGTTCAGTTAAATGTGGACCTGCCCTTGACAGATTGATATAATAATAATAATAATAATAACAGAAAAATATCATCAGAGACTCAGAAGCCTGCTGAAAGCAAAATTGAATGGAGGGAACACAGTTAAAGCCATAAACACATATGCAGCTTCAGTAATAACATACACATTCGGAGTCATAGATTGGACTAACACCGAGTTAGAAGTTATCATGAAAAGACAAGGACAATGATGACCAACAGTCGCCAACACCACCCAAAGTCAAAAGTGGAGAGAATAACAATACCTCGGAAAGAGGGAGGAAGGGGCCTGATAGACCTGACAGAACAACAGAAAACAGAGATAGTTAATCTGAAGGTTTACTTCGAGAACAACACAGCACCACTCCACCAGGCCATAAGGAAGATAGATAAGTGGTATACCCCACTCAACCTAAGCGAGGAAAGCCCTCCCACCCAAACAGTACAAGAAACGAAGATAGAAAGATGGGCAAAGAAGACACTCCATGGCAGACACTACAATGACCTCCATCAAAATCACATCGATAACATTGCTTCCAATGCATGGCTCAAAAGCGGGACGCTCTTTGCCGAGACTGAAGGATTCATGCTGGCCATCCAAGACCAGGTAATCAATACCAGAAACTATAGAAAATACATCGCAAAGGAGCCCGGAACATCAGATAACATGTCGACGATGGCACCTAGCCTCAGAAACGGGGTGCAAGGTGATCACCCAGACTGAGTACACTCATAGACACATCCAGGTAGCCAGGATAATACATCAAAAGCTAGCAAGGAAATACCAGTTGACCAAAGAAAGTGTACCACAGTACAAGTACGAACCCCAGGCAAGTACTAGAGACCTGAACCAACAAGCTGTACTGGGACCGTGCCATAATAACACATAAGACCATCCTGAACAACAGACCAGACATAACCCTTGTGGACAAGATGGAAAAGGCTACCTACCTGATCGACATAGTGGTGATCAACACTAGCAATGTCCAGAAAACCCACGAGGAAAAAATTAGGAAGTACACGAACCTGAGACATGAGATCAAGGAGATGTGGCATATGAAAGAAGCATCAACCATCCCAATCATCGTGTCAACAACCGGTATGGTACCAAAGGCTCTACATAGCAGCCTAGTAGCAATAAGTCTCCCAGAGAACACCTACAAGGAACTCCAGAAAGTTGCAATCCTGAACACCTGCAAGATAGTCAGAGATTTCCTCGACCAACAGTAACACCAGACATTACAACCACCCTGTGTACTTGGTAGCAGTACCCGTCACGGAGTGGAATCCCCCAATCAGGGAGAAATAATATAAGAGCAATAATAATAAAAGTTTCCTGTAGAAGGACCAAAACCCAGTTTCCTGGAAACTGGGTCAAGATGAGAAAGCAGGAAACGGACCACCCGAGAAGAAGACGATCGAGGAGTTCTAGGGAAATATCTGGAGCAGTGAAGTAAGACATAACAGCAGAGCACCCTGGATAGAACTAGAACGGAAGAAAACGAAGGACATACAAGAGATGAGAGAGTGGGAGTTTCGAGAAGAAGAAGTGGAATTGATTCCATTATTATTATTATTATTTATTATTAGCCATATGGTGCAAGGAAGCCAGAGGCTTATGCAGCACCAGCCAAAAAAAATTCCCGAGTTACCCTGAGAGAGAGAGAGAGAACAAGAAGCTCACCTGCACACACACAAGCACCTAGCAGGGCAGTTCACTCGAATGATAAGGCACCTGGAGACAATCCGAAGTTTCTCACCGAAGGAGTCACATATCTGATACTTAAATACGAAGATACAAAAAACCCGGCGAAATACAGGCCAATCACCTCCCTCCCAACGATGTACAAGAACCTGACCAGCTGCATAACCAAGAAGATTATATAACCAAGAAGCTGTATAACCAAGAAGACCACTTAGAGGGACAGAACATAATGGCAGAACAGCAGAAAGCATGCAAGCAGAGGAGCAAAGAATGCAAGGAGCAATTAACCGTAGATTCGGCAGTTATGGAGCAGGCCTACAAGAAACACCGTAACCTATACATGGCCTACATCGATTACTGCAAGGCCTCCAAAAATAGAGACCCTGAAGATCTACAAGGTCAATCCAATAGTGACAAACTTCCTAGAAGCAACCATGGCGAAATGGAGTACCACCATTAAGGTCGAGAACATCACAGCCAGGCCAATCCCCATTAGAAGAGGAATCGTTCAGGGAGATGCTCTGAGCCCACTGTGGTTCTGTCTAGCACTCAACCCACTATCCACCATGCTTAATGGCAGAAAGTACAACCTCACCCACCTAATGTACATGGATGACATCAAGCTCTATGCGACAACTGAGAAGCAACTCCAGCAACTACTGCGGATCACTGAAGAATTCGGCAAGGACATTAGGATGGAATTTGGTCTAGTCAAATGCAAGACCAACACTGCACGAGGAAAAATTAGTTGGCCGAAACGACCCAGGCCTCCGTAGCCGAGTGGGCAGGAGCGGGAGTGCAGTAGCACACACTCTTTGAGTAGACCGAGGTTCAAACCCCTGACTGCTGAATACGGTCGATCTGCCAACCCGCACTGGACCAGCGTGGCAGATTATGGTCCATTTCCCTCAGCATGAATTGTTGAGGAGGCTTCCATCCTGCAGTGGGCTGATAATGGCTGCACTTTACTTTTACCAGCTGCTGACTGGTAAAGAGATCAAAGCTCTGACAGAAGGATAGACCTACAAATACCTAGGGATGATGCAGGCTCAGCAGTTAGCACAAGGAAATCAAGAAGTGCCTGACCGAAAAATATCATCAGAGACTCAGAAGCCTGCTGAAAGCAAAACTGAATGGAGGGAACTCAGTTAAAGCCATAAACACCTATGCAGCTCCAGTACCAACATACACCTTCGGGGTCATAGATTGGACTAACACCGAGTTAGAAGATATCATGCGAAAGACAAGGACAATGATGACCAAGGGCCGCTAACACCACCTAAAGTCAGCAGTGGAGAGACTAACAAGTGCAAGGTGATCACCCAGGCTGAGTACACTCATAGACACAACCAGGTAGCCAGATAATACATCAGAAGCTAGCGAGGAAATACCAGCTCACTAAAGAAAGTGTACCATACTGCAAGTACGAACTCCAGGCAGTACTAGAGACCCGAACCTACAAGCTATACTGGGACCACACCATGGTTGATTGGTTATTAGGATTTTTATGGCACATCAGTATCTAAGGCTATAGTGCGTCAAGGGACCATACCATAATAATGGATAAGACCATTCCGCACAACAGACCGGACATAACCTTTCTGGACAAGACGGAAAAGGCTACCTACCTGATTGACATAGCAGTGCCCAACACTAGCAATGTCCAGAAAACCCATGAGGAAAAAATTAGGAAATACATGAACCTGAGACATGAGGTCAAGGAGATGTGGCATATGCAAGAAATATCAACCATCCCGATCATCATGTCAACCACCGGTATAGTGCCAAAGATTCTACATAGCAGCCTAGCAGCAATAGGTCTCCCAGAGAACATCTACAAGGAATTCCAGAAAGTCGCAATCCTGAACACCTTTAGGATAGTCAGAGATTTCCTCGACCAACAGTAACACCAGACATTACAACCACCCTGCGTACTTGGTAGCAGTACCCGTCACGGAGTGGAATCCCCCAATCAGGGAGAAATAATATGAGAGCAACAATAATAATAATAATAGGCAGAGGAGTTGCAGACGACAGTGGAACAAATAGCACTGTCTCCTGTATGGCTACCCCAAATGAAGGGCAAGACCACCCGGCACAACCAACTAGAAGTGCTTCCTGCACGGCTGTTCTAGTGACCACCCATGAAGGAAGAAGATGACAATGCATGAAGCGGA
Organism: Mastigoproctus giganteus; assembly: GCF_048544385.1. Classification (NCBI taxonomy): domain Eukaryota; kingdom Metazoa; phylum Arthropoda; class Arachnida; order Uropygi; family Thelyphonidae; genus Mastigoproctus; species Mastigoproctus giganteus. The sequence continues at coordinate 126,540,838 of NC_143576.1, read as the reverse complement.
GCATCAAAATGAATGTGTTCATCATGCAAGCATACTACAAAGTAGTGAAGTTGGAGACAGATACACAAATAATATCGCTAACAGAAGTCAAAGGACATAAATAAGTATTCATCAATATTTTTTAATTCAAAGTATTTTAATATCAAAACATTGAGTAATTTTAAATAACAAACTGAAAAACTAGAGTACATATTATTCATTCACTTCCAAAAGTAGGGAAGTCAAGAGCTAATAGTAGTTTAGACTCCTAAACCCCCTTCCCTGGTCATACCTGTCACAAAGCTCAACACAAAAATTATTACGAGAACAGTTGTAGGGAATAACACTTTAAAGACTTCTCAGACGTTTTCCGATTATATTTTTTCAGCTAATTACTCAGTAAAAGTCTTAAAATGTTCCTCCCAAGATTAAGACAATGCAATATTTAGAATTAGAAAGTGTAACAGCAGATTACTTTGAACTGCAATGGCAATCATTCAGACACCCAATTGGAACATTGGAGCAAAACCTATGAGATCCTGTATGCATGCAATAAACAAAAAGTTGCAAAAAGGGTTATGTGATACCTGCCTGGAACTTTGACTAATTACTCTGTGAAAACTGTAAAATATCTTCTTCAAAAACAACTCAAGTAAAACTGAGTCTATATTTAGGAAGATAAAAAACGTCTCAATCATTAAGCTTGAACCGACAAAAAAAAAAAATGTACAAATTTATTTATTATTATAGGTGCAATGCAAAGAGTGCGCCACGTTAATAAAATTCCAAAAATTTTAGAATTTAAAATTCTTGGATGTAATACTGCACTCAAAATTTTCATTTAGGATGCACTATTTTAAAGCTGTTATTGGGTTTTAGGTACATGTGTGACTAAGAGCATATTGCACCTTTGTATTTATATCTGTATAAGTTTATGTTCATTGTCAATTTGCATTTATGTAGGCTGAAAAAAAAACAGAATAACTCATATTAGCATTAGAAGAGGCATATGATGCAAGAAAGAAAGCTTATGCAGCATCAGCCAAAAAAAAAAAAAAAAAAACCCTTCCACTTCATCCCTCTGTTCGTTCGAAATACCTGTTCAGCTGAACCTTAAATTTATTTCAGCTATCAACCTCCGCAACAAGGGATGGAAGTCTGTTCCATCAACCAACTACCCGCTGGCTAAAGGCAAATTTCCACACATCTATCCTACATCTGTCTTTTCTAAACTTGAATTTATGCCCTCTCAGGTAATTATTCTGAGAAAGAGGAAGTATCCCATCAGCATTGAGCATGCTCAAACCATTCAAGGCTTTATACACCTCTATCAGATCACCTCACCGGTGCCTAGTCTCCAGACACTGTAATTTGCAAAACTTAAGCCTTTCTTCGTAAGAGCAACCCTTTGTTCCATTCACTAATCTTGTTGCCCTTCTCTGTACTCGTTCCAGCAGCTCTACATCATTCTTGAAATGAGGCCTCCAGACCTGTATACAGTACTCAAGGTGTGGCCTGATCATTGCCTTATACAAGAGAATAATCACCTCCTTATCCCTGCTAGAAAAATTCCTGTATAACATTGACAAGACACCATGAGCTACTCTTGCCCATCTGCACTGCTCAGAGAACTTCATATCTGCCTAAACAATTACCTCCAGGTCCTTTTCACTCTCTACCACCACTGTCAGTGTAGTACCACAGAGTTGATCCGTTGCTCTGGGGTTGCTGTTTCCCATATGTAGTACTTTGCATTTGTCAATGTTAAACTTCATTTGCCACCTCTCAGCCCATTTGCTTTCATAATTATGGGTAAGGGTTTGCTTACTTCCTTTGCTGCCTCCTTTAATATAACTGGATAGATCCCATCCACCCCAGGTGCCTTTCTTGTGTTTATCTTCAACAATTTCTTGTCCACTTTACTCCCAGTTATTACAAGATTATCTAGCTTACTGCCAGAGTTGAATACACCTCTGGCATCCCCCTCGCTAAATAACTCCTCATGTGTGAATTTCGATGCAAAATATTCATTTAGTTTGTTAGCTACCTCAACAAGATCATCAACAGTTGAACCATCGATATCAAGTAGACCAATCTGATTCATCCCCTTCCTTCTAGAGTTTACATGAGTAAAGAACTCTTTGCTGTTTTTCTTTGCATCCTTTGCCAAAGATTTCTCGTAATCTGCCTTCGCCTGCCTAACCTCCTTTGTGACTTGGTTACAGACCAGCTTATATCTATCATAAGCTTCCATGTCACCCATTAATTTATATGTATCCCATGCATTTTTTTTTCTCTGACATGTGTCTCTTAAATTAAGCCTGACATTAGTTAGGCTTAATTTAAGCATAAATTAAGGCTTAAATTAAATTAAATTAAACCTTGAACAATATTTCTTAGTTGGTATGTAAAGCCTAGTAGCTTCCAAGATAAGTTCTTTGAATGCTTCCCATTTTGAATTTGCTTTTGATAACATCATCAGTTGATCCCACTGTATAGAATTTAAATACTGTCTCAGACCATCGTAGTCACCTTTACGAAAGCAATAACCCTTCCCTTTACCCCTGATGGTAGTTACCTCTTTGAGTAAATCCCACTTCAGCACACTATGATCACTGCCACTTAGTGGTTACTTTATCTGCAGATTCTTAATGCATGAAGAATCACTACTGATAATTAAATCAAGTTTATTACTCCCTCTAGTTGCCTCCCGAACATGCTGATGTAGAAAACAATCATCCAATAAATCCACAAAAGCCTTGCTAGTGTGTGAGTGACCAACCCACAAATTCCAAACAATATCTGGGAAATTAAAATCCCCCTCTAGTTGCCTCTCGAACATGCTGATCGAAAAATCTTACTCCCTATGCTTGTGATAGGTTACCTACAGCCCTGACTTAAAGGCCATTTGGAATTCCTCCAGTCTGTGACAAAACTCAAACATGGACCTCTCCAAACAATTGATAAATAGTGAAAACACTACACTTTTCACTTGTTTGGGGAGGTCTGCGTAATATTTTGCATCAGTAATTAGCACAGAACCAAATTTTACATAGAAAGATGATGTTAATCCATCTACAAGCTTCTATAAGATCTGTTTTAAAGGGAGCTCTCTACTAAAAACACTTTCGTTGTCAAAGATAGAACTGTTGCTAGTATTAAGCCCCAATTTAAAATCCTCTGGTTTCTCTCTCTCTCTCTCTCTCTCTCTCTCTCTCTCTCTCTCTCTCTCTCTCTCTTATGGCTTTGGATGACTATGCTTTAACATTAGTCCTCCATAAGTAAACCAAGTAGGCAACAAATATTTGGTACTGAATTTCTTGTAAGTGAAATGAATTAATTTAGGTTGAAGAAGCCAGCTGTGCTCTCCAAATTCCTTTTATACTCCGATCAGAAGAAAGAATCTGAAAAAATCGGAATCATCAAAACTGATCTGGGACTAATAGTCTTTCTGCTCATTACATGGAACAGTCAGATATTTTTGAAGTTCTGTAATTCACTCGGCCAATTACAATTTTAAATAGTGTTACTATTTACTCTTTTGATCTTTAAATTTGTGAACTTGGACAGATTTCTTTTGTGGATCAGCAGTTTAGAAATATGGATGAATCTGACAAACCACCTGAGAATCAGCAAATTTAAATTTCAGACTAGACATTTGCCAAAGCAGTATGTTAGAGTTAGACATGCTGGATGGAGATTTCACATCATGGCCATAAGTTTATACCACTCTACAACAATATCAATGAATTTGTATAGATCATGGGAATATTTTCATTTATTCATTGATAATAAGTAATGCATTACTCAATTGCTGAGTTTCACAATTCATATGTGAAGCACTAGATCAAAGTAAAAAATTTAGTGTTTAGTAAACATTTTTAGAACTTTTAGACTGTCATTTGTAAATAACTGGCACTACAACAATCATCTAATTGTACTGCCCATATCCTTCCTAAAAGAAAAATAAAGAGCCCAGAGAATTTTTAGCTTTTCATAACATGTATATATACAAGTCCTTATCTGTTGTTCCAAAAATATATGAAAGCCAAGTAACAGTGGGGTTTTAATAGAGTTACCCCTTTTCAAACTCTCTACTCCACAGATGATTTTGGGGAAAAAGTTGGGCTAGTGAAAACAAGAAGCACTGCAGGATCATCTAGACAAGACTTCAGTCATAGCTCAGACACAGCATGGTTTTGTTAAGGGGAAGTCTTGCCTGACCAATTTGATTGGATACTATGATGCAGTCACAAAAGAACTGGATGCAGGGAATAACTTTGATATTATATACTTGGATCTTAGAAAGGCTTTTGATACTGTTGCACATGGAAGACTGCTTCACAAATTGGAGCAGTGTGATATTGGAGGCAAATTGCTGCTATGGATAAAGAGGTGGTTAAGGGGGAGAAGACAGAGATTGGTAATCAATGGACACTGCTCATCGTGAACTAATGCTATTAGTGGAGTCCCTCAGGGTTCAGTATCGGGTCCATTATTGTTTTCTGTATTTATAAATGATATTGATGAGGGTATATCAAGCTTAATGTCCAAGTTTGCAGACGATGCGAAGGTTGGCAGGGTTGTCAAGGACACTACTGACACTATGCTACTGCAACAGGATCTGGAAAGGTTGAGCAGATGGGCTGAGAGGTGGCAAATGAAGTTTAACATTGACAAATGTAAAGTATTACATAAGGGAAACAGCAACCCCAGAGCAAAGTATCAACTCTGTGGTACTACACTGACAGTGGTGGAGAATGAAAGGGACCTGGGGGTGGTTGTGCAGGCAGATATGAAGTTTTCTGAGCAGTGCAGATGGGCTACAAGAGTAGCTCATGGTGTATTGTCGATGATATATAGGAATTTTTCTAGCAGGGATAAGTAAGTGATTATTCCCTTGTATAAGGCAATGGTCAGGCCGCACCTTGAGTACTGTATACAGGTCTGGAGGCATCATTTCAAGAAAGATGTAGAGATGCTGGAACGAGTATAGAGAAGGGCAACAAGATTAGTGAATGGAACAAAGGGGTGCTCTTACGAAGAAAAGCTTAAGTTTTGCAAATTACAGTGTCTGGAGCCTAGGCACCAGCGAGGTGATCTGGTAGAGGTGTATAAAGCCTTGAATGGTTTGAGCATGCTCAATGCTGATGGGATTCTTCCTCTTGCTCAGAATAATCACCTGAGAGGGCATAAATTCAAATTGAGGAAGGACAGATGTAGGATAGATGTGAGGAAATTTGCCTTTAGCCAGCGGGTGGTTGGTTGGTAGAACAGACTTCCATCCCTTGTCATGGAAGTTGATAGACTAAATAAGTTTAAGGCTCGGCTGGACAGGTATTTCGAACGAACAGAGGGGTGAAGTGGAAGTGGTTATTTTTTATTTATTTTTTTTATTTTATTTTTTATTTTTTTATTTATTTTGGCTGATGCTGCATAAGCTTGCTTTCTTGCATCAAATGCCTCTACTAATGCTAATACTATAGACAATTATACAAGGAGCGAGGGAATGATGCCAGCAGTGGGGAAGATGGATCGCAAATTAGTAACACATACGACATACCCAATATCCTTCCTAATGAGGTAGAATATGCATTGAAGAAAATGAAGAATCAGAAAGCCCCCAGGGGAGGATGAAGTTACTGTAGGGTTGTTAAAATTGAGAGGAAGAGACACAGCACAAAAATTGGCAAGACTCTTCACAAAATGCATTAGAAAATGTGTGATGCCTAAGGAATGGAATAATGCAATCATAGTTTTGCCGCATAAGAAAGGAGATAAATCAGAAATTGGAAATTATAGACCAATTACCTTGTTATCCCGCATCTACAAATTGTTCCCAAGGGTCATTACTAACAGATAGAAAGAATACTTGATGAGAATCAACCGAAAGAGCAAGCTGGCTTTAGAACGGTATTCTCAACTATGGATCACCTTCATGTAATACCACAGCTCATGGAGAAAGCAAATGAATATAAAACACCATTATGCCTGGCATTTGTGGATTATGAAAAGGGATTTGACTCCATACAGCATAAGGCACTGGAAAGACAAGGCATAGATACCCCATATATTATGATTTTGAAGAAATATATGAGAACGCTACCTCCTTTATTAGACTAGACAAAGACAGTAGCAAATTTAAAATTGAGAAAGGAGTTCGACAAGGTGACACAATGTCTCCGAAGTTGTTTACTGCTGCCCTTGAGGAAGCTTTCAGAAGATTAGACTGGTCGCAGAAAGGAGTCAATGTGAATGGAGAGTACCTAAACCATTTACGATTTGCAGATGACATTGGGGTCATAGCCACGATCTCAAAGAATTAGAGGAAAATCTTAATCAGTTATGCAGAGTTAGTAAGGATTTTGGCCTAAAGACGAATATGACTAAAACAAAAGTAATGATGAACAAGTATGCCATAGAAAGGGATATAATGATTGAAGGAGCAGTAATTGAAAAGGTGGAGTCATATACTTATCTGGGACAAGTCATTAGCTGGAAGTCAAGATATATGGCTGGAAGTCAAGAGAACAATAAATTTTGGATGGATAGCATTCAAGAAATATGGTCACATATGAGGAGCAATATCCCAATTTGTCTGAAACGTAAAATAATGAACCAATGTATCCTCCCCACCATGACTTATGGAAGTGAAACTTGGGCACTCACCAAAAGGATGGAAGAGAAGCTGAGAACTACACAGCAAAGAATAGAACGAATTATATTGGGAATCAGACTGTTAGATAAGAAGAGAAACACGTGAATTTGCATCAAACTCAAGTAAAGGACATTCTTATCAAAACTAAAGAACTAAAATGGTGGTGGGAGGCGCCTCCGTAGCCAGGTGGGAAGGAGCAGCAGTGCGTAGCACACGCTTCTTGATTAGACCGGGGTTCGAGCCCGTCACCACCAAATATGGAGGATGCGGAAAGGTCAGGGAATGACCACCGCATATCCCGGAGCAATATGGCCTTAGTTGCTAATGCTCCTAAAAACCAAAACAACAACAACAACAAACTAAAATGGTATTTCAGCAGGACACATAGTTCGAAGACATAATGACAGATGGACTAAGAGATTAAGAGAATGGTGCCCAAGAGGACTAGAAGAAAACCTGGAAGACAATGACGGAGATGGACAGATGAAATTCATGAGTTTGTGGGTAGTAAGTGGATGGCCATTGCACTAAACAGAAGGAACTGGAAAGTTGCTGGAGAGGACTTCATCCTGCAGTGGATTGAAAATGGCTGATGATGATGATGATGATGAAGAACAAGTGTATGTATACTTGCATGTACACCAATGCTAGGAGTCCAGTAATTAAATTTGATGAATTTGAAGTGCTGGTCAAGACATCAAAAGTGGATATTTTTCTGATATCGGAAACAGAGTCACACACAGATATAAGCAGTGCAGTATTGGAATATGGGGAGTACAGTGTGTACAGAAAGGATAGACAGGTTAGGCAGGGAGGAGAGGTTACGCTGTTAGTTAAGAAACACAAAATCTAAGGAAGTGCATCCAACTGACATAGATGGACAGTGCAATGTTGAGTCAGTCTGGTGTGAAATAAGCACTGGGGAAGTAAAAATGAGAGTAAGAGTGTGTTATAGGTATAATGACTCTGATGAGTACAACAAACTGTACAGAGAAATAGTGTGGGCCAGTAAATCAGAATGTCTTATAATGGGGAATTTCAACTTCCCAGATATTGACTGGAACTTGTGGGTTGGTCACTCGCACAATAGCAAGACTTTTATGGATTTACTGGATGATTTTTTTCTGCAACAGCATGTTCGAGAGGCAATCAGAGGGAGTAATATTCTTGATCTGATTTTCACTAGTGATTATTCATGCATTAAGAATTTGCAGATAAAGGAACCACTAAGTGGCAGTGATCACAGTGTGCTGATGTGGGATTTACTTAAAGACATATCTACCATCAGGGTTTGACAATACAAAAGTTTAGAAATCTTATAATACCGTATTGGTGGACTAATAATAGAATAACAATTGCTTAAAAAAACGGTACTCACCTTGAATAAATCTGCAGTGGTATACTGAGAAGAGGTGGTTAGTGTTTAGGTTGAATTGTTAGCTAAGAAACTAGGGGGGGGGGAAATGAAGAGAAAAAAACGGAATTTAAAATAAGCGCAAGGAGGCAGAAGTGTACACACACTGTAAAGCTTGATTGGTGTTATTAATTTTGAATGTAGAGAATCTGGTGAGAGGTGAGTTACATAAACTCGGCTACCCATTAAGACCTATGGTTTTTTTCAGCAGATCAGCTTTCGCCAATTTAACCACCTTTCTTGTCAAAATTATATCACCTCTCACCAGATTCTCTACATTCAAATTAATAACACCAATCAAGCTTTCCAAAAAATAGATAATACTGCAATATCTGACGGAGACATATTAGCATCCTTCGACGTCATATCCCTTTATACTAATGTACATATCCCTTTTACTCTGCAAGCTTTATGGGAATTCTTAACTGCAGATGATACTTTAACCAAAAGCACTTCCCTTTCTGTCGACCATATTCCTGAATTTACCACACTTTTATTAGATGCCAGGTATTTTAGATTTAACAATAAAATTTTCCGACAAACATTCGGGTTACCAATGGGCCTAGGCATTTCTGGCCTCCTGTTTGAAATTTATCTAGCTACTATCGAGAAACAAATTTTACAACCCTTTCCCTCTGAAATAAAATTATACTTACGCTATGCCAATGACATCCTAATTATAGGCAATAGACCCATTATTAACAATCTCTTTTCAAAATTTAATTCGGTACATGACAGGCTAAAATTCACCCTTGAATTCGGAATGAACAACCAGATCAATTTTCTCAATCTCACCCTCTATATAACAAGGTACAAAACTATGCACAAAGATCTTCAGAAAAAGCATGCACACTGGCAAGTACTTACATTTCTCTTCACCCCCTCAGCACTAAAAAAGCCGTCTTACACAACCAAATTCACAACGCCTTAAAATTTAGCTCCTCACAAGATGACCTACATAATGTACTTCAATACCTTACCGAAAAATTTCTAGCCAGAGGTTACCCTCCCAACTCATCCTAAATAGAATTTCCACCGCCAAAAATAAAATTATTAATCCAACCGTACACAACAACAAAACCAACACTTGTATAGTCCTCCCCTACCATAGTGAACTCGCAGGACAATTCCGCCGTATTTTTAATAACACAGACATTCCTCTCGTCTTTTCCGCTTACAATAAACTAGGATCTTTTTTTTTTTTTTAATTCCTATAAAGATACACACACTTATTCCACCAGCAATCTTAATAATATAATATACCTCATAAAATGTCAGCCAAACTGTGATGCCTGTTACATTGGCAGCACTACCACCAAATTCGGCTTCCAAATCCTCCAACACCTGTGCATATTACCATTTCAACAGTTTTAGAACAAATCAAGCCAGTACAGAACTCACAATTCATGCCCAAACCTACAATCACACCCCTCTCGTCGACTCTGCCATTACCATTATTAAACTCAAATCTAATTAGAGAATTCTTCAATATGAAGCACTCGTGATTGAATGGTGTCGACATCATTCTAATCTTAAAATTATTAACGCCAAACTCCACTTTAACCTTTCACCAGCTTGGAACCTTTCGTGGTTAAATTTCCCACATGTCAAAAAGTGCATCACGAGAGTATAAACTTAAACCTTTAAAACAACACGCGTTCTCTGCCCATTCAATTGCCAACTGAAGACGTTATTATTTAATGAAAATCCTTGGTAATGACTATTGGCCTCATTGTATTATTTTATTCAAGCTTTCAAATTACTTCTTCCCTCTTTACTGACAACCAAGGATCAGATGTGTACACTTCTACCTCCTTGCACTTATTTTAAATTCCGTTTTTTCTCTTCATTTCCCCCCGTAGTTTCTTAGCTAACAATTCAACCTAAACACTAACCACCTCTTCTCAATATACCACTGCAGATTTATTCAAGGTGAGTACCGTTTTTTTTTTTTGTTTTTTTTTAAGCAATTGCTATTCTATTATTAGTCTACCATCAAGGGTAAAGGGAAAGGATTTTGCTTTTGAAAAGGTACCTACAGTAGTCTTAGATAGTTTTTCAATTCTGGCTGATGCTATATAAGCTTGCTTTCTTGCATCATATGCCTCTACTAATGCTAAAATATTGTAAATTATGCCCATAACTGGTCAAATGAGATAGCAAGAAACTGGTCCAGAATAAAGAAAATTTTTAGTAATTATGACGATCCAAAATTATCAATTTTAATTCGTATATGTAAAACTTTAAAAGAAATGAATAATTCCATCTCATTTTAACCTCATGGAAAATTCATTTAAATATAAAAATACATTGAAGCACATTTCTATTTAAATTTATTTTCAAGTCCAACAATTCTTTCAACATATTTGCAAAATAATAAATTGATATTATCAAATGCATTAGCAATATTTAATGCAGCTTTCAATAGAATTTCTGAAGACATTAATAAATTAATAGTTTGCTAAGCATTATTTAGTGATACTAATATTAATTTAAGAAATTATGCTTGCTACATGTTCACTGAAACTATAAATGAGAACACAATTCTGAAAATTTTAGTTGTTAATTTCAAGAGAAAATATAAGTTCTGGAGAAAATATTTGAAATCTACTCAAAATTTTGAAAAAAAAAAAAAAAAACATTAAAAAAAATTATAGAAACATAACTGCAGATTTTTATAAATTATTTGATTTATTTAATTCTAATTATTTAAAAAAATTCAAATTTCAAACTAAATATATTATATTCAACTGATGTCTTGAAAAAAATTAAAATTAAAAATTACACAGATATTTTCATTAAGATCAGATAAATATTTTACATCAGAAATTAATACAAAAACAAATTGTGCACATGTGATTTTAATGAACCAATGAGCTTCTACACAATTAAAATAAATTACAATTCTACACAGTTTCACAATGAAAACAAAGTTTTAAAACATTTTTAAAAAGTCACCTTCAGCATTTATATACATCCCATTGCTTCATTATTCTTTATAATCCTTCTTCCAAAAATTTTATCAGCTATTTCACAGAACCATTCTTCAATAGCTCTGACTTTAGCATGAACCAAATGTAAGCAGGATACAGGAGTGCCTCCTAGTGAATCTTTTAAAGCAAGGTCTGAATCATACTGGCAATGTCTAGGCACCTGTAATCATGAAGCAAAATGATTCCTACTTTCAGCCTTCCAAGTGACTTGCATTTGATGAGGTACAGGTGGTTTAAAGTTTTAAGGACACAGTTTTGAGTTCATGTTAGCATCTGGCACTTTAAATTTCAATAGCAAAAGATCATGGTGATTTAAGAAAAGAGTTGCTATATTTCTGACTGAAGAAATCTCAATGCACATTACCTCCTAAAAAAGAATATCTTTTCCTTTATTTGGTTTTATTTTATTTGTATTATTATTATTTTTTTTTTTATCTTAGCAATAATATATTCATGTAGAAACACACATACAATTTTGACTCCTTCGAATCCAATTGTTGATCTTAAAATTTAATGTCACCAGGAACTCAATCCTTTATATCTTTGAATTCAGCACACGTATGCTTTCTTTCTAGACTTCCCTGCATGTGTCCTGTCTCATTATAACATGTGCCATCATTTTCGTCCTCCCATGCTTTTTTTCACAAAGTACTGAAGCCACTGATACTCACTTCAGCTGTATTGAAAATATTAAGTATTTTTGAGTTATTAGTAAAATAACTGGGTTGTGTGGTTAAAAAGTTAGAAAATAAAAAATGTTTGTCATACTGTACTGAACTGTCTGGCCATCAAAATTCTTGGTACTGCCACTGTATGCTATCCACTGTCATTCTGTGGCTTATTGATAAGATGTTCAGTGGTTTAAGTTTATATTATTTTTAATATTATTTTAAAATTACTGTTCTTATTTTTAAAAACATAATAGTATTTATTCTGACTGTAAACATAAAAGTTTACAGTCAAAATAAATTACTTGATTGCCTTTCTTGTGGATAAGGGTAAACAAATCCTATTCTCCAGTCTTATCCTGTACCTCCACAACTTACTAGAGGTACCTCCATAGCCAGGTGGGCAGGAGCAGCAGTGTGTAGCACACACTTCTTGATTATACCGGGGTCCGAGCCCGTGACCACTAAACACGGAGGATGCGGAAAGGTCAGGGAATGATCACCGCATATCCCCAGAGCAATATGGCCTTAGTTGCTAATGCTCCTAAAAAACCAAATAACAACAACTTACTAGAAATCAAATTATTTAGTTAAAAAATTATTGTTAATCCCCATACTTCCAAATTCTGTTAGGATATTTCTTCATCTGGGACTTTATCTGTGATCATTAGCTGAACTTCACCATGAGAAATTTCTATATTCTATAGTTCTTTCGATTTTGAGATTGCATTTTTAATTGACAGGCTTTTGTATAGCTAAAAATTTTACTCTAACATGAGAATAAACACAGCCTGTGTATCATGTCTACAGATGCACCAGCTCACTGGCAGATTTCCATGTTTCTGCCTAAAAGGGCAGATCTCAAAGAAAAACCCTACACTTTAGCCTAAAACCAATTACTGCAATTCTAAATAAAAATACTTTTAAAAAATTCATCAAGAACAAGTCAAGACCCTTCCCTAATGAGTGACAAGCTCCAAAACCACTACACTGCCACACAGTAATTCAACAAATTAACATTATGTACTGACTTGTCTTTATCAATCTTTTGATAAAGATTGATAAAGAAATGGCTATTAATGGAATTAAATAATAGAAATGGCTATTAATGGAATTAAAACAATAGAAATGGCTATTAATGGAATTAAATTTCCATTTAATAGAAATGGCTATTAAATGGCTAGTAATTTACAGATTCTCTATCTAGAGAATCTGTAAATTACTTTATAAATAGTATACATAGGGCAAGATCTGTTCAGTTAATTAACAAATTAACTTTATGTGCTAACTTGTCTTATTAATCTTTTAATGAGATGGAACTGACTATTAATAAGCTAGAGATTCTGTTAATTACTTAGGTCATAATACCTATAGGCTTCACTACACTGCTCTATTTAAACAATTAGTTTTAGTACTTTTTTTAAACCATCTATCGCTTTGATTCTCAGTTGTCAGATTCTCTGTTATGATATGAATATATGGCATAAATCTTGTGCAACCTAGATTTTAAAAACTTTTTTTTCCTTATTTCAATGATTTGTGGGATGATCCATTCAGTATTATTTCTCTATATCCTAATGCATTACTAATAGTAAACTACATCCTTTTTAGCTCTTTTTTCACCATCTCTGTATCTATAACTATATTTATGTTGTTTAATTTATATTTATTTTGTTTTTAAGATGCTTGCATATGCTCATTTCTCTGTAACATGATATATTAAGTACCCTTTCTCTTTTTCTTAAAGGTCAATCTGGTCACTCTGGTCATTTTCACTCTGAGAAGTTCCTCACCTGCATCTGTGTGAAAGAATTTTTTTTATTCCAGTAGAGACATTTTCCATTTTTACAGGTCATAGTTGGTTTGTCATAGTTTTTCTTTGATCTTTAACAAATTCCCCATATTTTTAGTCTGCCTTCGCATGAACTAAGTGAGCCACAAGAGTTGACGGAAATGTATTCCTTTTGTGAAGACAAAGTGTTTTCCTGTTCTTTAGCTGTCACTGAAAAGGCTCTACTCTGGCAAACTCTGATCAATGCCAAGTAAGATCTTCAAAAGACTGTTCACCTCTCAAAGTAGCACAAATAAAAATTCAAAAGTGAGACTTTTTCTCTGTGTGTGCGCATGTGTGTGTGTGTGTGTGTGTGCACGCGCGCGTGCGTGCACATGCAGCACACTGGGGCAACAGACGGTGGAATACTTGGATACATAACATATCTTCAATCTTTGGCCTTCCTTACACCGAAACCTTCCTCACACAAGAGAAGCAGTCCAAGATCTACCACAGTTGGAATTCTCCTACCTATTCCTCTCATTTTCATAGTCTGCCTTCACATGAATTGAGCAGGCTACAACAATTGATGGAAATTTATGAATTCACACAAATAGATCCCAGTCATCCTAAATATCTAGATGATCTGCATGAAAAAGTCAAGGTGGTATACTTCTCTCCAAATACAATGGCTTTGATTCAACCAATGGATCAGGGAGTTATCCGAGCAGTCAAATATGATTACATAAGGACAACATTTTCTAAGGCACTGTAAATGCAACAGAGCAAGAGAAGATGAATCTGCAGAAATTTTGGAAGATGTTTAACATCCTTGATGGAATATGCAACATCACAAGAGCCTGGAATGATGTGACAACTTGTATGAGTGGAGTTTGGAAAAAACTTCTAAAACATTGAACTTAACAACGAAGGCTTCAACAAAAATGAGCTGATGTCTTCCGTTACCAAAGAAATTGTAAACTTAGCCCAGGATTTGAAGCTGGTCCTGGAGGACGAAGATGTAGACAAGCTTGTGGATGAACAAGCTTGTCTACATCTCTCTTTAGGAGGGCGCTGACTCTCTTTAGAAAATACAGCTGCGAGTTACAGGCTCTGAAAAAAACGAAAGTGTTTGCTTTTTATTTACATAATTGTTATTTTATATTGATACTTAATACGTAGTCTTATAGTTTTAATTACGCTGGTTATTTTTATTTTAATTTATATAAACAGTTTTTGTAGATATACGTAATACTTTATAAAACCGTTATTCGTTCGAATATTGCAGGCATTGTTTTTGTATATAGCGATAGGGAATTCAAATTTTTAATTGAGGTAGCTAGGTAGCCATAACGTATAATTATAGAAACAGTAATACACTTCACTGTTTCTATTAGATAGCGTAGTATTGACATTTAATTAATTTAATTTATTGATTTTATTAATTTAAAGTATCATACCCCAAACTAGAGCAGCAAAGTAACGGGCACAAAGTGGCAGGAGTGCTGTGACTCGGGGGAGAACTGAGGGGGGCAATTCTCCAACGCATCACAGACTAAAAAAATGTGCAACTTGTGAAATGTTTGCCGAACTATCTGGAACGGAACATGATATTGCCATGGGGGATGTCTTTGTGTGTGCGCGATGTAAGGAGTGTAAGGAAATCAGGTGACAACTCAGCGTTGTTATGGGCCTATATGAGAGTTTGAAGGACAGGGTGGATGCCCTCGAAAGATCTAAATTGAGGGGGCCCATCGGGCTCTCAGCTGCCCACATCAATGCCAGAGCTTGCACTTGGTCATCACGCAACACAGCGGCAACCCCCAAGGCAGAATGCGCTGGTCCCTAAGGAACTAGTAGTTGTTGGTGACTCTATTGTCAGGGAAACGAAGAACATGCTTTGTAAAAAGGATAGGTGGAACAGACCAGGGTATGTCTGCCAGGGGCAAAGGTTGATGACGTAGAGCAGATATCATCTTTTAAGGGCACAAAAGGTGATATAGTTGTACACGTTGGCACTAATGATATCAAGAGTAGGAGACCGGCAGAATTGCTTAACAAGTACAGGTCACTGTCGAAAAAAAGCCGTGAAATAGGGTTGAATTTGAAAGTGTCTGCAATTCTGACCAGACACGATAGGAGGGAGTATATGATGAGAGCCTTGTCGATCAATTCGGCCCTGGAAAGACTGTGCAAGGCTCAAGGGATAGAATTTTTTTCAGCCTGGACTGTACTTGTTAACAGGAGAGACTGCTTCTACAGGGATGGGTTACAAGAATATTTGCTGATGCTATCGAGGCAGTGTTAGGTGGCTTGGAAAACTGATAGCTTGGGGGGGGGATACAAGGACTAATAGTTTAACAGTAGCTGCAGGCAGAGGTGAAGGTGATTCTTGCACAACTTCTATTAGAATAAGTAGCGACCTGGAGCGTGGGGTGTTGGGGGTTTCAGGGACGGGTGGTGGTCATCGTGGAACGGGTGGGTATATGGGATGTGTTAGGGTAACAAAGAATAGGAGTAGGAGTAGGAGTATGTATGCTTGCATGTATACAAATGCTAAAAGTATAGTAAATAAATTTGATGAATTTGAAGTGTTGGTCAAGACATCAAAGGCGGATATTGTTGGAATATCAGAGACATGGTGTCACACTGATATAAGGAATGCCGAACTGGAATTTGGGGAGTACAATGTGTACAGAAAAGATAGACAGGATAGGAAGGGAGGAGGTGTTATGCTGTTAATTAAGAAAAACATAAAATCAAAAGAGGTGCATCCAGTTGATATAGATGAACAGGGCACTGTTGAGTCAGTTTGGTGTGACATAAGCACTGTGAAAGCAAAAATAAGAGTAGGAGTGTGTTATAGGCCTAATGACTCGAATGAGTACAATGAACAATTGTACAGAGAAATAGAGTGGGCTAGTAAATCGGAATGTCTTATAATGGGG
This sequence comes from Mastigoproctus giganteus, assembly GCF_048544385.1. Taxonomy (NCBI): domain Eukaryota; kingdom Metazoa; phylum Arthropoda; class Arachnida; order Uropygi; family Thelyphonidae; genus Mastigoproctus; species Mastigoproctus giganteus. The sequence continues at coordinate 126,524,407 of NC_143576.1, read as the reverse complement.
AATTTCAACTTCCCAGATATTGACTGGAACTTGTGGGTTGGTCACTCACACACTAGTCAGACTTTTGTGGATTTATTGGATGATTGTTTTCTGCAGCAGCATGTTCGAGAGGCAACCAGAGAAAGTAATACTCTTGATCTGGTTATCATCAGTGATCATTCATGTATTAGGAATTTGCAGATAAAAGAACCACTAGGTGGCAGTGATCACAGTGTACTGACGTGGGATTTATTTAAAGATTTAATTACCATCAGGGGTAAAGGAAAGGGTTTTTGCTTCCGTAAAGGCGAGTACAGTGGTCTCCGACAGTTTTTAAATTCTGTACAGTGGGATCAACTGACGATGTAACCAACAGTAAATTCTAACTGGGAAGCATTCAAGGAATTAATCGTGGATGCTACTAAAAGTTTCATACCTATTAAGAAATACTGTTCAAGGTTTAGGCCTAAATGGTTGTCAAATGAACTAATGAGACTCGTAACAGAGAAGAAAAATGCATGGGATGCATACAAATTAACACGTGACACAGAAGCCTATGATAGATACAAGTTGATCTGTAACCAAGTTACAAAGGAGGTTAGGCAGGCGAAGGCAGATTACGAGAAATCCTTGGCAAAAGATGCTAAGAAAAACAGCAAGGATTTCTTTACTTATATAAACTCTAAAGGGAAGGGGATGAATCTGATTGGTCCACTTGACATCGATGGTTCGACTGTTGATGATCCTGCTCAGATAGCAAACAAACTGAATGAGTATTTTGCATCTACATTCACACGTGAGGAATTATTAAGGTTTGAAAATGGCAGAAGGTTATCAAATTGTAGCAGGATACTTAATGATTTTGTAATAACTGAGAGCAAAGTGGAAGAGAAATTGTTGAAGTTAAATGTAAGAAAAGCACCTGGGGTGGATGGGATCTATCCAGTTATATTAAAGGAGGCGGCAAAGCAACTAAGCAAACCCTTAGCCATAATTATGAGAGCATCCTTGGACTCAGGGGAGGTTCCCACGGACTGGAGATGTGCAAATGTATCCCCAATTCACAAAGGGGGATCCGAAGGGTGACACGGGTAATTACATACCAGTTAGTTTAATTTCTGTTCCGGGTAAAATAATGGAGTCACTGGTTAAAGATGCATTGCAGGATCATCTAGACAAGACTGCAGCAATAATTCAGACACAGCATGGGTTTGTTAAGGGAAAGTCTTGTCTGACAAATTTGATAGGATATTATGATGTGGTTACAAAGGAACTGGATGCAAAAAATAATTTTGATATCATATATTTGGATTTCAGGAAAGCTTTTGACACTGTTGCGCATGGAAGACTATTGTACAAATTGGAGCAGAATGATATTAAGGGTAAGTTGCTACAATGGATAAAAGGATGGTTAAGTGGGAGAAGACAGAGGGTAGTAATCAACGGGTGCTGCTCTTCTTGGACTAATGTTATTAGTGGAGTCCCACAGGATTTTTGTGTTGGGTCCACTGTTGTTTTGTATATTTATCAATGATAATGATGAAGGAATATCAGGCTTAGTGTCGAAGTTTGCAGATGATACAAAAGTTGGCAGGGTTGTTAATGACAGTAATGGCAGTGTGCTACTGCAACAGGATCGAGATAATTTGGGCAGATGGGCTAAGAAGTGGCAACTGAAGTTTAACCTTGACAAATGCAAAGTACTGCATATGGGTAGAAGTAACCCCAGAGAAACGTACCAACTGTGTGGTACTACACTTAAGGTGGTAGAAAATGAAAAAGACCTGGGGGTAATTGTGCAGGCATATATGAAGTTTTCTGAGCAATGCAGACAGGCTGCCAGGGCAGGTCATGGGCTTTTGTCAATGATATATAGGAATTTTGCTAGCAGGGAAAAGGAGGTGATTATCCCTCTGTTGGTCAGGCCACGCCTTGAGTACTGTGTACAGGTCTGGAGGCCTCATTTTAGGAAGGATGTAGATTTACTTGAGCGTGTACAGAGAAGGGCAACAAGATTAGTGAGGGGAATGAAGGGATCCTCTTATCAAGAGAGGCTTAAATTCTGCAAATTGCAGTGGCTGGAGACTATGCACCTGCGCGGTGATCTGATTGAGGTGTATAAGGCCTTGAATGGGTTCAGCATGCTGAATTCTGATGGGATACTTCCACTTGTTCAGATTACGAACCTAAGGGGGCATAAATTCAATTGAAGAAAAGACAGATGTAAATTGGATGTGCGGAAATTTGCCTTTAGCCAGCGGGTGGTTAATTGCTGGAACAAACTTCCATGTGTCGTTGTGGAACTTGATAGGTTGAATAAATTTAAGGAGGAACTGGACAGGCATTTGGAGGGAATGGTGTGATTTTTTTTTTTTTTTTTTTTGGCTGATGCTGAATAAGCTCATACATTTGCTTTCTTGCATCACATGCCACTACTACTACTACTACTACAAGGTGAAGATTTAGACTAAAAGACCTAGCCCAGTTGAACAAGCAGAGTTGAGGAGCAAGAGAAAGCCAAATCTGTTGAGGAATCGAAACAACCCAAGAAACAGTTTAAATTAAAGAAAATAGCAGAAGCATTTATGCCATTTTGATGGAATGGATTATGATGGAATGGATATTGTTTGATGGAATGGATGAAAACATGAAACGTTTCTTGAAAATAGAAAGAAATGTTCAAAATTGCTTATTGGCTTATCGCAAAATTTATAAAGAGAAAAAAAAGCATGCGAAACAGATGAAGGTCAAAGAGTTCCTGTTACATACTACCTCCCTGACCTCTACTCAGCCTACAACACCCTGCAATTAATGTATATTATTAATATGTTTTAAGTTACCTTCAGTTCATCACATGACTTTGATTCACTGTGTAATTTAGACCAATTTTCTTAAATATGTACACTTTGGTTTTGATTCCTTTAGTAGCCCTTATAAAGCCTATATGGCATGCGAAATACATATCAGTTTTTACAGTACAATAATATGCGTTTTTTCTTCCTTTTATGTTTTCTTTTCTTATGTGCCACTCCAGCTACTTGACTGCTGTCCCCCAGATAGAAGTTTTTAATTGTTATGGTATATAACTATTTTTCTTCATTCTTTTGAGGATATTATGTGGTTTTTGTAATTTTGGCATATCAGGCATATAGCAGCAATATATATTTTATTAGTCATTCCCAAGTTACATAAAACTTGATTTACGTAAGTCCTGGAATATATCTCTTACATATGTCGGGGACTTACTGTATTTGCAAATCGCTATAATTTCTTGTCACAACTGACAAGCTGGTTGTCAGACTTTATTAAAATAAAAAAATATATATACAATATGAAATATACATAAATAACATATATACATAAATATACATAAAAAATGCAGTGCATCCGCAGCATTACAGATGCGTTGTGCATCTGTAATGCTGCGTCATCGGCACTGGAGTTATGATTTTATGACCACGCTCAGTCTTCTGTTATATTAAGTGTATATAGAGTTAGTACACCGTACACTAACTTGTTGATGAAGGGACACCTCGTCCCGAAAGCAACTATTTTATTTCTTTATTTTAATGCTTTTATTGTATTTTATCTATTATAAAATATCGGTGTAAATACACCATAGTAAACTCATAATGAATAACTACATAAGTAGTGTAAAGGCATCAATTTAATTGCATCTCATACTGTGACTACCTTTACAATGAGTTATCATGTATTGCACTACCTCGAATAAGTAACGCTTCACCAATAGAGAAAATTATCGTTATTTATTCTCAGTGGGCTGGTACCACCACCCAGATGGCACTGTTTCAAGGATTACTGGTCGGTGAGTGGGCAGGTACCCTGGTGTTGCAATCATGCCAACCCAGTTGTGAAGTTATTTCCACAATATGAGAGATGCCAAAAGATGTGCAAAATAACTTCACAACTGGGTTGTCATGACTGCAACACCAGGATACCTGCCTGCCCACCCACCCACCCACCCACCCACCCACCAAGAATAGGCCAATAAGCCTTGAAACAGTGCCGTCTGGATGGTGGTGGTGGTGCCCACTGAGAATAAGTAACAGTAATCTTCCCTATTAGTAAAGTATTACTTATTTGAGGTAATGCAATACATGGTAACTTGTTGTGCAGGTAGTCCACAATATGAGATACAATTAAATCGATGCCTTTACACTACTTATGTAGTTTTTCACGAGTTCACTATGGGGTATTTACACAGATATTTTATAGTATATTTTAAACTCATTATATATCATGCCTTGAGCATTTATATTTTATTTATTTATATCTTATTTATTTTATTTTTTTTTAATGAAGTCTGACAACCAGTCTGTCGGTTGTGACCAGAAATTATAGATGCCCAAGGCCTATTTTCTAATGTAGTATTTGAAGTCATAGGAGGAAACCTCTAGTAAGAGCATACAACTACAATTGTAGATATAACAATTTAAAGTTAAACAAAAGCATTTTAATTAATATACACAGAAATCATGAAAGTAAAAAATGTACAATTCCTTCCTTCCTTCCATATAATCATGATTGCATAAGAAAAACAATACATAAATTGAAATCAGAACACCTAAATTATAAAGGAAACAAAAGAAAAAACAAAAAAAGGAAACAGCTTTTTGTTATAAAATATAATTTATTTATTCAGCATTACATTATCAATAATCCAAATGAATAAAAAAATTATTTTCATAAGGCTAGTAACATTAAAAGGGCTGATTATCCATGTTCCGTATTTTGTTTGGAACATGGATAATTATTTTGATTGTGAAATTACATAATAAAATTAATAACATAATAAATTTATTGTGTAATAACATAATGATATTTCACAATAAATATGAATAAAAAATGTATAACTTTTTTATATTCTTGTAATTCAAATGTTACTGCATCTTTTTTTTTTTTTTTTTTTTCGGAGAGAGAGAGAGAGAGAGAGAAAGAGAAAAATATCTCACCTTGAGAAGTTTTTAGATAGAGGGCCAAATCTTCGATACACTTTTTAGCAGTTAAATAATATTTTACTTCTTCCTTGGGTACCAATGGTATGACAGATGGCAATTTCTCTGGAATAGATCCACCAACAAGCTGCAAAAGGGCATGGTTTTCAGGTAGTTGATTGATATCGGTGCTGATATTGGTCTGGTCAAATGGACACTGCTTCCTCTGTAGCTTTGAGAGGCAGTTTTTACACATTGTGTGACCACAGCCCAAGCTAATGGGACGACGTACACTGATTTCAAATTCATTATAACATATTGGACAAGAAAGAAATTCTGTCCACTGCGGTGCTTGGACTGGCATTTTAATTCCTTACAATGCTATCCAGCATTAATAGCTTGGTTAATAAAACCAAAATTCATAACCTCTTCTTTTATGAAGAAACTTTACGCACCAGTAATGATGCAACCTATAATTAAAAAATATATATATAGCAACAGATAGAGAGGTGGGGGGAGGGAGAGAGAGAGTGTGCATAATGGTTAAAATTGACCTATTTTTTGTTTGATAGAGATGTTTAAATGTGGTGAAATTTAAAATAATAGTATAGAGTTGTGTATAGTATCCTGCACATGGAATTCAACTATCAATATATACTGTGTGACACTGAAATTGTAGCACCCTAAGGGAACAGAAATACAGAGAAAATACTTAAAGAGTAATGATAGCCAAGGAGTTAAGGAACACACGATAAAAGTTGCAGACACGTGTGTGTGTGTGTGTGTGTGTGTGTGTGTGTGTGTGTGTGTGTGTGTGTGTGTGTGTGTGTGTGTGTGTGTGTGTGTGTGTGTGTGTGTGTGTGTGTGAGTGAGTGAGTGAGCTTGAACATCCCTGTGCTGGGCTGAATGCGGGTGGCTCTGTAGATGGTGTCCAATCATGGCCCACATATGCTCAACGGGAGAGAAATCCACAGACCTAGCTATCCAAGAAAGTACATCCACACCAAGAAGACACTCAGAGGAAACCCTGCAATATGTGTTCAGCATTATCCAGCTGAAAAATGATATCAAGCATCACATTAAGAAAGGGGAAAGTAACAGATTGCAGAATCTCGGCGAGATAGCACTGAGCAGTCAGACTACTGTTGACAAACACCAATGACAACTGACTATCAAACCTGATTGCACCACACACCATAAAACCAGCAAAGAGTGTAGTATGGCATTCAATAATGGGTCCAGGATAATTGCATTCACTACGTCATAACCACATGTGTATTCAGTGATCATCAGGCCCTAAGCAGAAAGGGATTCATCACTAAAAACCACTTGACATCATCCTGTATCCCGGCTGGCCCATGAGCAGCACCATTCCAAATGCTGTTGATGATGGGCAGCTGTCAAGGGTAATCGATGCAATGGCTAATAAGAACAGTGGCCTCCTTCTGCCAGTCTGTGTGCAATGGTTCAATGGGTGATAGGATGCTGATGTTACGGACTGTTGGATGTAGCCAGCCTTGTTACAGATGTGGTATAAACCTTGAAGTGGGTAAAACAGTCCTCCACCAGATCCACTACCCATTTGACAAGCAGTTATAACCTTCCTGCTGCCATTGGTTACCAACATCTGTGCACTGTGATACTGTCACACTCATGCCTTCTGCTATAAGACGAAGCAACCATTTTTTTTTTAATTGAAATTTGATACTCCACCTTTCAGTGACCAAGTTGGATCTATACACCATGCATTCATATTTTTGTTTGCCAGTTCTCATTATATTCAGGGTTTTGTTGATAATTGGTACAGGTATATTCTCTAACTCTTCACATAGTATTTTCTGTTTTCATTTCAATATGTACTATGAATTACAAAACAATTTCACTGTGTAGCATTAGCAGAGGCATACGATGCAAGAAAGCAAGCTTATGCAGCTTAACCCAAAAAAAAAAAAAACGCTCCAATTTCACCCCTCCGTTCGTTCCAAATACCTGTCCAGCTCAGCCTTAAATTTATTTAGGCTATCAACTTCCACAACAAAAGATGGAAGTCTGTTCCACCAATTAACTACCCGCATACTTCCGCACACATATCTTACTACTGTCTTTCCTCAATTTGAATTTATGCCCTCTCAGGTGATTATTCTGAGCAAGAGGAAGAATCCCATCAGCATTGAACATGCTCAAACCATTCAAGGCTTTATACACCTCAATCTGATCACCTCACAGGTGCCTAGTCTCCAGACACTGTAATCTGCAAAACTTAAGCCTTTCTTCGTAAGAGCAACTCTTTGTTCCATTTAATTCTATTTACTAGTTTACCGATTCTGGATTATACTTTTGTACTTCAAAAACATTTGAAATGTGGCAGACCAATCAAAGTACAGCAGTGAAGTTGAAAAAATAATAATGAACATAGGATTCATGAAAGGTGAAAAATCATTAAATAATATGTGTTCAGAAACAATATCCAAATGAAAAGAGGCAATAAGCAATCCATTTGCCAAAATAACACAAGCAGTGTTGGGCTGAATATCTCATAGGGCATGGTGATGCATTATCCAGTATCACAAAAATGAAACAATCCAGTTAATTGACACAAATTGCAAATATTTTAAATCATTTTGTAATTAAACAATTCGCCATATTTTCAAAGTCCTATTCTCTATAAGTTGTTGATAATGTAATATAAAACACATATAAATATCCGTGATAATATAATATAAAACACACATAAAGAACACTGTTAAAAATCTAATAGATTGTTTAATTACAAAACATTAATTAACTTAGGGAATATAAAGGCAAAGACTGCTCCTGATGGACTTAGTTGACCTCTTGAGAAAGATACTTAAATAACTGCACAATACTATGCACACATGGATAGTCATCCAGACCTTGATCTCTCTCTCTCTCACCACTATCCACTGAAACCAGCTTCCATTCCCATCTTAACCTGTAAGAGCACATGCAAAGAACTGTTACATTTGAACCAGAAGACAATGCTCTGTCTTGTAACTTCTCCACTAATGCTGGTGTTCCCCAAGGTTCAGTTCTTCCACCCAGTCTTTTCCTCTTGTATATTAATGAACATCTTCCACTAACAGGAAATTTTATCCATAGTTCTGGCGATGATAATACACTATATTCCACCTGCCAGTTTCAAAAACCTTGCCTTCCACAAACGGTCTCAACTTCGCAAATACCCACTTACTCAAAGCTGATCTCTGAGTAATTCTCCAATGGGTTGAAGAAAACTTAGTTGGATTCTAAAACTCAGTCCCATCTTATTCTAAATGTAATAGATTAGTGCATTAGCATCATGTTTGTACACAGCGAATTACCAAAAATGGTAAATTGGCATCATTTTTATCATATCTCATAGCATGAATACCTTCACAACAAGTTACCTGATATTGCACTAAGGGCGAGCAATCATAGTATTTGACTAATCTAAAGATCTAACGCCTAACCAGATAGTTGACAAAATCTTTACTGAAACCTCTAAGGAACCATTGAAGAACTGGAACCAGAAAATCTGGTCTTTCCAAAGTATTCAACAAAAACCAAAACTGGAACAAACAGAAATTGGATAATTGAACTGCCTCCTCGGGCCTGGAAAGTACTGAAACACCAAACACGAATCTTCATAGAATGGGGAAGTCATCACTATTGGGAGCATGTGGCCATGCCCAAGTGCTTAAGATGCTGCAGGCATGGTCACACCTCTCATACCTGCACACAACCCACTTCCACCTGTGGCCACTGTGCAGAGAGGGGTCATAACTTTCACATCTGCCCCAACAAGGAAATGCAACCGCAATGTGCCAATTGCAAGGCACTCCAAATCGACCCCGCACACTCCATCAGTGATCCTAAGTGCCTGACTTACTTGAAAATAAAGAGCCTATACCAAAGCAGAACAGATTATGATGACGCGCCTTAAACAGTATAATACTACAAAGCTGAAGATCATACAGCACAATACACAAAGAGCCAAGGCAGTTGCAGAACAGTTAAGGATCAAAGCCGATGAAGAGAATATTGACCTCTTAATACTGCAAGAACCATACACCCATACTAACAGAGTAAGGGGCTACCCACTCAGTTATAAGGTGATTCATGACAAGGAACATACTCCATGGGCTGCAGTGGTGATCTGTAATCCCAACATCATGGCTACTAAAATCTGCAATACTGTACACCATGGGTTGCTTGTGCTCACCTAATCACAGCCCTGGAAACCTTCTATGTCGTCTCGCTATATTGCCAACTGGGGGAGGAAATCAGCTTTGCCACCCACTATCTGCAGACACTCCTAGACGAACTCCCCAACCAATGTATCTTCATAGGAGTAGATGTAAATTGCTGGTCTCCAGCCTGGCATAGTCTCACACCTGATCACCAAGGAACACATAATGGCAAGGCACCCAAGGAGTATCCTACAAATTCACCACTACTTGTTATGAACAAACCACACCAGCTATCTATCTTCTGTAATACTCTGTGGGAGGTAACAATAGATGTCACACTAGCAACAACTAACGTCACTATCTACGTTGTGGACTGGGAGGTCCAAGATTCCTGGACCACGTCCAACCACAGAGTAATTACATACCAGATCAACCACACACTCACACAAAAATCTGCTCGGTGCTGCTGAAAGGGAAGCTAGAGATAAGAAGATTGCCAAAATAAAAATTGGGAATACTACCATCAAATTGGACATGCAACTCAAGTATCTGGGCATAATAATGGATACCAAACTAACCTTCCAACCAAACCTCAAGTATATAAGGACCAAGAAACGAAACTAAATCAAAAAATGAACCCTTTCATTGTACTATAAGACAACCTTCATACCAGTCATAATCTACACCTCGCCTGTTTGGTATCACAAAGTCACACTGCCAAGAACCCTGGATTCCATACAGAGAATTATACTTACTCACAGTACGGTGAGTACACATGCCCTTCAGGTTCTCACAGGAGCCCTCCTGTTGGACCTGGAGGCAATCAGAACCACCATGCTCCACTATTTGGATAAAGGACTCCCAACAACTTTCACAGGGCATACCACCAATCCAACTAACTATCACAAGATAGATATAAAAAGAGTAATTCAACACCTGCAGTGAGCATGGCAAAGTCGATGAGAGCAAACTACAAAGGGAGAAATTACTAAAAAATTCTTCCCATACATTGACAGGGTGTACCCCAGGTCCCCCCCCCCCCGGCTCTCGCCTGGACTCAACACAACCTTCTTGCTAACAGGTCATGGCCCATTCAATGCCAAATTATCAACCTTTGGATTGATAATTTGTGGAGACATGGCAACACCTAATGTATCATTGCAAACATTATGAGGACCTCCGCTGCCTGCTAATCACCAGACTACACTACTCCCCTAGAGAATAGGAATCGAACATCCTAGATACAGAGGATGAATACAAGGCATTCTCATACTATGCCCAGAACTTGTTTGTATGAAGAAGAACCCTTCGGGCCATATATGAAAACAACTAACTACAACCTGAACGTGACAAAAACCAAATTCATCCCAACCTAAATGTGGAATTAATATTACCCTGGAATAAGAAGATGATAAAGCCTGGAACCACAACTGGTTAAGGCTAACGAAGTCTGCTGACTATTACCAACCTGGAACAAATATTGAATGGGACCTCCATCCTAAAAATAATTTTCCACTGAAATAGACAACAACTTGAACAGGAACTCTCACTGGATACATGACCATTGAAAAGAAAGACATAAAAGCGGCAGTATTGCCTCAGTGCCTTTAAGCAATCTGAGTCAGGTGCCCTAACCAGGCTAACCTCTTTAACATCCTTCCTCAACAGAGGGGAGACGGTCCTCTGTTCCCCCTCCCCTGCCACCCCCATCTTCTCCTGGTGGGGCTTGTCCCCACTGACATTCCTGGGGATGTCTTCACTATTATCCCCATACTTCAATCTTTCCTCCCCCTACTTTACCTGAACCAACTGAGTACACTCCTAAAACAAACTGAGAAATTTCAACACTTAAAACTTACTACACTTCCAGACCAGGAAATATGCAATCACTGAAATAAACAAACTGAATAGGAACACCACTGAATCTATGACACAACATTATGATGGAAGTCATGTCCTGGCACCTCTAGGCGATCTAAGCCAGACACCCTAAACTGACTAACCTCTTTAAAACCCTTTCCCGGGTGAGAGGAAATGGTTTTCTGTTCCCCCCATCCCTGCCTCCCCCTTTTTCTCCTGGTGAGACCTGGGCCGGCCTCACTGACCATATTGCAGTGCCTTCTCTATCACACCCATACTTCTACCATTCAGCCCCCCTACTCTACCTATAGCTAGCGTACACCCCCACACAAGCTCAAAATTTAATTATGTCTATATTAAATCGTGTTTATAACATTTGGCCTTTCCAATTCTAGCACTCATCCCTATGATGGCTTTTTTTTTTTTTTAAGGCCCTAGCCACTGAAATCTCAGGAAACTAGGTGGCAGGGCCGGCCAGAGTAAAAATTTCAACTACTGGGTACCTGGTCTGCCTCCATAGGGCCAAGTGTGGGCAACGTTGGGCTCCAGCAAGAAGTCTAGCAGCTAAATAGCCAAAAGAATAACGATACATAACACTACACTTACAAAATCCATACACTTTTAAACCTCTGCACTTGCAGTTCACTGCAAGGCCAGAGATTTACCTCGATAATATTTATATTTACCTCGAATAACTAGCGCTTCACCAGTGGAGAAGACCATTGTTACTTATTCTCAGTGGATACCACACCCAACGGCCATTTCAATACTGTTTGGCCTCTCATCTGTGAATAAGTAACAATAAGTAACTGAGAATAAGTAATAATAGCCTTCTCTACTGTTGAAGCGTTACTTATTCAAGGTAGTGCAATATCAGGCAACTCGTGAAGATATTCACAATATGAGATATGATAAAAATGATGCCAATTTACCATTTTAATTAATTCACTACGTACAAACATGACGCTAAGGCACTAACCTGTTATGTTAGTGAATTTCTCGTTAAGTTAAGGCTTGAAGCTCTAAATCTTTTCAGTCCCATCTTATTCTCACAACATCAGAGTACTACTCCAATGCTCATCTTCAATGATACTCAGATTTCTAAACAACATCACATATCTCTATTAGGAATTATCTTGATTGCTAATCTATCTCTCTCTCTCTCTCCCCCTCCCCATAAACGCATCACAAATATTTCTTCCTCTGCATCAAAAAAACTAGGTTTACTTTTTCACTCTTGGAATAACTTTGCTTCTCACCAACTACTCATTCAGTACAAATCTCAAATCTGCACTACCATGAGATATTGTTCCCACATCTAAGGAAATGTTCCCAAAGAATCTATCAAGATTCTTGGTTTCATTCAAAAGAGAGCAGCCAAGTTAATTAATGACTCAATTTTTTTTCCCTTTATCAAAGGGGGGAAAAAACTCATTATAAGCTTTACTTGTCACTAAATGAATGAGATGACTAAGAGAGTCTATAACAATGAGCCCCAATTTGCTTTTTAATTTTTTATCTTTTTAATTTTTTCAAATACTGTATCATTCTGTACACCATTTGGCATCTCTCACATTGTGGAACGGCTTCACAACTGTGATAGCATGTTTGCATTATCAGGGTACCTGCCCGCCCACCGAAGATGAAGCCAACTAGCTTCACAACGGCCATCTGGGTGCACACTGAGAATAAATAACAGTAATCTCCTCTACTAGAGGAACATTATTTATTCAAAATAGTGCAATACCTGGTATCTTGTTGTGAAGGCAGCCACAATATGAGATAAAATTAAATGATACCTTTTTTAAACGACACTACGTAATGTAGTTAAATTTATGGGTAAACTATGGTGTATCTACACCGATATTATATATATTTAATAAATACCATTATGTATTTTTAAAATAAGTTATCACATTTTCACCTTTTCATTATTTTTCATTTTTTATTCATTTTGAAACATAAGTAGCTCCAGAAAGTAATGTTTTCACCACAATATTAAAATATTTATAACACAACCACATGTCAGTATTTCTCATAAAATTTTTTGAGTTTTTTTTGTCTTTTCTAGACTACAATTCTACATTTGCCTTAAACATAAATTGCACTGTAATTTATGTTTATGAAGTTCGGAACATTGAAAGTAGTTAGTTCAGTTAGTCTGGAGTTGAGGGTAAAAGTCATACTGAATTGCATTATCGGTTCACACAAGCTAAGCATTTAAGCACTGTCACAGTTCTGTTGTGTTTTCCACAAGTGACTTATCGTAAGAAAAGTTGTTCTTCTGTTTTTTGGACGACCTCGAACTGGCTGTATCTGATGCTATTATGTCATCCATTGGTTTTGCTAGAGGCAGCCCATCTTCGTCTTCCTGAAATTCATCGTAGAGTGGATTTCGGGCTGGCACCATCATATTCTGATCCCCAAGAATCGTTGTGCTGGATGAAAGTTCACTTGCTGCACGTGCTGTTGTATTTCCAGATAAACTCTGACCCTCTTCTGAAGAATCGTTTCTGTAGGGACTAGAATCAGAAGCGGATCTCCTTCCACCAAAGTCCGATGCTGACCCGTCGCCTTTGTCCTTAGTAATATACGAAACGGTTTCCATTCCTCTGAGGGCTAGATGCATGTGGGGATCAGGAATGCTAATTTCTTCATCTAGAGGGACGCTCATTTGTAAAACCTGTGTTTCGTATTCCTTCAGACTTGGTTCTACAGAAACTGGTTCGTACCTTGGGGCTACGTATAGCCGTTTAATGCGTTCCCTATATGCCACATACCGTCGAAACATCTGTCTCAGGCCCTTATTGCCATGAGGCAGTTCTTTCATGCGTCCAATCTATGATAAGGCAAAAACCTATTGAGTAACACGGTTCTAACAAGTTGAAATGATAATAATAATAATAATAATAATTGTTCTTGCAGCTTACACCTACATGGCTGCTGGCCAACATCACTTTGGAATGGCTGAGAGCAAAGAGAGATAGAAAATGCCCAGTGTGGTGGATACAACTGGAAAACTATGTTCAATTAAATGAATAGTTAATCTCTTGCATAAAGAGAGACTGACTGACTTCCTCAAACAATAAATTTAATTCCACACACAATCAAGGTTCCCTCCACCATTATACAAGGGCTGTTCAATAAAAAAATAATAATTTTTTTTTCACAACATATCTTTATTAATCGCCCATATTTTCATTGTACTTTTCAATGTAGTCCCCATTTGATGAAATGCACTTACTCAAAAGTTTCTGCCATTCTTCAAAAAGCCATTTTTTGGTGGAAGCCATTTTTCAACATGCGTTTGGGAATTGCCTCTGATGTTTTCACAACTCCTGATAACTGGAAACATTTTCCTCATAGCTCCTTCTTTAACTTTGGAAATTAAAAAAAAAAAAAAACTGTGGGGTGCAAGGTCAGGGCTGTAGGGCGGATGAGCAACACATATGACATTAATGCTGGCTAAGCACTCGACAACAGTATGAGAAATCTGAGGTCTTGCATTATTGTGATGCAGCATCCACCCAGGTGCATGCAGTTGTGGTCATCTGCGACGAATGTGATTCCACAAAGTGTGCAGTACAGTTCTATAGTAAGCTCCATAACAGTCACATGATGTGGCACAACATGCAGGTAAACTATTCCTTGAATGTCAAAAAAAGAGACAACTATAACCTTTCCTACAGAAGCCACAACTTTTTACTTTTTTTGATCTTGGCAATGATGCAGACTTTCAAATTCAGCTTTGTTGCTCACTCTCTGAGTTGAAATGATGAAGCCATGTCTCATCCACCATTATCACCTTGAAGAAAATCTTCCAGTTGCCTTACTGTTATACAACAATCTTCTCTCACAATTACAGACACAGTGTCAATGGTTTCTATGGTGACGGCAGTGATTGGAGCTCCAGGACTGCCGATTTTTGTGATTAAATCATATCCATCTTTAAACATTCTAAACCATCTATAAAATGTACTATATGGAAGCATAGATTCACCATAAGCCTCTTTTAACATTTCGTACACTTCAGCTGATGTTTTTTTGAGAGAGGACCAAATTTTGAGAGCAGCATACTGTTCCTCATGTGTCACGTCCATTGTTATGTAAGTGAAACTGAACAGGTATAATCTTGACTGACTGTGGAGATCACATGCACACTAATCAACTATGCAGCTGACTGGAGCAGCAGCCTGGAAAACAAGATGCAGGATATTTCAGAGACTGCTGGGAGTCACTGCGGTACAAGTAAACACATGGGTTGTGTTAGGGTAGCTAAGAATAGGAACAGGTACATGTATACTTGCGTGTACACCAATGCTAGGAGTTTGGTATATAAATTTGATGAATTTCAGGTATTGATCAAAACATCAAAGGCAGATATTGTTGGGATATCAGAGACGTGGTATCACACAGATATAAGGAATGCAGAACTGGAATTTAGGGAGTACAATGTGTACAGAAAGGATAGACAGAATAGGAAGGGAGGACGGGTTATGCTATTAGTTAAGAAACACATAAAATCCAAGGAAGTGAAGCCAGTCGACATCGCTGGACAGTGCAGTGTCGAGTCAGTTTGGTGTGACGTAAGCATTGGGAGATCAAAATTGAGAGTAGGAGTGTGCTATAGGCCTAATAACTCTGATGAGTATAATAAACTGTACAGGGAAATAGAGTGGGCCAGTAAATCAGAGTCTTATAATGGGGGATTTTAATTTCCCAGATATTGACTGGAATTGGTAGATTGGTCACTCACACACTAGCAAGGCTTTTGTGGATTTATTGGATGATTGTTTTCTACATCAGCATGTTCGGGAGGCAACTAGAGGGAGTAATACTCTTGATTTGATTATCAGTAGTGATTCTTCATGTATTAAGAATCTGCAAATAAAGGAACCACTAGGTGGCAGTGATCACAGTGTGCTGAAGTGGGATTAACTCAAAGAGGTAGCTACCATCAGGGGTAAAGGGAAGGGTTTTTGCTTTCGTAAAAGCGACTACGATGGTCTGAGACAGTATTTAAATTCTATACAGTGGGACAAACTGATGATGTTACCAACAGCAAATTCAAAATGGGAAGCATTCAAAGAACTTATCTTGGAAGCTACTAGGCTTTACATACCAACTAAGATATATTGTTCAAAGTTTAGGCCTAAATGGATGTCAGATGAACTAATGAGACATATGGCGGAGAAGAAAACTGCAGGAGATACACATGTAAATTAACATGTGACACAGAAGCCTATGATAGATATAAGTTGATCTGTAACCAAGTTACAAAGGAGGTTAGGCAGGCGAAGGCAGATTACAAGAAATCTTTGGCAAAGGATGCAAAGAAAAACAGCCGATACATGAGGTAGATGAGTTCTTTACTTATGTAAACTCTAGAAGGAAGGGGATGAATCAGATTGGTCCACTTGATATCAGTGGTTCAACTATTGATGATCCTGCTCAAGTAGCTAACAAACTAAATGAATATTCTGCATCGAAATTCACACATGAGGAGTTATTCAGCGAGGGGAATGCCAGAGGTGTATTCAGCTCTGGCAGTAAGCTAGATAATCTTATAATAACTGAGAGTAAAGTGGAGGAGAAACTGTTGAAGATAAACACAACAAAGGCACCTGGGGTGGATGGATCTATCCAGTTATATTAAAGGAGGCAGCAAAGGAAGTAGGCAAACCCTTAGCCATAATTATGAGAGCTTCCTTGGACTCAGGGGAGGTACCCATAGACAGGAGATACCCATAGACTGGACCAGCAAGTGATTGCAAACTTCAAGAAAATTTACACCACAAAAACATTCGCAAGTTGCTTAGTAGCCACCTCTGGTGAAAATGCTATCACCCTCAAAGATTTTTGGAGGTCGAATTTCAATATGCTGGACTGTGTGAAGCTAATTGTAAGTTGTTGGATTGATTTTTCCACCAGGTGCTTAAATTCAGCCTTGAAAAACATTTGGCCTTTAATTATCCGTAACATTGATGGATTTGAAGATGATGGTGCTTTGATAAATGATATTGTTACTCTTGATAAATCAATGGGTCTGGAGATGTGCAAATATGACCGCAATTCACAAAGGAGGATCAAAGGGCAACACAAGTAATTATGGACCTGTGAATTTAACTTCTGTTCCAGGAAAATTAATGGAGGCAGTGGTTAAAGAAGCACTGCAGGATCATCTAGACAAGACTTCAATTATACCTCAGACACAGCATGGTTTTGTTAAGAGAATGTCTTGCCTGACCAATTTGATTGGATACTATGATGCAGTCACAAAAGAACTGGATGCAGGGAATAACTTTGATATTATATATTTGGATCTTAGAAAGGCTTTTGATTCTGTTGTGCATGGAAGACTGCTGCACAAATTGGAGCAGTGTGGCATTGGAGGCAAATTGCTGCTATGGATAAAGGGGTGCTTGAGGAGGAGAAGACAGAGTGGTAATCAATGGACATTGCTCATCGTGGACTAATGTTATTAGTGGAGTCCCTCAGGGTTCAGTATTGGGTCCATTATTGTTTTCTGTATTTATAAATACCATATTTCCTCATGTATAAGATGCACCTTAATTTTGGGGTCTGAAATTTTAAAAAAAATGTATTACATAAAGTTATTGAACTCAAGTTTTATTCATCATAAAATTCATACAACTCATCACTGTCAAAACTCCCATCCATTAGCTTGTCCTCATCTGTGTCGGATGACGAATCACTATCTTCATATATTGCCTCATTCTCAGTTCCATCTATGGCATTTGAAATGCCACACTTCTTAAATGACTTGACAATGATCCTAATCTTGATATTATCCCAGGATCTTTTCACCCAGGTACAAACTTCTCCTATAGTTGATTTCTTCACTCTTCCTGCTGGTGTCAAATTGTCCCCAGAAGACTTCATCCATTGGTTCCATTCGTCTCTCATGGCAGCTTTGAAGGGTTTGTTAATGCTGACATCAAATGGTTGGAGCTGGGATGTCAAGCCGCCAGGTACAACAGCAAGTTTTGATTTTTGCTCTGCAGCAATCTTCTTTGTATTTTTTGTTATGTGTGCCCTGAACTGATCAAGCACCAATAGGGCAGGTTTGCGTAAGAGCCCATTTGGTCTCCTGCTCCAAACTTTCCCAAACCAGATCTTCATCCCATCCTGATCCATCCAACCCTTGTCATGAACATGGACAATCACTCCTCGAGGAATGTCTTCTTTTGGCATTGTTTTGCGTTTGAAAATCACCATAGGAGGCAGCTTGGTTCCGTCGGCACAACAAGCTAGAACAACTGTATAATGGCTCTTTTCATGTTCACTTGTCTTCACAGTTACAGTTTTCACCCCCTTCTTATCAACAGTTCTGTTACTTGGGACATCAAATTGAAGGGGGACTTTGTCCATATTTGCAATCTGTCCCAACTCAAACTGATGTGTCTTCCGACATTGAATGACAAAACGATGAAATTCAAGGACCTTCTGCTCATAGCTTTCAGGCATATTTTTGGCAAGTCTGGTGCATGTACACATGCTCAGTCCATTCTGTTTCATGAACCTGAAGCCCCAATTGTGTCCTCCTTTGAAAACAGTAACTTCTTTTTCATCAGCAATTCTTCTTGCCTCGTGCTGAACCATATTTGTGGACACAGGAATTCCAATTGCCCTTTGCTCCTGAATCATTTCTTCAATTCCCTCTCTAAATCAGGCCATTTTGCTGACTTGCCTCTAATGGCCTTCTTCTGCCGTGGCATTTTCAGTAGAGTTTCTTCTTCTCTTAGCCAGTCTCGGATTGTTTTCTCAGTTGGAGGAGGACCACACTTACGTTCAGCAGCACGATTTCCATTCACTTTTGCAAACTGGATCACTTTTAACTTGAATTCAGCACTGTACGAAAATTTTTTCTGAGCCATTTCTGGGCAGAACGTGGCAAAACGTAACCTAATATACCGGTAACAAGTGCGAAACAATGAGCGCAAAGACAACAAGCGCGAAAAAGCAAGAAATGAAAGTAAAAAAAAATCTACAACCACTGTATCAGACACACCAAGTTTTTAGACCCCAAATTTTTTGAAAAAGGTGCGTCTTATACATGGGGAAATACGGTAATATCGATGATGGTATATCAAGCTTAATGTCCAAAGGTTGGCAGGGTTGTTGAGGACACTACTGATGCTATGCTGCTGCAACATGATCTAGAAAGGTTGAGCAGATGGGCTGAGAGGTGGCAAATGAAGTTTAACATTGACAAATGCAAAGTACTACATATGGGAAACAGCAACCCCAGAGCAACGTATCAACTCTGTGGTACTACACTGACAGTGGTAGAGAATGAAAAGGACCTGGGGGTAGTTGTGCAGGCAGATATGAAATTCTCTGAGCAGTGCAGATGGGCTGCAAGAGTAGCTCATGGTGTCTTGTCAATGATATACAGGAATTTTTCTAGCAGGGATAAGGAGGTGATTATTCCCTTGTATAAGGCAATGGTCAGGCCACACCTTGAGTACTGTATACAGGTCTGGAGGCCTCATTTCAAGAAGGATGTAGAGCTGCTGGAACAAGTACAGAGAAGGGCAACAAGATTAGTGAATAGAACAAAGGGTTACTCTTACAAAGAAAGGCTTAAGTTTTGCAAATTACAGTGTCTGGAGACTAAGCACCGGCGAGGTGATCTGATAGAGGTGTATAAAGCCTTGAATGGTTTGAACATGCTCATTGCCGATGGGATTCTTCCTCTTGCTCAGAATAATCACCTGAGAGGGCATAAATTGAGATTGAGGAAAGACAGATGTAGGATAGATGTGCGGAAATTTGCCTTTAGCCAGCGGGTAGTTGTTTGGTGGAACAGACTTCCATCCCTTGTCGTGGAAGTTGATTGCCTAAATAAATTTAAGGCTCAGCTAGACAGGTATTTCGAACGAACGGAGGGGTGAAGTGGAAGTGTTTTTTTGACTGATGCTGCATAAGCTTACTTTCTTGAATCATAGGCCTCTACTAATGCTAATGTTGCCGACTGGGCTAGCCGGGTGGGTAAAGTGCCTGCCTGGCAACCCAAAGGTCGTAGGTTCAAATCCAGCCTCGGGCTTGGATATTACGGTTGGATCTCACGGCCGCGATACACAAAGGAAGCAGGAAAAAACTGGTTCCTTCGTGTATTGCTCACATCATACAATAAAAAAATAAATAAATAAAAAAAAACTGTGCAGTTGCCATGTGATGCAGAAATAGCAAGCAATATGGTTCTTGGTGAAAATTTATGATTATGCTTTATTGAACAGCCGTCGTACTTAGACATATGGCTTGTCAGTGCAGGGCTAAAGCAGGGAGAAATATAACAAGTGGTTTAAGGTCACTTGCTTGATTTTCTACTCTAATAATGGATGAGAGAGCTTATTTCAGTGACCATGGGCTCCTTGTTATTTTTCACTCTGCTACAGTTAAAATATACTAATATATACTTTCATAATGATGACTGTTGTTCATTTCATTCATTTTTATTTCATAACTTAAGTAGCTGTGTTGGTCTTCATGCACCAAAATTAAAAAGCCTGGTAACAGAGCTAAGTATTATAATTTTCTTAATTTTTTTCAATTTCAAGAACTTTGTGGGTAATACAAACAAGATTATTATATTTATAATTACAACAATTAAAGTTTTATAAAAATAAATAATTTCAAGTGTGAATACTGATTTTTATTTTTTATTTAATCCTTTTTCCTAGCAAGTACAACTAGGTGCATAGTAAAAATAAAATACCTTGATCAAAAACAAATAGTTATTATCTTTTTTTAATTTTATAACCTAAGTAGGTACTTTTGCTTATCAAAAATCTATTTTATAAAATTACAATGCAGCCATGAAATTATATTTTTTATTGATTTTTTTAGCTAATACAACTCTAAGCATTGTGAAAATATAATCTTATATTAAAATTGGGGGGGGGGGGGGGGAGGATTGATATATGTAAGTATAACATATGCAATTTCACTCTAATGAGCAGTCCACTTCTACCCACGAATTCCATTTCTGTGAGCAAAATTCAGCCTTATGCAGGCTGAATGGGTGGGTCAGGGTGGTGAGTGGGTCAGGTTGTCTCTTGCATATCTCACATAGTAGTGTATTCAGTAAAATTTGCATTAAGAACTGCTGACTACTTTTTAATTGAATTATTTCTGCTCTTTCTTGTAATGGTTACATTGTAACATTTTATTTAACTGCAGAGTAAACTGAAAGAAAGTAATGAGCATATACAGTATTCCTTTATGCAGAAGGCCACAAAAGCAAACCTACGGCCATAGGGGACAACACATCACTCTTAATGTTGTAAGTGTACATGGGAGGCTTGAATTAACTCATAGCCTGGTGTGCAAGTGATTCTCTTTCACACACACACTTGCTTACTGGGTTAAAAATTTACCCATTTATAACCTTAAACTCGCAAGAAATAACTCAAAATTGTTCATTTTATAAATTCTTCTCTGAGCACATTTTTGAAAACTCCATTTCTTAATATTGAAAAGTATTTTAATTATTTTTTTAAAATAAAACACCTCTGCAGTGCTTTAAACATGTTTGTTATCCTTTCTTATTTGAATATTATCTTCATTATTATTTCTGACTGGCAGCGAGTGAAATGTTGATTGAAAAACTGTGTATGTTTCATCAACTGGACACAAGTCACACTCTTCTATAATACAAAGCCAGAGAGCATAATGACTGGATGATGTGCTGCCATAAAGCACTTAGAGCACATGCTTCAAGGACTGAACATTAGAGATGCATGTTTTTTTAAATTTCATGTTTTTAGCACCTACATATAATTATTGAGACTCGGCTTAACTTGGTCTTGCTTGCTTTTTTTTTTTTTTTTTTTGAACAATAACTAATAAAGATTTCCGAAATTTTCATTGAAAAATCAAAGAAAACATTTTCATTGAACAGTATTAAGAGTTTCAGCTGTGTTTGCCAAATAGCAGAAACACTGCTGAAGATCATGTAAGGTCTAAAAGGCTCTGTGCAATATGCACCAGGTTAATATGTTACCAAGCCATTCTTTGTTACCGGTTCAGTATTAGTATTAACACTGGAAAATTTTATAAGGGAGAAAGTTAATACACCAGCCAAAAAAAATCAAGTGATTGCATATAATTATTCAGACTAGGATTAATATTCCATCCCCTCTAATTCCTCTTTCAACTTACTCTAATTATCCACTTCCAAATTGCCAGATGGAAGCTTGTTCCAACAATCAACAACTTTCTGTCTAAAAGCAAATTCTGTCCAACTATTCTGCAACTGTCTGACATAAATTTAAATTTATGTCCCTTATTTTTGATATTTGAACACAAGAAAGGATGTCACCAGCAATTAGCTTATTCAATCCATTCAAAGCTTAAAACAATATCTCCCTCACAGGTGCCTCATTACCAGATGCTGCAATTTGTGGAACTGAAGTCTTTCTTGGTAAGGATACCCTTTTGTTCCCCCTCACTAACTTAGTTGCTCGTCTCTGCACTCATTCCAAAAGATCCACATCCTTCTTAAAATGAGTTTTCCATACTATATACAGTACTCAAGATGTGTCTTTACCACTGCCTTATATAGTGGAATAATTAGCTCCTTATCCCTGATGGCAAAATTGTTACATATCATTGATAAAATCTCTGAACTGTCCACCTACATATCACAGAGAACTTTATTTCTGACTGAACAGTTACCCTCAGTCTTTTTTATTCTTTACTATCTTCAGTGAGGTATTACATAGCATGCTATTCTGGGATTACTCCTACCCATAAGAAGTACCTTGCATTTGTTGATGTTAAACTTCAATTGTCAGTTTCCAGACCATCTACCTAATTTTTCTAGATCTTTTCTAGAAGTAGCACACACCCCAATTACTGTCATCAGCTACCCTAAAAATCATTGTATCATCTGCAGTCTTAGACACTGATATGCCTTCATCGATATCATTAATAAATGAAAAATGATTGCCGCAGCACTGAACCCTGGGGGCTCCACTAATAATATTAGTTCAAGAAAGGCAGTGCCCACTGATATCCACTGTCTTTTGCCAATCAACCATCTCCTTATCCACAACAATAACTTGCTCCTAATGGCACACTGCTCCAATTTGGACAGCAATCTTTCATGTGGAACAGTATCAAAAGCTTTCCTGAAATTTTTAAGTATATGATATCAAATATTTTTTTTCATTTGGTTCCTTAGGTACTACATCACAGTAGCCAATCATACTGGTGAGACAACATCCCCCTTAAAAAATCCATGCTGTGATTGTCATATAATTTAATTTCTGTTCATATGATTGTGCATTACCTTCTTCAGTAACTCCATTATTTCCTTGAAACAGAAGTTCAAATGTACAAAACGTACAAATGTTCCTTCCCCCTTTGTGAATTGGAGAGACATTTGCACATTCCCCAAACCATAGAGAGACGTCCCCAGAATCCAAGAATGGTCCCATAATTATAATTAAAGATCCTCTTTTGCTGCTTCCTTTATTTTAATTAGATAGACACCCCACTAGGTGCTTTATTTATGTACTTTTAGCTTCAACAACTTCTTTTCAACTTTCTTCTCAATTATTACAAAATCATTTATCTCTCAGTTATAACTTGTGATATTTCTGGTATTATCATCCTAAAACTTCTTCAGAGCAGCAAGTTATGGCTAAATTTGAAAGAATTTAATCATAACTCGCAGCTTTTTTCTTCTTTGTTTTAAAATAAATTAAGTCTCAATTTTCTTTTTGAGGTCTGTAAAGTAAATCTGAAAACATAATTCCCAACAAATTCCATGAACTGTTTTCATTCGATAATGAAGCCAACAAATTCTTGAATTTTACAACATGAAAAATTATGTGTATTTGTGTAAAAATACATATGCAATGAATTGTATATAATTCATGTCTTCTAACCCTAAACATGTGCCTCTAATTCTTCTATAACTTTATATTGCTTATTAGAGGATTGAAGTGGTGGTTGTTGTTATTTGGTTTTTAGGAACATTAGCAACTAATGTCATATTGCTCCGGGGATATGCGATGGTCATTCCCTGATCTTTCCGCATCCTCCGTATTTGGTAGTCACGGGCTCGAACCCCAGCCTATTCAAGATTGGTAACTCTCCAGGAGGCTTCCGGTTCAGCTAAGGTATAACCTTGCTGCCTCTACTCTGCCAGATAGTGACTGGAGGGAGTCCGAGTAGTATGTATGCAGGTGGGGGGGGGCAATGTCAAGGCACCACGTTATGTAAGGAATTGGGTATATTCTTACCATGTGTACGCCACATCCAAAAATTTCATTACTTCATACAGCATGTACCCCCCCCCACTTTTTCTTCCTATTGAATACACCATGAATTGTTAAACTAAAAGAGAGAACTATCTGCGAAAAGATCTAAACCTCCCAAACAGTTCCTAGTTCATGTCACATATATATGTGGTCGCACTTCTAATCTCAATGATGTCCATTTCCATTTATAGCCTGCCAAACTCCATGTACTTCTTCTGACAGAATCTCAGTTATCGGTTGATTCAATCACTGCTCATCTCAGTTGCCCAAATTATTCACTGTATGATACCTTTCATCTCAAAGGTGGTACTTACGCATATGTTTGTTTCGATATTCCCTGTCAGAGACTTGGTAATTTGGAATCTCCTCTTTTCGATCTTCTCTGGCTTAAAATCTCTCTACCTTATTCTGCCAAATTCATCTGTTGTCTCTACCGTTCGCCCAATTCCACTAATCACTTGGAACTCTTTGATTTCCCTTTTTGCAACTTGAATTTTCTCCGGCCAAACTTTTCTAACAGCGAGGAAAAATTTCCTTGGTGATTTTAATGTTCACAACTCCAGCTAGCTTCGATATTTTAGTCACACAGACCCAGCTGGTCGAGATGCTGAGGATTTTGCAATTACAAATGACCTTGCACAGATTGTTCATTAACCAGCAGAATACCGGACAAACCTAACAATGCAGCCAACATGCTGGATCTTTTCCTCACAAACAACCATTCTAAGTACACTGTCAAAGTGAGTGGCCTTTTAGGCACCTCAGATCACAACTTGGTGATTGTCTCTTCTCTGATGGAGCCTTCATCTCATGGCTATTCCCAACCTCGTGTTGTTTGGCATTACAAGAATGCAAAATGGCACGACCTGCGAGATTTCTTTTCCTTGGTCGGATTACTGTTTCAAAACTTCTGATGTCAATGTTTGCTCAAATTGTGTTAGTGAAATTATTCTTGTAGGAATGGAATCCTTTATTCTACATTCCACCTTAAAATCTCATCCTTTATCTAAACCTTGGTATTCCAATAAATGTGCTAAGGCTGTTCAAGAGAAGAATGTTGCATATTGTAATTGGCTTGTTTCCAATTCTCCAGTTTCATTTTCTACCTACACCAAAGCTCGCAACAATTGTAAAGCAGTTATTAATCAGTCCAAACTAGAGTTTAAACTGGCTAAGAATAGAAAACTTGCTTCTTGCCCTAATGGTACCCGAGCATTCTGGTCTCTTACCAAAGCTATTGGCCGCAATTTTGACCATCTCTGCCAAACTGGATGGTTCTGTTGTCAGTTCAGCCAAGGATAAAGCTGACTTGCTAGCATCCCATTTTTCTTCAAACTCATGTACTAATCATGTTGGAAAAACACCTCCCACCATTCTCAGCATGCTCCATTCAATGCCTCCTGTAGTCTTCCATCAAAAGGATATCAGAAGGATTTTTACAAATCTTGATGCTAAGAAAGCTCCAGGTACTGGTGATATTTCTCCACTTATTCTAAAAACCTGTGCCCCTGAACTTACTCCTGTTCTTTGCCGGCTTTTTTCGCTTTCTTATTCCAAAGGTTTTTCTTTCTGCTTGGAAATTTGCTCATATCCAGCCAGTTCCTAAAAAGGGAAACAAATCCCTCCCATCCAATTATCACCCCATTGCAATTACTTCTACTCTTTCTAAAGTAATGGAGAAATCAATTAACCGCCAACTCTTAAACTATCTAGAAACCTTCCGTCAGTGTCGATCCACTGGTGATATTCTGGCTTATGTTACCCACTTATGAAAAAATTCAATGGAAAGGTTCGGTGAAACAAAAGCAGTTGCTCTTGAACTCAAAGGCTTTTGATCGAGTTTGGCATAAAGGTCTTCCAAACAAGCTTCCATCTTATGATTTGCCAACTGTTTTTTGTAAATGGTTTTCTCTCTAACTGCTCACTGAGGGTGAGCGGTCAGAGAGAAAAATCTGTCTTCTGACTTCTCCACTAATGCTGGTGTCCCCCAAGGTTCAGTCCTTTCCATCACTCTTTTCTTCTTGTATATTAATGACCTTCCAATGACTGGAAATCCTATCCATAGTTATGCTGATGATAGCACATTGCATTCCACTTTCCAGTTTGAGAAACCTTGCCGTGCTCAATAAGCTTCAACTTCTCGAACGATTCCTTAAATGCCGATCTCTAGGTAATTCTCCAGTGGAGCAAAGACAACTTAGTTGACTTCAATCCTTCTAAAGCTCTGTCCTCTCTTATATCTCGCAAAAAAAGGTTTCTTTTGCTCCTATGCTTATCTTTGGTGACACTCCGATTTCTAGGCAAGATGATATCTCTCTTTTGGGGATTACCCTGACTTCTAATCTCTTTTGGCACAGGCACGTTACAAATATTGCTTCCTCTGCATCTAAAAAACTTGGTTTTCTATTTCGCTCTCGGTGTTACTTTTCTTCCAAACAGCTGTTCACTCTGTACAAATAGCAAATCCACCCCACCGATGGAATATTGTTACCACATCTCGGGCGGTGCTCCCAAAACTCTTTCAGGCTTCTAGATTCCATTCAGAAGAGGGCAGTTGGGTTAATTAATGACACGTATCTAACAAAGTCTCTCCACTCTCCGTCTCATAGACATACTGTTTCTGCTGCATACCTTTTCTACAGATAATTCCATGGGCACTGTTCTTCTGAATTGGCTTCTATATTTCCCGATCTCTCTCTCTTTCAAAACAGTTCGAAAATGGTGCCGCCACCAGCCAACATCCATTTACTGTCCAATTTCAAACTCACAGAACCAACTTTTCATCTTCCACATTTATTCATTCAACTGCCTTTTTCTGGAACAACCTTCTTTCATATATATTTCCTGAAAATTACAGTTTACAGAAGTTCAAGTCTAATGCCAACAAATATTCTTTTCATCTTAATTTCTGTTAATTAAGAAAAACATAAAATCAAAAGTAGTGCATCCAATTGATATAGATAAACAGTGCACTGTTGAGTGAGTTTGGTGTAACATAAGCACTGCAAAAGCAAAAATAAGGGTAGGAGTGTGTTATAGGCCTAATGACTCGAATGAGTACAATGAACAATTGTACAGAGAAATAGAGTGGGCTAGTAAATCAGAATGTATTATAATGGCGGATTTTAACTTCCCTGATATTGACTGGAACTTGTGGTTGGTCACTCGCACACTAGTAAGACTTTTGTGGATTTATTGGATGATTGTCTTCTGCAGCAGAATGTTGAAGTTAAACATAAGAAAGGCACTTGGGGTGGATGGGATCTATCCACTTATTAAAGGAGGCAGCAAAGGAAGTAAGTAAACCATTAGCCATAATTATGAGAGCATCCTTGGACTCAGGGGAGGTCCCCATGGACTGGAGTTGTGCAAATGTATCCCCAGTTCACAAAGGGGGATCGAAGGGTGACACGAGTAATTACAGACCAGTTAGTTTAACTTCTGTTCCAGGTAAAATAATGGACTCACTGGTTAAAAATGCATCATCTAAACAAGATTGCCGCAATAATTCAGACAGCATGGGTTTGTTAAAGAAAGTCTTATCTGACAAATTTGACTGGATATTATGACGTGGTTACAAAGGAACTGGATGCAAAAAATAATTTTGATATCATGTACTTTGATTTCAGGAAAGCTTTAGACACTGTTGCACATGGAAGACTACTGTACAAATTGGAGCAGAATGGTATTAAGGGTAAGTTGCTACAATGGATAAAAGCGTGGTTGAGTGGGAGAAGTGAGAGGGTGGTAATCAATGGGTGCTGCTCTTCGTGGACTAATATTATTAGTGGAGTCCCACAGGGTTTGGAGTTGGGTCCACTGTTGTTTTGTATATTTATCAATGATATTGATGAAGGTATATCAGGCTTAGTGTCGAAGTTTGCAGATGATACAAAGGTTGGCAGGGTTGTTAATGACAGTAATGGCAGTGTGCTACTGCAACAGAATCTAGAAAATTTGGGAAGATGGGCTGAGAAGTGGCAACTGAAGTTTAACATTGACAAATGCAAAGTACTGCATGAGTAGAAGTAACCCCAGAGAAACGTACCAACTGTGTGGTACTACACTTAAGGTGGTAGAAAATGAAAAAGACCTGGGAATAATTGTGCAGTCAGATACGAAGTTTTCTGAGCAATGCAGACAGGCTGTCAGGGCAGGTCATGGGGTTTTTTCAATGATATATAGGAATTTTTCTAACAGGGAAAAGAGGTGATTGTCCCTCTGTATAAGGCAATGGTCAGGCCATGCCTTGAGTACTGCGTATAGGTTTGGAGGCCTCATTTTAGGAAGGATGTAGATTTGCTTGAGTGTGTACAGAGAAGGGCAACAAATCTTGTTGCCCTTCTCTGTACACGGTGAGGGGAATGAAGGGATCCTCTTACCAAGAGAGGCTTAAGTTCTGCAAATGGGTGAAGACTAGGCACCTGCGAGGTGATCTGATTGAGGTGTATAAGGCCTTGAATGGGTTGAGCACGCTAAATTCTAATGGGATTCTTCTACTTGTTCAGATTACGAACCTAAGGGGGCATAAATTCAAAATGAGGAAAGACAGATGTAGAATAGATGTGTTTAGATAGTATGAATCAGAGCTGTGCTACTCAATATGTTCTACGTTGATAATAATATTAGTAAAATAATAAGAGGAGTCTACCTCAATATAGTGCGTAGAACCCTTCCGTATGATACCCTCCAGAAATTAAAACGGAAAAAACGAAAAAATCGGCAAACTTACCGGTACATTAGAGTAAAAAATAAATTAAATAATCAATTTAACACAATACAAATCAATTTAAAACAATTAAAAATCAAATTAATGCAATTAAAAGAAAGGAAAATCGTTTTGAATATTTTCGTTTGATTCTTTTAATTGCGTTAATTTACAGGAAGGAAAATCGTTTTGAATATTTTCGTTTGATTCTTTTAATTGCGTTAATTTGATTTTTAATTGTTTTAAATTGATTTGTATTGTGTTAAATTGATTATTTAATTATTTATTTTTTACTCTAATGTACCGGTAAGTTTGCCGATTTTTTCGTTTTTTCCGTTTTAATTTCTGGAGGGTATCATACGGAAGGGTTCTACGCACTATATTGAGGTAGACTCCTCTTATTATTTTACTAAGAATAGATGTGTGGAAATTTGCCTTTAGTCAGTGGGTGGTTAATTGCTGGAACAAACTTCCATCTGTCATTGTGGAAGTCGATAGGTTAAATAAAATTAAGGAGGAACTGAACAAACATTTAGAGGGAATTGTTTTGTAAAAATTTTTTTTTTTTTTTGCCTGATGCTGCATAAGCTCATATACTTGCTTTCTTGCATCACATGCCACTACCACCACTACTACTACTACTACTACTACCTGACATAGCTGAGTGGTCAGGGGTGCAAGTGCAATAGCACACGCTTTTTGAGTGGACCGGGGTTCAAGCCCGTGAATACAATTAACATTTATATTGACTGATTTATTGTAAACTCCATTGACCTGGTGGTCGTGCCGGAGTATAAACAAGAACAAGTACTATAGGTTCCAGTAC
Source organism: Mastigoproctus giganteus (assembly GCF_048544385.1). Taxonomy (NCBI): domain Eukaryota; kingdom Metazoa; phylum Arthropoda; class Arachnida; order Uropygi; family Thelyphonidae; genus Mastigoproctus; species Mastigoproctus giganteus. The sequence goes on along the minus strand of NC_143576.1, from coordinate 126,494,594 downwards.
CTCTTGTGGTTGAGGTTTTCATAAAAAAAAATAATAATAATATTGACATATAAGTTGACCTTAAAAATATTTTATGATTATCCCACCGCTTCTTTTCTGTACATTTAGTCACTGCATTTATTCAAATTCTGCTTCCTGAATGTCAGAGTGGCATCATGTCTGTGATATTCCTGTCTGCATCTGATGACAACACTTCAAATTCATCAAATTTACTCCATTCCTAGCATTAATGTACAGGCAGATATATGTGCCTGTTGTGCTCTTACTAGCCCTACACAACCCATATAATTGCTTGTCCAAAGTTGACCCTCAGCAACCTGTGTACCCCTTTGCCACTCCCACTTTGCTTTTCACACTACTGCTCAAAGAGAAGCACTACATAAATTTCACATTTGCTTAAAGCTGCCATTAAACTAATGGTCTATATACCCAAACCATCAATTTTTTAACCCATTTAACACTATCTTTATAGCATTCGCAAAAATTCTTGCTCTCCCAACCTTCCATTTTAAATATTTCAAACCATGAAAAAGCTTTGTACTGTTAACAAGTACAGACCATGCTGAGAAAAATTCTACTCCATGAACCTTGAACAATCTCTCCAGGTCAAAATTAATTAAAACTCCCATCAGGTGCTCCATTTCATACCTCGGCAAAATTCCAGACACTTTCAAATAAACACCATAACTTAGCTTTATCCCAATGTTGCCTCATATCCATCCTCAGATCACCTATGCTTAATTATCATTAGTATCAACACGTACAGTAATATCTTTTGTGCCCTTAAAAGATATGATTAATTTTTGCTCCATGGCAGAGACACTGATAATATTATGGCTAACCTTTTGCACAATATATATCCCAATTTCCCTAACAAGAGTCATCAGCAATTGCTACTTCCTGTGGGACTAGTGCTTTCATTCTTCGTAATTTTATTCTTCCTAATGCGCAATAACCCACATTTTAGTTGCATAGAATTATGTACTTATGATAACTAGAAGCATCAGCTGTTATCAACTAACAGAAAATATTTGGCCACCTTCAGTGCAAACTTTCAAATTACCATGCATTGGTTTAAACAGAACAAGAAAAGACATTTTTTATGTAAAACATAAGTAAATCTTTTTATAAAACTTTTGTTAATTCTTTACCAAAGAGAGTTTTGATATTATCAATGTTAAAAGGTAAACATTTTAAATGTTTGTAAATAGTTCTGTAACCTTCACTCTCAATAAAATGCAATGTTTGGAACTTTGGCAATTTTTTTCTGATGATGTTTTATATAAGTAAACTCCAACCAGATGAATATTTAAATAGAGCAATACCTAGCTTAGCACGGCTTCAAACAGCATGGGTTTCACTATAACACGGTTTTCAATTCAGTTCAAGTCAAAAATTTACTGTACGTATTAAAACTCATTCAATAGCCTAGACATGTACATATATGCTGCATTGTCATAGTCTTGGTATGCATACATATATGCTGCAATGCCAACTATTGTCTCACATGCACATGTGCCAATAGCTCCCCTAGGGCAGTCAGCAGCAAAATGCAACAGCGTTCAGTATTCTTAATTCCATCCTGACGAGAAGACATAATAGCTTTTCAAACTTTTCATTTCACAATTTATTTTTTACCCCTTTAAATACGATCAAAAATATATTTACATCTTGGTTAGAAATCACTGCCAACAACATGAGTTCTGTTTGACAGCGTGTTTTACCCATTTTGGCAAATGATTTCACTGGTTTTGAATCGCAAATTCAGACAATTGCCGAAGACACTGTGAAGATCGGAAAAGACTTGGGATTCGAAACTTTGGACACTGCTAATGTACATGACTACACTGACTCATGCAAATGACTTAGATGATGCAACTCTCCTTAAACTTGAAAAGCAAACTGCATATGAAGAAGAGGAAAACAATTCTGAAGTGGATAACACTGAAGTGGCACCAAAAGAATTTTCAACAGAAGAAATGAAGAAAGAAAGAAAGTTTTTCAGGGAATTGACATGGCCTGCGAAGTGATTATGAATGGAGATCCGGATGTTGAACGTAGCATCAAGATACGGAAAATTTTACAAGATGGGATTCTATGCCACAAAGACTTGTACACCGAGAAAAAGAAGAGACAACTTCACCAGACTATTATTGAAATACCTAAATAAACAATAAAGCTTTTTTCTCGTCTCTCATGAAGTTACCTTTTCATTAATAAAATTTTTGCAATATTTTTTTATTTCAAATCCTTTTAATTGGCTATCAAGCACAAACTGTTTATAAATTTATTATAATCTGTTTATAGACTGTTTCTCTGAAACAAATTCAATTAAAACCCATTATAATTATACCTCATTCTGCAGGGTTTCACATAACACATTACACTTTCGGTATCAATTAACAGTGCTATGCAGGGTATTGCTGTATATCTTTTGGTGAAATTATTTATCTTACTAATATCTTTTGGTGAAATGATTTATCTTAATAATATCTTTTGGTGAAATGATTTTTAATATATTTTTCTATGGCATAAACTGAAAGGTACTAGGTGATCCATATTTTTGCTCACTATTATATATGCACATAATCAAACATGCTTTTACAGACAGACAAACGGACACACACAAAAGCTAACTAATCATTTAATTCACAAAATGCAATGCCACAGTACAACCACTCAAGTTATGGCAAAATTCCAGTAAATGAGAGGAAAGGCAACATTCAAGGATATGCTGACAGCACTGCAAGTTCTAACATTGTCTGGTAGTTGCAAAGTGACCTGCTGTAAATATGACCCACTTTGTGAGCTGCATAAGGGAAGATATGAAACTGGGCATCATTTTGTTATATGCTATTGTTTGACGAGGTATCAGCACTACAAAGACCATGAAAGGAATGTCAGAGGCTTACAGAGATACGTATTTGAAGAAAACCGCAATTTTAAAGGAGCACAAGTACATTAAAGAGGGATGAGAATCTAGCCACAATAACTACACTCAAAGACTTATCATGAAATGGCTTCCAGGAATATTTCAATGCATGGGAGACTCAAGACTTACACCAATGGTGTAAGTGTATACTTGAGTCTCCTTCAAAAGAGATTATTTCACATCAGTGTTCCTCGACAACGAAGATTAAAATTAAGATAGATCCATTTCACAAATTGATAAACCTGTTTTTTTTGTTTTTTTTTATGAAAACTCCAAACATGAGAGGTATTAGAACCTATGGTACTTAGTACCGTGCATGGGTTGAAGGTTGAGAAAACAAAAGAAGATATTTGTTGACATTAGACTTGAACTTCTGTAGGTTGTAATTTTCAGGAAATATATACAAAGGAAGGCTATGTATATATTAAGTGCAATAGCATCATTAATACACAGCCATTTCTGGACGGCACCTATCTGAGAATAAGTAACATTAGCTTCTCCTTAGGTGAAGCATTACTTATTCGAAGTAGTGCAATATCATGGCAACTCGTTGTGAAGGTATTCACAATATGAGATATAACTTAAAAAGATGCCACTTATAAATATTCTGTTTATTCAGAAATGGCTGTGTATTAATGATGCTATTACACTTAATATATACATAGTTCAAATTTACTTGCAGCTTGAGGCTTTAGCGCTAAATGCATCTTAGTCTAAGTACAAAGGAAGGTTGTTCCGGAAAATGGCAGTTGAATGAATAAACAAGGAAGAGGAAAAGTTGGTCCTGTGAGTTTGAAGTTGGACAGTAAATGGATGTTGGCTAGTGGTGGCATGTGTTTGGACTGTTTTGAAAGAGAGAGCGGGAATTATAGAAGCCAATTCAGAAAAACAGTGCCCGTGAAAGTATCTGTAGAAAAGGCATGCAGCAGAAACAATACGTCTATGAGACAGCGAGCAGAGACTCTGTTAGAGAGGAGTCATTAATTAACCTAACTGCCCTCTTCTGAATAGAATCTAGGCACATGAGAGAGGTTTTGGGGGCACTGCCCCCGATGTGAGAACAATATTCCATGCTAGGGCGGATTTGCAATTTGTACAGAGTGAACAGCTGTTTGGAAGAAAAGTAATGCCAAGAGCGAAAGAGAAAACCAAGTTTTTTAGATGCAGAGGAAGCAATATTTGTAATATGCTTGTGCCAAGAGAGATTAGAAATCAGTGGAATCCCCAAAAGAGATATATCATTTTATCTATAAATCGTAGTGTCACCAAAGTTAAGCATAGGAGCAGAAGAATCCTTTTTGCGAGATATAAGACAAGACTGAGTTTTATAAGGATTGAAATCAACTAAGTTATCTTTTCCCCACTGAAGAATTACTTGGAGATCGGCTTGTAAACATAAAAGGCATGCCTATAATTACATACATATTATCATGGAAAAAAATAAACCAACTCAATATATAAATTCAATACCTACTGCTAATTCATTACAAAGTCTGCATAGTACATGAAAAAAACAAAATAAAGAAATTAGACGTACCTTGTTTTCCACTCAGTTTGCATTAGTAAACGCCATTTCTTGAAATTATAAGTCTGATTTATTTATATATATTCAGACCCAACATATATATTATATATATCACATAACCGGTCCAACCTGCTTCTTATGTTTTACACCTTATTCCAAGGGTCTTTTCTCCAAGAAATCCACAAAATATATTTCATAGAAGAGGACTTCATAACATATTAGTGGATTCTGCGTGATATAGTTCACACTAAGTCCATAGTTTTTTAAAAGTAGGGATTGATATCACAACCCATTCTGACCCTCATGATTTCCCAATTTCCACATATATAACAACAATCACATGAAGTACCATCATTATAAAAATCGAAATACGGGAAGAATTTTTTTATGATGCTAAACGTCAGGTTCACTGCAATACTTAAAACCAAAAAAAAAAAAAAAAGAAACCAAAGAAAGTGCTGTTGGTTCATAAAATATAAAGTGCATTTAAAAATACGTGTTTTTGCTACTTAATATATTCCCACATTCGATGAAACTAAAAATAAAAAATAAAATAAAAGACAAAAGGAAAAGAAAATAGAAGGACGCAAGAAACAGTATCGTCCATAATACTTAGAACGAATACTAAAAAGCATTATTTACGCAGTAACATACTGAGACCATAAAATCATGCGTTTCATCGTACATGAAATAAATAAGCAAACATCTGACTGCACATATATATGATGCACAATGATCGAAAAATAGCAGATGTAGCACACCAACGAAAGAAAGCATCTGATAGGGCTTGCCTTATTATTCTCATATTCATACCCACACACCGTTCGTATGATCCTCATCCTCCTCTGAATTTATTTCCATTGCAGCAAAAGTAAAGAATGATTTATGTTCTTTCCAACATTTCATGAAGCTGATTTTGATATTTCGCATTACTGATCTGTAACGATCGAAAACTTATGGAATATTGTACACACTACTAGAGAACCACAGATATAAAAACACTTTTCCAAGCTTAATCCCCAAACATCATCCAGCAACCTCGCTGCAAGCTTTACCTTAACACAGCTAACATATTTGTGATGGACACGAAGCTTCAAAATTGCACTTTTACTCCGTTAGGGGATTTATTTTTGTAATCACGTAAATTGTAACCTTTTACTATACTGCACTACAAAAGTACAGCCAAAAGTTATTCCCAGAGTTCGGAGATCAGCAAGAGGTAGGTATCGGAAACCTGTATAGTATAGAGGAGGACGGAGGTTAATGGATTTATAGAAACCGTTACCTAAATAGACCAAAACTTCTGCATTTTTCGTGTTCTGATCCTCTCTTATTACAGGTGAGCGTGATTATTCTTTCCCCCTTCAGTTCCGGAACAAAATGGCCACAACATAAGGAATATGTAAAAACACATACCATTATATATTTCTAAGAGCGGAGTTAACTAATAATCGTTAATAATAAAGGAATTTATCTAATTAATAATTCCCAAATTAAATTCCATTTATATTATACTATTAATAAATAATTTAGTTAATTGATTTTAATATTAGATTACAAAATAAACAAAAAAAAATTAGTATTACTACTGAAACTAATACAATTAATAATTAGTATTAGTATTATTACACTAAAGGATGTAGAAAGCTGAATTTCTCTTCACCTGACAAAAAAAAAAAAAAAAAAAATTAAGCACCCATACATATCCCATTGCCAAACACCTCAACAGATAATTCATTCCCGTGATCTTCTAAGCAGCTTGCTTATACGTAAACTTCATGACATACATCTTTCCATTAGTCCGAAAATTGCATATTCGTGTTCCCCGGGCCTTCTCTTCCTTATTAGTGAAACACTTCTCAATTGTTCATTTTACTGATTCGCTTCAATGACTTATAGAATGCAATCAGATGCCCCACCAAAGAGAAATCTAGTTTCCAAGAATTACACTCCACTCCATATCCATTCTTTGTACATTTTCTGGACGCTCTGAGTCTTTCATCAAAAAGGGCGGTCCAGCCCAGAACACCATGTTGTTAATGAGGTCGCCGAGTTTTCGAATATTCAGGGCAATGGCATCCTTCAAAAGTACGACCTTTTATAGATCCTATTGCATATTGCTAGCTCCTGTTTACCCTTTAGCAAAAACTTTATGTCCCTCTAAATCGGAACTCAAAAATCATTCTCGTCCTGACCTAATCCTTTAACTCCGATCCTCTCCCAAAGGCTTATAAGTAACTCATAGATTTCTGTTCATAAGGTGCAGAAACCGTTATACACAGAAGAGTTAAACTTCAATTACATTTTACAGATCATCTGTCCAACTCATATCTCATTTTTAGACAAAATAGAGTGGTTCTATTTCTAACCAATCTTCATACCTTTAAATCAGCAGAAAATTTTTATCACTTTCCTTGTACTCTGTCATCGCTATCATTAATAGTACTAGGACGGTTTTAGGAGAATCAGCGACTAAGACTATATTGCTCCGTATATACTCTCTGAAAATTACATGCGTTTTGTGGTAGATTTTCTGTTTGTTGGACAAAAACCACAGTGTATGGGAGAAATAATTATGCTACTTTCTCTTAAAACCGACTAACTCAGGAAAGTTGTGAAAAAGCCCCATAATAATTATTCACGTCATCGACGGTAGTCAAACTCAAATCCTTCTCACCCGATTTGGGAGGGGAACAGACTTTAGTAGTAGTAGTAGTAGTAGTAGAAGTGACATGTGATGCAAGAAAGCAAGTGCACGAGCTTATGCAGCATCAGCCAAAAAAAAAAATTACACCATTCGCTCCAAATGCCTGTCCCGTTACTCCTTAAGTTTATTTAACCTATCAACTTCCACAACGACAGATGGAAGTTTTTCCAGCGATTAACCACCCGCTGGCTAACGGCAAATTTCCCCACATTTATTCTACATCTGTCTTTTCTTAATTTGAATTTATGCCCCCTTAGGTTCGTAACCTGAACAAGCGGAAGAATCACATCAGAATTCAGCGTGCTCAATCCATTCAAGGCCTTATACACATCACTCAGATCACCGCAAAGGTGTCTAGTCCCCAGTCACTGAAATTTTCAGAACTTAGCATTAGCATTAGCATTAGTAGAGGCATTTGATCCAAGAAACCAAACTTAGGCAGCATTAGCAAAAACAAAAAAAAAAAAAAAAAAACACTTCCAATTCACCCCTCTGTTCGTTGGAAGTATCTATCCAGCTGAGCCTTAAACTTATTTAGGCTATCAACTTCCACGACAAGGGAAGGAAGTCTGTTCCTCCAACCAACAAACCACCGGACAGATAAAGGCAAATTTCCGCACGTCTATTCTACATCTGTCTTTCCTCAATTTGAATTTATGCCCTCTCAGGTGATTATTCTGAGCAAGAGAAAGAATCCCGTCAGCATTGAACATGCTCAAACCATTCAAGGCTTAATTTATACACCTCGCTGGTGCCTAGTATATCATATCACCTCGCTGTTGTCTAGTATCCAGACACGGTAATTAGCAAAATTTAAGCGTTTCTTCGTAGCAGCACCCCTTTGTTCCATTCACTAATCTTGTTGCCCTTTTCTGTACTCGTTCCAGCAGCTCTACATCCTTCTTGAAATGAAGCCTCCAGACCTGTATACAGTACTCTAGGTGTGGCCTGACCATTGCCTTATACAAGGGAATAACCACCTCCTTATCCCAACAAGAAAAATTCCTATATATCATTGACAATACACCATGAGCTACTCTTGCAAGCTTGATAGGTTGCTCCGGGGTGGCTGTTTCCCATAGGTAGAACTTTACATTTGTCAATGTTAAACTTCATTTGCCACCTCTCAGCCCATCTGCTCCAACATTCCAGATCCTGATGCAGCAGCATAGTGTCAGTAGTGTCCTTGACAACCCTGCCAAACTTCGTATCTCTGCAAACTTCGACATTAAGCTTGATATACCACCATCAATATCATTTATAAACACAGAACACAATAATGGACCCAACACTGAACCCTGAGGGACTGCACTAATAACATTAGTCCACAATGAGCAGTCCGCTGATTACCACTGTCTATTTTCTCCGCCCTCAAACACCCCTTTATCCATAGCAGTAATTTTCCTCCAATGCCACACTGCTCCAATTTGTGCAGCAGTCTTCCAAATGCAACAGTATCAAAAGCCTTTCTAAGATCCAATTATATATAATATCAAAGTTATTCCCTGCATCCAGTTCTTTTGTGACTGCATCACATTATCCAATCAAATTGGTCAGGCAACTCTTCCCCTTAACAAACCCATGCTGTGTCCGGGCTATAGCTGAAGTCTTGTCTAGATGATCCTACAGTGCTTCTGTAACCAGTGCCTACATTAATTTTCCTGGAACAGAAGTTAAACTCACAGGTCTATAATTACTTGTTTCAGCCTTTGATCCTCCTTTATAAATTGGAGTCACATTTCCACATCTCCAGTCTATGGGTACCTCCCCTGAGTCCAAGGAATCTCGCATAATTATGGCTAAGGGTTTGGTTACTTCCTTTGCAACCTTCTTTAATATAACTATAGGAGCCATCCACCACAGGTGTTTTTCTTATGTTTATTTCATCAAATTCTCCTCCACTTTACTCTCAGTTATTACAAGATTCTCTAGCTTACGGCCAGAGTTGAATACACATCTGGCATTCCCCTCGCTGAATCGATGCAAAATATTCATTTAGTTTGTTAGCTACATGACCAGCATTATCAACAGTTGACCCATCGATATCAAGTGGACCAATCAGATTCATCCCCTTCCTTCTAGAGTTTACATAAGTAAAGAACTCTTTGCTGTTTTTCTTTGCATCCCTTGCCAAAGATTTCTCGTAGTCTGCCTTCGCCTGCCTAACCTCCGTTGTAACTTGGTTACAGATCAACTTGTATCTATCATAGGCTTTTGTGTCACGTGTTAATTTGTATGTATCCCATGCATTTTTCTTCTCTGCCATATGTCTCATTACTTCATCTGACATCCATTTAGGCCTAAACCTTGAACAATATTTCTTAGTTGGTATGTAAAGCCTAGTAGCTTCCAAGATAAGTTCTTTGAATTTGCTGTTGGTAACATCATCAGTTGGTCCCACTGTATAGAATTTAAATTCTGTCTCAGTCCATCGTAGTCGCCTTTACGAAAGCAATTACCCTTCCCTTTACCCCTAATTGTAATTACCTCTTTGAGTAAATCCCACTTCAACACATTGTGATCAGTGCCACCTAGTGGTTCATTTATCTGCAGATTCTTAATGCATGAAGAATCACTACTGATAATGAAATCAACAGTATTACTCCCTCTAGTTGCCTCCCGAACATGCTGATATAGAAAACAATCATCCAATAAATCCACAAAAGCCTTGCTAGTGTGTTAGTGACCAACCCACAAATTCCAGTCAATATTATTATACTCATCAGAGTCATTAGGCCTATGGCACACTCCTACTCTCAATTTTGATCTCCCAGCGCTTATGCAATGTCTAGTCACCAAACTGACTCGACATTGCACTGTCCAGCGATGTCAACTGGCGTCAGTTCCTTGGATTTTATGTGTTTCTTAACAAATAGCACAACCCCGCCTCCCTCCCTATCCTCTCTGTAGACGATTTCTGCATGGGTAGCACACTGGTATCGTCACCGTATTCCCCACACCAGGTGGAAAAGGCCCGGGTTCGAATCCCGTCGATGACGCGAGGAACTTTTGTGGGCTTTTTTCACTCAGTGGCTGAGTTAGTCGGTCTCAGGCATAGATGGCAAGGTTCCCCCCTCGGAAACTGAGATATTTTCGTCCAGCAAAACAGGCAAATCGACCAGAGAACAAATGCAATTTACAGATACGAATACGCGTTAATGTAATTATTTACGGGTAACCCTAATATAGTAATTTGATTTTTCTTTTTTTTTTCTGTAGACGATGTACTTCCCAAATTCCAGTTCTGCATTCCTTATATCTGTGTGACACCACGTCTCTGATATCCCAACAATATCTGCCTCTGATGTTTTCAGCAATACCTCAAATCATCAAATTTATTTACTAAACTCCTAGCATTGGTGTACACGCAAGTATACCTGCACCTGTTTCTATTCTTAGCGACCGTAACCCAACCAATGTGTTTACTTTTACCGCAATGATTGCCAGCAGTCTATGAAATATCCTGCGTCTTGTTTTTCAGGCTTCTGCTCATTCCAATAGAAGCAGTTCAAGAAACACTTCCACCTCTGCCAGTGGCTACTGTTAATCTATAAGTCTTTGTCTGCCCCCAATCTAGCAGTTTTCCGACCCACCTAACACTGCCTTGATAGCATCAGCAAATATTCTTGCACCCTTTCTATTTAAGTATATCCCATCCCTGTAGAAGCAGTCTCTCCTGTTAACAAGTACAGTCCAGGCAGAAAAAAATTCTACCCCTTGAGCCTTGAACAATCTTTCCAGGGCCATATTGATCTACAAAGCTTTCATCATATTCTCCTTCCTATCATGTCTGAACAGAATTGCAGACACTTTCAAAATTCAACTTAAGACTCTCTTGGTAAGAGGATCCCTTCATTCCCCTCACCATTGTTACCTTTCTCTGTACACGCTCAAGCAAATCTACATCCTTCCTAAAATGAGGACTGCAGACCTGTAGGCAGTACTCAAGGTGTGGCCTGACCATTGCCTTATACAGAGGGACAATCAACTCCTTTTTCCTGCTAGCAAAATTCATATAAATCCTTGACAAAACCCCATGATCTCCCCTGGCCGCCTGTCTGCATTGCTCAGAAAACTTCATATTTGATTCCACAATTACCCCCAGATATTTTTAATTTTCTACAATCTTAAGTGTAGTAGCACACATTTGGTAAGTTTCTCTAGAGTTAATTCTACCCATATACACTACTTTGCATTTGTCAAGGTTAAAATTCATTTGCCACTTCTTAGCCCATCTGCCCAAATTATCTAGATCCTCTTGCAGTAGCACACTGCCATTGCTGTCATTAACAACCCTGCCAACCTTTGTATCATCTGCAAACTTCGAAACTAAGCCTGGTATACCTTCATTAATATCATTGATAAATGTACAAAACAACAGATGACCCAACACCGAACCCTGTGGGACTCCCCTAATAACATTAGTCCACAAAGAGTAGCACCCATTAATTACCACCATCTGTATTCTCCCACACAACCATCCTTTTATCCATTGTAGCAACTTACCCTTAATACCATTCTGCTCCAATTTGTACAATAGTCTTCCATGCGCAACATTGTCAAAAGCTTTCCTGAAATCCAAATATATGATATCAAAATTATTTTTTTCATCCAGTTCCTTTGTAACCACATCATAATATCCTATCAAAATTGTCAGACAAGACTTTCCCTTAACAAACCTATGCTGTGTCTGAAGTATTGCTGCAGTCTTGTCTAGATGATCCTGCAATGCATCTTTAACCAGTGACTCCATTAATTTACGAGGAACACAAGTTAAACTAACTGGTCTGTAATTACTGCTGTCACCCTTCGATCCCCCTCTGTGAATTGTGGATACATTTGCACAACTCCAGTCCGTGGGGATCTCCGCAGAGTCCAAGGATGGTCTCATAATTATGGCTAAGGGTTTGCTTGCTTTCTTTTCTGCCTCCTTTAATATAACTGGATAGATCCCATGCATCCCAGGTGCCTTTCTTAGGTTTAACATCAATAATTTCTCCTGTACTTTGCTCTCAATTATTATAAAATCATTAAGCACCCTGCTACATTTGATAACCTTCTGCCATTTTCAAACCTTAATAACTCCTCATATGTGAATGTAGATGCAAAATACTGATTCAGTTTGTTTGCTATCTGAGCAGGATCATCAACATTCGATCCATCGATGTCAAGTGGATGAATCAGTTTCATCCCCTTCCTTTTAGAGTTTATATAAGTAAAGAAATCCTTGCTGTTTTTCTTAGTATCCTTTGCCAAAGACTTCTCATAATCTTCCTTCGCCTGCCTAACCTCAATTGTGACCTAATTACCGAATAGCTCATATCTGCCATAGGCTTCTGAGTCGCTTGAAAATTTATATGTATCCCGTGCATTTTTTTTTTCTGTTACGAGTCTCATTAATTCATTTGATAACCATTTAGGCCTAAACCGTGAACAATATTTCTTAATAGGTATGAGGTATGAGGTATATTGAGGGTCTAGCGGCTCCTGGGATTTCTCCTATCTCCGCGAATGTTCTAAGTATAGGTGACAGTACCCTGTCAAAGCCAGTGATTTAGAAGTGTATGGGTCATGAGTAGTGTTATATGTTGTGCCCATTGTTTATCCGGCTTATTGGCCGCCAGACCCCTAATGGGTCCCGACGTTTCCCATACCTCACTCTACGTGGAGGCTAGCCGGGTGTTACCATTGAGTCAATTGTACTCTGGCAGGTCCTGCCACTTACTTTCCTGGGATTTTAGTGGCTAGGACCTAAAATAAAATTGGAACGACCGCTGTTGATTTTAGTTCACTTACATTAAAGCGCTAATATGGGGTGTGACGCTGAAGGCCTGTTTCTGAAGGGCCTAAAAGGTTGGGCGAAATTTTTTTGGTGTATTTTAAATTTGGACGTGTAGGGCTATACACTGTGCAAGAGAAAGTGCTGGGAGGGGAGAGTGAAGGCTGGGGGGTGAAATATGAAGTAGTGGGTCGATAGGGTAGGTGACCCCCAATTACTCAGTGAGGCATGCCCATGCCCCACCAGAGGGAAGGAATGGTGTGGCAGGGAAGAGAGGAGACAACAAGCCGTCACCTCCCTCCTATGCCGGGTGTGGGAGTAAAAGAATTGCACTGCACAAGAGAGTGCAGAACCTTGAACCAATATGGCTCCGTTGAGGCAGCAACTTGCAGTTTCTCTATCTTCGTCGGTCTTCTCTGTCATTGGTAGCGTTTGGTATCCAGATTTGTCCTCAGCTATGAACACTGGTCAGGTCCGTTGTTAGTCTGTTAGCAATGGCTGTGGTTCTCTTCATCATGGGAAGATCTGCATCTCCATGGGGTTATTCTTGCGATCGCTAGTTTTAGATGATTAGTAGTGAGCAGGTTCCTGAGGGAGGTTCTCCTTGAGTCCTCTACACGCGTGTTCTGTGTCCCTTTTTATTTATTTATTTATTTTATTTTATTATTTTTTATTTTTATCTTCTGTAGATGGCTATCAGTGTTTTACGCCTACCAAATAGTTTTGGGCATATTCCTTTAGCTCCCTGTATTCCTCTAGTGAGTCCAATAGATGTGATTCCAAGTTCTTGGGGAGGTAGTGTATTGCAGTGATCAGTCTGCACCTGAGGTCCTCATAATGGTTGCAATCATACATAATGTGCTCCCAGCCTTCAAGCTCCCCACAGGCACAGCTCGGATCGACCTCAATCCCCAGCGCTGCCAGCTTGGCTTTAAAGGCCCCATGACCAGTCAATAAATAGGTGGTGTATAAGCCAGGTTGAAACCAAGTTGGGGGACTGGGGTACATCTTGTCGATGTTCGGAATGAATTTCCTGGTGATATTTCCCTTATTTGAGTTGGCCCAGCACTCCTGCCAAACTTGCATCAGGTGTTTTTGCAGTCTTGTCTTTTCATTTTTTTGTGGTGCATTAACGTCCACAGTATAGCAATGGTATGTACAAGGTATTCCTTTCTCTATGTGGTAGTTCATTTCTGTGATCTCTAAGTCAAGGGGGAGAGCTCCGGCCAAGACCTGCAGTGCGTGGGTATTGGTTGTCCTACAAGCACGTGTAACTGTCAGTAGAAGGGTTCTTTGCGTTGCATCAAGGATGCGTCGGTTTGCTACAGTTGCTGTTTTGGGAAACCATATTGCTGAGGTGTAAGTGATGATGGGTAGGAAGGTTGTTTTATAAAACTATGACAGGGTGCGTTGGTTTAACCCCCAGTCCCGCCTGGCGATACTAGCCACCAATCCAGAGTATCTTTTAATTTTGGCTCTGATATATGTTAGATGGTGTTTAAAGGTAAGATTACCATCCAGAATAACCCCTAAATATTTTAACTGGGTCACTAATTTTATTGTGGTAGGTCCCACCTTTATTTGTGGCGGTCTTCGTATATCAAGCTTGCCTTTTAGCAGAATGGAAGACGTCTTTTTTGTTGATATCGTCAGGCAGTGGGTTCTGGTCCAGTTTTGCAATATCAGCATTGCCTGATTGGCCTTTTCCTTTAGCTGGGAACTGCTATCTGCAGCAATGGTGAGGACCAAATCATCAGCAAAGGCCTGGGAGCGCACATCACCGAGGTGCAAAGCCAAGAACCCGTCCAGAACCATATTCCACAGGAGCGGCCCCAGAACAGAACCCTGGGGACAGCCCCTGCGGAGATCACGATTCACTCTACCATAAGGTGCTTCCACGATGATGCGTCTCTCGGAGATATACGACCTAATTATGGAGTATAAGTTGATCGGCACTTGTGCCTGCCTTAGTCTTGCCAGTACGCTCGGCCACCAAATGGTGTCGAACGCCCCAGCGAAGTCAACGGAGATGACTAGAAGATATTTATTATTGAAGTTTGCTGCTGATTCCGATAGGCTACGCAAGGCTTCCACAGTAGACGAACCCTGCTTGAATCCGTATTGCGATGTCTCAGTGAGTTTCGCTGCCTGGTAATGCTGATTTATCCTTGTGCAGAGTAGTCTTTCTAGCAGTTTGCTTGCAACCGGCAGTAGGGCTATTGGCCGATAGCAGTTTGGCAGGTGGGGTGGTTTGTTCGAATTTTTGGCGATTAATTTTACCTTTGCTGTCTTCCATTTTTTGGGGAAGATGCCCTTAGCCAAGCAGCTGTTATATAGGTGTAAGAGGAGGTCTGGAACGATCTCCACGGTCTTCTTAATAATTTCGGGTTCTAAATAGTCCAGGCCTGGACATTTATTGTTTCTTATCTGGGTTGCCATTTGTTGTAGTCCATCCCGTGTGAAGGGTGGCTCCTGAGTGACTGTTGAGTAAGCTTCATTATCTTGACAGATGATAAGTTGCTCTGGCAGTGTTGGCTCTATTGGTTCCGGGAAGATGGCATCCAATATATTGCTTATAGATTGTTGCCACGTGGTGGTATAATCTCCTTGTGGTGTCTGGGTGGTTGAAATGACTTCCCCCCCCTGGGAAGTTTATTCGTGACTATCTTGTAAACCACTCCCCAGAGTTCGGTGTTCCCTGTTGTGCTAACAAAAGTCTCCCAGGCCTTGCGTTTGCTCTTAACGATCGCATTTGTGTAGCTGTTTCTGGCTTCTCTATATCTTTCTCTTAAAGCTTCAACCTCATGAGACGGCCATGTGCGCCTTGCCGTGGCGCTACTGTTCATTCCCTGAGTTGCAACGATGTTTAGAGTGTTCCCATAAAATACGGATTCTACTTTGGATTATCAATTCACTGGACTGTGACAACCATTTCAGTGGATGCAGCATCGCTTTCTCTACCTGCAGGTAAAATTTTACCTTTGATTTGATGTGGGAAGGCCATTTTACAAGCAAGTGAAATGTATCGTCGTAACTTCCCTGTGGAAACCCACGTGGTCGCCGTAGCGAAAGTGTCACTGAGGCAGTGAAACCTGTAAACTGTGAAACTGACTGGGAACGGAGTTCTCTCAGGAAACTTTTAAACTGGTCACCTCACATACAATGTCTTTATTTTAGATCCTAGCAGTTTATTTTACCTTTTACCATGTTTATCGCCAGTCTCCTTTGTTCGCCACCATATTGTTTCACTTAGCGAACCTACGTTTTTCGAGTTGGCATTAAGAAGCTTCCTGCTAATTGGCTATAAATTCTAGCTATTTTTGAACAATTTATAGAAAAAATAAATAAATAAAAAATAATAATAAATAAATAATAATAATAATAAATGGATAAATAATAATAGGTGAATAATAATAAATAAATGATAATAAATAAAATAGCAATAATAAAGAACAATAAAATTAAATAATATGTCAAAAATTGAATCTCAAACGGGAAACAGTACTTCCGTATTTGTGCTATTGCGCCCTTCATGCAGAGAACGGCACACCTCAAGCAACGAGGAATTACTTGAAAACACCTGCCCAAACTCAGCTCTGATTAAACGGCTCAACAACAAACCAGCTCAGTTAGGCACTGGTGTTTCCTCGCAACGGGACCCAATTAATAGTAATATTATTGTTGATGAGGAGGTGGCGAGTGTGTGGACACCAATATGAACAACTCCACCCCTCCAGCTGAGCGAAAATGGCTAAAACCCAAAAAAAAAAGTCAAGAAATCCACTAAAACCTGTTCTCCTTCAGCTGCTCTCTGGGAGAACCTAGAAGAAGAACTGAACTCCATGCAGTCCTCACTAGATAAGGATTGCTCTCACTTGGAGAAAATTATGATCCTCAGGTCCATGATGGAATGCTGCCTTCGCTTTGAAGGAAGCAGAGTAACCAAGCCAGCTGCCCAAAAAGTTACAGGCTGCTGGGTTACCCTCGAGAAAATGTTACATGACTTAATACTACAGAATGAACAACTGAGGGGAACAAATTATATTTTGACGAAGGCCCTCAGCAGTCCAGCTCGGACCAGCCATAGCACTCAGAACTCTTTGCTCCCAGATCTGACAGCACAATGAACTGCCAGACACGACTAGCACTTCTCCCTACACCTATCTCAGAATCAACCTATGATGCTATGGTACAGCGGCCAAAAATTAATGCCCATCCTCCCAATCACACTGCCTTACCACCAGCCAGTATTGGCTGCCACCCTATGGACAGTGCACCGAATATCACGGTTAATGATTATCACCAGACCAAGAACCGGGAACCAAGTGAAATGCCACAGCGCCAACGGTCCTATTCAGATGTGCTGAGGATCCAACCAATGGCAGATAAGCTATTTGCCCCTCCCAATACCAGACAGAATAGAGAACAAAACCTAGTCATCCTTCGTGCGACCAAAGAAAGTTGCTTTACTTCAAGCGAGGCTGTCAAGGAGGTTGTTACTACCAACTTGAAACCTCAAATGAAAACCATAAATATTAAAAGCCTCAGAAAAATCCGTAATTCTGGGATCATCATTGAGACTGCTTCCAAAAAAGATGCAGAAAACATTATCCAAATCCCACAGATAAATGAACTTGGTCTTAGCGCGGAGATACCCAAACCAAAAGGCCCATCTATTGTAATCTTTGATGTCGAAAAAGGAATTTTCAAAGATGACCTCCTTGAGGAAATATATGACAGGAACCTTGCTGATCATATCACTAGATATGAAATTCAAAGTGAACTTAAAGTCAAGTACTCCACCAAATCCAGATCGGGTACTTGTTGCAACTGGGTAGTCGAACTCTCCCCGAAGATATGGAAAATATTATCCCAACAACAACTAATATTTATCGGCTGGAGCTCTTGCCGGTTCAAGGAGCACATAGCTACCATTAAGTGCTTTAAATGTCTCCGATTTGGACACATCCCATGTCTGTGCCCGGCAAGACTTCACCCGTGGCCACTGTGCTGAACGCGGACACACCTATAACAATTGTCCAAACAAAAATCGAGCCCCTAACTGCGCCAACTGCAAAGCAGCAAAAATGGATCCCAATCACTCCGTTCGGGATGTCAAATGTCCAATCTATTTAAGGGTATTGAGAACCATCCAGAACAAAACTGACTATGGCTGTACACCATAATCGCCATTCCACCAACGTCCTCAAAATTCTCCAACTGAATGCCCAAAGAGCCAGAAATGTGGTCGAACAAATTAGAATGAAAATGGATGAAGAAGAAATTGATATCCTCTGCGCTCAAGAGCCCTACACCGACAAGGGACGGGTACAGGGCTACCCTCGCTCATATAGGATCATTGAGATAACCACAGATACTCCATGGGCAGCCATCATTATTAGGAATACTACAATTACAGTCACAAAGATCGACTCCTTATGCACTCCCTTTGGTGTTTGTGCACACATTATCTGCCAACAGGGCTCTCTGCACGTAGTATCATTGTACTGCCGACCACGAACTGATATCGCACCATATATTGAATATCTCCAGTCAGTCAACTCTCTTACCTTCCAGCAAAATCCTGGTAACGATGGATGCCAATCGTAGATCTCGCTTGTGGCATAGCCGGGTGGATGGTCATGTAGTTTCCCAGAATGGACAGCGATTAGAAGATTTCCTTTCATCTTCTCCATTTGAGGTCCTTAACAAACTTCATCACCTTTCTACCTTCAGCAATACCCTGTGGGAAAGCAACATTGATGTTACCCTTGCCACACGGTCCATAGCACAAAAGTTCTCATCATGGATGGTTCAAGAGGCCTGGACCACCTCAGACCACAGGGCCATCTCCTTCCATCTATCGAGACAACTTGATAGTACTCCTCCCATATACCACGATATCATCAGATACTCCACCAAAACAGCTGATTGGAATGCCTTCAAGGACAATATAAAATCAAAGCTACAAATGGATACATCCCAACTAAACCATCTTGATCCACAGGAGCACCTCTCCCTCCTAACAAGCATGTGAGAGAACTATGAAAAAACGTCAGAAACACCAAAAAGCAGTCCCTTGGTGGTGCATGGAACTAGAAAGCCTAAGGCGCCAAGTCCACACTGCCCGAAAAGCCTTCCAGAGAGCGAGGCACTCCTGGCCTCCTGCTGAGGTCCAGGCTCTACGGGAAGCATATAGAAGATATCGTAACGACTACACAAGCCTCATTCGGCAGAAAACGAAAGTGTCTTGGCAGAACCTTGTGACAACTACTGGAAACGCAGATCCTTGGGGGGTCGTTTATCACATTGTTATGAACAAGCTGCCCAGGGGAGAGATGTTAAATACAACCCTCACTCCTGATGGCAATCGAACACACACATGGGCTGAATCCATGAATAATATTCTGAATGCCCTACTTCAGACTGATGAGAGTCCCCTCAAGGATGAACAAAAGCAAATTAAACAAGACAACCAGGCCTTCTCCAACAATAAAATAGAACCTCCTTTCACTTCTGAGGAAATGAACAAAGCACTAGACAGAACAAAAATAAATAAATGCCCTGGTCATGATAATATTGAGGCTGAGGTCATCAAGAAAGCAACAACACATCTCCCAATCCCTATTAGCACTGTTCAACAAATGCCTTGCGAAAGGAATTTTCCCTGATTCTTGGAAACAGGCAGTGCTTCGACTCATCCTAAAAGGTCCAGATAAAGATCCTACTCTACCCAAATCTTGCCGCCCCATTGCTCTTCTCCCGGTCGTGGGAAAGGTAATGGAGCGGCTGCTTCAATCCAGATTATCCACCTACTACCAGACAGCCAACTTAGACTCTCCAAAGCAGTATGGCTTTAAGCCAGGATGCTCCACTGAAGATGCTATGAACAATCTCCTCAACACAGCAAACTCAACCACAGAAAAATATCTACTGGCTATCTCCATTGACTTTGCTGGTGCCTTCAATTCCATCTGGTGGCCCAGCATTGTCAGGAGATTACGTCAACTCAATATTCCACTCAACCTCTACCGCTGTCTCCAGAACTACCACTTCAACTGCTTAGTAACTGTTCAAACAAATTTTCAGGAAACCTCACGACCAGTTGTTAGAGAGTGTCCACAGGGGTCAGTTCCTGGGCCCTACTTCTGGAACTTGTTACTAGATCAATTCCTTCTTATGGATCTAGGTCCTGTGGACTGCATGGCCTATGCAGATGACCTCATCCTCCTTATCAAAGCTGATTCTAGAACTCAGCTTGAGCAAATTGCCTCCCCTGCCTTAACGATCCTCCAAAATTGGGCAAACAACCACAAGTTAGTCATATCTGGGGAAAAAACGAAGACTGTCTTCCTCAAAGGATCCTTGGACATAATAAGACCGCCCCAAATTAAAATCTCTGGGCAGACATTGCAACTCAAAACAGAACTAAAATATCTAGGAGTAACCTTCGACTCCCGATTAACATTCTTACCTCATCTTAATTACCTCTCCAACAAAATACGTCGTTATACTGCCATGATCGTAAGAATTAGCAGAGCAGACGGGTTTGAAGAGGAGGCGTCTCATGCTACTTTACAAAACCATCTTCTTACCAGCTGTGTGCTATGGTGCAGCCATATGGTTCCCTCGTGCCATCATTGCCCGTAATAAAGCAAAGCTACATACAATTCAACGCAATATCCTACTCACTGTGACTAGAGCTTGCCGCACAGTCAGTAATCCTGCCCTGCAGGTCTTAGCAGGTACTCTTACTCTGGACCTGGAGGTTATTCGTCGCGGCGTTGCATACCGCATAAAGAGAGGAATTCCCACCGCCATTCTGGATATAACCCTCGATCTAGCTAATGAACCAAAAAACGAAATGAAACAGATTTACTCTAAATAAGCTCCTCCAGCATTGGCAAAGATCTTGGGAGCAAACAACTAAAGGTGAAACAACTAAAAGATTTCTTCCACAAGTTATGATAACTGCACCAAAACCTCCTCCGTGGTACTCACCAGGCCTTCACGTCTCGTTCTTCCTCACTGGTCATGGATCGTTTCGGGCAAAGCTGCATGCCCTGGGTCTCACCGATTCTCCTCTCTGCACATGCGGTGACAATGAAGACTGGATTCACCTCATGTATAATTGCCCTCTTTATGATTTACCCAGAAGTCTCCTAATTACCAGAACTGGAAATATACCAATTGGGCAAGAACATCTCTACATAATTAACGAAACCAACTACAAAGCCTTCACTACTTTCGCCCAGACTGTATTTGAAATGCGCCAAATTCACCTACAGCAAACTGTTCAACGCACACCCCCATCTTTTAATGAACCCAAAACTCAATTCACAGAACATATCCTGAATGGAATCAAAGAAAACACAAACAGGATAGTGATCTTTATCCTGACCTAACAGGAATCTCTCGACGTTCACAAAGGAAACTATCTGACAAACCCACGAACCCAAAAAGGACTTTTCTACAATAGACACAAGAACTCCAAGCAATCCTCGAGCTTCATGAATCCATGTGCCTCCTCTCATCCCCTAAGAGAAGATAATCCAAGTCCTCTACCCAGTGTGGGACACTGCTCATTGCCTACAAGTCACCCTTGGATGAAGAAGATTAAATTGCTGACACTGGGCCCCTTGCCCAATGTGGGACCCACCCACTTGACGGTACCTCTTCTCTTCAAGTTGTAGGACAATATCTGATTTTCCTACTTGTGTAGGAACTCATATAAATACTCCTCTGGGAGTGGGACTGGCATTTGACATCAAACGGTCAAACTGCAGGGTCATGCTATTAGGCAATCTGACTTTGTGGGTCACTTGACCTCACAATCTTTTCTCTTCTTCCTGAGGTAGGGTGGGCTCCCCCTTTGGGAGAGGCCACTCGCCCTCTTTCTTCTGCTTACCTTCTTTCTTCACCTCAATCTTTCACCCCTTCTCCTATTTCAAAAAAAAAAATTTATTTTTATTTTTATTTTTTTTTCTTTATTTATTTATTTATTTTTATTTTTTTATTATTATTTATTTATTTATTATTATTATTTTATATATATTTTTTTTTTATTTATTTTTTTTTTTATTATTATTTATATATATATATATTTTTTTATTTATTTATTTTTTTATTATTATTTATATATATATATTTTTTTTTTTATTTATTTTTTTTTTATTATTATTTATATATATATATATTTTTTTATTTATTTATTTTTTTTATTATTATTTATATATATATATATTTTTTTATTTATTTTTTTATTTATTTATTTATTTATTTTTGTCTCTCCCTGGGAAGCTCAGGCGAACCCCAGGGTCGGCCAGCCAGAGTTCTCTTCCCACATACCTGGTCCGGCTCCCAGTGCCAGTGACAGTAACTAGCGGTCTGTGGTGTTCCATGGACCCTAGGCCAAGCGGCCAGATGAACAACATAACCCGCACTAAGCAAACATGAACATACACTAACATACGCTATCTGGCCTTGACAGTACTGTACTGTCTTACTTCACAAGAGATTCGAATGCGGAGTTGTGCGAAAGCACCAGTGCCGGTTGTCAAAAAAACACTATGTCACTATTGGAATTGTTGGAATTGTTTTCTTCTTTTAATTGTTTCCCGTCTGAGCTGTTGAATTTCCAGGGTCCACCAGGGAAGAGCCCCGCGGATCGGGCTTCTTCTTTTTATTGCTGCATTGCTGGCTTCTGTTATTATCTTGGTTACTTTAGTTTGGGTTTTATTGGGTTCCTCGAGCTGATTTGTCTCAGTTAGATGTTGGGCCGTTGCTGGTATTAGGATTTCCTTAAAACGTTCCCAATTTGCTTTGCGAATGGCATAGCGGCTTTGTATTTGCTTGGATATTGGGGCTCTGTCAAGTGACCTTGCTATCTGATAGGTAATCACTCTGTGATCGGACGTTGTCCACGAATCCCGAACAAGCCAATCCTTTATATAGCCTGCGACGTTCCTAGTGGACAGCGTGACGTCGATTGTGGCCTCCCACAGTGTGTTACAGAACGTGGGCAGTTGGTGCGGCCTATTTAGTACCACGATCGGGGAGTTGGAAAGGTATTCGTTTAGTATTTGCCCGTTCCGAGTTCCGCTTCTGTCCGGAGTCAGGCTGTGCCAGGTGGGGGATCGGCAATTGACATCTCCCCCTATGATTATTTTCTGGTCCGGGAGCATGTCTACTAAAGCTTGAAGGTATTGTGTAGCTGGAGTAATGTCCTCCCCCGGTCTACAGTACAGTGCTACTATGTAGAACTGGCCTAGCGGCGTCAATACGTGGGCACAAGCTGCCCATGACGAGCATAGTTGTTTAACTTTCGTGACTGTGTAGTCTGGGTTGCGTACCACCACCGTCCAAGGGGTATCTTCCTCTTCGTGTACTATCTTATATGTGATTGGGTATCCACACACCCGTTTAGAGTGGGTGTACAGCTCCTGGAGTATGAGAATGTCTGCATTGATTTCGTCAGCTTTTATCCTTAGCTGTTCTGCCACTGCTCTTGCTCTTTGCGCATTTTGTTGGATGATCTCTATTTTGGATGTATTATATTTCTTATTGTTTGTCTCCCTAGTCGGTTCTCTTTTGGTATTGACCCTTTGTTTCCATTTTGGCTGCTTTACAATTGGCACAGGTTGGATCCTGTTCCCTGTTGGGGCAAGTTTTGTACTCATGGCCCTAGCCAGAGCAATGGCCGCAAGTAGGCGTTGTCTGAGTACAGGTGTGGGTTGTGTGTCCGAACTTGCAGCACCGAAAGCATTTCGGCACTGCTGCATGCTCCTGGAACCGGTGGGATCCCCATTCTATATATATTCTGTTGCAGTTTTTCAGCTGTTGCCATGCAGATGGGTCTAGTTCAACTACCCAGTTCCTATTGGTTCCCGATCTGGTACCGGTTGAATACCTTGGTGTTACCGTGCATTTTTTTTTTTTTTTGTGCTTCCTGGGCTAAATTCCTTAGATTTCTGGTGACAATTTCAGTTGCTAGTTGTTCAGACGTTACGTCTTTGTCTACATTAAATATTATAATTGAAGGCCCACGCTTTTTTGGCGGCTCCGCTGTTAGCCCTAACTTGACAAGTTTTGGGTTTTCCATTATTGCCTGTATATCTTCCTTATTTTCTGTTTCTATTATTAGTCCTGTGCTTCTTGTTTTTCTTATTGTTTTAATTCTAGTAGTCCTCAAGTCATCTTTCATCTCTTTCATAAATTTAACCTTTAGTTCTTCGCTAGATTGGACATTTTCAGTGTTTTCCAGGGTTGTCGGTGTGAGAACCACCAAGTTTGGTGTTTTCAAGAGTGGTGGCCTTTTTTCTTGTTGCCCTTCTTCGTTTGGTTGTAACTGGTTTGAGCCATTCCTCAGCGCCTGGGCATATGTGGGGGCACACTGTTGCATTTGATTTGCCCCACATTGTTCGTATATTTGTATCTTCACGTTTGCCTTTTCATTTTCTAGGAAAGTCTCTATCAGCATGGCTTCCATCTTACTGAAAATGTTTGCAATCTGCGATCTAATACCTGTTGTAATTCTGTATGATGGTTCTTTGAAAATATTCTCTAATGCCGTCTTCAAGGCTAAAGATTTTTCATACACTGTGCCTTCAGGCAAGGTAGGATCCAAGGGAACTTCTGGTGGCTTCTCTTCTCCGGTGTCCTTTGTAGATGGCATACTCTCTGCTTCAGTTTGGGAACGTGTTCCCCGCTCTATTTTTGTACCAGTCGACTTTTTATTTTTTCCCTCCATTCTCTTTAGATTTCGGATAAACGGCGTTTACGGTTAATCGGGAGTGTATTATTTTTGGTCAGCTTGTGGCTGTTAAGAGCAGCAAAATGATACCCCGCTACAAGTCCGTAGCCCTTTTGGTTCTCGTACAGTTCACTGTTTAGGTCACTGGGGGGAGGGGGGATAAATGGATGTGAAAAGATGCTCCTATAAAACCAGGAGTACTGAAACGGCACAGTTTGGTTGAGTTGTGGTGACGCCGATCACAAAAATTATAGTTATTTCGGTGCGGGAGCACGGAAGAAAAGTTGTAGCTCGCCCATGCAATGACTATTGGTAGGGCTTGAAGACACATTTACTTCACTATGTTGTTTACAAGGTCATAGAGTGAAGGAGCACAATCCCACGCTATAGTAGCACACAGGGGGGTACTAATCCCCAGTCTATAAGAGTGATTCAGGCGTGGTGACTGTATGTTGTCACGTGGTCACTCTCTCCAATTCTAAGACAATGGCGCTTTTAACGGCAGACCCATTGTCGTTAGCGTTTGGATAAATAACGCAAACAGAATCTCACTTCTACCCAAAGAAAGTTAAAACAAAACTCACCAAGGTGTTCCAGTTCCTAAATGGCTTTGATCCAACACAAATCCAGAGTTTGGCGCTAACTTTAAACTAGTAAACCAGGTCACAATTTACGGAGCTGTCACACACACGTGCACGCTTGGAAGCGGCCATTTATTTGTCCCTTCTTAATAGGTATAAGGTATAAGGTATAAGGTATGTTAGTGTCTAACGGCTCCTGGGATTTCTCCCATCTCCGCGGGTGTACATTGTATCGGGGCCAGAGATTTGAAGTGTGTGGGGGTCATGTGCTGTATATTGTGTTGTGCCCTTTGTTCCTCCGGTCTATTAGCCGCCGAGCCCCTAGTGGGACCCGACGTTACCACACCATGCCACGGGGAGGCTGACCGGGTGTACCACTGTAGCTAGAGTACTCTGGCGGGTCCTGCCACCTACTTTCCTGGGATTTCAGTGGCTAGGACCAGATTTGAGAATGAGCTGATCGCTGTTTCTTGAGCAACGGTTGTAATTTTAACAGAGCGTAGGGTTGTTCGCTGATAACTTGTTCTAGGGCCAAATAGGTCGGGCAGTAATTTTGATGTTTTTAGATTTAGACCTGTGGGGAATGCGTGTATGTGTATATATAAATATATGTATATACACACACACACGCACACATATATATATATATATATATATATATAAACTAAATAAAAAAAAAAAAAAAAAAAAAAAAAACGTTGTGCAAGAGAAAAGTAAGGGAGGAAGGCAGAAGACTGGAGGGTAGGAAACAGAAGAAAGGGGCCAATAGGGAAGATGGCCCCTGATGACAGTGTGGCATGCCCAGTGCCTCACCAGAGAGAGGAGTGGGGTGGCGGGTGGACGAAAACCAACACCCCACAAAAAAAAAAAAATAAAATAAAATAAAATAAATAAATAAATAAATATAAAAAAAAAAAAAAAAAAAAAAAATCATTCTGTAAGAGAAAAATAGGGGGGGGGGATAAAAGAACGGATGGCAGGAAACAGAAGAAAGAAGCCGAAAAAAAAAAAAAAAAAAAAAAGGAGAGAGAGATATACTCCGCAAGTTCAGGGTAGGTACAGCTAGCACGGCCAGTCAGTTGGAGCCGACAACTTGCTGGAAATCCAGCAGTGTGAGTGCTGCTATGGTGGATGGGTCATGTTCAGTAAGGTCTAGTTCAGGTGCCGTCATTGGGGCTCCATTTGGTGAGTCTATGTCGCATCCAGACTGAAGGCTGGTCCAGTAGTCCATCAGAACGAACAGTGGGGGGGGGTCAAAACCGGGAGTCCAAGATTGATGGTCAAGTCCAGGGATCGATGCTAGGCCTCTTCTTGATGAAATGTGTCACATCTGGGCGAGAGAAGTTTGTCCAGAAATCAATGATGAGGAATTTGTCAAGGTATGTGCGGACCCTGTCTTTTATTGCACTGCTAGTCAAGTCTTGTGCAAGTTGGTCCAAGGCGTTAGCATCCATGGCTCAATGATGCGTAGCAACAATTGGCAGTCATGGTTGTTATGACCTATTGATTCGGATACTAAGGTGGTGGTAGCGCTTTCTGCCTGGTAAATAAGTCCATTGCAAATTGAGTCAGAGCTCGGTAAGTTTCTTCATTCTGTAGGGTGAGGTGTTCTTGATTTTGGTAGTTGAAGCGTAGTTTTGTTATTAGGATCCTCCTGAAGTCCTCGTAGATTTCACAGCTGTGGGCAAGGTGCTCCCACGTCTGATCCTCTCCACAGTGGCAGCGGGGTGAGTCTGAAATTCTGAAGTCATGTAGTTTTTTCTGGAAGGAGCCATGTCCAGTGAGGAGGTAGGTAGCATAGAGTCCTGGTGAAAACCAGACAGGTGTGAGGGGGTAGGAGGCCCTGACATCAGGGAGGAATCTTTTGGTGACAGCGCCTTTAGTTGATGCCTGCCATCTTTCTTGCCAGGTGTCTGTTAGATGTTCATTAAGTCTCTTCTTTTCAGCGTTTCTATTATTTGCTGGGTCAGTGGTGAAACCTGCACAAGTAACTGCTCTTCCTTTGGCTATTTGGTAGAGCAACCCATGACGAACAATCTCCAGGTCCAGTGGAAGAGATCCAGTGAGGACCTGGAGCGCATGGGTGCTGACAGTGCGACAGGCACGCGAGGACAGAAGGAGAAGAGAGCGCTGGATAGTTCCTAGGCGCGATCTGTTTACTACGGTATTGGCCTTCTTGTACCAGACTCCAGAAGCATAGGTGATAACCGGGATGAAAACTGCCTTATAGAAGAGTGACAGCGTTCTCTTCTTTAAGCCCCAGTCCTTCCGGGCAACTCTTGAGACTTGGGCAGCATACTTCCTGATCTTAATCCTGAGTTGGTCTAGATGAGGAGTGAAGGAAAGGTTTTTGTCTAAGATCAAACCTAGATATTTAAGCTCTGTTTTTAGTTTTACTGTAACACCATTGACCTTGATTTGGGGAGGTCTTCTCAAATCAAGGGTGCCTTTTAGTAGGATCGAATTGGTTTTCTCTGGGGAGATCTTTAGGTTGTTATGCTCTGCCCAAGCTTGAAGGGTGGAGATGGCCTGGTTGGCAGTTGCTTCTAGTTGGGTTCTGTTATTGGCAGAAAAGAGCATGACCAGGTCATCTGCATAGGCCTGGGTTTGTACATTGTTGAGTTTGGTGTTCAGGAAATCATCCAGCACCAGATTCCAGAGGAGAGGCCCCAGGACAGATCCCTGAGGGCATCCCCTGAAGACTGGTCTGGAGACACTGCAGTGGGGAGCAGACACGACAACTCGCCGGTCCTGGAGATAGGTCTTGATGCATCTATATAAGTTTTCTGGGACATGCGCTCTTCGGAGCCTGCCCAGGACGCTGGGCCACCAGAGGGAATCGAAGGCACCAGCAAAGTCAAAGGAGATTAGTAGAAAGTATTTGGAGTTGCAGTTGGTAGCAGCTTCAATGATTGTTTCCAGTGCATCAATCGTGGAGCGTCCTTTCCGGAAACCGTACTGCTTAGGTGAGGAGAGACCAGCGTCATTGTAGTGGGCTTCTATTCTATGGGAGATCATCCGTTCGAGAAGTTTGCTGAAGACTGGCAGCAGTGCAATGGGCCGGTAAGATTGTGGCAGATCATGTGGTTTGGTTGCATTCTTCAATATAAGTCTAAGGATTGCAGTCCTCCATTGTGTGGGGAAGAATCCTTGGTGGAGACAGTGGTTTAACAGGTTGAGTATTGTAGTGGGAATAAGTTCAATGACCTTCTGGACGATTTCTGGATCGAGCATGTCTCTGCCCGGAGCCTTCTTGTTTCTGATTCTAGATGCAGCTAAGTTGAGCTCGGTTGTGGTGAAGGGTTCTTCAATTGCAGTTGTGTGATATGTTTCATTTTCCGTGCAGAGCTGTAGCTGTTCCGATGTGTGTGGGTCAGCAGGCTGCTGGAATGTAGCGTCTAGAATATTATTGATAGTATCTTGCCACGATCTGGTGTACAGTCCGTTCGGTAATTTCGTGGTTGATACGACCTCACCTCTGGGGAGCTTGTTAGTGGTCACTTTGTACACAATCCCCCAGGGATCGGCGTTCCCTTCAGTGCTTACCAGGGCTTCCCATGAGCGCCTTTTGCGCTGTTTTATTGTTGTGGTATACTGGTTCCTGGCCACTCGATATTGCTGCAGTAAAGCCTCTGTTTCTTCTGGAGGCCATGTTCTTCTTGCACGTTGATAGCGTTTTCGTCGGTAAATGACTTCGCGTCTAAGAGTCTGGAGTTCAGGTGACCACCAGGGGACAGCACCAGGTCTGAATCTCTTCTTTTTGATAGCCTTGTTTGCAGCATTACTGACGAGCTGTGTAATTGCGCATTGATGCTGGTCTGGGCTGAGGCCGCTAGGATTGAAGCGGCTGGCTGCACTGGTCAATTCCTCCTTAAAAAGGTTCCAGTCAGCCTTAATAGGTATCAAACTTTTAGTAGCATCCACGATTAATTCCTTGAATGCTTCCCACTTAGAATTTATTGTTGGTAACATCGTCAGTTGATCCCGCTGTACAGAATTTAAAAACTGTTTGAGACCACTGTACTCACCTTTACCGAAGCAAAAACCGTTTTCCTTTCGTAAAGTGCAGTACAGTGGTCTCAGACAGTTAACATTCTAACAACTGTGCCACCCACCAGGGTCGCAGATCAGAAAAATAGGGGTTCGCTATTGATCTTAACAGAACACCACTTCTGCATGGACATAAAGATTGCTTCTATTAGAATGAGCAGAAGCCTGAAAAACAAGATGTATGGTATTTCAGAGACTGCTGGGAGCCATTGCGGTACAAGTAAACACATGGGTTGTGTTAGGGTAGCTAAGAATAGAAACAGGTGCAGGTATACTTGCGTGTACACCAATGCTAGGAGTTTAGTAAATAAATTTGATGAATTTGAGGTATTGCTCAAAACATCAAAGGCAGATATTGTTGGGATATCAGAGACGTGGTGTCACACAGATATAGGGGATGCAGAACTGCAATTTGGGGAGTAAAACGTCTACAGAAAGGATAGACAGGATAGGAAGGGGGGAGGGGGTTATGCTATTAGTTAAGAAACACATAAAAACCAAGGAAGTGAAGCCAGTCGACATCGCTGGACAGTGCAGTGTTGAGTCAGTTTGGTGTGACATAAGCATTGGGAGATCAAAATTGAGAGTAGGAGTGTGCTATAGGCCTAATGACTCTGATGAGTATAATAAGGAACTGTACAGAGAAATAGAGTGGGCCAGTAAATCAGAGAGTCTTATAATGGGAGAATTTAATTTCCCAGATATCGACTGGAATTTGGGGGCTGGTTACTCACACACTAGCAGGGCTTTTGTGGATTTATTGGATGATTGTTTTCTACATCAGCATGTTCGGGAGGCAACTAGAGGGAGTAATACTCTTGATTTGATTATCAGCAGTGATTCTTCATGCATTAGGAATCTGCAGATAAATGAACCACTAGGTGGTAGTGATCACAGTGTGCTGAAGTGGGAGTTACTGAAAGAGGTAAGTACCATTAGGGGTAAAGGGAAGGGTTATTGCTTCCGTAAAGGCGACTACGATGGACTGAGACAGTATTTAAATTCTATACAGTGGGACCAACTGATGATGTTACCAACAGCAAATTCAAAATGGGAAGCATTCAAAGAACTTATCTTGGAAGCTACTAGGCTATACATACCAACTAAGAAATATTGTTCAAGGTTTAGGCCAAAATGGATGTCAGATGAACTAATGAGGCATATGGCAGAGAAGAAAAATGCATGGGATACTTACAAATTAACACATGACACAGAAGCCTATGATAGATACAAGTTGATATGCAACCAAGTTACAAAGGAGGTTAGGCAGGCGAAGACAGATTACGAGAAATCCTTGGCAAGGGATGCAAAGAAAAACAGCAAAGAGTTCTTTACTTATGTAAACTCTAGAAGGAAGGGGATAAATCAGATTGGTCCACTTGATATTGATGGGTCAACTGTTGATGATCCTGCTCAGGTAGCTAACAAACTAAATGAATATTTTGCATCGACATTCACACATGAGGAGTTATTCAGCAAGGGGAATGCCAGAGGTGTATTGAACTCTAGCAGTCAGCTACAGAATCTTGAAATAACTGGGAGTAAAGTGGAGGAGAAACTGTTGAAGATAAACACAAGAAAGGCACCCGGGGTGGATGGGATCTATCCAGTTATATTAAAGGAGGCAGCAAAGGAAGTAAGCAAACCCTTAGCCATAATTATGAGAGCTTCCTTGGACTCAGGGGAGGTACCCATAGACTGGAAATGTGCAAATGTGACCCCAATTCACAAAGGAGGATCAAAGGCTGACACAAGTAATTATAGACCTGTGAGCTTAACTTCTGTTCCAGGAAAATTAATGGAGGCACTGGTTAAAGAAGCACTGCAGGATCATTTAGACAAGACTTCAGTTATAGCTCAGACACAGCATGGTTTTGTTAAGGGGAAGTCTTGCTTGACCAACTTGATTGGATACTATGATGCAGTCACAAAAGAACTGGATGCAGGGAATAACTTTGATATTATATACTTGGATCTTAGAAAGGCTTTTGATACTGTTGCACATGGAAGACTGCTGCACAAATTGGAGCAGTGTGACATTGGAGGGAAATTGCTGCTATGGATAAAGGGGTGGTTGAGGGGGAGAAGACAGAGAGTGGTAATCAATGGACACTGCTCATCGTGGACTAATGTTATTAGTGGAGTCCCTCAGGGCTCAGTGTTGGGTCCATTATTGTTTTCTGTATTTATAAATGATATTGATGATGGTATATCAAACTTAATGTCCAAGTTTGCAGACGATACGAAGGTTGGCAGGGTTGTCAAGGACATCTCTGACACTATGCTGCTGCAACAGGATCTGGAAAGGTTGAGCAGATGGGCTGAGAGGTGGCAAATGAAGTTTAACATTGACAAATGTAAAGTACTACACATGGGAAACAGCAACCCCAGAGCAACGTATCAACTCTGTGGTACTACACTGACAGTGGTAGAGAATGAAAGGGACTTGGGGGTGGTTGTGCAGGCAGATATGAAGTTCTCTGAGCAGTGCAGACGGGCTGCAAGAGTAGCTCATGGAGTATTGTCAATGATATACAGGAATTTTTCCAGCAGGGATAAGGAGGTGATTGTTCCATTGTATAAGGCCATGGTCAGGCCACACCTGGAGTACTGTATACAGGTCTGGAGGCCTCATTTCAAGAAGGATGTAGAGCTGCTGGAACGAGTACAGAGAAGGGCAACAAGATTAGTGAATGGAACAAAGGGGTGCTCTTACGAAGAAAGGCTTAAGCTTTGCGAATTACAGTGTCTGGAGACTAGGCACCAGCGAGGTGATCTGATAGAGGTGTATAAAGCCTTGAATGGTTTAAGCATGCTCAATGCTGATGGGATTCTTCCTCTAGCTCAGAAAAATCACCTGAGAGGGCATAAATTCAAATTGAGGAAAGACAGATGCAGGATAGACGTGCGGAAATTTGCCTTTAGCCAGCGGGTGGTTGGTTGGTGGAACAGACTTCCATCCCTTGTGGTGGAGGTTGATAGCCTAAATAAGTTTAAGGCTCAGCTGGACAGGTATTTTGAACGAACAGAGGGGTGAAGTGGAAGTGGGTTTTTTTTTTTTTTTTTTTTTTTTGGCTGATGCTGCATAAGCTTGCTTTCTTGCATCAAATGCCTCTACTAATGCTGAAGATCTCAGAGTATATCTTAATGTAAAATCAGTTTCTCCAATTATGTAAACTATCTTTTATTTTTAATTTTGGTATAACTGTCTTGGCCATTCTACAAATAATATAAACGTTATTCTTAGTGCTCTAAAATTTGTGACTAAGTAGCACAGCAAGTTCTCAGAAAATCCTCAAGAGAAAAAGCAATTCTTAGCACATCATTACAGATTGCAATTGGCTGAGAAAAACTTTCTTTTAACAAGCAGTATATTCATTGTTAATTCAGTAAACTTTGAGCGTAAATCATTAAGTCAGGATAAAGCTGTTCTTTCGGGTGCAGAAAACTAATTAGAATAAATCTAAATCTAAATCTGAATAAATTTTTTTTTTGGCTGATGCTGCATAAGCTTGCTTTCTTGCATCAAATGCCTCTACTAATGCTAATGCTAATGTAAAATCTATATCAAGCAAAAAACAATCAAACCTGGTTCCATTTCCACCCTCTCTCTCTCTCTCTCTCTCTCCACCCTGTCGCTGGTTCAAATTAGATTTCCCATTATAATCACTGTTTACTGTATAATCTGCTGAGCTATACTTATTTTATTAACTGAAAATAAAATTTTGATTTTCAATTAATGAAGTAAGGAATTTCAATTGAATTTAAATGAATTTAAAATATTAAAATTTTTAATAATTTTACAGTTTATATCAGGACATTTATTTAAAAATCTTAAAACAAAAATATTAATTTAAAAACAAAAATATTAATTTATAATCTTACAAACAGATTATATTATTAATCGATAAATTTTGTGCTCCTCAGATTAACTTTTCTGGACTTAACACTGTCGTCTTTGGAAGCATCGCCATCATCGAAACACATCGAGTGGAAAAAGAGAAAAGCTGAATTCGTATCGCATTTATAACTCAAGCAATTTTTACAGACCTTTTCAGAACATCTGGTCAGTACAGGATTGGCACACCCAAGGTCTTCAGTTGGATATCATCATTCTTCTCTCTCTCTCTCTCTCTCTCTCTCTCTCTCTCTCTCTCTCTCTCTCTCTCAGGGTAACTCAGAAAAAAAAAAGCTTCAGGCTTTCTTGCACCATACGGCTAATAATAAGTAGAAGAAGAAAAAACCCTTGAGGAAAAAAAAATTGGAAGTACACGAACCTGGGACATGAGGTCAAGGAGATGCGGCATATGTAAGAGGTAACGACCATCCCAATCATCCTGTCAGCCACCGGTATGGTGCCGAAAACCGTACATAGCAACCTAGCAGCAGTAGATCTACCAGAGAACACCTAGAACGAACTTCAGAAAGTCGCAAGCCTGAACACCTGTAGAGAGTCAGAGAATTCCTCTACCAATAGTAACACCAGACATTACAACCAACCTGTGTACTAGAGAGCAGTAGCCTTTAGCATCAGCATTAGTAGAGGCATTTGATGCAAAAAAGCAAGCTCATGCAGCATCAGCTGCATAAGCTTGCTTTTTTGTAATTCTGTAATTCTGTTTGATGGTTCTTTGAAAATATTCTCTAATGCCGTCTTCAAGGCTAGAGATTTTTCATACACTGTGCCTTCAGGAAAGGTAGGCCAAAAAAAAAAAAAAAAAAAACACTTCCACTTCACCCGTCTATTCGTTCAAAATATCTGTCCAGCTGAGACTTCAACTTATTTAGGCTATCAACTTCCACGACAAGAGAGGGAAGTCTGTTCCACCAACCAAACACCTGCTGGCTAAGGCAAATTTCCGGACGTCTATCCTACATCTGTCTTTCCTCATTTTGAATTTATGCCCTCTCAGGTGATTATTTGGAGCGACAGGAAGAATCCCATCAGCATTGAGCATGCTCAAACCATTCAAGGCTTTATACACCTCTATCAGATCACCTCGCTGGTGCCTAGTCTCCAAACACTGTAATTTGCAAAACTTAAGCTTTTCTTTATAAGAGCACCCTTTTGTTCCATTCACTAATTTTGTTGCCCTTCTTTGTACTCGTTCCAGCAGCTCTACCTCCTTCTTGAAATGAGGACTCCAGACCTGTATACAGTACTCTAGGTGTGGCCTGACCATTGCCTTATACAAGGATATAATCACCTCCTTATCCTTGCTAGAAAAATTCCTATATATCATTGACAATACACTATGAGCTACTCTTGCAGCCCGGGTGCACTGCTAAGAGAACTTCATATTTGCCTGCACAACCACCCCCAGTCCCTCTCATTCTCTACCACTGTCAGTGTAGTACGAAGGAGTTCATACGTTGCTCTGGGGTTGCTGTTTCCCACGTGTAGTACTTTACATTTGTCAATGTTAAACTTCATTTGCCACCTCTCAGCCCATCAACTCAACCTTTCCAGATCCTGTTGTACCAGCATAGTGTCAGTAGTGTCCTTGCAACCCTGCCTACCTTTGTATCGTCTGCAAACTTCGACATTAAGCTTGATATACCCTCATCAATATCATTTATGAATACAGAAAACAATAATGGACCTAACACTGAGCCCTGAGGGACTCCACTAATAACATTAGTCAACGACGAGCAGTGTCCATTGATTACCACTCTCTGTCTTCTCCCCCTCAGCCACCCCTTTATCAACAGCAGCAATTTGCCTCCAATGCCACACTGCTCCAATTTGTGCAGCAGCCTTCCATGGGCAACAGTATCAAAAGCGTTTCTAAGATCCAAGTATATAATATCAAAGTTATTCCCTGCATCCAGTTCCTTTGTGAATGCATCATAGTATCCAATCAAATTGGTCAGGCAAGACTTCCCCTTAACAAAACCATGCTGTGTCCGAGCTATAGCTGAAGTCTTGTCTAAATGATCCTGCAATGCTTCTTTAACTAGTGCCTCCATTAATTTTCCTGGAACAGAAGTTGAACTCACAGGTCTATAATTATGTGTCAGGCTTTGATCCTCCTTTGTGAATTGGGGTGACATTTGCACATCTCCAGTCTATGGGTACCTCCTCTGAGTCCAAGAAGCACTCATAATTATGGCTAAGGGTTTGCTTACTTCCTTTGCTGCCTCCTTTAATATAACTCAGACCAGAGCAGCAAAACAAAAGGCTCAAGCTAATGGGAGTGCTGTGACTCAGGGAAAACTGAGGGGGGCAGTTGCCCTCTGAATCACAGTCTTTTAAAATGCATCGTTTGCTTGATGTTTGCGGAGCAGTCGGGTACGGGACATGATACTGCCAAGGGGGATGTCTTTGTGTGTGCACGATGTAAGGAGTGCAAGGAAATCAGGCGACAACTCAGCGTTATTATGGCCCTTTATGAGAGCTTGAAGGACAGGGTGGATGCCCTCGAAGGAAATAAATTGAGGGGCCCATCAAGCTCTCAGCTGCCCACAACAACGCCAGAGCTTGCACTTGGTCATCATGCAACACAGAGGCAGCCCTCTAGGCAGAATGCGCTGGTCCCACAGGAACTAGTGGTTGTTGGTGACTCTATTGTCAGGGAAACGGGAACATGCTTTGTAAAAAGAATAGGTGGAACAGGACCAGGGTATGTCTGCCAGGGGCAAAGGTTAATGACGTTGTAGAGCGGATATCATCTTTTAAGGGCACAAAATGTGATATAGTTGTACACGTTGGCACTAATGATATTAAGAGTAGGAGACCGGCGGAATTACTTAGCAAGTACAGGTGACTGTTGAAAAAAAGCCGTGAATTAGGGTTGAATTTGAAAGTGTCTGCAATACTGCCCAGACACGATAGGAGAGAGTATATGAGGAAAGCCTTGTCGATCAATTTGGCCCTGGAAAGATTGTTCAAGGCTCAAGGGGTAGAATTTTTTTCTGCCTGGACTGTACTTGTTAACAGGAGAGACTGCTTCTACAGGGATGGGATATACTTAAATAGAAAGGGTGCAAGAATATTTGCTGATGCTATCAAGGCAGTGTTAGGTGGATCGGAAAACTGCTAATTGGGGAGGGGGATACAAGGATTAATAGATTAACAGTAGCCATTGTAAGAGGTGGAAGTGATTCTTGCACTGCTTCTATTGAAATGAGCAGCAGCCTGAAAAACAAGATGCAAGGTATTTCAGAGACTGCTGGGAGTCATTGCGGTACAAGTAAACATATGGGTTGTGTATAGGGTAGCTAAGAATAGAAACAGGTGCATGCATGCTTGCGTGTACACCAATGCTAGAAGTTTGGTAAATAAATTTGATGAATTTGAGGTATTGCTCAAAACATCAGAGGCAGATATTGCTGGGATATCAGAGACATGGTGTCACACAGATATAAGGAATGCAGAACTGGAATTTGGGGAGTACAATGTCTACAGAAAGGATAGACAGTACAGGATAGGAAGGGAGAAGGGGTTATGCTGTTAGTTAAGAAACACATAAAATCCAAGGAGGTGAAGCCAGTCGACATCGCTGGACAGTGCAATGTCGAGTCAGTTTGGTGTGACGTAAGCATTGGGAAATCAAAATTGAGAGTAGGAGTGTGTTATAGGCCTAATGACTTTGATGAGTATAATAAGATATTATACAGGAAAATGGAGTGGGCCAGTAAATCAGAGAGTCTTATAATGGGGGATTTTAATTTCCCAGATATTGACTGGAATTTGTGGGTTGGTCACTCACACACTAGCCAGGCTTTTGTGGATTTATTGGCGGATTGTTTTCTACATCAGCATATTCGTGAGGCAACAAGAGGGAGCAATACTCTTGATCTGATTATCAGTAGTGATTCTTCATGCATTAAGAATCTGCAGACAAATGAACCACTAGGTGGCAGTGATCACAGTGTGTTGCAGTGGGATTTACTCAAGGAGGTAACTACCATCAGAGGTAAAGGGAAGGGTTTTTGTTTTCGTAAAGGCGACTATGATGGTCTGAGACAGTATGTAAATTCTATACAGTGGGACCAACTGATGATGTTACCAACAGCAAACTCAAAATGGGAAGCATTCAAGGAACTAATCTTGGAAGTTACCAAGCTTTACATACCAACTAAGAAATATTGTTCAAGGTTTAGGCCTAAATGGTTGTCAGATGAACTAATGAGACATGTGGCAGAGAAGAAAAATGCATGGAATACATACAAATTAATGGGCGACATGGAAGCCTATGATAGATATAAGTTGTCTGTAACCAAGTCACAAAGGAGATTAGGCTGGCAAAGGCAGACTACGAAAAATCTTTGGCAAAGGATGCAAAGAAAAACAAAAGAATTCTTTACCTATTTAAACTCAAGAAGGAAAGGGATGAATCAGATTGTTCCACTGGATATTGATGGTTCAGCAGTTGAGGATCCTGCTCAGGTGGCTAACAATCTAAACGAGTATTTTTCATCTACATTCACGCATGAGGAGTTATTCAGGAAGGAGAATGACGTAGGTAAAGTAGACATTGGCAGTGAGCTAGATGATTTTGTAATAACTGAGAGGAAAGTGGAGGAGAGATTGTTGAGGATAAACATAAAAAAGGCACCTGGGGTTGATGGGATCTATCCAGTTATATTAAAGCAGGCAGCAAAGGAAGTAAGCAAACCCCTAGCCATAATTATGAGAGCTTCTTTGGACTCAGGGGAGGTATCCATACACTGGAGTTGTGCAAATGTATCCCCAATTCACAAAGGAATATCAAAGGCTGACACAAGTAATTATAGACCTGTTAGTTTAACTTCTGTTCCAGGAAAATTAATGGAGGCACTGGTTAAAGAAGCATTACACGATCATCTAGACAAGAATTCAGTTATAGCTCAGACGCAGCATGGTTTTGTTAAGGGCAGGACTTGCCTGACCAATTTGATTGGATATTATGATGTAGTCACAAAAGAACTGGATGCAGGGAATAAATTTGATATTATATATTTGGGTCTTAGAAAGGCTTTTGATACTGTTGCACATGGAAGACTGCTGCACAAATTGGAGCAGTGTGGCATTGGAGGCAAATTGCTGCAATATATAAGGGGATGGTTGAGTTGCAGAAGACAGAGAGTGGTAATCAATGGACACTGCTCAATGTGGACTAATGTTATAAGTGGAGTTCCTCAGGGTTCGGTGTTGGGTCCGTTGTTGTTTTCGGTGTTTATGAATGATATTGATGATGGTATATCAAGTTTCATGTCCAAGTTTGCAGATGATACAAAGGTAGGCAGGGTTGTTAAGGACACTACTGACGCTATGCTGCTGCAACAGGATCTGGAAAGGTTGAACAGATGGGCTGAGAGGTGGCAAATGAAGTTTAACATTGACAAATGTAAAGTACTACATATGGGAAACAGTAACCCCAGAGCAACGTATCAATTCTGCGCTCCTACACTGACAGTGGTGGAGAATGAAAAGGATATGGGGGTAATTGTGCAGGCAGCTATGAAGTTCTCTGACAGTGCAGACGAGCTGCAAGAGTAGCTCATTGTGTCTTGTCAATGATATACAGGCATTTTTCTAGCAGGGATAAGGAGGTGATTATTCCCTTGTATAAGGCAATGTTCAGGCCACATCTTGAGTACTGTATACAGGTCTGGAAGCCTCAGTTCAAGAAGGATGTAGAGCTGCTGGAACGGGTACAGTGAAGGGCAACAAGATTAGTGAATGGAACTAAGGGTTGCTCTTACGTAGAAAGGCTTAAGTTTTGCAAATTACAGAGTCTGGAGACTAGACACCGGCGAGGTGATCTGATAGAGGAGTATAAGGCTTTCAATGGTTTAAGCGTGCTCAATGCCAATGGGATTCTTCCTCTTTCTCAGAATAATCACCTCAGAGGGCATAAATTCAAATAGAGGAAGGACGGATGTCGGATAGATGTGCGGAAATTTTCCTTTGGCCAGCGGGTGGTTGGTTGGTGGAACCAACTTCCATCATTTGTTGTTGAAGTTGATAGCCTAAACAAATTTAAGGCTCAACTGGACAGGTATTTCGAACGAACGGAGGGGTGAAATGGGAGTGGTGTGTTTTTTTTTTTTTTGTTTTGGTCATGCTGAATAAGCTTGCATTCTTGCATCATATGCCTCTACTAATGCTAATGCTAATGCTAACTGGATAGATCCCATCCACCCCGGGTGCCTTTCTTGTATTTATCTTCAACAATTTCTCCTCCACTTTACTCTCAGTTATTACAAGATTCTCTAGCTTACTGCTAGATTTGATTACACCTCTGGCTTTCCCCTCGCTAA
The DNA here is from genome assembly GCF_048544385.1 of Mastigoproctus giganteus. NCBI lineage: Eukaryota > Metazoa > Arthropoda > Arachnida > Uropygi > Thelyphonidae > Mastigoproctus > Mastigoproctus giganteus. The sequence continues at coordinate 126,455,020 of NC_143576.1, read as the reverse complement.
ATAACTCCTCACGTGTGAATGTCGATGCAAAATATTCATTTAGTTTGTTAGCTACCTGAGCAGGATCATCAACAGTTGAACCAGCGATATGAAGTGGACTAATCTGATTTATCCCCTTTCTTCTAGAGTTTACATAAGTAAAGAACTCTTTGCTGTTTTTCTTTGCATTCCTTGCCAAAGATTTCTCGTAATCTGCCTTCGCCTGCCTAACCTCCTTTGTAACTTGGTTACAGATCAACTTGTATCTATCATAGGTTTCTGTGTCATGTGTTAATTTGTATGTATCCCATGCATTTTTCTTCTCTGCGATATGCCTCATCAGTTCATCTGACATTCATTTAGGCCTGAACCTTGAACAAAATTCCTTGTTGGTATGTATAGCCTAGTAGCTTCCAAGATAAGTTCTTTGAATGCTTCCCATTTTGCATTTGCTGTTGGTAACATCATCCATTGGTCCCACTGTATAGAATTTAAATACTGTCTCAGTCCATCGTAGTCTCCTTTACGAAAGCAATAACCCTTCCCTTTACCCCTAATGGTACTTACCTCTTTGAGTAAATCCCACTTCAACACACTGTATCACTTCCACCTAGTGTTTCATTTATCTGCAGATTCTTAATGAATGAAGAATCACTGCTGATAATCAAATCAAGAGTATTCTTCCCTCCAGTTGCCTCCTGAACATGCTGATGTTGAAAACAATCATCCAATAAATCCACAAAAGCCTTGCTAGTGTGTTAGTGATCAACCCACAAATTCTAGTCAATATCTGGGAAATTAAATTCTCCCATTATAAGACTCTCTGATTTACTGGCCCACTCTATTTCCCTGTACAGTATCTTATTATACTCATCAGAGTCATGAGGCCCATAGCACACTCCTACTCTCAATTTTGATCTCCCAATGCTTATGTCACACCAAACTGACTCGACACTGCCCTGTCCAGCGATGTCCACTGGCTTCACTTCCTTGTATTTTATGTATTTCTTAACTAATAGCATAACCCCTCCCTTCCTATCCAGTCTATCCTTTCTGTAGACGTTGTACTCCCCATATTACAGTTCTGCCTTCCTTATTTCTGTGTGACACCACGTCTCTGATATCCCAACAATATCTGCCTTTGATGTTTTGAGCAATACCTCAAATTCATCAAATTTATTTACTAAACTCCTAGCATTGGCGTACACACAAGTATACATGCACCTATTTCTATTCTTAGCTATCCTAACACAACCTATGTGTTTACTTGTACCGCATGACTCCTGGCAGTCTCTGAAATATCCCGCATCTTGTTTTTCAGGCTTCTGCTCATTGCAATAGAAGCAGTGCAAGAATCTCTTTCACCTCTGCCAGTGGCTACTGTTAATCTCTTTGTCTTTGTCTCCTCCCCACCAAGCTAGCAGTTTTCCGACCCACCTAACACTGCCTCGATAGCATCAGCAAATATTCTTGCACCCTTTCTATTTAAGTGTATCTCATCCCTGTAGAAGCAATCTCTCCTGTTAACAAGTACAGTCCAGGCTGAAAAAAATTCTACCCCTTGAGCCTTGCACAGTCTTTCCAGGGCCGAATTGATCGACAAGGCTCTCATCATATACTCCCTCCTATCGTGTCTGGGCAGAATTGCAGACACTTTCAAATTCAACCCTATTTCACGGCTTTTTTTCAGCAGTGACCTCTACTTGTTAAGCAATTCTGCCGGTCTCCTACTCTTGATATCATTAGTGCCAACGTGTACAACTATATCACCTTTTGTGCTATCTGCTTTGCAACGTCATCAACCTTTGTCCCTGGCAGACGTACCCTGGTCCTGTTCCACCTATCCTTTTTACAAAGCATGTTCCCCGTTTCCCTGACACTAGAGTCACCAACAACTACTAGTTCCTTTGGGACTAGCGCATTCTGCCTTGGGGGTTGCCGCTGTCTTGCGCGACGACCAAGTGCAAGCTCTGGCGTTGATGTGGGCATCCGAGAGCTTGATGGGCTCCTCAATTTAGTTCCTTCGAAGGCATCCACCCTGTCCTTCAAGCTCTCATAAAGGCAGATAAGAACGCTGAGTTGTTTCCAGATTTCGATACACTCCTTGCATCGCGCACACACACAAAGACATCCCCCATGGCAATATTATGTCCCCTACCTGAATGCTCCAGAAACATCATGCAAGCTGTGCATTTTAGAAGGCTGTGATTCAGAATGCAACTTCCCCCCTCAGTTCTCCTCTGAGCCACAGCACTTCCATTAGCTTGAGCCTTTTGTTTTGCTGCTCTGGTATGAGTCATGTTTCTTTTAATTTAAATAAAATTTCAATTTCAGTTTAAAACCCTAAATTATCTCCCAACACAGTTATAACGGGATATATATTTTTTAGTGTCAAGTATTAGTTATCTCTGAGTTCCCTTTATATAACTTCGGTATCAGTTATGTATTAATTAATTATGTTATGTTTGTAATCTAAGTCGGTATATGTATTTAGTTAAAAGTACAATTTAAATGCCATCGAAGTTCAAGAAGTTAAAAAGATTTTACCGATCACTGAAAATATTATAACCTATACTACACTTATGCTAACTAGGTTCGATATATGACGATCGTATGACAAAGACAAAGGCGGGAAGTTACGAACGGTAATCTATGGACACTTAAGTATTAATTAACTTTCAAATCTCGCTGTCTCAATTCAGAATAAACTAACGATCCTTACTAGGTCTATAAGCTACTTACAAAAAATAATTTGATGTAAAAAATATTCAATAAGCGGCTAAATATGGCTAAAAAAAAACTTCTTGTTCAGCGGAGTTGGGGCTTGTAACACTTGTATACTCTTACCAATACTTTTATGCAATTGCAAGGCCGAGTAAAGAATAAATACACCAAATTAATCAGAAAATCACAAAATAATGCTATACTGCTAAATTTAAATCAAAAGTTTTAGAAAAACAATAATTTCAAATCAATAAATAAGAAAAATCCACTTAGCGGCTTTGAACACGTCTGGCCCCTACTGGCCTCGTCAGCAGATCTCTCTCTCTCTCTCAGGGTAACTCAGAAAAAAAACTTCAGGCTTTCTTGCACCATACGTCTAATAATAAGTAGAAGAAGAAGAAAAAACCCTTGAGGAAAAAATTTGGAAGTACACGAACCTGGGACATGAGGTCAAGGAGATGCGGCATATGTAAGAGGTAACGACCATCCCAATCATCCTGTCAGCCACCGGTATGGTGCCCAAAACCGTACATAGCAACCTAGCAGTAGTAGACCAGAGAACACCTAGAATGAACTTCGAAAGTTGCAAGCCTGAACACCTGTAGAGAGTCAGAGAATTCCTCTACCAATAGTAACACCAGACATTACAACCAACCTGTGTATTAGAGAGCAGTACCCTTCACAGAGTGGAATCCCCCAATCAGGGATTAATAATAATAATAAAGTGGAAAAGGGGATAGCCCGGTTGTTAAGACACTGGACTACCAGCCTGTGGACCCGGGTTCGAGTACCGCCTTGGCGAAAGCGAACGAGGCTCCATCATGGTGGGAGGCAGGTGTAATAATAGTAATAAATTAGAATAATAATAAAAAATAAATTAATAGTAATAAAAATTAATAAATAAATAAACATCGTGAAAGTTTCTCCAAGGGACCTACCTACCCCAAGGTCGAAGTGGCTACTACGGCAGATTGTGCGCCATCTGACGTCGCTCCCGAGAACTACCACTGGACATAAGCCCAGGCTCAACAGGACCGCCTCCATAGATAGATGATGTCACAGAGAAATATTAATAATACTGCATTGAGTGACGCGCAGGAAAAATTCACTCACGTTCAGTCTTTAGTCACAGGGTTCGGCTCGAAAAATCGGAGACGGTCTCTCAAGGAACAGATTGGAGCGAGTGGCACTGTCCCCCATATGGCTATCACAGTGTTCAGTTCAGTTCAGTGTGTTGAGTGTCATACGGTACCAAGGGTTTCTACCATCACCACGAGTTTACATTGCCGTATGATACAGTACACTGTAAATGCAAGAGATTTAAAAGTGTATGGATATTGCAGAGTGTAGTGTTGTGTATCATTGCTCATCTGGTCATTTAGCCGCTGTGCCCCTAGTGGGACCCAACGTTGCCCACACTTCACCCCGTGGAGGGAGACCCAGTACACCAGCACATAATTTGACCTCTGGCAGGCACTGCCACCTAATTTCCTGTGGTCACTGTCTTCAACAGTTCTTTATCTGCAACAAATTCTTAATGCATGAATAAGTCCTTGAGGTTGTCACAGACATTCTCTCAGATATGCTAGATAAGCTGCATTTGCTACCTGGGAGTCTAAAACGCTGATGGAACTGATATTCGGGTGACACTCAAGTCAATTGGACCCAATTCCGGCGAATTCCGGATGGTCTCTGACATCCAAATCCTCTGCTTGCACCTTCACGATGGTAGGACTGTTAGTAATCCTGGGTATAACCTCCATGCACAAGTACATGGTGGGGGACCACCCAGGTGTGACCCAACGTAAGCAGGGGTCGAGGTGTGGCGCCCCCACCACATGGAGGAATGCCACCCTTTATGTTACCAGGCAGTATTAGATGACTCTCATCAACCGTGGTAGATGACTCTCATCAACCGATGGTAGATGACTCTCATAAACCGGTGCAATACCACCTGTTTGCTTATTGGAGACTTGAACTGGTGGAACCCATGTTTAGTCGCTAGAGCTAAGTTCCAGTCAACCCTTCCCTATCTCTTCCGTCATGCAGTATGATTGATGACTTTTGAGGTTATTATGAACATCGTGGCGAAATCCAATATTCCTTACATTTCAAGGGTACAGCTCTAAAACGGTGTTCGCAGGGCGGCCGCTAGTTAGTACCGGACTGAACCTATTGCTAATTCTGTAGAAGGCTTCCGGATCAGCTAGTGTATAATCTTGCTACGTCTACTCTACTCTGCCAGATAGTGACTGGAGGAAGTCCGAGTAGCGTGTATGCGGGGAGCATTGTCCTGGCCACGTTATGTCAAGGATCCTGGTATATTCTTACCACGTGTACGCCCTATCCAAAAATTTCATTACTTCATACAGCATGTCCCACCCACTTTTTCTTACTATTGAATACACCATGAATTGTCAACCTAATAGAGCAAGCTTATCTGCGAAAAGATCTAAACCTCCCAAGCACTCCCTAATTGAGTGATACGTTGGCATTTGAGTTGAGCGGACGCGCTTAGACAGGACTCCTCAGTTAAGGGGTTTACTTTTGGATACTGCTTTTAAATATTTGATTTATTTAGATATTGTTGGATTATTTTGTTATAGGTTTTCGTGTAACTGTTTGAAATTAATAATATTATAGATATATTTTTTTAAAGTTACTTTCATTGATATTTATTTAATTTTATAATGGTAGTTACGAGATCTGCCTTAAACACGTCACAGGGTATCGTGACTCACACGGAAATAGCACATGGCGTTTTACGGGTGAGTCATGATTTTATCCGTTGTGGAACCTGTGGAATGTTTTCCAAGGTCGACCTGGATACTAATCTTACCTCACCTGGGGATTCTTTTCTTTGTGATCGATGTAAGGAATGCACCGACCTTAAATTACAATTTGGTGCACTGATGGAACAATTTGAGTCCCTGAAAAAACGAGTGCTTGCCCTCGAAAATAATGCATCTGGGAGCTCGTCAGGGACTCAAAACACCCGATTCGAGCCTCAAAACAGAAAAACCAAGTGCAAACTACTCTGGTTAAAAAGGACATTGTTTTATTAGGAGACTCCATTGTCAGGGAAAGGGGAATATATTTTGTAATAAAGATAGATGGAGCAGAACCAGGGTATGTCTGCCGGGAGCAACTATTGATGATGTCACTAACAGATTGTCAGATTTCAAAGGGGGTAAAGAAAATATTATTATTCATGTGGGGAAAAATGATATTAAACGTACACGATCTGACGATTTGTTGGAAAAATACAGGACCATGCTGAGGAAATGTCGCGAGCTAGGCCACAATGTCTGTGTGTCTGCAATTCTGCCCAGACACGATAGGACGGATTATATGTTAAGAGCCTTGTGGATTAACTCAAGACTTGAAGGAATCTGCAAGGCTTTAGGGGGTAAATTTCTATCAGCATGGCCCACACTTGTAGGTAGAAGGAATTTGTTTTGTAGAGACAGGATACACTTAAACAAAGGTGGTGCAAAAGTTTTTGCCAGTATTATTGAGGATAACTTAAAGGATCAGGGAAACTGCTAGTTAGGGGGGGATGTGGGTAATACTGACACGCGTTTATCTGATAATATTGGTCAATGTAACTCTTGCACATACCTTAAGAGTTCTTATCTGTTACCCCAACTGGACGTATTATCTAGATGTTCTGGGGGCAAAGACGTTTCACGTGAGCGGGTAGCTAATATCAGGGAAGAGAGCCTAAATAACTTCAAGGGTTGTGTTAGGGTTGTTAAATATACAAGAACATAGTGACATAGTGTTTTTTGACAAGCGGCACCGGTGCTTTCGCACAACTCCGCATTTGAATCTCTTGTGAAGTAAGACAGTACAGTACTGTCAAGGCCAGATATCATATGTTAGTGTATGTTCACGTTTGCTTAGTGCGGGTTATGTTGTTCATCTGGCCGCTTAGCCTAGGGTCTGTGGAACACCACAGACTGCTTGTTACCGTCACTGGCACTGGGAGCCGGACCAGGTATGTGGAAAGAGAACTCTGGCTGGCCAACCCTGGGGTTAGCTTGAGCTTCCCCGGAGGGCCGAAAAAAAAAAAAAAAAAAAAAAAAATAAATAAATAAAAATAAATAAATAAATAATAAATAATATAAAATAAATAAAAAAAATATAATAATAAAAAATAAATAAAAAAATTAATTAAAAATTAATAATAAAAAAAATAATAAAAAAATTAAAAATAATAATAAAAAATGATATAAAAAATAAATAAAAAAATAAAAAAAATAATAAAATAAAATAAAATAAAAAAAATAATAAAATAAAATAAAATAAATAAAAATAAAAAAAAAATAATAAATAAATAAAAAAAAATAATATATATTTTTTGAAATAGGAGAAGGGGTGAGAGATTGAGGAGAAAAAAGAAGGTAAGCAGAAGAGAGAGGGTGAGCTCCCCCAGGGAGCCCACCCTACCTCAGAAAGAAGAGAAAAGGTTGTGAGGTCAAGTGACCCACAAAGTCAGATTGCCTAATAGCATGATCCTGCATTTGATAAGTCAAATGCCAGTCCCACTCCCAGAGGAGTATTTATATGAGTTCCTGCACAAGTAGGAAAATCAGATATTGTCATACACCTTGAAGAGAAGAGGTGCCAGCAAGTGAGTGGGTCCCACAATGGGCAAGGGGCCCAGTGTCAAGCAATTTAATCTTCTTCATCCAAGGGTGACTTGTAGGCAATGAGCAGTGTCCCACACTGGGATAATCTTCTCTTAGGGGATGAAAGGCGGCACATGGATTCATGAAGCTCAAGGATTGCTTGGAGTTCTTGTGGCTATTGTAGAAAAGTCCTTTTTGGGTTCGTGGGTTTGTCAGATAGCTACCTTTGTGAACGTCGAGAGATTCCTGTTAGGTCATGACAAAGATCAATATTCTGTTTGTGTTTTGTTTGATTCCATTCAGGATATGTTCTGTGAATTGAGTTTTGGGTTCATTATAAGATGAGAACAGTAAATCTTAATTGTTTATACAGTAACGTTAGAAGTGTCGTCAATAAAATGAGCGAATTCGAACTGCTGGTTAAAACAAGTAACACAGACATAATAGGGCTTACAGAGACGTGGTGCCACCCGGAAATTGGGGATGATGAGTTCCAGTACGGCTTGTATAATGTATTTAGGAAGGATAGGTTAGATAGAAGGGGTGATGGGGTAATGCTTCTTATCAGAAGCAGCCTGAGTGCGACGATAGCTTTCCCGGATTCAGACATTTCACATGCTATTATAGAATCTGTATGGTGTGAGATAGTTGGAAACAAAGGTATAATGCGATTAGGAGTAATCTACAGACCAGGTGATTGTGAAGATTATGACAAAAGCCTCTACATGCAAATGAAATGTGCAAGTAAGTGTCAATGTCTTATGAGTGATTTCAATTTGCCTCTAATTGATTGGAGTAAATGGGAAGGAAACTCGGCATGGGGAACAAAATTTTTAAATCAACTAGATGACTGTTATTTGTATCAACATGTCAGGGAAAGTACTAGAGAAAAGAATATCCTAGACCTCATCATCACACATGAATCAGATGACGTAACAGGGCTGACAGTAGAGGAACCAGTAGCAGGAAGTGATCACGGAGTTCTACGGTGGATGATGACGAGAGGGGTAGCAGAAGTAAAAGGCAAAGGAATGGGTTTTAATTTCAGAAAAGGAAATTACGATGCCTTAAGGTATTACATGGCCTCTATTAACTGGGTAGATATCGCGCAGAGAATGAATACAATTGAACTGTGGTACACTTTTAAAACATTAATCACAGACGCCTTGAATGCGTATATACCATTAAAAAAGTACACCACGAGAAGGGTTCCAAGTTGGATGAATAGTGAAGTTCCCGCATTACTTGAGCAGAAAAAGGTGGCATGGAAAGGTTACAGAGCAATAAAAAGTGCTGAAGCCTATAACAGCTACAAGGTGATGTGTAATAGAGCCACAGAAAAGGTTCGACAGGCAAAGGCAGTTTATGAGAAATCACTAGCAAACAGAGCAAAGAGGGGGGGATAATGAATTCTTCACATACATAAATGCCAAGAAGAGCAGGACAAACCAGATCGGACCTTTACGTAAGGGAAAGGGGATAGTAATAAATACACCAGCTGCAGTTGCAGATGAACTCAACAGTTATTTTGCATCGATATTTACAAATGAAAAGTCTTTTGTGGCAATGGGAATTTGTGGGAGCGAAGTTAAAAAATATGTAATTAATGATATTGAAATTTCGCAAGATTATTTAATGAAAAAACTTTCGAGCCTACAGACCAGTAAGGCTCCTGGAGTTTATGGAATATACCCTATAATCTGAAGAGAGGCGGAAAGTGAGTGCATTGAACCATTGAGGCTAATTATGCGAGCATCACTAGACTCTGTGGAGATTCCCTTGGATTGGAAACGTGCAAATGTATCTCCCATACATAAGGGTGGCTCTTAAAGTGAAGTTGGAAATTATCGACCTGGCAAGTCTGACTTCAGTAGTAGGGAAAATCATGGAGGCAATGATCAAGGTGGAATTCAGGATCATTTGGATCGAATTGAAATTCTCAAGGATACTCAGCATGGTTTTGTAAAGGGAAAATCATGTTTAACAAATCTGGTTCGCTATTTCGAAAGGGTCACTCAGGAGCTGGATTTAGGGAATAATTTCGACATTGTTTATTTAGATTTCAGCAAAGCTTTTGACTCAGTCCCACATGAGCGGTTGCTTTATAAGCTGGAACAGGTTGGAATCACTGGGAAAATCCTTAGATGGATAGAAGGATGGCTTCAGGGCAGGAGGCAGAGGGTTGTGATAAATGGCTATTCCTCAGATTGGGTTGATGTAAGAAGTGGGGTTCCCCAAGGATCAGTATTAGGACCACTGTTGTTTTTAATTTTCATAAACGACATTGATGGAGGGATAGAGGGCGTGATGTCTAAATTTGCAGATGATGTTAAAATTGGTAGAGTAGTTAGAGGGGAACAGGCATCCTGTGTGTTATCAGACACTCAGCCTAAAACACTGATGGATCCAATATCTCTCTATTACAGAAGATTTAGGAGAAGTCCGGTTGGCCTGCCTCCCTAAAATCCACTCATGCACACCTTCTCGATTGTAAGCCCTGTTACGTCACTTAGGTGGCAACGAACGTGTAGAGTGGTTCTCTTCAAGACGCCTGGTCAGCGTGAAGAGGAAAAGACCAAACCCTCCAGCAATGAGAGCACAACAATACAAATGGCCCTCAGTCCCCAGCAGCTTTCACTCTCCCTCTTACGGCAGCGAGAGGATCAGAGTGGAAGCAGAGGGTGCTAAGAATCTCTGGGTACGACCAGGCTGCCATGCACGGAAATTGAACTTGGCCTGTTATAACGTATGATCACTCATCGGTGAAGACAGGATATTAGAGCTGGAAAAGGAATTAGAAGATGTGAATTGGAATATCATCGGTTTGGCTGAAACAAGAAGAAGAAATGAATCACTTATAAGTTTATCAAGTGGAAATCTGCTGTACACCAATGGAAACAGTGAAAGGAGTGAAGGTGGAGTTGGGTTTCTGGTCCATAAAGATTTTAAAAACAACATTTTGGAATTCAAAAGTACATCACCAAGGGTGTCAAGACTAACACTCAAGATTTCTAAGAGGTACAAGCTAAAGATTATAATGATTTATGCACCAACATCGAGCCATGATGATGAAGAGGTTGAAGAAATGTACATTGAAATTGAGAGTCTTCTAGATGAGCAGAAAACCCACTACACTATTATTATGGGGGACTTCAATGCTAAGGTTGGAAAAAGGCAAAACAGCGCAGAAAGAGGAACTATAGGAAATTTTGGAATTGGTGAAAGAAATAAAAGAGGGGAAAGACTTGTGGAATTTGCAGAATCTCAAGGAATGTCAGTAATGAACACTTTTTTCAAGAAAAGGGTGAACAGAAAGTGGACATGGAAGAGTCCAAATGGATTAACAACTAATGAAATCGACTTCATCCTCACTAACAGAAGATATATTGTGAATGATGTTACCGTCCTGAATAAGGTAAATGTTGGAAGTGATCACAGAATGGTAAGATGTACACTTGATATAGATGTAGGAAAGGAAAGGAAAAAACTGACTCGAGTAAATAATACAAAGGTCTTTGAAATAACAGAGGAGGAGAAAAAGCAGTATGCACTGGAACTTAAGAACAAGTTTGAGCTTCTGCAGACTGCTCAGGACTAAGATATCGACGAGGAATATTACAACTTTCTGAAAGTGATAAAGCCCAAGAAACCTATAGGGAAACAGAAATCCAAAGAAGAAAAAATTAGTCAAGAAACACTTGTCATGATGAACCAAAGACGACAAATGAAGAGCAAGAAAAACACTGACAGGGAGAAAATTGAGTATACTGAGTTATGCAAAGCCATTAGAAAGAGACTCAGAGAGGACATAAGAAGGTTTAACACAAAAAAAGTAGAACAAGCATTAAGGGAAAACAAAGGATTTAAATCAGCAGCCACGAGCAGTAATACAGAAAGACAAATGATACTGAAACTGTAGAATAGCGATGGTGTACTTATAAACAGCAGAGAAGGCATAATTCAAATAGCAGAAGACTACTATAGAGAATTATACAAGGAGCGAGGGAATGATACCAGCAGTGGGGAAGATGGATTGCAAAGTAGCAACACATACGACATACCCGATATTCTTCCTGATGAGGTAGAACATGCATTGAAGAAAATGAAGAATCGGAAAGCTCCGGGGGAAGATGAAGTTACTGTAGAGTTGTTAAAATTGGGAGGAAGAGACATAACACAAAAACTGGCAAGGCTCTTCACAAAGTGCATTAGAAAAGGTGTGATGCCTAAACAGTGGAATAATGCAATCATAGTTTTGCTGCATAAGAAAGGAGATAAATCAGAAATTGGAAATTATAGACCAATTAGCTTGTTATCCCATATCTACAAGTTGTTCACAAGGGTCATTACTAACAGATTAGAAAGAATACTTGATGAGAATCAACCGAAAGAGCAAGCTGGCTTTAGGACAGGATTCTCAACTATGGATCACCTTCATGTAATATCACAGCTAATGGAGAAAGCAAATGAATATAAAACACCATTATGCCTGGCATTTGTGGATTATGAAAAGGCATTTGACTCTATACAGCATAAGGCAATGTTTCGGGTACTAGAAAGACAAGGCATAGATACTCCATATATTATGATTTTGAAGAAAATATATGAGAGTGCTACATCCTTTATTAGACTAGACAAAGACAGTAGCAAATTTAAAATCGAGAAAGGAGTTCGACAAGGAGACACAATATCTCCGAAGCTGTTTACTGCTGCCCTTGAGGAAACTTTCAGAAGATTAGACTGGTCGCAGAAAGGAGTCAATGTGAACGGAGAGTACCTAAACCATTTACGATTTGCAGATGACATTGTGGTCATAAGCCACGATCCCAAAGAATTAGAGGAAAATCTTAATCAGTTATGCACAGTTAGTAAGGATTTTGGACTAAAGATGAATATGGCTAAAACAAAAGTAATGATGAACAAGTATGCCACTGAAAGGGAAATAATGATTGAAGGAGCAGTAATTGAAAAGGTGGAGTCATATACTTATCTGGGACAAGTTATTAGCTGTAATAATGATAAATGGCTGGAAGTCAAGAGAAGAATAAATTTTGGATGGATAGCATTCAGGAAATATAGTCACATACTGAAGAGCAATATCCCAGTTTGTCTGAAACGTAAAATAATGAATCAATGTATACTCCCCACCATGACTTATGGAAGTGAAACTTGGGCACTCACCAAAAGAATGGAAGAGAAGCTAAGAAGTACACAGCGAAGAATGGAACGAATTATATTGGGAATCAGACTGTTAGATAAGAAGAGAAACACATGGATTAGGCAGCAAACTCAAGTAAAGGACATTCTTATCAAAACTAAAGAACTAAAATGGTCTTGGGCAGGACACATAGCTCGAAGACATGATGACAGATGGACTAAGAAAATAACAGAATGGTACCCAAGAGGAGCTAGAAGAAAACCTGGAAGACAAAGGCGGAGATGGATGGATGAAATTCATGAGTTTTTGAGTAGTAAATGGATGGCCAGTGCTCAAAACAGAAGGAACTGGAAAGTTGCTGGAGAGGCCTTCATCCTGCAGTGGATTGAAAATGACTGATGATGATGATGAGTTAATGATCACTGTCAAGCTGAGATTCTTCAGAGAGACCTAGATTGACTTCAGGAATGGTCAGAAAAATGGCAGCTGTGCTTTAATCCAACGAATTGTAAGGTATTACACCTGGGAAACAGTAATCCCAAAAAAACTTATTCCCTTGGTGGAGTTCAACTAAACCCAGTACTGGAGGAAAGGGACTTGGGCAGGGGTAGGCAACAGCCGGCCCGCGGGCCACATCCGGGCGCGACGATGTTGAATCCGGCCCCCTCGGTAAATGCATATATATAGGAAATCCATACCTGACTACACTCGCCGTAAACGTTCGGCTTAATTCGGTTCAATCGTGAATCGCGGCCAGTACAACAGTAACCAAGTGATTCTACTCAGCGTCAAAGAGTTATTTCCTAATTATTATTGTAGCATCGATCGAACGAAGTTCCTTTAGGTTTGACTTCTTATTGAAAAAAATAATATTGGTGCGAGATATTTTATGTTTTATGCCTTTTCTAATTATTACAATTTTTAATTTAATATAATTTATAGCCCATAAAATGAGCCAATTAAAAAAAAAGAAAAATTGATGCCGAATGCCGCATTCTCAATGATAATTGGACATTCAGATATTTTTTTTTAAAATACATTAATAATTTGGTAATTCAAGTAATATAACATTTTTTAGGTTCTGATTTTTTTTATTAGATCGTTCAATCTAAAATTTCATTCGGCCCTCTGACGAAAAAAGTTGCCCACCCCTGGATTGGGTGTTACGATACGGTCAGACATGAAATTCTCTGAGCATTTTAAACAGGTTGAAAGGAAGGCCCATGGTGTCCTATCAATGATCTATCGAACTTTTGCAAGTAGAGATAGGGACGTGATAATCCCTTTATATAAGGCTTATGTTAGACCACACTTGGAATACTGAACTTGGAAGGGTAACTCGCCTGGTGAGATCGGCAAAAGTGCGTCCTTATGAAGAAAGACTTCGAATATGTGGGTTGCAGAGTTTGGAAACTAGACACCTTAGAGGAGATTTGATTGAGGTGTTTAAGGCTCTTAGAGGCATCAGTAAAATGAATGAGGACAAAATTTTCAAGATTATAAATGGTGCTAGAACTAGAGGACATAAATTCAAGTTACGGGGGGGGGAAATATTTAGATTGGACTGCAGGAAGTTTTATTTTAACCAGCGAGTTATAAATTACTGGAATAAGTTGCCTTCGTGGGTGGTAGAGGCCGACAGTTTGGGGAAATTCAAAGGTCATCTGGATAGTACTTTTGGGTAAGGAAAGCGCATAGGATCATAGGTTTAATTTCCTTTTTATTTATTTCTTATTTTATTTATTTTTATTTATTAATTATTATTATTTAGTTATTTATTTTATTTATTTATTTATTTTTTGTTTTTATCATTGTTTTGTTCGGATTTTTTTTTTTTTTGGTTGGTGCAGCATAAGCCATAGGCTTTCTTGCACCATGCGGCCGTTACTAATACTAATACTAATACTAATACTAATTCATTTCATAAATATACGTGGTCTCAATTCTAATCTTAAGATTAGAATTGAGACCACGTACTTTTTCTGATTGAATCTCATTTATCGGTTGATTGAACTACTGCTCATCTTAGATGCCCAAATTATTCGCTGTTTGATTCCTTTCGCCTCAAAGGTGGTACTTGTGAGTAAGTCCCGTTCTGATATTCCCTGTCAGAGACTTGGCAATTTGGAATCTACTCTCTTTGATCTTCTCTGGCTGGCTTAAAATCTCTCTACCTCATTGTGTAAAATTCATCTGTTGTCTCTACCATTCTCGCAACTCCATTAATTACTTGGAGCTTTTTGACTTCCTCTATTGCAATTTGACTTTCTTCAGTCCAACTTTCCTAATAGTGAGGTTTTTTTTCCTTGGTGATTTTAATGTTCACAACTCCGGCTGGCTTCCGTTTTCTATCCACACCGACCCAGCTGGTCGAGATTCTGAGGCTTTTGCAATTAGTAATAGCCTTGCACAGATTGTTCATTCTCCTACAAGAATACCGGACAGTCCTAATCATACAGCCAACACGCTTGATCTTTTTCTCACAAACAACCCTTCTAAGTACACGGTCAAAGTGAGATGTCCTCTAGGCACATTAGATCACAACTTGGTGATTGTCTCTTCTCCAATGGAGCCTTTATCTCATGGCTATTCCCAACCTCGTGTTGTTTGGCATTACAAGAAATGCAAAATGGCACGACCTGCTGGATTTCTTTTCTCTGGTCGGATTACTGTTTCAAAACTTCTGATTTCAACGTTTGCTCAGATCGCGTCAGTGAAATTATTTTTGCAGGAATGGAATCCTTTATCCCACACTCCACTTTAAAATCTCGTCCTTTCCCTAAACTTTGGTTTTCCAATAAATGCGCTAAGGTTGTTCAAGAGAAGAATGTTGCATATCGTAATTGGCTTGTTTCTAATTCTTTAGTTTCATTTTCTGTCTACACCAAAGTTCGCATCAATTGTAAAGCAGTTATTAATCAGTCCAAACTAGAGTTTGAACAGGCTAAGAGTAGAAAACTTGCTTCTTGCCCTAATGGTAGTCGAGCATTGTGGTCCCTTGCTACAGGTATTGAGCGCAACTTTTGCCCATCTCTGCTCCCACCTCTTTCCAACCATATGGTTCTGTTGTTGCTTCAGCCAAGGATAAAGCCGACCTGCTAGCATCCCATTTTTCTTCCAACTCATATATTAATTATCTTGGTAAAACACCTCCCACTATCCCAACACGCTCCATTCAATGCCTCTTGTGGTCTTCCATCAAAAGGATGTCACAAGGATTTTGACGAATCGATGCTAAGAATGCTCTAGGTCGCGATGGTGTTGCTCCACTTGTTCTCAAAACCTGTGCTCCTGAGCTTAGTCCTATTCTTTGCCGCCTTTTTTCACTTTCTTATTCCAAAAGTGTTTTTCCTTTTTTTTGGAAATTTGCTCATATCCAGCCAGTTCCTATAAATGGTAACAAATCCCTCCCATCCAATTATCGTCCCATTGCAATTACTTCTACTCTTTCGGGCGACTCCGTAGCCAGGTGGGAAGGAGGAGCAGTGCGTAGCACACTCTTCTTGATTAGACTGGGGTTCGAGCCCGTCACCACCAAATACGGAGAATGCGGAAAGGTCAGGGAATGACCACTGCATATTCTGGAGAAATATGGCCTTATTTGCTAATGCTCCTAAAAACCAAATAACAAAAAATCTACTCTGTCTAAACTAATTGAGAAATCAATTAACCGCCAACTCTTATACTACCTATAAACCTTCCATCTGATCAACAATCGCCAGTATGGATTCCGTCAGTGTCGATCCACTGATGGAGTTTCTGGTTTATGTTACCCATTTATGGACTAATTCAATGGGAAGTTTCGGTGACAAACAAGTATTTGATCTTGAGATCTCCAAGGTTTTCGCTTGTGTTTGGCATAAAGGTCTTCTAAAGAAGCTTCCATCTTATGGTTTGCCAACGGTTTTTAGTAATTGATTATCCAGTTTTCTCTCTGGTCGCTCACAGAGGGTGATGGTTGATGGTTGATGGCTCTCTGACTCCTAACCTTCTCCCCTAATGCCGGTGTCCTCCAAGGTTCAGTTCTTTTCCCCACTCTTTTCCTCTTGTATATTAATGACCTTCATCCATTGACTAGAAATCCTATCCATAGTTTTTCCAATGGCAGCACATTGCATTCCACTTTCTATTTTGAGAAACTTGCCCTGTTCAGTCAGTTTCAACTTCTCGAAAATCTGCTACCAATTCCTGAAATGCCAATCTTCAGGTAATTCTCCAGTGGGGCAAAGACAACTTAGTTGATTTCTACCCTTCTAAAACTCAATCTTGTCTTATTTCTCCCTAAAAGGATTCTTCTTCCCCTATGGTTATCTTTAGTGAAACTCCGATTTCTAGGCAAAATGATATATCTCTTTTGGGGATTACCCTGACTTCTAATCTCTCTTGGCACAAGCACATTACATATATTGCTTCCTCTGCATCTAAAAAACTTTGTTTTCTCTTTCGCTCTCGGCATTACTTTTCTTCCAAACAGCTGCTCACTCTGTATAAATCGCAAATCCGCTCTGCCATGGAATATTGTTAACACATCTGGGGTGGTTCCCCCAAAACCTCTCTCACGCTTGTTGATTCCTTTCCGAAGAGGGCAGTTAGGTTAATTAATGATTCATCTCTAACAGCGTCTCTCCACTCGCTGTCTCATAGACGTACTGTTTCTGCTGCATGCTTCTTCTACAGATACTTCCATGGGCACTGGTCTTCTGAATTGGCTTCTATAATTCCTGCTCTCTCTCTTTCAAAATAATCTGAATGCGTGCCGCCACCAGCCAACATCCATTTACTGTTCAACTTCAATCTCACAGGACCAACTTTTTATCTTCCTCGATTATTCATTCAACTGCTTTTTTCTGGAACAATCTTCCTTCATTCATATTTCCTGAAAATTACCGTCTACAGAAGTTCAAGTCCAATGTCAACAGATATCTTCTTTCGTCTTCTCAACCTCCAACCCAAGCACGGTACTAAGTACTATAGGTTGTAATATCTCTCGTGTTTGGAGTTTACATGAAAAAAAAAAAAAAAAAAGAAGCACTGCTGATAATCTGATCTAGAGGATTACTGCCTTTGGCTTTCCTTCGAACATGTTGTTGTTGTAGAAAACAATCCTCCATTAAATTCACAAAAGTCTTGCTAGCGTGCGAGTGACCAACCACACTAGTTCCAGTCAATATCTGGAAAGTTAAAATCCCCCATTACGAGATATTCTGATATACTGGCCAACTCTATTTCTCTGCACAACTTTTGAGTTGTACTCATTAGAGCCATTAGGCCTAGAACATACTCCTTCTCTCATATTCCCTTTTCCATTGTTTATGTCACTCTAAATAGACTCATCATTGTACTGTCCACCTATGTCAACTGGATGCAGTTCCTTAGATTTTATGTGTTTCTTAACTAACAGTATGACCCTCTTCCCTTTTTACCCTGTCTGTCCTTTCTTTACACGTTGTACTCCCCAATATCTTTTGGTGCACCAGTGAACAAAAAAATTGACTTTCCCTGGGAGAGAGAGAGAGAGAGAGAGAGAGAGAGAGAGAGAGAGAGAGAGAGAGAGAGAGAGAGAGAGAGAGACAAAAAGTCATAATTAGAAGGGAACCACCAAGAGTGAGAAGAATAATGATATCCACCTGAGAACTCTGGTTGTGCTAATCTTATACTCATCAGATGTGAACCCCTGGATTGAATATATCAATCCTTGAGTTTTGGATGTTTTGAAAATAAACGGGTCTTTTTTTTTTTTTTTTTTTTTGTTAACTACTATAATTTTTGAATTGTAAGAAGCCCCACATATACTCTAGTTATTTGAACTTCGCTTTTTCCAAGCCCGTTCTTTGAGTTTGTTGGTGGGGGAAAGTCTTTTCTTAGCAAGAAAGATTGCCCCTTGGAAGCAAACCACAGTTATAAACCTCTTGAAAGTTGTGGGTAGGAGAGAACCTGTGTTTGCAACTGGGCCCATAAAATTGTAGTTGCGCCCTGCATTTTAAACTTTAATTATAACTTTCGTCTGCCCAAACAGTGTAGCTTTAATTTATAACAGAATAATGCGATTGAGTAGCTGCTGTGTCTGTTCGCAGGTTATAATTAAATAGATGCCTGTACTACAATTAAGTATATTTACGCAAGAACTTTCTTTAATATAGTCGACAAATTATTTTCGGGCGGCATTCCCAGGTGAGCGATTCTAGTTAAGTGATTGGTTGAATATTATTACGTTAACACGTGATACAGGGAAGCTTATTTTCTCCCCTGTAACTAAAGCACTAGGGTGAGCGGTTTTTAGGTGACAGAATCTTTGTAGTAGGCTTAATGTTATCAAATAATACTTTATAATTTTGGGGAAAATTAAAATTGTTACCGTTCATGAGGTGCAACAATATTTCGTAGTGGAAAGCCTAGGCATTTATTTTTACTCCTGGAGTAAAACTGGAAGGTAACGAAGAAATTTGTATGATATAGCATTACAACTTACTTTTCGTTTTAGCCTTTCTGTCATTTAAAGTTAAATGTTGAATTAGAATAATCAAAAAAATAAACAGTCACGACTAAATAAACATGAACTCTATTTTGACTTGCAGGCGTGAAATACCATTTATATATAATATACATAATATACATGTGCAAGAGACCACACGCGTTTGCTGTGGATTTACAGTACCACTTGATCACCTAAATTATAATTAGCTGGGTTTAATGCGGTTAAAGCAAAGGAAACTGCATCCGTGCATTGCAAGTCTGTGCAGAGACGTAGAAAAATGAAATGAGATTGGCTGCTGAAGGCGCGTGAACCCCAAACCATGTGTACATTTACTGTATGAAGCGACCAACATTTCAGTTTTTGCTGAAATGAAAATGTGTAGATCATTACCGTGAATTTTTAATTCATGACGATGTTAGCTTAATTAGTTACCTTTATTTTTGTGACAGTGTTCATGGATGGAGATTTTATTTGGTTATATCACATAAATTTTTTTTGTTTTGTTTTGTTTATTTTACAGAATAAAATCATTTTTGTTTTTATCCCTGCACAGTTAGGATTTGTTGGCTTGCAGAGTTTTGCCTTTTATAAATTAATACTTTATAAAAGTAATTAATAAATTAATAATTGTCAAAATAGCAGTTACTAACTGTTAGAATAGATGTCATGCATTGTATTATTTGTTTATATGATTATTTATTATATCTTACTTTTTACATTCCTTATTTAAATTGTGTTTTGAACATTGAAAAAAATTCTGTAACATTGCATACACATTTTTAAGTGCTTTAAAATCATTGTTTTACTCTTGACAGATTTTCTTGTTTTGGATATCCTAATGAAAATGTTATGCAGCATCTTTGTAGATGGAGGCTGTAATGAAAAACATGTGAGGAAAAAGTTGAATAGCAAGCATGTGCACACACACACACCAATTCCATATGCAAAAGGGGAGAGAGAGAGGGAGGGAGGGGCTGATATGATAGATAATTGCATTAATTTTTAAGTGCCCTGTTTAAGAAAAAAATTTTTTCGCTTAGTTATTCTGGTCCCTAATATGAAATGTCATTATCACTTTTTCTGTTACTGTGTTTATAAGTTATGAATTCAATTTTTGCCAAAATCTGTACAGATTTGAGATAGATTCAGTATCCATATTTATTGCTAACAATAACAATATGGTAGTAGTAAATTGATGCAAGGAAGTACGCCGACCGGGCTAGCCAGGGGGGGTAAAGTACCTGCCTGGCAACCCAAAGGTCACGGGTTCGAATCCTGCCTCGGGCTTGGATCACAGTAAAATTTAAAAAACCCTTGGGAGGTGCATTATGGCCATAGAAGCTGATGCGCCATCAACTAAAAAAAAAAAAAAAAAGCAAGGAAGTACAGCATCGTTTACTTACTTTTTTGGCCACTTACTTATAATAATTTGCCCAGCCCTTCTTCAAATTTTCCAATCCTCCCCCAGATGTATTGAACAAGGATATAACATGATTATGAAACAGGTAACAGCAATGATCATGTGGAATCACAGACAGTGCCAGACTGGCTATGGAGAGATTGAAAATGCTAGAAGAGCTGGTCTTCTTATGGTGCATCTCTAGATGCAAACATAAACCAATCTTAAACCGTTAAAAATATTTTTATGATTAATAAAACTTCTCCTTACAAAAACAATATAAATTATCCATGGGCAGATTATTTGGCTTGGATTTTATCTGTTCATCATTTTTCAATTTGTTTTTCTTTTAATTTTTGTTTACCAGTTTATTGAAGTCTTTTGAAACAGTACCCCCTCATGAGTTTTATTTCTTTTAAGTAACAGAGTAAAAGAGATTATTAGTGCACAATATCTTTTATTTATCTTTAATTATCATTGCTTGATGAATTTGTTTGAAAGCTTGTGGGGCTATGCAGTTTCATTTCCTATCCCCCACTCTTCCTGTTTACAATGGTCTATGATGAGTTTCCACATAACTTCACTAAACTTATGATATACAGTAATCACAATAATAATATGTAATTGGAATTAATTTCCATTTAGCATTTATGTAAGAATAAGCTTTATCATATACTCATTTATTGTACAAAAAGCTTATTCCCTGGAGTAGACAAATTTAGCATTTGCGAAAATTTTAAGAGAGAGCTACAGCAGAAAATTTGTTGCGTGAACTTTTATGTGTACGTTACATTAGGACAAGTTAGAAAAATTCACATTAGAAGACTACACTAAGGTAGAAACCCGTATGAATTACAAAAGAAGTAAGTAATATGACACACATGAAACTTATGAATAAATCACCTTCAGCACATAACAACCATGCTGTTTGTTGTTCTTCTTTGGCATTCCAATTTACTAACATTAGTTATAACATGATTGCAGGGTCTAACTTGAGGATATGCAAAAGTATTTTTGGGTCCCCCTGTAAAAATGTTTATTATGAAATGACATTCAATGTTTTTGGATTAATAATAATAATGATGATAAATGAAAAGGTTTTGGTGCCGCTTTGTATTCTATTAATGTCTCTTTGTTTCGGTATACCTTTGTCCGTCTGGTTTTCCTCTCTGAGCTTTATGAGTTTTTATTTTTTTTACATGGGGAGGGAACCAGCCTCCTGCACAACCCCCAACCTGGAGGACCAGTATGTTACTCTTAGTCTGATCCCTACCCTTTGACCTGTCTGGCTAGGGTGGCCCTACAGTTGTCCAGCTACCACCAGCATAGCTCTCTGGGTCATCGGGATACTCAAGCCTCCTCACTGCGACAAGGTGAGGGAATTTCAGGGAATTCTTCTAATATAAAAATTCACTACAGAAAATGACAAAAACGAAAATATACCATTTATGTAAAACAGAAGTTCCCAACCTGTGGGTCCCGATGGTCAGGACAATTTGAAAGTATATTTTATATGGAACACGAGCACTAATGCTGTTCGTTTCACTACTGGATATCACTGATTTTGGCTGTGTCCATTGCCATTTATGCGTCCCCCTCAAAGTATGGGCCTAGTTTGCCTAGGCCTAAGATAGGTCCTGCCTGATTGAGCTAGTCTATAAGTTGTTTTTACTACTCTCTTACACATAAGTTGCTTATTAGAGAAGGTTTTTGACTCTTTAAGTTCATCAAGAACTGCCTGAGGAGTTCTGCATCCTAGGATCATTTGATTTCATTCATGCTGATGGCAGTGAATAAAGAGAGTTTCATGAATCTAGATTTGGATTTAGTAAACAAAAACAGGCAGTAATGAGCAAATGCTTGTGAAGCCTTAATTCCATAAGGTAAATTTTAAGATTGCTAGATTCTATTTTATTTTTTTTACATGGGGAGGGAATATGCAGGAATGTCCTATATTCTCTGTATATGCAGGAATGTCCTATATTCTCTGTATATGCACGAATGTCCTATATTTAATCTTTTCAGTCCTGCATTTCAGAAGCTCAATCCACAGGCATAAAAATGTGTTTTTAAATTAGCAGGATACAAGTTTGACTATCCATAGTAATTCCACGTAATGCGTGTAAAGCATTATTTGAAAACACTCGCCCAACATTATTCTTAGGTGGGGGGAACGAGAACCACTGTTTTAACTAGGGAAAATTACTCAGTGTTTTGTATTTCTATTCCTCTTTTCTGAGGAGATGAAGCCTAGCAGATTATTATTATTAGCAATATGGTGCAAGGAAGACTGAGGCTTAGGCTGCACCAGCCAAAAAAAAAAATTTCAGAATTACCCAGAGAGAGAGAGTCAGAAGTAAAAGGGAATCACGAAGAAAGAGAAGAATGATGATATCCAGCTGAGGACCCTGGGTGTGCCAATGCCATACTCACCAGATGTAAGTCCCACGGTACATCCCCACCTCCCTCCATCTGTTTCTATGTTGTATACTATTGTAAAACCTAAATTTATTTATTGCATATTACTGTTATTAGTAATAGTAGCATAAATCCTAGTCAGCAGATAAGGTTATTTTTATATATAGAGTACTGTTTTACTGAATTAAGGTTTCTTTTATAAATGTATTTTTTTTTAAATTTTTTATATAAAATGGTATTTATTTCATAAACCCTTATTGAAAATTAATTATCATTATTATATGGTAATATTTTATTCAACATTTTCTCTTCCATTGTAGTTTTTGATATATGTTGAACCTTTTGTTTGTTTTTTTTTTAAACACAATTCCGTTGCATATTAGAAGGCTGTACATGGGCTAATTGCTCTATATATATCATTGGATTCTTCCACTTGCTTACATTAATCCCAGGGGCTTACGTCTGGTGAGTATGGGCTTGGCATACCCAGGGTCCTGAGCTGGATATCATCATTCTTCTCTTTCTTGGTGATTCCCTTCTAGTTTTGACACTCTCTCTCTCTCTCTCTCTCTCTCAAGGTAACTTTGGGAATTTTTTTTTGTCTGGTGCAGCATATGCCTCAGGCTTCCTTGCACCATATAGCTAATAATAATAATTACGCACCTGAGAGGGAATAGATTCAAATTGAGGAAAGAAAGTTGTAGAATGTATGTGCATAGATCGCCTTTAGCCAGTGGGTGGTTTACTGCTGGAACAAACTTCCATTTGTTGTTGTGGAAGTTGATAGCTTAAATAAATCCAAGGAAAAACTGAACAAACACTTTTGGAGCGATTGGATGGGTGAAATGAGAAGTTTTTTTTTTCTTTTTTGTTTGGCTGGTGCTGTATAAGCTTGCTTTCTTGCATCATATATCTCTGCTAATGCTATATATCAGGTCCTTAGAGTATTTGGGATGAATTTTGAGTAATTGGTATATATTTGAACTAAAGTGGAAAAATCCCTATTGTATCCAACAGACTTTTCAACTTTCTGTTTTGGTATTTGTGTCCAAGAACTGCTCAAAGAATTGAACAACACAGTAGACCAGTCACCAAGGCAACTCTTTTCACCCTGGCATGCTTACCTGCCATCATGCAACTTCTCCATTAATAATTGGCGGAAAAACAAATGACAATGACATGTGGTCATTGACTTGGTTACGTATACCTTTGCCTATCTTTATATAACTTATATCTTTTGGCAGATTTTTATATTATATAATCCCTACATTTCCTGACATAGTGACCTTTATTTCCATAGGTCACTGGTACCTTTTGCTCTCCTTTTATTTTTTACTGTTTTTATGACAGTTTTTATTGTTTTAATTCAATTATTTATTTTTATTCAATTATTCAATTCAATTATTATTTTTTTAATTATTGTTGCTGATGCACCAAAAAAAAAATCCAAATGAAATCAAACATTTTTATCACTTTTACAGTTTAAACCCAACATGCTGTATACAAACAGTTGAAATAATGATACAGTACACTACTATATAAAAAGATATGTACAATTTAAAAAAGGCGCCTCCGTAGCCAGGTGGGAAGGAGCAGCAGTGCGTAGCACACGCTTCTTGATTAGACCGGGGTTCGAGCCCGTCACCACCAAATACGGAGGATGCGGAAAGGTCAGGGAATGACCACCGCACTGGAGCAATATGGCCTTAGTTGCTAATGCTCCTAAAAAAAAAAAAAAAACCAAAACAATTTAAAAATGTTTGTTTGGATGATTTTTTTTTGGTAGGCTTTGCCTGGAGTGCTTGCTAACACATGCTTATTCCAGAAACCTTAGTTATGATTTTCCATTGACTTAATCTTAAGGGAATTGTTCTCCTGCTCATTGTTCACCATGCTGAGGCTCCTAGGGTAGAAGTCTGAATGAAAATATGAAGTTTCAGTGATATTACATCCCATTGCACTTTATGCATCTGTATTCAAATAGCTTTGTAGATAAATGCAAGAAACCTGCATTTATCAAAAAAAAAAAGCTATTTGAAAGCCTGCCATGTTTTTAGAAAACATTGAGGCATTTTTCAAAGCTTTTATCCTGCAGAAGCTCTCTGTTTTGAGGCCCCAGAAAAGATTTCCTCTTTTACTTTTGCAACACCACTCTTAAAAAATTTTTCACTTAAGTAATGAAATTCTGCCAAATTCATCTTATCCATTGCTTTAACAAAACTCTTAATTAGGTGAAGTTTAATGTGTAGAGGTGGAAGGAAAATATTTCATTCGGTTCACTAATGAAACATACCCACACTACTTGTTCCTGGCTCATATACACTTCTTCGAGGCTAGCCACATCTGACGTAATGGTCTGTCATATAAGCATAAAAAACAATAGTATGTTGTAAACCCTGCTTATATATCATTGATTTTGAGGTCACTGCAGATATTCTGTTGATGAGTGAGGTATTGAATCGTCTTAGAGTAGCACCTTTGTGTTATAGTACATCTTCTTTAGATGAACAGTGGACAATAGAGATGGATGGCTTTAAGTTCCTGTTATGCAAGAAAACAGCTTTCTTTTGGGAGGGGGGAGGTCAGTGAAAGTGCTTCATTCAGAAGTATTTGTGACAATTCCCTAAAAACTCCACTGATATCAGTACAGTAGCAGAGCAGACAGTTTACTCTAAATAATGTTGCCAAAACTGATTTTCTTTTTTTTAGACACTTTTATGTTCTTCTTAATCAAATGTTTCTGCTTTAGTTTCTAGATGACGTGTTCTGCTTTATCTTTGGAGAGGGCTTAGAAGCCTCGAGGTCATTCAACTTATCTTGGGTAAACATTTCCAATATTCCCCTTCATTAGGTGTGTATTCAGGATCAGCTGCAGTTCTCAGGTCTCTGCTGGTTGCACCTTCATCGCATTCCATTTCATCTTCTAAATAAAATATATTCTAAAAAAAAATTGTTAACATGTGTATTGTTCTATTTTGAAGCCATCCTTTGTGATTTTTCTTAACTGTGCAAGAGGATTATTGATATTAATGAAGTCATTGGGTGGTTCTTATTTTGATTATTGTTTATTGTACTTTATTTTTAATTTTTTCCATGATCCTGCCTTTGAAAATCTGTGGTTTTTGTCTTTACCTATCTCTGTTACAGTTGGTATTATCGGTTATACCCATCATGAAGGCTCCTTTAAAACAATCACTAACCATCTTTGTCCTGTTGTCTTTATAGTTACTGGTGAAGTGGCAGAAAATACTACAAAATATGAGCAGTATGTGTAATTATTCCAATGCTGGTATAGAATACAGCAAAGATGAGAGCATCTTTGTTATCTCTTTATACTTAAACGCAGAAACATCTGATGAATCAAGTTGAAAGAAAAATTCATGTGGGAATATTAAAATTCATATTGACATCACTAATGGATATTTAAAATTTTTTTATGATTTCATTTTTTTCCCACAATGTACTAAGTGATCTTTCCTTTTGCACATGTAACATTTGTTAGTTACATGAGTCTGAAACTCCAAGGAGGCATCTTCATCTTAAATCATAAACTACATTTAGCAGCTGCTAACATTGCTTTGTGTGGATGAGTTACAACAAAACGTTTCAATGGAACTTCAATTTTTGGATCACTTTTAATTGAACAAATAGTGTTCAGTAACTTAATAATTTTTCAATTAGTTTTGTTTCTGCATTTTTGAAGCTTTGGTAGGTATTTAATTCTTTGGCTATAGTTGTAACTATCAAATATCAGAAGCTTTTAATTATCTAGCAGCCTTAAGGTCTCATGGGAGATAGAAAAAGAAAAGTTTGCTTTATTATGGGTGC
Organism: Mastigoproctus giganteus; assembly: GCF_048544385.1. Classification (NCBI taxonomy): domain Eukaryota; kingdom Metazoa; phylum Arthropoda; class Arachnida; order Uropygi; family Thelyphonidae; genus Mastigoproctus; species Mastigoproctus giganteus. The sequence goes on along the minus strand of NC_143576.1, from coordinate 126,428,405 downwards.
CATGTATTATTAAGGTCTTTCTGTTGGACTTGTATGAGAACTTCTTGACTTATCTCTTGTATTCATTGTGGGGAAGGGAACAGTTGAAACATCTGAAACCCAGATGTCCATATTTCACCATTTTCTAGGAAAATGGGTGAATCTGGCAAAATACCACTGAAAGTTTAGTTTTATGGTTGGCCATTCATCTAAGTATGACATCAGAGCCATATAGTGTGTTACCATGCTTTAATCACTCTAAAGTGAACATTCAGAATGATGCCCTTGTTTGGGAATAAAAACATGTTTGATTGCTATAATTTGTCAAGTTGAAGTTTGATTTAAAGGTCATGGGATTTTTTACTACTATTCATGGACAAGATTAGCAACTCATTGATAGTGATGGAAAACTGATTATTGCAGTGCATGCCTGAAGCATTAGACTGACAAAATGTATTCATCAAGAACTCCAACTTGCTGATGATAGTGTTTTTAAACTCTTGACACTACAACTTTCATTTGTATTTTATTGTGAAAGAGAAAGAAGGGGGAAGAGTGAGTGAATTCAAAGATTAGTCATGTGTTTTTTATAGAATTTATTCTGTAATTAGAATAATGGCTTAAAAGAGTAGGGTTATCAATCATGTATCTAGATTTTCCTAGACATGTTTGACTATCGTGCTGAAAAGATATGGCTGACAATCCATCTAAAGCAAATGTGGCAAACAAGGTGGGCTCTGTCAACGAAATGTGAGGTAACCCGGATGTCCATAAAGTCTACCCAAAATCACCTACTAGGTTCTCCCCGGGATTATTCACCACTTATCTTCTCACCGGACATGGCGCCATCAGATGTAAGCTTACCTGGGAATAGCAAACAATCCACTGTGCACCTGTGGTGCCCAAGAGACCTGGAGCCACCTGCTGTGGCTCAAGCAACCTCATTACTCTGCTTCAATTCATTCCAAAGAACCAGGAACACCTTCTCTTAGAAGATGACAAAACCTATCATGCATTCTCCAAATTTGCACAGGAACTATTCACCAGGCGAAAGACCCTCCCTCCTCCACCTGGTCAAATCTAAAACAACCCCATACTGTTACCTAGGGCAAACTGACTGACTGACCCAAAGGCACATTATTGTGCTCATGGGAAGGACGGAAGCACAGGGCCAATGGCTTTAGACCCACAACGATACATGACTTGAGTGGACTACGCTGAACTTTTCCGATTGGACTCACTCCATACGATAGAACTCCCACTAGATGCAGGACCAAACATCATTGACAAATGACTCGACCTGACTTGAAAACAAATTCACTGGACAGGACTCCTCCTATGGATAAAATCCCACCTGATTTTCCCTACCCAAACTTCAACTGGATGGATGACTAAACATCACCGACAGCCTGACTCGATACTATTTCACCAGATGGGATTCCTCCCACGCCAAACTCAATGCCCCTACCAAACCTCAACTGCCAGGGTTCATCAGTTACACTGTCTGAAATGTGGACTAGGCTCCAAACCAACCATGTCTGACACACAACTGGTACAACTACACCTCGTGAATGACACCACTATGATTGGACATGTAGATGTCAAGGATGGGATGCGGTCCCAGGAATGACTACTGGCCTGACAAAGCAGCTCCACCCTGCACATATGCCTCATTGGTGATCTGGGCCAACGCCCTTGCACGGTCCCCTTTTTACTCCAAGTTTCCCACCATGGGCGGGTGACGGCCCTCCTTTCTCCTCGCCACCCCCTCTTTCCCTTCTGGTGGGGCATGGGCATGCCCCACTGACTACCTGTGGTCATTTACTCTATCGTCCCCATTTTTATGTCTTTTCCCCCAGTCTTCAGTCTTCCTCCCCCTACTCTGTCTGTACACTAATGTACGCCCTACACGTCCAAATTTAATTATGACAAAATTCAACCTCACTCACCATATTTGGCCTTTCCAACTCTAGCGTTATCCCCCCTTTTTTTTTTAAATTAGGCCCTAGCCACTGAAATCTCAGGAAACTAGGTGGGGGTCTGCCAGAGTAAAAAATTTCAAACTACTGGGTACCTGGTCTGCCTCCACGGGGCCAAGTGTGGGCAACGTTCATCTGGCTAAATAGCCAGATGAACAATGATACACAACACTACACATATACAAAAAATCCATACACTTTTAAATCTCTGGCCTCACCAGTGAACTGGTACACCTACAATGAAAGCAATGTGGAGATGGTGGAAACACCTGGTGCCATTTGACACAAAACACACTTTACCTCCCCCTTTTCTTTTATTATGGGATCTTAACAGATATACTTGTGGAGTAGTGTAGATGCCAGTAGGCAAGCTCATATTAATGGAGTATAAGCTCAAAAATAACGATCTTGTCCTTTTAAATGTGGGCACTAATACTTTTTGCTACATGCCTGCCCATATGTTTACTGCCATTGAACTCTGACTGTTCTCCTTCTCTCCTCTCTGTTTGTACATGGGAAGTTGATGAAAATCTTTGATGGTGATTATTTCCCTGTGATATCCACCCTTTGCAATGGTAGACCATACCTGCCATCCAGAATACTGCAGTGTAAGTTTGATTAGGCTGACTGGAATACCTTCAAACATCATGCTGTTGTTGTTTTTTTTTGGAGCATTAGCAACTAAGGCCATATTGCTCCGTGATATGCGGTGGTCATTCCTTGACCTTTCCGCATCCTCCGTATTTGGTGGTGACGGGCTCGAACCCCGGTCTAATCAAGAAGCGTGTGCTACGCACTGCTGCTCCTTCCCACCTGGCTACGGAGGTGCCTCAAACATCATGCAACATTTAATATCACTGCAGTCAGCCAGGAGCTGATCAATGATACAGTTAAGCACATCATAGAAATTATTATCCAAGCAGCAGCAATTGCAATTCCAAATACCTCCATGGTTTCCACCATTCCCCAAACTGTGGTGGAATGCATGGTAGCAAGAAGGGCACAAAACAAGTTGTGGAGGATATTTTGTTGATATTCTACTTTAGAAAATGCAATTGCCTTTAAATGTGCATGCATCAAAGTATGTTACCTCAGACACTTGAGTGAAAAGGAATCTTGGTTTCATTTCACACCTTCCACCACCCAGGCTGCAAAGTCATCTGGGACAAAGTCAGGAAAATGACACCCTTCATTGATCCTGGAACATAATATATGGACAGTTGCAGGCCTACCTAACTGTGTTGTGAACATTATATGGGAGACATTTGTTAAGTGTCTCCCCCCCCAGAATTTCTGGCTATTGTTGACATTTCTACAAAAAAAAAATCCAAAAAACAGCAGTTGATGCTGTATTCAAATGGCTGTGTGGCTTACAACTAGCCTTTTGTACAGTGCAAACTGAAAGTTGTACTTTTGAAGGTGAGTGCCATTGGGCCAAATGACATCCATTTTGAGATAATTAAACATCTTTCATAAGAATTTATGGATGTTTTGCTCTGTCTCTATAAAAGGATCAGTGGGTTGCATAAGTGTTATCGATTTAGAAATTCTCTGTGCATATAATGATCAGAAGGACATCTTCATTCATTTATAGAAAGAATAAAAATATCTGTAAAACAGTTTTGAAGAGTTATTCTCTGAACATCATTCAGTTTATGTGCTCAAACAATTTAATGTTTGTATGTGTAATATGGGTTCTGCTTGTTTGTGTGTGTGTACACATGTAAATGAGAAGTTTGAAATTCAGAGATCAATTTGAACATATAATAAATCAGTATGATGAAAAAATTAATAAAATAAAAACATTTTAAGTTTGTAGCATATATTTTTTCAAATTATTTAAAATGAAGTTAAATACTGTACTTAAAATTCTAATTTTAAGGTCTTGGTTGGGCCCTTGAAAGAATTGTGAGCCAGGGTACTGTATATACTTCCTGGCCCTCGCCTCTTGTTGGGTCTATAAAAGTGGCCATTATAGAATGGAACTTTTTAAATTTATGAAGTTGATCATAACTTATCTCTGTTCCACATTGACACAAGAGCAGTTGGATGGATTGGCATCCTTATCAACTGAAACGTACTATTGCCAAGGATTTAGAACTGAATGGAGTGATTGTCCAAAGAGTTTCAGTTGTTAAGGCTGGGAAAAGTTAAGGCAAAATTTTAACAAGTATGTAATAATTAATTCTACCAGTTTATCAAAGTTGAAATTAATAAATTACATTTTTTATTTTAAGGTTTTAATAAAATGAACTGAAATGATATCAAAATTATACTTTATTTTTGATTTGGAAAAACTTTTTTTTTTTTTTTTCAGCTTATGTGAATGGGATGGGATTTTGGGTACCAAACCAAAGTTGGTTTTTAGAGTTCCAAAACGTTTTGAGTCAGCTCTGGCACAATAGAAAGGGTATACTAACAAAAAAAAACAAAAAACCCACCATAATATCTGTTTAGTATAGCCATAATTTTGGTCTTCATGAAAAGCTATGGCTGGTTACTTGGCCATCTAAAAGGCTGTTAGAACTGACTTTATAAAACAGGTGGACTGAATTTTGGTGAAGTTTAATCATTCTGTGGCAACAAAATTCTCTGCTTGCACCATTCATGATAATGGGAGGACTGTTAATAATCTAGGCATATCCCCATTTGTAGGACCTTAAAACTCTGCACACAGTATACTGGAGGTGACCTAATCAGGATTGAGGTGTGGTGTCCACACCACACAGAAAGCAGAACTATTGCCAGGCAGTGCTAGGTGGTAGATGCCTCTCATCAACTGGTGCAATGCTACCACTTTATTTATTAGAAGCTTGAAGTGACAACCATGATTAGTCTCCAGAGCAGAACTCTGGAGGCTAATAATTCCCTGACCTTTCTGTATCCTCCGTATTTGGTAGTCATGGGCTCGAACCCCAGTCTAATCAAGAAGCTTGTGCTATGCACTGCTGCTTCTGCCCGTTGGCTACGGAGGCGCCACGGGTAGTATATAATCTTGCTACTCCTACTTTGCCATCTAGTGACCGGAGGGAGTCCAAGTGAGTGAAATTATTATTATTATTAGCCCTATAGTGCAAGGAAGCCTGAGGCTTATGCTACACCATCCAAAAAAAAATTCCCGAGTTACCCCGAGAGAGAGAGAGAGAGAGAGAGAGAGAGTTGTTTCCTTGGATGATATCCAGCTCAGGATTCTGGGTGTGCCAAGCCCACACTTATGGGGCCATGTTATTATTATTAGCTATGTGGTGTAAGGAAGCCTGAGGCTTTGCTGCACCAGCCAAAAAAAATTTCTGAATTAAGCTGAGAGAGTTAAAAAAAAAAGTAGAAGGGAATCACTAAGAAAGAGAAGAATGATGATATCCAGCTCAGAACCGTAGGTGTGTCAAGCCCATACTCACCAGATGTGAGCCCCCTGAAGTTAAATTATAACCGTTGGGACAAATGGTACCATCTGAGGACCTTCAAGCAAGGGAAGTGGTAGACAGTATATGAAAATAGTGAAAACGAGACGAAAGAGACTTAGTGATTCTAGATCATAATGTAAAGCTGCGAAAACCACTACTACACTATCAGAGAGTGGAAATCTGGTAGATGGAGTAGGGAACCTTTGTTCCCTACTCCATCTACCAGTAGGGAACCTTTGTTCTAGAGTTGTGGGAGAACAGTGATGATGCGAAAATGATGGATAAAAGGGGCTGCTAACAAGTGTTGCCCAGCAGGTGGCGGAGATAGAAGACAACCGGTAATTCCATGGGCAAAGGGTCCCAGAAAGAGAGGGTAATGTGCAAATTGAGAAAATAGTGCTAGAAAATGAAAGGAAAGAAAAATAAAAGAAACATGTTAATGTCCCACAGTTTTAATGCTATTTTGCTGTTCATTCCATTGCTATCGACTATATCAGTTTTTAGTTAAACATGCCAAAAATTAAATCCATTACAAAACTTCGTATGGAATTGCAGATTGTCAATCATGGAAAAGATTTTACCGTGTTGTTTGCGAAAAGAACATACCATACAAGAAAAAATACCAGTTGACCAACATGTGAAAACAGCACCGCACATTACGGCCAAGCAAAAGGAAAAGCAAGGAAAAATTTTGAGAGCAGTCACTTTTAATCAAGCCGTGTACTTCATAAGAAAAGAAAAGTGATTTTTCAAAAGATTTGTCTTGCCCTGGTATGCAGCAATATCTTTTTCAATAAGTTAAACATTCAAGTCTTCAAGCAATTTTTGAAAAAAAACTATATAAATCAAAATATCCTAGATGAATCTATCTTGAGAAAGAATTACCTTAAAACTATTTATGATGATGTTATTCAAGAAATTCGTCAAGACATTAGAGAAAAACTACATTAAATGTCAACTGACAAAACAATAGACATTTGTTGCCGCTATACTGCAAATTTTATATATGGAAAATTAGCTGCAGAACCATCGCCATCCATATTTACTTGCTTGAAAAGTGAATTATTCTACAAGGGCAAGATTTTGTAATTATTCTTTACAGTTATTATGGCCAGAATTGACCATAGCGAAAGTCTGCATTTTTGTTAGTGATGCTGATTCGTATCTTCAGTGTTACAAGTTTTCTATCCAAATCTGATCCATGGTACTTGCTTAGCCCATGGCTTACATAAGTTGATAGAGGCAATTTGGGAGAATTTTGACGAAATTAACTTTTTTTTTTTTTTTTTTTATGAGAACCCCAAACACGAGAGGTATTAGAACCTATAGTACTTAGTACCGTGCTTGGGTTGGAGGTTCAGAAGACGAAAGAAGATATTTGTTGATATTGGACTTGAACTTCTGTAGATTGTAATTTTCAGGAAATACCTATGAAGGAAGGTTGTTCCAGAAAATGGCAGTTGAATGAATAAATGAGGAAGATGAAAAGTTGGTTCTGTGGGTTTGAAGTTGGACAGTAAATGGATGTTGGCTGGTGGCGGCACGTGTTCGGACTGTTTTGAAAGAGTGAGCGGGAATTATAGAAGCCAATTCAGAAGAACAGTGCCCATGGAAGTATCTGTAGAAGAGGCATGCAGCAGAAACAATACGTCTATGAGAAAGCGAGTGGAGAGATTCTGTTAGAGATGAATCATTAATTAACCTAACTGCCCTCTTCTGAATGGAATCAAGAAGCTTGAGAGAGGTTTTGGGGGCACCACCACAGATGTGGGAACAATATTCCATGGCAGGGCGGATTTGCGATTTATACAGAGTGAGCAGCTGTTTGGAAGAAAAGTAATGCCGAGAGCGAAAGAGAAAACCAAGTTTTTTAGATGCAGAGGAAGCAATATTTGTAATGTGCTTGTGCCAAGAGAAATTAGAAGTCAGGGTAATCCCCAAAAGAGATATATCATTTTGCCTAGAAATCGGAGTGTCACTAAATATAAGCATAGGAGCAGAAGAATCCTTTTTGCGAGATATAAGACAAGATTGAGTTTTAGAAGGGTTGAAATCAACTAAGTTGTCTTTGCCCCACTGGAGAATTACCTGAAGATCGGCATTTAAGGAATTGGCAGGAGATTTTCGAGAACTTGAAGCTGATTGAGCTGGACAAGGTTTCTCAAAATGGAAAGTTGAATGCAATGTGCTATCATCGGCAAAACTATGGATAGGATTTCCAGTCAATGGAAGGAGGTCATTGATATACAAGAGGAAAAGAGTGGGGGAAAGAACTGAACCTTGGGGGGGGCACCGGCATTAGCGGAGAAGTTAGAAGACAGAGAGCCATCTACCATCACCCTCAGCGAGTGATCAGAGAGAAAACTGGATAACCAATTACTAAAAACAGTTGGCAAACCATAAGATGGAAGCTTGTTTAGAAGACCTTTATGCCAAACACGATCAAAAGCCTTTGAGATGTCAAGAGCAACTACTTGTGTTTCACCGAACCTTTCCATTGAATTAGTCCGTAAATGGCTAACATAAGCCAGAATATCACCAGTGGATCGACACTGACGGAATCCATACTGGCGATCATTGATCAGACGGAAGGTTTCTAGGTAGCTTAAGAGTTGGCGGTTAATTGATTTCTCCATTACTTTAGAAAGAGGAGAAGTAATTGCAATGGGACGATAATTGGATGGGAGGGATTTGTCACCCTTTTTAGGAACTGGCTGGATATGAGCAAATTTCCAAACAGAAGGAAAAACACCTTTGGAATAAGAAAGTGAAAAAAGGCGGCAAAGAATAGTAGTAAGTTCAGGAGCACAGGTTTTGAGAACAAGTGGAGAAATACCATCGGGACCTGGAGCTTTCTTAGCATCAAGATTCGTCAAAATCCTTCTGATATCCTTTTGACGGAAGACTACAGGAGGCATTGAATGGAGTGTGTTAGGAATGGTGGAATGTGAATGGTGGTGTGTTAGGAATGGTGTTTTACCAAGATCATTAATACATGAGCTCAAAGAAAAATGGGATGCTAGCAGGTCAGCTTTATCCTTGGCTGAAGTGACAACAGAACCATCTGGTTTGGACAGAGGTGGGAGCAGAGATGGGCAAAAGTTGCGGCCAATAGCTTTGGCAAGAGAACAGAATGCTCGGCTACCATTAGGGCAAGAAGCAAGTTTCCTACTCTTAGCCTGTTCAAACTCTAGTTTGGACTGATTAATAATTGCTTTACAATTGTTGTGAGCTTTGGTGTAGGCAGAAAATGAAACTGAAGAATTAGAAACAAGCCAATTACGATATGCAACATTCTTCTCTTGGACAGCCTTAGCACATTTATTGGAAAACCAAGGTTTAGATAAAGGACGAGATTTTAAAGTGGAGTGTGGGATAAAGGATTCCATTCCTGCAAGAATAATTTCACTGACACGATCTGAGCAAACGTTGATATCAGAAGTTTTGAAACAGTAATCAGACCAAGGAAAAGAAGAAAAGAAGTCTCGCAGGTCATCCCATTTTGCATTCTTGTAATGCCAAACAATACGAGGTTGAGAATAGCCATGAGATAAAGGTTCCATTGGAGAAGAGACAATCACCAAGTTGTGATCTGAAGTGCCTAAAGGACCTCTCACTTCAACCTTGTACTTAGAAGGGTTGTTTGTGAGAAAAAGATCAAGCATATTGGCTGTATGATTAGGATTGTCCGGTATTCAAGTAGGTAAATGAACAATCTGTGCTAGGTCATTAGTAATTGCAAAAGCCTCAGCATCTCGACCTGCTGGGTCGGTGTGACTAGAAAACGGAAGCCAGCTGGAGTTGTGAACGTTAAAATCACCAAGGAAAATTACCTCACTGTTAGGAAAGTTGGACTGGAGAATGTAAAGTTGCAAAGAGAGGAAGTCAAAGAGCTCCAAGTGATTAGTGGAGTTGGGAGAACGGTAGAGACAACAGATGAATTTTACACAATGAGGTAGAGAGATTTTAAGCCAGAGAAGATCAAAGAGAGGAGATTCCAAATTGCCAAGTCTCTGACAGGGAATATCAGAACGGGAATATCACAAGTACCACCTTTGAGGTGAAAGGAATCATACACAAATAATTTGGACATCTAAGATGAGCAGTAGTTGAATCAACTGATAACTGAGATTCAGTCAGATAAAGTACATGGGGTTTGGAAGACTGCAAGTGGAAATGGACATCGTTGAGATTGGAATTGAGACCACGTATATTTGTGAAATGAATTAGGAAGTCCTTGGGAGGTTTAGATCTTATCGCAGATAAGCTTGCTCTATTATTTTGACAATTCATGGTGTATTCAATAGTAAGAAAAAGTGGGTGGGACATGCTGTATGAAGTAATGAAATTTTTGGATATGGCGTACATGTGGTAAGAATATACCCAGATCCTTGACATAACGTGGCCTCGACAATGCTCCCCACATACATACTACTCGGACTCCCTCCAGTCACTATCTGGCAGAGTAGAGGGAGCAAGATTATACACTAGCTGATCCGGAAGCCTCCTAGAGAGTTACCAATAGGTTTGGTCCGGTGTACTATCTAGCGGCCGGCCTGCGAACACCGTTTTAGAGCTGTACCCTCGAAATGTAAGGAATATTGGATCTCGCCACGACATTCATCATAACCTCAAAAATCATCAATCATACTGCATGATGGAAGAGATAGGGAAGGGTTGGCCGGAACTAACTTATTTCTAGTATAAAAAATTTATGTCAAAAGCACCTTCAAGAATATCAATTTGCCTATTCTTCCTTTCCCACTTATCATGTTCTCACAAGATGGGGAATATGGTTATAAGCAGCATCGTTTTATGCTAAAAAATTTTGATTCTATAAATGAATTTGTTGATTCCTTGGATAGTATGCATTCAGTGACTATTGGTGAATGCTTTATGATTCTCTGGCTAGAAAACATTTACTGTGGATCCAGATCTATTTTATCTGGTTACCTAGTTGTACCAAACTTAATGTGGGGACTTTCTTTGCGCAGCATAATTGGAGGGATGGAAAAGGTCGAATTGCAAATTTCAATCGTGTTTGGAGGCACAGGAGAAGAAATATGAAGAACATACAATAATATTTTAGAAGAGAACTCAGGATTTCATGCTTTAAGAAAAATATATAAATTTATAAATGGGAAAGGAAATGAATTTCCATTTCAGATAGAGGCTTCAAAAGCTCACATTTTTAAATACAACCCAGTCACTTCTGTAAAAGTAGAAAGGTCATTCTCTGCATATAAAATGATCTTGGACGATAAGGGCCACAAATTAACAATGGATCACTTTGAGAAATATATTATTGTGTATTGTAAAAATTGTTCCAGGTGTGATTTTGGAAGGGAAAACCAGGCCTGGTGCTCTTAGCAGCCTGGATGCACTGCTCAAAAAACTTCATGTTGAACTGGAAAATTATCTCTGGTTCTCTCTTGTTCTTCACCACCTTGAATGTATTACTGATATCCATATGCAGTACCTTGAATTTTCCAATGTTAAACTTCAGTTGTTACTTCTAAGCCTACCCGCTTAATTTTTTTTTTACATGTTGCTATAGTAGTATGCCTTGAATAATGCATATTACCATGCCATCCTTTGTACCATCTGCATTCTTAGAAACAATCAGCTTGATTTGTCTTTATCATTAATAAATCTTAAACTGTAAGTGATCAGCACTGAACCCTGAGGTACTCCGCTATAACATTAGTCCATTAAGCGCAGTGTCCATTTATAAGCACCCTCAGCCTTCTGCCACTCAGCTGTCCCTTTCTTCCTATCAGTAACTTGCCTTCAGTGCCACTCTGCTGCAAACTTTATATTGCTGAAATTGTGAACCACTGTTTCTCAGCCTGAGGTCTATAAGCTTATGAATGATATGGTTTCATAATTTTATAAGTTACACTTACGTAAGTTTTTTTTACAAACATTGTCTTGTCTTATTACCAAAAATTTTAGTATTTCAGTTACTGAACAATATTTCTATTGTTATTTTAAAATTTGCTTGAAATACCACTTAAATTGATAAATGATAATTTAAAAAAGTGAAAAATTAGAATGTTATCCATTTTCTTTTTTTACTGTAATTCTTTAGGGCGGTATGAGCCGAAGCCAGTCAGCACATCATGAATTGGCATATAAATATGGGATACAGCATGATTTGTCAGAATCAAACATTCAGCAGAAATTAGAGGACAAAAAAAGGCAGCTTAAAGAAGAGATAAGAAAAGAACTGAAAATAAAAGAGGGAGCTGAGAATCTTCGAAGAGTAACAACTGACAAAAAGAGCCTGTCAAATGTTAATTTAATTGTGAAAAAAGCCAATAGTAAGCTTCATGAATTGCAGCAGGAATTACAAGAACTCAATGCCCAGATCTTGGTTACTCAAGGTCAGAGTGCCGACAGCAGTTGTACAGGTAAATTTTTGCTGTTCATTTTTGAGAAAGTGTAGTTTTATTAGTTATTATAATCCACCTGAAGCATTAGATATGAATAGTTGTTTTCACAAATCCAGTTTAATATAATACAATTATATTTATAATTTTGAATATAATTTTATATTTGTGGTTAATAAAATTTAAGTTATGAAAAGAAAATTTTTGATCTTTCAGGAAAACTGAACAATGTAAAATCATGAATTCCTTTAATTTTCTGTTTAGTTTTAATACAATGAATTCAAACACAAAAGGTTTTTGAAACTTCTATTTTTCTGATAGTATTGATGGGAAAAAACTGACTATGTACTTTGAATATCTTTAGGTTGCAGCTTTTCAGGAAATGTTTTTTGTTCTGTTTGAGAAGATACGATGATTTTTTTATCCAGTCCTACCGATACTTTGTCAGAAATGGAAATTGGATTTACTAGACAACATATCTGTGTGTCTACCCTACTCCAATAGTTATTATTTTTGCAGGCCGATGCAAACCAAATTTGCAGATCTGAAGGCATTCTCCTCATATCATAAGTACCACCTACTTATAACTCAGCGGCGCCTCCGTAGCCAGGTGGGAAGGAGCAGCATTGCGTAGCACACGCTTCTTGATTAGACCGGGGTTTGAGCCCGTCACCACCAAATACGAAGGATGCGGAAAGGTCAGGGAATGACCACCGCATATCCCCGGAGCAATATGGCCTTAGTTGCTAATGTTCCTAAAAACCAAATAACATAACTTATAACTGAAATGTTTAGAGTCTGATCAAAATGTGCAGTACATTTCTGGCAGTTCAAGGACAAGGAATATTATCATGACAAATATTTTTAATTTGATCTGTCATTTTGAAAGAAGATTGAAATTGTTTCAATTATGCTCCAAGAATCGGAAAGTAAGTTGGATTAGAACTTGCATTAGAGCTACCTAGAACTTGTTTTTTTTTTAATGAAATGACAACTAATTCTGAACTCTTCCTCTCATTTGTTTATGTTTAATCACTAATTACTGTGCCAAGAAGTCTTGTATAGACACAAGTATAGAAAAGCATACAACTCCAAAGTTCTGTATGCATTTGAAGAAATGGAAGTATTAACACACATCTAGCATACGTGCCTCCAGATGGAATACATCTGGAGGCACGTATGTCAAATGAATGGTTGTCAAATGAACTAATGAGACTCGTAACAGAGAAGAAAATGCATGGGATGCATATAAATTATCAAGCAACTCAGAAGCCTATGGCAGATATAAGTTAATCTGTAATCAGGTCACAAAGGAGGTTCGGCAGGCGAAGGCAGATTACGAGAAATCCTTGGCAAAAGATGCTAAGAAAAACAGCAAAGATTTCTTTACTTATATAAACTCTAAAAGGAAGGGGATGAATCTGATTGGTCCACTTGACATCAATGGTTCGACTGTTGATGATCCTGCTCAGATAGCAAACAAACTGAATGAGTATTTTGCATCTACATTCACACATGATGAGTTATTAAGGTTTGAAAATGGCAGAAAGTTATCAAATTGTAGCAGGGTGCTTAATGATCTTGTAATAACTGAGAGCAAAGTGGAAGAGAAATTGTTGAAGTTAAATGTAAGAAAAGCACCTGGGGTGGATGGGATCTATCCAGTTATATTAAAGGAGGCGGCAAAGCAACTAAGCAAACCCTTAGCCATAATTATGAGAGCATCCTTGGACTCGGGAGATTCCCACGGACTGGAGATGTGCAAATGTCTCCCCAATTCACAAAGGGGGATCGAAGGGTGACACGAGTAATTACAGACCAGTTAGTTTAACTTCTGTTCCGGGTAAAATAATGGAGTCACTGGTTAAAGATGCATTGCAGGATCATCTAGACAAGACTGCAGCAATAATTCAGACACAGCATGGGTTTGTTAAGGGAAAGTCTTGTCTGACAAATTTGATAGGATATTATGATGTGGTTACAAAGGAACTGGATGCAAAAAATAATTTTGATATCATATATTTGGATTTCAGGAAAGCTTTTGACACTGTTGCGCATGGAAGACTATTGTGCAAATTGGAGCAGAATGGTATTAAGGGTAAGTTGCTACAATGGATAAAAGGATGGTTAAGTGGGAGAAGACAGAGGGTGGTAATCAATGGGTGCTGCTCTTCTTGGACTAATGTTATTAGTGGAGTCCCACAGGGTTCGGTGTTAGGTCCACTGTTGTTTTGTATATTTATCAATGATATTGATGAAGGTATATCAGGCTTAATGTTGAAGTTTGCAGATGATACAAAGGTTGGCAGGGTTGTTAATGACAGTAATGGCAGTGTGCTACTGCAACAGGATCTAGATAATTTGGGCAGATGGGCTAAGAAGTGGCAACTGAAGTTTAACCTTGACAAATGCAAAGTACTGCATATGGGTAGAAGTAACCCCAGAGAAACGTACCAACTGTGTGGTACTACACTTAAGGTGGTAGAAAATGAAAAAGACCTGGGAGTAATTGTGCAGTCAATGAAGTTCTCTGAGCAATGTAGACAGGCTGCCAGGGCAGGTCATGGGCTTTTGTCAATGATATACAGGAATTTTGCTAGCAGGGAGAAGGAGGTGATTATCCCTCTGTATAAGGCAATGGTCAGGCCATGCCTTGAGTACTGCGTACAGGTCTGGAGGCCTCATTTTACGAAGGATGTAGATTTACTTGAGCGTGTACAGAGAAGGGCAACAAGATTGGTGAGGGATTCTCTTACCAAGAGAGGCTTAAGTTCTGCAAATTGCAGTGGCTGGAGACTAGGCACCTGCGCGGTGATCTGATTGAGGTATATAAGGCCTTGAATGGGTTGAGCACGCTGAATTCTGATGGGATCCGTCCACTTGTTCAGATTACGAACCTAAGGGGGCATAAATTCAAATTAAGAAAAGACAGATGTAGAATAGATGTGCGGAAATTTGCCTTTAGCCAGCGGGTGGTTAATTGCTGGAACAAACTTCCATCTGTCGTTGTGGAAGTTGATAGGTTGAATAAATTTAAGGAGGAACTGGACAGGCATTTGGAGGGAATGGTGTGATTTTTTTTTTTTTTTTTTTGGCTGATGCTGCATAAGCTCATACATTTGCTTTCTTGCATCACATGCCACTACTACTACTACATACTTTTGTGGTATTGGCTAGATTCTTATGCATTTATCATAAAATGAACTTTCTTTTACTATTATGAATTATATTCCCTATTGTATGAATGAATGATTTAGCACATGTAATCCCTCAATTAATGATTGTAATTAGTTCTGGCAAAACATTCATAACTCAAAATTATTGAGTATACAAAATGTGTCAAAGGCTTAATCCATTCTAAGACCATCGGAAGTTGAACAATTTCGAAACCATACTTCATATACAGGCGCCTCCGTAGCCAGGTGGGCAGGAGCAGCAGTGCGGAGTACATGCTTCTTGATTAGATCGGGGTTCGAGCCCGTGAACCACCAAATACGGAGGATGCGGCAAGGTCAGGAAATGACCTTGCCGCATATCCCCCGAGCAATATGGCCTTAGTTGCTAATGCTCCTAAAAAAAAAAACCAAGTAACTTCATATACAGTACTGTATGTTGCTCAAACACATTTTATTAGTAAATAAATATTTATGTTAATATTGTTAAATACATATGAAGTTAAGACAAACTGACAAATCCTTACCTAAAACTAAAAAGATAAAAAGATCTAAGGGGGGGTTGATGGAGAAATTGAGGGTGTAAGAAGCTACTTTTTGTAAGGAGTCTTCTGTTTCTCATTATTATCTGGCCTTTTCCTGGAAAGAAACTATCCTTCCCTGGCAAAAAACTGCATTGCAGTCTTTCTCTTGCTCATTAACAGCTTCTGAAGTAAGACATGACATATTTTACTGGGAGTTCATAAACTCTGCTTGTTCTGTAGAGGGATTCTTGCAGCCACTCTTCATTTGGTTCCAGGGATACAGAATTTTTACCATTAATTTTTACCAATCAATTATCTACTGGCTAAAGGCAAGCTTCTGTACATCTATTCTGCAACCATCCTTCCTCAATTTGAAATTGCGCCCTCTCATTTACACAGTCTGAGCAAGAGGAAGCATCTGATTAACATTGAGCTTGCTTAATTATTTCAAAGCCTTGAACACTTAATCAGATCACCTCGCAGGTGCCTAGTCTGCAGGCATATAAATTTGCCGAACGGAAACCTTTCTGGGTAACAGCACCCTTATGTTCTCCTCACCAATTTTGTTGCTGTGTATTGTATCCTTCCTAAAATGAGGCCTCAACACCCATATGCAGTAATCAAGATGTGACCTGACTATTGCTTACACAATGGAATAATCAGCTCCTTCCTATTAACAAAATACCTGTATATCATTGACAAAACCCCATGAGCTGTCCTGGCAGCCTGTGTGCACTGCTCGGAGAACTTCACATCTGGCTGCACAATTATCCTCAGGGTCTTTTTCTTTTTCCACTACCCTGAGTGTAGTACTACACAGCTGCTACATTACTCTAAGGTTATTGCTACTCATATGCACTACTTTGGATTTGTCAATGTTAAACTTCAGTTGTAAGCTCTCAGCCCATTTGCTCAACTTTTCCAGATCCTGTTACAGTACCATACCGTCCTTACTGTCATTAACAACCCTACCAACCTTTGTATCATCTGCAAACTTGGACATTAAACCTGATATACCTTTATCAGTATCATTGATAAATACAGAAAATAGCAATGGGCCCAACACGGACCCCTGGAGACTCTACTAATAATATTAGTCCATGAAGAGCAGTGTCCATTGATTACGACTCTGTTTTCTCTCACTCAACCATCCTTTTATCCATTGTAGCAACTTGCCCTTAATGCCATACTGCTCTAATTTGTACAGTAGTCTTCCATGTGCAACAGTATCAAAAGCTTTCCTGAAATCCAAATATATGATATCAAAATTATTTTTTGTATCCAGTTCCTTTGTGACCACATTACAGTATCCAATCAAATTAGTTAGACAAGACTTCCCTTTAACAAACCATGCTGTCTGAATGATTACTGCAGTCTTGTCTAGATGATCCTGCAATGCTTCTTTAACCAGTGACTCCTGGAACAAAAGTTAAAACTAAAAGGTCTGTAATTACTCTTGTCACTTTTCAATCCCTCTTTGTGAATTGTGGATACATCTGCATTTCATGGGGACCTCCAAAGAGACCAAGGATGCTCTCATAATTATGGCTAAGGGTTTGCTTACTTCCTTTGCTTCCTCCTTTAATTTGAATAATTTCTCCTCCACTTTACTCCCTGTTAGAGTTTGATAAACTTTTGGGTATTCCCTTCATTAAAGAATTTCTCTGTGTGAATACAGATGTAAAATACTCATTCAGTTTGTCAGCACCCTGAGCAGAATCATCAACAGTCGAACCATCAGTATCAAGTGGACCAATTTGATTTATTCCTTCTTTCTAGTGTTTACATAAGTAATGTTTTTCTTTGCATTCTCCTCCAAAGATTTCTAGTCATCTGCCTTTGTTTGCCTAACCTTCTTTGACTTGATTATAGACTTTATATCTACCATAGGATTCTGTGTAGCCTAATGATTTATATGCATCCTGAGCATTTTTATTTTCTGCCACTAATCTCATCAGTTCATCTGACATCCTTTTAGGCCCTGTACCTTGAAGAGTATTTCTTTGTTGTTATGAAAAGCCTAGTAGCTTCTGTGGTTAATTTCCTTTACCTCTGTGTTCGTTATGTGATCATTCTACTTCTTTCATCTTCCCCATTGCCATGTTTGATTTTAGGCTCTTAACTGGTGCAGTGCAGGCTCAGTGGTGTGCTCCCTTTGAGTCAGTTTTTCCCTCTCTTCCTTGCCAATTTCAAGACTCATAGATTGACCAAGAGATACAGTTTCTCAATCAGTATTATCCTGATCTTCAGTCATTCTGTATGGCTGGCCACAGAGATTTCCAAGTAGCATTCAGGCAGTGAATTGTGATACTTCTTGCTTTGCTACAATATTGTTTCTTGTAGCCTTCAGGACTTTGAATGTTCTTCCAAAATTCCTTCAGTGTCATGCCATCACCATTTGATGTTGTGATTAGCCAAAAATGAATGCACAGATTTTAGTGCTTTGAATAGACAAACTTGATGACTCTGTAACTTACTAATACTTTTCTTGGCAGAAAATAACATCAAAATGTTATTTTACTTACATTGTTAATCAAATGCATGAAATGCAATGAGAGGCATATTGTAAATCAAAATATCTTTAATCAAAGACATCATTAATTGTGTGACCACCTTTATATGGATTACCAATGCCTAAGTTTTCTTGTTTTATGTGTGTGCTTCTTCCACTCATTCTTTTATGAATAGAAGAAAATGTTAATGACCGTTGCTTGTTGATAAACCATGTTAACTTTATCATGTGACTGTAAATTTTATCAAATAAATTTATGCAGATAATCTTCTAGGAACAAAAATAACTTTCCCCTATTGATTTTTGATCACAAAGCAAATAGCAGTTAAAACTCTCAATTAAAATATCAGGAAGTATTCACTTACAAGGAGGGAATCTTTAAAGGCCAGTTCTCTTTGTTTTTGTCGGTAGGACTTGTCTTTTAATATCTGTGCAAAATTTTAGCCAGTGATGCTTATATGCTTGATCAAGAATATTACAAAATATTGCAGATTATATATGTAGGAATTCTAGGTATTACCAAAATGTCTATTGTATTAGTATTGAAATGCTAAATGATGCAAGGAAGCAGACTTGTCTACATATACCAAAAATACTTCACTTATTATTTTCATTGCCAGAAAGTGTTCATCTTATTCTTTCTTGGCTTTTTTTGGAGGTGGGGAAGGCGGTGATCTTCAGCCTTGAAGATAAACTTCTTGAGATCTAGTTTTTTGTTACTGGTTAAGGTTTTATATTTGTGCCTCTGGGTCTTGTCTTGTCCAACAGTAAAAATATACCTCCATCACCATTCCTTCCAGGGCATACATTTCAGTCAGATTCTCCTAAGGTCTTGTGTTGCCAAACCTTGCAAACTTATTTTCTAAATCATTCCTTCTGTATTGAGGGATGCTAAGCATTTGAATAATAATGGTTGCCCTTCATTGACTTCCCTCTCTGTAATATATATACAGTATATATATTTTTTAAGTTTCAACTCTGATATAAGTATAATATTTCAAGTGTGATCTTGCTGTCATTTAGTATGTTTACACAGCATGGTGTAGAAGGATTCTACATGTATAGTAGGTGAAAACTGGTTAATATTATCATTAGAAAGTTAAGTTTGTTAAATATGCAATAAAGCTATATTATTACAGATGAATTATTGTAATAATCTAAACATTGTTATTCTGAGAGCATACAGTTTTATATTATTTCTTGTCAAGCAGAACCAAGGGTCTCCCCCAATTCTGTGTAATAGCATTGTGTCTTAATACAAGATCACTAAAGGCCAGATGGTGTGGGTTCGTGAGTGTTTGTGTCAGAGAGTATTCAGGGTGGTAGGGCCTGCCAGGCAAATTTTACAGCCAGGCCTCTCATAATGCGAGTTCAATTAACGCATTTTTCAGTTACTACTATTTGAAAAAAATATACCACTTTTTACTTTAAGTGATGCAAATTTCCAGTTAACGTGATCTTTTTTATGTGATAGTTGAAAATGATTCAAATCACATGCTAAGCATCTGACGGTCAATAAACAAGCGTTTGCCCGCTGCCCGCCTCAGCGTGTTCCATTAAACATTGGAAGCAGATGTGTTATTTGTTTGTCTCCTGCTATTAAAGTCACATGCAGACACATTTAAAAATTCTAACTTTCTACCCATGTTAATTACGGATAAAAGAGAGTGATAATGTGATTCCAATAAAAAAGAAAAAGTTATTAATTTATCTGAAAAAACTTGAAAAAACATGAAAGTGGTGCAAACCATGCGAAAATCGTAAGAGATCTACAATACTGTGAGTCCACGGTACGAATTATCTTGAGCCTTAAGGACAAATATAAAGAGAAAGGTAAAGTTTTATCAACTTTTGTTTTACAAAACACCAAAAACAGAACTCCAGTAATGATTGAAATAGAAAGTCTTTTATCAATTTGGATAGAAGATTGGAATCAAAAAAAATTCCATTATCTAAGGACAATATTCAGAGCAAAGCTATTAACATTTTTACTAAGCTCAAAGAAACAAAATATCAAGGGGAGACTGAAACGTTTGTTGTTAGTTCAGAGTGGTTTGAACATTTCAAAAATCGAGCAGGACTGCATAATGTTAAAGTAACAGGGGAAGCTGCTAGTGCTGATGAAAATGCTGCAGCCAAATTTCCTGCAGAATTGCAAAAAATCATTCAGGATGGTGAATACAACGATTGGCATATATTTAATGCAGACAAAACAGGCCTATTTTGGAAATGGATCCCAATTAAAACTTATTTGGCTGCAAATGAAGCAACACAATCTGAGTATAAAGTCTCAAAAGATACTAATGCTTTTATTAGGAGGTAACACTGAAGGTGATTTTAAATTGAAGCTTATGCTTGTGTACTGTACACAAAATCGTAGGGCTTTAAAAGAATACAGCCATTGAACTCGTCCAGTCATTTTGCGTTCAAATAAAAAAGCATGGATGATAAAAGCCCTATTTGAAGACTGGTTTAAGTCTTATTTCTGTCCAACAGTTGAAGCCTATTGAAAGAAAAATAATCTTACTTTTAAAGCACTGTTGATTTTAGATAATGCACCTGGACATCCTTTTGCACTCAACGACTTAAATGAAAATGTGAAAGTTGTTTTTTTACTGGAGAATATGACTTCGTTATTGCAACCCATGGACAAAGGGATGATTGCAACTTTCAAGGTTTACTATCTCCTTAGAACTTTTGCACAGGCACTTGAAGCTACAACCGGAGACAATGCAATTTCTTTACCAGAATTTTGGAAAAAATATAACATTGAAAATATTTATGCAGCATGGGAAGAAGTGACAGCCAGCTAAAATTCACCACAATGAGATATAGCTTGGTATCACATTCTTTACTGCCAATACTCGCACTGACAGCAAACTGCTTTTGTTTTGAGAAACTATTTCATTAGGAAAGGTCACCACAATTGGCACATTTGATGTCATTACACCCTCTTTCCAGATTCACTAACAATGCCTGCTGATTTTTTTCTTCCACATCTATATATATAATTCGTTTTTTTTTTTTTTTTTGTTATTTCACTATGGGAAATATATCTCTTATAACAGCTCAGAAAATTATTATGTTCTGTAATAAACAATGCATATCAGCAGTCATCATTTATATAACAATATAAACACTACATACTGATGAAATTACAGGTTCAAATAAGAAATATTGTTATTTAAATGTGTTATAAAACACATTTAGCACATTTAAATGTATTATATAATACCAAGCAGGTTGATTATTTTGTTTTATTAGAACTAATGTCACCAAAAGAATGACTTCAATCGGTAAAATAACAGTTAATGGCTCACTCATCTGAATTACTATTCTCATGTAAATTGAGAATATAACATGTACCAGTTTAAATTATATTAACCAAAACAAATAAGACAAATGGAGAGAAATTGATTTTTTTGCGGGTTGAGGGGGACTTTCTGGAGCTTATTTTTTTAAAACAAACTAAAAATCAAATATTACATATACATGTTCTTAAACATCATATTGTAACTTGGAACTTACTGAAGGACACTGTTAAGCCAAATTTAGCTTTGAACCACACAAAAAAAATTGTTTCTTTAAGTATTTAATGTTATATCCAACGGTATAACTATAGTAGAGTGTCGAAAATTAAAACGTAAATAATCCGAACGAGCCAGCATTTATTTATTTATTATTTATGTTGGTGCCATAAAATAATCACAGCAAGTACCGGTTATCGTGATCATGTTTGCAAATTGAATTTTGATTATATTAAACGGCAATTCCAATAACCGAAAATTGGAAGAATATCATCCACAGGTTATAAAAATGAAGGTATAAAGCACAAACCCGCACTTTTATTACCTTACCAATTAACAAAATTAAATAATGTGTGAAAATTAGAAGAAATATTATCCACAGGTTAGAAAAATAAAAAATAAATTTATGCTTATGTACATAGCTTAATTAATTCACATACAGTACTAACTAAACATAACACTTTGTGATCTGTTATTCACCACACTTTGTAATCTGATATTCTGCACACTTTGTAATCTCGTATGGTTTACCAATGATTTTATTCTGAATGTCAAGAAGTATTGTGAACAAAAAGGCAAAATAGGCAAGGTTTTGTTTATCCCAGACCAGTGGTGCATGATCCCAGAGGGGATGTGGGATAAATTAAAGGGGTTGGCGCCAATTTTTAAACAAAATTATTTTTTGTGAAGAGACCTTACTACTCGAATGAAGCTTCACCCATGAGGAGTTATTCAGGGAGGAGAATGCCAGAGACGAGTTAAACTCTGGCAGTGAGCTGGATGATTTTGTAATAACTGAGAGGAAAGTGGAGGAGAAATTGTTGAAGATAAACATAAAAAAGCACCTGGGGGTGGACTGGATCTATCCAGTTATATTAAAGGAGGCAGCAAAGGAAGTAAGCAAACCTTTAGCCATAATTATGAGAGCTTCTTTGGACTGAGGGGAGGTACCCATAGACTGGAGATGTGCAAATGTGACCCCAATTCACAAAGGGGATCAAAGGGCAACACAAGTAATTATAGACCTGTTAGTTTAACTTCTGTTCCAGGAAAATTAATAGAGGCAGTGGTTAAAGAAGCACTGCAGGATCATCTAGACAAGACTTCAGTTATAGCTCGGACACAGCATGGTTTTGTTAAGGGAAAGTCTTGCCTGATCAATTTTATTGGATAACTATGATGTGGTCACAAAGGAAATGGATGCAGGGAATAACTTTAATATCATATATTTGGATCTTAGAAAGGCTTTTGATACTGTTGCACATGGAAGACTGCTGAACAAATTGGAGCAGTGTGCCTTGGAGGCAAATTGTTGCTATGGATAAAGGGATGGTTGAGTGGGAGAAGACAGAGAGTGGTAATCAATGGACACTGCTCATCGTGGACTAATGTTATTAGTGGACTCCCTCAGGGTTCAGTATTGGGTCCATTGTTGATTTCTGTATTTATAAATGATATTGATGATGGTATATCAAGCTTAATGTCCAAGTTTGCAGACGATATGAAGGTTGGCAGGGTTGTTAAGGACACTAATGACAGTATGCTGCTGCAACAGGATCTAGAAAAGTTGAGCAGATGGGCTGAGAGGTGGCAAATGAAGTTTAACATTGACAAATGTAAAGTACTACATATGGGAATCAGCAACCCCAGAGTGATGTATCAACTCTGTGCTACTACACTGACAATGGTAGAGAACGAAAAGGACCTGGGGGTAATTGTGCAGGCAGATATGAAATTTTCTGACAGTGCAGAGGGTCTGCAAGGGTAGCTCATAGTGTCTTGTCAATGATATACAGGGATAAGGAGGCAATGGTCAGGCCACACCTTTAGTACTGTATACAGGTCTGGAGGCCTCATTTTAAGGATGTAGAGCTGTTGGAACACGTACAGAGAAGGGCAACAAGATTAGTGAATGGAACAAAGGGTTACTCTTATGAAGAAAGACTTAAATTTTGCAAATTACAGTGTCTGGAGACTGGGCACCTGCGAGGTGATCTGATTGAGGTGTATAAAGCCTTGAATGGTTTGAGCATGCTGAATGAACTTGGTCTGTGTTTGCTACCAGGAGAGCCTACTTCTACAGGGATGGAATACATTTAAATATAAATGGTTCAAGAATATTTGCCGATGCCATCGAGGCAGTGTTAGGTGGGTCGGAAAACTGTTAGCTTGGGGGGATTGACAGACTAAAAGATTAACAGTAGCCACAGGCAGCAGCAAAAGTGATTCTTGCAGTGCTTCTATTGTAATGAGCAACAGCCAACAGAGCAAGTTGCTCGCAATTTGAAGAGCTGCTGGGAGTCATCATGGAACAAGTAAATACATGGGCTGTGTTAGGGTAACTAAGAGAAAGAACAGATGCATGTATACTTGCATGTACACCAATGCTAGAAATATAGTAAATAACTTTGAATTTGAAGTGCTGATCAAGGCATCAAAGGCAGATATTGTTTTGATATCAGACACATGGTACCACACAGATATAAGCAGTGGAGAATTGGAATTTGGGGTGTACAATGTATACAGAAAAGATAGCCAGGGTAGGAAGGGAGGGGGGTTATGCTGTTAGTTAAGAAACAAAATCTAAGGAAGTGCATCCAGTTGACATGGGTAGACAGTGCAGTGTTGAGTCTGTTTGGTGTGACATAAATGCTGGGAAAGGGAAATGAGAGTAGGAGTGTGTTATAGGCCTAACGATTCTGATGAGTACAAAGATTGGTTGTGCAGAAAAATAAAGTGAGCCAGTAAATCAGAATGTCTTGTAATGTTGGATTTTAACTTTCCAGATATTGACTGAAATTTATGAGTTGGTCACTTGCACGCTAGCAAGACTTTTGTGGTTTTATTGGAAGAATTGTTTTCTATAGCAACATGTTCGAGGAGCAACCGGATGGAGTAATACTGTTGATCTGATTATCGACAGTGATATTCATGCGTTAAGAATTTACAGATAAAGGAACCACTAGGTGACAGTGATCACAATGTACTGATGTGGGATTTACTTAAAGATGTAAAAGTGACTACACTGGTCTGAGAGTTTAAATTCTATACAGTGGGATCAACTGATCATGCTACCAATGGTGAATTCTAAATAGGAAGCCTTTAGGAATTTAATCTTAGAGGCTACTAGGCTTTTCATACCAACTAAGAAATACTGTTCAAGGTGCCTAAATGAATGTCAGATGATTTAATGAGGCTTGTGGCAGAGAAAAAAAATGCATGGGATGCATACAAATTATCAGAAAACACAGAAGCCTACAGCAGATATAAGCTAGTCTGTAATCAAGTCACAAAGGAGGTTAGGCAGGCAAAGGCAGATTATGATAAATATTTGCAAAGGATGCAAAGAACAACAGCAAATAGTTCTTTAATTATGTAGACTCCAGAAGGAAGGGGATAAATCACATTGGTCCACTTAACCTAGATGGTTCAACTATTGATGATCCTGCTCAAAAGCTGATAAACAATGTGTATTTTGCATCTACATTCACAAATGAGGAGAATGCCAGAAGGTTATCAAACTCTAATAGGAAGTTAACTGAATTTTTAATAACTGAGAGCAAAGTGGAGTAGAAATTGTTGAAATTAAACATAAAAAGGCACCTGTAGTGGATGGAATTTATCGAGTTATATTGCGGGTGGCAGCGAGGGAAGTTAGCAAACCCTTAGCAATAATTATGAGAGCATCCTTAGATTCAGGGGAGGTCCCATGGACTGGACATGTGCAGATGTATCCCCAATTCACAAAATGGGTTCAAAGGGTAACACAAATAATTATAGACCTGTTAGTTTAACTTCTGTTCTGAGGAAAATAATGGAGACACTGGTTAAAGAGGTGATACAGGATCACGTAGACAAGACTGCTGTAATAGTTGAGACACAGCAAGGGTTTGTTAAGGGGAAGTCTGTCTGACCAGTTTGGTTGGATGTTACAATGTGGTCACAAAGGAACTGGATCCAAAAAATAATTTTGATATCGTATACTTGGATTTCAGGAAAGCTTTTGATACTGTTGCACAGAAGACTGCTATACAAATTGGAGCAGTATGGCATTAAGGGCAAGTTGCTGCAATGAATAAAGGGATGTTTGGTGGGAGACGGCAAAGTGTGGTAATAAATGGACACTGCTCTACATGGACTAATGTTATTAGTGGAGTCCATAAGGGTTCGGTGCTGGGCCCATTGTCGTTTTGTGTATTTATCAGTGATATCGATGAAAGTATATCAGGCGTAATGTCGAAGTTTGCACAAGATACAAAGGTTGGCAGGATCTAGAAAAGTTAAGCCTATGGGCTGAGAAGTGGCAAATGAAGATTAACATTGACAAATGCAAAGTACTGCATATGGGTAGCAGTAACCCCAAAAGAAATGTACCAACTGTGGGGTACTACACTCAGGGAGGTGGACAATGAAAAAGACCTGGGGGTAATTGTGCAGTCAGATATGAAGTTCTCTGAGCAGTGCAGACGGGCTGCCAGAGCAGGTCATAGAGGTTAGTCAATGATATATAGGAATTTCGCTAGCAGAGACAAGGAGGTGATCATCCATTTGTATAAGGCAATGGTCAGGCCACACCTCGAGTACTGCATACAGGTCTGGAGGCCTTATTTTTATAGGATGTAGAATTGCTAGAACGAGTACAGAGAAGGACAACAAGTTGGCAAGAGGAACAAAGGGGTTCTCTTACCAGGAGAGGCTTAAATTCTGCAAGTTGCAGTATCTGGAGCTATGCACCTGCTAGGTGATTTGATTGAGGTGTACAAGGCTTTAAATGGTTTGAGCAGGCTCAGTGCTTATTATTATTACTAGCCATATAGTGCAAGGAAGCCTGAGACTTATTCTACACCAGCTAAAATAAATTTGAGTTACCAGAGAGAGAAAGAGAAAAAGTAGAAGGGAATCACCAAGAAAGAGAAGAATGATGATATCCAGCTCAGGACCCTGGGTGTGCCAAGCCCATACTCACCAGATGTGAGCCCTGCTGCTGACGGGATATTTCTGCTTGCTCAGACTAAGAACCTGAGGGGACATAAATTCAAATTGAGAAAAGACAGCTATAGATGTGTGGAAGTTTGCCTTTAGCTAGTGGGTAGCTGATTGCTGGAACAGACTTCCATCTGTTATTGTGGAAGTTGATAGCTTAAATAAATTTAAGGCTGAACTAGACAGACATTTGGAATAACCAGATAGGCGAGAAAAGTTTTATTTTTTTTGTGTTTTATTTTTTTTTGGCTGATTCTGTATAAGCTTTCTGTCTTGCATCATATGCTTCAACTAATGCTAATGCTAACTGGATAGATATCCCATCCACCCCAGGTACCTTCCTTATGTTTAACTTCAACACTTTCTCCTCTACTTTGCTCTCAGTTATTACAAAATGCTTTAACTCTCTGTTACAGTTTGATAAATTTCTGGCATTGTCCTTCCTTTATAACTCCCGATGTGTGAATGTAGATGCACAATACTCATTCAGTTTGTCAGCTACCTCAGCAGGATCATCAACAATCGAACTATCGATATCAAGTGGACCAATCTGGTTCATCCCCTTTCCTTCTAGAATTCACATAAGTGAAGAAGTCTTTACTGTATTTTTTTGTATCCTTTGCCAAAGGTTTCTCGTAATCTGCCTTTGCTTGCCTAACCTCCTTTGTGAATTGATTATAGACTATCTTATATCTACCATAGGCATCTGTGTCTCCTGAGAATTTATATGCCTCCCATGCATTTTTCTTCTCTGCTACCACTCTCATCAGTTCATATGCCATCCATTTAGGCCTTAACCTTGAACAGTATTTCTTTGTTGGTATGAAAATCCCAGTAGTTTTCAAGATTAATTCCTTGAAGTCATCACATTTAGAATTTGCTGTTGCCAGCATCATCAGCTGCTCCAACTGTATAGAATTTAAGAACTGTCTGAGACCACTGTAGTCACCCTTACGTAAGCAAAAACCCTTCCCTTTACTCCTGATTGTAGTTACATCTTTGAGTAAATCCTACATTAGTACACTGTGATCAATAACACCTTGTGGTTCTTTTATCTGCAAATTCTTAATGTTTGAATAACCACTGCTGATAATCAGATCAAGAGTATTACTGCCTCTGGTTGCCTCTCGAACATGCTGTCACAGAAAATAATCATCCGGTAAATCCAGAAAATCTTGCTACTGTGCGAGTGACTAAGCCATAAGTTCCAGTCTATATCTGGGAAGTTAAAATCCCCTATTATAAGACAATCTGATTTACTCTCCCACTCCATTTCTCTGTACAGTTGTTCGTTTTACTCATCAGAGTCATTAGGCCTATAACACACTCTTACTCTCAATTTTTCTCTCCCAATGCTTATGTCACACCAAACTGACTCAACACTGCACTGTCCATCCAAGTCAACTGGATGCACTTCCTTAGATTTTGTTTCTTTACTAACAGCATGACTCCTTCTATCCTGTCTATCCTTTCTATATATATATATCGTACTTTCCTAAATTCAAATTCTGCATTACTTATCTCTATGTGACACTATGTCTCTGATGTCCCAATAACATCCCAATAACATCTGACTTGCACCTGAAATTCATCAAATTTATTTACTTAAATCCTAGCGTTGGTGTACATGCAAGTATACATACACTTGTTCTTACTCTTAGTTATCCTAACACAGCCTATGGATTTACTTGTTTCATGATGACTCCCCTGAATCCCCGAAAATCCCAGCACCTTGCTTTCTAGGCTTCTGCGCATTTTAATAGAAGCAGTGCAAGAATCATTTTCACCACTGTCTGCGGCTACTGTTAGTCTGCAAATCCCCCAAACTAGCAGTTTTTTTACACAGTTAACACTGCCTCGATAGCATCAGCAAATATTCTTGCACCCTTTCTACACAGTGTATCTCATTGCTGTAGAAACAATCTCCCCTGTTAAGAAGCACAGTCCACGCTGAGAAAAATTCTATCCCATGAACCTTGCACAATCTCTCCAGGGCCAAATTGATTGACAAGGCTGTCATCGTATACATCCTCCTATCATGTCTGGTGAGGACACTTTCAAATTTAACCCTTATTTGTGACATTGACCTGTATTTGCTAAGTAAATACGCAGATCTCCTACTCTTAATGTTATTACTGCCAACGTGTACAACAATATCACCTTTTGTGCCCTTAAAAGATATCTGCTCTACAACTCCAACTTTTTCCTCTGGTAGACAACCCAGCCTTATTCTACCTATCCTTTTTTGCACAATATATTTCTTGTCTCCCTGATAATAGTCACCGACAATGCAATGATCCCAGCTCCTGTGGGATCATTGCATTCTTCCCTGAAGATTGCCGCTGTGTTGCCTGATGCACAAGAGTGAGCTCTGCATTGAGTTGGGTAGCTGAGATCTTGTTGGGCTCCCCATTTTAATTCCTTCGATGGCATCTATCCTACTCTTCAAACTCTTACAGATGCCCATAAGAATGCTGTGTTAGCACCTAATTTCTTGACACTCTGCACCTAGCACACAAAGACATCTTCCTTGGCTAGATCATGTCCTGTTCCAGAGCATTCCACAAACATTTCAGAAGTTGCACATTTTTTTTTAGGCTGTGATGCATTGGAGAATCGCCCTCTCTGGTTCTCCCCCAAGTCACGGCACTCCCGCTACTGTGTGCCCGTTGCTTTCCTGCTCTAGTCTGAGCCATGATTTTCATTTAAATACGATATAATTAATTAGTTATCAAGAGATATTGTAAAAGAACAAGAAGCAGATTCTTTAATGACAGTTTATGTACATTTTGCCTCTGGTGAGCAAGTAGTAGTAGTAGTGGCATGTGATGCAAGTATATGAGCTTATGCAGCATCAGCCAAAAAAAAAATCACACCATTCCTTTTTCCAAATGTCTGTCCAGTTCCTCCTTAAATTTATTCAACCTATCAACTTCCACAACGACAGATGGAAGTTTGTTCCAGAAATTAACCACCCGCTGGCTAAAGGCAAATTTCTGCACATCTATTCTACATCTGTCTTTTCTTAATTTGAATTTATGCCCCCTTAGGTTCATAATCTGAACAAGTGGAAGGATCCCATCGGAATTCAGCGTGCTCAACCCATTCAAGGCCTTATACACCTTAATCAGATCACCACGCAGGTGCCTAGTCTCCTGCCACTGCAATTTGCAGAACTTTAGCCTCTCTGGATTCCTTCATTCCCCTCACCAATCTTGTTGCCCTTCTCTGTACACGCTCAAGCAAATTGACATCCTTCCTAAAATGAGGCCTCCAGACCTGTATGCTGTACTCAAGGTGTGGCCTGACCATTGCCTTATACAGAGGGACAATCACCTCCTTTTCCCTGCTAGCAAAATTCCTTTATATCATTGACAAAACCCCATGACCTGCCCTGGCAGCCTGTGTGCATTGCTCAGAAAGCTTCATATCTGACTGCACAATTACTCCCAGGTCTTTTTCACTTTCTACCACCTTTAGTGTAGTACCACACAGTTGGTACGTTTCTCTGGGGTTACTTCTAGCCCACTTCTTAGCCCATCTGCCCAAATTCTCTAGATCCTGTTGCAGTAGCACACTGTCATTACTGTCATTAACAACCCTGCCAACCTTTGTATCATCTGCAAACTTCGACACTAAGCCTGATATACCTTCATCATTGATAAATATACAAAACAACAGTGGACCCAATACCGAACCCTGTGGGACTCCACTAATAACATTAGTCCATGAAGAGCAGCATCCATTGATTACCACCCTCTGTCTTCTCCCACTTAACCATCCTTTTATCCATTGTAGCAACTTACCCTTAATACCATTCTGCTCCAATTTGTATAATAGTCTTCTATGCACAACAGTGTCAAAAGCTTTCCTGAAATCAAAGTATATGATATCAAAATTATTTTTTGCATTCAGTTCCTTTGTAACCACATCATAAATAACTAATCAAATTTGTCAGACAAAACTTTCCCTTAACAAACCGATGCTGTGTCTGAATTATTGCTGCAGTCTTGTCTAGATTATCCTGCAATGCATCTTTAACCAGTGACTCCAATATTTTACCCGGAACAGAAGTTAAACTTACTGGTCTGTAATTACTCGTGTCACCCTTCGATCCCCCTTTGTGAATTGGTGATACATTTGCACATCTCCAGTCCGTGGGAAGCTCCCCTGAATCCAAGGATGCTCTCATAATTATGGCCAAGGGTTTGCTTAGTTCCTTTAATTTGCTTAGTTCCTTAGTGCCGCCTCCTTTAATATAACTGGATAGATCCCATCCACCCCAGGTGCTTTTCTTATGTTTAACTTCAACAATTTCTCCTCCACTTTGTTCTCAGTTATTACAAAATCATTAAGCACCCTGCTACAACTTGATAACCTTCTGCCATTTTCAAACCTTAATAACTCCTCATGTGTGATTGTAGATGCAAAATACTTATTCAGTTTGTTTGCTATCTGAGCAGGATCATCAACAGTCGGACCATCAGTGTTAAGCGGACCAATCAGATTCATCCCCTTCTTTCTAGAGTTTATTTAAGTAAAGAAATCCTTGCTGTTTTTCTTAGCATCCTTTGCCAAAGATTTCTCGTAATCTGGCTTCACCTGCCTAACCTCCTTTGTGAACTGATTACAGACTAGCTTATATCTGCCATAGGCTTCTGAGTCGCTTGATAATTTATATGCATCCCTTGCATTTTTCTTCTCTGTCACAAGTCTCATTAGTTCATTTGATAACCATTTAGGCCTAAACCTTGAACAATATTTCTTAATAGGTATGAAGCTTTTAGTAGCATCCACGATTAATTCCTTGAATGCTTCCCACTTAGAATTTATTGTTGGTAACATCGTCAATTGATCACACTGTACAGAATTTAAAAACTGTCTGAGACCACTGTACTCACCTTTACGGAAGCAAAAACACTTTCCTTTACCCCTTTTAGTAATTAAATCTTTAAGTAAATCCCACATCAGTACACTGTGATCACTGCCACCTAGTGGTTCCTTTATCTGAAAATTCTTAATACACGAATGATCACTGCTGATAACCAGATCAAGAGTATTACCCTGTCTGGTTGCCTCTCGAACATGCTGCTGCTGCAGAAAACAATCATCCAATAAATCCACAAATTCTGATTAGTGTGTGAGTGACCAACCCACAAATTCCAGTCAATATCTGGGAAGTTATAATCCCTCATTATAAGACATTCCGATTTACTAGTCCACTCTATTTCTCTGTACAATTGTTCATTGTACTCATTCGAGTCATTAAGCCTATAACACACTTTTACTCTTATTTTTGCTTTCGCAGCGCTTATGTCACGGCAAACTGACTCAACAGTGCACTGTTTATCTATATCAATTGGGTGCACTTCTTTTGATTTTATGTTTTTCTTAATTAACAACGTAACACCTCCTCCCTTCCTGTCCTGTCTATCCTTTCTGTACACATTGTACTCCCAAAATTCCATTTCTGAATTCCGTATATCTGGGTGACACCACGTCTCTGCTGTCCCAACAATATCCGCCTTTGATGTCTTGGCCAATACTTCAAATTCATCAAATTTATATAGTATACTTCTAGTATTGGTATACATGTAAGCATACATGCACCTACTCCTATTCCTAGTTACCCTAACACATCCCATATACCCACCTATTTCACGATGACTGCCATCCGTCCTTGAAACCCTCAACAGCCCTCACTCCAGGTCGCTACTTATTCTAATAGAAGTTGTGCAAGAATCACCTTCACCTCTGCCTGCAGCTACTTTTAACCTTTTAGTCTGTGAATCCCCCCAAGCTAGCAGTTTTCTGACCCACCTAACACTGCCTCGATAGCATTAGCAAATATTCTTGCACCCACCCTATCTATTTAAGTGTATCCCATCCCTGTAGAAGCAGTCTCTCCTGTTAACAAGTACAGACCAGGCTGAAAAAAATTCTGTCCCTTGAGCCTTGCACAATCTTTCCAGGGTCGAATTGATCAACAAGGCTCTCATCATATACTCCCTCCTATCATGTCTGGACAGAATTGCAGACAATTTCAAATTCAACCGTAATTCATGGCTTTTGTTCAACAGTGACCTGTACTTTTTAAGTAATTCTGCCGGTCTCCCACTCTTTATATCATTAATGCTAACGTTTTCAACTATATCACCTTTTGTGCCCTTAAAAGATGATATCCGCTCTACAACGTCATCAACCTTTGCCCCTGGCAGACATACCTTGGTCCTGTTCCACCTATCCTTTTTACAAAGCATGTTCTCTGTTTCCCTTACAATAGAGTCACCAACAACTATTAGTTCCTGTGGTACCAGTTCATTCTGCATTGCCGCTGTGTCGCGCGATGACCAATTGCAAGCTCTGGTGTTGATGTGGGCAGCTGAGAGCTTGATGGGCCCTCAATTTAGATCCTTCAAGGGTATCCTCAAAGTGAGATATTTATATCTGGATGGAGATGGCATTATGAGAAAAATGATAATGGTAGGATCCTGTAGTGGCACCAGAATCCATGATCCTCTGGATCATTAAGAATTATGATAAAAGCTTAGTATTATATCTGGAATATGACAAGACGTTAGCCATAATCTTGGAAAGGTATTCGAATTATTTGCCTCTCCATAATCTTAGAAAGGTAAATATTTTTATGCAGTGTTGCTCAGTTTGTGCAACTGACACTCCTCTAACTTGACACTCATAATTTGATTGAGTGTCAAGTTAGAGGAAGAGGTCCAGTACACTAGCTTGTTCTCAGCATGATCTTTTCAGAACATTGCCATGTATGTGACCACTTCCAGTGACTGTACAAATAAACAAATATATTGTGGTTGTCTTCTGTGTTCTCTAGGTTGGCTGAAACCTTCTCATTGCTTGGTTAGAAGGCTGAGATGATATCTTGTTCTGGATGGCATTATATATTGTTATGAAATACCTGAAACAATCTTTTCAAACCAAGGAATAATTTTGTCAGAATCTCCTTAAACTTTGCAAAGCATGAAGATTAAGAGGCACCACATGATTCCCCATTCCACTCCCAAAGCAATGGGATGGTAGAGAGTGTTAACAGAATAACAATGAAATACATTGAAATGCAAAGATTTGTGCCTGACCTTTTAAACTAGGCTCTCTTGTTTTGCATATAGTTCAGCATGTCATACAAGTGTGAAAGAGAAGCTATTTTATATCTTATCTGGACGAAACCTAACTTTTCCAACTGTTATTATATAATAATATTATGATGCCGATAAGTTATGATACAGGATACATGGACATAGATGTAAAATTGGCAGAGTTAATTAACCTTGCCAAAATAAGCCATATAATTGAAAGGTATAGTGAGGAAGTTGGAGATCAGAATTTTAAATATGCCAAAAAGAGATATTACAAGCCTATAAAGTTGGGTGATGTGCTACTGTTAGATTTAACATTATCAGGAAGATAATGGAAAAGCTACAGATTAGCTAGAGGACTATATCGTATTATAGAGTAACTGTCAAAAGTTAATTTTAAAATTGTAGATATTAAGGCCCCATACAAAACTCAAGTTGCACACATTAGTTAAAGAAATATTACTTTGGTTAAAGCTGAAATTTCCCTGCTAGGAGTTAATAATAGGTCTCTGTACCCACCTGTTACAGTTATTGTGCATGGAACCATTCCAGAAAAAGTTAAATCTGGAAGAAAATTATAATGTGAAAGATTAATGTGAATTATGTACCTTTTATGGAAGAACATGATAGCAAATTATGTGAAATAATCACTTACTGTATAAAAAGTACTAGTCATTAGGAGAATGAGATGAAACATCATGATATAAGTATATTATGTTAGCCAGAAGTAGATCTTCCAATTTTTATTAAGTTTTGATCCTGAAACACAACAATGAACTGTACCTGTTTCCTGTCCTGAAGCCAACGAAATCAGAGTGGAGGAAAATTTAGTTTCATGTGACAAAAAGCCTCATTCTAACATACCTCTCAGTTTATTCAGACAAAGTCAACAAAGACAAAGGAAAAAAAACCAATAACCAGGGACAGAATCAGTTGAAACTGATCTTGCTTCTGACCAGAATGAATGACATTTAAGAAAGAAACAATGAAGAAGTTCAAAAAACTATATATAGCTTGTGATGAACCTAGTAAAATGAAGTTGTATAAATTATAACTGGTGTTTAATTTTGTATTAACATGTAATGCTAAGTTTAAAATTAATTCTTTATTTATCATTATTTGTTATATTTAGGTGAAATTTCATTTCCGTCTCAGGAAGAAAAAAGACTGAACTGTTTGTAAGAAGATTAAATTGTGTGATAAATTTGATTATTTACAAAAAAAAAAAAAAAATTCTTGGAAGAAAGGAGGTTTATGTCAAAGTAGTCTACATGTATAGTAGACTACTTTAGTAGGCTGACAAGTGGTTAATATTTTCACTAGAAAGTTTATATTAACTTCATAAATATTCAATAAAGGTTAATTGCAATAACACCACTTTGCATGGTTTTCGATGTTTGTATGCTAATAGCTGTTTTTAACTCATTTAGTTTTTTATACTGATTTCAGAAATGCTATTTGTTTTTTTTTTCCTATCGCATAACGTTTTTCACAAATCACTTAAGTTAATATCATGAGTTATTATTGAACATAATAAGTTAGGAGTAAACTGGGAATTTGTAAACTAGATCTTCACACGGTGGCAATGCTGCCTCCGGTCATTTGTGTCTTGACCTTGAGAACTCCATGTAGCAGTGTTTTTCAGTGTGAGCTCAGTTTATTTTTGAGGTTCTCACATCAGAAAAGTGCTGAAAAGTTAGTAAAATGTCTTCACACTCGTTTGAAAAATCCGAACTTTTGTTATATTTGTGGAAGTTATGTAGTCCTCAGAAAAAGACAAACCATTTTCAGTAAAATAGGGGACTAGTTCTCATTCTCTATGTCTGTACCATGAGAAAAATATCCCATGTGCTAGAATATTTTTTCACTTAAGTCTGGAACTATGGATTTCTGCAGATTCCTTTGGTAAATTTAAATCTCTTACCAGATCATCGAATTCATGCTGTCAAAATAGTTGAGGGTGGGAATCAATGTCTCCAGGTATGTAGACTTCAGTGTCATCTTCAGAAGTCTTCACTTTCATCTACATTCTCTAGTATAAGGCATGTAATCGGTAGGTTATCTCCATGTGGGACTGATCTAATGGCAGATGGAATTTTAAGATGTACAATTGCCCTTCTTATTCTTTGCATTGTATCCCTCTACATTAACCAAGCAAAAGTAAGGGCGGAAACACACTATTATCACTTCACGAGACTTCACTTGTATACATATCTAACGTCAAATGTGGGGGAGCATTATTTTATTTCTTGAGAGCACTGTTCTCATTGGCTGTATTCTCAAGATAACACATTGAGCTTCAAGGCTGAATGACATTGTCAGGAAGTCAGATTTTTCTGTTCGAACAGAAATTTCGTTAGGCGTGGCCACGTGACGAGGAAAATGGGGGAAATGCTAATAGAAAATTAAATTAGAAATAAATTTGTTTTGAGCACACAAGTAAGAATATCCGAAAACAAATAACAACAACATCAAGGACGTTGCTCCTGTGCCTATTCCACTTCGACCTATTCACCTTCCTGTGCCTATTCACCTTCCACTTCGACCAGCTACTCAGCATACTCACTGCAAATGTCCTGTCACAGGGACGCTCAAAAATGGCCAAAGGAGGAAAATAGACCAACAGAATTACAAATTGAGAGAACGAACAAGTCAATCATTTCAATTTGCACAACTCATTACAATTTGTTACAAGTTCAATTTTTAGGGTTGAGAAGTAGTTTTTTGTTGTTATTAAATTTCATTAAAAATTTTTGTTTTGTATTTTGACCGAATAAGTCCTTATTCAAAATTAAACTTGCAGTATTTTAACTTTCCTTTAACATATAACTAATTTTTCCTTAGCGCTGATTGAATTTTGAAATTGCATATTTTGCCTTTGAATGTCATCCTTAATTGGATTATATAGGAAATTAAATTCTTCTTTATTCATCCATAAGTACATCGTGAAACGATTTTCATCTTCTTCTAAGTCCTGCAGTTGATGGAATTCGGTTTTTTCTGTTCTCTTTCAGTTGATGTTGTGTCTCCATTGTGTACTCTTTTGTTTTCTTGGCTATAAGAAAAGTGCATGCATTTTCTAAATCTTCTTCAAAATCTGAAGAGAAGGATGAACTGTGGCCATTAATTTCGCTTCAGCTTTCCTCAAAGAGAATGACACGTATACAATGTTACAGGTTGCCAGATGTACCCCTTTTGGAAGTATAATAAAATTTCCAAGATACCACTTTTTTAACATTTGAAAAAAGCAGAAATCATAAAACACTCTGTTGAGAGATTATTTAGGAAGAAAGAATTAACTGATGATAAAGTTGTTGAAATGCACCCTAAATTAAAGATTCAAATACGACATTCTATCCTATTTACAAAGAGGGTTGTAGAATATTTATATTATGCTTACTTTGTAACCTTTTAAACAAAAACAACAGGCAACAAACTTTTTATTTAAAATTTTCAATATCGATTTGCTTTATGAAGAATATGTTCTGTTGAAATCATTCCGTAGAAATATTGAGACAGAACACCTCAAAAATACCATAGATGTTTGGATAAAAATTTTAAATGCGTACAAAGTACGCAATACAAAAAAAAATATTAACTTTGTTTCTGCTTTGCATCACTCAAATGCAGTGAGTGAGCAAATATTTAGCTCAATGTTTAAAGCATTGGAAAAAGAATAGAAATAAATTAGATCTAAAGAATGCCGAAGGAGAACTGTTGCAGAAAACCAATCACAATATGTCATGCAAAGAATTTTACGCATTATTTACTAAAAAATGAAAAACTGTTAAAGAAATTTCGCTCAAATGAAAAGTATTGCTAGGTAAATATTTTCTTTTTTGATAAAATAAATCAGGTTTATTGAATGTGTATTGTAAACAATTATGTAAAACATTTGATGTTAATATTTATAAATGTTTCATTTAGTGTTTATAACTTTTGCAATAAAATTTTCCAAATTAAACGAATTAAAGCACCGGCTATAATTTGGTTAATTTTATTTAAATTTCACTCTATGCATTCCATGAACTTGTAAAAATCAACAAAATATAGAAATAAAATTGTTGTTATTAAAATTGTTTGGTTTTCTGCGAGTACCCCTAAACGAGGAACAAATACCCAATAAACCGAAAACTGCAAATTGTTTTTTGGTTGTGACCTTCAGAAATGTGCTTTAGAAAAATATCACAGAGACTACTGGGTTTTCTCGTAAACCATGAGTGAATTTCAGATTAGCTTAGCTCCAGATTCGGTAAGACCCAAGAGAAGCTAAAACAAGATACAATAGAACGTCGGTTATCCTGAAATCAGTTGTCCAGAACGTCAGTTATCCGAAATAATTATAAAGGCTGATATTTATTGACGCCAGTACGGTAAGCGCCGGTTATAGTGATCATGTTTGCAAATTGAATTTTGATTATAATAAGCGAAAGATCAAGTTTACTACCCGTTTATAACAGATTGTACAAACAAAAAGCCCTATAAACCAAAAACTGCAAATTATTTTTGTTTTTTGGTTGTGACCTCTAGAATTCTATGTGACCTTCAGAAATGTGCTTTAGAAAAATATCACAGAGACTACTGGGTTTTCTCGTAAACCATGAGTGAATTTCAGATTAGTTTAGCTCCAGATTCGGTAAGAATAATATCGGACCGAAACTGTGATTTATTATTTTCCTCAATTTTTTTATGGAAAAATGTGAATGAAAAGAAAACGCGTAGTTTTAATATTGCAACAAAAAATGGAAATTATTAATAGAATTAGGAAATCTCTCCAAAGAGAAATCTCTCGACATCAAGAAAAAATCCAATGCTATAACAGAATTTGTGTCGATTATGGATAGTGAAGGACGATCTAGAAGGAAAAAGACTTTGTCGAAACCTGAAAATGTCACTTTAGAGAGTGCACTTTATTTTTATTTTTTTCTGTTTTCTTCAGAAGCAAAGTTTAGGTGAACCAGTGTCTGGCCCAATGTTGTGTTTTTTCACACATTGGTTGTGTGAAAATCTCATACAGTGGAGACTGTATGGGATTGTAACTAATTCCTAAATAGTTCATTGTCATTAAGTCGTTAATATTGATTTTAATTGAAAATTAAGAGGTAATGAAGATTTTAAGGCAAGCACAGGTTGGCTCAAAAATTTTAAACTGAGACATGGTATACGTGAACTAGTTATTCAAGGTGAGAAACTTGCTGCAGACGGATCGGCAGCGGTGTCCTTTAAAAGTAAGTTCGCTTCAGTTAAGCAAATTATGAGAAAGAAAACATTTATAATGTTCATGACATTAACATTAACATTAGTAGAGGCATATGATGCAAGAAAGCAAGCTTATTCAGCATCAGCCAAAAAAAAAAAAAAAAAAAACACACACACACCACTCCCATTTAACCCCTCCGTTCGTTCGAAATACCTGTCCAGTTGAGCTTTAAATTTGTTTAGGCTATCAACTTCAACAACAAGTGATGGAAGTCGGTTCCACCAACCAACCACCCGCTGGCCAAAGGCAAATTTCCGCACATCTATCAGACATCCGTCCTTCCTCAATTTGAATTTATGCCCTCTGAGCTGATTATTCTGAGCAAGATGAAGAATCCCATTGGCATTGAGCATGCTCAAACCATTCAAAGCCTTATACACCTCTATCAGATCACCTCGCCGGTGCCTAGTCTCCAGACTCTGCAATTTGCAAAACTTAAGCCTTTCTTCGTAAGAGCAACCCTTTGTTCCATTTACTATTCTTGTTGCCCTTCTCTGTACCCGTTCCAGCAGCTCTACATCCTTCTTGAAATGAGGCCTCCAGACCTGTATACAGTACTCAAGATGTGGCCTAACCATTGCCTTATACAAGGGAATAATCACCTCCTTATCCCTGCTAGAAAAATTCCTGTATATCATTGACAAAACACCATGAGCTACTCTTGCAGCTCGTCTGCACTGCTCAGAGAACTTCATATCTGCCTGCACAATTACCCCCAGGTCCTTTTCATTCTCCACCACTGTCAGTGTAGTACCGCAGAGTTGATACGTTGCTCTGGGGTTACTGTTTCCCATATGTAGTACTTTACATTTGTCAATGTTAAACTTCATTTGCCACCTCTCAGCCCATCTGTTCAACCTTTCCAGATCCTGTTGCAACAACATAGCGTCAGTAGTGGCCTTAACAACCCTGCCAACCTTTGTATCATCTGCAAACTTGGACATTAAACTTTATATCCGATCATCAATATCATTCATAAACACCGAAAACAACAACGGACCCAACACTGAACCCTGAGGAACTCCACTAATAACATTAGTCCACGTTGAGCAGTGTCCATTGATTACCACTCTCTGTTTTCTGCCACTCAACCATCCCCTTATCCATAGCAGCAATTTGCCTCCAATGCCACACTGCTCCAATTTGTGCAGCAGTCTTCCATGTGCAACAGTATCAAAAGCCTTTCTAAGATCCAAATATATAATATCAAAGTTATTCCCTTCATCAGGTTCTTTTGTGACTACATCATAGTATCCAATCAAATTGGTCAGGCAAGACCTGCCCTTAACAAAACCATGCTGCGTCTGAGCTATAACTGAATTCTTGTCTAAATGATCCTGCAGTGCTTCTTTAACCAGTGCCTCCATTAATTTACCTGGAACAGAAGTTAAACTAACAGGTCTATAATTACTTGTGTCAGCCTTTGATCCTCCTTTGTGAATTGGGGTTACATTTGCACATCTCCAGTCTATGGGTACCTCCCCTGAGTCCAAAGAAGCTCTCATAATTATGGCTAGGGGCTTGCTTACTTCCTTTGC
Organism: Mastigoproctus giganteus; assembly: GCF_048544385.1. Lineage (NCBI taxonomy): Eukaryota > Metazoa > Arthropoda > Arachnida > Uropygi > Thelyphonidae > Mastigoproctus > Mastigoproctus giganteus. The sequence continues at coordinate 126,388,025 of NC_143576.1, read as the reverse complement.
TGCCTCCTTTAATATAACTGGATAGATCCCATCCACTTCAGGTGCCTTTTTTATGTTTATCCTCAACAATCTCTCCTCCACTTTCCTCTCAGTTATTACAAAATCATCCAGCTCACTGCCAATGTTTACTTTACCTACATCATTCTCCTTCCTGAATAACTCCTCATGCGTGAATGTAGATGCAAAATACTCGTTTAAATTGTTAGCCACCTGAGCAGGATCCTCAACTGTTGAACCATCAATATCCAGTGGACCAATTTGATTCATCCCTTTCCTTCTTGAGTTTAAATATGTAAAGAACTCTTTTCTGTTTTTCTTTGCATCCTTTGCCAAGGATTTTTCGTGGTCTGCCTTTGCCTGCCTAATCTCCTTTGTGACTTGGTTACAGACCAACTTATATCTATCATAGGCTTCCATGTCACCCATTAATTTGTATGTATCCCATGCATTTTTCTTCTCTGCCATATGTCTCATTAGTTCATCTGACAACCATTTAGGCCTAAACCTTGAACAATATTTCTTAGTTGGTATGTAAAGCCTGGTAGCCTCCAAGATTAGTTCCTTGAATGCCTCCCATTTTAAGTTTGCTGTTGGTAACATCATCAGTTGGTCCCACTGTATAGAATTTAAATACTGTCTCAGACCATCATAGTTGCCTTTACGAAAACAAAAACCCTTCCCTTTACCTCTGATGGTAGTTACCTCCTTGAGTAAATCCCACTTCAACACACTGTGATCACTGCCACCTAGTGGTTCATTTACCTGCAGATTCTTAATGCATGAAGAATCACTACTGATAATCAGATCAAGAGTATTGCTCCCTCTTGTTGCCTCACGAACATGCTGATGTAGAAAACAATCATCCAATAAATCCACAAAAGCCTTGCTAGTGTGCGAGTGACCAACCCACAAATTCCAGTCAATATCTGGGAAATTAAAATCCCCCATTATAAGACTCTCTGATTTACTGGCCCACTCTATTTCCTTGTACAATATCTTATTATACTCATCAGAGTCATTAGGCCTATAGCACACTCCTACTCTCAATTTTGATTTCCCTATGCTTATGTCACACCAAACTCGGGCTTATTATGGAAAGCATTATGACACGGGCTTATTATGGAAAGCATTACTGAGAAAAACACTAGCCACAAAAAAGAGAAATGCCTGCACCGAGTTACAATTACTATATATGCAATTGTCATTGGGATGCACAGATTGTCCATGCTTGTTATCGGTAAGTCGAAAAAACCGAGAGCATTTAAAAATCTTTCTAATTTTCCTGTTTTATATAAAAATGTGTGGATGGATGTTTCCGTTTTCCCAAGATTGGTTTATAATTTTTTAAATTTAATTAATCTTAATTATTTAATTTAATTGTAAGGTAAGATTAAATTTATTTAATCTTATTTGATTAAATTTATTTAACCTTACTGGAAAAATTATCCGGAAAATTTTCTGGTTCAATTATCTGGAAAATTTTCTGGTTCAATTATCTGGAAAATTTGGGTATCCAGAAGAGGTCTGACTTCAGTTATTCTGGATAACTGATGCTCTATTGTATTTTTGTTTGACCTCAAATTCGCAATCTGATGAGGGACCAAGATTTTGAGGGCACTATGAATAAAAGAGAAAAACAGGCATAGATTAATTTTAGGTCTGTTGTTGATAACTTTTTAGAGAACAACAAGGATCCAAACTACAACAATGTATAGTTCAAAATATGTTGGCAAACTTAAAGTTGGACTGCCAAATGATGTCAAGGTACGTTTTTTACACTCCCACATCAACTACTTCCCAGAAAATCTAGGAAATGTTAGTGAAGAATAGGGTTGAGAGATTTCACTACTACATTAAAAACATTAATATGACCATACCTGGGGAGGTGGAATACCAGCATGATGACTAACTATTGCTGGATGCTGAAGAGGTACTGTAAAGTAGAAGGATCTGTAAGAAAATGAAAGAAATGAAATTTTGACCCATTGTAGATCAGTTTTTAAAATGAGAGGTGAAGTTTAGGGTACTTTTTAACACAGTCCTTTTTAGTAGTGTTTTCAACATGTATTTAAATATAAAAATCTGGTAAAAGTAGCATTTTCTTATAATTTCAGTGCATAAATTCTGTCAAAATTAATAAAAATTTTAAAAAATCAACTTTTCTTTCATGATTTTTGAAGAAATCCAAAGTGATGGAAACAAACTGAAGTCATTTTTGAAATCAGCATTAGAAAATGATTCAGAAACATCCTTTGCTGAGAAAACATCAATGCATTTTTTTTTCAAAATGCAGAGTATTGTAATCTAATCATTGTTATTCTGAGAGCACACTTGGCTTACTGTGAAAGAGTGTGATTAGCATTAGTAGAGGCATTTGATGCAAGAAAGCAAGCTTATGCAGCATCAGCCAAAAAAAAAAAAAAAAAAACCCACTTCCACTTCACCCCTCTGTTCGTTTAAAATACCTGTCCAGCTGAGCCTTGAACTTATTTAGGCTATCAACCTCCACCACAAGGGATGGGAGTCTGTTCCACCAACCAACCACCCGCTGGCTAAAGGCAAATTTCCGCACGTCTATCCTACATCTGTCTTTCCTCAATTTGAATTTATGCCCTCTCAGGTGATTTTTCTGAGCTAGAGGAATTTGCAAACTCGTGATCTTTTGCAAACTCGTGATGCAAACTAGTGATCTTGCAAACTCATTGAATGGATGAAATGTAGCAAGCATATGTAGAGCGCTGTCATGTGTATGTATATAGAGAGTAATAACACAAAAGAAAACTGTTAAATGAGTAATTATTGATTGTATTTTATGTGGAATTTGCAAACTTAATTTCAGTACATCATGAATGAATGATAGCTTAAATTTAAAAAGTAAAGCAGAAAAACCTTTTAGTTATCAAAAGTTAAGCTAGCAGGTAATTATTGTCAAGAAAGTTTGAGAAATTCTGATAACATGATAAATATACTATTTCTTTCCATACTAATGGTAAGGAAAATGTTTGAAGTACAGCAGACTCGATTTAGCGGGATTGGATTAACCGGGACACCTTCAAGACTCCAAAATTTAAAAAAAAAAAAAAAAAAAAAAAAATCAACCAGAAATCATAATCAAGTAATAACTGGAATAGGTATAAACAGATATTTTGCAAGTCATAAATAATCGAAAAGAAGTGGCGTTATAAGTCATTGTTATAAGACAGCGGGTGTGACTACACCCCACTGTCTTCACATCCGCCGCTCAAAAAAAAAAGATAAAAAGGAGACCAAATGTTTAGTATGATTTAGCGCGTTGCGTAGATTGTTGTGTTCTGTTGCACTGCAAAAAGACATTTTGTTTCGTTATTTATATCAGGGATGTCGAAATTTTTTTTCTAGTAAATATTTATTTATTTATTTTTTTGTTTAGAAATCGTGAAAATGATGGGTAAACGCAAAAGAGTTGCACTTTTAGTTAAACAAAGACTTGAACTTATTCAAAAGGTTGAAAACATTGCATCCATTAATTAAATCTCTAATGAACCGTTATAATGTTGGTTGACCAAACCATACGCAACATTGTAAAAAATAAAGGGAAGCTATTCGATTTAAAATTGACATCGCAAAAAATAAAGGGAAGTATCGTATTTGATACGAGAGTAGTACGTGGTAAGTTTTTTTATCTATCGCCATTTTTACTTAGGTTGCTGAACACTTTTTCGATAGAGTAAGTTCCCAACTTACGCAACTATGTATTTACGTAAATTTGTTTTCACTCAATTTTTTTTTTTTTCTTTGGTTGTAAAATTTAAAAACAACAAAAAAATAATAATAAGCAATCAATAACGATGATCACTGCCCGCACAAATTGCACAAGTGAGATCGGAGTAACAAAGAAGGTTCTTACAATTATTTTTATTTATTTTATTTTTTATATGACTGAAGATTTCAGTGAAGGGGACACACATTTCACCATAATAACGTAAAAACCCACAGAATTCCAGCTATTGGTATTATTGCAAATGCAATAAGATAGAGTTTACTACCCGTTTATAATAGATTGCACTAACAGAAATGCCCAATAAAACGGAAAGTGCGAATTGTTTTTATTGACCTCCAGAAATGTGCTTTAGTAAAAGGTGAGCTCGCGTGGGGTGATGATAGTGAGTTTTTGCCTTAACCCTGTGAAGTTCTTTTCAGAAAATTTAATTTTGACTGTTATCATGGTGCCGACTAAGAGAATAAGTGACAGCACTACTAGTAAATCTACCAAAAAAAAGAAAGTGATCAATTTGGATCAGAAAATTAAACTAATAAGAATGTATGAAAATGGTCCAACCTTAACAAGTATCGCGTTGAATTCAGATTTGTCAATAAGTTATATGTTATTAGCCATTCCCGAGTTATGTAAAACTTGAGGAAGTAAGAAGTCCTGGAACGTATCTGTTACGTATGTTGGGGACTTCTGTATTTTTGGATTAACCGGGAAATTGATTATCCGGGATTTGTTTTTTACCATCCATCCCTGAAAATCGAGAGTCTACTGTATATTTAAATAATTTAATATAGACAAAGAAATGGGGACATTATTGACAAGAGAATCACTCTTTCGAGAAGCGTAGCTATACAAAATTCTTTCAAGAATAGAGAAACAAATATATTCTCATATTTTTCCGAAGATGTTTCTGTCATTTCTGAAAATAAAGTTAATGATTGCTCTGCTTGCATATTTTTAGAATTAAAATAACTAGATTCCTTATTTAAACAGTTTCCTAGGATAACAGCTGAATCTTTGGCAATATAGTTAGAGAACCTTAATCAGGGTAAGTGTAGTCATTTGCTTTGTGGTTGAAAACAAGTAATGTTATACATTACTTGTTTTCAACCACAATGGAAAACTTTCTCTTTGTAGTGTTTCTCGCCATGGGATTCCAGTTTAAACCAACCTTAATTCTAACCACCCCCATCTCTAAGTTGCTTCTGGATGTTTGTTACCCTATTGCTTTGCTTTAATGCTAAAAGAGTAGTAGGTATTTTATTAAGCTTTAGTTGTCATTTGTCAGATGAAATTTTTGACTGGTTCAAGTACTTTTGAAGCAACTTAGTACAGTCGAACTTGGTTATAATGGAAATAACAAGATCATGGCTGTAACGAGCAAAAAACTATAATGGTTTTAATTTACGTGCATTCATTCCCATATAATCGCTCACTGTTATAGTGAGCATACTTCACAGATATACCATACAAATTTTGGTAACTATGCAACATTGTTAATTGCTCTGGTAGTTGAAAAAACCCAATTGTTGGAATAGACGAAAATGAAAAAGGGCGACTTAGCTTTTATGACCAGCTGCATCGGATTAGCGGCTGGTGAATGATCTTGTCCTTTTGGAATATAGATTGTCTTGTATTCACTGAATCATAAATTTATTTCAGGACTTCTAAGAATTTTGGAAACAGGACCTCTAAAAACTTTGTATGCAGATCACTTAACTCATTTTAAAGTAAAATCAGTTAGAAAAGAACCCTTTATTCGGAGACATGTTTAATAATAAAAGAAAGTCTCTCTTGATTTGAGAAAAAAGTCGAAATTATTTGTGAGTTAAGAATGTGGTGCAAAAAATGTTGAAGTGTGTAAAAAGTTTTCTTTGTCCTATTTAACAGTATCGATATTGTGGAAGAATAAACATGTTTACCTATCAGCACTGGAAAAGAATATAACTGAAAAAAAAAAAAAATTACCAAGTGCGAGGTTACAAACGTCAATGAAGCATCGTTTCAATGGTTCACTACACAAAGTGCGGGATTTGCAATAGACAGTTCAATCTTGAAGGCTCAAGCAGAAAATATTGCTAAACAATTTGGACATGATGATTTTGTATGTAACAACGGTTGGCTGGATCGATTTAGATACTGAATACAAGCATATTAATACAAATAATATGTAGGCATATTATATTATTTTTTCCTCTGTAATATTTCTTTTGTTTTTTGAATATATCTTTTTATCAAGTTACGAGAATTAAAAAAAGATAGGAGGTTGATCACTGATTTAGTGAGTAATGGTTATAACGAGGAAATTTTGTTGTTCCCTCTAAGCTCGTTATAACCAAGTTCGACTGTATGTTATTATTCATTGACCATTCTCCCAACCTTCAAATAATCAGCAAACTCTCACAGCCTTTCTCCTAATCTCTCATCAGCATTTCTAAGAAAGAAGAGAGTCTGAATGCTGATTCATGAGGGACACCTTGTGAATCAGCATAGTTGCACTGGTCTGTTCTGAAATGTGCTCATTTATGGCTGCCTTCTGTCTTTCAGCCAGCCCTTAAGGATAAGCTCGGTAATATTACTTCAGTTTATACAGTACCCCTCCTGTGCACAATTAACAAAAGCTGTACTAAAATCATGGTTTATAATGTTTTTTCTTGCATCCAAGTACAGTTGATTCCGGTTATTTGGTTACACTTCGGGACTAGTACATTTTGGCCCGATTAAGTGGCTGCCCCAATTATCCGAAGTTTCACGTAAATAGTTAAAAATACAATGGACCCCCGCTTTACAATTGGTTCACTGTACAATCAAATTACGTTACGTTGGACTCACCATAGTAAAGTAGGGTTCACTATAAGATGTGTAGTAAGTGCCAGTCATTGTGATCATGTTTGTGAATTGAATTTTAATTCTATTAAACAGTGATTCTAATTAGCGAAAATAGGACGAATATTATCCAAAGGCTATAAAAATAAAGATATATTAAGTACAAATTTACCCTTTATTACTTTACCAATTAAAAAATTAAATGATATATGAAAATCGGAAGAATATATGTGATAATCGGAATAATTAATACGTACAGTAATATTGTAACATACTAACTAGACATTTCTATTCACTGACATTTGTGGGTGGGGGTTAAAATTTAAAACAGTAAAACGATAAGCAATTAATAACAAAGAATACGGTGCACACACAAATTGCAGGTAACACGTTACGCGCAAGTGAGAATGGAGTAACAAGTTATGAAGCTTTAAAAATAGGAATGAAGAGAAGATTCTGAAAATTAACTTTTTTATATTATTGAAGATTCCATGGAAGTGTAAACACATTTCCCCATAATAACCCACAGAATTCCAGCTGTCAGTATTATCGCAAATTCAGTAAGATCGAGTGTACTATCCGTTTATGATAGATTGCACTAACAGAAAAGCCCAGTAAACCAGTGACCGCTAATTGTTTTATGGATGTGACCTCCAGAAATGTGACTGAACCATGTGGTACGGTCAGAGACAATCGTAAGGTAATCTCCAGTGCTGTGGTCTCCTGCTCCTTTTAAATGGCATGTTGTCCCAATTAAGCGGAGTAAACCCTGGCTATTTTCTTGATTGGGTTCTGTTTTTTAAGATTTGCCCCAAATAAACATTTCTATTTTTTTTTTTTTTTCTAGTGCACTCCGTACGTGTATCCCAGAGTCAAGGTGGCTCCTAGGCAAAAGCCCATTTACACCTAGTTCATCTGTTTTGACGTAGAACCTCAACAAATCTAGCCTAAAAACGTGCGAGTTATTTTACCACCGCCAATATAAGACAGTTGTTGCCTGGTGCCCTTCTCTAGGCCCGGGTTTATGTTATGTATTTGTGCCGAATGCACAAGTCCCGCACCCACTGGATGTAGTGCAATACCAGTGGGTGTCAACAAATGAATTACTAGTGGAGAACTTCCACAAATTATCCTCACTTACACCCACTAATTATTATATTAAACAGATATATACAATACTTTTTTTTTTTTTAAATATGCTCAGTCTCTGAATTACTGAGAACCAAGAAAACAATATAGAACACATCTTTACAATAACAATTGACATAAATCTTGTCGATAACAATTGGCCAAAATCAACGCAACATTAATTAACATAAATCAACACAATAGCAATCCATATAAGTCAACACAATAACAATTAACTTAAATCTTCTGTTTACACTTATATCTTTTGTCTTTTGATCATTTGTGAAGTCAATTCCCAGAAGAAGCTGAAGTTCTTAGCTGAGTCCTCAATATGAAAACTGATCTTGAGAAGGTTTGCAGAGCAGTAAAGTTATTATGGTCTTCAACTAAGATATTTACATTGTTCTCCAATAAGTTTGGAACTGCAGACATTAAATCCGTTAAAAGTACAATGGACAGTTCAGAAGTACACGAATCCACGCCCCAAATAAACAGCTGCCCCGATTAACTGGTGGCCCAAATAACCGGAATCCAATGTATTTATTTGTTATCTCTTTTTGCTAATTACCATATTGATCAGCCAAGACTTCTCCCTCTGAACTTATCTGTGATCCCTTAAATATTCTATTCTTACTGAGATGGTCTTGTATTGTAGACTGTGATCTTGCCCATCACAGAAGTAAAACTTGCCTGTCATGTGGAAACTGACTACTGTGATGGGCAAACTTGCCAGTCGTGTGGCCAGGCACAAGGTACAGAAGCACATGTGCTTTGTGGATTGTCGTTCAAGCCCGCGTGACTGCTAAATACAGTTAATTATATGGGTAACCCTCGATTAACACAGCAGTTTAGTTAAAAGAACAAACTAATTCAAAACTGTTAATTGAGGTTAAGAACTTATCTGAATTATGGGGTTAAGTTCTGGCAAACAAATAAAGATGATTGTGATTATTTAGATAAAATATATTGCTTAGATAACATGTAATAAAAAATAACAAAAGCAGTTCTCTTTCATTACAAAAAATCTATCTTATAGTTCAATAACTTAATTGAAATTTGAAAATAATGAAAATTTGAAAACAGTGGTCAGTGTTAAGAAAATTCAGACCAATCATATTCAGTCTCAAGTTTAATTATTTTCAAGAATTGAGTTACTGGTGTTGCTTTTTCCTTTCATGTTGCAAGTTTTCATCACTAGAACACACAGTTTCTTTAGTTTTACATGTATTGGTTTTTAAAGAGTTCCGTAATAAGTGATTATTTACTTTTTTTTGATCTATTAAGATCTTTGCAATTCTCTTCAAAATTTTAGACTCCTCTCCACAGAATTATCATTATCCATAAAATACCATTGTAACTTATTAACCAATTCTAGACCTTTTATGGTTTTGAATGTAAAATTTGGGAGTGCTTCATCTGAACTACTTTCATGATTGCAATCTGTATTCATTGAATTAGAATTGTTATAGGTTGCTGTTTCCACCAGTTATTCTTTTAAACCGTGTTCTGTTAAAAGTTCACAAACATCCTGAACAGTTATGTCTTCAAATCTTTCTCCACCAATAGAATTGGCTAGATTCACAATGCGATGGAATTCATTCTCTACTGTTGGAATGAGATTTTTTGTTATGGCCACTTCTGGCTATGTAGGTTTCCATCAAACATTTAGTATAGAAGATTACACTTCTTTAACTGCCAAGGGAACGATTTTCACCCAATTTAATTTTGTGAAATTTCTCCAAACTTTGCTGACTCCAAGGTTCAAATCTGAATCCAACTTATCCAAAATTACATGGGAAGTTCCTCATTTGTAACAAGTCTTAATTGTTGATATTACACCTTGGTCTAATGGCTAGATTAGAGAAGTTGTGTTGGGCAGTAAATAAACTACCTGAACATTCAGATGCCTTAGGTCTTGTGGCCTCAGAGCATTATCCAAAAGCAATAGTTGAAATTAATACTTGAAATTAAAATTTTTCTTTTTCATGTAGATCTGAACTTCAGGTACAAGCAGTGAAGAAACTAATCTTTAAAAATAGTCGTTGTTACCCATGCTTTTTTATTTGCCTGCCATTGTACAGATAGCTTCCTGTTTTCATAATTTTTCATTGCTCAAGGATTCAAAGATCACTTAATGATTATTGGTTTTGTCACTAAATCTCCAGATGCATTACTACATAAGATCAAGGTTATTTGATCTTTAGCAACTTTAAATCCCCATGCTGTTTTCTCATTTTTTGAGAAGTTCTTTGTGGCATTTTTTTTTCCAGTATAGTCCACTTTCATCAGTGTTGAAAACTTAGTCTATAGTATTATAGTGTTGTTGTATAATCTTTGTCAGTGCTTCAGGAAATTTCTTTGCAGCTTTTACATTGGCTAATGCACTTTCTCCTTAAACTTTTATGTTGTGTAAATTGAAGCATTTCTTGAAATTTTCAAACTGTCCTTTACTGACAGAAAATTTATGAATGTGCAACTGTTGTTCAATAGAGGATTGGCTGGTTTCCTGAAGAAGTTTATAAATTTATATAGCCTTTTCTTTGATTAAATTGGCATCCAAGGGTGCCTGCTTCTGGATGTTGTCCTCTATCTGAATCATAAGGGATTTTTTTTTTTTTTTGTTTCCATAATTGAATCTCATGTGATATTTCTTTTTTGCACTGATAGAAGATCCTGCTGCAACACTATTTCTTATTTTTTCCTCTTTTTTTTATTGTCCAAACTGTTGCTTCATTTAAACCTAAAGCTTTGACAACTGCTGTCAATCCTTTGCCTTCTTTAAGCCGATCTAAAATATATATCTTTTCCTTTTGTTTTCCTAATATTTTTATTGTCTGAACTGTTGTGCCATTTAAACCCAAAGTTTGGCAACTGCTGTCAATCCCTTGCCTTCTTTAAGCTGATCTAAAATATGTATCTTTTATTCAAGAGAAATGCCTTTTCTTTTCAAAATATCCTCTTCTCATTTCACATGGTATTTTAGACTGAAATTAAGAAATATTATTTGATTATCACAAAAATTTATAATTAAATTGAATCTCATTCGAAAAGTAAAAGATGTGGTTACCTAATTGGTGTTACATATGTTGAAGTAACAATGACGATTACCATGTTTAAAGATAATCAATAATAAAAAATTACAGTATATGCATGAAAGTTGTTTATTGCACAGTATAACTAGGTGCACTATAGCCGCAGCAGCTTATGTGCCATTAAACACCTATCTTCTTCTTGTTCCAGTCACATAGTTCCCTGAGGAGCTGTTGTGGCCACTAGCAAATTCCTTCAACTGCATCGATCGTGTGTTTTACGAGTGGCATCGCAAAATGTCACCCCCAATAGTTCACTGATCCCATCCTTCCACCTAGTTGCAGGTCTTCCTTTAACAGCAGTTTTCGGAGTTGGTTTTGTTATGGTCTCTGTGGCATCAGATAATGTGGTGGTATGCCATTGCCTACCACATGGCCGATTTTGAAAGGGGCAGGCTTTAATCATCATGCATCCCACGAGATCCTCTTGAAGAGGAGAGGTGACTACAGTAGAGACCCGCTTAGTGCAGAAGGCTGATTACAACTGGTTTTCGCCTGGTTTCCAGAGGTTGTCTATGTATATAAATGGTTATATTGTTCATTAGTGTATTTGAAAACAAAATGCACAAGGCATAATCCTTATGGATTTTGGTAATTAACTATATAATATCGGTTAACTATGGTGTAGATACACCATAGTTAACCCATAAATTTGAACTACGTAAGTAGTAATGGCATTGTTTTAATTGAATCTCATATTGTGGTTTGCCTTCATAACGAGATAGCGGGTATTGCACTACTTCAAATAAATAACGCTTCTCTAGTAGAGAAGACTAGTGTTATTTATTTTCAGGGGATACCACTACCCAGACGATAGTTTCGAAGCTTTTTGGCTTCTTCATCAGTGAGTGAGTTGAATTACCAGGTACTCTGGTAATTCAACTCACTCACTATGATGGCATGTTGAATTATCAGGTACCCTGGTAATTCAACATGCCATCATAGTTGCGAAGTTATTTCCACAATATGAGAGATGCTAAATGGTGTATAAAATAATGTATTTGAAAACGAAATGCACAAGGCATAATCCTTTGGTAATTTGGTTTTGGTAATTAACTATATAATATCGGTGTAGATACACCATAGTTAACCCATAAATTTGAACTACGTAAGTAGTGTTAATGGCATCGTTTTAACTATGGTGTATCTACACCAATATGGTTATTTCTCATATTGGGTTGATGTAAAAAGTGGGGTTCCTCAAAGATCAGTATTAGGACCACTGTTGTTTTTGATTTTCATAAATGACTGATGAAGGGATAGAGAGCGTGATATCTAAATTTGCAGATGATGTAAAGATTGGTAGAGTAGTTAATGATCACTGCCAAGCAGAGCTTCTTCGGAGTGACCTAGATAGACTTCAGAGATGGTCATAAAAATGCCAGCTATGCTTTAATCCAATAAAGTGTAAGGTATTGTACTTGGGGAACAGTAACCGCAAAATTACTTGTGCACTTGGTTGAGATGAACTAAAGATGGTAGTGGAGGAAAGGGACTTGAGTGTTACGAAATGGTCAGACTGAAGTTCTCCGAGCATTGTAAACAGGTTTCAAGGAAGGCCCATGGTGTCCTATCGATGATTTATCGAACAATTGCTAGTCATAATCCCATTATATAAGGCTATTGTTAGACCACACTTGGAATACTGTGTTCAAGTATGGAGACTGCATCCAAAGGAAGACATTGTGCTTGTTGAAAGGGTCCAGCCGAGTTACCCATCCAAAGATGGGTAACTTGCCTGGTGAGATCAGCAAAAGGGCGTCCACATGAGGAAAGACTTCAAATATGTAGGTTGCAGAGTTTGGAAACTAGGCACCTTAGAGGAGACTTGATTGAGGTGTTTAAGGCTCTGAAAGGTATAAGCAAAATGAATGAGGACAAAATTTTCATGGTTATAAATGATTCTAGAACTAGGGGCCATAAATTCAAGTTACAGGGAGAGATGTTTAGACTGGATTGCAGGAAGTTTTATTTTAGCCAGTGAGTTATAAATTACTGGAATAGGTTACTTAAATGGGTGGTAGAGGCTTGAAAGTTTGGGGAAGTTCAAAGGTCAGCTGGATAATTACCTATGGGAGGAGGTTGTTGTTGTTATTCGATTTTTAGGAGCATTAGCAACTAAGGCCATATTGCTCCGGGGGATATGCGGTGATCATTCCCTGACCTTTCCGCATCCTCCGTATTTGGTGGTCAAGGGCTCGAACCCCGGTCTGATCAAGAAGCGTGTGCTACGCACTGCTGCCCCTGCCCACCTGGCTACAGAGGCACCACAGAAGAAGTAAACTCCATAGGTTGTCTATTTCCTTTTCTTTTATTAATTATTATTTAAAAAAAAATTATTATTATTATTATTGATAGAATAAAATAATTATTGAAATTATTATTTTATTCTTCTTATTATTATTTTTTATTTTTATTTTATTTTATTTTATTTTATTATTATTATTATTATTATTATTTATTTTATTTTTTATTTTATTTGGGTAGTGCAGCATAAGGGTTTCCCTGCTATAGGTTTCCCTGCACCATGTGGCTATTACTAATACTAAGTCAACTTAAATGTCTAGTTTCAGTAGGACAGTGCTGTGGCATATGCTGCAAAATTTTCCATGGGCACTTTAAAGGAAATGTCTCCAAATCACATTGTGTGTCATTTGGGTAACATAAATTGGCCAATGTGATTACCAGACTTATCTGTGTGCAATTTTTTATGTTTTTTTTTTAAAATCCAAAGTCTGTGTAAATACACTTGAGCAAATGAAAGAGTACCACCAGAAACATTGTGCAAAGCAATGGATAATATAAGAATATGAGTAGAAGATTATTCATGGTGATGGTGGCCATTTAAGGCACCCCAGTTTCAAGCATTGAGTAGTGTAGCATAAATGCTTTGTACAGTATTAAATCATAATAACTATAAACGTCGTTTTCAGTTTGCACTTTTAAAATGGGTAGTTGTTTTTGCCTGACTGTATAGCCCACCAAGCTGTATCATCCAATAAAATGGGCTAGTAATTTCATTTTGCAGCTAACCACACCTCTGTACATCCTCAGAGATCTTAATGTTTACCACACTTAATGGGATAATAATCACATAGATCAAAGAGGAAATCAAATTATACAATTCTTAAATGATAACCATGTCCTAAATGATGTCACCTATTGTAATCACCTTCCTTTCGGAACTAACAGTGCAATAATCACCTTCCTTTCGGAACTAACAGTGCAATAATCACCTTCCTTTCGGAACTAACAGTGCAATAATCATCTTCCTTTCGGAACTAACAGTGCAATAGACTTGATTGTTCAGCAGCACTGTATCCTACTCTAAAGTGGAAAATTACCAATGATCCACTATACAGTGACCATATTCTGTAATTGATTTACTCAATAAATCCTTGCCCTAGAATTCCACGTTGGCTCACAGAGAAAATAGATTGGCAAACATGTAAAAAAACTGGCTACACTTAATCCACAAGTAATCCAACAGTCTTTAAATGCAGTGGTTGAGTATTACATAAAAGATATTGTGCAGCAGAGAATCCATACCAAAACTCTCCTCAAAATTACCAGTGCACTCAAAAATCTGGTGGAACGCCATGCATTTATAACTGAAGTCTTGTCTAGATGATCCTGCAGTGCTTCTTTAACCAGTGCCTCCATTAATTTTCCTGGAACAGAAGTTAAGCTCACAGGTCTATAATTACTTGTCAGCCTTTGATCCTCCTTTGTGAATTGGGGTCATATTTGCACATCTCCAGTCTATGGGTACCTCCTCTGAGTCCAAAGAAGCTCCACATCCTCTTCGCCAACCTCCAGACCCATTGATTTATCAAGAGTAACAATATCATTTATCAAAGCACCATCATCTTCAAATCTATCAACGTTACGGATAATTAAAGGCCAAATGTTTTTCAAGGCTGAATTTAAGCACCTGGTGGAAAAATCATTCCAACAACTTACAATTAGCCTCACACAGTCCAGCATATTGAACTTCGAGCTCCAAAAATCTTTGAGGGTGATAGCATTTTCACCAGAGGTGGCTATAAAGCAGCCTGCAAACGTTTTTGTTGTGTAAATTTTCTTGAAGTTTGCAATCACTTGCTGGTCCATTGGTTGAAGAAGTGAAATGGTGTTGGGGGATAAAAATTTGACTTGAACAAAGTCAAATTGTGCCTCAAAAGATTGAACAAGGCTGGGATCATGGCCTGGCACATTATCCAACAGGAGCAGTGCCTTCACTGGAAGCTTATTTTTCTCAAGATTTGAACTGTCCTTCAGTTTCTTCACTGAAGGACAGAAAACTTCAAGCTCCCATTCATTGAAGACATATCTTCTAACACAGTCCTTCTTGTTACTGCGCAAAAACACTCTCCGCATGTCTTTGTCGACCTTTTGTTGTTTAAATACTCTGGGGGTGTTAGTGATACACAAGCAAAGGCTTCAGCTTTAAAACTCATGGCATTGGCACCCAACAGGAGAGTGAGCCTATTTGTCTTTCATAGGCTTATGCCCAGGTAAACTATCCTCACTCTTAGTGGTGTATATTCTTTTGGGCATTCGCTTCCAGAAGAAGCCGATTTTGTCAGTGTTAAAAACCTGCTGGGGAAGATAACCCTCCTGATCAACAGACCCTTGAAATTCAATTTTAAATATCTCAGCTGATTTTTTTATCAGCACTGGATGCCTCCCCATGCCTTTCAACACTTTTGATTTGATATTCGCCCTTTTTTTTGAAACGCTCGAGCCAGCCTCTGCTGTCTTTTAAGTCTTCAAAGTGCATAGCACTGCCGCTGGTTGATGGAGCTTTAAGTTTCAGATCGTCATAGATCTGAAACAATCGTACGAGTGATGTTCTGTGCACCATGCGTTGAACAATAACGTTGTTGAATAATAAAAAAAGACACTAATTTGTTGAGAACAATCGTACGAGTGATGTTCCGTGCGTCACGTGTCTGAAAATTTTCATCCATGTATTGTTCTAGCTATATCGGAAAGCCATCGGTACCTGCAAATATTATTGGTCCTTAAAATAAACAATTGTATTGGTTCCTGAGAACATCGGATGTAGATGTCATAGTAAGTCGAGGCCCCACTGTACTACATTTTGTTTTGCCACTCTTGATTTTTTCAATAATTTTTAACTTTTCTTTAACTGTATAATTATTTCTTTTGGTGGCCATTGGTCTTACTGGTTTACTAATACTGTATTTACCGTGTATTTATTCCATAGCATTTACAATGTTTTGAGAAAACTAAATCAAAACCAATCTTGTCCGGACTATCATAATTTCTCTATAAATGACTTGTCAGTTGGTGTATATTTTTGTCTGGGTTAGCTCTTATCAGTTTTTGCTAATCTAAATGTAACTTCTAGTTGAAGAAAGGATTCGGTGTATTTCACTGTTAATTTGCTGCTGTTTACAAAAATTTGCTTTGTATCTGAATGTAATGTAAATCTTGATGAATGGTATCTATATTTCTTTCCAGAGGTAGCTGTTTGTAATTTGTGTTCCACTAGTATACTCTTATTGCATCTCTAGCTGAGTGGAGAAACTGGGTATCTACAATAATTAGTCTCCTGTTTACAAAAATTACTCTGCAGCTGAATACATTGAAGCGAATATAGTAGCTAATTTCCCTTCTTAGAAATATGGTAGTAGGATGTACAATAGATAAGCGTATATACAGTATTCACCTTTTCCAGTTTTCAATATGAAATTGCTATTTCTTCGAACATGCTTTTTTTCATAATTCCTTTTGGGGGACTGATCATACCTGTAGTATATCTGAAACTGTGGTATGAAGAGGTGTAGAATATGAAAATTGCACTACAGTATAATTTTTTTTCAGGTTCTTTTTAATGAGAT
This sequence comes from Mastigoproctus giganteus, assembly GCF_048544385.1. Taxonomy (NCBI): domain Eukaryota; kingdom Metazoa; phylum Arthropoda; class Arachnida; order Uropygi; family Thelyphonidae; genus Mastigoproctus; species Mastigoproctus giganteus. The sequence goes on along the minus strand of NC_143576.1, from coordinate 126,371,358 downwards.
AAACACTTCCTTGAATACCTTAACTGAACTTGGGAAAAGCATATTCTTTTGTTGGATCTTGTGATATATGACAACTCCAGGAAATGAATTAGCTGACATTGCTGTGAAATGAGCTGTCTCACCACCTGATGTTGAATGAAAAGTTTACACCAGGACCATAGACCAATAATCTGGGAAATGTCAAACCAGCCTCCGAACAATTGCCTTCAATCTTGACAAAATGGTAAACAGGAAGTAATATTAATTCAGCTGCAAATGGACCATATAAAATTACTCATACTTAACTTAAGAGTGTAGGATCCCCCTTAGTGTCATTATTGTAACACATTACTTACAGTCAGACCTATCCTTGTTGAATGCACAAAACATGCAAGACAGTGGAAATCTCTTCACTCCAGTAATGAATGAAGTCCCACTCACACTTACCTTGCTTTCATTTGGATAATGAAACAAATGTTTCAAATATTTTTTGCTTTTCTAAAAGTTCTCCTTTTTCTAGGAAACAACTCCTGTTTCTGATAATAGGCTTCCAATTTTCTCTCTCAGTCCAGAAAAAAAAATTAACCTACTGCTTACCATATGTATGGCACACTATGGCCATAGATGCCAATACACCAAAAAAATCTGCAAATCAACAAACAAACAAGCCTATTGTTGTTTGCATGTTGGCAGCAGAAACACCCTGTCTTCTGTTGCTCAGCCGTCCCCCTTACCCGCAGCAATAATTTGACCTTAATGCCACACTTCACAAGTTTGTATGGCATTATTTCATGTGGAACAGCATTCAAAAGTTTGCTAAAATCTAAGTATATTGTTTTTTTTTTTTTGCGTCTGGTTCCTTTGTTAGTGAATTGTAATAATTCCAAATAAGATTGGTCAGGCAAGATCTCCCCTTAATAAATCCATGCTGTGATTATTGCAACTTCACTTCTGTCAAGATGATCCTGCATTACTTCTTTTGCCACTGACTCCATTATTTTACCTAGAATAGAAGTCAAGCTTACAGAAAGATATTTACATATTTCCAATCTATAGGGATCCGCATAAATACTGGCACACTATGGCCATAGTTGTCGATGCACCTAATAAATCTAAACCAACCAACCCCATAAATGCAGGGTTGCTCTCTTGATTATGGCCATAGGATTGCTTATCTCTTTTACTGTTTCCTTAAATATAACTGGATAAATTTTGTCAGTCCCAGGATTATTTACTTTTAGCTTTAACAATTTCTCTTTTGCTTTCTTCTGAGCTATTCCAATATCATTTAGCTTCCAGTTATAACTTGGTATAACTTATAGTATCCTTGGCCCTAAAAACTTCATGTGTGAATATAGATGATATATATTTATTCAGCAGTTTGTACAGAATCATCAGTAGTTCTACCATTTATGTCTAGTAGATCAATGTGGTTCATCACTTTCTTTCTAGCGTTAATATAAAATAAAGAATTCTGTACTATGTTTATGTGCATTCTTATTCAGTGACATCTTGTAACCTGCCTTAGCTTGCCTAACCCCTTAGTGATTTGATAGCAGACTGGTTTATACTCACTGTAGGTTTCTGTGCTCCAGATAATTTATATATTCATTCCATACATCTTTAGGCTTATTTGCACATATATATGTCTAAGCATCTTTTATCTTCACCATGTTTATCTCTCTTGCATGTCCATCCATCTGCATGTAACAGTTTGACTGGATGGATTTTTATAAAATTTTATATTTAGTTCTTTTAAAAAGATTTCTCAAGTCATCCCAAATTTCATTTAAATCAGAATAACATCCCAAATTTCATTTAAATCAGAATAACATCCCAAATTTCATTTAAATCAGCAATTTTCTTTTTTTTTTTGTATGAAAAAAAGAAGTAATTGCTGGATTTCTGTGTATTGAAAAAAGACATTTATAGATTAAACATGGTTTTAATGTAGTAATGTTATTTTTAGACAGGCCATGCAGACCTTTGTTTATATTCATATGTAAAACTCAAGATCACTTGTGAAGAGATTATTATTAGTAGTAGTGGAATCTGATGCAAGGAAGCAAGCTTATAAAGCATGAGACAAAGAAAAAAAAAGCCTCCAACATCACTTGTCTCCACCTGCTGCAGTAATTTGTCTAGTTCTTTCTTGAATTTATGCAACCTGCTCACTTCCACAACAACAGATGGATGTTTGTTTCGACAACCAACTACCTGCTGGCCAAAGGTAACCCTCCACACATCTTTCCGCAACCATCATTTCCCAATTTGAATTTATGCTCCCTCATGTGTGTAGTCTGAGCAAGAGGAAGAGTGCCATCAGTATGGAGCTTGCTCAATCTGTTCAAAGCCTTAAACATCTCAATCAGATCACCCATTCAGTATTCCTGAAGGAGTTCTGCTTGACACTGGATAGGCTTCAGGGAATTTCACAAAGTGGCAGCTATGATGTAATACTGCAAAATGCAAGTTTCTACACTGAGGAAATAATCTCAAAATAATTATACATTAGGAGGAGTTGAGTTAAAGACAGTGAAGGGACACACACACACACACACACACACACACACACACACACACACACACACACACACACACAGAGAGAGAGAGAGAGAGAGAGAGAGAGAGAGAGAGAGAGAGAGAGAGAGAGAGAGAGAGAGATGAATGTGTCCAGGTATAAAGATCGCGGCTAAAAGAATGAAAAAAAAAAAACCCACATCAAGCTCCTTTTTAGAAGGGAAAAATTGGCATAACTGCACCACTCATAGAGGAAATCCTGGTTACCAATCTCTGTAGCCTGAATATGCTAGTTACAGAGATTTGTAACCAGGCATCTTACAGGAAAATAATAATGAAGGCAATTCTCACAGTTGCTAGAGAGAGCTAGGGGATGTAAATTAAAATTATGGAGAAAACTGTATAGACTGGATTATATTGAAACTGGCAGTTTGAAAATTCCAAAGTCAGTTGTATCAGTGCCCGAACTATGAGCATACATAAGAAGGGTTTTATTTATTTTTATTGTATTTTACTGGTGCAGCAAAAGCCTTTCCTCTACCCTCGGAAAGAATATTTGTACCCGTCACATTTTGTACACAAAGCAGTTGCTATTAAATATCATTATTGTTAATGTAGCTGTTCACAGGCACAAAGTACCATCCAAAGAACATTCTGAATAAGAAATAAATAGCACTTTCTTCACCTATACAATGAAAATTATCCCCCCCCTCCGAAATCGTGTGTATCACCCAAGATTTTTGTGGAGAATACAGCCTGTGGTGTGCAGAGCACATAAAAACTCTGTTGATGGCTTTAATTACATTAATAAATGAAGCATAACACATGAATATTTAGGGGGAGGAAACCAAAGATGTTGTTGTTGTTATTTGGTTTTTAGGAGCATTAGCAACTAAGGCCAAATTGCTTTGGAGATATGCGGTGGTCATTCCCTGACCTTTCTACATCCTCCGTATTTTGGTGGTCATGGGCTTAAACCCCGGTCTAATCAAGAGGCATGTGCTATGCACTGGCTGCTCCTGTCCACCTGGCTATGGAGGTGCCACCAAGAATGTGCATGCATACATACACACAAACTTTATCATGTGGATAAAGTGGCGGTTGAGTGGGAGAAGACAGAGTGTTTATCAGTGGACACTGCTTTTCATGGATTAATGTTATTAGTGGAGTTCCACAGGGTTCGGTGTTGGGCCCATTGTTGTTTTCTGTATTTATTAATGATATTGAAGGTGTATCACACTGAACTTAGTTTGCAGATGAACAAAGGTTGACAAGATGGTTAATGACAGTAATAAAGGTATGTTGCTGCAAAAAGAACTAGAAAAATTAAGCAGATGGGCCGAGAAATGCAATTAAAGTTTTACCATGACAATTGCAAGGTACTACATATTGGTAGCAATAATCCTAGAGTAATGTATTCACTCTCTGGTACTACACTCAGGCTGGTGAAAAATGAAAAGGATTCAGGGAGTAATTGTGAAGTCAGTATGAAGTTCTCTGAGCAGTGCATATAGGTTGCCTGGACAGCTCATAGGGTTTATTCAATGATATACAACAACTTTGTTAGCAGGGATAAGGAGATGATTATCCTATTGTATAAGGCAGTGTGTTGGCCACATTGTGAGTACTGTCTACAGTTCTGGAGGCCTCATTTCAAGAAGGGTGTAGAGCTGCTGTAACACAGAAGGGGAAACAAGATTGGTTGGGGGGGGAACAAAGGGGTACCCTTTCCATGAAAGGCTTCAGTTCTGCAAATTGCAGTGTCTAGAGACTAGGCACCTGTGAGGTGAATGGGTTGAGCAAACTCAGTGCAGTGGGATTTTTTTTTTTTTTTGGCTAATGCTGCATAAACTTGCTTTCTTGCATCATTTGCCACTAATATAACCACAATGACAAGTAAACTCCTGCAAAATTGTAAAAGATACATGAAAACTAGAAATCTTCCAGAAAATCTGGGAAAGTTGACAGTTATGATATAAAAAAAAATACTGCAGAAAATATTTTGACTGGTGCAGACAAGTATCATTTGTGGTGTTCATGTAATAAAAATATCTCATTTCTTTCAGTTTAAATTTGCATCATGTCTGTGAATTGCAGCTGTGAAATGCATGATGAATCAAAATTTGATATGATTGCTTAATTTATATGTTGCTCACTAAGTTCAACAGAGCCACTACCTACCTAAAAATGAATTTAATGCCTTATAAAAAATTATTTTAATGTAGTTCACATAGTGAAAATTTCTATTAGTTTAAACTTACTATTATTTTTTTTGTTGTTGTGGCTGTGGTGGGCTTAATGTAGAATGTTTTGTGTGTGTGTGTGAGAGAGAGAGAGAGAGAGAGAGAGAGAGACTCTTGGGTAATAAATAGGTATTAAATAATAACATTTAAATTTTTATTTTATAAATTTTGAAGAAAGCAAAGTCACTTCTCCAGAGAAGGATGATGGTGAGAGTTGTGAACCACCAATGTCAGCAGTAGGACAGAGGTTACAGTCTTTGGAAAAGCAACTAAACATTGAACTGAAGGTGGGGGGTTTCATGATTTTTTGGATTTTTCTTATGCTAAAATTATATAATTATATTCTAAATAGATGTGTAAATGGATATACGATATGGTGATTTTGAAATATTATTCATTCACCAATATTTTCTTTTATATTGATTCATTGATATATTTTATAGCTCCCTAAGATTATATATACAGTAAACCCCCGCTATTCGCGGTATCTGTATTCGCGGTTTCGCGTATTCGCGATCGCCGATTTACTATAAAATGAAACCTAAAAAATGTGAATTTTAAAGCGCCGTGAATATTTTCCGCCATAAAAAAAACATGGGCGTGGCTAAAATTATCTTTCCCGGTCAAAACAGCGCTCAGTGGGTGAGGGGAGAGGGGTGACAAAATCGCGAGCGTGAATGTTTCTCGCTAATCCTTGTTCAATGTGTTATGCGCTTGTTATGGAAGGTTTCGTCGTTTGCTTTTAATTTATATGCTTATAAATTGAATAAATTTATCAATTTATAAATTGATATGCTTACAAAAATGATAAATCTACCGTTTTGCAGTGTAAAACAGACTTTTTCGAGTGTGTTAACGGAAGAAAGTGACTTTATTGTGGACAAGTTCTTTCTAACCCGTACAAAAATATGGCTACGAATAACAAGAGAAATGTGAAAATATCAAATAAGGTGATGACATTAGCGAATAAAATTGAGTTATTAGATAAAATTTCTAATGGTGAAAGTGTCTCCTCAGTGGCAAAACATTATAAAATCAATGAGTCAACGGTACGATCAATCAAGAAATCGGAAGAAAAAATCCGCCGTAGTGTCCGTGAAAACGCGCTAATTGCTTCAAAAATTTGCTTTGTAACTCGTGATGTTAAAGTAGAGAAAATGGAAAATGCTTTAAATCTGTGGATAGAAGACCGAACTCAAAATAAAATTCCGTTAAATTCGCTCATCATTCGTGAAAACGCAAAACTCCTTATCAACGCTTTAGCGAAACTGGTTATAGCACTGGCGGGATAGGTTTTTTAGCTAGCAAAGACGCTGGTTTGAAAGATTTGTTTGAAATTTCTAATAAATATTACATTTAATATTAAATTGTTTCTTATTTTCATTTCGATGCCATATGCTTGCATTTCACTATGTACTGTCTATGTATATAGTCATATTATGAAGGTACATATAATACATAGACAAAATTTTAGACTAGTTTTTCTTATATATTTCATACTTTGGAACGGAACCCCTTTATTACTATGGGAGCCATAACTCAGTATTCGCGTTTTCGGTATTCGCGGCATTTCTCAGGAACGTAACCCCCGCGAATAGCGGGGGTTTACTGTACTTTTATAATGTATTTGGAATTGATTTTTTACTGTGTCAGTTATTTTCATTTTTGTGCAGGTATGACAATTCATGTAGGAATATTCATACCTGCATGAAATAATGAGCAGGCAGTTAGTTAACTAAACCATCGTAATAGTGATTAGCACCTCTTTAGCCCCTAGAACAGCTTCAGGTCATTGAGGTAGAGACACTAGAAGGTGTTAAGTGTTCCACAGGGTTTCTAGTCCAAGCAGACTCAGTCACATTACACAGTTGCCTCAGATTGGGTGTTGGTGAAGCCCTACCACTAACAGTTCATTCCACCTCGTCCTACAGGTGTTCATTTGGATTGCTATGTTATGACTGAGCAGACCTGTGAAATATGGTAAAATCACATCTAGTGATTCCCCTTTGTTTTCTTTTGTTTTGTCCTTTGAATTTACCACATACCATATAATGGATTCAACTGAACGTTACCTATCAACAGTAGATGGTCATTCTCTCCTTCTGCAATGAAACTTTAGTAAACATCAAACGTAAAATGAATGATAGCAAAACTCATTGAACAGGTCTGTATTTATATTAACAAAGCCTCAGGTTTGTTTGCATTTCAAAGTACCTAAAAAAAAAAATTAAAACAAAATTTGGAATAACAAAAATTTAGGTTCTATAATATTGCAGGTTTAGAAACCTTGGTTCTATGTTAAATACTCACTTAAGGTTCAGGAATGAAATATTAATAACAGGAATTCAATAACAAATGAGTTAGTTAAATTCTGATAACATTATAAATTCTGTAGCTTAAATTTTGTATGTCACAAAAATTTATCTTTGTGACTATAGTAGCCATCTTTGTGACTGTGGTGGATTTTTAAACTTATGCCAGTAGAACTAATTAACTCATAACCTTAACACATTTCCTTTTGTATCACCAGTGTCATAAACCAGAAAGTTTTATTTCTGGTTAAATATTCCATTTTTTTCTTTAATATGAAGTTGACAACCCCCTTTTTTATCATGCAATTGCATTATTTATTTTAAATAGATTTTTAAAGGTGTCTTTAACAGGCTACCAGTGATTATAAAGAAAATTTTTGCTTGGGCTACTTGCTTTTGTCCTTTTTCAGAATAAAATTCAAATTATTCTCTCTTGCCTCTGTCTGTCAGCCTATGGTGTAAAAATCAAAATCAGCTTGAGGTGATTAAAAAAAACTTTATTAAGCAAAACTTGTAGGTATCCATCATTTTTTGAACATTATTTTCATCCTGGAGGTAAGAAATGCAATTTTCCATTTAATTTTTAAAGCCATGTTTCAGTGTTAGATTATAATATTCTTCTTTTTTTTTTTTTGTTGCTTTGCAAACTTGATTGTTCAGTGCAGAAAGAAATTATTCCTTCAGTTAACTCTAGCTTTTAACATTTGACACACACACACACACACACACACACACACGCACACACACGCACTTTCTCTCCAATTTACTCCTTTTTTTTAAATTCCAGTTCTAATGACAATGCAGTGGTAAAATTATCGTCTCCTTTATTTCCTGAGCAAGAGTATAAATATGATTGCTTCACTGATGATAAATGCTATTAAGTATGTAGGAATACATTTCTCGTCCAGCAAGGAGCAGTGGAATAGAATGTCATTTATTAATAACTGAAAAACTTGTTAAGAGAACTTACCATATTTCCTCATGTATAAGATGCACCTTAATTTTGGGGCCCGAAATTTGAAAAAAAAAAAAAAAAAATGTATTACATAAAGTTATTGAACTCAAGTTTTATTCATCATAAAATTCATACAACTCATCACTGTCAAAACTCCCATCCATTAGCTTGTCCTCATCTGTGTCTGATGACGAATCACTGTCTTCATATATTGCCTCGTCCTCAGTTCCATCTATGGCATTTGAAATGCCACACTTCTTAAATGACTTGACAACAATCTGAATCTTGATATTATCCCAGGATCTTTTCACCCAGGTACAAACTTCTCCTATAGTTGGTTTCTTCACTCTTCCTGATGGTGTCAAATTTTCCCCAGAAGACTTCATCCATTGGTTCCATTTGTCTCTCATGGCAGCTTTGAAGGGTTTGTTAATGCTGACATCAAGTGGTTGGAGCTGAGATGTCAAGCCTCCAGGTATGACGGCAAGTTTTGTTTTTTGCTCTGCAGCAATCTTTGTATTTTTTGTTATGTGTGCCCTGAACTGATGATTGGCATTGTTCAATTTGCTGAAGTCCCCCTTCAATTTGATGTCTTGGGATATCAAATTGAAGGGGGACTTCGTACATATTTGCAATCTGTCCCAACTCAAACTGATGTGTCTTCCGACATTGAATGACAAAACGATGAAATTCAAAGACTGCCCAGACTGCCCACCAGATTTTCCCAAAAGATGCCTGAAAGCTCATAGCTTTCAGGCATCTTTTGGGCAAATCTGGTGCATGTACGCATGCTTAGTCCATTCCGTTTCATGAACCTGAAGCACCAATTGTGCCCTCCTTTGAAATCAGCAACTTCTTTTTCATCAGCAATTCTTCTTGCCTCATGCTGAACCATCTTTGTGGACACAGGAATTCCAATTGCCCTTTGCTCCTGAATCCATATCTTCAATTTCCTGTCTAAATCAGGCCATTTTGCTGACTTGCCCCTAATGGCCTTCTTCTGCCGTGGCGTTTTCAGTAGGGTTTCTTCTTTTTCCTGTAGCCAGTCTCGGATTGTTTTCTCAGTTGGAGGAGGACCAAACTTACGTTCAGCTGCACAATTTCCATTCACGTTTGCAAACGATCACTTTTAACTTGAATTCAGCACTGTACGAAAATCTTTTCTGAGCCATTTCTGGGTAGAACGTGGCAAAACGTAATCTAATATACCGGTAACAAGTGTGAAACAATGAGCGCAGAGACAACAGCGTGAAAAAGCGGGAAATGCAAGTAAAAAAAAAAAATCTACAACCATTGTATAAGACGCACCCAGTTTTTATACCCCAAATTTTTCGAAAAAAGTTGCGTCTTATACATGGGGAAATATGGTATATCAAATTATGACTTGGGCAATTTGACATAAGCTGATAATGATCATTAACATGTTCACTGCCTTTATGCATATAAGCATAAAATGGCATAGAAGTGATGCTCTGCAATGCATATGAGCTCAAAGTGCACCCAAGTGCTGTGCTGTAACACATGAGCTGTCATTCTTAACTGGTCAACCTGCGTACTGTAAATGTAAAGGCTCATGAAATCAACAGCTACTTGGAACTGGCACTCTGATTAAATGCTTTTCAGTATTTCCTGGCTTTTGTTTGTTGATTTGGTGCACATTTTTATTTGTTCTTTGCTCATGTATGTTAGTTTACATTCATGAATAAGATTTTATAAAATTTTATGATTTGTTCTGATTTTCAGCTCAACACAGAAATGTGTTGCTTTTAGCAATGAATTCCCAACTTTTAATTTTCTACCATTATATACGAATTTTTGGAATATTGGGAGATGTTGGAATGTTAAAAAAAAAAATCAACATTCCTTATTATGCACATTAAATGAGTTTTCTCACATTTAAGTTGCAGTGAACATGTTAATAGTACAAGCTAGGCTTATTTTTCTGCTTTAATTTTAACTTGACACTAACGAAATTAATCTATAATTCAAATAGTAAGATTACAAAGAATCTAAATTTATAAAAGTTCATTCAATTTTTTCTGAGTTCACTATAAAAGTGCTACATGAATAATAAAAGCACTCTTGTACCCATCAAAAATAGGTAAGAATTTTTATTGAGAAAATCTCAGTTCACACTCCAGGCTATGTTCAAAGACAATACTGTCTCATCTTTAGATTTTATGATTGTGTAATGTTGACAGTTGGCATGGTTTTCAGCAGACCTGAAAATGTAAACTTCCTACAGCCACGTGGCTTGCAGACAAAACATAGTATCATCTAGAAAAGTAGTCATTAACTTGGCAGTGGTCATGCGAGAACTTTCAGACTACTGTGCATTTCTTGTTGGTTAAAAATTAATGACCAAAACTTTCTCTACCTTCCCGAATATAGATGCAGTTTTACTGAAGTTGTTTTTCAAGTGATATTTTATTATTATTATTCTTATCGTCTCCTTATGGGATTTTTAAACTCTCTGATGGCTACAGGTACTAAGTGCATGGGGTGGCTAATTGTTGTTGTTATTTGGTTTTTAGGAGCATTAGCAACTAAGGCCATATTGCTCCGGGGATATGCAGTGGTCATTCCCTAACCTTTCCGCATCCTCCATATTTTTGCGGTCACGGGCTCAAACCCCGGTCTAATCAAGAAGTGTGTGGTGGCTAATTGTCTGGTTACTATTATTATCATCATCATTAAGAAAAATATATACATACAATGATAACCCAGTTTAATATAATATAATAAAATATATAATAAGTAACAGTAGCTTTCAAGACTAATGAGTCTTTTTTACAATGGATAAGTGCAATGAGCTGAGAGTGAGGCACGTTATTCATTTTCTATTGTTGTTGCAGAGACGTGCGCTGTTTTACTCCAGTGTTTATCCAGCATTAAAATGGTTGTCTCTAGGATGGGGTGTAGACGTATGCCTTTGTTGCGGTTTATCGCCTTTGGATTGTTTAATATGTTAAGTGACTCTAGCCATAGGCGGTGGTGAAAGTGTCGTGAGTGGTCTACTATTTCAAAGTCACGTTTGGGATCGAGATCTTGGTTGGTGGCCCAAAAATGTCCCGCGACTGCGGACTGGTCAGTTTCGGCAAGCGGGATTGCTCTGTCATGTTCCCTAAGGCGATCTTGGAGACATCTTGATGTTTCTCCTATGCATCACCTGTCACAGTCTCTACAGGTGATGCGATATACTACATTGCTGCGTAAGAGAGGTGTGACGGGTCTTCACACTGGAGACAAGTGAACGTAGGTTTCTGCAGGGTAACTGCATGCATTTGATGTAATTTCTGAGGATTTTGGAGATCCATCCTGACACGCCTGGATAATAGGGAATGTAGGCGGACGGTATACTGTCTTGGTTCGGTGGTCTTGGGTGGGATGTGAGTTCTTATGCCTGTAATAGGCACATGTTTAGCACATGGGATTGATAACTACATTTGGTTAGGTCCGCCTTCACACGGGAAATCTTGTTACGCCTAATTGCATCAGTGCTGAAATGGCTCCAAGCCATGGAGAATAGGGTGCGGGCAGTGCTGTTGAGATGACTGGGTGCATGGCCAGATTTGTAGTTAGTAAATTGTCCGCACCACATAGGTTTGCGGTATACCGAAGTCTCTAGACATGGGCCTATGCGATGCACTAAGACATCCAGGAACAGGAGCGCGTCGTTGACCTCTAACTCTATGGTAAACTGGATGAAATTAGACAGGGAGTTGAGGTATTCCAGTAGTGCTGTTTCAGAGCCACGTGGTATTACAGTAAAAATATCGTCAACATATCTGCACCATGTTGTAATAGGTACAGGTGGGTTCAGGTGTATCTGGTCCTTCAGATCTTCCATGGCGATGTTGGCTACTACGGAACTAACAGTGGCACCCATAACAGTGGCATGTACCTGCTGGTAGACTGAATCCTCAAAGGTGAAGATGCTGCTTGATAAGCATAGGTTTAGGCCGGTGCAGATGTCATCAGTGGATAGTGATGTTCTGGATTGGAGGCATAAGTCGTTCTTGAGGAGCCTTCCGGCGCGGTGCACAGCCTGTTGGATGGGAATTGAAGTGAATAAAGAAACCACATCAAATGATGCCTGACGGTACTGTCAGGAATTGAAAGGTCCTTAATGAGGTGGATGAATTTGCTGCTATTTTTGACGGTGTGTGTGGTATTTCCTACAAGAGGTGAGAGGAGGTTCACGATATGCTTGGATAGTTCATATGTTGGGGCACTGCAGCATGACACTATTGGTCTGAGAGGAATACCCGGTTTGTGGATCTTTGGCAATCCATAGAATTGCGGTAGTTGGCAGCCAGTATGCACTTATCCATTGTATTTAAATCAGTTGAAAAAGAGACTCGTTAGTCTTGAAAGCTACTGCTACTTATTATATATTTTATTATATTATTTTAAACTGGGTTTTCATTGTATGTATATATTTTTCTTAACCATGGACTGCAGTACACCAGGCCCATTTGTTACAAATCATCATTATTATTATTACTGTTGGTCAAGGAACTCTCTGATTATTCTCCATGTAAGTGTTCTCTGGGAGGCTTATTGCCTGTTAGCTTCTTATGGAGGCTCTTTGGCACCATGCTGGTGATTGATACAGTGATCAGGATGATTATTACTTGTTCCATATGCTACATTTCTTTGAATTCCTATCTTAGGTAGGTCTGCATACTTCCTGATCTTTTCCTTGTAAGTTTTCTGGAGGTTGACTTCTTGTCGATGTGTGTTATGTTTGGTCTGTTGTGTGGGGTAGTCTATTCTGTTATTATGGTGCAAATTTGTGAGTAGAGTTCTCTAGTATCACCTGGGGTTTGTACTTGTAATGTGGTACACTTTCTTTGGTAAGCTGGTATTTTTTACGCTACCTTCTGATATATTATCCTGGAAACCTTGTCATGTCTATGAGTCTACTCTATCTGGGCAATCACCCTACATTCAGCTGTGATATACTGAATTGTTTCTGGGACCAGGTGGGATCACGACATGTGTCATCTGTCACTCCAGGGTCCTTAACAATGTGTTTCCTGTATTGATGGAGGTATTACTGATTGGTTTAGCATTAGTAGAGGCATTTGATGCAAGAAAGCAAGCTTATGCAGCATCAGCCAAAAAAAAAAAAATAAATAAATAATAAAATAAAAAATAACCATTTCCACTTCACCCTTCTGTTCGTTCGAAATACCTGCCCAGCTGAGCCTTAAACTTATTTAGGCTATCAACTTCCACGACAAGGGATGGAAGTTTATTCCACCAACCAACCACCCGCTGGCTAAAGGCAAATTTCCTCACGTCTATCCTACATCTATCTTTTCTCAATTTGAATTTATGCCCTCTCAGGTGATAATTCTGAGCAAGAGGAAGAATCCCATCAGCATTGAGCATGCTCAAACCATTCAAGGCTTTATACACCTCTATCAGATCACCTCGCCGGTGCCTAGTCTCCAGACACTAATTTGCAAAACTTAAGCCTTACTTCGTAAGAGCACCCCTTTGTTCCATTCACTAATCTTGTTGCCCTTCTCTGTACTCGTTCCAGCATCTCTACATCCTTCTTGAAATGAGGCCTCCAGACCTGTATACAGTACTCTAGGTGTGGTCTGACCATTGCCTTATACAAGGGAATAATCACCTCCTTATCCCTGCTAGAAAAATTCCTATATATCATCGACAATATACCATGAGCTACTCTTGTAGCCCGTCTGCACTGCTCAAAACTTCATATCTGCCTGCACAACCACCCCCAAGTCCCTTTCATTCTCTACCACTGTCAGTGTAGTACCACTGAGTTGATACGTTGTTCTGGGGGTTGCTGTTTTCCATATGTAGTACTTTACATTTGTCAATGTTAAACTTCATTTGCCACCTCGAAGCCCATCTGTTCAACCTTTCCAGATCCTGTTGCAGCAGCATAGCGTCAGTGGTGTCCTTAACAATCCTGCCAACCTTCGTATTGTCGGCAAACGTGGACATTAAGTTTGATATACCACCATCAATATCATTTATAAATACAGAAAACAATAATGGACCCAATACTGAACCCTGAGGGACTCCACTAATAATATTAGTCCACAATGAGCAGTGTCCATTGATTACCACTCTCTGTCTTCTCCCCCTCAACCATCCCCTTTATCCACAGCAGCAATTTGCCTCCAATGCCACACTGCTCCAATTTGTGCATCAGTCTTCCATGTGCAGCAGTATCAAAAGCCTTTCTAAGATCCAAGTATATAATATCAAAGTTATTTCCTGCATTCAGTTCTTTTGTGACTGCATCATAGTATCCAATCAAATTGGTCAGGCAAGACTTCCCCTTAACAAAACCATGCTGTGTCTGATCTATGACTGAAGTCTTGTCTAGATGATCCTGCAGTGCTGCTTTAAACAGTGCCTCCATTAATTTTCCAAGAACAGAAGTTAAACTAACAGGTCTATAATCTTTTGTGTCGCCCTTTGATCCTCCTTTGTGAATTGGGGTCACATTTGCACATCTCCAGTCCATGGGTACTTCCCCCTGAGTCCAAGGAAGCTCTCATAATTATGGCTAAGGGTTTGCTTACTTCCTTTGCTGCTTTCTTTAATATAACTGGATAGATCCCATCCACCCCAGGGATCCCATCCACCCCAGGTGCCTTTCTTGTATTTATCTTCAACAATTTCTCCTCCACTTTACGAGCCCATCACCACCAAATACGGAGGATGCGGAAAGGTCAGCGAATGACCACCGCATATCCCGGAGCAATATGGCCTTAGTTGCTAATGCTCCTAAAAACCAAATAACAAAAAAGCCTCCACTTTACTCTCAGTTATTACAAGATTCTCTAGCTTACTACCAGAGTTGAATACACCTCTGACATTCCCATCGCTGAATAACTCCTCGTGTGTGAATGTCGATGCAAAATATTCATTCAGCAGGATCGTCAACAGTTGACCCATCGATATCAAGTGGACCAATCTGATTCATCCCCTTCCTTTTAGAGTTTACATAAGTAAAGAACTCTTTGCTGTTTTTCTTTGCATCCCTTGCCAAAGATTTCTCGTAATCTGCCTTCGCCTGCCTAACCTCCTTTGTAACTTGGTTACAGATCAACTTGTATCTATCATAGGCTTCTGTGTCATGTGTTAATTTGTATGTATCCCATGCATGTTTCTTCTGTGCCATATGCCTCATCAGTTTATCTGACATCCATTTAGGCCTAAACCTTGAACAATATTTCTTAGTTGGTATGTAAAGCCTAGTAGCTTCCAAGATAAGTTTTTTGAATGCTTCCCATTTTGAATTTGCTGTTGGTAACATCATCAGTTGGTCCCACTGTATAGAATTTAAATACTGTCTCAGTCCATCGTAGTCGCCTCTACGAAAGCAATAACCCTTCCCTTTACCCCTAATGGTAGTTACCTCTGAGTAAATCCCACTTTAGCACACTGTGATCACTCCCACCTAGTGGTTCATTTACATGCAGATTCTTAATGCATGAAGAATCACTACTGATTGAGGTGTATAATCACTACTGATTGAGGTCAATCTTATTGAGGTGTATAAATCCTTGAATGGTTTGAGCATGCTCAATGCTGATGGATTCAAATTTATTCAAAATTTATGCCCTTTTAGATGATTATTCCTCTTGCTCAGAATAATCATCGGAGAAGGCATAAATTCAAATTGAGGAAAGACAGTTGTACGTAATGTGCTGAAGTTTGCCTTTAGCCATTGATTGGTGGAACAGACTTCCATCTTTTGTTGTGGAAGTTGATAACCTAAATAAATTTAAGGCTGAGCTGGACAGATATTTGGAGCGAATGAAGGGGTGAAATGGAAGTTTTTTTTTGGTTGATGCTGCATAAGCTTGCTTTCTTGCATCGTATGACAACTAATGCTAATCTTTCCAGGTTTCTGAAAATAGCCTTACTTAAGATCTAACACAAGCCAGGAAACTCCAAATCAGATCTTAAGGCTTATTGTCCCATATCATTACTTAGTAATTTGTGAAAGCTTTTTGAAAGGCTTTTAACTTCAAGGATAATGCCCATTTTGACATCCAGTAATATGATCTCTGAGTTACAGTATGGTTTTAAGAAAGGCTCCTCAGCTGAGGATGCCATTAAAGCGTTTGTGAAGCACTGTCAGGAATCCACAGAGAAATAGGAGATGGTGATTTCCCAGTGGAATCACTGGGAAAATCCTTAGACGGATAGAAGGATAGCTTCAGGGCAGGAGGCAGAGGGTTGTGATAAATGGCTATTCCTCAGATTGGGTTGATGTAAGAAGTGGGGTTCCCCAAGGATCAGTATTAGGACCACTGTTGTTTTTAATCTTCATAAACAACATCGATGAAGGGATAGAGTGTGTGATGTCTAAATTTGCAGATGATGTTAAAATTGGTAGAGTAGTTAATGATCACTGTCAAGCTGAGCTTCTTCAGAGAGAGAGAGATCTAGATAGACTTCAGGAATGGTCAGAAAAATGGCAGCTATGCTTTAATCCAATAAAGTGTAAGGTATTACACCTGGGAAACAGTAATCTCAAAATAACTTATTCACTTGGTGGAGTTCAACTAAACCCAGTACTGGAGGAAAGGGACTTGGGTGTTACGATACGGTCAGACATGAAATTTTCTGAGCATTGTAAACAGGTTGCAAGGAAGGCCCATGGTGTCCTATCGATGATCTATTGAACGTTTGCAAGTAGAGATAGGGACATGATAATCCCATTATATAAGGCTTTTGTTAGACCACACTTGGAATACTGTGTTCAAGTATGGAGACCACACCTAAAGAAAGATATCGAGCTTCTTGAAAGGGTGCAAAGACGAGTAACTTGCCTGGTGAGATCGGCAAAAGGGCGTCCTTATGAAGAAAGACTTTGAATATGTGGGTTGCAGAGTTTGGAAACTAGACACCTTAGAGGAGATTTGATTGAAGTGTTTAAGGCTCTGAGAGGCATCAGTAAAATGAATGAGGACGAAATTTTCAAGATTATAAATGATGCTAGAACTAGGGGACATAAATTCAAGTTACGGGGGGAAATGTTTAGATTGGACTGCAGGAAGTTTTATTTTAGCCAGCGAGTTATAAATTACTAGAATAAGTTGCCTTCATGGTTGGTAGAGGCCAACAGTTTGGGGAAATTCAAAGGTCATTTGGATAGTACTTTCTGGTAAGGGAAGCACATAGGTTGATAGGTTTAATTTACTTTTTTTTTTATTAATTATTATTATTTATTTATTTTTTATTTTTTTGTTTTTATCATTGTTTTGTTTGGTTTTTTTTTTTTTTTGTTTTTTTTTTTTGGCTGGTGCAGCATAAGCCATAGGCTTTCTTGCACCATGCGGCCATTACTAATACTAAAGGTTCCTCAGCTGAGGATGCCATTAAAGCGTTTGTAAAGCACTTTCAGGAATCCACAGAGAAATAGGAGATGGTGATCTTTATAGACTTTAGGGTAATTTTGACTCACTTTGGTGGGAGAGTTTTGTCAGGTCTCTTCGTCTAGCCAATTGTAATAAATTAATTTATCAAACACTAAGATCATATTTCACTGATAAACCGATTAAAGTTTTCACATCATCTCGTTTTCAACAAGTTCCAGAGAATCAGAGCTCGGTCCTTGGACCTCTCCTCTGGAACTCTGTTATTGATTAGTGGTTAACAAGGAATACTACAGAGTGTTTCAAGTTGGCCTATGCTGATGATCTATTGATATGTATTGCAGGGAGATCCAGGCTTATCTTGTAGAATAAGAATAAAGAAGTACTGGATGATTTTCAGGATTGGGCCAAACACAATAAATTAAAGGTAGCTGAGACCAAGCTTATGATTTTTAATCATCACCTGGATTGCAATCGGCCTCCTACAATCAAAATCAGTAATATCCAGATTCCATACATAGCACAACATAAATACTTAGGTGTAACTGTTGATGACAGATTTTTGTTTTTACCTCATGTGAAAACTGGCTGATAAAATTAAGAACTTTACGTTTAATGTTATTCTTCTTGCTAGAGCTGAATGGCATCTAAGGCCTAAAACACTGGTGTTGTATTATAAAACTGTTTTTCTGCCTATCATATCTTATATTAAGATCAAGGCCAAACTGCTTTCTATTCAAAGAGCTATGATATTGGCTACCTATAGGTGTTGCCGAACCACTTCTACTAGTGCTCTTCAAGTTATATCTGGGCAGATCCCTCTAGACTTATATAATGCATACGGAGGAATGGTGTGTAACCTCAAGAAAGGCTTGTCATGCAAGATTGTGGATGTTGAAAGCAACCCTGCAGTTGACTTTAAATTAGAAAAACAGAACTTATGGTGGGCACAATTCTTCTTGACTTATATAATGCATACAGAGGAACGGTGTGTAACCTCAAGAAAAGCTTGTCATTGTCACAAGATTGTGGATATTGGAACCTGCAGTTGACTTTAAATTAGAAAAACAGAATTTATGGTGGGCACAATTCTCTGCTGTGTGGCAGAGAAGATGGACTGAGAGTAAAACTGGAGAAACACTACGCTTTATTCGCCAATTGTTATATTAAATTATTTTCTATAAGTAGCTTATAGACCTGGTCAAGATCCTTGGTTTATTCTGAATTGAGACAGTGAGATTTTGGAAGTTAATTAATACTTAAGTGTCCGTAGATTTACCGTTCGTAACTTGCCGCCATTGTTATACGATACAACGTTATATCCCGAACTAGATAGCCTTAGCTTAGCTTAGCTTAGTATAGTATATTATATAATATTGTAAATTAATCAATAAAATGTATTAATCTTATTAAACTTCATTGTTAGTTAAATTGTACTTTTTAACTAAATACATATAACTTAGATTTTACAAACGTAACATAATTAATTAATACGTAACTTGATATGGAAGTTATATAAATGGAACTCGTAGATAATACTTGATACTGAAAAATATATATAGATATATAGTGTTATAACTGTATTGGGATACAAGTTTAGGGTTATAATTTTGTACTGAAATTGAAATTTTATTGAAATTAAATCGAAATCATGACTCAGACCAGAGCAGCAAAGCAAAAGGCTCAAGCTAATGGGAGTGCTTTGGCTCAGGGGAGAACTGAGGGGGGGGAGGGGCAGTTACCCTCTGAATCACAGCCTTTTAAAATGCACTGCTTGCTTGCTTGATGTTTGTGGTGCAATCGGGTACAGGACATGATATTGCTATGGGGGATGTCTTTGTGTGTGCGCGATGTAAGGAGTGTGAGGAAATCAGCCAATAACTCAGTGTTGTTATGGGCCTATATAAGTGCTTGAAGGATAGGGTGGATGCCCTCGAAGGATCTAAATTGAGGGGCCCATCAAGCTCTCAGCTGCCCACATCAATGCCAGAGCTTGCACTTGATCATCACTCAACACAGCGGCAACTCCCAAGGCAGAATGCACTGGTCCCACAGGAACTAGTAGTTGTTGGTGACTCTATTGTCAGGGATATGGGGAACATAGTATGTAAAAAGGATAGGTGGAACAGGACCAGGGTATGTCTGCCAGGGGCAAAGGTTGAGGACATTGTAGAGCAGATATCATCTTTTAAGAGCACAAAAGGTGATATTGTTGTACACGTTGCACTAATGATATTAACACTAATGTAGGAGACTAGCGGAGTTACTTAACAAGTACATGTCACTGTTGAAAAAAAGCCGTGAATTAGGGTTGAATTTGAAAGTGTCTACAATTCTGCCCAGACACAATAGGAGGGAGTATATGATGAGAGCCTTGTTGATCAATTCGGCCCTGGAAAGATTGTGCAAGGCTCAAGGGGTAGAATTTATTTCAGCCTGGTCTGTACTTGTTAACAGGAGAGACTACTTCTACAGGGATGGGATAAGCTTAAATAGAAAAGGTGCAAGAATATTTGCTGATGCTATCGAGGCAGTGGGTCGGAAAACTGCTAGCTTGGGGGGGAGATACAAGGACTAGTAGATTAATAGTAGCCACTGGCAGAGGTGAAAGTGATTCTTGCACTGCTTCTATTGGAATGAGCAGCAGCCTGGAAAACAAGATGCAGGGTATTTCAGAGACTGCTGGGACTCATTGCGGTACAAGTAAACACATGGGTTGTGTTAGGGTAGCTAAGAAAATGTATACTTGTGTGTACACAATGCTAGCAGTTGGGTAAATAAATTTGATGAATTTGAGGTATTGCTCAAAACATCAAAGGCAAATATTGTTGGGATATCAGAGACGTGGTGTCACACAGATATAAGGAATGCAGAACTGGAATTTGGTGAGTACAATGTGTATAGACAGGATAGGAAGGGAGGAGGGTTTATGCTATTAGTTAAGAAACACATAAAATCCAAGGAAGTGAAGCCAGTCAACATCGCTGAACAGTGCAGTGTCGAGTCAGTTTGGTGTAACATAAGCATTGGGAGATCAAAATTGAGAGTAGGAGTGTGCTATAGGCCTAATGACTTTGATGAATATAAGAAACTGTACAGGGAAATAGTGGGCCAGTAAATCAGAGAGTCTTATAATGGGGGATTTTAATTTCCCAGATATTGACTGGAATTTGTGGGTTGGTCACTCGCACACTAGCAAGGCTTTTATGGATTTATTGGATGATTGTTTTCTACATCAGCATGTTTGGGAGGCAACTATATTTGCCTGCCAAATCTAGTTGCCTCCCAATACTCTTGATCTGATTATTAGTAGTGATTCTTCATGCATTAAGGATCTGCAGATAAAGGAACCACTAGGTGCAGTGATCACAGTGTTCTGAAGTGGGATTTACTCAAAGAGGTAACTACCATCAGAGGTAAAGGGAAGGGTTTTTGCTTTCATAAAGGCGACTACAGTGGTCTGAGATAGTATTTAAATTCTATACAGTGGGACCAACTGATAATGTTACCAACAGCAAATTCAAAATGGGAAGCATTCAAAGAATTTATCTTGGAAGCTACTAGGCTTTACATACTAACTAAGAAATATTGTTCAAGATTTAGACTTAATGGCTGTCAGATGAACTAATGAGACTTGTGGCATAGAAGAAAAATATGTGGGATGCATATAAAAACACAGAAGCGTATGGCAGATATAAGCTAGTCTGTAATCCAGTCACAAAGGAGGTTAAGCAATAAAAGGCTGATTATGAGAAATGCTTTTCAAAGTATGCAAGGAAATACAGTAAAGACCTCTTCACCTATGTGAATTCTACAAGGAAGTTGATGAATCAGATTGGTTCACTTGATGTTGGTGGTACAACTGTTGATGATCTTGCTCAGATAGCTGACAAACTGAATGGGTATTTTGCATTTACATTCACACAGCATTCTCCCCTGGCCTGCAAAAAAAAAAAAAAAACCTTGCAGCTAGGCCTGCACCACAACTGAAGAATAACAGTAAGTTGCGGTGCCCAGAGAGTGCAGTGCAGAAAGAAAGAGTCAAATAAATGAGATGAGAGCTAGAAGAATGAATAAAAGTGCAAGCGTGAGAGAAAAGAACACAAACCACAAATGCTAAGTACACACTAACCCTGGTTTTAATTAGTATTTAAATTTACGCTACCCATCATTGCATCCCCTCCTGGTGTGTGAGAAAAAGATGAATGAGTTAAGTGAAATAAAAAAAAAAAAAAAAATTATATAAGAAAAAAGTATAAAAAAAAAATAAATAAAAAAAAAATTATAAAATAAGAAAAAAGTATAAAAAAATAAATAAATAAAAAAAAATTATAAAATAAGAAAAAAGTATAAAAAAAAAAATAATAAATAAATAATAAAAAAAAAAAATGCAAGTAGAGTGAGAATGCACATTACGAATGAAGTAAATGTGTGCGTCTCACCCTCCTTCACCTGGTAGGTTCCCCACTGCCAGCTAACATATCCCACCCCCAGAGCGGGATGGGCAGCTGGACCTTCATACCGGATTCGACACTCCTTGGACAAGGCACAGACGAAGACATTCTGCGGCTTTGCTGCCAACACGCCATTGGCGATCCGAACTGGGTACTCTAACCTGGTTCCCTTTAAAACCCCATCCCCAGGCAGGGAATGAAGGAGACGGATCTCTGTCTCCTCTCCTCCCTGCCTACCCCCCATATTTCGCCTGGTGGGGCTCGTCTCCACTGACCTCTTTGGGGATGCCTACTCTATCCGTCCCTATTCTTCTATCTGTTTCCTCCCCAGTCTTCAATCTCCCCCCCCCCCTCTCTCACTAAATCGACCGAGTACACCCCTTAACAATGCCGCCAAATTATAACCAACGTCTAAATTCTACCGGTTTTGTGCAAATCTCTAAGATATCTAACACTATCAGCTTTTATCTAGCGTTACATGTCTAAATTTAATAACATCAAAATTTTGCCCGACCTATTTGGCCTTTAACACATCTCTTTAGTGTTCAACCCTAACCAGCGATTTCCTAACAGCAATGCCATTAAGCATTAATGTCAAATGCATAAACTTTTATTTTATTTTATTTTATTTATTATTTTTTTTTTAAATAGGTCCTAGCCACTGAAATCCCAGGAAACTAGGTGGCAGGACCTGCCAGAGCAAATTGTTGTGATACTGGATACACCCGGCTAGCCTCCACGTGGCAGGGTATGGGCAACGTCGGGCCCCACTAGGGGCCTGGCGGCCAATAAGCCGGATAAACAGTGGGCACAACATATCACACTGCACAGACACGAACCACACACTTTCAAGTCTCTGGCTTGACAGTGTACTGTCCTCGATACAGCGAAACACATGCGGAGATGGGAGAAATCCCAGGTGCCGTCTGACACGAACATACCTTATACCTTATGAGGAATTCTGTAAGGAAGGGGAGGACAGAAGTTTACTCAACTCTAACATGGAGCTAAATGATTTTGTAATAACGGAAAGCAAAGTGGAGTAGAAATTGTTGCAGTTAAACCTAAAAAAGGCAGCTGGAGCAGACGGAATCTATCTAGTTATATTGAAGGAGGCAGCAAAGGAATTAAGCAAACTCTTAGCTATAATTATGAGAGCATCCTTAGATTCGGTGAAGGTCCCCATGGACTGGAGATGTGCAAATGTATCCCCAACTTACAAAGGGTGTTCAAAGGGTGATGCAAATAATTATAGACCTGTTAGTTTAACTTCTGTTCTGGGAAAATAATGGAGTAACTTGTTAAAGAAGTGAGGCAGGATCACCTAGACAAGATTGCAATAATATTTCAGACACAGCATGGGTTTGTTAAGGGGAAGTGCTTTCTGATCAATTTTATTGGATACTACGACGTGGTCACAAAGGAACTGGATGCAAAAAATAATTTTGATATCATATACTTGGATTTTAGGAAAGATTTTTGATACTGTTGCACATGGAAAAGTGCTGTATAAATTGGGGCTGTATGGCATTAAGGGCAAGTTCCTGCAATGGATAAAGGGATGGTTTAGTGCGATATGGCAGAGAGTGGTAATAAATGGATGCTGCTCTACATGAACTAATGCTATTAGTGATGTCTCTCAGGGTTTGGTTCCCAGCCCATTGTTGCTTTGTATATTTATTAATGATATCGATGAAGGTATATCAGACTAAATGTCCAAGTGCGCAGATGATACAAAGGTTGGCAGAGTTGTTGGTGATAGCGATAGCAAAGACAAAAAGGCAACTGCAACAGGATCTTGAAAAGTTAGGTAGATGAGCTGAGAAGTGGCAACTGAAGTTTAATATTGACCAATGTAAAGTACTGCATATGGATAGCAGTTAACCCAAGAGAAACGTGCAATCGTATATGAAGTTCTCTGTGATGTGCAGACTGACTGCCAGAGCAGGTCACGGAATTTTGCCAATGATATATAGGAATTTTGCTAGTAGAGACAAGAAGGTGATTATTTATTTATTTTTGTGAAAACCCCAAACACGAGAGATATTAGAACCTCTAGTACTTAGTACCGTGCTTGGGTTGGAGGTTGAGAAGACGAAAGAAGATATTTGCTGACATTAGACATGAACTTCTGTAGACTGTAATTTTCAGGAAATACGTACGAAGGAAGGTTGTTCCAGAAAACGGCAGTTGAATGAATAAACGAGGAAGACGAAAAGTTGCTTCTGTGAGTTTGTAGTTGGACAGTAAATGGATGTTGGCTGGTTGCAGCACGCGTTCGGACTGTTTTGAAAGAGAGAGAGAGTGGGAATTATAGAAGCCAATTCAGAAGAACAATGCCCATGGAAGTATCTGTAGAAAAGGCATGCAGCAGAAACAGTACGTCTATGAGACAGCGAGTGAAGAGGCTCTGTTAGAGAGGAATCGTTAATTAACCTAACTGCCCTCTTCTGAATGGAATCTAGAAGCCTCAGAGAAGTTTTGGGGGCACCGCCCCAGATGTGGGAACAATATTCCATGGTAGGGCGGATTTGCAATTTGTACAGAGTCAACAGCTGCTTCGAAGAAAAGTAACGCTCAGAGCGAAAGAGAAAACCAAGTTTTTTAGATGCAGAGGAAGCAATATTTGTTATGTGCTTGTGCCAAGAGAGATTAGAAGTCAAAGTAATCCCCAAAAGAGATATATCATTTTGCCTAGAAATGGAGTATCACCAACGATAAGTATAGGAGCAGAAGAATCCTTTTTGTGAGATATAAGAAGGATTGAAATCAACTAAGTTATCTTAGCCCCACTGGAGAATTACCTGGAGATCAGCATTTAAGGAATTGGTAGTGGATAATCGAGAGGTTGAAGCTGATTGGGCAGGGCAAGGTTTCTCAAATGAAAAGTGGAATGCAATGTGCTATCATCGGCTAAACTATGGATAGGATTTCCAGTCAATGGAAGAAGGTCATTAATATACTAGAGGAAAAGGTGGGGGGAAAGAACTGAACCTTAGGGGACACCAGCATTAGTGGAAAAGTTAGAAGACAGAGAGCCATCTACCATTACTCTCAGTGAGTGATCAGAGAGAAAACTGGATAACCAATTACAAAAAAACAGTTGACAAACCATAAGATGGAAGCTTGTTTAGGAGACCTTTATTCCAAATACGATCGAAAGCCTTTGAGTTGTAAAGACCAACTGCTTGTGTTTTCCCGCACTTTTCCATTGAATTTGTCCATAAATGGGTAACATAAGACAGAATATCACCAGTGGATCGACACTGATGGAATCCATACTGGTGATCATTGATCAGACGGAAGGTTTCTAGGTAGTTTAAGAGTTGGTGGTTAATTGTTTTCTCCATTAGTTCAGAATAAGCAGAAGTAATTGCAATAGGACGGTAATTGAATGGGAGGGATTTTTTTATCCCTTTTTTAGGAACTGGCTGGATAGCAAATTTCCAAGCAGAAGGAAAAACACCTTTGGAATAAGAAAGTGAAAAAAGCGGCAAATAGCAGGAGTAAGTTCAGGAGTACAGGTTTCGAGAACAAGTGGAGAAATACCATCACTACCTGGAACTTTCTTAGCTTCAAGATTCCTGCAAAATCTTTTTGACGGAAGACCACAGGAGGCATTGAATGGAGCATGCTGAGAATGGTGGGAGGCGTTTTACCACGATCATTAATACAGGAGGTGGAAGAAAAATGGGATGCTAGCATGTCAGCTTTATCGTTGGCTGAAGTGACAACAGAACGATCCAGTTTTGACAGAGGTGGGCAAAAGTTGTGGCCAATAGCTTTGGCAAGAGACCAGAATGCTCAGCTACCATTAGGGCAAGAAACAAGTTTTCTACTCTTAGCTTGTTCAAAATCTAGTTTGGACTGATTAATAACTGCTTTAAAATTGTTGCGAGCTTTGCTGTAGGCAGAAAATGAAACCGAAAATTTGGAAACAAGCCAATTACGATATGCATCGTTCTTCTCTTGAACCGCCTTAGCACATTTATTGGAAAACCAAGGTTTAGATAAAGGATGAGATTTTAAAGTGGAATGTGGAATAAAGGATTCCATTCCTACGAGAATAATTTCACTGGCCCGATCGGAGCAAAGATTGACATCAGAAGTTTTGAAACAGTAATCCGACCAAGGAAAAGAAGAAAAAAAATCTCTCAGGTCATCCTATTTTGCATTCTTGTAATGCAAACACTGTGAGGTTGGGAATAGCAATGATATAAAGGCTCCACTGGAGAAAAGACAAACACCAAGTTGTGATCAAAGGTGCCTAAAGAACCACTCACTTCGACCGTGTACTTAGAAGGGTTGTTTGTGAGAAGAAGATCAAGCATGTTGGCTGCATGGTTAGAATTGTCTGATATTCTTGTAGGTAAATGAACAATCTGTGCAAGGTCATTAGTAATTGCAAAAGCCTCAGCATCTTGGCCAGCTGAGTCGGTGTGACTAGAAAACGGAAGCCAGCTGGAGTTGTGAACATTAAAATCACCTCGGAAAATTACCTCACTGTTAGGAAAGTTGGACTGGAGAAATTCAAGTTGCAAAGAGAGGAAGTCAAAGAGCTCCAAGTGATTAGTGGAGTTGGGAGAACGGTAGAGACAACAGATGAATTTGACACAATGAGGTAGAGAGATTTTAAGCCAGAGAAGATCAAAGAGAGGAGATTTCAAATTGCCAAGTCTCTGACAGGGAATATCAGAACGGACATATGCACAAGTACCACCTTTAAGGCGAAAGGAATCATACAGCGAATGATTTGGGCAACTGAGATGAGCAGTATTTGAATCAACTGATAACTGAGATTTTGTCAGAAAAAGTACATGGGGTTTGGCAGACTGAAATTGGAAATGGACATCGTTGAGATTTGAATTGAGACCACAT
Organism: Mastigoproctus giganteus; assembly: GCF_048544385.1. NCBI lineage: Eukaryota > Metazoa > Arthropoda > Arachnida > Uropygi > Thelyphonidae > Mastigoproctus > Mastigoproctus giganteus. The sequence goes on along the minus strand of NC_143576.1, from coordinate 126,344,634 downwards.
ATATTTCTGAAATGAACTAGGAAGTGTTTGGGAGGTTTAGGTTTTTTTTTGCAGATAACCTAACTCTATTAGTTTGACAATTCATGGTGTATTCAATAATGAGAAAGTGTGGGGGGGGACATGCTATATATGAAGTAATGAAATTTTTGGATATGGCATACACGTGGTAAGAATATACCCAGATCCTTGAGTTAACGTGGCCTCGACAATGCCTCCTCGGACTCCCTCCAGTCACTATCTGGCAGAGTAGAGGTAGCAAGATTATACACTAGCTGTTCTGGAACCCTCTTAAAGAGTTACCAATTGGTTCAGTCTGGTGTACTTGCTAGCCTGCGAATACTGTTTTAGAGCTGTACCCTCGAAATGTAAGAAAGATTGGATCTCATCATGATGTTCATCATAACCTCAAAAGTCATTAGTCATACTGCATGACAGAAGAGATGGGGAAGGGTTGACCGGAACTTAGCTCTGGAGACTAAACATGGGTTCCACCACTTCAAGCCTCCAACAAGCAAAGTGATGGTATTTCACCAGTTGATGAGAGTCATCTACCACCTAGTATTGCCTGGAACACAGAGGGGTGTCATTGCTCCCTGTGGTGTGGGCATCACACCTCGACCCCTGCTTACGTTGGTTCACACCTGGGTGGTCAGGAAATGTGCATGTGCATGGAGGTTATACTCAGGGTTACTAAAAGTCCCACCATCGTGAAGGTGCAAGTAGAGGATTTGGCTGTCACAGACCGTCCGGACTTCACCGAACTTGGGTCCACGTGACTTGAATGTCACTCGAATATCAGTTCCATCAGCGTTTTAGACTCCCACTAGCGAGTACAGATTGTCTGGCATATCTGAGAGAATGTCCGTGACAACCTCAAGGACCTGACAATTGCCTTATACATTTCTATAAGGCAATGGTCAGGCCACACCTTGAGTATTGTGTACAGGTCTAGAGTCTTCATTTTAGCAAAGATGTAGTTGCTAGAATGAGTACAGAGAAGGGCAGTAAGATTGGTGAGAGGAACAAAGGGGTTCTCTTACCAGGAGAAGCTTAAATTCTGGAAGTTGCAGTATATAGAGACAAGGCACCTGCGAGGTGATCTGATTGAGGTGTATAAGGCCTTGAATGGTTTGAGCAGGCTCAGTGCTGACAGGATACTTCCGCTTACTCAGATTAAGAACCTGAGGGGGTGGGCATAGATTCAAATTGAGGAAAGACAGTTGTAGAATAGATGTGTGGAAGTTTGCCTTTATCCAGTGGGTAGTTGATTGCGAAGGCTGAGCTAGACAAACATCTAGAGTTACTGGATGGGTGAAATGGGAAGGCTTTTTTTGTCCTTTTTTTATTTTTATTTATTTATTAATTATTATTGTTTTATTTTTTTTGTTTTATTGTTTTTTTTTTGACTGATGCTCTGTAAGCTTACCTTCTTGCATTGCATGCCTCAACTAATGCTAATGGTTTTCAAAAATTTTCCAAGAAATTATTTTAGAGAAGATTAGTGCTACTTGAACAGTAGATGGCTTATAGACTATTGATGTGAATTCTGTGTAACAGTTTAAGATGCTGAAATAAACTGTGTAATTGACCTTGTAGTTAATGATTGTGTTCCTCTGTAAACAGTATATTCCTATTGGCCAATTTATATAGTTACTTCTGGCCATACTGCTATTTGTCTTCATCTCATGTTGACTTCGTAAGATCAATGGCTCTTTGTGTCACGTTGGTCTTATTCATGTCATACGGTTCATTGTGCCATGTGCTTGCCTTGTGCCATGTAACATGTCTGGACATGTTATGTGTTCATTTCACTTTATGACATTGTAATTAATATGAATTTGAATCTGTATATCATCTGTATATAATATGTATGTGTGTATATAGCAGATTTGCAAGTTTCTGGCTGGGGGCAGCTTGTTAATAGAAATGTAATGTGTGGAAGGCTCTCTTCTGTTGTGGATTATTTACACAGTTGCTTGGTGTTCGGGTTGCATAATAGCTTGCTCTTGAATTTGATAATTGGTCTTCATGGGCTGGTATTAATCTGCACAATTCAACTGTAGTTTGGAGATTTTTTTCCCTCTTTCTCTCTCTCTCCAGATCAGATCTTTTATTTATAGAGTAAGCAGGATGAGACAATACTCTTCTGAAGTATTGGGGACGATGCTTGTCATAACGTGTGCAATATAGGATCATTTTTGGATTCTTCAGACTTGCTTGACTGTGCTTCCTTTTTAACTGAATAATGAAGAGGATTGTGATATATGTTGCTATTAGTTGTGATGCTTTTATTGAAACAATATTAGCTCGTATCAACCAATTTGGATGACAATTCATCAATTTTCTGCAATTTTAGGACCAGTGAGGATTATTTAAGTCTTGCATTTGTCTCATGTTTACTTCATAAGATCAGACTCCTTGTATCACGCTTCTTCTTTCATGTTATATGGCTCATTGTGCCTTGCTTTGTCTAGTGGTTCCTTGCACCACAGATTATATTTCTGACTTTATTTTTAATGCATCATGTGATTTGTTATCTTGACATGTGATATGTTGATTGAGAATGACTACTTGAATTCTCTCAGCTTGTAATTTATGATCATTTTTATATAATATGTGTGTAGTATGTGCGTAATATATATGTGCTATGTATGTTGGAGTTGCCAGTTTCTTGCTAGGGGCCACTTTCTAATAAAAAAAAATGAAAAAAAGAAAATTAATGTGGAAGGCTCTGTGGTTTAAATCAAATATCCAGTTGTCTGCTTTCCTCTGGGCATTTTCACTATATCAGCCAAGTTTCTTGTTGAGTGCAAGAAATTTTCTGCTTGAGGGTGTCCAGGTAACCTTTGATTCTCTGATTATAGGTCTAGTTTTTGCTGTGGATGTTGTCTTTCTTGAGGATGGCCTTCACTTTTCTGATCAGCTTCTTGCTTCTATTACCTACACCAGGTAATAGAAGCAAGAAGCTGATCAACACCAGGGAAAGAAGGCTATTTGTGTAGCCTTCTTTCACTGGTGTTGGTTCCTTGTCTTTGTGTTTTATTGGTTTCTGGTTTCCCATCTGTTTATCCTAGTGGCTGCTACAGCGGCATAGCAAATGGCTATACAGATGGTGTCTAGTGTTACTTGTTGTTGATGCGATAATCTGATATTGTTCACCTATTTAGGTGACATTAAAATTAGTAGAGGCATATGATGCAAGAAAGCAATCCACCGTATTCACCCCCAGGTGCCTTTCTTATATTTGACTTCAAAAAATTTTCCTCCACTTTGCTCTTAGTTATTACAAAATGCCACCTCTGTGATTTGCCACAGGATTCTGTTGTGTCTCTGCTTTAGTATAGTGTACATCTTTGTGGGGGTCCATTTCTTCATTCTGCTAGGGTACCATTACTGTTAATGGCAAATGATGCAAGTTAGCAAGCTTATACAGTGTCAGCCAAAAAAAAAAAAAAATAATAAAAAATATATATCCATCCCATTTGATAATATATATCATTCTTTAAATCTATTCAAACTACTCATTTCCATGACACCAGTTAGTTTTTTCTCTGCTATAGCATTTTTGTTCTGTTTTAAAAAATTTATTTTTCCACACCTGTCCTGCAATAATCCCTTTCCAGTTTCAATTTGTCCATTTGTGTGCAGAGAGAGAGAGAGAGAGAGAGTGTTAAAAACCATAATCAAGTTTATTCAATCCATTTTTTTAAAGCCTCGAACACTTCACTTAGGTCTCTCATAAGTGCTTCAGTTTCCAAGTGCTGGAATTTTCAGAAACTAAGTCTTTTGTGGTAAGAGTACCTCTTTGTGTTCTCTACTAATCTGGTTGCTTTTATCTGCACCCATTCCAAGTGTTTCATATATTTCTTAAAATGAGGCTTCCAGACCTGTATATTCAAGATGTATGCAATATTCAAGATGTGGCCTAGCCATTGCCTTATACAACAGGATAGTCATGTCTTTGTCCCTGCTGGCAAAGGTCCCTGTATATTCTTGACAGAACCCTATGATCTGTTCTGGCAGCTTGACTGCACTGCTCAGAGTGCTTCATGTTAGACTGTACAATTACCCATAGGCTCTTTTGTTCTCCATGTCTCATGTGTGGCACTACCTAATTTGTATGTTATTCTGGGATTACTAAATAACATTACCATGTGCATTATCTTGAATTTATCAATATTAAATCTTAATTGTCATTTCTCAGCCCATCTGCCTAATATATTTAATGCTTGCTATAGCAGTATGCCTTGATTTGCAAACTTAGCAAGTTTTATGTTCCTTCATCACTATTGTTAATAAATACTGTGAGCAGTAAGGGATACAGCACTGAACCTGGGATATTCCACAAATAACATTAATCCAAGAAGAGCAGCACCCATTTATAACCACCTTCTGTCACTCAACCATCTCTTAATCCATAGCAGCTTACCCCTAATGCCACAATGCTCCAGTTTGTACAGCAGTCATTTGTGTGGAACAGTGTAAAAAGCTTTACTGAAATTTTAACATGATGTGAAAAATGATTATTTGTATCCATTTCCTTTGTTACTACGTCATAGCTAATCAGATTAGTCAGACAGGATCCCTACCCCTTAATAATCTCTGCTGTGATTTCCATGTAATTTTGTTTCTGTAATACTAGTTTGTACTTGCTGTAGTATTTAATGAAGAGTATATTAGCATTAGTAGAGGCATATGATGCAAGAAAGCAAGCTTATGCAGCATCAGCCAAAAAAAAAAAAAAAACCTTCCACTTCCCCTCCGTTGGTTCGAAATACCTGTCCAACTGAGCCTTAAATTTATTTAGTCTATCAACTTACACAACGAGGGATGGAAGTCTGTTCCACCAATCAACTACCTGCTGGCTAAAGGCAAATTTCCACACATCTATCCTACATTTGTCTTTCCTCAATTTGAATTTATACCCTCTCAGGTGATTATTCTGAGCAAGAGGCAGTATCCCATCAGCATTGAGCATGCTCAATCCATTCAAGGCTTTGTACACCTCTATCAGATCACCTCGCCGGTGCCTAGTCTCCAGACACTGTAATTTGCAAAACATAAGCCTTTCTTCATAAGAGCAACCCTTCGTTCCGTTCACTAACCTTGTTGCCCTTCTCTGTACTCGTTCCAGCAGCTCTACATCCTTCTTGAAGTGAGGCCTCCAGACCTGTATACAGTACTCAAGGTGCGGCCTGACCATTGCCTTATACAAGGGAATAATCACCTCCCTATCCCTGCTAGAAAAATTCCTGTATATCATTGATAAGACACCATGAGCTACTCTTGTAGCCCGTCTGCACTGCTCAGAGAACTTCATATCTGCCTGCACAATTACCCCCAGGTCCTTTTCATTCTCCACCACTGTTAGTGTAGTACCACAGAGTTGATATGTTGCTCTGGGGTTGCTGTTTCCCATATGTAGTACTTTACATTTGTCAGTGTAAAGCAGCAGCAGCATAGCGTCAGTAGCATCATTAACAACCCTGCCAACCTTTGTATCGTCTGCAAACTTGGACATTAAGCTTGATATACCATCATCAATATTATTTATAAATACAGAAAACAACAATGGACCCAACACTGAACCCTGAGGCACTCCACTAATAACATTAGTCCACGATGAGCAGTGTCCATTAATTACCACTCTGTCTTCTGCCACTCAACCATCCCTTTATCCATAGCAACAATTTGCCACCCATGCCACACTGCTCCAATTTGTGCAGCAGTGTTCCATGTGCAACAGTATCAAAAGCCTTTCTAAGATCCAAATATATAATATCAAAGTTATTCCCTGCCTCCAATTCTTTTGTGACTACATCATAGTATCCAATCAAATTGGTCAGGCAAGACCTTCCCTTAACAAAACCATGCTGTGTCTGAGCTATAACTGAATTCTTGTCAAGATGATCCTGCAGAGCTTCTTTAACCAATGCTTCCATTAATTTTCCTGGAACAGAAGTTAAACTCACAGGTCTATAATTACTTGTGCCTTTGATCCTCCTTTGTGAATTGGGGTTACATTTGCACATCTCCAGTCTATGGGTACCTCCCCTCAGTCCAAGGAAGCTCTCATAATTATGGCTAACGGATTGCTTACTTCCTTTGCTGCCTCCTTTAATATAACTGGATAGATCTCATCCACCCCAGGTGCCTTTCTTTATTTATCTTCAACAATTTCTCCTCCACTTTACTCTCAATTATTATAAGATCATCTGGCTCACTGCCAGTGTTTACTTCATCTATGGCATTCCCCTTCCTGAATAACTCCTCATGTGTGAATGTAGATGCAAAATATTGATTTAGTTTGTTAGCTACCTGAGCAGGATCATGAACAGTTGAACCATTGATATCAAGTGGACCAATCTGATTCATCCCCTTCCTTCTAGAGTTTACATAAGTAAAGAACTCCTTGCTGTTTTTCTTTGCATCCCTTGCCTAAGATTTCTCGTAATCTGCCTTCACCTGCCTAAACTCCTTTGTAACTTGGTTACAGATCAACTTCATCCACCCCATGTGCCTTTCTTGTATTTATCTTCAACAATTTCTCCTCCACTTTACTCTCAATTATTACAAGATCATCCAGCTCACTGCCAGTGTTTACTTCAGCTATGGCATTCCCCTTCCTGAATAACTCCTCATGTGTGAATGTAGATGCAAAATATTGATTTAGTTTGTTAGCTACCTGAGCAGGATCATGAACAATTGAACCATTGATATCAAGTGCACCAATCTGATTCATCTCCTTCCTTCTAGAGTTTACACAAGTAAAGAACTCCTTGCTGTTTTTCTTTGCATCCCTTGCCAAAGATTTCTCGTAATCCGCCTTCGCCTGCCTAAACTCCTTTGTAACTTGGTTACAGATCAACTTATATCTATCATAGGCTTCTGTGTCACATGTTAATTTATATGTATCGCATGCAGTTTTCTTCTCTGCCATATGTCTCATTAGTTCATCTGACATCCATTTAGACCTGAACCTTGAACAGTATTTCTTAGTTGGTATGTAAAGCCTAGTAGCTTCCAATATAAGTTCTTTGAATGCTTCCCATTTTGAGTTTGCTGTTGGTAACATCATCAGTTGGTCCCACTGTATAGAATTTAAATACTGTCTCAGACCATCGTAGTTGCCTTTACGAAAGCAATAACCCTTCCCTTTACCTCTGATGGTAGTTACCTCCTTGAGTAAATCCCACTTCTGCACACTGTGATCATTGCCACCTAGTGGGTCCTGTATCTGCAGATTCTTAATGCATGAAGAATCACTACTGATAATCAAATCAAGAGTATTACTCCCTCTAGTTGCCTTCCGAACATGCTGATTTAGAAAACAATCATCCAATAAATCCACAAAAGCCTTGCTAGTGTGTGAGTGACCAACCCACAAATTCCAGTTAGTATCTGGGAAATTAAAATCCCCCATTATAAGACTCTGATTTACTGGCCCACTCTATTTCCCTGTACAATTTCTTATTATACTCATCAGAGTCATTAGGCCTATAGAACATTCCTACTCCCAATTTTGATCTCCCAATGCTTATGTCACACCAAACTGACTTGACACTGCACTGTCCAACGATGTCGACTGGCTTCACTTCCTTGGATTTTATGTGTTTCTTAACTAATAGCATAACCCTTCCTCCCTTTCTATCCTTTCTGTAGATGTTGTACTCCCCAAATTCCAGTTCTGCATTACTTATATCTGTGTGACACCACGTCTCTGATATCCCAACAATATCCGCCTTTGATGCTTTGAGCAATACCTCAGATTCATCAAATTTATTTACTAAACTCCTAGCATTGGTGTACACGCAAGTATACATGCACCTGCTCTTCCTCTTAGCCACCCTAACACAACCCATGTGTTTACTTGTACCCCCATGATTCCCAGCAGTCTCTGTAATATCCTGCATCTTATTTTCCAGACTGCTGCTCATTGCAATAGAAGCAGTGCAAGAATCACTTTCTCCTCTGCCAGTGGCTAATGTTAATATATTAGTCCTTGTATCCCCCCAATCTAGCAGTTTTCCGACTCACCTAACACTGCCTCGATAGCATCAGCAAACATTCTTGCACCTTTTCTATTTAAGTGTATCCCATACCTATAGAAGCAGTCTCTCCTGTTACCAATTATAGATCAAGCTGAAAAAAATTCTACCCCTTGAGCCATGCACAATCTTTCCATGGCCGAATTGATCGACAGGGCTCTCATCATATACTCCCTCCTATCGTGTCTGGGCAGAATTGCAGACACTTTCAAATTCAACCCTAATTCTCGGCTTTTTTTCAACGGTGACCTGTACTTGTTAAGTAATTCTGCCGGTCTCCTACTCATTTGTGCCAAAGTGTACAACTATATCACCTTTTGTGCCCTTAAAATATGATATCCGCTCTACAACATCATCAACCTTTTCTCCTGGCAGACATACCCTGGTCTTGTTCCACCTATCCTTTTTACAAGGCATGTTTCCCGTTTCCTTGACAATAGTCCCCAACAACTACTAGTTATCCCCTGCTAATTTATAATCCCATGCATTTTTCTTCTGAGCCACTAGTCTCCTCAGTTTATTTGACTTTTATTTAGGTCTAAATAGAAGTCAAACGAACTATAGTTGGTATAAAAAGCTTTGTGGCTTCTTTGATTACCTCTCTCGCTGCCTCCCATTTAGAATTTGCAGTTGCTAATGTCATCTGTTGGTCTCACTGAAAGGCATTTAAAAACTAAGACCACTGTAGTTGCCTTTATGAAAGCAAAACTCTTTCCTTATCTTTGACAGTACTTACATAAGTATATCCCACATCAATATGTTATGAACACTGCCATTTGGTGGTTCCTTTATCTGGCTATTCTTAATGCAGAATGAGTCACCACCGATAATGAGATCAAGAGTATTGCTTTCTCTTGTTCCCTCTCTATCGTGCTGCAATAGAAAACAGTCATCCACTAAATGCAGGATATTTAAGCTTCTATGCAAGTGACCAACCCACGAATTACAGGCAGCATCTGGAAGGTTAAAATCTCCCATTATAAGAGACCATCTGATTTATTGGCCCACTTTGTTTATCTGTGCATTTGTTTGTTAACTCATCACAATTGTTAGGCCTATAATACACTCCTACTCTCATTTTTAGTTTTTCTAATGCTTATGTTGCACCAGATTGACTGAGAATTGCACTTGCCACCCACATCATCTGCATGCACTGCCCTAGATTCTTTGGCAGTGCACCCAAATGATGTGGGTGGACTTAAATTCTCCTCCTCCCCTCCCCTTCCTATTTTGCCTGCCCATCCCATACACATTATTCTCACCATATTCAAATTCTGCATAATCACTTATGTCTAAGTAATACCATGTTTCCGATATTCCTACTATATCTGCATTTCTTGCCTTAATCAGGTACTTCAAATTCATCAAACTTGTTTGCTATGCTTCTAGCATTAGTGTACAAGCAAGTATACATGCACCTGTCTTTGTTTTTAGTAACCCTAACCAGTGCTATAGTTGTAAAATTAGCAGACGGTATACTCTGTGAATGTTACATATGCAGAGAGTATATTGTGCTTATTAATTGAATTCCAGGAGGTATACGGTGTATGTATATATATACAAAGTATATATAAACTTAATTAAAATGTATGCCAGTAGCATGGCAAACCAATAGAGCGAAATAATAAACTAAGTCAAAAACAATGAAAAAGAAGGGGAGGGGAAAGTAATAAAGAAGAGGGTACTGTAGAAGGAACGCTCCTAATGTAATTTAGAAAAGCCTAAATATACGTGATTAGACCCGGGTTCAAGCCCGTCACCACCAAATACGGAGGATGCGGAAAGGTCAGGGAATGACCACCGCATATCCCGGAGCAATATGGCCTTAGTTGCTAATGCTCCTAAAAACCAAATAACAAAAAAAAACAACCTAAATATATGAAGTAAATGAAATAAATTTGATCGTCAATTAATTGAAATTTAATGTTGCCCACCGCTGGCAACAAAGTTGGAATTTTGTGAAAGGTTGGAGACGTAAACTGTCTACAATATTGGACCAAATTAACTAAAAATAAAATAGACTGCCCATTATGCCCCATTTCAACAGAGGGTCAGGAAAGCAATAATACTCAGGGAATCACTGCATTTCAAACGTTAGAGAAATACTTGCAATGATGAAATGATCCAAAGATTGAGCTGCCAATGCAATGGATTTGGATAATAGTCATCCTTATGCAGTGGAAAAATAATAAGACAGAAAGCCAAGCACTTGCATGGAAAAACCATACCACTGAAAAAACAACTAATGAACTGAAATATATAGAAAAAGAATAGGACAGTGGTCTCCAGACTTTTTTTGGTCACACACCCTTATTTTACTTAAAGGACTAGCACTCAACATGGAATAAAAAATTAAATATATAAGTTTAATATTTTTTTTATTTATAAATATTTTTCATGGAAGGCATTATATCTAGAATCACATTGTTTGCTCAGATAGCAAACAAACTGAATGAGTATTTTGCATCTACATTCACACATGAGGAGTTATTAAGGTTTGAAAATGCCACAAAGTTATCAAATTGTAACAGGGTGCTTAATTATTTTGTAATAACTGAGAACAAAGTGGAGGAGAAATTGTTGGAGTTAAACATAAGAAAGGCACAGGGGTGGATGGGATCTATCCAGTTATATTAAAGGAGGTGGCAAAGGAAGTAAGCAAACCCTTAGCCATAATTATGAGAGCATCCTTGGACTCAGGGGAGGTCCCCACGGACTGGAGATGTGCAAATGTGTCCTCAATTCACAAAGGGGAATCGAAAGGTGACATGAGTAATTACAGACCGGTTGGTTTAACTTCTGTTCCGGATAAAATAATGGAGTTACTGGTCAAAGATGCATTGCAGGATTATTTAGACAAGACTGCAGCAATAATTCAGACACAGCATGGGTTTGTTAAGGAAAAGTCTTCTCACAAATTCGATTGGTTATTATGATGTGGTTACAAAGGAACTGTATGCAAAAAATAATTTTGATACCATATACTTGGATTTCAAGAAAGCTTTTGACACTGTTGCGCATGGAAGACTACTGTACAAATTGGAGCAGAATGGTATTAAGGGTAAGTTGCTACAATGGATAAAAGGATGGTTGAGTGGGAGAAGACAGAGGGTGGTAATCAATGGATGCTGCTCTTCATGGACTAATGTTATTAGTGGAGTCCCACAGGGTTTGGAGTTGGGTCCACTGTTGTTTTGTATATTTATCAATGATATTGATGAAGGTGGTAGATGACTTTCATCAACCGCTGATATACCACCACTTTGCTTATTGGAGGCTTGAAGTGGTGAAACCCATGTTTAGTCTCTAGAGTAAAGTTTCCGGCATCCCCCTTCCCCCATACTTCTCCTTCTACCCATGCACGGTACTCAGTACTATAGGTTTTGATACCTTTCGTGATTGGGGTTTTCATAAAAAAAAAAAGAAAAAAAAAAGGTATATCAGGCTTAGTATCGAAGTTTGCAGATGATACAAAGGTTGTCAGGGTTGTTAATGACGGTGATGGCAGTGTGTTACTGCAACAAGATCTTGAAAATGTGGGCAAATGGGCTGAGAAGTGGCAACTGAAGTTTAACATTGAAAAATGCAAAGTACTGCATATGGGTAGAAGTAAACCCAGAGAAATGTACCAACTGTGTAGTACTATAGTACTACACTTAAGGTGGTAGAAAATGAAAAAGACCTGGGAGTAATTCTGCAGTTAGATATGAAGTTTTCTAAGCAATGCAGACAGGATGCCAGGGCTGGTCATGGGGTGTTGTCAATGATATACAGGAATTTTGCTAGCAGGAAAAAGGAGGTGATTATCCCTCTGTATAAGGCAATGGTCAGGTCACGCCTTGAGTACTGTGTGCAAGTCTGGAGGCCTCATTTTAGGAAGGATGTAGATTTGCTTGAGCATGTACAAAGAAGGGCAACAAGATTGGTGAGGGGAATGAAGGGATCCTTTTACCAGGAGAGGCTTAAGTTCTTCCAATTGCAGCAGCTGGAGACTAGGCACCTGCGAGGTGATCTGATTGAGGTGTATAAGGCCTTGAATAGGTTGAGCATGCTGAATTCTGATGGGATTCTTCCACTTGTTCAGATTACGAACCTAAGGGGGCATAAATTTAAATTGAGGAAAGAAATTGCAGAATAGATGGGCGAAAATTTGCCTTTAGCCAGCAGGTGGTTAATTGCTGGAACAAACTTCCATCTTTCGTTGTGGAAATTGATAGGTTAAATCAATTTAAGGAGGAACTGGACAAACATTTAGAGGGGATTGTTTTGTAATTGTTTTTTTTTTTTTTTTGGCTGATGCTGCATAAGCTCATACACTTGCTTGCTTGCATCACATGCCACTACTACTACAATTATAAAATCACATAATTTTAAAAGATCACAATTAAAAAATACAAAAAACAAAATTAAATTGAAGTTCAAGCACAAAATGATATGAAATCGTTAATGTAACAAGTGTAATAAATGTAATGTAATACTATTTGTTTTATTTATAAATAATTTACATGGTATGCATTATATCTAGAATCTCATGTATAAAATCACAATCTAATTCGATGCAAAAATACAAAACAAAACAAAATTTGAAATTAAAGTACAAATTGGTATAAATCAAATCAACAGCATTTTTTAGTGGGAAAATGTGCTTGAATATTTTTCGTTATTGCTGTGTATCCTGGTGTCATATTTTGGGACACAGCTACCCAAAGATCTGGTTCCAAGTTAAGTTAATTTCTAAACATGGTTTTAATAATAGTCATTGCAGAGAAAGTCACCTCACATAGGTACATTGATTCTAATATTTAAAATAAATAAATGCACAAGGCATAATACTTTAAGAGTTTGGTATCTATATAATATCGGTGTTTAGATACACCATAGATAACTCTTAATAAACTACAAAGTAGTTGTTGTAGGCATCATTTGCTGTTTCTCATATTGTGCTCTGCCTTCACGACGAGTTGCCATGATATTGCACTACTTCAAATAAGTAACTCTTCACTAATAGAGAAGACTATTGTTACTTATTCTCAGTTGAGTACCACCACCCAGACAGCACTGTTTCACGGCTATTGGCCGATCATCAGTGGGTGGGCAGGTACCCTGGTAATGCAGACATGACGACCCAGTTGTGAAGTTAATCACACAATATGAGAGATGCCAAGAGGTGTAGATGTCAATATTTAAAATAAATAAATGCACAAGGCATAATACTTTAAGAGTTTGGTATCTATATAATGATGATCGGCCAATAGCCGTGAAACAGTGCTGTCTGGGTGGTGGTACTCAACTGAGAATAAGTAACAATAGTCTTCTCTATTAGTGAAGAGTTACTTATTTGAAGTAGTGCAATATCATGGAAACTCGTCGTGAAGGCAGAGCACAATATGAGAAACAGCAAATGATGCCTACAACAACTACTTTGTAGTTTATTAAGAGTTATCTATGGTGTATCTAAACACCGATATTATATAGATACCAAACTCTTAAAGTATTATGCCTTGTGCATTTATTTATTTTAAATATTGACATCTACACCTCTTGGCATCTCTCATATTGTGTGATTAACTTCACAACTGGGTCGTCATGTCTGCATTACCAGGGTACCTGCCCACCCACTGATGATCGGCCAATAGCCATGAAACAGTGCTGTCTGGGTGGTGGTACTCAACTGAGAATAAGTAACAATAGTCTTCTCTATTAGTGAAGAGTTACTTATTTGAAGTAGTGCAATATCATGGCAACTCGTCGTGAAGGCAGAGCACAATATGAGAAACAGCAAATGATGCCTACAACAACTACTTTGTAGTTTATTAAGAGTTATCTATGGTGTATCTAAACACCGATATTATATTGATTCTAATGGAAGGATTGCATTGCTCGCTCTACTTACCAGATCACCCAATGGATCATCTCGTGCACTCCACTTTGAATACCACTGGATTAGGATATAGATGGCACTATGAGTGCAGCGTTAGCCAAGCGCATCATTACTACCATGTGAAATATATTCAAAGTTTAATAAATTATAATGTAAGAAATATGAATCAAAAAAGGCCCCGGGCACCATTAAATTTTACTGATGGGGTGGATGCCATTAAATTTTAATTAATTGATTAACTCATATATTTCGTATATTTAGGCTTTTATAAATTACATTAGAAGTGTTCCTTCAATAATACTCTCTTCTTGATTACTTCCCTCCCCCCATTTTTTTCCCTCTTGCATTGTTTGTGGTTTAGTTTATTTTGCTCTACTGGTTTGCCATGCTACTGGCATGCACTTTAATTAAGTTTATTTTATGCAACATGTAATGGAATATGCATATTTGCTGCCGATGATCGTTTGCATTCCTAATTTTTATTTTTATCATTATTTTTTTCTTCATATTTCTTAAATTATAATTTATTAAACTTTGAATATATATATATATATATATACATACAGGTAACCCTCATATAACATGGTAATTAGGTTCTTATAAAATGTCTATTGTGCAAAACCGTGTTATACGTGACTAAGAAAAAGTACGAAAAGCGGGGTTACATTCCAAAAGCTAACAAAAATACACCATTCTAGATTTCGTGTATCTTCTGCTCTCTTTAAAAAATCAATAATTTGGCTTTGTTTGCTTTTGTTTGATAAATCTTTGTGATTTTTATCGTATGGAACTAAGCAATTTTGAAGCTCCCTTTTGAACTTTGGGCTCCTTTCATTCAAGAATTTGCATTCAAAAAATAAGATTCTAACTGCTCGGCTAACTTTATGCCTTTCTGTATGCTTTTTAGTGTGTATATTGTCTATAAATTATGTGTGTCCTGAGGTTGATTTTCTGTTTGCTGGACGAAAAACCCAAGATTCCTGGAGAAAAAACCATGCTAACCCTGCCTGAACCTGACTAACTCAACCACATTGTGAAAAGACCCATAAAAAATCTTCTCATCATTGATGGAACTCGAACTCAGGTCTTTTCCACCCGGTGTGGGGAGGAAGGCGATTCGATCAACTGTGCTACCCACGAGGGCTTCAGTAGTCATAACATCAAAACCTTCCCCCTCCTACCGATGTAGCAAGCTCTACTATCGCACCGATTCCCTTTTCTTTTGATTCAACCATATTTCCTGAATGAACTGACTCTGGCCATATATTTTTCCACCTGCATTTAACGCTGACATAGCAATGTATCAGAATCAGGACTGTATCAGAATCTTTATCGATGAAAGAACTAAAACTGCTTTTACGGTTTTACTTCTTTCAGCAATAAAGCTATGATTATGATACAGTCCACAATCGAGAAATGTTTTCATGCCTCCATTACTTTAATAGATTTGGATGAAATTTTTTTCCAAAATCCATTGTAACGATTTTCTGATGGATTGAGTTTTAAAGGTGGATATAATGCCTTGATCTAATGGCTGTATGAAAGAAGTTGTATAACTTAGTACAACTGTGGTGGTAGGAATAAAACTTCAACGTGTGGATGACTTAAATCCTTTGGATGGCCTAGTGTTTCTATCTAATAGTAATAAAACTTTGAAATCTAGATTTTTCCACATGTTACGTTCTGTGCTATTGAACATGGGGATTTCCCAACAAAATAAAATACAGGGATTTCTCAATTTTTTTTTTTTTTTTTTTGACTAGTGAGTCAACAGTGGGGATTCAAAAAGAATGGAAATGTTTAAAAATTACATCCAACATAATAGCAGGGTTTCCCCCCCACACAAAAGATCAAAAATACCCTGTTATGCGAGATTTACTGAAATTCTCTAACCGTGTTATATAAGTACCGCGTTGTGTGAGGATTGCTGCAATTTATCAATTGTGTTAGAGTGAAACTGTGTTATACGGGGGTTGCCTGTACTTGCTGTCTTGCGTGCACATGCAAAGTGCAGGACATACCCACCCACCCTTGTTTATATTCTCTTATGGTATAAGGGAATATCATAAAATTCCATAATCACACAGCAGGTGCCTTCCAGTCGTAGTGACAAAAAAGAGTTGTTCGGGACCTGACAGGTTTCTAAATTTGTTTTATATTTCTGGAAAAACTTTTTGGTTTTTTAAAATTCTTCTTGCAGTATACCAGTTTTGGACCTGTTGTGAATGGATTGTGTTAATTATTATTTTCAACTTTCTATTTTTCTTTTTTAATTAAAAATTTTATTGTAAATTGTTTTACAATGCATGTCATTTTTAAAGAAACAAAACTTAACAAAAAAAAAAAAAAACCCTCATGAACATAAAATATTATTATTATTATTATTATTGGCTATATGGTGCTAGGAAGCCTGAGGCTTATGCTGCACCAGCCAAAAAAAAAAAAAATTCCTGAGTTACCCTAAGAGAGAGAGAGAGAGAGAGAGAGAGAGAGAGAGAGAGAGAGAGAGAGAGAAGTAGAAGGGAATCACCAAGAAAGAGAAGAATGATGATATCCAGCTGAGGACCCTGGGTATAAAGCATGAAAGTATTAGTTACTTTTCAGTTTACGCAATTGATAAGGGGGAAATTTAAAAATTTAATTTCCCCTTATTTATGCTTAAATATTACATGTAGAATAAGAAATATGAATAAACGTTTATTAAATCTGCTCAAAAATAAAAATAGAACTGTATAAAGATAAAGTGTGAACATGAAACTATTAGGCCCTTCCGTTTTAGGTTGATAAAATCGTTGCAGTACACAATTTTGAAATTATACCTGCACACTTATTTCTTCTTATATAACATGTATATTAGGATATACCGTATTTCCCCATGTATAAGATGCACCTTTTTTCGAAAAAATTTGGGGTCTAAAAACTGGGTGCGTCTTATACAGTGGTTGTACATTTTTTTTACTTCCATTTCCCGCTTTTCGCGCTTGTTGTCTTTGCGCTCGTTGTTTCGCACTTGTTACACCGGTATATTAGCTTACGCTTTGCCACGTTCTGCCCAGAAATGGCTCAGAAAAGATTTTCGTACAGTGCTGAATTCAAGTTAAAAGTGATCCAGTTTGCAAAAGTGAATGGAAATCGTGCTGCTGAACGTAAGTTTGGTCCTCCTCCAACTGAGAAAATAATCCGAGACTGGCTACGGGAAGAAGAAACCCTACTGAAAATGCCACGGCAGAAGAAGACCATTAGAGGCAAGTCAGCAAAATGGCCTAATTTTGAGAGGGAATTGAAGATATGGATTGAGAAGCAAAGGGCAGTTGGAATTCCTGTGTCCACAAAGATGGTTCAGCATGAGGCAAGAAGAATTGCTGATGAAAAAGAAGTTACCGATTTCATAGGAGAACACAATTGGTGCTTCAGGTTCATGAAACGGAATGGACTAACCATGCGTACACGCACCAGACTTGCCCAAAAGATGCCTGAAAGCTATGAGCAAAAGGTCCTTGAATTTCATCGTTTTGTCATTCAATGTCGGAAGATACATCAGTTTGAGTTGGGACAGATTGCATATATGAACAAAGTCCCTCTTCAGTTTGATGTCCCAAGTAACAGAACTGTTGATAAGAAGGGGGTGAAAACTGTAACTGTGAAGACAAGTGGACATAAAAAGAGCCATTATACAGTTGTTCTAGCTTGTGCTGGCAGAACCAAGCTGCCTCCTATGGTGATTTTCAAACGCAAAACAATGCCAAAAGAAGACATTCCTCGAGGAGTGATTGTCCACGTTCATGACAAGGGTTGGATGGATCAGGATGGGAAGAAGATCTGGTTTGAGAAAGTTTGGAGCAAGAGACCAGGTGGGCTATTATGCAAACCTGTGCTATTGGTGCTTGATCAGTTCAGGGCACACATAACAAAAAATACAAAGAAGATTGCTGCAGAGCAAAAAACAAAACTTGCCGTCATATACCTGGAGGCTTGACATCCCAGCTCCAACCACGAGTCTGCTGACGAGGCTACTAGAGACGGTCGTGTTCAAAGCCGCTCAGTAGATTTTTCTTATTTATTGATTTGAAATTATTGTTTTTCTAAAACTTTTGATTTAAATTAAGTAGTATAACATTATTTTGTGATTTTCTGATTAATTTGGTGTATTTATTCTTTACTTGGCCTTGTAATTGCATAAAAGTATCGGTAAAGGTTTCCACGTGTTTCAACTCCGCTACTTCGTAATTTTCCCGCCTTTGTGATACGATAGTTATATACCATACTAGATAGCGTTAGTTGAACTTCGTTAGCAGTTAAATTGTACATTTAAATAAATACATATAACGATTAGATTACAAACGTAATATAATTAATTATATTTAACATAATTAATAACATAACATAATTAATTATAATTAATTAATTAATTAATTAATAGAATCATGACTCAGACCAGAGCAGCAAAGCAAAAGGCTCAAGCTAATGGAAGTGCTGTGGCTCAGAGCAGAACTGAGGGGGGCAGTTGTCCTCTGACTCACAGCCTTATAAAATGCACTGTTTGCTTGATGTTTGCAGAGCAATCGGGTACGGGACATGATACTGCCAAGGGGGATGTCTTTGTGTGTGCGTGATGCAAGGAGTGTATCGATATCAGGCAACAACTCGCTGTTCTTGTGGGCCTATATGAGAGCTTGAAGGACAGGATGGATGCCCTCGAAGAAACTAAATTGAGGGGCCCATCAAGCTCTCAGCTGCCCACATCAATGCCAGAGCTTGCACTTGGGCATCGCGTGACACAGAGACAACCCCCAAGGCAGAATGCGCTGGTCCCGAAGGAACTAGTAGTTGTTGGTGACTCTATTGTCAGGGAAACGGGGAACATGCTTTGTAAAAAAGATAGGTGGAACAGGACCAGGGTATGTCTGCCAGGGGCAAAGGTTGATGACGTTGTAGAGCGAATATCATCTTTTAAGGGCACAAAAGGTGATATAGTTGTACACGTTGGCACTAATAATATTAAGAGTAGGAGACCGGCAGAATTACTTAACAAGTACAGGTCACTGTTGAACAAAAGCCGAGAATTAGGGTTGAATTTGAAAGTGTGTGCAATTCTGCCCTGACACGATAGGAGGGAGTATATGATGAGAGCCCTGTCGATCAATTCGGCCCTGGAAAGATTGTGCAAGGCTCAAGGGGTAGAATTTTTTTCAGCCTGGACTGTACTTGGTAACAGGAGAGACTGCTTCTATAGGTATGGGATACACTTAAATAGAAAAGGTGCAAGAATGTTTGCTGATGCTATCGAGGCAGTGTTAGGCGAGTCGGAAAACTGCTAGATTGGGGGGATACAAGGACTAATAGATTAACAGTAGCCACTGGCAAAGGTGAAAGTGATTCTTGCACTGCTTCTATTGGAATGAGCAGCAGCTTGGAAAATAAGATGCAGGATATTTCAGAGACTACTGGGAGCCATTGCGGTACAAGTAAACACATGGGTTGTGTTAGGGTAGCTAAGAATAGAAACAGGTGCAGGTATACTTACGTGTACACCAATGCTAGGAGTTTAGTAAATAAATTTGATGAATTTGAGGTATTGCTCAAAACATCAAAGGCAGATATTGTTGGGATATCAGAGACGTGGTGTCACACAGATATAAGGGATGCAGAACTGCAATTTGGGGAGTACAACGTCTACAGAAAGGATAGACAGGATAGGAAGGAGGGAGGGGTTATGCTATTAGTTAAGAAACATATAAAAACCAAGGAAGTGAAGCCAGTCAACATCGCCGGACAGTGCAGTGTTGAGTCAGTTTGGTGTGACATAAGCATTGGGAGATCAAAATTGAGAGTAGGAGTGTGCTATAGGCCTGATGACTCTGATGAGTATAATAAGGAACTGTACAGGGAAATAGAGTGGGCCAGTAAATCAGAGAGTCTTATAATGGGAGATTTTAATTTCCCAGATATTGACTGGAATTCGGGGGCTGGTTACTCACACACTAGCAGGGCTTTTGTGGATTTATTGGATGATTGTTTTCTACATCAGCATGTTTGGGAGGCAACTAGAGGGAGTAATACTCTTGATTTGATTATCAGCAGTGATTCTTCATGCATTAAGAATCTCCAGATAAATGAACCACTAGGTGGCAGTGATCACAGTGTGCTGAAGTGGGATTTACTCAAAGAGGTAACTACCATTAGGGGTAAAGGGAAGGGTTATTGCTTCCGTAAAGGCGACTACGATGGACTGAGACAGTATTTAAATTCTATACAGTGGGACCAACTGATGATGTTACCAACAGCAAATTCAAAATGGGAAGCATTCAAAGAACTTATCTTGGAAGCTACTAGGCTTTACATACCAACTAAGAAATATTATTCAAGGTTTAGGCCAAAATGGATGTCAGATGAACTAATGAGGCATATGGCAGAGAAGAAAAATGCATGTGATACTTACAAATTAACACATGACACAGAAGCCTATGATAGATACCAGTTGATATGCAACCAAGTTACAAAGGAGGTTAGGCAGGCGAAGGCAGATTACGAGAAATCCTTGGCAAGGGATGCAAAGAAAAACAGCAAAGAGTTCTTTACTTATGTAAACTCTAGAAGGAAGGGGATGAATCAGATTGGTCCACTTGATATTGATGGGTCAACTGTTGATGATCCTGCTCATGTAGCTAAAAAACTAAAGGAATATTTTGCATCGACATTCACACATGAGGAGTTATTCAGCAAGGGGAATGCCAGAGGTGTATTCAACTCTAGCAGTAAGCTACAGAATCTTGAAATAACTGGGAGTAAAGTGGAGGAGAAACTGTTGAAGATAAACACAAGAAAGGCACCCGGGGTGGATGGGATCTATCCAGTTATATTAAAGGAGGCAGCAAAGGAAGTAAGCAAACCCTTAGCCATAATTATGAGAGCTTCCTTGGACTCAGGGGAGGTACCCATAGACTGGAAATGTGCAAATGTGACCACAATTCACAAAGGAGGATCAAAGGCTGACACAAGTAATTATAGACCTGTGAGCTTAACTTCTGTTCCAGGAAAATTAATGGAGGCACTGGTTAAAGAAGCACTGCAGGATCATTTAGACAAGACTTCAGTTATAGCTCAGACACAGCATGGTTTTGTTAAGGGGAAGTCTTGCCTGACCAACCTGATTGGATACTATGATGCAATCACAAAAGAACTGGATGCAGGGAATAACTTTGATATTATATACTTGGATCTTAGAAAGGCTTTTGATACTGTTGCACATGGAAGACTGCTACACAAATTGGAGCAGTGTGATATTGGAGGCAAATTGCTGCTATGGATAAAGGGGTGGTTGAGGGGGAGAAGACAGAGAGTGGTAATCAATGGACACTGCTCATCGTGGACTAATGTTATTAGTGGAGTCCCTCAGGGCTCAGTGTTGGGTCCATTATTGTTCTGTATTTATAAATGATAATGATGATGGTATATCAAGCTTAATGTCCAAGTTTGCAGACGATACAAAGGTTGGCAGCATTGTCAAGGACACTACTGACACTATGGTGCTGTAACAGGATCTGGAAAGGTTGAGCAGATGGTCTGAGAGGTGTCAAATGAAGTTTAACATTGACAAATGTAAAGTACTACACATGGGAAACAGCAACCCCAGAGCAACGTATCAACTCTGTGGTACTACACCGACAGTGGTAGAGAATGAAAGGGACTTGGGGGTGGTTGTGCAGGCAGATATGAAGTTCTCTGAACAGTGCAGACGGGCTGCAAGAGTAGCTCGTGGAGTATTGTCAATGATATACAGGAATTTTTCCAGCAGGGATAAGGAAGTGATTATTCCATTGTGTAAGGCAATGGTCAGACCACACCTAGGGTACTGTATACAGGTCTGGAGGCCTTATTTCAAGAAGGATGTAGAGCTGCTGGAACGAGTACAGAGAAGGGCAACAAGATTAGTGAATGGAACAAAGGGGTGCTCTTACGAAGAAAGGCTTAAGTTTTGCAAATTACAGTGTCTGGAGACTAGGCACCAGCGAGGTGATCTGATAGAGGTGTATGAAGCCTTGAATGGTTTAAGCATGCTCAATGCTGATGGGATTCTTCCTCTAGCTCAGAAAAATCACCTGAGAGGGCATAAATTCAAATTGAGGAAAGACAGATGTAGGATAGACGTGCGGAAATTTGCCTTTACCCAGCGGGTGGTTGGTTGGTGGAACAGACTTCAATCCCTTGTGGTGGAGGTTGATAGCCTAAATAAGTTTAAGGCTCAGCTGGACAGGTATTTTGAACGAACAGAGGGGTGAAGTGGAAGTGGGTTTTTTTTTTTTTTTTTTTTTTTGGCTGATGCTGCATAAGCTTGCTTTCTTGCATCTAATGCTAATGCTAATGATGTCAGCATTAACAAACCCCTCAAAGCTGCCATGAGAGACGAATGGAACCAATCGGTGAAGTCTTCTGGGGACAATTTGACACCAGCAGGAAGAGTGAAGAAAGCAACTATAGAAGAAGTTTATACCTGGGTGAAAAGATCCTGGGATAATATCAAGATTGAGATCGTTGTCAAGTCATTTAAGAAGTGTGGCATTTCAAATGCCGTAGATGGAACTGAGGACAAGGCAATATATGAAGACAGTGATTCGTCATCAGACACAGATGAAGACAAGCTAATGGATGCGAGTTTTGACAGTGATGAGTTGTATGAATTTTATGATGAATAAAACTTGAGTTCAATAACTTTATGTAATACATTTTTTTTCAAATTTCGGGCCCCAAAATTAAGGTACGTCTTGTCTTATACACGTGGAAATACGATATATGAAGAACATTTATTAATTCTGCTCAAAAGATAAAAAAAAATGAACTGTGTAAACAAAATATAATCATGAAACTATTAGGCACTTTAATTTTCAAGTTAATAAAATCTTTAAATGCCAAAATTTAAAAATTACACATGTGCACATATTTTTGCTTGTATATAATGTATATAAATGTTTTTAAAAGATATATAATTAGAGTTCAACTTGATTAAATCATTAAAACCGTTAAATATGCAAAATTTTAAAATTATGCTTGTGCACTTTTTCTCCACTATAATTCTGTATACTGCTAGAAGTCTATGCATTATAATGGACTCTGATAAAAAATTTTAAAAAATTAGGTTAACTCAGAATATTCTATTGCTTTTGATTAAAAAAAAAAACTAAGAACTCAATTCACAAAACTCTATCAAAAAGTAATTATAAGAAGAATTGCATGGAACAAAGGCTACTGAGAGTTCTCACTGTTTTCAGCTACAGGGGATCCCCAGTATCTGAGTGTTCATTATCCGAGTCCCTGCAGTTATGAGGATTTGAAAATTAAAGAATTAAAGAAGCCCTTGAGAAAATTGACCAAGCACTTGAATATTTCTGTGAGAATGACCCTCTTCATGATCATACAGCAAAAGTTAAGCGCAAAGTTAAAGACATAACTAAATACTATGACACAATTTTATCTGAAAAAATACGCCAAAAAAAAAAAAAAAAAACACAGACAACTCTGAATTCATTCTTTATTCATAAAACTGAAAAATAATGTAATTTCAATAAATTTTACTTAAGTTTACACTGTTCAACGTATTATAATAAAAAATATCTAATTAAATAATTGTCAACTTTTTCAGTTCCTTCAATCCATTTTTTACTGTGTACAAGTACATAATACATATTACAAAAATTTGGTCCCCGTTTTAAGTGGAATTTTCTGGAACCGATTATCCTCAGATAACGAGGACCTTCAGTAATTACTCTTCAAAGCCCTGAAATGTTCCATTTAAGACTGAAATGATGCTATATTTACAGAATTAGAGTGTAACTAGTTGACTTTGAACTAGAATGGCAGTTGTTCAATGTGCAATCAAAATATAAATATGAAATGTTTAAACTGATTGGCACCTGTGAGTTGCCTCGTGCCTCCTAAGCACATTAAGTTACAAAAAACAGGTGAATGGCCCATGTCTTGGCAGTTGTTTGTGCTATTACTCTGTGAAAAACATAAATCTTATTTCAAAAACAACTTGGATAAAACTAGATCTATGTTTAGGAAGATAGAGACAGTTTCAGAAATTAATTTTGAACCAACAATTGACATGTCATACTTTTTCTTGCAAGGCACCTAACAGGTCCCACATACGTGCTGCTGGGTTAATGTTTCATTAGTATCTATCTTCTTCTAAGGAAATGACTGCTTGATTAGAGTCAGTTAGCACCAATCTATATAAATATAGCCTGGTTTTGAATATCTCTTATGGACCAGCCATTTCTTTGCATGAGGGGTTTACCGTACATTTATATTTCTGTAAGAATATGCCAATCCATATATATTTCTGTAATAATATGCAGGAATGTTTATTCCTGCATTATTAAAAAACTTCAAACTTCCAAACTTCAAACACCTTTCCAGAACATAGTATGCAATATAAAGTTATTATAAATTGTGGATAGGTTTTTTCACTTTCTTTATTCTTAGCCAGTTTGAATATGTTAACCTTAGCATTGTACTTTCCAAGAATTAATGAATGTTTAGGTGGCTAAACAACAATTGATGCATTTAGCAATTCATCAAGATGAATTTTATAGACATTTTTAAATAGCTGCATTAGAAATCGGGGCTTGAACAAGTTAATATTTTTTGTCTTGTCAAGGTAATTAATGTGACCATTAATGTGCTTTACATTATGAATCTAATTAGATGGTTTATGTGCTTAGCTTGCCTAAACTGAGATGGTGGTTACACTAGAACAGTGGTTAGAAGAAAGAGAATGATAAGTACTATATCTATATATTTGGTATTATGTACTACTCACATTAAATATAAAAAAGAAAACTTAAAGGATATTAGAATGCAATTAATGAAACAAATGGTAATCGATATTATTGTGCACTATTAGCATTAGTGGAGGCATATGACGCAAGAAAGAAAGCTTATACAGCATCGGCCAAAAAAAAAAAAAAAAAAAAACCCATCTCCATTCACTCTAAAAGTTTGTCCAGTTTTTCCTTGAATTTATTTAAGTTATCAACTTCCACAACGATAGGTGGAAATTTGTTCCAGCAATCAACTACTGCTGGCTAAAGGCAAATTTCTGCACATCTATTCTATAACCGTCTTTCCTCAATTTGAATTTATGCTCCCTCAGGTTTGTAATCTGAACAAGAGGAAGAATCCCATCAGCATTGAGCCTGCTCAACCCATTCAAGGCCTTATACACCTCAATCAGATTACCTAGCAGGTATCTAGTCTCCAGATGCTGTAATTTGCAGAACTTAAACCTTTCTTGGTAAGAGTACCCCTTCGTTCCCTTCACCAATCTTGTTACCCTTCTCTGTACTCGTTCTAGCAACTCTACATCCTTCCTAAAATGAGGCCTCCAAACCGGTATGCAGTACCCAAGGCATGGGTACTGTATCATTCACGACCCCATGACCTTCTCTGGCAGCCTGTCTGCACTGATCAGAAAACTTCTTATCTGACAGCACACTTACCCCAGGTCTTTTCATTCTTTACCTCCCTGAGTGCAGTACCACAGAGTTGGCATGTTTCTTTGGGGTTACTTCTACCCATATGCAGTACTTTGCATTTGTCAATGTTAAACTTCAGTTGCCATTTCTCAGCCCATCTACCCAACTTTTCTAGATCCTCTTGCAGTAGCATACTGTCATTGAAATTGTATCTGGAATAAAACATATATCTATATAAATTTTTTAGTGGGAAATATAAGATAGATTCATACTGATAGTACAAGATAGTTTCATACTATTATTTCATATCATTATTATTGTGTCCAAGTTGTATGTTGCAAGTCTTATGTCACAAACAGATTGATTGTTGATAGTCACTTGTAATTGATTGTTCATAGTCTATGTTGATATTCACTTCTGTCAATTTCCAACAAGAAGTCATCAACTTGTGATGACTTCTTGTTGGAAATTGCTAAGCTCAGCCCCTCAACCTGTTTACTATATTTTGTTGATCTGCTTGCCTCTAGCATAATGCAACCACTTTTGTACATGTTCCCTGACATGCGGTTGATGGGTATGGTTAATTTTTTCCAAAAGTATCCAGATACCCACCCCTCCACAATTCTTGGGGGAGGTGTCTCAATGCTTTTTGTAATATAGCGTATGTGGAATTATTGATTTATTTCAGCTTCTGTGTTAATATTTAGAGCTGTTATAAAGGATGAGTTAAAGTTTGCCTTTTTTTACAGGTGAAACAAGGTGCAGAAAACATGATTCAAATGTATAGTAGTGGATTTTCCAAAGATCGCAAACTTTTAGCTGAAGCACAACAGATGCTAGCAGATTCCAAAGCTAAGACTGAGTATATTCGAATGATGATTATGAAAGTTAAGCAGATTAAAGAAGGAAGTATAGATGGAAATGGTATTGGTGGTAGTGGTAATGCTGGTGATGGTGTTGGTAAGTGTTAATATTCAAATTTAAGATTTTATGAGTAAAATTAACTTTTGTTTTTCTCATCAGTGATCATTAATAACAGTGCAATTCGGCTGTCTGGTTTAATTACTCAAGTCATTGTAAATCCCAAGACATGAAATTAGCAGTATTTAGAAAATCAAAATCAGAAAGCATTAGATAGGCAGTTCCCTACTTGGCCTCCGGTGCTGAGTGATATCAAGTGCCTTAACTGTAATTTTTCAGAGAATGTACTAGTTCTATTTAGCTCCAGCATTCATTAAATTTTTTTTTTTTTTGTGAGCAGCTCTTCTTTCAAAAGCATTTGAAGATCACAAGAAAGGAAACCATCTTTCTATATTTTTTTATTGTTTAATCAGTGACCTCTACTAATCATTGCTAGGTCACACCAGCTACTGTTCCTGCCTCCCTTTGGCAGGGTGGGAATTCTGGATAATTGAGTCAACCTCCAGAGCCAAAAAGAGGAAAACATGGAATATGACAACTTTCCACCTATTAAGACTGAAACTCCAGCTTCCATGGAGTTGCATCAATTTGATAGTGACCTTTCCAATAATAATAGAAAAAGATGGATGCTTCCCAAATGGAACATCCCTCTTTCCTTTTAATACACTTTTTATTGAGCTAGTCCATAAGCAATTTTATCACAATTTTTCATTCAAAAATGCCTGGAAAGTGTAGCTGGTTCACCAAAAATGGCTCGAAGACTTAAATCTGGTGATTTGTTGGTTGAAACCACAAATAATAAACATTCTTCAGTTTTTACTGGAACCTTGCCTCATATGGTGGAATTCCAGTCAAGGTGTCCCCTCATGCTACACTGAATACTTCCCAAGGTGTCATTTCCTAGTGGGATCTAATGAGTGTCTCTGAGAAGGAAATTGTCCAAGAACTACACAAGCAGAAAGCCACACAGGCAAGAAAGAATTATGTTAAAAAAGATGGTGAGCTAATCCTCACTTGTTGTTTGTTTGTTATTTGGTTTTTAGGAGCATTAGCAACTAAGGCCATGTTGCTCCGGGGATATGCGGTGGTCATTCCCTGACCTCTCTGCATCCTCCATATTTGGTGGTCATGGGCTCAAACCCCGGTCTAATCAAGAAACTTGTGCTACGCACTGCTGCTCCTGCCTACCTGGCTACAGAGGTGCCCCTCCTCACTTGTGCAAAGATGTTGCAAGTGTCAGAAATTTAGACACTCTGAAATGGTTTGCATAGGAGAGAGTATATCTAAACTGTGTCCAAGGAGCATGTTCAAGTGGACTGTAATGTCCAGTGTTCACTTTGCCCAAAATCAACCCTCCAGCCTTCTTTATTCTGTGAAAAGTGGAAATTTGCGAAAAAAATCCAGAAGTACCAAATTGAAAACAAAGTTTTTATACCCAGAAGCAAGAAAAACAGTTGCAGCAAAATATGCCAAAATGTGTGTACACTGAAGCATCTAAAAGACTCTTCTCTAGCAACTCATAATAACACATCAATCCACTAGACATTTCAGTATCTAAGTGTTCTAGATCACTGCTCTTACCTACTTAATTGTCCAAGCACCAGACAGCTGATCAAACTGATAATATGCTGATCACAATACTACCTACTCTACATGCAGTCTTTGATTGCTTAGCCCCCAATGATGAAGATTTTGGAGATCCATGCAGAAGATGACATGTTATGCATCCAGATTTTTCAAAAAAAGATAATCAGAATTGGTCGCCACAAGCAGAATATCTCTAAGAAGCAGACAGATTTAGCTTCTATATTTAAAAACCAAATAATAAATAACATTGTTCAGTGGAATTGTAGAGGCTTTTGCTGAAATAGTGATGATATCTATGAGCTAATACACTGCTATAGTCCTGTTGTCCTCTGCTTAAAAAAAACAAATTCGACACCAAGTTTCCCCTTCAATTAAAAATTATACTCTCTTTAGGCAAGGTTGATCTGATAATAGTGCTTACAAAGGAGTAGCCATACTCTTGCATTCAAGAGTCCTTTCCGAACACTTTGCTTTGAAAACCTTCCTAGAAGACATTACTACAATAATTGACATTACTCTCATGCTTATTTCCATTTATCTTCCACCCAGTCATCCATTTGCTGTTCAGGAACTTGAAGGCTTTGTACTGCAGTTGTCTCCATTTTGCTTGTTAGGTGACTTCATTACACACCATCTATTATAGGGGTTTTCCCACTCCAGACAGATGAAGATAGCTCATGGAAATGCTGATGGATAGAGACAGAATCTAACATTATTGAATAATGGTTCTCGTACTTATATCCATTTCTCCACATGGTTTATCTCTGCAACTTCTCCATTTGCCCTCTGATCTTTTTTCAAGTATATACTGGGCAGTTCTTAATGACCCTCTCAACTGCAATCATTACCTGCTAATATGTAGAATTCAGACATTCTCCTTATCAACAGAAAAGGCGCCTCCGTATCCAGGTGGGAAAGAGCAACAGTGCATAGCACACGTTTCTTGATTAGACCGGGGTTCGAGCCCATCACCACCAAATACGGAGGATGCGGAAAGGTCAGGGAATGACCACCACATATTCCTGGAGCAATATGGCCTTAGTTGCTAATGCTCCTAAAAACCAAACAACAAACAAACAAACAAACAATCAACAGAAAATACAGTAAAATGGACATTTTCAAAGACTGATTGGATAAAATGCAGCACTTTTATCTCTTTTGATGACTATATTATTCAGTCCCGTCTGATTACTGAGCACACCACAACTCAGATACTAACAGTGGCAACTGCTGCCATTCCATGATATCAGCCAAGGAAGCATTGCCACAAATTATTGGTGGAATGAAGATTGTAACAGTGCTAAAAAGAAACGAAGCATGGGACCTGTTTGTAAACATCCAACCACTTCTAGTTTTATAAACTTTAAGTGACTTAAAGAAAAGTCCACCATACTGGAAGGAAAGCTAAACAGAGCTCTTTGATTAAATTTGCTTCCTCAGTCAGTAAAAATACATGTCAGAAAATCTGGAGAAAAATAAAGCAATTAAATGGTAAATTTCTTCCATTAGCTAAGGCTACTGCACTCTCTACTCCCTTAGAGGTAGCAAATTCCCCAGGAACTGTATTATCTGAATTGTCTGCCTCATCTTCATATAATAAATCATTTCAAAAGATTAATGTTGAAACTGAGAAGCCAAATTAAATTTCGCTGACAAGCATTCTTTACTTTATAATCAAACATCTATAATTTTTTGAATTGCAGCACTCACTTTCCGCATTGAAGAACAATGCTGATGGCCCTGAGTACATAATGTAATGCTTTAAAATTTAGATAAAAATCATTTATCCTCACTGCTGACCTTTTTCAATAGAATGTTTACAGAACAAACATGCCCAAGCTCCAGGGTCCATTCATATGTACTGGCTATCCCTAAACTAGGAAAAGATCACAACTTACCATCTCCCCCTCTAGACAAAAATGGGTCATCATCGTCTCACTTGGTACCTTGAGTCCTGCAAGTTGATAACGATTAATTTGGATTTCAGAAAAATTGATCATTCTTGAATCTCTTAATTAAAGCTGAATCAAACATTAGGAATGCATTCATTTGAAATAGAACATTTTATCATAATGTGCCTTGATATTGAGAAGGTGCCTTTAATACCACTTGTTGCTTTGGTATCCTAAAGAATCTACATTCTCTTGACCTGAGAGGCCAAGAGAATGTAGAGAATGTAGAATAAGATGGGTGCAGCAGTGGTATTCTTTGAGACCGCCATTTCTGTATCACTTCTGGCAGAATGTACTAGTTACACTGCTGAGTTATATGCTATAAACTTCCTTCATCACAGACCCTTTCAAGTTTTCTATTGGCAAGCTCTAAAACCTTTATCCTCTAGAACCTTTGGCCAAGTAGAAGGAATGCCATAAGGTTCTGTGCCCAGTGCCACATTATTTGTCATTAGAATAAATAATGTCTTCCACATCATTCCACAAACTCTGGCTTTATACCTTTACATTGATTATCTTATAATCTTTCATCATTTCCAGAATATGACCCATATTGTGAGGCATCTAAAGATCTTACTGAGAAACATTGAACCGTGGATGACTCAAAATGGTTATAGACTATCCACCCAAAAATCTACTGTCATTCATTTCTGTAATAAGCACAAGATGCATCCTGAACCTAGTCAGTTAGCCTTTTCCAGTGGTGAGTAATATTTGTCTTCTGGGTTTAATTTTTAGTAAATTAAACTTCCAATATCGTATCACACACCTCCAGACTTCTTCCCTAGAACAATTAATATTACTCTAGAGAGAGGAAATTATTCTGCCTCACTCCTATTCAGAATTCTGCCCCTTGGATAGCTCTTGGTGCATTCAGAACATCTCTAGTATTATGTCTGTATGTTAAAATCTTTGATGCCCTTCTGAGTATTGGAAGAGTGATGTTACTACTTAACTACACAACCAAGATTTAAAGTCTGCCCACTTACCCAAATTTGGCTGATGCTTCATAATCCTCAGTTTATGACTTACTATAGAAACAAACTGCAGGCATTTCAGCCAGCTGGTATCAGGTTACAGCTATCAGAAACCTGGAATATAGACTTCAGTAAAAGGTTTCCAAGATCTAGAACATCCATGGTCATATTTCACACTAACTTGTGACAATTACTTTCAGCAGTGGAGAAAAATACTCTCTAGCAAGCAATAATATCCAGCAACTATATACTGCTCATACATAAAATTATCCCAACTTAGTTAAAATTTATACTGATGGATCAAAGTCTGAGAGTGAGATGGGTGCAGCAGTGGTATTCTTTGAGACCACCATTTCTGTATCACTTCTAACAGAATGTACTAGTTACACTGCTGAGTTATATGCTATAAAGCTTGCTCTAGAAAATATTTTCTACCTTTCAGCTCAAAAGAGCATAGTATAAAGACTTGCAAAGTGCTCTGTTAGCTATGCAAAACATCTTCCCAGCAATATATCCCTCTGATTAGATGATATATTCCCAGCAATATATTATCAGATCAGAGTTGGCATGTCTCCATGAGCATAATCAAATATTTGCCTTCTTTTCTATCCCAAGTTTCACTCAAATACTAGGGAACAAAAGTGCAGATCTTGTTGGCAAACATCCATCTAGCACAGCCCATATGAATTCTGTAATATCATCTACTGATTATAAATCAAATATATGGAGAATATATAAAAAATGATGGAACCTACCATGGCAAATGCAAACAGAACTCTTTCAGTTCAAAAACTTGAACACAATTATGGGCTTCCAGCTTCCATACGTAAATTGCACTCAGTAATTGTTACTGAATGTGTTTTTTTTTTTTTTTTTTAAATATACATGACCCCACCCCACCCTAAGATTCTGATGGTCTTACTGGTGGAAAACTCTTAATTTAAAGAAAATAAATTCTGCAATAAGTTGAAATATTTTACACAACATTATGTGCATTTCTTTATATAACTAGCATGTGTGTGTGTGTCCCTGTCACACTAATGAAGATATCAATGAAAATTGATTTGTCAAAGTGTTTTAGCTATAGTAGTCAGCCTGCTTCTGAAACAGATGTAGGGAGATGAGGCAATGCAGTACAGTCAGTCCTCGTATAGCATGTGATAGTTGCGTTCCTAGAAACCCTTGTGCAATGCAAAATCGTGCAATATAAACAACAGGCCCTATGGGAAAAATAGGGTTAGGTGCCGACCACCCAAGATTGAACACACATTTGTAACCAAAACATTACCAAACACAATAAATTATCGTAATAAAATACTTAGGTATTTTATTACGACTGTTACGTAATAAAATATTGCTAATGCTTTTGTTTCTATCGTAAGCAAACTTTTTTTTTTTTTTTTTTTTTTCCTATCCAAATAGATGATAGCCATTCTATCTCTTCCAATTCTTTGTGTTTTAATCTAATGTATTTTAATTACTTTGAGTTGTTCCTGCTATGAAAGTTGTTTTTAATTTCTCTACATTCTTTGTAATTCTTGGCGTTCCCTCATTTAGGCCTGTTGCACGTGTAATATCACATTCATTTTGCTCAAAGCGTTTCACAATTTCATATTTTTTCTCTATTGACAGAGACAGACTGACCATAAGCCTTACAGGGGCGACCAGAGGCCGTTGTGATTTGGGCCATAAACGCTAGTAAGAATTTTTCATCCAGTCCGCCTCTGTTTATCGATATTGCTTTTCTTTTTCTCTCTAAATCTGTAGTGTCTTCACCAGGACGTTTCCTTTTCACACCTTTTAAGTATTTTACTCATTTTTAAGGGTGACTCCGTAGCCAGGTGGGAAGGAGCAGCAGTGCATAGCATACGCTTCTTGATTAGATCGGGGTTCGAGCCCGTCACCACCAAATACAGAGGATGCGGAAAGGTCAGGGAATGACCACCGCATATCCCGGAGCAATATGGCCTTAGTTGCTAATGCTCCTAAAAACCAAATAACAAACAAACAATTCATTTTTAGGGAATAAAGCACAATTACAAAATGAGGAGGCACACTTGATACACATAAACAAAGCTGCGGGCGTGTAGCAACTGAATAAACAACACCATAAAGGCAAATACACATTATGAACACCTCACTAGCTCACATTTTACTAAAGTTAGTAAAATTAAAATATACCGTACTAGATAGCGTTAGTTGAACTTCATTAGCAGTTAAATTGTACGTTTAAATAAATACATATAACGACTTAGATTACAAACGTAATATAATTAATAACATAACATAATTAATTAATAAATTAATAGAATCATGACTCAGACCAGAGCAGCAAAGCAAAAGGCTCAAGCTAATGGAAGTGCTGTGGCTCAGCGCAGAATTGAGGGGGGCAGTTGTCCTCTGACTCACAGCCTTATAAAATGCACTGTTTGCTTGATGTTTGCAGAGCAATCGGGTACGGGACATGATACTGCCAAGGGGGATGTCTTTGTGTGTGCGCGATGCAAGGCGTGTATCGATATCAGGCAACAACTCGGCGTTCTTGTGGGCCTATATGAGAGCTTGAAGGACAGGGTGGATGCCCTCGAAGAAACTAAATTGAGGGGCCCATCAAGCTCTCAGCTGCCCACATCAACGCCAGAGCTTGCACTTGGGCATCGCGTGACACAGAGACAACCCCTAAGGCAGAATGCGCTGGTCCCGAAGGAACTAGTAGTTGTAGGTGACTCTATTGTCAGGGAAACGGGGAACATGCTTTGTAAAAAAGATAGGTGGAACAGGACCAGGGTATGTCTGCCAGGGGCAAAGGTTGATGACGTTGTAGAGCGAATATCATCTTTTAAGGGCACAAAAGGTGATATAGTTGTACACGTTGGCACTAATAATATTAAGAGTAGGAGACCGGCAGAATTACTTAACAAGTACAGGTCACTGTTGAACAAAAGCCGAGAATTAGGGTTGAATTTGAAAGTGTCTGCAATTCTGCCCAGACACGATAGGAGGGAGTATATGATGAGAGCCTTGTCGATCAATTCGACCCTGGAAAGATTGTGCAAGGCTCAAGGGGTAGAATTTTTTTCAGCCTGGACTGTACTTGTTAACAGGAGAGATTGCTTCTACAGGGATGGGATACACTTAAATAGAAAGGGTGCAAGAATATTTGCAGATGCTATCGAGGCAGTGTTAGGTGGGTCGGAAAACTGCTAGCTTGGGGGGAGACAAAGACCAATAGATTGACAATAGCCTCTGCCAGTGGCTACTGTCAATAGATTGACAGTAGCCACTGGCAGAGGTGAAAGAGATTCTTGCACTGCTTCTATTAGAATGAGCAGAAGCCTGAAAAACAAGATGCATGGTATTTCAGAGACTGCTGGGAGCCATTGCGGTACAAGTAAACACATGGGTTGTGTTAGGGTAGCTAAGAATAGAAACAGGTGCAGGTATACTTGCGTGTACACCAATGCTAGGAGTTTAGTAAATAAATTTGATGAATTTGAGGTATTGCTCAAAACATCGAAGGCAGATATTGTTGGGATATCAGAGACGTGGTGTCACACAGATATAAGGGATGCAGAACTGCAATTTGGGGAGTACAACGTCTCCCCAAATTGCAGGGGTTATGTTATTAGTTAAGAAACACATAAAAACCAAGGAAGTGAAGCCAGTCGACATCGCTGGACAGTGCAGTGTGGAGTCAGTTTGGTGTGACATAAACATTGGGAGATCAAAATTGAGAGTAGGAGTGTGCTATAAGCCTAATGACTCTGATGAGTATAATAAGGAACTGTACATGGAAATAGAGTGGGCCAGTAAATCAGAGTGTCTTATAATAGGGGATTTTAATTTCCCAGATATTGACTGGAATTTGGGGGCTGGTTACTCACACACTAGCAGGGCTTTTGTGGATTTATTGGATGATTGTTTTCTACATCAGCATGTTCGGGAGGCAACTAGAGGGAGTAATACGCTTGATTTGATTATCAGCAGTGATTCTTCATGCATTAAGAATCTGCAGATAAATGAACCACTAGGTGGCAGTGATCACAGTGTGCTGAAGTGGGATTTACTCAAAGAGGTAACTACCATTAGGGGTAAAGGGAAGGGTTATTGCTTCCGTAAAGGCGACTACGATGGACTGAGACAGTATTTAAATTCTATACAGTGGGACCAACTGATGATGTTACCAACAGCAAATTCAAAATGGGAAGCATTCAAAGAACTTATCTTGGAAGCTACTAGGCTTTACATACCAACTAAGAAATATTGTTCAAGGTTTAGGCCAAAATGGATGTCAGATGAACTAATGAGGCATATGGCAGAGAAGAAAAATGCATGGAATACATACAAATTAACACATGACACAGAAGCCTATGATAGATACAAGTTGATATGCAACCAAATTACAAAGGAGGTTAGGCAGGCGAAGGCAGATTACGAGAAATCCTTGGCAAGGGATGCAAAGAAAAACAGCAAAGAGTTCTTTACTTATGTAAACTCTAGAAGGAAGGGGATGAATCAGATTGGTCCACTTGATATTGATGGGTCAACTGTTGATCATCCTGCTCAGGTAGCTAAAAAACTAAAGGAATATTTTGCATCGACATTCACACATGAGGAGTTATTCAGCAAGGGGAATGCCAGAGGTGTATTCAACTCTAGCAGTAAGCTACAGAATCTTGAAATAACTGGGAGTAAAGTGGAGGAGAAACTGTTCAAGATAAACACAAGAAAGGCACCCGGGGTGGATGGGATCTATCCAGTTATATTAAAGGAGGCAGCAAACGAAGTAAGCAAACCTTTAGCCATAATTATGAGAGCTTCCTTGGACTCAGGGGAGGTACCCATAGACTGGAAATGTGCAAATGTGACCCCAATTCACAAAGGAGGATCAAAGGCTGACACAAGTAATTATAGACCTGTGAGCTTAACTTCTGTTCCAGGAAAATTAATGGAGGCACTGGTTAAAGAAGCACTGCAGGATCATTTAGACAAGACTTCAGTTATAGCTCAGACACAGCATGGTTTTGTTAAGGGGAAGTCTTGCCTGACCAACTTGATTGGATACTATGATGCAGTCACAAAAGAACTGGATGCAGGGAATAACTTTGATATTATATACTTGGATCTTAGAAAGCCTTTTGATACTGTTGCACATGGAAGACTGCTACACAAATTGGAGCAGTGTGACATGGGAGGCAAATTGCTGCTATGGATAAAGGGGTGGTTGAGGGGGAGAAGACAGAGAGTGGTAATCAATGGACACTGCTCATCGTGGACTGATGTTATTAGTGGAGTCCCTCAGGGCTCAGTGTTGGGTCCATTATTGTTTTCTGTATTTATAAATGATATTGATGATGGTATATTGTTCTTAATGTCCAAGTTTGCAGACGATACAAAGGTTGGCAGGGTTGTCAAGGACACTACTGACACTATTCTGCTGCAACAGGATCTGGAAAGGTTGAGCAGATGGGCTGAGAGGTGGCAAATGAAGTTTAACATTGATAAATGTAAAGTACTACACATGGGAAACAGCAACCCCAGAGCAACGTATCAACTCTGTGGTACTACACTGACAGTGGTAGAGAATGAAAGGGACTTGGGGGTGGTTGTGCAGGCAGATATGAAGTTCTCTGAGCAGTGCAGACGGGCTGCAAGAGTAGCTCATGGAGTATTGTCAATGATATACAGGAATTTTTCCAGCAGGGATAAGGAGGTGATTATTCCATTGTATAAGGCGATGGTCAGGCCACACCTAGAGTACTGTATACAGGTCTGGAGGCCTCATTTCAAGAAGGATGTAGAGCTGCTGGAACGAGTACAGAGAAGGGCAACAAGATTAGTGAATGGAACAAAGGGGTGCTCTTACGAAGAAAGGCTTAAGTTTTGCAAATTACAGTGTCTGGAGACTAGGCACCAGCGAGGTGATCTGATAGAGGTGTATAAAGCCTTGAATGGTTTAAGCATGCTCAATGCTGATGGGATTCTTCCTCTAGCTCAGAAAAATCACCTGAGAGGGCATAAATTCAAATTGAGGAAAGACAGATGTAGGATAGACGTGCGGAAATTTGCCTTTAGCCAGCGGGTGGTTGGTTGGTGGAACAGACTTCCATCCCTTGTTGTGGAGGTTGATAGCCTAAATAAGTTTAAGGCTCAGCTGGACAGGTATTTTGAACGAACAGAGGGGTGAAGTGGAAGTGGGGTTTTTTTTTTTTTTTTTTTGGCTGATGCTGCATAAGCTTGCTTTCTTGCATCAAATGCCTCTACTAATGCTAAAGCTAAAAAGCACATTTCTAGGGGTTACTACCATAAAACAATAAAAACAGTTTCCATTTGCATTCCTGCTAGTGGAATCTGTTAGAAACTGGTAGTAAACTCGATCTAATTGCATTTGCGATAATACCGTTAGCTGGAATTGTGTGGGTTTTTATGTTATTATGGTGAAATGTGTTTCCCCTTCATTGATATAAAAAACAAATACATTTTCAGAATCTTCTCTTCATTCCTATCGTGTTGCGTTCATTTGGGGTGATTCTGCATTTGACTGCCATTTCTTATGAACACAAAGGCGAATCATGCATAAGCAAATTCGGCTTTTGTTATATACGATATCGTTCCCCTATTTATAAATCGTGTATGATCGAATTCGTGTAATATAAACACATGTTATACTAGGACTGACTGTACTCTGTTTACTTTATGTAACACTTATACTGTTGCAAATTTAAAATTTGAAATCGAGAAAGAAGTTCGACAAGGAGACACAATATCTCCGAAGCTGTTTACTGCTGCCCTTGAGGAAGCTTTCAGAAGATTAGACTGGTCGCAGAAAGGAGTCAATGTGAACGGAGAGTACCTAAACCATTTACGATTTGCAGATGACATTGTGGTCATAAGCCACGATCCCAAAGAATTAGAGGAAAATCTTAATCAGTTATGCACAGTTAGTAAGGATTTTGGACTAAAGATGAATATGGCTAAAACAAAAGTAATGATGAACAAGTATGCCACAGAAAGGGAAATAATGATTGAAGGAGCAGTAATTGAAAAGGTGGAATCATATACTTATCTGGGACAAGTTATTAGCTGTAATAATGATAAATGGCTGGAAGTCAAGAGAAGAATAAATTTTGGATGGATAGCATTCAGGAAATATAGTCACATACTGAAGAGCAATATCCCAGTTTGTCTGAAACGTAAAAAAAATGAATCAATGTATACTCCCCACCATGACTTATGGATGTGAAACTTGGGCACTCACCAAAAGAATGGAAGAGAAGCTAAGAACTACACAGCGAAGAATGGAACGAATTATATTGGGAATCAGACTGTTAGATAAGAAGAGAAACACATGGATTAGGCAGCAAACTCAAGTAAAGGACATTCTTATCAAAACTAAAGAACTAAAATGGTCTTGGGCAGGACACATAGCTCGAAGACATGATGACAGATGGACTAAGAAAATAACAGAATGGTACCCAAGAGGAGCTAGAAAAAACCTGGAAGACAAAGGCGGAGATGGATAGATGAAATTCATGAGGTTTTGAGTAGTAAATGGATGTCCAGTGCTCAAAACAGAAGGAACTGGAAAGTTGCTGGAGAGGCCTTCATCCTGCAGTGGATTGAAAATGGCTGATGATGATGATGATATACTGTTGATGTGGCTTAGATTCCACTGGATAAATACATATTTAGTTTAGTGTAAACTTATTTAGTTTAGTGTAAATTTATTTAGTTTAGTGTAAACTAAACTAAATAAGAGTTACTTGAAAATAAAATCACATTATGGTGTGTATCAGGAAATTTATTATTTCAAAAATTGATTCAAATATAATTTGATAGATTTTATTAACTTGGAAGAATTAAAACAAGTTGCAAGTTCGTATATAAACCATGAAATTGATAAATTAGCAAGTGTCTTATGCTGATAAGTGTATAAGATTATGCTGATAAGTGTATAAGAAAGGGTTTCTTAAGTAATATTTCAGAAAAGAAAATTAGAAGCATAGTAATGTCAATGAAAATTTTATTGATGTTTGAGGAAGATAGGGCTATATATATAGTCAGGAAAAAAAAAAAAAATAGAGATAAGAGAGTGATAGTAGGGGATAGAAGTTAACAAATAAAATATGTATAATAAAAGATAAATAATTACAAAATTAACAAAATAAGGATGTTGCCACACAACTTACAAAACTGGTCTCTTGTCTGGTGTCAGTGGCAAGGATTACAAGAAAAATGAAACATGTCTTTATGACTGGCTCTAGAGGCTGGTTTTGTAAGTTGTGTGGCAACATTTTTTATTTTGTAAATTTTGTAATTATTTATCTCTTATAATACATATTTTGTTTGTTACCTTCTATCCCCTTCCATCACTTGTCTCCTTTTTTTTTTTTTTTTTCTTCCCCTTCTGACTTTATTGTACATGCTCTGTATAGGTTTAGCTGCCTTTAATTGCACTAGACTACTGCCCCAATTTTCTGTTGCCATTTTTCTGTCTTCTTATTTACATTTTTTTGTTATTCTATTCAACATACATAATATGTACACCGATGAGCCAAAACATTATGACAACCTACCTAATATAATATTGGTCCTCCATGTTAACAAGAGAGACTGCTTCTACAGGGATGGGATACACTTAAATAGAAAAGGTGCAAGAATATTTGCTGATTCTATCGAGGCAGTGTTAGGTGATCGGAAAACTGCTAGCTTGGGGGGATACAAGGACTAATAGATTAACAGTAGCCACTGGCAGAGGTGAAAGTGATGCTTGCATTGCTTCTATTGGAATGAACAGCAGCCTGGAAAACAAGATGCAGGATATTTCAGAGACAGCTGGGATTCATTGCGGTACAAGTAAACACATGGGCTGTGTTAAGGTAACTAAGAATAGGAAGAGGTGGATGTATACTTGCGTGTACACCAATGCTAGGAGTTTGGTAAATAAATTTGATGAATTTGAGGTATTGCTCAAATGCAGATATTGTTGGGATATCAGAGACGTGGTGTCACACAGATATAAGGAATGCAGAACTGGAATTTGGGGAGTACAATGCGTACTCCCCATCAGGGGTAAAGGAAAGGGTTTTTGCTTCCGTAAAGGTGAGTACAGTGGTCTCCGACAGTTTTTAAATTCTGTACAGTGGGATCAACTGACGATGTTACCAACAGTAAATTCTAAGTGGGAAGCATTCAAGGAATTAATCGTGGAAGCTACTAAAAGTTTCATACCTATTAAGAAATATTGTTCAAGGTTCAGGCCTAAATGGTTGTCAAATGAACTAATGAGACTCGTAACAGAGAAGACAAATGCACGGGATGCATATAAATTATCAAGTGACTCAGAAGCCTATGGCAGATATAAGTTAATCTGCAATCAGGTCACAAAGGAGGTTCGGCAGGTGAAGGCAGATTACGAGAAATCCTTGACAAAAGATGCTAAGAAAAACAGCAAGGATTTCTTTACTTATATAAACTCTAAAATTAAGGGGATGAATCTGATTGGTCCACTTGACATCGATGGTTCGACTGTTAATGATCCTGCTCTGATAGCAAACAAACTGAATGAGTATTTTGCTTCTACATTCACATATGAGGAGTTATTAAGGTTTGAAAATGGCATGTTATCAAATTGTAGCAGGGTGTTTAATGATCTTGTAATAACTGAGAGCAAAGTGGAAGAGAAATTGTTGAAGTTAAATGTAAGAAAAGCACCTGGGGTGGATGGGATCTATCCAGTTATATTAAAGGAGGTGGCAAAGCAACTAAGCAAACCCTTAGCCATAATTATGAGAGCATCCTTGGACTCAGGGGAGGTTCCCACGGACTGGAAATGTGGAAATGTATCCCCAATTCACAAAGGGGGATCAAAGGGTGACACGAGTAATTACAGACCAGGTAGTTTAACTTCTGTTCCAGGTAAAATAATGGAGTCGCTGATTAAAGATGCATTGCAGGATCATCTAGACAAGACTGCAGCAATAATTCGGACACAGCATGGGTTTGTTAAGGGAAAGTCTTGTCTGCCAAATTTGATAGGATATTATGATGTGGTTACGAAGGAACTGGATGCAAAAAATAATTTTGATATTATATATTTGGATTTCAGGAAAGCTTTTGACACTGTTGCGCATGGAAGACTATTGTACAAATTGGAGCAGAATGGTATTAAGGCTAAGTTGCTACAATGGATAAAAGGGTGGTTAAGTGGGAGAAGACAGAGGGTGATAATGAGTGGGTGCTGCTCTTCTTGGACTAATGTTATTAGTGGAATCCCACAGGGTTCGGTGTTAGGTCCACTGTTGATTTGTATATTTATCAATGATATTGATGAAGGTATATCAGGCTTAGTGTCGAAGTTTGCAGATGATACAAAGGTTGGCAGGGTTGTTAATGACAGTAATGGCAGTGTGCTACTGCAACAGGATCTAGATAATTTGGGCAGATGGGCTAAGAAGTGGCAACTGAAGTTTAACCTTGACAAATGCAAAGTACTGCATATGGGTAGAAGTAACCCCAGAGAAACGTACCAACTGTGTGGTACTACACTTAAGGTGGTAGAAAATGAAAAAGACCTGGGAGTAATTGTGCAGTCAGATATGAAGTTCTCTGAGCAATGTCGACAGGCTGCCAGGGCAGCTCATGGGGTTTTGTCAATGATATATAGGAATTTTGCTAGCAGGGAAAAGGAGGTGATTATCCCTCTGTATAAGGCAATGGTCAGGCCATGCCTTGAGTACTGCGTACAGGTCTGGAGGCCTCATTTTAGGAAGGATGTAGATTTACTTGAGCTTGTACAGAGAAGGGCAACAAGATTGGTGAGGGGACTGATGGGATCCTCTTACCAAGAGAGGCCTAAGTTTTGCAAATTGCAGTGGCTGGAGACTAGGCACCTGCGCGGTGATCTGATTGAGGTATATAAGGCCTTGAATGGGTTGAGCACGCTGAATTCTGATGGGATCCTTCCACTTGTTCAGATTACGAACCTAAGGGGGCATAAATTCAAATCAAGAAAAGACAGATGTAGAGTAGATGTGCGGAAATTTGCCTTTAGCCAGCGGGTGGTTAATTGCTGGAACAAACTTCCATCTGTCGTTGTAGAAGTTGATAGTTTGAATAAATTTAAGGAGGAACTGGACAGGGATTTGGAGGGAATGGTGTGTTTTTTTTTTTTTTTTTTTTTTTTTGGCTGATGCTGCATAAGCTCATACATTTGCTTTCTTGCATCACATGCCACTACTATTACTACTACTACTACTACTACTACTACAGAAAGGAGAGACAGGATAGGAAGGGAGGAGGGGTTATGCTATATTAGTTAAGAAACATAAAATCCAAGGAAGTGAAGCCAGTCGACAGTGAAGTGTCAAGTCAATTTGGTTTGACATAAGCATTGGGAGATCAAAATTGAGAGTAGGAGTGTGTTATAGGCCTAATGACTCTGATGAGTATAATAAGAAACTACGGGGAAATAGTGTGCCAGTAAATCAGAGTCTTATAATGGGGGATTTTAATTTCCCAGATATTGACTGGAATTTGTGGTTGGTCACTGACACACAAGCAAAGCTTTTGTGCATATATTGGATGATTGTTGTCTACATCAGCATCTTCGGGAGGCAACTAGAGGGAGTAATACTCTTGGTCTGATTATCAGTAGTGATTCTTTATGCATTAAGAATCTGTAGATAAAGGAACCACTGATCACAGTGTGCTGAAGTGGGATTTACTCAAAGTGGTAACTACCATCAGGGCATTTTTGCTTTCATAAAGGCAACTGCGATGGTCTGAGACAGTATTTAAATTCTATACAATGGGACCAACTGATGAAGTTACCAAAATCAAATTCAGAATGGGAAGCATTCAAAGAACTTATCTTGGAAGCTACTAGGCATTATAACAACTAAGAAATATTGTTCACGGTTTAGGCCTAACTGGATGTCAGATGAACTAATGAGACATATGGCAGAGAAGAAAATGCATTAGATACATATAAATTAATGGGTGACATGGAAGCCTATGACGGATATAAGCTGATCTGTAACCAAGTTAGAAAGGAGGTTAGGCAAGCGAATGCAGATCACGAGAAATCTTTGGCAAAGGAGCAAAGAAAAACAGCAGAGAGTTCTTTACTTATGTAAACTGTAGAAGGAAGGGAATGAATCAGATTGGTCCACTTGATATCGATGGTTCAACTGTTGGTGATCCTGCTCAGGTAGCTAACAAACTAAATGAATATTTTGCATCGACATTCACACATGAGGAGTTATTCAGTGAGGGGAATGCCAGAGGTGTATTCAACTCTGGCAGTAAGCTAGATAATCTTGTAATAACTGAGAGTAAAGTGGAAGAAAAATTGTTGAAGATAAACAGAAGAAAGGCACTTGGGGTGGATGGGATCTATCCAAATATATTAAAGGAAGCAGCAAAGCAAGTAAGCAAACCCTTAGCCATAATTATGAGAGCTTCCTTTGACACGGGAAGTACCCATAAACTGGAGATGTGCAAATGTGACCCCAATTCACAAAGGAGGATCAAAGGCTGACACAAGTAATTATAGCCCTGTGAGTTTAACTTCTGTTCTAGGAAAATTAATGGAGGCACTGGTTAAAGAAGCACTGCAGGATCTTCTC
Source organism: Mastigoproctus giganteus (assembly GCF_048544385.1). NCBI lineage: Eukaryota > Metazoa > Arthropoda > Arachnida > Uropygi > Thelyphonidae > Mastigoproctus > Mastigoproctus giganteus. The sequence goes on along the minus strand of NC_143576.1, from coordinate 126,301,165 downwards.
GACCAGACTTCAGTTATAGCTTGGACACAGCATGGTTTTGTTAAGGGAAAGTATTACTATGATGCTATCACAAAAGAACTGGATGCAGGGAATAATTTTGATATTATATATTTGGATCTTAGAAAGGCTTTTGATACTGTTGCACATGGAAGACTGCTGCACAAATTGGAGCAGTGTGGCATTGGAGGCAAATTGCTGCTATGGATAAAGGGGTGGTTGAGGGGGAGAAGACAGAGAGTGGTAATCAATGGACACTGCTCAACATGGACTAATGTTATTAGTTGAGTCCCTCAGGGTTCAGTGTTGGGCCCATTGTTGTTTTCTGTATTTATAAATAATGTTGATGATGGTATATCAAGCTTAATGTCCAAATTTGCAGATGATACAAAGGTTGGCAGGGTTGTTAAGGACACTACTGATGCTATGCTGCTGCAACAGGATCTGGAAGGGTTGAGCAGTTGGGCTGAGAGGTGGCAAATGAAATTTGACATTGACAAATGTAAAGTACTACATATGGGGAAACAGCAACCCCAGAGCAGCGTATCAACTCTGTCGTACTACTCTGACAGTGGTAGAGAATGAAAAGGACCTGTGGGTAATTGTGCAGGCAGATATTAATAGCTCTGACAGTGCTGACGGGCTGCAAGAGTAGCTCATGGTGTCTTGTCAATGATATCCAGGAATTTTTCTAGCAGGTATAAGGAGGTGATTATTCCCTTGTATAAGGCAATGGTCAGGCCACATCTTGAGTTCTGTATACAGATCTGGAGGCCTCATTTCAAAAAGGATGTAGAGCTGCTGGAACGAGTACAGAGAAGCGGAACAAGATTAGTGAATGGAACAAAGGGTTGCTCTTATGAAGGAAGGCTTAAGTTTTGCAAATTAGTGTCTGGAGACTAGGCACTGGCGAGGTAATCAGGTATTTCGAATGAATGGAGGGGTGAAATGGGAATTGTTTTTTTTTTTTATTTTTTTATTTATTTTTAATTTGTTTGTCTGATGCTGCATAAGCTTGCTGTCTTACATCATATGGCCCTACTAATGCTAATGTGCAGCCAAATAGCTCTTACCTGGCGAGGCATGGACGCTACAAGATTTCTAAGTGTGTCTTGTGGTATCTGGTACCAACACATAACCAGCAGATCCTTTAAGTCCTGTAAGGTCCATGGTTGAGATGCTGTAGATCGGAGTTGCTGTTCCAACACAAACCACAGATGCTCGATGGGATTGATATCCGGGGAATTTGGAGAACAGGGCAATACCTGGAAGTCTTCCTCATGTTCTGCGAACCAGTCTCGAACAATCCAGGTGGTGTGGCCTGGCGCATTATCCTGCTGAAAGATGACACTGCCAGAGGGGGAGACCGTTGTCATGAGAGGGTGTACCTCGTCAGCAACGATGTTTAGGTAGGTGGTAGATGTCAGAATGTCTGGCACATGGATGACTGTAACCAGGGTATCCCAGAAGAACATCTCCCAAAGCATGATGCTGCCGCCGCCACCGGCTTGTTTTCGTTCCACAGTGTATCCAGGCACTATCACTTCCCCAGTTAAATGACGCACACATACCTGCCTGTCCATATGGTGCAACATAGGAAGCATGATTCATCGGACCAGAGGACCTTATTCCAATCACTCAAAGTCCAGTTTCGTTGGAAGGGGATAGAAGGTAAACCGAAGCAATAGTGAGTAGGTTCCACCCCTTCCTTGAAATAGCATCCATTTGCCCACAGTCTGGATTTGTCATGGCATGGACTTAATTTGATGTCAAAAGCATGCCACAGGAATGCTGGTCCACGTTGATTTAATTTCTTTGCACCATTAGCTGAAAATTGAATAGGTTTGGATCTGTACTTTGAAGAGCAGGCACTCATTTGGATTGAGATTGGAGTCACTGCACTAGGCTGAATTCCCTTATGTTCCCAGAACCAGTTCTGTACAATTTTGGCCTTTCAACATATTCACAGATGGATATATTGTAGCATGAAAGGATGTGCCTGGTAAAACAGTTTCCAGATAATCTGTAAATTGTTTCTTTTGGGCTTGCAAACTTTGTTCCACATGCCAGTGGAACAGTGGGGACAAAAACACTTCCCACACCACCTTGCACTGACACTTTGCAGATGGGTCTACAGACTTGTGCTGTTTTCATCATGTTCTGATCCTCCCATCAGTGTCTTCAGCTGCCAATGCACCATTAAACAACAAACATATCAGTCATTCAATTAATCAATCAATCTCATCAGTGTGAAGCAACAGCAACTGGATTCATCAGACTCAGCAACGTTTTTCCTGCCCTTCGCTGTTTGTGTTGATCCTGAGCCCACTATAACTATACTCCCCTCCTTTTTTTCACAGAAGTAGAACCTGATTTTGTTGTTTGCTGTGATACTCAATCTGCGATAAGGTATGATGAATTGTGCATCCTGAAAAGGCTCTTTGGTTTTCATGTTGTATTAGGTTATTATTTCATTGACTGTATGCATTTTAGCATTAGCATTAGTAGAGGCATTTGATGCAAGAAAGCAGCTTATGCAGAATCAGCCAAAAAAAAAAAAATAAATAAAATAAAATAAATAAATAAAAATAACCACTTCCACTTCACCCCTCTGTTCGTTCGAAATACCTGTCCAGCTGAGCCTTAAACTTATTTAGGCTATCAACTTCCACGACAAGGGATGGAAGTCTGTTCCACCAACCAACCACCCGCTGGCTAAAGGCAAATTTCCTCATGTCTATCCTACATCTGTCTTTCCTCAATTTGAATTTATGCCCTCTCAGGTGATTATTCTGAGCAAGAGGCAGTATCCCATCAGCATTGAGCATGCTCAAACCATTCAAGGCTCTGTACACCTCTATCAGATCACCTCGCTGGTGGTTGGTCTCCAGACACTGTAATTTGCAAAACTTGGGCCTTTATTCGTAGGAGCACCCCTTTGTTCCATTCACTAATCTTGTTGCCTTCTCTGTACTTGTTCCAGCGGCTCTGCATCCTTCTTGGAATGAGGCCTCCGGCCCTGTATGCGGTGCTCAGGGTGTGGCCTGACCATTGCCTTGTACAGGGGAGTAATCGCCTCCTTATCCCTGCTAGAGGGGTTCCTGTATATCATTGACAGTACACCGTGAGCTGCTCATGCAGCCCGTCTGCACTGCTCAGAGAACTTCATATCTGCCTGCACAACCGCCCCCAGATCCCTTTCGTTCTCTGCCGCTGTCGGTGTGGTGCCGCAGAGTTGATGCGTTGCTCTGGGGTTGTTGTTTCCCATATGTAGTGCTTGGCATTTGTCAATGTTAAATTTCATTTGCCACCTCACAGCCCATCTGCTCAGCCTTTCCGGATCCTGTTGCAGTAGCGTAGTGTCGGTGGTGTCCTTGACGGCCCTGCCAACCTTCGTATCGTCTGCAAACTTGGACATTGAGCTTGATATGCCGTCATCAGTATCGCTTGTAAATGCAGAAAGCAATAATGGACCCAACACTGAACCCTGATCCACTAATAACGTTAGTCAATGGACACTGCTCATCGTTAGTCCACGATTAGCAGTGTCCATTGATTGCCACTCTCTGTCTTCTCCACCTCAGCCACCCCTTTGTCCATAGCAGCAATTTGTCTCCAGTGCCACACTGCTCCAATTTGCAGCAGTCTTCCATGTGCAACAGTATCCAGGGCCTCTCTGGGGTCCAGGTATATAGTGTCAGGGTTGTTCCCTGCATCCAGTTCTTTTGTGACTGCATTATAGTATCCAATCAAATTGGTCAGGCAAGACTTCCCCTTAACAGAACCATGCTGTGTCCGAGCTGTAGCTGAGGTCTTGTCTGGATGATCCTGCGGTGCTTCTTTGACCGGTGCCTCCATTGATTTTCCTGGAACAGAGGTTGAACTAGCAGGTCTATAATTGCTTGTGTTGCCCTTTGATCCTCCTTTGTGAATTGGGGTCACATTTGCGCATCTCCAGTCCATGGGTGCTTCCCCTGAGTCCAAGGAAGCTCTCATAATTATGGCTAAGCATTTGCTTACTTCCTTTGCTGCCTCCTTTAATATAGCTGGATAGATCCCATCCACCCCAGGTGCCTTTCTTGTGTTTATCTTCAACAATTTCTCCTCCACTTTACTCTCAGTTATTACAAGATTCTCTAGCTTACTGCCAGAGTTGAATACACCTCTTGCATTCTCCTCGCTGAATAACTCTTCATGTGTGAATGTCGATGCAAAACATTCATTTAGTTTGTTAGCTACCTGAGCAGGATCATGAATAGTTGACCCATCGATATCAAGTGGACCAATTTGATTCATCCCCTTCCTTCTAGAGTTTACATAAGTAAAGAACTCTTTGCTGTTTTTCTTTGCATCCCTTGCCAAAGATTTCTTGTAATCTGCCTTCGCCTGCCTAACCCTTTACCCCTAATGGTAATTACCTCTTTGAGTAAATCCCACTTCAACACATTGTGATCAGTGCCACCTAGTGGTTCATTTATCTGCAGATTCTTAATGCATGAAGAATCACTACTGATAATGAAATCAAGAGTATTACTCCCTCTAGTTGCCTCCCGAACATGCATGATGTAGAAAACAATCATGCAATAAATCCACAAAAGCCCTGCTAGTGTGCGAGTGACCAACCCACAAATTCCAGTCAATATCTGGGAAATTAAAATCCCCCATTATAAGACTCTCTGATTTACTGGCCCACTCTATTTCCCTGTAGAATATCTTATTATACTCATCAGAGTCATTAGGCCTATAGCACACTCCTACTCAATTTTCATTTCCCTATGCTTATGTCACACCAAACTGACTCGACACTGCCCTGTCCATCGATGTCGACTGGCTTCACTTCCTTGGACTTTGTGTTTCTTAACTAATAGCATAACCCCTCCTCCCCTCTTGTCCTGTCTATCCTTTCTATACACATTGTATTCCCCAAATTCCAGTTTCGCATTCCTTATATCTGTGTGACACCACTTCTCTGATATCCCAACAATATCTGCCTTTGATGTTTTGAGCAATACCTCAAATTCATCAAATTTATTTACCAAACTCCTAGAATTGGTGTACACGCAGGTATACATGCACCTGTTTCTATTCTTGTCTACCCTAACACAACCCATGTGTTTACTTGTACCGCAATGACTCCCAGCAGTCTCTGAAATATCCTGCATCTTGTTTTTCAGGCTTCTGGTCATTTCAATAGAAGCAGTGCAAGAATCACTTCCACCTCTGCCAGTGGCTACTGTTAATCTATTAGTCCTTGTATCCCCCCCCCAACTAGCAGTTTTCCGACCCACCTAACTCTGCCTCGACAGCATCAGCAAAAATTCTTGCACCCTTTCTATTTAAGTGTATCCCATCCCTGTAGAAGCAATATCTCCTGTTAACAAGTACAGTCCAGGCTTAAAAAAATTCTACCACTTGAGCCTTGCACAATCCCTCCAGGGCCGAATTGATCGACAAGGCTCTCATCATATACTCCCTCCTTTCGTGTCTGGGCAGAATTGCAGACACTTTCAAATTCAACCCTAATTCACGGCTTTTTTTCAACAGTGACCTGTACTTGCTAAGTAATTCCGCCGGTCTCCTACTCTTAATATCATTAGTGCCAACGTGTACAACTATATCACCTTTTGTGCCCTTAAAAGATGATATCCGCTATAAAACATCATCAACTTTTGCCTCTGGCAGACATACCCCGGTCCTATTCCACCTATCCCTTTTGCAAAGCATGTTCCCCGCTTCCCTGACAATAGTCACCAACAACTACTAGTTCCTGTGGGACCAGCGCGCATTCTGCCTAGGGGGCTGCCTCTGTGTTGCCTGATGGCCAAGTGCAAGCTCTGGTGTTGATGTGGGCGGCTGGGAGCTTGATGGGCCCTTCAATTTATTTCCTTCGAGGGCATCCACCCTGTCCTTCAAGCTCTCATAAAGGCCCATAACAACTCTCAGTTGTCGCCTGATTTCCTTGCACTCCTTACATCGTGCACACACAGAGACATCCCCCTTGGCAGTATCATGTCCCGTACCCGACTGCTCTGCAAACATCAAGCAAACAGTGCATTTTAATAGACTGTGATTCAGAGGGCAACTCCCCTCAGCTCTCCCCTGAACCACAGCACTCCCATTAGCTTGAGCCTTTTGCTTTGCTGCTCTGGTCTGAGTCATGATTCCGATTTAATTCAATAAAATTTCAAAACAAAATTAAATCCTTAAGTTATATCCCAAAACAGTTATATGTATTAATTATTTGTTACGATTAAGTCGTTATATATATATATATACATATATATATATATATATATATAGAGTTAAAAGTACAATTTAATTGACTATAAAGTTTATCAAGATTAATAGATGTACTGATTAATTGACAATATTATATTATGCACTATGCTACACCAAGGTTATGCTATCATGTGAAAATGGCGGGAATTCACGAACGGTACTTAACACGTGGATTTGATACCGTTACCAATACTAAGTAATACTTACAAAATCTCTGTCTAAGTTAAACTTTAAACTAAGTATCGTAACTAGGAATATAAAGCCACTCTAGAAATAAGTTAATATGACAATTTAAGCTAATAAATCAGAAAATAAATCAGGAAAAACTTCTCTGTTCAAAGTGCTTCAAAGAGCTTCGTCCGCAGATGTTGCTCTTCTTGGAGTAATGTTATTAGTGTCCCACAGGGTTTGGTGTTGGGCCCACTGTTGTTTTTTTTATATTTCTCAATGATATTGATGAAGGTATATCAGGCTTAGTGTCGAAGTTTGCAGATGATACAAAGGTTGGCAGCTTTGTTAATGACAGTGTGGTACTGCAACAGCATCTAGAAAATTTGGGGAGATGGGCTGAGATGTGGCAACTGAATTTTAACATTGACAAATGCAAAGTACTGCATATGGGTAGAAGTAATTCCAGAGGGACATACCAACTGTATGGTACTACACTTAGGGTGGTAAAAAATGAAAAGGACCTGGGAGTAATTGTGCAGTCAGATATGAAGTTTTCTGAGCCATGCAGACAGGCTGCAAGAGCAGGTTATGGGGTTTTGTCAATGATATACAGGAATTTTGCTAGCAGGAAAAGGAGGTGTTATCTCTTTGTATAAGGGAATGGTCAGGCCACACTTTGAGTGCTGCATGCAAGTCTGGAGGCCTTATTTTAGGAAAGATGTAGATTTACTTGAGCGTGTACAGAGAAGGGCAACAAGATCGGTGAGGGGAATGAAGGGATCCTCTTACCAAGAGAGGATTAAGTTCTGCAAATTGCAGCGGCTAAAGACTATAATTGTATAAGGCCTTGAATGGGCTGATCACGCTGAATTCTGATGGGATTCTTCCACTTGCTTAGTTTATGAACCTAAGGGGGCATAAATTGAAATTCAGGAATGCCAGTTGTAGAATAGATGTGCAGAAATTTGTATTTAGCCAGCGGGTGGTTAATTGCTGGAACAAACTTCCATCTGTTGTGGGCGCCTGCATAGCCAGGTGGGAAAGAACAACAGTGCGTAGGGTTCGAGCCCTTCACCACCAAATACAGAGGATACGGAAAGGTGAGGGAATGACCACTGCATATCCCGGAGCAATATGGCTTAGTTGCTAATGCTCCTAAAAACTAACTAACTAACTAACTAACTAACCATCTGGCGTGGAAGTTGATAACTTAAATAAATTTAAGGAAGAACTAGACAAACGTTTAGAGGGAATGGTTGTGTGAATTTATTTATTTTTTTTGCTGATACTATATGAGCTCATACCCTTGCTTTCTTGCATCACATGCCTCTATTACCTTTATTATTACTATTATCCCTCCTGGCAAAACCCCATGAGTTGTCTTGACAGAGAACTTCATATCTGACTGCACAATTATCCCCCAGTTTTTTCATTCTCTACTAACCTGAGTGTGGAACCACACAATTGTTATGTTACTTATATTTATAAGTGTAGTTATGGACAGTGCACCATGTATGATAGGATCTCAAAAAGGACTTGTTGCTTTAATTAAGAAAGAATTGAGGAGCCATCAGATGTAATCTAATGTGTTAATAGTGTGCCACTGCCTCATTCACCAACAAAATTTGTGTGTGCATTCTCTAAGAATGATCTTAGCTGCTCATGTGCCATAAAAACCTAACTAAAATTTAAAGATGACCATTGTGATGAAAGTGGTAACAAAATGTATTAACTTCATAAAAAATAAGTGATTGAACAAGGAAATTTAATGAAACATTAAAGGACTTTGAACCGGAATGTGATTTTTTGTACCTTTGTTGAGGTTCTCTGGCTCAGCAAAGGGCACATGCTCAAGCTCTTCTATGAGCTGAAAGATGAAGTGCAACTCTTCATGGATATTAAAGGCTCCTGCATTATGGAATTACAGCACCAAAAGCGGTTATATGATTTGGCATTTTTGGTCGATATCACTAGCCACTTAAATGATCTAAATTTGAAAGGACCAAATCAGCTTATTATTAACTCTCTTCTTGTCAATATCAGGAGCTTTGAATCAATGCTGAAATTGTTCATAACTTAACTGAAAAAATGTTGCATGGTACATTTTCCAGCACTGAAAGAACTGAAACCAGAATTGATAGTGGAGTATGTTGCAGAGTGTTCCAATCTTTTGAATCAATTTCAAAAAAGGTTTCAAGATTTACAAAATCAGGAAATCAAACTACGAATATGCAAAACTCCTTTTGATGTGATGCCAGATGAAGCTCCTGATTCCTTGCAACTAGAGTTAATTCATTTACAATTGGATAATACTTTAAATCCAAATTTAATATTGTATCTATTTTGGAATTTTATAAATCCTATGTAGATACTGAGAAACATCCACTTTTGAAGAATCATGCATTGAAGGATTGCATCACTGTTTTCTACCACTTATCAATGTGAACAGTTTTTCTCAACATTAAATTTAGTCAAGAACCACTTCTGTGCTAGACTTACGGATGATAATCTTGTAAACAAACAAGGAATTTCTGCATCACCACTGCTATCTAATATCTCTGAGCCTTCCAAAGCATGGCCAACCTTCTCATTAAGATGCAAGGTAAGTTTCATTAAAATTAAAACAACTGTAGGTCTTTTGGTGTTTCGGTATTTAAGGCAGATTAACTATGTGGTTAATTAATGCATTATAGCATTTTAATTTATATTATTTAGTGTGATTGCATGCATGCATACCTATGAATTTATAAAATTTAAGATTCATTATTTTTCTTAGCAAAGATGCTCCCCACAGGTTCTTATGCACTTGCAGTTTGCACATTGCAATTTGCACATTATCAGTCCTCAGCTGGCCCCATGATTCCAAGGAAGCTCTCATAATTATGGTCTAAGGTTTGCTTACTTTATTTGGTGTTTTCCTCAGTATCATTGGATAGTTACTCTCCAACCTGGTGCCTTTTTTTGTGTTTAGCTTCAGCAATTTCTCTTTCACTTTCCTCGTGCTTATCAAGAAACCATTCAGCTCCATGTTAAAATTTTCTAAACTTCTGGCATCCTCATAAATGTAGATGCAAAAAATACTTGTTCAGTTTTCCAGCAACATGAGCAGGTTCATCAACAATTGAACCATACATATTTCATTGATTAATGTGATTCGTCCTCTTCCTTCTAGTGTTTACATAAGTAAAGAAGTCTTTACTGTTTATATTCATTCTTTGCTAGAGACTTCTTGTAATCTGCCTTAGCTTGCCTAATTTATCTTGTGACTTGATTGGAGGCTAGTTTATTTCTATGGGAGGCTTCTTTATCACCTGATTATTTATTTACATCCCATGTAGACCTAAGTCTTGAACAGTATCTCTTGGTTGGTAAAAAGCCTAGTAGCTTCTGCAATTACTTCCTGAATGTTTACAATTTAGAATTTTCTGTTGGTAGCATCAACAGTTGGTCCCACTATATTGAATTTAAAGACTTTCTGAGACCACTATAATCTTTATATAAGCAAAAGTGCTTCCCTTTGCTCTTGACAGTAGTTATTTAAATAAATCCCACATCAATACGTTGTGGTCATTGCCACCTTGTATTTTATCTGAGGATTCTTAATGCATGAAGAGTCACCAGTGGTAGTCAAATCAAGAGTAATCCCTTTTCTTGTATCAATAACATGCTTATTTAGAAAACAGTTTAGGGTGAACTCACCCTATTTTCCTGACCTAGCATTGTTAGACTTCTTGTTTCGAGAAATGAAGAAACCACTGTGTGGATGCTGCTTTGATTCATCTTAGGAAGTCATCACTGAAGTGGAATCATGGTTTCAGGCAAAAAGTGCAGACTTCTATGATCAAGGCATTAAACAACTGATCCATAGATGGGAGAAATGTGTTACTATACATGGAGGATACATAGAAAAGGATTAAAGTTCCTATGAAGTTTCATCTTTCTAGGGCTATTATTTCTAGGTAAGGGTACCCCCTTTTTTTGATACCCCCATTATATAAACTTGCTTTCTTGCATCATATGCCTCTACTAATGCTAATAGTTATATATATGTATACATATTGAAGTGTAGTTTACTGTAATTTTAGCAGCAAACCTTACTACAAGTACCAAAATACACACTAAAGTTATAGACAGTTAGTGTTTATGGATACTTACCATATTCTACCTTCAGACAATAAGAGAACTATAATTAAGTAAAAACAATGGGAATCAAAGAAATTAAATTAGGTAAATAACAGTTTACTTCCTTGATTTACCACCCTAAATCTAAATACTGGGGGGTAGCCGATTTCATCACTTTTTTTCAAAAAAGCATAGATGACCTCTAATTTAAATCTGAGATCCAATATACATTTCTCAATCTTTGGAAACGTAGACATCTCAGTATTGTCCATGAACCAACGTTGTGGGAAAGAGAGCCTTTAATGAGGCTACTTTCATCAAATGCTGTCAATTTTCATTACATTCCAAAGTTTTCATATCAGTAATTTTGGAAAAGCTGTTCAACAATGTGCAGAGCTTTCTCGAGAGTGTCACGCAGGAAGGAAAGCTACAAGACCTAAGAAAATAAAGATGTGAAGATAGCAATGAGCACACATGAACAAAAAAGGCTATCGAGTGGCTTAAAAGACAAACAGAAAATCAAGCTTTTGATTTAGCAGTACCTTCAACCAGCAATGCCGCTCCATCTAACAATGATGTACCCGAAATGAGTATTAATTATGGAATAGTTCTCCAATTGCAGAGCAGATAAGTTTAAATGATCAAGTTCCTTTTCCTTACGCCGACTATTATTTACGTAAGAATGCTCATTGAGAGTTTGAACGGATATTTATGAAAAATGATTTCTGTTCTGTATGCTACATTTGATAGTCTATGGTTCGAAAACAACACAGAAACCAGCCACTAAAGAATTGATATGTACTGCATTTCCTGATATTGACGTTGATGAGATCCTTGTGTGTAATATCTGTAGAGGATCACTTAAGAACACCATTCCACCGTTATCTAAGTCGAACAGCTTTGTCTACCCATCGCATTTACTGAAGTTGAATTTAATGATAGAGAGGCTCATTTCTTCTTGCTTACCGTTTATGCAGGTAAGGTGCCTGAGACATGCATATGGACAATATGGCATTCTGGACCAAGTGATCAGTGTGCATGTTTCTGTCAACACAATGGTCCATCACTTGCCAAGGGAGATTGATGATGATCATCATTATAAATATGCATATAAAATGCAGGAAAATACACGTCCAGCAATTTAATTGGGCTTGTAAGAAAGTGAGTGGTTAAAGTGTGGCTTCAGTATTTGGTCAACACACCTCTCTATCTATTGTATCAAATCACGGTAGATCAGTCATTCTTTGATGACAGTCACATGGAAATTAATTTGGCTAAAGACAACATAAGCAAAGCAGTTCCGTTTGAGGAAAGCTTCATCACCCAACAGCAAATGTTGTGGATTGACAATAAATACCTTAGAATTGCCCCAGGAGAACCTAACATACTGCAGAGCTTACTGTTTGATGAGCATGTAGAGGAACTGTCCTTCCCCAGCATTTGTCTTGAGCAATTCAGAACATTCAGAGAGAATTTACGTGTGACTCCATTTGTGGTAATGAGTGAGCTCATGTGATCTGATCAATACAGTGTTGCCCCATGTCATCTCCTTTACGTAGCAATGAAGATAATGAGATTGAGAACAAGAGACCCTTTGGTGCTTTCAAATACATACTAAACTGACTCACAAGCAAGTTCAGTCCAAAGAATACATTAACAGCTGTATCGAAAACAATTTAGCCTTCCTAAGGACAATTCCAAACTTGACCTACCACTGGTCTCAACGTAAGCACAATCTATTCGCTGTGATTAGACAGCTTGATAAACCTACAGTGGTCTTGACTCTGAGTGCCAATGAAATCAGTTGGCTGTGCTTGTTTCAGCTATTGTACAAGTTACAGAATAATGGGTGCAATATTAGTGAGGACTACACGAGTGACATTGGAATGTGCAGAAGGCGATGCTAGTGAATGAAGACGCTAGTTTGTGTGATATACTTCAAGAAGATTGTGAATGTAATTATAAACATATTGCAGTCGTAACATTATAGCCTGTTTGGTCAATTTTACGTGGTCAACTTTTCTCAAGCGCATAGAATTTCAAAATCGCAGGTCCACAATGGCACATATTGCTGCGGCTAAATAACGCTCCCAAAGACACTGTGTGCGAACAAAGAAGATGCTGTCATAATGATTGACAAGTTAGTATCTGTCTCTGCTAGTGAGGCTTCGGGGAGCTCGCTTCTTGATTAGACCCGGGGTTCGATCCCGTCACCACCAAATATGGAGGATGTGGAAAGGTCAGGGAATAACCACCGTATATTCTCGGAGCAATATGGCCTTAGTTGCTAATGCTCCTAAAAAGGAAATAACAAACAACAACAAGCTTTGGGGAGCATCAAGCTTCAAACTCACAAACATACGTTCATTGTTAAAAGAAAATAACCAGATAAACAGACGTGTCAATTTGAAGTGCCATTCATGGCTTGTTGCTTGACCACTATATTAGTGCCTATGCCTAAGACAAGACCACAAAGTAAAATACGCTGCTCACTAGAAGGTGTGGAAAAATCTAGAGGATAATGATTACACTGACATTGATGCCTTTTTTCAAGGCGAATGATGTAAACTGCTTTGACTATTACTTGAATGTGCTCAGAGCTGGCATAAATCGGCTCGGTATAAACGGCAACCGAGTGAGAAGCGGCACAGTCCATTTAACCCGTTTGTCTGTAGCATTTTGATATCAAGCACTAACATCAAATTCGTTATGGAGGAATACTCTTGCGCTGCATATTGTTGAGTACATGAACAAGACGAACCAAGGGATTGGCAGTTTACAGTGACAGATCGTTACGATCATAAACAAGCATCGAGAGTTTGACATTGTTGAAATCACAAGAAAACTATCCATTGACATGCTCAACAGCGTCAAGAAGCTGCCTAGTACTTGCTACTCGGCAAATGTCGGAGAGCTCCGCACTGGTAGTTTACATTTCCACTGTTTGGCTGATCAGGCGACAAAGAGTGGAAGTCCAACAAAGAGATGAATGAGGAGAACTTTGAGGAGGATTTGTGTGACATATGGAAAGAAAATTGGTTTGCCATATGAATTAAAAGAGAATTGGTTTGCCATATGGAAAGAGAATTGGTTTGACAAATATGAGAAGAGATCACACCATTTGGATCATGGTACTCTGTCATGCTTTTTCGCAAATTACTGAAGTTTGTTATATTATGTTTTGTTATGCATCGCTAACAGGATCTGCAAGAAATGACAGTATCCATGCATAATATGTTATTGAAAATACGTGGCTCAGGATCTCAATGAATACAAGTGCAAGATGGTAATGCTGCACATTCCATTTTGCAACGAGTAAACAGAGATACTCTCAGAGATGTCATATGTCAAGATCTAAGACAACAATGAAGAGCTCATACTAGAACAGCATAACTTGTATGAATCGGATATGAACATTCACGAAATGATTGAAATTTGTAAGGAATTGTGTCAAGACAGTGATGACTGAGTTCCTGAATGAAGCATGTGGTAATGACCTGCATAGCTTTGTTACGCGGCTGTGAGAAGAAGACCCCTTTCCAGACTTGTACAATCATCGAGACAGAGAGAAGGATGAGGATCTAAACCTTGCCATGCTGAACCGACTCAGCATACTTGCAAAGAAAACACAAAAACTTAATGACCAACAAGAAAACTTCTGTAACTTAATGAGAATGGCCACCAACAAGCAAAAGATTCTACTCATGCATGCAATTGGGAGTCTTATCTCCCAATTGCAAACTGATTGGGAGATCACAGACTCCAAATTTTTCCACAACTGGCACTGCTGGTTGCGGCAAAATGTTTGTGATTCGCCTCTTGGAGGAAACCACTTCAGCAGTACAGATGGGTATTGTAAAGCCTACATTACATGCGTTTCAACTTGTAGGGCTGCTGTTGCGATAGATGGAACCACTGTGCACTCTTCCCTCAAGATATCCACTTCGAGAAATCTGCCTCTGTCGGTGGAAGTCACACAACAATATAGATCACTGTTTGAGTATGTCAGAGTGCTAATAATTGACGAAGTCAACATGATCGGCGCCGAGCTGTTATGGCAAATGGAAACAAGGCTAAAACAGATAACTAGAAATGTTGAAACTAGCTTTGGCGGCCAGGACATGTTCCTAATTTATTATTATTATTTGTGGGTTTTTTTGTGGATTCTAGGGTTTCCCCCATTCGCCGCTTCGTCATCTTGTGGTGAGGTAAGTGCCATCGCCAGCCGTTTGTGTGTAGTGTTGGAATATGTGAAGGTGTGATGTTTTGTTGTGTTGAGTGGCTGGTATCAAGCGATTTAACAACTGGGGGGGGGGGTGACAAACACTAGTTTGATTTCTCCCTGTCTCACATCTTTAGCTGCACAGAGGCAGGCCAGATTCATCTTTTAGCTCAGTGTTTCCCAAACTGTGTTCCACGGAACGCTAGTGTTCTGTGAGATGTAAACAAGTGTTCCGTGAAAAATCGTAATTAATAATTAAAAAATAAAATAAATAAATCTTGCATATATGTAGCGCACGCTCCTTTTGTATCATTATAATATTTAACATAATTTTTTTTTTTGATTATTAATATACTGGCATAGACTAATAATCAAATAGACCGCAGAACACTTTATTTTGGCGGACTTTGCTTAGAGAAGTATTCGTAGAGGTAATGACACCTTCGAAAAAAGTACCAATGTGGTGATCTAGTATATGATTTAGCCTAGAGTACACAGGTTGAAGGAGAGGAGGAAGTGAACTGATATCATAACTAAACTTCTTTGTATAAATTTTTTTTGATATTTATTAGTATTTTGAAATATTATTATTAAAATATGTGACCATGGATTTGTGGTTGAAAAAAGGAACTTTAAAACGAGAAGCAAAGTACTGTGGTCGATGAAAATGAACACAATATTGTCACACTTCAAAGTGAGGATGAACAATTGCAGCCTTTTGTTCCCAAAAAGCCGAAGTGAAAAAACAGGAACCAACTAATAAAAGACCAAAACGAAAGTATAATGACAGTTATTTGAATTTCTGCTCTACATGTGTTGGAAATAAAGATGCTCCTGATGCACAGTGCATCGAATGTAATAAAATATTAGCAAACAGTTCTTTGACTCCAGCGAAACTTGTGTTCCGTGAATATGTTGCAAGATGAAAAGTGTTCCACGACTAAAAAAGTTTGGGAAATGGTGTTTAAGCTCCTGCTGGGCATTCCCAGAACCGATGGCTGGGGAAGCCCGTGGAACTATAGGAAAGAAGAGTGGATGTATAGTAGGGGGAAGGAAGGACTGGGAGGAATATAGTGATAGAAAGATGGAGATGATAGTTAGAGGCATTCCCATAGAAGTAGGAGTTGTTAGTTAAAGTGATAGAGTAGAGTGCTCTACAGTAGGTAGAGCACTACTGTAGAACATCAGTAGGTCCAGCAATCCCACCCCTTGGTAGGGGTCAGCAGGCAGTGAAGATCCCACCTCTCATAATTGGGGACTTACATCAGCTGCTTCCAGTTTGTGCGACCCTGGTCTATAAACAGATAAATACTATGAGCTTGATCAAATTATGCGCTACTTGAACGTTGCATTCTTGTCTGTGTTAGCTAAAATTGGTAACGGAGCTAAATTCGATCACAATGAGCAACAACTTATCAAGTCACGTTTCTTTGCTCAGGAGGAAGCCAATTGCCTCTACCCAAACAGTATACAACTCTACTTGCAAAATAATTCCATCAACGAGTACAACCACATGATCCTTAGTGCTGCAAAGGAGAAATTGGAATCAATCATGCAAGACATCTTCATGGGTTGCATGAACGCAGAGCAAGAAGCACACGTTCATCAGAAACTATAAAATGTTAGTTATCGACACTGGCAGTTACCCTATGAGTCCCACTGGTCATCAGAAAGCTGTACATCGTCACTACCAATGTGGAAGTTACTAATGGGCTCACTAACAGTGCCATGGGTAAATTATCCAAGATCAAATACAACGAAGAGCAATGGATACAACGATTGTGGCTCGAATTTACCACCTTGCCTAAGATCAGAAAGTTAGCTCACAAGAAGGTGGTGAGATACGTGCATGCAAACAACATCAATCCTGCAGCCGTGCTGCTCGCTAGACAAACCATGAGTATATCGTTGAACAACAATCAGACAATCTGTGCCAAAATAAATCACTTTCCTCTCATACCAGCTTGTGCAATGACGATACACAAGTTGCAAGGCGACACGTTCGATACAGTGGTTTACAATTACAAAAAAGGGGCACGAACAGCCGATTTATTTTGCTCTTTTGTGCATAACTGACATCAGTGGACTTTGCATCATATCGCCATCACATCTGCATTACATTTGCATCACATCATACCGGTCACAGAAAATGCTATATCGACCATTGACCTACAAAATGAGTTTGCCAGGTTGTGACAAATCGGCTACAAACAAGGCAAGACAGCTTGCTCAAATTCATTCACAATAAGAAGGAACTCTCAGTGCTCTCACTCAACTGCCAAAGCCTAAAGGTGCACCATTTTGATGTAACCATCACTGTTAGATTAGACAGAAATGCCAAATCTTGCTGCTATCTAAAATTTGGTTAGACAATAACGAGTGTCAGCATCCCGAACTTCTTTTTGTATTGTTCAATTCAAGCATGAAACCAGATGGACAGTTGGAGTTGCAGTATATCACAACAAGATGGACAAGGTACACTTTGTTATGCCATACTCAGATGTCCTCTATCGACAAATGACTGGTTTGACAGTCACTGTTTAACCTATTGGCGATATATGTACAGCAGAGTGCTTGTTACCCAACAGCCAAGTGATACAACGGTTGTCTATATTTCTCCTAACAGTGACATACAGGATATAATTGACTTCATTCATTTCGTTTTTTGTTGCCATATTCAATTCAAGGTACTGTGCTGTTAAAGAAAGATTTACATAAAATACCCATGATTATGAGTGGCGATTTCAATGTTAACTTCGGATTGGAAGAAACTAGACCATTAATTACTTTCATGCAAGGAACGTTTGATCTAACTCTAAATACTAATCCCTCAATTTCAAGATCGGGGTACCTCAGTCAATGCTGTTTTCCAGAGACATTTAGATACATTGCAATCACAAGTATACTTCTCTTACTTTAATTATCATAAATCCATTGTATCTTGTCTTCCAGCTGAAATTATGGAAATTTATGGATGATTAATAAAATATTTAAAATACAAAAGCTCTTATTTCATAAACAGTATATACAAATCAAAATCAAACCTAAAAGAAATGCTATGGTTTTTTCACATGAACCATCTGCCGCACATGCTCAGCACGTGGCACTTATTTTTTTTCTGTTCCTAGAATTTGTTTAATGTATGTATCCCTGGAAGTGTAGACATCTCAATATTGTCCATGAATCAGCATTGTGGGAAAGAGGGCCTTTAATGAAGCCGCTTTCATCAAATGCTATCGACAAAAAAAAGGTACTTCAGGACTTGATCAGAGAAGAAGACCTCAAGAATAGGAACAGTTGCCTCCAACAGTAGAATAAAGCTGATCACCTCCTGTAAGGGTAACTCACAAGAAACAGTGTAATTCTTTTTTCATTGAATATACTTGCACTATTATGTGATTGCATGATAGTACCTACTGAAGCATACTGTTTTGTATAGGAATTTGGCAAAAAACAAAACTTCTGTAGGCACCCACTGGTGCCAAATTGACAACCACTGTTTTAGCTTTTCCATAAGAGATTAACAGACTTCTAGTTAAAAGCTGAATAGTGCACATTTTCTGATTTGTATAAATTAATAAGTATTTCTAATCAACTAATTTTATTTTTAGCCAAGATTCCTGAAATTATGTCACCATTAGAACTTAGGATTGAAGAACTTAGGCACCACTTGAAAGTAGAATGTGCAGTGGTTGAAGGGGCAAAAAATGTTATCAGGCTGCTACAAAGTTCCAAAGTTACTGATAGGAAAGCTTTGCAAGAGGTTTGTATTAATGATTTTTGATTACAGTATAGTAAGGTAGTTTGTTTCTACAAATGTGTTCATTTACCCTTTAAGGTTCAGCAACATTTTTAATGTCTCATGTCCAAATATTGATGTAGATGAGAACCAGGAAAACTGAACAATATTCTTTCTAAATCAAGGTTCTTTTATTTGATAACAATAGGACTGTTAGTCTAGTATACATTATATAATGATAATGGTCACTATAAAATGTGGGGGGGGGGAATTGTTTTGATATAATATTTTTAATGCTTTACTTAAGTGGAAAATAGTATATATTTTTCACCTATATCTTTAGCTTTGAAAATTTTTATATTTTGAGTAAGAGAATGAGTGAAGTTGTATGGAGTAATATTTGAAAAAAAAAAAAAAGAAAAAAAGAGTTATTGATATATCAATGATTACATAGTATCGATTTCAAAAAAAAAAAAAAAGAAGTTTTATTCCAGCATTACTTTAATTTATTCTTTATGTTGATTAATTGAATGCAACTTACTTTCAGTTATTTCAGTGATATTCTCTATGGCTAAATTTATGATATTGCGTTTTTGGTATTAAAACAGTCTAATTATAAAGAAGAGGTTTATTTTCAATAATTTTTATGTGTAAAATAAGGAAATAAAGCAGTACAGATATTTAGGTGAATATTTTTCTTAGTTTTAGGGTTACATGCAATCAAATCTACACTTGTTTGGTTTGATTTTTTTGTGGAGGTCTCTTTTTTTTTTCAATTGGCCACCAGTAATGTCAGCCACATGTGACTTTACACCATCTTTTGTAACTCTTTTCTATTGCAAGACGGTGCCATAAAAGGAACCTAAATAAAACTGAACCTTCAAGTTTGTTTCAAAAGTATTTTCAAGTGAGCTGGAAGCATTTCTGAATAATCCTTTTTAAGCAACCTGTGCTTTTCTTTGATTAGATCATATTCACTTATTATCCATCTTAGGGTAGAAATTTTCTAATGTGGCCTGTGCTTTTAACAGGAGAGACTGTTTTTACAGGGATGGAATACACTTGAATAGAACAGACGGGTGCAAGAGTATTTGCTGATGCTATCGAGACAGTATTAGGTGGGTTGGAAAACTGATAGCTTGGAGGGATACATAGACTAATAGATTAACTAGAGATGCAGCTAGAGTTAAAAATGATTCTTGCACTTCTTCTATTCGAACATGCAACACCTTGGAAAGCAAGGTATCATGGATTTCAAGCCCTACTGTTGGTCATCATGGAACAAATGAATACATGGGCTGTGTTAGGGAAACTAACACAGCCCATGTTAGTAAAGGACAGGTGCATTTATGCTTTCATGTACACTAATGCTAGTAGCATAGTATATAAATTTCATGAATTTGAAGTCCTGATTAAGTCATCAAATGTAGACATTAGGGCAGCAGTTCTCAAAATTTCTGAGCCTACGCCTCCCTTGACCTGTAAAATTTTCCCGGTGCCTCCCTTGACATCTATAATTGTGCAATTTCTTATTTTTAATATGTTAATACAATAATTATTAATACTACATGAAATAATAAGCATCTGTAGTTCTAAATTATGTTAGTAATTTAGAACTACATTAGGTAATTCTACATTAGGTTCTACGTAATTTAGAACTACAACTTCTATATTATTAATGATCATTATCAGTAAGTAATCACGCCAAAAACAATAAAAAACACAATCGCACACTGCTGAAACCATATTTTCAGCCATGCAGCTAATGCTATACTATGCAATCTACCTATATATGTCATACATAGTATGCACTAAATTATATATATTACATTACATCATATCAATCATAATTCATCAATCCATTTCAGTAAAATAAAATATTTTTCTTCCAAATGTTTTATCTCATGTTTATATCGAAGTTAGAGTGAGATAGGTGGCAGTAAATGCTTTAAAAAATAGGTTATAAAATTTAATGTTATGTTATGAAAGTTTATTTATATGTATATATTTTTTCATTTATTTATGTTATGTTATGAAAATTACATTTCTGTTAAACTTTTTGCACCTCCTTTTGCACTAATCCGCGCCTCCCCAGGGAGATGCGCCTCCCAGTTTGGAAATTGCTGCATTAGGGGGATATTGGAGACTTGGTCTCACTGAAAAAATGAGGGATGCAGAATTTGAATATGGGAAGTACAATGTGTACAGAAAGGACAAGGAGATGGGATTATACTTTTAGTTAAGATGTGTATTTAATATAAGGCAGTGCATTCAGTCAGCATGAGTGGTCGATGCAATGTTGAGTCAGTTTGGTGTGACATAAGCACTGGGAAAAATGAGTGTAGGAGTGTGTTATAGGTGTAGTGACTCTGATGAGTACAGCAAACAACTGTACAGAGAAATAGTTGGCCAATAAATCAGAATGACTTATAATGGGGGATTTTAACTTTCCAGACATTCACTGCAGTTTGTGGGTTGGTTACTCACTAGCAAGACTTTTGTGCATTTAGTGGATGATTGTTTTCTACAGCATGTTAAAGAGACAGTACTCTTCATCTGGCAATACTCTTCCTCAACAGAGGAAGCAATTCTCTTGATCTGATTATCAGCAGTGATTCTTCATGCATTAAGAACCTGCAGGTAAGAGACTCGGAGTGGCAGTGATCACAGTGTGTGTGTGCTGATGTGAGAATTACTTAAAGACATAACTGCTGTCAACAGTAAATGGAAGAGCTTTTGCTTTTCTGAGGGTGACTGCAGTGGTCTCAGACAGTTTTTAAATTCTGTACAGTGGGACCATCTGATGATGTTACCAACAGGAAATTCTAAATTGAAGCATTCGGGGAAGTAATCGTAGAAGCTTTTAGGCTGTTAGTACCAATTAAGAAATGCTATTCCAGCCTTAGACCTAAATGGATATCAGATGAACTGATGAGACTTATGGCAGAGAAGACAAATGCATGGGATGTATGTAAGTTATCAGGTGATACATACAATAGCCTGTGGTAGATATAAACTAGTCTGTAATTAGAAAGAGTAGAAGTGTAAGAGCAATGGGACAATAATTGGATGGGAGAGATTTGTCACTATTAACTGGCTGGATATAAACAAATTTTAAAGTTTTCACTTTGAAGGAAAAATCAAGTGAAATAAGAGTGAAAAAGAAAAAGTAAAAAAGCAACTTATAACAGGAGCACAGATTTTGAGAACAAGCAGAGAAATGCTATCAGGACCTGGAGCATTCTTTGCAACAACAGCATTGTTTAAAATCCTTCTGACATTTTTTATATTTAGCCGAGGAGCCAATAGAACCATCAGGTTTTATGCGAGATAGGAGTATAGATTGACAAATTTTACGTCCAATAGCTTTGGCCACATACAAGAATGTTTGACTACTGTTTTGACAATAAGCAAGTTTCTGATCTTAGCCTATTCAACCTCTAGTTTGGATTGATTAATAACTGCTTCACAATTGTTGTGAGCTTTAGTGTATGCAGAAATTGAACCTGGCAATTTGAATGCAAGCCAATTTCAGTATTCAACATTGTTATCTTGGACAGCCTTTACATTTATTGGAAAAACAATGGGTTACATAAATGATGAGATTTTAAATTGGAGTGTGGAATAAGATTTCGTTCTTACATTAATGATGTCACTGATGTGATATGAACAAGCAGTGACATCAGAAGATTTAAAACAATAATAGAACTAAGGAAAAGAAGAATAGAAATCTTGCAGATCATTCCATGTTACATTCTTGTAATGCCAAACAATGTGAAACAATGGGAGGGAGGGAGGGAGGGAGGGAGAGAGAGAGAGAGAGAGAGAGAGAGAGAGAGAGAGAGAGAGAGAGAGAGAGAGAGAGAGAGAGAGAGAGAGAGACTTCATTGGAGATAAGACCATCACTGATTTGTGATTTGAGATGCCTAGAGGACCACTAATACTGACAGTGTATGAAGGGTTGTTTGTGAGAAAAAAAATCAAAGGTGTAGGGTGTGTGTGGTTAGGATTGTCTGGTGTTCTGGTCGGTAAAGGAACAATCTGTGTGAAGTCATTAATAATTGCACCAGCCTCAGAATCTGTTCCAGCTGGGCCCATTTGACTACAAAATTGAAGCTAGTTGGAGTTGTAAACTTAAAAAATTACCAAGAAAAATTAGCTTACTGCTAGAATTTGTCTGGAGAAAGTTGTTTCCAAGAAAGGACGTCAGAGTTCCAAGTGATCAGTGGAGTTGGGAGAACGATAGAGGCAACAGATAAATTTGACAGAATAGGGTACGGGGATTTTATGCAAGAGAAGATTGACAAGAATGGATTCCAAATTAGTAAGTCATTCACATGGAATGTCAGAGCAGACATTACCACCTTTAAAGCAAAGCAGCCATAGTTCAAATAATTAGGACAGCTGAAATGAACAGTGGTTGAGGCCATCGATAGGTGGGTTTCTCTAAGAAAAAGTAAGTGGGGGCCTTGTTAGCTGTAGATGAAAATGAATAACATTGAGATTTGAAATGAGACCATGTGTGGAATGAAAAGGAAGTTTTTGGGAAGGTTAGATATTTTTGCTGATAAGTTATATTTGTTTGACTATTTATGAAGCAATCAGTCAATAAAGTAAAAAGTAGCGGGGGGGGGCATGCATATGAAGTAATGAAATTTTTGGATGTGGCATACATGCAGCAAGAATATACTGAGCTTCTTAACATAATATGGTCTCATCAATGATTCCCTTTGATTCTGCTCACACTTCCTCCAGTCACCAGTTTGTACAGTAGAGGTAGCCAGATTATACATTAGCTAATCCAAATGTCTGAAGTTAGATAATGAAGTAGTGATTCTTTATGTTCCTACAAAAAGATTTATTGGAGACAGTTAAAGGTGTTATTGCACAAAAAAGAATTTATGATTCATCTTGAGATATAGATGGGGAACAGGATATTCTTCTTTGTGGATTGAATGCTAATATAAAAATCGTCTATGGTACAGCGAATTAACAGATGATAGGGGACTTGCATTAGTGAAGGTTATTACCTGTTGTGGATTAGTTATCCATAATGAAAGATCAGTTCATTCTACCTCTTGGACTGTAAATGGTGAGTCTAATATAGATGTAGCACTCTGTACATTTAATGGTTCAAGTCACATAAGGAATTGGGAGGTGTTGGCGGAGTCGGTTTCCAATGATCATATCGTTATTGCCTTTGAGTATGCTGAAACTGTGAGACCTGCACAGGTTTACCGAGAAGGCCAGTTGAGGTGCTTTTCTGTATGTACGGCAAATTGGAACTATTTTGATGCTAGGCTGTGGGTACAATAGAGCTTCGATAATCCGAACTAATTGGGACCGGGGGTAGTTTGGACTTCCGATTTGTTCGGATTTTTGAACTTATCAAAAATGCTGTTCTGGAGACTAAAAAAAAATAGGTTTAGTAAATTTAGAAATAAAAACACTGGCCTTAATCTGAGGGACTGCCTAATTTTTTGTTAAAAATTAGGCGGTCCAGATATGGGTTCTCCTAAACTTCGTGTCTGTGTGAACCACAAATAAATGACATCTTCAAGAGATGGGTCATTAGCTGTTTTCATAGTGTTTCTCTTTTTTTTTTTTTGCATCATCTGAATCAAATTTCAATGTGAATTTTAAAAATTTTCCTTGTTTTTTTTAATGTCTGTTATGATTGACTTTCCAATCTAGTAAAATTTTGCTAATGAAGATCCGTTTTCTGCCTTTGAAAGTCTGTTTAAAATCACAACTTTTGTTAATTGTTCAGAATTTCTGCTTCCTTTAAAAAGACAAAGAAAAACTACAGTATGGTAAAATAAAACTCCGTAAAAACTTTGTTCAGAATATTTTTACTCAGTATCTCACTTGCACATATCTTGTTAGTTGCAATTTCTGCATGCCGTGTTCTTTTGTTATTGATAAAATTTTTTTTTGTACTGTTTTATATTTTACAACCACCAAAAAAATGTCAGTGAACAGAAATATCAGTTTACATTACAAAGTGTGTTGAATAACAGATTACAAAGCATTATGTTTAGTTAGTATTTCTACAAATGTGTTCATTAGGTGTCTGGGTATGAGAGTAGCCTGTGCGGACGAAGCTCTTTGACGCTCTTGGAACAGAGAAGTTTTTCCTGATTTATTTTCTGATTTATTAGCTTAAATTGTCATATTAACTTATTTCTAGAGTAGCTTTATATTCCTAGTTACGATACTTAGTTTAAAGTTTAACTTAGACAGAGATTTTGTAGGTATTACTTAGTATCGGTAACGGTATCAAATCCATGTGTTACAAATTGAACGAGAGGTCTTTTTTTTTTTAACCAAATTTAGTCGATTTATTAACCAATTGTTATATTAAATTATCTTCTATAAGTAGATTATAGACCTAGCCAGGATCCTTAGTTTATTCTAAATTGAGATAGCGAGATTTGGAAGCTAATCAATACTTACGAGTCCGTAGAAGTACCGTTCGTGAATTCCCGCCATTTTTACACGATAGCATAACCTTAGTGTAGTATAGTGCATAATATAATATTGTCAATTAATAAGTAAATCTATTAATCTTGATAAACTTTATTGTCAATTAAATTGTACTTTTAACTCATATATATATAAACGACTTAATCGTAACAAATAATTAATACATAACTATAGTGGTACACGTGATATGGAAGTTATATAAAGGGAACTCGTAGAAAACACTATATACCGAAAAAATAAATATAGCGTTATAACTGTTTTGGGGTATAACTTAAGGATTTAATTTTGTTTTGAAATTTTATTGAATTAAATCGGAATCATGACTCAGACCAGAGCAGCAAAGCAAAAGGCTCAAGCTAATGGGAGTGCTGTGGTTCAGGGGAGAACTGAGGAGGTAGTTGCCCCCTCTGAATCACAGTCTTTTAAAATGCACTGTTTGCTTGATGTTTGCGGAGCAGTCGGGTACGGGACATGATACTGCCAAGGGGGATGTCTTTGTGTGTGCACGATGTAAGGAGTGCAAGGAAATCAGGCGACAACTCAGCGTTGTTATGGGCCTTTATGAGAGCTTGAAGAACAGGGTGGATGCCCTCGAAGGAAATAAATTGAGGGGCCCATCAAGCTGTCAGCCGCCCATATCAACGCCAGAGCTTGCACTTTGTCATCAGGCAACACAAAATGGGCAACCCCTTAGGCAGAATACACTGGTCCCACAGGAACTAGTAGTTGTTGGTGACTCTTATCAGGGAAGCGGGGAACATGCTTTTCAAAAAGGATAGGTGGAATAGGACCAGGGTATGTCTGCCAGGGGCAAAGGTTGATGTTGTAGAGCGGATATCATCTTTTAAGGGCACAAAAAGTGATATAGTTGTACACGTTGGCACTAATGATATTAAGAGTAGGAGACCGGCGGAATTACTTAGCAAGTACAGGTCACTGTTGAAAAAAAAGCCGTGAATTAGGGTTGAATTTGAAAGTATCTGCAATTCTGCCCAGAGACGATAGGAGGGAGTATATGATGAGAGCCTTGTCGATCAATTCGGCCCTGGAAAGATTGTGCAAGGCTCAAGGAGTAAAATTTTTTTCAGCCTGGACTGTACTTGTTAACAGGAGAGATTGCTTCTACAGGGATGGGATACACTTAATTAGAAAGGGTGCAAGAATTTTTGCTGATGCTATCGAGGCAGAGTTAGGTGGGTCGGAAAACTGCTAGTTGTGGGGGATACAAGGATAATAGATTAACAGTAGCCACTGGCAGAGGTGGAAGTGATTCTTGCACTGCTTCTGTTGAAATGAGCAGAAGCCTGAAAAACAAGATGCAGGATATTTCAGAGACTGCTGGGAGTCATTGCGGTACAAGTAAACACATGGGTTGTGTTAGGGTAGCCAAGAATAGAAACAGGTGCATGTATACCTGTGTGTACACCAATGCTAGGAGTTTGGTAAATAAATTTGAATTTGAGGTATTGCTCAAAACATCAAAGGCAGATATTGTTGGGATATCAGAGACGTGGTGTCACACAGATATAAGTAATGCGGAACTGGAATTTGGGGAATACAATGTGTATAGAAAGGATAGACAGGACAGGAGGGGAGGAGGGGTTATGCTATTAGTTAAGAAATACATAACATCCAAGGAAGTGAAGCCAGTCAACATCGATGGACAGGGCAGTGTCGAGTCAGTTTGGTGTGACATAAGCATAGGGAAATCAAAATTGAGAGTAGGAGTGTGCTATAGGCCTAATGACTCTGAGGAGTATAATAAGATATTGTACAGGGAAATAGAGTGGGCCAGTAAATCAGAGAGTCTTATAATGGGGGATTTTAATTTTCCAGATATTGACTGGAATTTGTGAGTTGGTCACTTGCACACTAGCAAGGCTTTTGTGGATTTATTGGATGATTGTTTTCTACATTAGCATGTTCGTGAGGCAACAAGAGGGAGCAATACTCTTGATCTGATTATCAGTAGTGATTCTTCATGCATTAAGAATCTGCAGATAAATGAACCACTAGGTGGCAGTGATCACAGTGTGTTGCAGTGGGATTTACTGAAGGAGGTAACTACCATCAGAGGTAAAGGGAAGGGTTTTTGTTTTCGTAAAGGCAACTATGATGGTCTGAGACAGTATTTAAATTCTATACAGTGGGACCAACTGATGATGTTACCAACAGCAAACTCAAAATGGGAAGCATTCAAGGAACTAATCTTGGAGGCTACCAGGGTTTACATACCAACTAAGAAATATTGTTCAAGGTTTAGGCCTAAATGGTTGTCAGATGAACTAATGAGACATATGGCAGAGAAGAAAAATGCATGGGATACATGCAAATTAATGGGTGACATGGAAGCCTATAATAGATATAAGTTGGTCTGTAACCAAGTCACAAAGGAGATTAGGCAGGCAAAGGCAGACTACGAAAAATCCTTGGCAAAGAATGCAAAGAAAAACAGAAAAGAGTTCTTTACCTATTTAAACTCAAGAAGGAAAGGGATGAATCAGATTGCTCCACTGGATATTGATGGTTCAACAGTTGAGGATCCTGCTCAGGTGGCTAACAATCTAAATGAGTATTTTTCATCTACATTCACACATGAGGAGTTATTTAGGAAGGAGAATGATGTAGGTAAAGTAAACATTGGCAGTGAGCTGGATGATTTTGTAATAACTGAGAGGAAAGTGGAGGAGAGATTGTTGAGGATAAACATAAAAAAGGCACCTGGGGTGGATGGGATCTATCCAGTTATATTAAAGGAGGCAGCAACGGAAGTAAGCAAACCCCTCGCAATATTTATGAGAGCTTCTTTGGACTCAGGGGAAGTACCCATAGACTGGAGATGTGCAAATGTAACCCCAATTCACAAAGGAGGATCAAAGGCTGACACAAGTAATTATAGATCTGTTAGTTTAACTTCTGTTCCAGGTAAATTAATGGAGGCACTGGTTAAAGAAGCACTGCAGGATCATCTAGACAAGACTTCAGTTATAGCTCAGACGCAGCATGGTTTTGTTAAGGGCAGGTCTTACCTGACCAATTTGATTGGATACTATGATGTAGTCACAAAAGAACTGGATGCAGGGAATAACTTTGATATTATATATTTGGATCTTAGAAAGGCTTTTGATACTGTTGCACATGGTAGACTGCTGCACAAATTGGAGCAGTGTGGCATTGGAGGCAAATTGCTGCTATGGATAAGGGGATGGTTGAGTGGCAGAAGACAGAGAGTGGTAATCAATGGACACTGCTCAACGTGGACTAATGTTATTAGTGGAGTTCCTCAGGGTTCAGTGTTGGGTCCGTTGTTGTTTTCGGTGTTTATGAATGATATTGATGATGGGATATTAAGTTTAATGTCCAAGTTTGCAGATGATACAAAGGTTGGCTGGGTTGTTAAGGACACCACTGACGCTATGCTGCTGCTGCAACAGGATCTGGAAAGGTTGAACAGATGGGCTGAGAGGTGGCAAATGAAGTTTAACATTGACAAATGTAAAGTACTACATATGGGAAACAGTAACCCCAGAGCAACGTATCAACTCTGCGGTACTACACTGACAGTGGTGGAGAATGAAAAGGACCTGGGGGTAATTGTGCAGGCAGATATGAAGTTCTCTGAGCAGTGCAGACGAGCTCTGAGAGTAGCTCATGGTGTCTTGTCAATGATATACAGGAATTTTTCTAGCAGGGATAAGGAGGTGATTATTCCCTTGTATAAGGCCACATCTTGAGTACTGTATACAGGTCTGGAGGCCTCATTTCAAGAAGGATGTAGAGCTGCTGGAACGGGTACAGAGAAGGGCAACAAGATTAGGGAATGGAACAAAGGGTTGCTCTTACGAAGAAAGGCGTATGTTTTGCAAATTACAGAGTCTGGAGACTAGGCACCGGCGAGGTGATCTGATAGAGGTGTATAAGGCTTTGAATGGTTTGAGCATGCTCAGTGCCAATGGGATTCTTCGTCTTGCTCAGAATAATCAGCTCAGAGGGCATAAATTCAAATTGAGGAAGGACGGATGTCGGATAGATGTGCGGAAATTTGCCTTTGGCCAGCGGGTGGTTGGTTGGTGGAACCGACTTCCATCACTTGTTGTTGAAGTTGATAGCCTAAACAAATTTAAGGCTGAACTCGGCAGGTATTTTGAGCGAACGGAGGGGTGAAATGGGAGTGTTGTGTGTTTTTTTTTTTTTTTTTTTTTTTTTTTTGGCTGATGCTGAATAAGCTTTCTTTCTTGCATCATATGCCTCTACTAATGCTAATCAACTCTTCAAGATTCAGCAACATTTTTAATGTCTCATGTCCAAATATTGATGTAGATGAGAACCAGGAAAATTGAACAATATTTTTTTATAAATTGAGGTTCTTTTATTTGATAAGAATAGGACTAGTATACATTAAGAATAGGTCTAGTATATGTTATATAATGATAATGGTCACTATATGTATGTTAATTAAACTGTGTATGTAAGCGTAAGTTTATTTTTATTTCGCTATTCTGTGGATAATATTCTTCCGATTTTCATGTATCATTTAATTTTGTTAATTGGTAAGGGAAAAAAAAAAGGTGTAAATTTGTGCTTTATATCTATATTTTTATAGCCTGTAGATAATATTCCTCTGATTTTTGCTTATTAGAATTGCTGTTTAATGGAATCAAAATTCAATTCGCAAACGTGATCACAATAACTGGCATTTACTGTAATTGTTTTATGGCATCAGCATAAAAAAAAATACTGGGCCGTTCGGATTACTGACGTTTCAAATTACTGACACTTGGATTTTCGACGCTCTACTGTATTTTTTGCAGATGTCAATACTGATACATTGGCCTGTTTGAATAGTACAAAGGTAGCATCGGTACTCCAAAACTGGAGTAATGTTCAGCCTTGTCAGAACTTCTGTGTAGTATGTTTGATTGATGTTCTGATTTGATGGGACATAGAGCCATAATAATTTTTTAATATCGAAGCAAACAAGACGCATGATTTTCATTTTTGATCTTGACATTCTTGCTCTTTGGTATGGGGAATTGTTTGTTCTTCCGTTGCATTCACTGCCTTTTAGAGTTTGGGTTGTTCTGAAACAGCCAGCTTTTATCATAAGCATTCAAAGTCTGGATCTTCAGTTTTTTTTTAAATGTTTTCACAAACTTGGAATCTTCTCATTCTTTGATCTTCATTCATAATTTTTGGCACCACCTTGGCAAACACTTTTCTCATGCCTAAATTGTCAGTTAAAATTTGTCTAACTTTTTCTATGTCCATAAGTTTGTAAGTTCTGATGGAACCATTCTAATGCTTAAATGACGATCACTTTTAATCAAGGGCCCTCTCCATAGCCAGGTGGGCAAGAGCAGCAGTGCATAGCACACGCTTCTTGATCAGACCGGGGTTTGAGCCCGTGACCACCAAATATGGAGGATGCGGAAAGGTCAGGAAATGACCACCGCATATCCCTGGAGCAATATGGCCTCAGTTGCTAACACTCCTAAAAACCAAATAACAACAACATAATAACTACTTCTAATCAATTTCCTTACTCAGTCCACATTTTCATCAGTTTTAATGGTTACCAGATGGCCTGGTCATTCATCATCTTCCACATTTTCCCTTCCTTCTAAAGATCTTTTATGCCATTCAAACACATGAGCTCTTGACATATACTTTTCCATAAACTTGACGTAACAACTCATAACTTTCAGTTGGTGTTTGCTTTAGTTTTGTTAAAAATTTGAAGTTGATTCATTGTTCAGTTCTTTTGTCTGTCATATTTCCAGCATACTGCAAAAACACAAGGTAATGAAAACCTGTCTCACTGCAAAGCACATTGTAATGTGACTTAGCAGACAACTATAGAAAGGTTCAAGGTTCACTGCTGTGCCTTTATTTCCCAGGTGGTACTTGGCGTGTAATGACTGTGCATGCTCAGTCTCGTTATTTAATAGCAATACCTTGTTACACAGTTGAGGTTAAAACATGCATCAGAAATTCAGTGGAAGATAAGAACAACTTTTTTTCTTCAGTTGGGATGTTAACATTGTTTAAAATCCAAAGTAGTGGGGGGGATGTCTTTTGTCTGTCCCTACTTCAGACATCTATTTCTTCACGGCAGTAGAATAGATAACAATATTCTCATAATACCACTTATTTGGAAAGATTGTTTCTAGTCCTGTTGATAAATGGAGTAATTTCTGTGGTCTCTTTAATTAGGGCTAAGTTCTTAGGCAGAAATAAAGGGCATGGTATTGTGAGACAACATCCCTCCTACAGAGTTATTTCATTCCCTCCCTCAGCTGAACAATATTCGCATAATAATGTACTGTCAAGTATGCAGTGTGTGTGTGTGTGTGTGTGTGTGTGTGTGTGTGTGTGTGTGTGTGTGTGTGTGTGTGTAAGGAAATGTGAAGCTACATTATGCCCATGTAAAAACATCAGAATAAAGACCTGCCAAGTAGTAGAGAACATTAAAAAAAAAAAAAAAAAAAAAAACATTTACTGCTAATGTATTTTCTATCCAAAGCTATAAATGTTAGCTAGATTGGGCAAAGGTAAAGAAAGCCAACACGAGAATGATAAAGAAACGTCTGATTACTTATATGGAAAATTAGTTTCCCGATATGCCACTCTAGTGCTGCTCGTTCGGTAAACAGACGCTAGGTGTTATCGGTCTGGAGCAAAGTCAAGAATGATTTATTGATTGACAGGTAGGCATGGCAAATGATGTGCTGATTGGTGTGCAAACACAATACACGATAACATCGGGTTAGTATCATTTTAGTAGCACTAATGGTAACTTGCCCTAATGAACACTTTCCATAATGGTGAAAAAAGGTCAGGTTACCTCCACTTGAATCCCATGGGAGCTTGAACCCCTCCCGAAACGGAGGGGGTAACCTAATCTTTTTTATTTAGAATCATGGGACTAGCGTATAAATTGTTTATTAACAAAATATTATTTTTTTATTACAGTACTTTTTATTTTTAAAGACACTCGTGCAGATACACATGTATCATAATGTCAATCAACACCTGAACAACTATTCACTATATATATATATATATATATATATATATATATATATATATATAAAAAAGAAAGATTCTATATATAGAATCTTTCTTTTCATGTATTATTTCCTAACCTAACGTTTAAGGTTAGGTCACTAAATATAAGGAAACCGTTTCTATTATTTCCTAACTTACCATTTAAGGTCAGGTTATGAAATATAATGAAAAATAAAGAAACCTTTTCCTTTTTTCGTAACCAAACCTAAATCAACAGTATAGTAAAAACACTCATGAACTCCAAAAATCTGCTTTTAATAATGAGAAAAAAACATAAGGAAGAGCATAAAAATGAACAGAATGAAACGTTTATTAATTTAGTTTTCATCAAAAAATCAACCAACATTTTATTTTCCTTACAAATTTCTTCCATCTTTAAAAGATTCATCGCTACTATTACCTGTTTACCATTCATTACAAAACTATTATGCACTGTTCTTCACTCGTAATGCCACATTATAATGTTGCATTACAGTACACATTATAATGCCACCCAACGGCTACACAGTAGCTTGTCCTCTGTTGCGCCCACCACCAGTCATTTCATCGTTTGCCCTGCCTACCTGTCAATCAATATATCCTTCTCGATTTCGGCTCCAGACCGATAGCACCTACCGTCTGTTTACTGAGCAAGCAGCTCTAGAGTGTCGGGAAACTAATTTTCTGCGTAAGTTATCCGACGTTTCTCGTTGTTCTCGTGTTGGCTTTCTTTACCTTAGCCCTAGATTGAAATAAAACATATTTTATGATTTTCACTTTTAATTTTGTATTAAAGAAATTTCTTTGGTAGGCCTGCTTCTTGTATATGTCTGTCACCCTCTTCAACACCACCTTCCTAATCCATTACTTGTAATGACTTAGTGCTCCCTTTTAACATTAGTGTACTGATTGGGACTAGGTGTAGTATAACAAGACACAAGTTTTCTAACTAAAATGTCTAGGAAGGGAAGAAATTAACCTCCCTTTCCAAAGTAAACTGAATTTTGGTTTTAAACCCATTGAGCTATGCTAATGCCATGTGCTCATAGCTGGCCCTAATTAATGTGAATGTGTCATCCACATATCAGCACCTGGAGGATAGGTGTGGAAATAAGCTAAAATCTTTGTTTCATGATCTTGTATTACTAAATCTGCCACTGTAGAATCAATAAGCCCACTCCTTGCCACCTATCTATGCCACATGGAGAACATCATGTCAACCTAAATCAAGACACCTGAATTCCTTTTTTTCTCTACTGTTTTTAACCTAGCCTTTTCAAATGTATATTATTTTTGGTTTGCTATGCCCCAAGTGTAAGACTACATTTTACTACATTAAATCATAGCTGCAGTTTTTCTGACCATCTTTGAGACCTACAACAGAAAGAAGAGTAAGTTCTCCTGGAGGAGTACCATTAACCACTTTCCCAGTCCGTTCTTCTTCTGCAAATTTTCATATCATTATGAAAATCAGAAATAACAATCCCAGACCTGATCCTTGGAAACCTGCTCACTTTTAACATTTACCAAATCTGAAGAGCAATCATTCATTGCAACCCTTTGTCTCCTCCTCTCTTGCAGCCACCCTGCAGGGCACCTCTGTAGCCAGGTGGGAAGGAGCAGCAGTGCATAGCACACGCTTCTTGATTAGACTAGGGTTCGAGCCCGTCACCACCAAATACGGAGGATGCGGAAAGGTCAAGGGAATGACCACCACATATTCCTGGAGCAATATGGCCTTAGTTGCTAATGCTCCTAAAAACCAAATAACAAACAAGCCACCCTGCAGTTATTTAAGAATCTTACCCATGATTCCAACACGGTACAGCTTATTTTGTAACCGTTTGTGTGTTACTGAAGTACGAGTAAACATTGTTGCAATTATTCCTACATCCGGCTCATGTGTAACTGTATCAGAATAGTTAAGCACTATTTCCCCTTGATAAAGCATTTTTTTTTTTTAGTATCCTTCAAAATTCAGTTTATTTCTAATTGTCCTTGTATTGCATTCTTGATCATTTCCTCCATAATTTTCCCTACCACTGTAGAGCCATACTGATACTCTGGGTCTTCACTCTTAATACAACAATTAACCTTAATAGTTTACTGCACTCTCTTGCCACCTCCCTCAAAGTTATTGTGAGGACATTAACTCCAGGAGCTTTATTTTCCCTTAGTCTTGAAATATTGAGTTTGACTAGACGAGCAGAAAATCGTATTTAACTGCTAAATCATATTATAATTTTTTTCCAGTAGAATAATTACTTTGTTTTGGCATGAAATTGAGGAGGAAGCAGATGCCCTAAGTTTGAATAAACTGTCTGTACCACTTGTAAGAAGATAATATAACTGTATGGATGAAGGAAATAACCCACAAACCTTTGAGACACCAAACTGTGGAATGAGGGTTTTCTTTGAATTTGTGGATACCATTCTTCACACCTTTGAAGAGTGCTGCAGAATATTACCAGCATTATTATTATTATTATTTCTCTTATATTATTTCTCCCTGATTGGGGGGTTCCTCTTCGTAACGGGTATTGCTACTAAGTACACAGGGTGGTTGTTGTTATGTCTTGTGTTACTGTTGATCGAGGAACTCTGATTATCCTACAGGTGTCCAGGATTGCAACTTTCTGAAGTTCCTTGTAGGTGTTTGCTGGGAGACCTATTGCTGCTAGGCTGTTATGTAGGGTCTTTGGCACCATACCTGTGGTTGACACAATGATCGGGATGGTTGTTACTTGCTGCATATACCACATCTCTTTGATCTCCTGACTTAGGTTTGTGTACTTCTTGATTTTTTCCCCATGGGTTTTCTGCAGGTTGCCAATGTTGGGTACCGCTATGTCAATCAGATAGGTAGCTTTTTCCTTCTTGTCCACAAGGGTTATGTCCGATCTGTTGTGTGGGATTGTCCTGTCCGTTATTATGGAGCGGTCCCAGTACAGTTTGTGGGTTGCTGTCTCTAGTACAGTTTGGGATTTGTACTTGTAGTACAGTACATTTCCTTCGATCAACTGGTATTTCCTTGCTAGCTTCTTATATATTATCTTGGCTATCTGGTCGTGTCTATGAGTGTACTCAGTCTGAGTGATCACCTAGCATCCCGCAGTGATGTGTTGGATTGTTTCTGACGCCAAGTGGCATTGTCGACATGTGTCATCGGACACTCTGGGCTCCTTAGAGATGTATTTTCTATAGTTTCTGGTGTTGATTACCTGGTCTTGCACGGCGAGCATGAATCCTTCAGTTTCAAGGGAGAGCATCCCGTTCGTGAACTCTATGTAATCTTGATGGAGATCATTGTGGTGTCTGCCATGGAATGTCTTTTCTGCCCATCTTTCTAGCTTCGTTTGTGCCTCCTGGTTGGGGGGGGGACTTCTTGCTTAGGTTGAGTGGGGTATATTGCTTGTGTATCTTCCTTTTGGCCTGGTGGAGTGCTGCCGTGTGTTTCTGAAACTAATCCTTCAGGTTAACTATTGCTGTCTTCTGTTGCCCAATGAGGTCTATCAGGCTCCTTCTTTCTGGGCAATTGTCATCTCTCCACGGCAGATTTCGGGTGGTGTTGGCGGCTCTTGGTCATCATTGTTCTTGTCTTTCTCATGATATCCTCCAGCTCTGTTTTAGTCCAATCTATGACCCCGAAGGAGTATGTTAGCACTGGGACCGCATAGGTGTTTATAGCTTTATTATTATTATTATTATTATTATTAGCCATATGGTGCAAGGAAGCCTGAGGCTTATTCTGCACCAGCCAAAAAAAAAAAAAAAAAAAAAACCCCGAGTTATCCTGAGAGAGAGAGAGAGAGAGAGAGAGAGAGAGAGAGAGAATCAGAAATAGAAAGGAATTGCCAAGAAAGAGAAGAATGATGATATCCAGCTCAGGACTTATTCTTAATGCTCAAGAAAATTGAAGAACTGGTTAAATATTTGGTATGAAACAAGCAACAAAATGTATGTATATAATCAATTTGGGGTTGATTAAATTTTATGGTTGATCAAATTTAAAGTTTACAAGCATAAACATCAGTTTATGCTTGTAAACATTTGCAAAACTAGAAAAAAGAAAGTCAATGACTCTGACCCAAAAATATGCATTTTGAAGTTAACAGTTTTCTGTTAATGCCAATTGAAATAGCTAAAAGGTATGAGGTTGCATCACATTGTACCAGTTATAACTTAAGTAGAACAAAGTTTTTTGGCATGTTAATAAGGATAAAGATTTATTTATAGTTAGTAAAAGAGAATTGAATCACCCTGCTGTTTTTTGAAAAGATACAAATACACTAGAATTTCTTGTGAATATGTTTGTAAAGCAAAACTCAATGTCACAACACCTTCACAAGTTGTGAATAGTTGTCATCTTGTGTTTACTTTCATGTAATTATTAGCAATAAATTGGAGGATTATTACTGTGTAAGCACCGTTAATCATAATGACTGGTTTAGTATTTTGTTATTTTTTAGAAATAGAAAATTAAAAAATTTCATTTTCTAATTTTTTATTCAAAAAAATTTATCACTGAATAAGATTTAAAAGTAGTTGACTCAATAGTACATAAATCTAATAAAGATAATTAGCTAAATATGCAATCAGCCTTCAAAAAATATAACAATGCTAGTAAATGTTAATGTTATAGGCCTCCCCAAAACTTTAGGAACTCATGCCTACGAATATAATTAGTTTATTGGTCAGCGATTGTTGACCAATAAACTGGCACTAATGTTCATTTATGTATAAACCATGATTGTTGACTTTTCCCAGAGAGGCTTAAATAACAAAAAGAGTTAATAAGAAGAATGATAATAACCCACGTGTACATACAGACAGGCAGAGATATATCAGTATACAGATAGTTCCCGCTTTACGAGTTCCCGGGTTTATGAGTTTTTTCCCCAAGTATCAACAAAATCGATAATATGTGAACATTAATTACAAAAAATGAATGTTAAACTCTCATAAATATCGCATTCACACCACGTGCATAGCTATACAATACAGTGTACCCCGCCTTACGGTATTAATCAATTGCAGACACACCCATTGTATCGGTAAAATATCGTAATGTGAACCCAATAACACATTGTTTTTTGGTAATTCGTTTCAAGATCTCGGAAGTTGAAATAATTTTCACTGTATAACTAAGCTTTTTATCTTTCTAAAATGTCATTTTTAAGGTCATGAGCGTGACCTTAAGGCCACATAAAAGGTCGTGGTTTGTAAATTGTATTAGTTACCATTTCAAATCATTAAAATGCACTACACTTTCATTGTTATCGTATGTTCTGTTATAAGAATCAATTTTAAATGCCTTTGTGATATTTTTCTAAAGCACATTTCTTGGAGGTCACGACCATAAAACAATAAAAACAATTTGAACTTTCCGGTTTATTTGGCCTTTCTGTTACTGCAAGCAGTTATCAATGGGTACGAAACTCGATCTTCTTGCATTTGCGAAAATACCGACAGCTGGAATTCTGTGGTTTTTTACGTTATGGTGAAATGTGTTTCCCCTTTACTGAAATCTTCAATCTTTAAAAAAACAAATTTTCAGAATCTTCTCTTCATTCCTTTTATTTTAAGCTTCGGAAACTTATTACTCCACGCGAATCGTGTTAGTTGCAATTTGTGCGTTCCGTCAAAAAACGCTTATGCATTCAATTGTGAAGTTTATAATTAAAAGAGAAGCTTATCTTGGAAACAAACACCTTTTGAAGCATTTCTGAAGAAGACGACTTCTTGTGCAACAAACCAACGAGTGCCGAGCCAATAATAAGTGATCAACGAGTGTGCATTAGTTGATGATGATGAAGAATAAACATTCTTCAATGTTTGTAAGTCGTAAATAACTTCTCTATTATTATAATTTGCTTGATTTTACAGGCTATGTTTTCATTTCTTTCATTAAATCAATCATTGTTTAAACATAAACTAATTAGCTAGCTAATTTCATTGGGGATTTTAATTTCCCGTATATTGACTGGAATTTGTGGGTTGGTCACTCACACACTAGCAAGGCTTTTGTGGATTTATTGGCTGAGTGTTTTCTACAGCAGCATGTTTGTGAGGCAACTAGAGGGAGTAATACTCTTGATCTGATTATCAATAGCGATTCTTCATGCATCAAGAATCTGCAGATAAAGGAACCACTAGGTGGCAGTGATCACAGTGTGCTGAAGTGGGATTTACTCAGAGGTAACTACCATCAAGGGTAAAGGGAAGGGTTTTTGCTTTCGTAAAGGTGACTACAGTGGTCTGAGACAGTATTTAAATTCTATACGGTGGAACCAACTGTTGATGTTACCAACAGCAAATTCAAAATGGGAAGCATTCAAAGAATTAATCTTGGAAGCTACTAGGCTTTTCATGCCAACAAAAAAATATTGTTCAAGATTTAGACCTAAATGGATGTCAGATGAACTAATTAGACGTGACAGAGAAGAGAAATGCATGGGATACATATAAATTAACATGTGACACAGAAGTCTGTAATAGATATAAGCTGGTCTGTAACCAAGTTACAAAGGAGATTAGCCAGGCAAAGGCAGATTACGAGAAATTTTTGGCAAAGGATGCAGAGAAAAACAGCAAAGAGTTCTTTACTTATGTAAACTCTAGCAGGA
Organism: Mastigoproctus giganteus; assembly: GCF_048544385.1. NCBI lineage: Eukaryota > Metazoa > Arthropoda > Arachnida > Uropygi > Thelyphonidae > Mastigoproctus > Mastigoproctus giganteus. The sequence goes on along the minus strand of NC_143576.1, from coordinate 126,262,476 downwards.
AGGGGATGAATCAGATTGGTCCACTTGATATCGATGGTTCAACTGTTGATGATCCTGCTCAGGTAGCTAACAAACTAACTGAATATTTTGCATCGACATTCACACATGAGGAGTTATTCAGAGAGGGGAATGCCAGAGGTGTATTCAACTCTGGCAGTAAGCTAGATAATCTTGTAATAACTGAGAGGAAAGTGGAGGAGAAATTGTTGAAGGTAAACACAAGAAAGGCACCTGGGGTGAACGGAATCTATTCCAGTTAAATTAAAGGAGGCAGCAAAGGAAGTAAGCAAACCCTTAGCCATAGTTATGAGAGCTTCCCTGGACTCAGGGGAGGTACTCATGGACTGGAGATGTGTAAATGTGACCCCAATATACAACGGAGGATCAAAGGGAGACCAGGTAATTACAGACCTGTAGTTTAACTTCTGTTCCAGGGAAATTAATGGACGCACTGGTTAAAGAAGCATTGCAGGATCATCTAGACAAGACTTCAGTTATAGCTCGGACACAGCATGGTTTTGTTAAGGGGAAGTCTTGTCTGACTAATTTGAATGGATTCTATGATGTAGTCACAAAGGAACTGGATGCAAAGAATAACTTTGATATCATATATTTGGATCTTAGAAAAGCCTTTGATACTGTTGCACATGGATGACTGCTGCAGAAATTGGAGCAGTGTGGCATTGGAGGCAAATTGCTGCTATGGATAAAGGGATGGTTGAGTGGGAGAAGCGAGAGAGTGGTAATCAATGGACACTGCTCTTCGTGGACTAATGTTATTACTGGAGTTCCCCAGGGTTCCGTGTTGGGTTCATTGTTGTTTTCTGTATTCATTAATGATACTGATGGTAGTATATCAGGCTTAATGTCCAAGTTTTCATACGATACGAAGGTTGGCAGTGTTGTTAATGACAGTAATGATAGTACACTGCTGCAACAGGATCTAGAAAAGTTGAGCAGATGGGCTGAGAGGTGGCAAATGAAGTTTAACCTTGACAAATGTAAAGCATATGGGAAGCAGTAATCCCAGAGTAACGTATCAACTCTGTGGTACCACACTGACAATGGTAGAGAATGGAAGGTACAAAGTACCTTCCATTTGTACTTGGGGGTAATTGTGCAGGCAGATATGAATTTTTCTGAGCAGTGCAGATGGTCTGCAAGAGTAGCTCATGGTGTCTTGTCAATGATATACAGGAATTGTTCCTATCAGGGATAAGGAGGTGATTATCCCCTTGTATAAGGCAATGGTCAGGCCAAATCTTGAGTACTGTATACATGTCTGGAGGCCTCATTTTAAGAAGAATGTAGAGCTGTTGGAACGAATACAGAGAAGGGCAACAAGATTAGTGAATGGAACAAAGTGTTTCTCTTATGAAGAAAGGCTTAAGTTTTGCAAATTACAGTGTCTGGACACTAGGCACCTGCAAGGTGATCTGATTGAGGTGTATAAAGTCTTGAATGGTTTGAGCATGCTCAATTCGGATGGAATTCTTCCTCTTGCTCAGAATAATCGCCTGTGAGGGCATAAATTCAAATTGAGGAAAGACGGTTGTAGGATAGATGTGCGGAAGTTTGCCTTTAGCCAGCGGGTGGTTGGTTGGTGGAACAAACTTCCATCTGTCGTTGTAGAAGTTGATAGCTTAAATAGATTCAAGGCAGAACTTGACAAACATTTGGAGCAAGTGGATGGGTGAAATAAGGGTTTTGTGTTTTTTTTTTTTTTTTTTTTTTTGGCTGATGCTATATAAGCTTGCTTTCTTGCATCATGTGCCTTTGCTAATGCTAATTGTTGAAAACATAACCCCTATTTTTAACCTTATGTCTATGGGAAATAAATTCCTGCTTTGTGAGCATGCGCTCGGAACGAATTAACTCGTAAAGTTGAGAACTACTTGTAATATAATTTAGCTCCTAGATTTAACCTTGCTTACTATAAAATATTATAATCTTAAGTAAAATTAGAAAAGAACAACTAAGCCTAAAATGTTTCTTTCCTCACTTGCTGCCAACTGATTTTGATCAAGTTTCTTGTGGTAAAAGAGGTATATCCACCATAACTAACCTGACGTCCACATTGTTCTTAACAATGCAAGCTCTTGATCAGAATGCACAATTAGACATAATTTACTTGGATGTTTTCTCTCAATTTGACACTGTTAATACCTCTCTTTTGCTATCTATTCATAAATTTTATTCAATGTCTGGCAGTATTTCAGCTTTTTTGAAGAACTCTGTTCTAAATAGAAAATTAATATTGAATTTCTCTGATCACTTATTATATTAAAATTATTTGCTGGAATTTCTCAAGGAGGTACTTTATCCGTCCTTTTGTTCAATGCTGTGATGCATCCCCTTCTTCACTAGCCTTCCAGTCATTATATTTATGCTCACAATTTGAAGGTATGGTCATATGTCACTTTTTGATGAAGTGATCTTTAAAAACTAAAGTTTTAACAATTGTTTGAAGATAATTGTTAATTGCTTTGCTGCCTTTGGCCTTGTACTCAATCCATCAAAATCAGCACATCTCTCTCTCTCTCTCTCTCTCTCTCTCTCTCTCTCTCTCTCTCTCTCTCTCTCTCTCTCTGTTTGTAAAATAAAAGTTCAGTTTCTTTTTTTTTCTCTTATTGGAAACTTTTGTCCCAGATGTCTCTATACATCATAATCTTGGTATGATGTACAGAAATTTTGGGCCAAAGAGATATTATCTTTGATTCAAACTTTTTGTTTTATAGTCAATCACAGATTTCCAAAATTAAAACAAGACATTCTGTTGAATCAAAAAATGGTAATAAAAATTTTTTGATTTACTAACAAATCATTACTTGTTAAATCCATTGAATCTTTAATGTTGTATAGCTCAGTTATTTTGCTGCTACTGCTGTGTCTGCCAATAAAAAATATTTTCTGTTGAGTTGAAAATTTTAAAATGGACTAGCATAAAAGCAGGATTTGAAGTCTCATAGTCAAGATCCACCCTGTATTGTAATTAAATTATATACCGATGTCAAACTAATTTTTGGAGAAACTAAAATTGATTGTGAAAATAAACTCCACTGTGTCAGCTCTTTGAATTTGGAAAAACAAATTGGAATAAGAATCCCAACCAGAAGACATGAGATTAAAGCCACCCTTCTTCCTACTTTACTCTAGAATTAAAAATGAAATTGAGAATGAAGTTGATTCTATATTGTCATTATGACACTAAATATGTCAAAACAGTACTAAATGTAATACTCCTCTGACTGTTGACTGGTATCACTCCAATGCCTTTTTGAATGGGTGGATAGTCATGCTTTCCAAATGATGGGGAAAATTCTGCTCAGTACAATTAATACAGCAGTTAAATCTAACCAAACCACTTAGCATTATATTTAATTAATGTAATCAATGAAATATAACCATAAGTGGTTGCAATATGTATATGCTATCATATTAGTCTCAACCATGAAGTATATGGAAGGTTTCACGATATGGAGTTGTGTCAAGGTTCATACTTGGTATGTTGGTGGTTGTGACTGAAACCACAATCCACTTTCATGTTTATAGGCTATCTAGTGTGGCAATACTGTGGGAATTTGTCCTGTCAGTACCACCATGACAATGCTCAGTAATAGATAGCAATTCCGAAAGTACTTATCCTACAGTAGGTCATATAGTTTGTGGACATTGATGTTAGAGGTAGAATGGCTGGTTCAGAGCCTGCACTTCAATTTCATTGGAAACCTGTGTTATAAATTTGAGTGTCCGATTAGGCTGCGGCTAAAATGGCTTTCTTCCAGACTGACTCTGGTGGTTGCTTTGCACGAGGAATAGAGGTGCATTCCAGCCAACTCCTACCATAAGTTGATAGTAAGCAGGCCCAGGAGGGGCTAGGATGTAATTTTTGAATTAAGTTTTTTTTACAACCTGATACTTTGTTCATATAGTGTATATCATTTATGGAAACATATACCTTGCCAAGGGCTTAGAGGATATGCTGAACAGTTATGCTGTCTGTTAACAGACCCTCAGTCTAAAACACTGATGGATCCAATATCTTATCTTTCTATTTTAGAAGATTTAGTAGAAGTCCGGTTGGCCTGCCTCCCTAAAATCCACTCATGCACACCTTCTCGATGGTAAGCCCTGTTACTTCACTTTTGGTGGCAACGAATGTGTAGAGTGGTTCTCTTCAAGATACCTGGTCAGCTTGAAGAGGAAAAGACAACCCTCCAGCACATGATAACATGACGAAACAAATGGCCCTCAGTCCCCAGCGGCTGCTACTACCCCTCTTACGGCAGCAAGAGGATCAGAGTGGAAGCAGAGGGTGCCAAGAATGTCTGGGTATGACCAGGCTGCCATGCATGGAAACTGAACTTGGCTTGTTACAACGTAAGATTGCTCATCAGTGAAGATAGGATATTAGAGCTGGAAAAGGAATTAGAAAATATGAATTGGAATATCATCAGTTTGGCTGAAACAAGAAGAGGAAGAAGAAATGAATCACTTATAAGTTTATCAAGTGGAAATCTGCTGTACACCAATGGAAACAGTTAAAAGAGTTAAAGCGGAATTGGCCTTTTGGTCCATAAAGATATAAAAAACAACATTTTGGAATTCAAAAGTACATCACCAAGGGTGCCAAGACTACTTATCAGGATTTCTAAGAGGTATAAACTAAAATTTATAATGATTTATGCACCAACCATGTTGATAAGAGGTTGAAGATGTGTACAGCAAAATTGAGAGACTTCTAGATGAGCAGAAAACCCACTACACTATCATTATGGAAGACTACAATGCTAAGGCTGGAAAGAGAAAAAACAGCACAGAAACAGAAACTATAGGAAATTTTGGAATCGGTGAAAGAAATGAAAGAGGTGAAAGAATTCTGGAATTTGCAGAATCTTGAGGAATGTCAGTAATGAACACTTCTTTTTTTCAAGCAAAGGGTGAACAGAAAGTGGACATCGAAGAGCCCCAAATGGATTAACAACTAATGAAATTGACTTCATCCTCACTATTGGAAGAAAGATTGTGAATAATGTTACCATCCTGAACAAGTTAAACATTGGAAGCGATCACAGAATGGTAAGATGCACACTTGATATAGATCTAAGAAAAGAAGGAAAAAACTGACTCGAGTAAATAATACGAAGGTCTGAGATAATAGAAGAGGTGAAAAAGGAAAACTGGAACTTAAGAATAAGTTTGAGCTTCTGCAGACCTTTCAGGACCAAGATATTGATGAGGAATACAACTACTTTCTGAAAGTGATAAAGCCCAAGAAACCTATAGGTAAAAAAAATCCAAAGAAGAAAAAATTATTCAATAAACACTTGTCATGATGAACTGAAGACGACAAATGAAGAGCAAGAAAAACTGACAAGGAGAAAATTGAGTATACTGAGTTATGCAAAGCCATTAGAAAGTGAATCAGGGAGGACATAAAAAGATTTAACACAAGAAAGGTAGAACAAGCATTAAGGGAAAACAAAGGACTTAAATCTGCAGCCATGAGCAGTAACACAGAAAGGCAAATGATACTGAAACTGAAGAATAGCGATTGTGTACTTAAAAATAGCAGAAAATGCATAATTCAAATAGTAGAAGACTACTATAAAAAATTATATAAGGAGCAAGAGAATGATGCCAGCAGTAGGGACATAAGACATACCCGATATCCTTTTTGATGATGTAGAACATGCATTGAAGGAAATGAAGAATCAGAGAGCTCCAGGTGAAGATGAAGTTACTGTAGAGTTGTTAAAATTGGGAGGAAGAGACATGACACAGAAACTGGCAAGACTCTTCACAAAATACATTAGGAAAGGGGTGACACCTAAGGAGTGGAATAATGCAATCATAGTTTTGCTGCATAAGAAAGGAGATAAATCAGAAATTGGAAATTATAGACCAATTAGCTTGTTATCCCATATCTTCAAGTTGTTTACGAGGATCATTACTAACAGATTAGAAAGAATACTTGATGAGACTCAACCAAAAGAGCAAGCTTGTTTTAGGACAGGATTCTCAACTATGGATCACCTTCATGTAATATTGCAGCTAATGGAGAAAGCAAAATGAATATAAAACCCATTATGCCTGGCATTTGTGGATTATAAAAAGGCATTTGAACGCATACAGCATAAGGCAATGTTTCGGGCACTGGAAAAACAAGGCATAGATACCCCATATTTATGATTTTGAAGAAAATATATGAGGATGCTACCTCCTTTATTAGAGTAGACAAAGACAGTAGCAAATTTAAAATTGAGAAAGGAGTTTTACAAGCAGACACAATATCTCTGAAGTTGTTTACTGCTGCCCTTGAGGAAGCTTTCAGAAGATTAGATTGGTCGCAGAAAGGAGTCAATATGACATTGTGATCATAAGCCGTGATCCCAAAGAATTAGAGGGAAAATCTTAATCAGTTATGCAGTGTTAGTAATTATTTTGGACTAAAGATGAATATGGCTAAAACAAAAGTAATGATGAACAAGTATACCACAGAAAGGGATATAATCATTGAAGGAGTAGTAATTGAAAAGGTGGAGTCATATACTTATGTGGGACAAATCATTAGTTGTAATAATGATAAACTGGGCTTAAGTTTTAATAAGGCTTAAGTTTTGCAAATTACAGAGTCTGGAGACTAGGCACCGGCGAGGTGATCTGATAGAGGTGTATAAGGCTTTGAATGGTTTGAGCATGCTCAATGCCAATGGGATTCTTCATCTTTCTCAGAATAATCACCTCAGAGGGCATAAATTCAAATTGAGGAAGGACGGATGTCGGATAGATGTGCGGAAATTTGCCTTTGGCCAGCGGGTGGTTGGTTGGTGGAACCGACTTCCATCACTTGTTGTTGAAGTTGATAGCCTAAACAAATTTGAAGCTCAACTGGACAGGTATTTCGAACGAACGGAGGGGTGAAATGGGAGTGGTTTTTTTTTTTTTTGGCTGATGCTGAATAAGCTTGCTTTCTTGCATCATATGCCTCTGCTAATGCTAACTGGAAGTGGAGAAGAATAAATTTTGGACAGATAGCATTCAGGGAATATAGTCACATACTGAGGAGCAATATCCCAATTTGTCTTAAATTCATAAAATAATGAACCAATGTATACTCCCCCACCATGACTTATGGAAGTGAAACTTGGACATTCAACAAAAGAATGGAAGGGAAGCTGAAAACTACACAGCGAAGAATGGAACGAATTATATTAGGAATCAGACTGTTAGATAAGAAGAGAAACACATGGATTAGGCAGCAAACACAAAACACAAACACATAAGGACATTCTTATCAAAACTAAAGAATTTAAATGGTTTGGGCAGGACACATAGCTCGAAGACATGATGACAGGTGGACAAAAAAAATAACAGAATGTGCTACCCAAGAGGAGCTAAAAGAAAACCTGGAAGACAACAATGGAGATGGACAGATGAAATTCACGAATTTGTGGCTAGTAAATGGATGGCCACTGCACAAAATAGAAGGAACTGGAAAGTTCCTGGAGAGCCCTTCACTCTGCAGTGGATTGAAAATGGCTGTGATGCCTTGTCGTAGACCAGTGTCATCAAACTCAGAAGTATATGTGGGCTGCACACATGTGTGCACACAATAAACCAGTGTAGTATTAGTGAAAGAAATCTGTTAAAAATATTTTTATTGAATTCTTTAGGCCTCATCAATTTGGGCTATAGTTAGTCAGTTTCATGCATAGGAGCAGGATTTTTCTTCATGGGTTATTTCAGATTTTTCTGCCCAAATATCATGCAAATCGACCTGTGAACACATCAGAGCCAAAAGACACTGTCCATCATTAGGATTATTTACCCAATATGGTAGCAAGTGAAGTTCGAGATGATTAAGAGAGAGGTTGAAGAATTGCTTCCTTACCATGCTTTGGCTGTCTGGTAATTATGCCAAGTTCTTCCCCTTGCTCAAAAGTATGCAAACTCATAACCAGCAACATATTAGAAGGTTCATATAAATTATGAATTTTGTATTAATGTATCTCCTTCAAGTATCATAATTTGTGCATTATTTTCACATGAATTTCAACTTGGAGCCATATAAGAAATATCTGAGGGCCATTTGATGCTTCTGGACTGACAGTTTGTTGTGCCTGCCGTGCACTATCGAAGTTCATCTTAGTTTGTTACAAATATAGTTACCATTTTATCACTGTGATACAGACATTTATAAAATTAATGTGGAATGAGACTTGCATTTAAAATAGTTAAATAGAAAGTATTTATTTTTAACTTTGAATTTTTATTTAATAATATTACATTTCACAAAAAAAGGAGAAATTTTGATTAGGATTAATAAAAAGCACAAGACTGAGTAAGCCTATTAAATTTATTTATTCTCTGTTTATTTAATTATTTAGGCTCAAGCTAATCTTTCTGAGTCCAGCCAGAAGTTGGATTTGATACGGCGGTCTTTAGAGCATCGCCGTCAGGAATTGCCTGCTGATTCTCCAAAAGCAGAAGTCCTGAAAAGTGAGCTGGAAAGTAGTCAAGCTACCAGCCCAATTCTATATCCCTCAACAATTCATCCGTATGGTGTGAAAGAACCTCTTTTAACTTCATATAGTACTTCTCTATCTAAGCCAGCAGCAGTAACTGGCAAACTTGAAGTGAGGTAGTATTAGTTACAGTTTGTTTATATAAAAGTAAAATTTTTATTTTATAGAACTTAAAAAAAGAACTGTCGAAAAAAATAAGCATACATGTATTTTATGTGTGTGCTATTGCAAATAGCAATTTTTTCTAGTGTAGGTTATAGGAAATTGTTAAATTGGCTTAAATATTTTTTTTTTTCACAATAAAAAGAATACAATGGTTACATGAGAAATTTATACTAATATAGAGCCATATAATTGTTAGCCCTGTATGCAAGGTGTGTGTGTGTAAACCTGCAACTTTATAGGTTTATTTCATAGAGACAGTGCTAGGTGGGTTGGAAAACTGATAGCTTGGGCCTATACACAGACTAATATATTAACCAGAACTGCAGGCAGAGGTGAAAGTAATTTTTCATTGCTTCTAGAAACATTCTTCGTTCTTCATTGAAACATGCAGCAGCCTGGAAAGCAGGGTGTTGGGGATTTCAAACCCTGCTGTGAGTCATAATGAAACAAGCAAATACATGTTCTTTGTTAGGGTGACAGAGAACAGGTGCATGTATAATTGCATGTACACTAATGCAAGGAGCATAGTAAATAAATTTGATGTACAAATTAAGTCATCAAATGCAGACATTGTGTGGATATCAGAGATGTGGTGTCACTCAGATATAAGGGATGAAAATTTTGAATAAGAGAAGTAGAGTGTACAGAAAGGATATTGTGTACTTTGTCTGGTCTCCAGAGTTTCCCCATTCACCGCTGTGTCTTCTGTACTTGGTATAAGCCACACGCCTCGTGGTGTGTGTAGGTTTATACAAATGTAATGTTCTGTTGTGCTGGCTGGAAACTGATGTTTAGCAGCCAGGGGCAATAGACACCTGGTCATTCATCCCCCTTCTGTCCTAAGCTGTGTGGAAGCATACCAGGTTCTGCTGTCAGGAGCTCTTACTAGGTTCTCCTCAGAATTCTGGAAGAACCCAAGTTAATATCGAAATGAGAAGGAAGATAGTGGGGGAAGTATGGATTTGGTGTTGATAGTGAGTTACGGATAGATAGCTGGGGATGGAAACAGAAGGCATCACCAAGAAGATTGAAGTTACAAGGCAGAAGAGCAGTAAAGGCATGTAGATCGACAGTTGCATCAAATCCTACCTTGGGATCCAAGGTCAACACAGATTGTACTCTGGTTTGGCAGAGTAGATCCCACTTTAGATAGGGCCAGCAATAGAGTACAGAGAGTAGTCCTAGAAAGCTCCCACTCAGCAAATGCTGAGTGATTTATGTCAGTTCTTTGCAGAAGAAGAATCCCACCTTGGGACCCAAAGTCAGCACATACTGTATTCTCTCCATGAAATTAAGTAGACGAGATCCTGCCCCAGAGAGCCAGCAATAGGATACAGAGGATCTCTAAGTTGATCCCATTCGGCAGAAGCTGAGTCAGCATTTAAGTCCAGTTTAAGTAAATCTCATCCCCAAAGGGGTCAGTCATATTTCAGGAGTCAGAGAGACACAAAACACAGCATTTATAATAGGGAGTCCAATCCAGGAAAGTTTCTACTACAAGACAGAGTCATATAAGAGTAACAGCAGGTTAAATCCAGCCATAAGTCTGGCATTAAGGGACAGTATTTTCAGTGCAGGGCTTACCATAGAAAGAAGAATATATATAGCCCCCCCCCCCCCCAACTCTGTGTTTGTGTACTCTGTGTTGCAGTACAAACTGTACTGTGACACACTCTGTAAAGGCCCAGAGATAGTGTAAGTTTTAGTGTTGGTCTGTGTAGTGTAGTATTGGGGTGTGTTGGTCTATTGTTACTCTGGCCATTTAGCTGCAGAGCTCCTAGTTGGACCCCACATTGCCTATCCACTGACCCAGGGGGGGGGTTAGACCTGGTGTTGTAGGGAATAGAAAGGTCTCTGGCAGGGGCAAACCCCGGACTACACCTGAGCTTGCTAGGGAGGGCCGGGGAGGAACTCTGGAAAGTGAAAAAGTGTAGCGGGAGAGAAAGATGAGGAGGAGAGAAATATGAAGATAAAGAAGGTGGATGATGGAAGACTACACCTGGAAGTAGGAAGTTAAAGGAATAGTTGTTGTTGTTGTTGTTATTTGGTTTTTAGGAGCATTAGCAACTAAGGCCATATTGCTCCGGGGATATGCGGTGATCATTCCCTGACCTTTCCGCATCCTCCGTATTTGGTGGTCACGGGCTTGAACCCCGGGCTAATCAAGAAGTGTGTGCAATGCACTGCTGCTCCTGCCCACCTGGTTACAGAGGCACCTAAAGGGATAGAGGGGGATGGGATTGTAAGATTTGTGTTGGTAAAGTTCACCAAGCAAAAAATTTAGGATGTGAGGTGGGGAATGGAGACAGACAGGGATCATAGAAGAGTACAGTCATAGAGCTAGCTATGGTACGCTATATGTGGAGAGGAGACGGTGCTGTGGACATTTTGTGTTTTTCTGTTAGTAATTGCAGTCCAGCCGAAGCTGGTGTAAGCAAATCATGTCGTGCCTCAGAAGAAAGGACATGACATCAGCAGGGTAGGGAGGGGGCTCCTGGTAGTTACATGAACTTAGCCCAATTGCACACCTGTCTTACTTACATTTACACAATTATAATTTTTTTATACGTATTACAGGCAGACTGAATAACAGCACACAACAGCACTCTCTCACATTTATCACCTTACGTTTACCATCACACAGAACAACAGGACACAGGTGCCATCTAAATATAACAGTTGCCAAGAAAAAATTTTTTTTAATACTAATCACAAATGTTCATTTGTGATTAGTATTAAATCACAAATCATTATATCTACCAAATGTTCATTTGGTAGATATAATTCAGTCTACAATCAAGTTGCATAGAAGGTTAGGCAAACTAAGGCAGATTATGAGAAGTAACTAGCAAAGAATTCCAAGAAATGTAGCAAAAACTTCTTTACTTATATTAACAGTACAAGAAAGGGATTGAATCACATTGGTCAACTTGATGACAGTGGATTATATATTGATGAACCTGCCCCGGTTGCTGACAAACTGAATAGGTATTTTGCATCAACATTTACCCATGAGGAGTTCTTTATTGAGTGGAATTCAAGAAGTTCATTACAAGTTAACAGGGAGCCAAATGATTTTGGGATAAATGAGAGGAAAGTGTGTGGGGGGGGAATTGTTTTTAAACAACACAAAAAAGGTGCCCTGGGTGGATGGGATCTTGCTAATGATATTCAGGGTGGTAGTAAAGGAGATAAGCAAACCCTAGACCATAATTATGAGAGCATCTTGGGATTCAGGAAAGATTGCTATTGACTTGAGATATCCAAATGTATCATCAATTCATGAAGTGTGATCACAGACCTATTAGCTTAACTACTATTCCAAGGAAAATAATGGAATCTCTAGTTAAAAAAGTAATGCAGGATCCTCTAGACAGAATGCACTTATATGGCAATCACTGCATGCACTTATTAAGAGGCAGCCTTGTCCGACCAGTCTGATTGGATATTATAATGCAGTAAGAAAGGAACTAGATGCGAAAAATAATTTTGATATCATAATACTTGGATTTCATAGAAACTTTTGATACTCTTACACATAATAGACTGCTGTACAAATTGGAGCAATGTGGGATTGAGAACATATTACTGCTCTGGATAAAGGGATGGTTGAGTAGGAGATGGGTCCTTGAGGTTGTCACAGACATTTTCTCAGATATGCCAGACAAGCTGTACTTGCTACCCAGGAGTCTGAAACGCTGATGGAACTGATATTCGGGTGACACGCAAGTCAAGAGGACCCAATTTTGGCGAAGTCCGGATGGTCTTTGACAGCCAAATCCTCTGCTTGCACCTTCATGATGGAGGGACTGTTAGTAATCCTGGGTATAACCTCCATGCACAAGTACATGGTGGGTGATCACCCAGGTGTGAACCAACGTAAGCAGGGATCGAGGTGTGGCGCCCACACCACATGGAGGAATGCCAACCCTCTATGTTACCAGGCAGTAATAGGTGGTAGATGACTCTCATCAACCGTGCGATACCACCACTTTGCTTATTGGAGGCTTGAAGTGGTGGAACCCATGTTTAGTCTCTAGAGCTAAGTTCCGGTCAACCGTTCCTTATCTCTTCCAGCATGCAGTATGATTGATGACTTTTGAGGTTATGATGAAGATTGTGGTGAGATCCAATATTCCTTACATTTCGAGGGTACAGCTCTAAAACGGCGTTCGCAGGCCGGCTGCTAGTTAGTACACCGGACCGAACCTATTGGTAACTCTCTAGGAGGCTTCTGGATCAGCTAGTGTATAATCTTGCTACCTCTACTCTGCCAGATAGCGACTGGAGGGAGTCCGAGTAGTGTGTATGCGGAGAGCATTGTCGAGGCCATGTTATGTCAAGGATCTGGGTATATTCTTACCAAGTGTACGCCATATCCAAAAATTTCATTACTTCATACAGCATGTCCCACCTGCTTTTTCTTACTATTGAATACACCATGAATTGTCAAACTAATAGAGCAAGCTTATCTGCAAAAAGATCTAAACCTCCCAAGCACTTCCTAATTCATTTCACAAATATACATGGTCTCAATTCTAATCTCAACGATGTCCATTTCCACTTGCAGTCTGCCAAACCCCATGTACTTTTTCTGACAGAATCAGTTATCGGTTGATTCAACTACTGCTCATCTCAGTTGCCCAAATTATTCTCTGTATGATTCCTTTCGCCTCAAAGGTGGTACTTGTGCATATGTCCGTTCTGATATTCCCTGTCAGAGACTTGGCAATTTGAAATCTCCTCTCTTTGATCTTCTCTGGCTTAAAATCTCTCTACCTCATTGTGTCAAATTCATCTGTTCTCTACCGTTCTCCCAACTCCACTAATCACTTGGAGCTCTTTGACTTCCTCTCTTTGCAAATTGACTTTCTCCAGTCAAACTTTCTTAACATTGAGGTAATTTTTCTTGGTTATTTCAATGTTCACAACTCCAGCTGGCTTCCGTTTTCTAGTCACACCGACCCAGCAGGTCGAGATGCTGAGGCCTTTACAAGATTGTTCTAATTCTTCAGTTTCATTTTCTGCGTATAACAAAGTTCGCAACAATTGTAAAGCAGTTATTAATCAGTCCAAATTTGAGTTTGAACAGGCTAAGAGTAGAAAACTTGCCCTAATGGTAGCCAAGCATTCTGGTCTTTTGCCAAAGCTATTGGCCGCAACTTTTGCCCATCTTTGTTCCCACCTCTGTCCAAACCAGATGGTTCTGTTGTCACTTCAGCCAAGGATAAAGCTGACCTGCTAGCATCCCATTTTTCTTCCAACTCATGTATTAATGATCTTGGTAAAACACCTCCCACCATTCCCAACATGCTCCATTCAATGCCCCCTGCAGTCTTCCGTCAAAAGGATGTCAGAAGGATTTTCATGAATCTTGATGCTAAGAAAGCTCCAGGTCCCGATTGTATTTCTCCACTTGTTCTCAAAACCTGTGCTCCTGAACTTAGGCCTATTCTTTGCCGCCTTTTTTCACTCTCTTATTCCAAAGGTGTTTATCTTTCTGCTTGGAAATTTGCTCATAAAAAGGGTGACAAATATCTCCCATACAATTATCGTCCCATTGAAATTACTTCTACTCTTTCTAAAGTAATGGAGAAATCAATTAACCGCCAACTCTTAAACTACCTATAAACCTTCTGTCTGATCAACGATCGCCAGTATGGATTATGTCAGTGTTGATCCACTGGTGATATTCAGGCTTATGTTAACCATTTATGGACTAATTCAATGGAAAGGTTCGGTGAAACACTAGTAGTTGCTCTTGACATCTCAAAGGCTTTCGATCGTGTTTGGCATAAAGGTCTTCTAAACAAGCTTCCATCTTATGGTTTGCCAACTGTTTTTAGTAATTGGTTATCCAGTTTTCTCTCTGATTGCTCACTGAGGGTGATGGTAGATGGCTCTTTGTCTTCTAACTTCTCCAACTAATGCCGGTGTCCCCCAAGGTTCAGTTCTTTCCCCCACTCTTGTATATTAATGATCTTCTTCCATTGACTGGAAATCCTATCCATAGTTTTGTCGATGATAGCACATTGCATTCAACTTTCCATTTTGAGAAACCTTGTCCTGCTAAATCAGCTTCAACTTCTCGAAAATCTGCTACCAATTCCTTAAATGCCGATCTTTAGGTAATTCTCCAGTGGGGCAAAGACAACTTAGTTGATTTCAACCATTCCAAAACTCAGTCTTGTCTTATGTCTCGCAAAAAGGATTCTTCTGCTCCTATGCTTATTTTTAGTGACACTCCGATCGATTTCTAGGCAAAATGATATATCTCTTTTGGGGATTACCTTGACTTCTAATCTCTCTTGGTACAAGCACATTACAAATATTGCTTCCTCTGCATCTAAAAAACTTGGTTTTCTCTTTCGGTCTCGGCGTTACTTTTCTTCCAAACAGCTGCTCACTGTGTATAAATCGCAAATCCGCCCTGCCATGGAATATTGTTCCCACATCTGGGGTGGTGCCCCGAAATCTTCTCTCAGGCTTCTAGATTCCATTCAGAAGAGGGCAGGTTGATTAGGTTAATTGACTACTCTCTAACAGAGTGTCTCCACTCGCTGTCTCATAGAAGTACTGTTTCTGCTGCAGATACTGTTTCTGCTGCCTCTTCTACAGATACTTCCACGAGCACTGTTCTTCTGAATTGGCTTCTATAATTCCTGCTCACTCTTTCAAAACAGTCCGAACACGTGTTGCCACCAGCCAACATCCATTTACTGTCCAACTCCAAACTCACAGAACAACCTTTTCATCTTCCTTGTTTATTCATTTAACTGCTATTTTCTGGAACAACCTTCCTTCATACATATTTCCTGAAAATTACAGTCTACAGAAGTTCAAGTCCAATGTCAACAAATATCTTCTTTCGTCTTCTCAACCTCCAGTGCAAGCATGGTGCTAAGTACTATAGGTTCTAATACCTCTCATGTTTGGGGTTTACCTAAAAAAAAAAAAAAAAAAAAAAGAAGACAGAGGGATTAATAATGAACGTTGTTCTTCATGGACTGATGTTATTAGTGGAGTTTCCCAGGGTTCAGTGCCTGGCTCATTGT
Source organism: Mastigoproctus giganteus (assembly GCF_048544385.1). Lineage (NCBI taxonomy): Eukaryota > Metazoa > Arthropoda > Arachnida > Uropygi > Thelyphonidae > Mastigoproctus > Mastigoproctus giganteus. The sequence goes on along the minus strand of NC_143576.1, from coordinate 126,246,728 downwards.
TATTTTCTATATTTATTAATGATATTGATGTTTGTATATCAGGCTTAATGTCTAAGTTGGTAGTTGATACTAAAGTTAAACGGGTGGTTAATGACAGTAATCAGGGTAAGCAGCTAAAACAAGATCTAAATAAATTAAGCCAAAGGGCTGAGAAATGGCTGTTGTAGTTTACATTGATAAAGCAAGGATAGCAGTAATCTCAGATTAAAGTAACGACTGCATGGTACTACACTTCGGGCAGTGGAAAATGAAAAAGACGTGGGATAATTGTGCTGTTGTAGTTGTTTGTGAGCTTGCAAGAGCAGCTTAAGCTATAATGTACCTAGCGTAGGTTAGGTATAATTGTGCACTCAGATATGATTTACTGAGAAGTGCAGGCAGGCTGCTAGGATTGCTCATGTAGCTTTGCCTATGATATACAGGAACTTTGCTAGCAAGGATTAATTTGTTGTGTAAGCTATTATTAGGCTGCATCTCGAGTACTGCTTTCTGAACTGCTGAACTGGGTGCTGAAAACTCAATGAGATGGGTTGAAGGAATGAAATGGTGGCTGTACAGGTTTCAGTTCTACAAATTTAAGCATCTTGAGGTGATTTGATCGAGGTTTTGAAGGTCTGAATGTATTGAGCAAACTCAATGCTGATGGCATTCTTTCTAGACACATTCTCAGAATACACACGAGGGGGCATAAATTCAATTTGAGGAAGGATGATTGTAGGAGAGATGTGAGGAGGTTTGCTTTCAGCCAATGGGTGGTCGACTGTTGGAATGAACTTCCATCTAGTGTTGTGGAAGTGGGCAGTTAGAGTAAACTCAAGGAAGAAGTAGACAAATTATTGGTGGAGGTAAACAAATGAATGTAGGAGGGTTTTTTTTTATATTTTTAGCCAAGTCTTTATAAAATTTTTATTGCATCATTTTCCACCAATAATAAGGATAAAAAAAACCTTAAGAGTCAAATCAGATGCATATGTAGAACACAAAAAAAAACACCACTAAAGATGTATAATGAAATTCTTTGTTGTAAGGTTGTGCACCCCGATTTCCTCTCAATTTATTTCTCCACTTCACAAGGAATAACAATGTATTTTCTTGTGATGGGGTATCTCTTTTTGATGTGTGTCTCCAATACTCTTTTTTTTTTATAAATAACTTGCATTTCTTTGCTTGTCTTGACACAGAATAGAGCACCTTCAGGACTCATACTCTTTCAGCATACAATTAATAAAATTCTCTTTTTTAGTCATCTGGATTGTTTAATCCTTTTATGTGTCATAGCATTTCTAAGTGGCATATATGTTTTCTGAGATGTTTGTGAAGCTAAAAAAAAAAAAGTTACAGATGAACACATGTTTAAGAAGAAGAAGAAGAAAAAAAATTAGGATGACATCATGTTATATGCAACTATGATATATCTAACTATTTCTGATATATCTAATATTAGAGACTCCACCTAGCCATTACTTCAGTTATGTAAGATCTATTGACTGTCTGTATTGCTCTCCTAACTGTACAGTTCGTTTGAAACTTGATATTAGGGCCACCCTAGAGTAACACATCTGCTCGTATCCACATGCAAGTCAAAGAAATTTCAGCTGCAGGAAACGGATAAATTTTGAAAACTTTTTGCTGTTTTATTGATCTGTCATATTAAATCATATTTTATAAGTAGCTTTATAGTCCTAGTCATGCTCCTGAGTTTATTTTGAGTTTAGTTAGAAATTTTGTAGGTTACTACTTAATATATGTAGACCCTTCATATAGTTTGAAACTTGCCACCATTGTTTTAGTTTATTAGATCCTTACGGTGTAGCATAACGTATATATCAAACTTGATAGCCTAAGGTATAACATAAAACTAGTTAGCTTAATACGAAGCATTGCATTTAGATATCTGTTAGCTTAGTGTAGTATTGTCAATTAATCAATTAAATTTATTAATCTTATTAATTTTTTGTTAATCAATTATATTGCATCTAAACAGAAATAATGCTCCAGACTACAGCAGCAAAGTAATGGGCACAAAGTAACAGGAGTGCTGTGGCTCGGGGGAGAACTGAAGGGGCAATTCTCCATTGTGTCACAGTCTAAAAAAAATTTGCGACTTGCTTGCAAATTTTTTTATGAAATGCTTGCAGACCTTTCTGGAACAGGACATGATTTCGCGAAGGAGGATGTCTCTTCTGTGTGTATCCTAGGTGCAGAGTGTGAAGAAATTAGGAGCCAACTGAGTGTTCTGATGGGCATCTACGAGAGTTTGAGTAGTTTGGTAGATGCCCTCGAAGGAGTTAAAATCTGGGCCCACAAGCTCTGTTGCCAAACTCATCACCAGAGCTCACTCTTGTGCATCAGGCAACACAGCGGCAATCTTCAAGGCAGAATATGTTGATCCCACCGGAGATAATTATTGTTGGTGACTTAATCGTCTAGGAAATGGGAAATATATTGTTGAAAAATGCTAGGTAGATTAGGACCAGAATGTCTAATAGAGGCAAAAGTTGATAATGTTATAGAGTAGATATCATCTTTTAAGGGACAAAAGGGGATATTGTTGTACACGTTGGTACTACTGACATTAAGAGTAGGAGATCAGCAGACTTACTTAACAAGTACAGATCAATGTTGAAAGAAAGTCATGAGTTAGGGTTAAATTTGAAAGTGTCTGCAATTCTGCCCAGACACAGTACAGGGTGTCTCAAAAATATTGGTACAAACGTTTAGTGGAGGTAGGTAACATCTAAAGGAATGTGAATCACATAGGAACTCATAACCGGAAACGTCACCGTAAGTCGGTAGAGGGCACTGTTTATCAGTCCGCGAGAGGATAAATTTCTGGTTTATTCATTCAAGCAGTAGTCGCCGCACGAAGAACATGTATCGATATACGAACTGTGAGCTGGCAGACATGCACCTAGTGTATGGATTAGCAGAGGGCAATGGACGAGCCGCTCAATGTATTTATGGAGAATGCTTCCCAGACAGACATGTACTGGACCACCATTTGCATATGCGTATGTGCATCAAAATTTGTGCGATTATGGGTCATTTAGAGTTAACAGGAGTAGTTTGGGCAGACCATGTTCAATGCGAACTCCCACCATAGAAGAAAGTGTGTTGAATTCCGTCCAGAATAATCCTACTACCAGTACACGTGCTGTTGCCTCTGCCTTAGGAGTGTCTCATTGCACTGTACGTGTCTGGCACGACAATTCCTTACACCCTTTTCATCTCCAAAGGGTTCAGTTACTGCTCTCCCAAGATCATCCTGCACGTGTGGCTTTTGCGCAGTGGTTTCTCCAAGAAAGTGTTCAAGACTTGAATTTTCCAGCCTATGTTTTGTTCACGGATGAGGCTTATTTCACTCGGGAAGGCTTATTCAATCAGCACAATGCTCATGTGTGGGCTCACGACAACCCACACGGTGTGTGCCCCATGCGGCACACATCGCTTCCCAATAAATGTGTGGGCAGGTATGGTCGGTGACTGCTTAGTCGGCCATTACCTGTTACCATCCCGCATGAATTCCGCTAAATATCGGATCTTTCTTGAACAGGTTCTACCAGGGTTACTTGACAATGTTCCAGCAAATCTAAGATGCAACATTTGGTTTCAACATGACGGGGCGCCTGCCCATTATGGAAGGTGTGTTTGTGACCATTTGAATAGGCGTTTTGGGCGTCGATAGATTGGGCGTGGTGGACCCGTTGCCTGGCCCCCATGCTCACCGGATTTATCGAGCCTTGATTTCTTTCTGTGGGGGGGGGGGCCCTCAAATCTATTATGTATGAATCACCTGTGGAGACGGAAATGGATCTCGTGGCGAGACTCATCTGCGCTGCTGCTACTGTCAAAGAAACTTCAGGTGTGTTCGACCGTGTCTGGCAATCCATGCTGCATCGGTGTCACACATGCATCGCGTCTCATGGTGGAACCTTCGAGTATGTTGTAACATCATGAAATGCATCCATCTCGTACTCCATTGTTAATATTATGTCAAATAAATGTTTGCCACTAATTACTGTCTTGTGTCATTTCTGCTTCTTGTGCCTCTGCTACTACTTTCTTGTGACGTTTCCGGTTATGGGTTCCTATGTGATTCATATTCCTTTAGATGTTACCAACATCCCCTAAAAGTTTGTGCCAATATTTTTGAGTCACCCTGTAGAAGGGAGTATATTTTGAAAGCCTTATCAATCAATTCGGTCCTGGAGAGATTGTGCAAGACTCATGTAGTAGAATTTTTCTCAGTGTGGTCTGTACTTAACACGAGCGACTGCTTCTATAGGGATGGAATATACCTAAATAGAAAGGGTGCAAGAATATTTGTTGATGCTATCGAGGCAGTGTTAGGTGGTCAAAAAACTGCTAGCTTGGGGGGGGATTCACAGACTAATAGATTAACAGTAGCCACAGGCAGAGGTGAAAGTGATTCTTGAACAGCTTCTATTAGAATTAGCAGCAGCCTGGAAAGCAAGGTGTTGGGGATTTCAAGCCCTGCTGTGGGTCATAATGAAACCAGCAAACACATGGGCTTTGCTAGGGTAACAAAGAACAGGTGCATATATAGTTGCATGTACACCAATGCTAGAAGTATAGTAATTAAATTCGATTAATTTAGAGTGCTGGTCAAGTCATCAAAGGTGGATATTGTTGAGATATCAGAGACATGGTGTCACACATGTATATAACGAATGCAGAATTGGAATTTGGGGAGTACAATGTGTATAGACAGGATAGGGAGGAAGCGTGTGATATAATGGTAAGAAACAAAATCTAAGGCACTGCATCCAGTTGACATGGGTGGACAGTGCAATGTTGAGTCAGTTTGATGTGACGTAAGCAGGAGTACAATGACTTCCCAGATATTTACTGGAACTTGTAGGTTGGTCATTTGCACACTAGCAAAACTTTTGCGAATTTATTGAATGACTGTTTTCTGCAGAAGCATGTTATAGAGATAAACGGAGGGAGTAATACCCTTGATCTGATTATCAACAGTGATTATTTAGCATTAAGAATATGCAGATAAAGGAATGACTAGGTGGCAGTGATCAGAGTGTGCTGATGTTGGATTTACTCAAAGATGTAACTACTATCTGAAATAAATGGAAGAGTTTATGCTTTTGTAAAGGTGACTACAGTAGTCTCAGATGGTTTTTAAATTTTGTGCAGTGGTACCAACTGATGATGTTATCAACAGCAATCTTTAAATGGGAAGCATTTGAGGAATTAATCTTGGAAGCTACTAGATGTTTCATACCAACTGAAAAATATTGTTGAAGCTTTAGGCCTAAATGGATGTCAGATGAAGTTATGGGGTTCGTGGCAGAGAAGAAAATACATGGGATGCATATAAATTATCAAGCAGCATAGAATCCTATGTTAGATATACACTAGTCTGTAATCAAGTCACAAAGGAGGTGGTAGTAGTAGTAGAAGAGGCATGTGATGCAAGAAAGCAAGTGTATGAGCGAATGTAATATCAGACAAAAAAAATAGCACCCATCCATTCACTCCTAAAGTTTGTCCAGTTCCTCCTTGGATGTAACTACTCTCTTGAGTTATCTACTTCCACAATGACAAATGGAAGTTTGTTCCAGCAATCAACTAAACGCAAATTTCTGCACATCTATTCTACAACTGTCTTTCCTCAATTTGAATTTATGCCCCCCTCAGGTTCGTAATCTGAGCATCTGGAAGAATCCCGTCAGAATTCAGTGTGCTCAACCCATTCAAGGCCTTGTACACTTCACTCAGATCACCCTGCAGGTGCCTGATCTCCAGACGCTGCAATTTGCAGAACTGAAGTCTTTCTTAGTAAGAGAAACCCTTTGTTCCTCTCACCAGTCTTGTTGCCCTTCTCTGTACATACTCAAGCAACTCTACATCCTTCCTGAAATGAGGCCTCCAGAGCTGTACGCAGTAGTCAAGGCGTGACCTGATCATTGCTTTATACAAAAGGATAGTTGCTTCCTTTCCATCACTAGCAAAATTCCTCTATCATTGACAAGACCTCATGACCTTCTATGGCAGCTTATCGGCACTGATCAGAAAACTCCATATCTGACACCACAATTACCCCCAGGTCTTTTTCATTCTCTATCACCCAGAGAAACATACCACACAGCTGGTATGTTAGGCGCCTCCATAGCCAGGTTGACAGAAGTGGCAGTGCATAGCACACACTTCTTGATTAGACTGGGGTTCGTGCCCGTGACCACCAAATATGGAGGATGTGGAAAGGTCAGGGAATGAGCACCGCATATCCCTGGAGCAATATGGCTTTAGTTGCTAATGCTCCTAAAAACCAAATAGCAACAACAGTTGGTATGTTTCTCTGGGATTACTTCTACCCATATGCAGTACTTTACATTTGTCAATGTTAAATTTCAGTTGCCACTTTTCAGCCCATCTGCCCAACTTTTCTAGATCCTGTTGCAGTAGCACACTGCCATTATTGTCATTAACAGCCCTGCCAAAATTTGTATCAACTGCTTACTTGGACATTGTTTAGCGAGCAAAGGTAGATTATGAGAAATATTTGCTGAAGGATGTCAAAGAACAACAGCCATGACTTTTTTACTTATGTAAACTCTAGAAGGAAGGGGATGAATTGGATTAGTCGACTTGATATCGATGGTTTGACTTTATCTTGCTCAGGTAGCTGATACACTTAATGAGTATGTTGCATCTACATTCACACATGAGGAATTCTCTAGAGAAGTGGAGACCAGAAGCTTATCAAACTCTAATAGAGCTAAATGATTTTGTAATAGATGAGAGCAAAGTGGAGGAGAAATTGTTGAAGTTAAAGGAGGCAGCAAGGGAAATAAGCCAACCTTAGCCATAATTATGAGAGCATTCTTGGTCTTGTTGGAGGTCCCCACGGATATGCAGATGTATCCCCAATTCACGAAGAGGGATTGAAAAGTGACATGAGTAATTACAGACCTATTAGTTTAAATTTTTTTCCAGAGAAAATAATGGCGACACTGGTTAAATAAGCATTGCAGGATCATTTTGACAAGATTGCAGTTAAAGTTCAGACACAGCATGGGTTTGTTAAGTGGAAGTCTTGTCTGATCAATTTGATTGGATAATACGGTTTGGTCACAAAAGAACTGGATGCAGAAAATAATTTTTCCTATCATAAACTTGGATTTCTGGAAAGCTTTTGATACTGCTGCACATGGAAGACTACTGTACAAATTGGAGCACTATGGCATTAAAGGCAAGTTGCTGCTATGGATAAAGGGATCGTTGAGTGGGAGAAGACAGTGGTAATCAATGGACACTGCTGTTTGTGGACAAATGTTATTAGTGGACTCCCCGAGAGTTTGGTGTTGGGCCCATTGTTGTTTTGTTTATTTTTAAATGATATTGAAGAAGTTATATCAGACTTAATTTCCAAGTTTGTGGACAATACGACGGTTGGCAGTCTTGTTAATCACAGTAATAACAGTATGCTATTGCAACAGGATCTAGAAAAGTTGAGCAGATGGGCTGAGAGGTGGCAATTGAAATTTAACATTGACAAATAAAAAGTACTGCCTATGGGTAGCATTAACCCGAGAGTAACTTACTACTTGTGCAGTATTGTACTCAGGGTAGTGGAGAATGAAAAAGACCTGTTGCTAATTATGCAGTCAGATATAAAGTTTTCTGAGTAATGTAGACATGCTGCCAGAGCAGCTCATGAGGTCTTGTCAACGTTATACTGGAATTTGATAACAGCTATAAAGAAGTAATTGTCGCATAACGCAATGGTCAGGCCACACATTGAGTACTGCATGCAGGTCTAGTGGCCTTCCTGTTGCTCAGATTTTGCACTTGAGCAGGCATAAATTTAAATCGAGCAGAGGCAGTTGTAGCATAGACGTGAAGAAATTTGACTTTTAAAGAGCAGATGGTTGATTGCTGGAACAAACTTCCATCTGCTGTTGTGAAAGCTGATAGTTTAAATAAATCCAAGGAACAACTGTACAAACTTTACGAGTGAATGAATGAAACGGGAAGGTTTTTTTTTTTTCTTTTTTTGTGTGATGCTGTATAAGCTTGCTTTCTTACATCATATGCCTCTACTAAAGGTAATGGAGGAGTTGCAATCCTGTGGGTTTTCATACTCCTTTCACAAGTATTCAAATTAACAGTTCATCTAGCAATGAGTTTTTACCCCACACTATTCTGTATATTTTTCTCAAACATCACTCAGTTAGATCTCGTCAAACATCACCCTCTCCACTCCTACTTCTTGAAGACTCAAATGGACACAGTGCCTTGTGGTGTAGTACAGAAACTAGTGAACAAGATTGTATTGTTGAATGTGTTTGCTTAACAACAATCACTTTACCTTTTTGAATGTGGGAATTAACACCTATTTCCACATGCCTACTTATGTTCTCTGCCATCGATTTCTCCTATCTGCTACTTTTCTGTACTTCTCATCAGAATGCTTATGGAAGTGATCACTTTCCTGTAATATCCACCATAGTGGTGGACAATCTTGCAATCCATCTAGAATGCCACAGTGGAAGTTTGATCAAGCAGGGTGGAGTACATTTTCACAGCTTATAGAATTTGATCCTGTTGAAATCCTGCAGGATTCAAGTGATGATGCAGTGTAGTACATCACAAAGTTTATTATCAACTATGCAGTGGCAATTGCAGTTCCTAAAACATCCTCCCAATTTCCATGCTGTCCAAAGCCATTATGGAACTGCGATTGTAAAGAAGCAAAGTAAGGCACAAAATCGGGCATGGGGAAAATTTCTGCATTACCCCTCCACCGAACATCTTATGACCTTTAAACATGCCCATCCTGAAGTGAAATTTATATGCTATCAGAACCAAAAAAGGATGCTGTGCCCAGTTTGCATTCTGAATTAACCCTGTGACTAGAGCCAAAATTGTGCGAGTAAAATTCATTTCTCTCCTCTGTAGTAGAGCACAGTGGATGTACAGTATCACACCTTACTGCTATTGCCAGTATTCAAGGAGAAGTATATTCTAACATATCTGCTGAAACATACTTTTCAGAGTTCCTGGTTTTAAAGAAGCAAGTAGAAAAACGGAAACTAAACTTTTCTTCAAGCAGAGCTGAGCCTTATAACCTGGCATTTATTCAAGTGGAATTAACCACCGCACTTGCTGCCTCAAAGGCTAGTGCCGCATGACTTGATGATATTCATTATGAGATAATGTAACACCTTCTATCTCATTCTCTAGAGAAGTTGCTTTATCTCTATAACTGAATTTATTTGGAGGATGAGTTTTCCAATTCTTGGAGTAGTGCAATCATTCTAGCAATCCCAAACCTAGGAAAGAACTCCAAAATTCTAAACAGTTGCCGTCCAGTTACTCCATCAGTTATTTATGTAAGGTCTTGGAAAAACTGGTAATTGCTTGCCTTATTGTATTACCTGGAAGCAAATGGCTGTTTCAACAAGAAACAGCCATTTGACTTCTGAATGGACCAGTTTATTCAGAAGCCACAGCCATGTGGCTTCTGAATAAACTGGTTTATTTTGGATCATTTGATCCGATTAGAAACAGTAATTTGTTTTATGCATTCACAAACAATGAGAACTTGGTATTGGTTTTCTTTGATATGGAAAAAGCTTATGACACGACTTGGAGGTATGGTGTTTTAAAAGACCTCTATTTATCTTGTCTTAGTGGGTACCATCCTATTTTTTGTTATCAGGAATGTTTTGTCAAAATGACTCTTCCAGGTTGATGTTAGATCTGGCTTGTCCAATTTTTTTCCCAAGAGGAATGAGTTCTCCAAGGCTTTGTCTTCGGTGTTATGCTTTTTGCAGTGAAAGTATACTCTATTACAGTAGTTCCCAACCTGTGCTCCGTGGAGCCCTAAGAGCTCCGTGTACACTTCCCAGGGGTCCGTGGCCGCTCCAGGAAAATAAAATAGCTAAAAATTGAATGAAATTAAAGAATTAGAAACATAAATTAGAAAACTAAAAATCACATTCTGAATAAAAATTTGCCAAGTTGAATGATGCCATAAAAATAAACTTTATAAAATCGCAACCTCTTAAAAGCAAGCTCTTCAAATTAATGTGTGAAGATATGGGAAACCACCATGAGTCCCTTCTGCTGCACACTGAAGTAAGGTGGCTGTCTCGAGGAAAAGTGTTGACATGCTTGATGGAACTGCGTGCAGAGGTAGCAGCATTTTTAATGGACCATAGTGCTCTATTGGCGACGGTTTTAAATGATAATGACTGGGTGTGCAAACTGGCATACTTAGCTGACATTTTTTGCAAAATGAACGAAATGAATCTCTCATTGCAAGGAAAAACAGCCACAGTTTTTAATGCAAATGCCAAAGTGTCTTCTTTCAAAATGAAACTTATGTATTGGTTGAAGTGTGTGGAAAAGGAAGATATTGATTGCTTCCCTCTTCCAAAAAGCTTCTTGGACGAAAATAATATCAAGATTCAAGAAAAAATACAGAAAAATATCCTGGCGCATCTCGAAGCATTGAAAGACTCGTTGAACATTATTTTCCTACAGCTGAAGAGAAGGTGCTTGATGACTTTAATTGGGTATTGAATGTGTTCAGCATGAAAAAAAAAAACCAACTAGCTTAAACCCAGAAGAATATGAGCTCCTCATAGATTTGACATCGCACAGCGAACTAAAAATCGTGTTTCGGAATCAGTCTACCAGAGTTTTGGTTGCATTTGCAAGATGAATTCGAAATCTTGTCTGAGAAAGCAAAATTAGTATTGCTACCTTTCGCAACTGCATATCTGTGTGAAGCGGGATTTTCTGCCTATATGTGTACCAAAACAAAATACAGAAGTCGCTTAAATGCAGAACAAGACATTCGCCTGCAATTATCATCAGTTGAACCTGAAATAGGAAAACTGTGCAAAAAAATACAACCACTGGTGTCTCATTAAATATTTATACATTATTTTATGTTATGTCTTAATTTAGGCTTACTGTTTTTTTTTTTTTTTTTTTATGTAAACCCCAAACACGAGAGGTACTAGAACATATAGTACTTAGTACCATGGTTGGGTTGGAGGTTGAGAAGATGAGAGAAGATATTTGTTTACATTGGACTTGATCTTCTGTAGACTGTAATTTTCAGGAAATATGTACGAAGGAAGGTTGTTCCAGAAAACGGCTGTTGAATGAATAAACGAGGAAGACAAAAAGTTGCTTCTGTGAGTTTGTAGTTGGACAGTAAATGGATGTTGGGTGGTGGCGGTGGCACGTATTCGGACTGTTTGAAAGAGAGAGTGGGATTTATAGAAGCTAAATCAGAAGAACAGTGACCATAGAAATATCTGTAGAAAAAGCATGCAGCAGAAACAGTACGTCTATGAGACAGAGAGTGGACAGACTCTGTTAGAGATGAATCATTAATTAACATAACTGCCCTCTTCTGAATGGAATCAAGAAGCCTGAGAGAGGTTTTGGGGGCACCACCCCAGATGTGGGAACAATATTCCATGGTAGGGCGGATTTGTGCAGAATGAACAGCTGTTTGGAAGAAAAGTAACGCCGAGAGTGAAAGAGAAAACCAAGTTTTTTAGATACAGAGGAAGCAATATTTGTAATGTGCTTGTGCCAAGAGAGATTAGAAGTCAGGGTAATCCCTAAAAGAGATATATCATTTTGCCTAGAAATCGATCGGAGTGTCACCAAAGATAAACATAGCAGCAGAATCATTTTTGCAAAATATAAGACGAGACTGGATTTTAGAAGGGTTGAAATCAACTAAGTTGTCTTTGCCCCACTGGAGAATTACCTGAAGATCGGCATTTAAGGAATTGGTAGCAGATTTTCGAGAAGTTGAAGCTGATTGAGCAGGGAAAGGTTTCTCAAAATGGAAAGTGGAATGCAATGTGCTGTCATCAGAAAATCTATGGATAGGATTTCCATTAATATACAAGAGGAAAAGAGTGGGGGAAAGAACCGAACCTTGGGGGACACGGGCATTAGTGGAGAAGTTAGAAGACAGAGAGGCATTTACCATTACCCTCAGTCTGCGATCAGAGAGAAAACTGGATAACAAATTACAAAAAACAGTTGGCAAACCATAAGATGGTTTGTTCACTCTGCACAAATCACAAATCCGCCCTACCATGGAATATTGTTCCCACATGTGTGGCAGTGCCCCGAAGCCTATTCAGAAGCTCTTTATGCCAAACAGGATCGAAAGCCTTTGCGATGTCAAGAGCAACTACTTGTGTTTCACCAAAATTTTCCATTGATTTTGTCCATAAATGAGTAACATAAACCAGAATATCACCAGTGGAATGACACTGATGGAATCCATACAGCCGATCATTGATCAGACAGAAGGTTTCTAGGTAGTTTAAGACATGGCGGTTAATTGATTTCTTCATTACTTTAGTAAGAGTAGAAGTAATTGCAATGTGACGATAATTGGATGGAGGGATTTGTCACTCTTTTTGGAAACGTGTTGGATTTGTGCAAATTTCCAAGCAGAAGGAAAAACATCTTTGGAATAAGAAAGTGAAAAAAGGCGGCAAAGAATAAGAGTAAGTTCAGGAGCACAGGTTTTGAGAACAAGTGGAGAAATACCATCAGGACCCGGAGCTTTCTTAGCATTAAGATTCGTCAAAATCCTTCTGACATCCTTTTGACGGAAGATCACAGGAGGCATTGAATGGAGCGTGTTGGGAATGGTGGGAGGTGTTTTACCAAGATCATTAATACATGAGTTGGAAGAAAAATTGGATGCTAGCAGGTCAGCTTTATCCTTGGCTGAAGTGACAACAGAACCATCTGGTTAGGACAGAGGTGGGAGCAGAGATCGGCAAAAGTTGTGGCCAATAACTTTTGCAGGAGACCAGAATGCTCCGCTACCATTAGGGCAAGAAGCAAGTTTTCTACTTTTAGTCTGTTTGAACTCTAGTTTGTACTGATTAATAACTGCTTTTCAATTGTTGCGAGCTTTGGTGTAGGCAGAAAATGAAACTGAAGAATTAGAAACAAGCCAATTAGGATATGCAACATTCTTCTCTTGAACAGCCTTAGCACATTTATTGGAAATCCAAGGTTTAGATAAAGGATGAGATTTTAAAGTGGAGTGTGGGATAAAGGATTCCATTTCTGCAAGAATAATTTAACTGACACGATCTGAGCAGACGTTGACATCAGAAGTTTTGAAACAATAATCCGACCAAGGAAAAGAAGAAAAGAAGTCTCGCAGGTCATCCCATTTTGCGTTCTTGTAATGCCAAACAATACGAGGTTGGCAATAGCCATGAGATAAAGGCTCCATTGGAGAAGAGACAATCACCAAGTTGTGATCTGAAGTGCCTAAAGGAGCTCTCACTTCGACCGTGTATTTAGAAGGGTTGTTTGTGAGAAGAAGATCAAGCAAGATGGCTGTATGGCTAGGATTGTCCGGTATTCTTGTAGGTAAATGAACAATCTGTGCAAGGTCATTAGTAAATGCAAAAGCCTCAGCATCTCGACCAGCTGGATCTTTACAGAAGCCAGCTGGAGTTGTGAACATTATAATCACCAAGGAAAATCACCTCACTGTTAGGAAAGTTGGACTGAATGAAGAAAGTCAAGTTACAAAGAGAGGAAGTCAAAGAGCTCCAAGTGATTAGTGGAGTTGGGAGAACGGTAGAGACAACAGATTAATTTGACACAATGAGGTAGAGAGATTTTAAGCCAGAGAAGATCAAAGAGAGGAGATTCCAAATTGCCAAGTCTCTGACAGGGAATATCAGAATGGACAAGTAGCACCTTTGAGGTGAAAGGAATCATACAGCGAATAATTTGGGCATCTGAGATGAGCAGTAGTTGATTACTGAGATTCTGTCAGAAAAAGTACATGGGGTTTGGCAGACTGCAAGAGGAAATGGACATCGTTGAGATTAGAATTGAGACCACGTATATTTGTGAAATGAATTAGGAAGTACTTGGGAGGTTTAGATCTTTTTGCAGATAAGCTTGCTCTATTAGTTTGACAATTCATCGTGTATTCAATAGTAAGAAAAAGTGGGTGGGACAAGATGTATAAAGTAATGAAATTTCTGGATATGGTGTACACATGGTAAGAATATACCCAGATCCTTGACATAACATGGCCTCAACAATGCTCCCCGCATACACACCACTCGGACTCCCTCCAGTCATTATCTGGCAGAGTAGAGGTAGCAAGATTATACACTAGCTGATCCGGAAGTCTCCTAAAGAGTTATCAATAGGTTCGGTTCGGTGTACTAACTAGTGGCCGGCCTGCGAACACTGTTTTAGAGCTGTACCCTCGAAATGTAAGAAATATTTAATCTCGCCACAACGTTCATCATAACCTCAAAAGTTATCAAACATACTGCATGATGGAAGAGATAGGGAAGGGTTGACCGGAACTTAGTTCTAGGGACTAAACATGGGTTCCACCACTTCAAGCCTCCAATAAGCAAAGCGGTGGTATTTCACCCGTTGATGAGAGTCATCTGCCACCTAGTACTGCCTAGTAACATAGAGGGGTAGCGTTCCTCCATGTGGTGTGGGCGCCACACCTCGACCCCTGCTTATGTTGGTTTACACCTGGGTGGTCACCCACCATGTACTTGTGCATGGAGTTATACCCAGGATTACTAACAGTCCCACCATCGTGAAGGTGCAAGCAGAGGATTTGGCTCTCACAGACCTTCCTGACTTCGCTGAAATTGGGTCCACTTGACTTTAGTGTCACCCGAATATCAGTTCCATCAGCATTTTAGACTCCCAGGTACACACTGTAATTTGCAAAACTTAAACCTTTCTTTGTAAAAGCAACCGTTTGTTCCATTTACTAATCTTGGTACCATTCTCTGTACTCGTTCTTCCAACAGCTCTACATACTTCTGAAGATGAGGCCTCCTGACCTGTGGCGCCTCTGTAGCCGTGTGGGCAGGAGCGGCAGTGCGTAGCACACGCTTCTTGATTAGACCGGGGTTCGAGCCCGTGACCACCAAAAACGGAGGATGTGGAAAGGTCAGGGAATGACCACCGCATATCTCCGGAGCAATATGGCCTTAGTTCTAATGCTCCTAAAAACCAAATAACAACATCCTAACCTGTATACAGTACACAAGGTGTGGCCTGACCATTGTCTTATACAAGGGGATAATCACCTCCTTATCCCTGCTAGAAAAGTTCCTGTATGTCATTGACAAGACACCATGAGGTACTCTTGCAGACTGGCTATACTGCTCAGAAAACTTCATATCTGCCTGCACAATTACCCCCAGGTCCTTCTCACTCTCTACCACTCAGTTTATTGCCACACAGTTGATATGTTACTCTGGGGTTATTGCTTCCCATATGCAGTACTTTTCATTTGTCAGTGTTAAACTTCAATTGCCACTCCTCAGCCCACCTGCTGAACTTTTCAAGATCCTGTTGCAGCAGCTTACTGTCATTAGTGTCATTAACAACCCTGCTGACTTTTGTATCGTCTGCAAACTTGGACATTAATTTGATATTGATGATATACCATCATCAGTATCATTAATAAATACAGAAAACAACAATGGACCCAACACTGAACCCTGGGGGACTCCACTAATAACATTTGTTCATGAAGAGCAGTGTCCATTGATTACTACTCTCTATCTTATCCCTCTCAACCATCCCTTTAATAATAGCAGCAATTTGCCTCCAGTGCCACACTGCTCCAGTTTGTGCAGCAGTCTTTGTGCAACAATATCAAAAGCCTTTCTAAGATCCAAATATAGGATATCAAAATTATTCTTTGCATCCAGTTCCTTTGTGACCACATCATAGTATCCAGTCAGATTGGTCAGACAAGACTTCCTCTTAATAAACCCATGCTGTTTCAGAGCTATAACTGAAGTCTTGTCTAGACGATTCTGCAATGCTTCTTTAACCAGTGCCTTCATTAATATCCCTGGAACAGAAGTTAAACTAACAGGTCTGTAATTAACTGTCTCTCCCTTTGATCCTCTTTTGTTGATTGCAGTCACATTTGCAATCTCCAGAACATGGGTACCTCCCTTGAGTCCGAGGAAGCTTTCATAATTATGGCTAAGGGTTTGCTTGCTTCCTTTGCTTTCTTTAATATAACTGGATAGATCCCATCCACCCCAGGTGCCTTTCTTGTGTTTATCTTCAACAATTTCTCCTCCACTTTACTCTCATTTATTACAAGATTATCTAGCTTACTGAAAGAGTTGAATACACCTCTGGCATTTCCCTCGATGATTAACTCCTCATGTCTGAATGTTGATGCAAAATATTAATTTAGTTTGTTAGCTACCTGAGCAGGATCATCAACAGTTGAACCATCGTTATCAAGTGGACCAATCTGATTCATCCCCTTCCTTGTAGAGTTTACATAACTAAAGAACTCTTTGCTGTTTTTCTTTGCATCCTTTGCGAAAGATTTCTCGTAATTTGCCTTTGCATACCTAACCTCCTTTGTGACTTGGTTACAGACCAGCTTATGTCTATCATAAGCTTCCGTGTCACCTGTTAATTTGTGTATCCCATGCATTTTTCTTCTCTGCCCCCCTCGACGTGGGCACCTGTACGTGGTGAGGGGACCTCCCAGTGACGCTGCTGGACTTCCAGACTAGCATCACTGGGATCCAACGCCCACAGCCTAGGTTCCGGGCTTACATCAATGGAATCCAGCGTGTTTGCCGTGCGCTGCGACCCGTGGAAATTCGGAAAGGGGGATCCTGGTGGTTGAGGGGCCCAGCTTCAATACACCACTTTGGCCCCTGCTTCGACAAGACGGGTGGTCCTGGAAGGCCCGGCTAGGATCAATCGGCTAGTAGGCTCGCCTGCGAGGGTCAACCGTGTCAATGCCACGCCCCTACCCTCATGGTCCGAGGGACAGGATTCAGGCTGGCGGCGGTGCGGGTATAGTGTCTGGGTAGCCCTGGCGTCCCACTCCCGAGCGCATTTATTGCATGCCGGGTAGTGGGCGTCCCTTTGGGCTCCGTGGTGGGTGGGGGAGCCCGGGCACTGAACAATTTAAATAACTTCATGAATCCTGATAAACGTATTCCTTCAGGGGCCCCAACCCGGTCCCTATCTGAAAATAACGACGGAGAGGCAGATAGCATTATTGCTACAAAGAGGCAGCGAACCGAACTACCATCAGGGCCAGTCCCAAGGTTCTTAATAATGCATTCCACCAATGAAACACCGATTGGTAAAATGTCGCCCTTTTTTATACAAAAAGGGTTGGATGGGTTAGCAGGTACACCCAAGTCGGTTAAGAGGCTCCATTCTGGGGACCTCTTGATTGAAACAAAAAATGACGGGCAGTCTGAACATCTACTCCGAGTAACATCAATCGGAGGTATACCCGTAACAGTGACACCACACAGAACACTAAATTCATCGAGAGGTGTCATTTCGGAGTGGGACCTTCTCGACGTCACCGAGGAGGAAATCTGCTCCGAACTAAAACCACAGGGAGTTACTGCCGTCAAGAGAATCACTGCGCGAAGGGATGGGAAAATTGTTAAAACCAGGAGTGTTATCCTGACTTTTAACTCTCCCAAACCTCCTGATGAGATCAAAGCTGGATACATCAACTGTCCAGTACGTCCATACATTCCGAACCCTTTACGGTGTTTTAAATGTCAGAAGTATGGACATTCTCAAATGGCCTGCCGTGGAGTCCTTGCATGCGCCCGGTGCGGTGCAAAGGACCACGAAACAACAGCATGTTCAGCCACCAAACCCACCTGCATTAACTGTGAGGGAGAACATCCGGCCTATTCAAGGGCATGCCAGAGGTGGAAAGAAGAAAAAGAAATCCAACGGCTGAAGGCAGAGCTCAACATATCGTACCAGGAGGCAAGAAAAGCAGTGAAACCTCTTAACATCAAAAAACCTACCTACGCCCAGAAGGTAGCAGGGAAATGTTCGATTGGGACTCAGACGGACATGTCCGTCCCCCCAAAAGAATCATTTACTCCCATTGCACGTTATCTTTTAAGCTCCCAAAAACCTGCACAGAAGGACCAATCAGCTGCCACTCCTATATCGGTACCTCCTAATGCTCCACAAGTAACAAAAGCAAAAGAAAAGAATAAGAAAGGGGAAGTAACACCTAGTACCCAGGAAAACATGGATGTCGAGCAGAAGGAGCTACATGATGAGTCAGTTTTGGAACTCTTCGCGGAGGAAGAAATGGACACAGGACAGCGTCCATACTTCCCCAGGAAAGATAAATCCAAGACTGACAAAATTAAGCCCTCAGCACCTCGGAAGCCGCCTGATGGACCCACCAAGTCCAAATAATGGCTAAATTCCTACAGTGGAATTGTCGTGGATTCCGGCAAAATACTGACGACATAAAGGCACTCCTGCAAAAGCACAAACCAGCTTGCTTTTGCATACAGGAGACTTATTTAAAGGCAAATGATGACCCCACCATGCATAACATTACCATCATTCGTAAGGATAGAATTGTGGATGGTCGTGCCCACGGAGGAGTCGCAATCCTCGTCGGCAACCAGATCCCATTTCAGCCTTTGCAGCTTACAACTAGCATTGAAGCTGTAGCAATTCGCCTTACAGTGGGGTTCTTATTAACTGTCTGCTCTGTTTATTTGCCACCTGGGATTGATATCCCCCAGAAAGACCTTGATGATCTTATCATGCAATTGCCTTCCCCTTGTTTAATTCTTGGGGATTTCAATGGACATAACACTCTGTGGGGTAGTGCTGACATCAATGGAAGGGGACGAGTCATAGAGCATATGCTCACTGACAATGATCTCTCCCTCCTAAATGTGGGAACAAACACCTTCTTCCACATGCCTACCCGTACTTTCTCTGCCATTGATCTTTCTATCTGCACCCCTTCTCTCCTTCCTTCACTTGCTTGGGAGGTAGAGGAGAACCCATATGGAAGCGATCACTTCCCTGTGATAATCACATTAACTAGCGGTAGACCGTGTCTTCCATTTAGTTTACCGCGGTGGAAGCTTGATCAGGCTGACTGGAATGCCTTTCAACATCTGGCAAATCTTGACATCGCTACAGTCAGTCAGGTGCCAATCAATGATGCAGTCATGTACGTCACAGAAACAATTGTCCAAGCAGCTGCAATTGCAATCCCAAAATCATCTAGCCGGTTCCCACTATTTCCGAAACCTTGGTGGAATTCCGAATGCACAGCAGCAAAAAAAGCACAAAACAAAGCGTGGGGGATATTCCGCCGATATCCCACCACTGAAAATTTAATATCATTCAAACGTGCACGTGCAAAAGCATGTTATGTACGACGTCAGAGCCAAAGGAAATCTTGGATTCGTTTTACATCTTCCATAACTCAGGCTGCTAGCTCAAAAGTAGTCTGGGATAAGATCCGGAAAATGAAGGGAAAATATCCACCATGCCCTTCTGTGATCCTCGAGCATAACGGATGTCCAATTGCAGATCGAACTGCAGTAGCAAATACTCTAGGGGAAACATTTGCAAAAATATCTGCAATAATATCTTTTCCCGCAGAGTTTTTGGCCCTGAAAGAGAAAAATGAGAAAAACCCCCTGAACTTCTATTCAAAAGGGCTTGAATCTTATAACAAGCCCTTTTCACAGGAGGAATTAAATGCTGCACTCTTTCTCACGCACGCAAGTGCTGTGGGGCCCGATGACATCCACTATGAAATGGTAAAACACCTCACACCACAATGTAAGGATCACCTGTTAATTCTGCTTAACAGAATTTTTCTTAATAAACAATTTCCGGATTCCTGGCGGAAGGCAATCGTTCTTCCCTTCCCAAAACCAGGAAAGGATCCTAGAAATCCAAGTAACTACCGTCCTATTGCTCTGACAAGCTGTTTGTGCAAGATCCTGGAAAGAATGGTAAATTCTCGCCTGGTATGGTATTTAGAAACAAATGGTCTGCTTTCCAGGACACAGTGCGGCTTCCGAAGAAATAGATCCACTCTGGATCATTTAATCCGATTGGAAACGTCCATTCGTGATGCTTTTATTAAATCCGAGCATTTGGTAGCAGTTTTCTTTGATATTGAAAAAGCGTACGACACAGCCTGGCAATTTGGGATTTTAAAAGACCTCTATAACTTTGGTCTTAGAGGTAATCTTCCTCTTTTTATTAAAAACTTTCTTTCGAATCGCCAGTTTCAAATCCGTTTAGGATCCACCCTCTCTCGAGTTTTCTCTCAGGAAGAGGGAGTCCCACAAGGATCCGTTCTAAGTGTCACGCTTTTCGCAATCAAAATATACTCTATCGCAGAACAACTTCCACCCACTGTAAACAATGCCCTCTATGTTGATGACTTTGCTATATTTTGTCATTCATGCAATATGAGGGTCATTGAAAGGCAACTGCAGAAAACCATTGACCATCTTACAGCTTGGTCTTTGGCTAATGGGTCCAGATTTTCATCACAGAAGACTGTTTGCGTACACTTTTGTCGCAAACGTAATCTTCATCCTGACCCAGAATTAAGGCTAGGGCAAAATAACATCCCAGTTGTAGCAGAATTCAAATTCCTTGGACTTATTTTCGACAAAAAGCTGACATTCTTACAACATATTCGTCAGCTGAGGACAAGATGTGTCAAAGGGCTTAACATCCTTCGTGCCCTTTCGTCAACCTCATGGGGCGCAGATCGTGCTACCCTTCTTCGTCTCTACCGGGCACTTGTCCGTCCCAAACTCGACTATGGGTCTCAGGTCTATGGTTCTGCTAGAGATAGTGCCCTTCGGTGGTTAGATCCAATCCACCATCAAGCCATCCGGACAGCCACTGGAGCATTTCGCACATCTCCTGTCCAAAGCCTTTACGTCGAAGCAAATGAACCATCTCTGTCTCTTCGACGTAAGCAGTTGTCCTTACAGTATGCATTCAAATTAAAATCCCTGCCCGATCATCCCACGTGGCCATCCGTTTTTCAGCCGCGTTGGGAAAATCTCTACAACACCCGTCGGACTGCCAACAAACCATTTGGTATTCACATTCAAGGGCTGCTGAATGAGCTGAACTTGACGGTAGACAATGTTGCCCAGTCACCAAGGCAATTCTTTCCACCCTGGCATGCTCATTTTCCAACTTGCGACTTCTCCCTTAAGATCTGGGAGAAGGCTACTACACCACCATCTGTCTACCAGCAACTCTTTGCAGTACATCGACAGCAGTATTCTGACTTTCTGCCAATCTATACAGATGGCTCAAAGTTAGAATGTCATGTGGGATCTGCTGTTGTGTTCCCTCACAAAACAATATCCTATAAGATCCCACAAGAAACTAGCATTTATACTGCAGAGTTGCATGCAATACAAACAGCCCTAGATCACATTAAAAATTGCGACTACCAGAGGTATATGATTTACTGCGATTCATCGAGCGTGTTACAGGCTCTGGTATCGGTGGGTTTTAACCCTCATCCGATCCTGTCCAGGATCCAGCAGATTCTTTTTTCTCTCAAGACATTAGAATTCGATATTCGCTTTTGCTGGATCCCAAGCCACATTGGGATCCGGGGAAATGAATCGGCTGATGCTGCTGCCAAATCAGCCATTTCCCTGGATAATCATTGCCTGTCAGTCCCCTATACAGACTACAGGCAAATAATACGTTCTAAACTGCTTTCCCAATGGCAAGATTCTTGGCACAGACAGACCACAAATAAATTACATCAAATCAAGCCTGTAATTTCGCAATGGCAGTCCAGTCTACGCAGGGTCCGAAGAGAGGAAGTTGTTCTTGCTCGGCTCCGCATAGGTCATAGTCATCTAACTCATTCCTACTTGCTGAGGGCGGATGACCCACCTATGTGCGAGATGTGTAATGTTATTTTAACCGTTCGTCATATTTTAATAGACTGTCCTGTTTTTATAGAAGCCCGACGCTTGTATTTTACCGCTTCTAATAATTTGACTGAGCCATTTACACTCAGTCAGATTATAGGTGACAGACACAATACGTCTGACGTCTTTAATTTTTTACAATTTGTTAATTTTTATACAAAGCTCTAAGTTTTATGCTTTTACTATTATACCTTTTTAACACAAATGTTTGACGTGGTAGCCTTGGCTACCAAAATATTTAATAGCATTTTAAAATTTGACTTGGCGCATTATGGCCTTAGCTGCCAATGCGCCATAAAAAACCAAATCAAATCAAAATCAAAAATCTTCTCTGCCACTCCTCTAATTAGTTCTTCTGTCATCCATTTAGGCCTAAACCTTGAGCAGTATTTCTTATTTTGTATGAAATGCCTAGTAGTTTCCAAGATTAATTTTTTTGAATGCTTCTCAATTTGAATTGCTGTTGATAACATCATCAGTTGGTCCCACCATATAGATTTTAAATACTGTCTCAGACCACTGTAGTCACCTTTACGAAAGCAAAAACCCTTCCCTTTACTCCTGATGGTAGTTGCCTATTTTGAGGAAATCCCACTTGAGCACACTGTGATCACTGCCAACTAGTGGTTCCTTTATTGGCAGATTCTTAATGCATGAAGAATCACTACTGATAATCAGATCAAGAATATTACTCCCAGTAGTTGCCTCCCAAACGTGCTGCTCTAGAAAACAATCATCCAATAAATCCATAAAAGCCTTGCTAGTGTGTGAGGTGAGTGACCAACTCACAAATTCCATTCAATATCTGGGAAATTAAAATCCCCCATTATAAGACACTTTGATTTACTGGCCCACTGTATTTCTCTGTACACTTATTTATTATACTCATCAGAGTTATTAGGCCTATAACACACTCCTACTCTCAATTTTGCTTTCCCAGTGCTTATTTCACACCAAACTGACTGCACTCTCCAGCCATGTTGAATGGCTGTATTTCCTTCGATTTTGTTTTTCTTAACGAATAATATAACTCTTCCTCTCTTCCTATCCTGTCTATCCTTACTGTACACATTGTACTCACCAAATTCCACTTCTGCATTCGTTATATCTGTGTGACACCACATCTCTGTTGTCCCAACAACATCTGCCTTTGAAGTTTTGACTAACACCTCAAATTCATCAAGTTTATTTACCAACCTCCAACATTGGTGTACACACAAGTATACATGCACCTGTTTCTGTTCTTAGCTACCCTAACACAGTCCATGGATTTACTTGTTCCACAATAACTCCCAGCATTCTATGGAATTCCGTGCACCTTGTTGTCCAGGCTGCTGCTTATTTCAATAGAAGCATTGCAAGAATCACTTTCACCTCTGCCAGTGGCTACTATTAATCCATTAGTCCGTGTATCCCCCAAGCTAGCAGTTTTCGGACCCACCTTACTCTGCCTTGATAGCATCAGCAAATATTCTTGCACCCTTTCTATTGTTTATCAATATTCAATGTTTATCAATTGTCAACATTTAGGGTGGCAAATTTCATTTTGCCTATTAGTTGTACGTAGCGTCACAGTTCTTCTGTCTTGATAATTCTCATTTAACGTGTGTAATAATCTTGGGATATTGACCTTAAATGCAGAAGCCTTTAAAATTCTAAGTATTGAGTTCTGAGGGGTATTCATTTCCAGTGACAATCTTCCTGGATGATTTTTGTGGACTATTTTAACAAGGACACTTGTACCACATCAGTATTGTTGCAGAAACAAATGAAGTGGATCTTCCAATTCTATGCAAGTCTGAAACATTACCTGATTTCTCAAATTTATTCGTAATGCTGTTAACAGTTGGTTTTGAGGGAGGAATTGCTTCAGAATGTGTAGCCGATTGATGTCGAAAGTTGTGTAGCTAATGGTAAAATAGTTAGGCAATTAAAATTCTTTCTTCCAATTTCGAAGTTGATATGGTTATCTATCTTTCCTGCAACAAAAAAACAAAATAATCAGAAAAATATCTTTGATATCTTTAAACTTATGAATTTTTAAAATGGTAAAGCTAAATGGTAAAAACCAGTAAACAACCAATCAACCATTCATTCATTTACTTGGAGTCCCTCTGAATGATTATTGTATAAATTGGAGAATAATGACATTAGGAGGAGCAAATTACTGTTGTGGATAGAGAGGGATGGTTTTTAACAAAATAGTTATAAATGGCTTTTGTGCTCTTCATGAATAATGTTATGAATGGAATTTCACAGCATAGGGTGCTTTGTTTTTTAGTGTTTTTAATAGTCATTAATTATAAGCTTAGAGTATGAGACGTATGTAAAGGCCACTGTAAGATATGAGGGGGGAATGTGCTTTGGCCATGGTGTTCTTCGATCTCACCTCCCTTAAAGCTTTTTTCTTTTGATGTTTGTTTAAGCGAAAGTGTAAAAAATACCCATTGACAATACAAATGATCTCAAAAGGTGAATACTTAATGTGTGTATGCTGAAATTAGCAGTGTTATTCTAATTAATTTGTTCTAATATATTATGTGAGTTACAAGCTTGTATTTTGCTTGAGGGAGGCCATGGCATTTATGATATTTAAAGCACATTTTGACTCTTTCAAAACTACATTGCTTACAGTCTCACATATAAACAATGTAGAAAATTGTAAATTGTTTATGATGTATGTCTGCTGTTTTTTTTTATACAATGAAAATAAATTTTTTGTTTTTCCCTTAGTCTGTTTCATGAAATTGCAGTTTTCCATTCCAGAATTTTTTTTTAAATAATTGTTTTGTCTTTATTTGCAAGAGGAGATGCAACACATAACTGCCCTTTATACCGCTAGCTGTTTGACACAGCACTAAATGCATCTATTTGAAAAGCAGTCTTCGCATGCAACCATTGTGGTTTTCCTCCCCCTCTTCAAATAAAATCAGTTTACATTTATTTCAGAATACCAGTGATGTTTTTAGCATTAGCATTAATAGAGGCATATGATGCAAGAAAGCAAGCTTATTCAGCATCAGCCAAAAAAAAAAAAAAAAACCCACTCCCATTTCACCCCTCCGTTCATTCGAAATACCTGTCCAGTTGAGCTTTAAATTTGTTTAGGCTATCAACTTCAACAACAAGTGATGGAAGTCGGTTCCACCAACCAACCACCCGCTGGCCAAAGGCAAATTTCCGCACATCTATCCGACATCCGTCCTTCCTCAATTTGAATTTATGCCCTCTGAGGTGATTATTCTGAGCAAGATGAAGAATCCCATTGGCATTGAGCATGCTCAAACCATTCAAAGCCTTATACACCTCTATCAGATCACCTCGCCGGTGCCTAGTCTCCAGACTCTGCAATTTGCAAAACTTAAGCCTTTCTTCGTAAGAGCAACCCTTTGTTCCATTTACTAATCTTGTTGCCCTTCTGTACCCGTTCCAGCAGCTCTACATCCTTCTTGAAATGAGGCCTCCAGACCTGTATACAGTACTCAAGATGTGGCCTAACCATTGCCTTATACAAGGGAATAATCACCTCCTTATCCCTGCTAGAAAAATTCCTGTATATCATTGACAAGACACCATGAGCTACTCTTGCAGCTCGTCTGCACTGCTCAGAGAACTTCATATCTGCCTGCACAATTACCCCCAGGTCCTTTTCATTCTCCACCACTGTCAGTGTAGTACCGCAGAGTTGATACGTTGCTCTGGGGTTACTGTTTCCCATATGTAGTACTTTACATTTGTCAATGTTAAACTTCATTTGCCACCTCTCAGCCCATCTGTTCAACCTTTCCAGATCCTGTTGCAGCAGCAGCATAGCGTCAGTGGTGTCCTTAACAACCCTGCCAACCTTTGTATCATCTGCAAACTTGGACATTAAACTTAATATCCCATCATCAATATCATTCATAAACACCGAAAACAACAACGGATCCAACACTGAACCCTGAGGAACTCCACTAATAACATTAGTCCACGTTGAGCAGTGTCCATTGATTACCACTCTCTGTCTTCTGCCACTCAACCATCCCCTTATCCATAGCAGCAATTTGCCTCCAATGCCACACTGCTCCAATTTGTGCAGCAGTCTTCCATGTGCAACAGTATCGAAAGCCTTTCTAAGATCCAAATATATAATATCAAAGTTATTCCCTGCATCCAGTTCTTTTGTGACTACATCATGGTATCCAATCAAATTGGTCAGGCAAGACCTGCCCTTAACAAAACCATGCTGCGTCTGAGCTATAATGGAATTCTTGTCTAGATGATCCTGCAGTGCTTCTTTAACCAGTGCCTCCATTAATTTACCTGGAACAGAAGTTAAACTAACAGGTCTATAATTACTTGTGTCAGCCTTTGATCCTCCTTTGTGAATTGGGGGTTACATTTGCACATCTCCAGTCTATGGGTACCTCCCCTGAGTCCAAAGAAGCTCTTATCATTATGGCTAGAGGTTTGCATACTTCCTTTGCTGCCTCCTTTAATATAACTGGATAGATCCCATCCACCCCAGGTGCCTTTTTTA
Source organism: Mastigoproctus giganteus (assembly GCF_048544385.1). Classification (NCBI taxonomy): domain Eukaryota; kingdom Metazoa; phylum Arthropoda; class Arachnida; order Uropygi; family Thelyphonidae; genus Mastigoproctus; species Mastigoproctus giganteus. The sequence goes on along the minus strand of NC_143576.1, from coordinate 126,220,382 downwards.
TGTTTATCCTCAACAATCTCTCCTCCACTTTCCTCTCAGTTATTACAAAATCATCCAGCTCATTGCCAATGTTTACTTTACCTACATCATTCTCCTTCCTGAATAACTCCTCATGCGTGAATGTAGATGCAAAATACTCGTTTAGATTGTTAGCCATGTGAGCAGGATCCTCAACTGTTGAACCATCAATATCCAGTGGACCAATCTGATTCATCTCTTTCCTTCTCAAGTTCAAGTATGTAAAGAACTCTTTTCTGTTTTTCTTTGCATCCTTTGCCAAGGATTTTTCGTAGTCTGCCTTTGCCTGCCTAATCTCCTTTGTGACTTGGTTACAGACCAACTTATATCTATCATAGGCTTCCATGTCACCCATTAATTTGTATGTATCCCATGCATTTTTCTTCTCTGCCACATGTCTCATTAGTTCATCTGACAACCATTTAGGCCTAAACCTTGAACAATATTTCTTAGTTGGTATGTAAAGCCTGGTAGCCTCCAAGATTAGTTCCTTGAATGCTTCCCATTTTGAGTTTACTGTTGGTAACATCATCAGTTGGTCCCACTGTACAGAATTTAAATACTGTCTCAGACCATCATAGTCTCCTTTACGAAAACGAAAACCCTTCCCTTTACCTCTGATGGTAGTTACCTCCTTGAGTAAATCCCACTTCAACACACTGTGATCACTGCCACCTAGTGGTTCATTTATCTGCAGGTTCTTAATGCATGAAGAATCACTACTGATAATGAGATCAAGAGTATTGCTCCCTCTTGTTGCCTCACGAACATGCTGATGTAGAAAACAATCATCCAATAAATCCACAAAAGCCTTGCTAGTGTGCGAGTGACCAACCCACAAATTCCAGTCAATATCTGGGAAATTAAAATCCCCCATTATAAGACTCTCTGATTTACTGGCCCACTCCATTTCCCTGTACAATATCTTATTATACTCATCAGAGTCATTAGGCCTATAGCACACTCCTACTCTCAATTTTGATTTCCCTATGCTTATGTCACACCAAACTGACTCGACACTGCCCTGTCCATCGATGTCGACTGGCTTCACTTCCTTGGACTTTATGTGTTTCTTAATTAATAGCATAACCCCTCCTCCCCTCCTGTCCTGTCTATCCTTTCTATACACATTGTATTCCCCAAATTCCAGTTCCGCATTACTTATATCTGTGTGACACCACGTCTCTGATATCCCAACAATATCTGCCTTTGATGTTTTGAGCAATACCTGAAATTCATCAAATTTATTTACCAAACTCCTAGCATTGGTGTACACGCAGGTATACATGCACCTGTTTCTATTCTTAGCTACCCTAACACAACCCACGTGTTTAGTTGTACCGCAATGACTACCAGCAGTCTCTGAAATATCCTGCATCTTGTTTTTCAGACTTCTGCTCATTTCAATAGAAGCAGTGCAAGAATCACTTCCACCTCTGCCAGTGGCTACTGTTAATCTATTAGTCCTTGTATCCCCCCCCAACTAGCAGTTTTCCGACCCACCTAACACTGCCTCGACAGCATCAGCAAAAATTCTTGCACCCTTTCTATTTAAGTGTATCCCATCCCTGTAGAAGCAATCTCTCCTGTTAACAAGTACAGTCCAGGCTGAAAAAAATTCTACCCCTTGAGCCTTGTACAATCCCTCCAGGGCCGAATTGATCGACAAGGCTCTCATCATATACTCCCTCCTATCGTGTCTGGGCAGAATTGCAGACACTTTCAAGTTCAACCCTAATTCACGGCTTTTTTTCAACAGTGACCTGTACTTGCTAAGTAATTCCGCCGGTCTCCTACTTTTAATATCATTGGTGCCAACGTGTACAACTATATCACCTTTTGTGCCCTTAAAAGATGATATCCGCTCTACAATGTCATCAACCTTTGCCCCTGGCAGACATACCCTGGTCCTATTCCACCTATCCTTTTTACAAAGCATGTTCCATTGATTAACCATTGATTGATGGGAACAACTTTGTCATTGTGAGAAAAACAGTTGATTAGGCAAAATTTAAATTTAGAAATTGAATAATATAAACGGTAATACTTTGCCCAATTTTAACAATCAAATTAAAACATTTCAGCCCAGATATGATAAAAAATGATCCAGATGATAAATATCTTAAACTGGAAAATTAGTGAGATAGACTCCTGGTGCACTTTAATTCAAATGTATTACAGGTACAATATTTATCAATTTGACCCTCCACTGCCAAAGGCCAGGGGTTATCTGTTTTTTCTAATTCACTTATAAATACGTGTATATTGTTTTTAATAGAAGAGATAATCAGGAAATCATATTGTCTATATGTTTCCAAATCTTGCACTATTAAATCCAATTTCTATGAATGTGGATTTATATGATAAACAATCTTTCCTTATTTTTGAAAACTGTTTCTTTATTTTTACTGTCTTTTGATAGCATTCTGTTGAGGTGCACTGATATTAAACTTACTGTTGAGATTTGTTATAGATTCATGTGTGATATGAAATCTCCCAGATTTTATTCCTGAGTTTTTTTGAAAATTGACAATTGTCTCTTTGGTCAATGTCTTGCATCTACTGCAAAATTTATATCATGTTTTAGTGGATTTGGTTCATCCCCAAATCATTTTGGGAAGATAACTTTATTATTAAAAACAGGTTGGATCATGTATTTTCTACCAAGCACACCTAAACCATTTTTTGTTGTCTATTTGAATTGCAATTAACATAACATTAAATTTCTCATTGTCAAATAAAAAATTTAAAAAACTTTGTTTATTCATAAATTGACATATTCCAATGAATAGCAAGTATTAATATGGTTTAATAGTTTTCATCCTAGATTAAAACACTTCAGAAAAGGAATAAAAAATACAAGATTTTTTTGATCTTTGTGTAAGAAAAAAATCAAAATGTAATCTTAAATATGTGCGTTTTTACGAGATCTGCATATATGGTAATGCATTTATATTTCATTACATTACATCTCATTTAAATCAAGTTAATTCCAGAGGGTAAATTGGATTATAATAGATCAGTTTTTAAAGAAAGAAGTTATAAAATAACATTAATAAATGACATACTTTCATTACACTTTCTCATTATAGTCGAATTGAACAAAAGATTATACAGATTTTACATAACATTGACAATAAATTAACAAATTATTGTTCAGCATAGACATTGTCTATGCTGAATAAGAGCAGACTAAGTTCCTTCTTTCTGAATCCTGTGAGACGTAAGTATGATATTCAAACCTAAATGTAATTTATCTGATCACATGTCAAGGCAGTTCAATAAAATATATGTTTAACCTTCACTAGATACAGCAGTTTGAATGCTTCAGGTGCCTATAAATTTTATCATTAGTATAGTTGTGATAACAATACCAGTGGCACAGAATAAGCATGCATATGAAAAGTATCGCCGTATTCCTGACTCTTTTTGTGAAACCCAAAAAAACATGAAAGGTATTAGCACCTACAGTACTTGGTTCTCTGTATGAGTTGAAAGCTAAGATGACAGAAGGTGCTAGTTGACATTAAACTTGAATTTCTTTAGATTGTAATTCTCAGGAAATATATATGAAGAAAAGTTGGTTCTATGAGTTTGAGGCTGGACAGTGAATGGATGCTGACTAGTTGTGGCATACATTCAGGTTGGTTTGAAAGAAATTGAGAAATTGGAGGAAAAATTTTGCTTATCTAGAAGAATAGTGCCCCTAGTATTATCCATATAAAATACACGAATCAAAAACAGCATCTTTGAGACAGAGTGGAGAGACTTTGTAAGAGAAGGTTCATTAATTAACCTGACTGACATTCTTTTCAATGTAGTCCACAAGTTTAAGAGAGGTTTTGGGGATACGTTGAGAGCAAAAAAGAAAACCCAGTTTTCTGGATGCAGAGGAAGCAATATTTGTGCAGGTTCGAGATTTGCACAGAGTGGGTAGTTGTTCAGAAGACAAGTAAAATTGAGGTCAGAAAAAAGAAAACTCAGTTTTCTGGATACATGGGAAACAATGTTTGTGATGTGTTATAGCAAGAGACAGGTCAGGATGACTTCTGAGTGCCATTGAAGATGGAGATAGCAGCACCGTTTTTTGTGAACATACATGACTGTGTTTTAGAATTGAAGTTAATTAAGTTTTCTTTGCTCCACTGGAGAATTATTCAAAGCTTGGCATTTAAGGAATTGGTGGTGGATATTTGAGAAGCTGAAGCTGTTTGTGCAGGACAAGGGTTCTAAAACTAGAAGGTAGAATGTAGTGTGCTATCATTGGCAAAACTATAGGAAGGATTTACAGTCAGTGGAAGGTCAATAGCATAGAAGAGGAAAAGAGTGCAAGAAAGAACTGGATGTTGGCAACACCAGCATTAGTGTTGAAGTTTGAAGACAGAGAACAGCTGTTTGGCATCACCTGCTGAGCAATCAGGGAGAAAACAGTATACCCCCATTGTAGAAAACAGTCAGAAGTCAATAAGATAGGAGCTTGTTTAGAAGGCCTTTGTATAAAGTCAAACAGAATAAAAAGCTGATCAAAACTTTAGAAATGTTAAGAGCAATTGTTTGAGTAAATATTTTCCATGAAATTTCATCAAAGATGAGTAACATAAGCTAGTTTATCACTGGTGCATTGACATTGATGGAATCTTTATTGGCAATCCCTGGAAGATTTCAAGATAGTTTAAGTGGTGGTGGTTTATGGATTTCTCCTTTACTATGAAAACAGTAGAGGTAATTGCGATGGAACAATTGGATGGGAAGCATTTGTCATACTTTTTTAGGAACTCGCTGACTCTGAGTAAATTTCTAAGTAGAAGGAAGAAAACAGTAGTGGAATAAGAAAGTGCAACACAGAAGCAAGTGCAGGAGCACAGGTTTTAGAGAACAAGTAGATAAATGTCATCAGGACCACATCAAGATTGTTCAGAATTCTTCTAACATCTTTTTCTCAAAGATTCCAGGAGGCATATTCAGTCAAGTGTATTGGGTATAATGGGAGTTGACTTATCAAGAACATTGATAAAAAGTTAGAAGAAAAGTAGAATACTAGCAAGTCAGCTTTATCTTTAACTGATGCAATCAAACCAATGGGTTGTAACAGAGATGTTGCAGAAGTTGTGCCAGTAGTTTTGGTGAGAATCCAAAATGCTTGACATCCATTTTGACAAGCAGTTTTTCAGCTCTTAGCCTGTTAAAAATCAAGTTTAGTTTGATTAATAACTTTTGCAATTCTTGCAACTTTAATGTAGGCAGAAAGTGAATCTGTTGATTTGGATATGAGCCAATTCCTACATGCTACAATTTTATCCATCATGTCTTGTTGCAGTTTGCCGACATACAAACTGTCAAAGCACATTGCCCTTCTTCTAATGCCCCTAGTGGGAAATACCTCCCATACGGTCTCCAACAGCGAGGAGTTTCTTTTCCTCATCAAACATCTTACAGTTCCTGATGATGAGATCATGGCATCCTTCGATGTTGTCTCTCTATTTACCTCCATTCCCGTCTAACAGGCCATTGTTTGTACCAAACGGCTTCTAGAGAATGATCCCAGCCTATCGAATAGAACATCACTATCTACAGAAGATATCTGCACTGCGTTTGTCAAGCAGTGTCATCACATTTGGTAGTTCTCTGTATAAACAGATACATGGTACGGCTATGCGCACCCCTGTTGTCTCTGTCGTAGCTAACATTGCAGTGGAGTCAGAAGAACACATATTCCTGAACCCGCCAGTACCAATTACTGGTGGGTTCAGGAATAGTGCAGATATATTGATGATATTTTCACCATCATCCCCCGTAGTTCATATATGGCACTGTTGGAGTACCTCAACTCCTTATCCCCCTTCATCCAGTTCACTTTTGAGTTGGAAGCAAATGGGTCCCTTCCTTTCCTGGATGTTTTGGTGAAATGAGTGGGCCCACACCTGGAAACCTCAGTATACTGAAAGCCAGTATGGTGTGGGCAGTTCACTAAATACAGGTCAGCCCATGCCCCTTGTCATGTAAACAGCACTGCACGTGCTCTACTCTCTCAAGCTTGGAGCCATTCCAGCTCAGAGGAAGCCAGATGCACTGATGTTTCCAGAATAAAAGCTGATCCAACCAATTGTGGATACCCAGCCCATGTGTTAAACAGGTGCCTGCTACAAGCACAAGAGCTTGCTACTCACCCAAGGCCCTCGTCCCTCCACAACAGTGTACCTACTGCCTATGTTCCTTATTATCTTGATTAGACCAGGGTTTGAGCCCGTCACCACCAAATATGGAGGATGCGGAAAGGTCAGGGAATGACCACCGCATATCCTGGAGCAGTATGGCCTTAGTTGCTAATGCTCCTAAAAACCAAATAACAAACAAACAAACAACCTTATTATCTGGACATCTCAGACCAGATTTCTAAGATCCTGCATGAGTGCCACACGAAATGCGTACAACTCCCTGGTAGGGGCTTACGATCTCTGGTCTCAAGCATAAAAACACCCATTGTCCCTCTCTTACGCAGCAGAATTGTATACCACGTAACTTGCAATGATTGCAGTAGTTGCTATATAGGGGAGAGCTCTAGACGTCTTCAGGACCGTCTCGCAGAACCTGATAGGGCAATCTGCCTGGGTGACACTGAGCACTCCGCAGTATTGGAGCATTTTTGGTCAACTCATCATGACCTCAACCCCAGACGCGACTGTGAAGGTGATCAACCAATCTTGACACTACCGTCACCGCCCATGGTTAGAATTGTTAAATATATCCAGCTGTCCAAAAGTCTTAAATCACTGCAGAGGTATAAGGCTACACCCTATTTTATAGTTGCTAGTTTTGAAGCATGACAAATGCTGGCAGCAATCCCATATACGCCCCATGCACCAACAATGAATGCCCTGTCTAGTGAATAAATGTTTGTACAATCTCACATTTATGTGTGCGCTCCAAGTCATCTGAGCACGCACCACCTATTTAGTTTTCATTCTATTCCTAACGTTTATATTTGCATTTCTGTATGTATGTACTTTTACTTGCTGAGAAAAGGGTTCGTCACCCTGAAAGCTTCTTGTATTAATCTTAACTTATTAAATTTCTCTTAGTCACTGCCTCCACTGGCCGTGCTGTATTATTCTTCATTTATCTTGAACATTTATTTTGTCATGCTTTATCTAAAACTTGGGTTTAATTTATTTGAAAACCAAGTTTTAGATAAACGGAGCCTGCTGATTGAAAAGTTCAGTGTAGCAACTGCTACTATCCTCTGTGATAGTTACAGAAGATAGAAGCAGTTGTCTTTTATTGAGACTGTAGTCAGCTGATCTCATGTCAACATAGCAGGATTTTAGCATTAGCGTTAGTAGAGGCATATGATGCATGATAGCAAACTTATGTAGCATCAGCCAAAAAAAAAAAAAAAAAAAAAAACACCCTTCCCATTTCATCCCTCCATTCATTCTAAAAGTTTGTATACTTCAGTCTTGAATTCCACAGTGACAGATGGGAGTTTGTTACAGCATTCAACCACCTGCTAAAGACAAATTTCTGCACATCTGTTCTACAACTATTTTTACTCAGTTTGAATTTATTATGCCCCTCAAGTGCGAAATCTGAGCAAGAGGAAGAATCCCATCAGCATTGAGCTTGCTCAAGCCATTCAAGACCTTATATGCCTCAATCAGATCACCTCTCAGATGCCTAGTCTTCAGATGCTGCAATTTGCAGAAATTAAGCCTATCGTGGTAACAGCAACCCTTTGTTCCAGTCACATATTTCCTAAAATTAGGCCTCTAGACCTGTATACAGTACTCAAGGTGTGGCCTGACCATTGCTTTATTATTATTATTATTATTAGCCATATGGTGCAAGAAAGCCTGAGGCTTACGCTGTACCAGCCAAAAAAAAAAAAAATTCATGAGTTACCCTGAGAGAGAGAGAGAGAGAGAGAGAGAGAGAGAGAGAGAGAGAGGGGGGGGGGGGAATCATCAAGAAAGAAAAGAATGATGAGATCCAGCTCAGGACCCTGGGTGTGCCAAGCCCATACTCACCAGATGTGAGCCCCTGGGGAAGATACAAGGTTTTAATCACCTCCTTAACCCTGCTAGCAAAATTCTTGTATATCATTGACAAGATCCTATGAGCTACTTTTGCAGCCTGTCTGCGCTGCTCAGAAAACTTTATATCTAACTGCACAATTGTCTCCAGGTCCATTCTCCACTACCCTGAGTGTGGTTCCACACAGTTGGTAGTGTCTCTGGGGGTTACTGCTACCCAAATGCACTACTTTCCTTTTGTCAATGTTAAACTTCAGTTGCCACTTCTCAGCCCATCTGCCCAACTTTTCTAGATCCTGTTGCAGTAGCATACTGTCATTAAGAACCCTGCCAACCTTTGTATTATCAACAAACTTCAGCATAAAGCCTGATATAACTTCATCAATATCATTGATAAATATGCAAAACAACAATGGGCCCAACACCGAACTCTGGGGACTCCACTAATAATATTTGTCCACGAAGAGGAGTGTCCATTAATTACCACTCTCTGTCTTCGCCAACTCAGCAATCCTTTTATCCATTGTCACAACTTGCCATTAATGGCATACTTCTCCAACTTGTACAGTAGTCTTCCATGTGCAACAGTATCAAAAGCTTTCCTAAAATCCAAGTATATGATATTAAAATTATTTTTTGCATCCAGTTGCTTTGTTACCATATCATAGTATCCAATCAAATTGGTCAGACAAGACTTCTCCTTAACAAACTCATGCTGTGTTTGAACTATAACCGCAGTCTTGTCTAGATGATCCTGCAGTGCTTCTTCAACCAGTGACTGCATTATTTTCCCAGGAACAGAAGTCAATCCCACTTTGTGAATTTGGGATACATTAGCATGTGTCCAGTCTATGGGTACCTTTCCTGAGTCAAAGGCTGCCTCATAATCATGGGTAAGGGCCTGCTCACTTGCTTTGTTGCCTCCTTTAATATAACTGGATAGATCCATCCAACCCAGGTGTCTTCCTTATGTTTAAATTCAGGAATTTCTCCTCCAATTTGGTGTCAGTTTTTACAAAATCATTTAAGTCACTGTTAGAGTTTGATAAGCTTCTTGCCACTACTTTCCTACAGAATTCCTCATGTTTGAATGTAGGTGCAAAATACTCATTCAGTTTGTCAGCTACCTATGCAGAATCATCAAAAATTGATATCAAGTGGACCAATTTGATACATCCACTACCTTCTAGAGTTACATAATTAAACTAGTCTTTACTGTTTTTCTTTGCATCCTTTGCCAAAGATTTCTCATAATCTGCCTTTGCTTGCCTAATCTCCTTTGTGACTGGATTACAGACTACCTTATATATACCATAGGCATCTATCTCTCTTGATAATTTATATGCATCCCATGCATTTTTCTTTACTGCAACGAATCTTATTAGTTCATCTGACATCCATTTAGGGCTAAACTTTGAAGTATTTCTTAGTTGGTATGAAAAGCCTAGTAGCTTCCACGATTAATTCCTTGAATGCTTCCCATTCAGAATTTGTTTTTTTGTTGGTAACAACATCAGTTGGTCCCATTGTATAGAATTTAACAACTTTCTGAGACCACTGTAGTCACCTTTGCAAAATCAAAAACCCTTCCCTTTACACCTGATGGTAATTGCATCTTTGAGTAAATCCCACATTAGTACACTGTCATCACTGCCACCTAGTGGTTCCTTTATTTTCAGATTCTTAATGCATGAGTAACCACTGCTGATAATCAGATCAAGAGTATTACTCCCTCTGGTTGCCTGTCGAACATGCTGCTGTAGGAAACAATCATCCACTAAATCCACAAAAGTCTTGTTAGTGGGTGAGTAACCAATCCACAAGTTCCAGTAGTTATCTGGGAAGTTAAAATCCTGGCCCACTCTATTTCTCTGTACAGCTGTTCATTGTACTCCGTCGAGTCATTAGGCCTATAACACACTCCTGCTCTCATTTTTTGCTTTCCTGCTTATGTCACATCAAACTTACTCAACATTGCACTGTCCACCCATGTCAACTGGATGCAGTGCCTTAGAATTTGTGTTTCTTAACTAAGAGCATGACCCACCTCCCTTTCTATTCTCTCTGTCCTTTCTGTATAATTGTACTCCACAAATTCCAATTCTGCATTCTTTATCTATGTGTGACACCACGTCTCTAATATCCCAACAATATCTGCTTTTAAAGTCTTCGCCAGCACCTCAAATTCATTAAATTTATTTACTTAACTCCTAGAATTGGTGTATATGCAATTATACACTCATCTATTCTTACTGTTATTTATCTTTACACAACCCATGTATTTACTTGTTCCATGATGACTCCCAGTATCCGTTGAAATCCTCGGCATGTTGCTTTCCAGGCTGCTGCTCATTTCAGTAGCAGGGCAAAAATCACTTTCACCTCATTCTGTAGTTACTTTTAATTTATTAGTCTGTAAATCCCTCCCCTCCAAGTTAGCAGTTTTCTGACCCACCTAACATTGCCTCAATAGCACAACAAATATTCTTGCACCCTTTCTATTTAAGTATATAGGTGGTAGATGACTTTCATCAACCGGTGAAATACCACCACTTTGGTTATTGGAGGCTTGAAGTGGTGAAACCCATGTTTATTCTCTAGAGCAATGTTTCTGGTATCCCCCTCCCCCCATACTTCTCCTTCAACCCATGCACAGTACTAAGTACTATAGGTTTTGATACCTTTCGTGTTTGGGGTTTTCATAAAAAAAAAAAAAAAAAAAAAAAAATATATATATATATCCTGTCCTTGTAGAAACAGTCTCTCCCGTTAACAAGCACAGACCAGACCAAGCCTTGCACATTCTCTCCAGTGGTAAATTGATTGATAAGGCTCTTATCATATACTCCCTCCTCCCATATCTGCGCAGAATTGGAGACACTTTCAAATTTCACTCTAACTCGTGACTTTATTTTAACA